>NC_067399.1:105494609-106772943 GCF_016432865.1 Antechinus flavipes | reverse complement strand
CATTGAATTTAACTCCCTCATTTTCCTAATGAGGAAATTGAAGCTTTAAAAGATTAAGTGACTCGCTCATGGTGACTCGGTGGGCTTTATACATGGCACATAGCTTAACAGGCTTAAGTCATAAGATTTAGAATTGAGAGGGACTTTATGGAACAACTGGTCCAAACCTCATATTTTTTAAACAGATAAAAAAAATGAAGCTTATAAAGAAAAAGTAGCTTGCTCATGAATATAGGGCAGGATTTGAACCCAGTTTCTCCTGATTTCTACTATTTTCCATGTATCATGATGTCTCTAACTCATTGCAAATATCTCTAACATTTGGTTATCTCAGCATTTTATAAGTGTTCATATAATTCAAGTTGATGCTGATTTTTAGCAGGGAAATTCAACAGAAATATGGTAATAGTCATTAAGAACGGAGTGTGGGCAAAGGACTTTTCCAGGCCAGGCACTGGGGAAACAAAGTATAAATAGGGTATTGTCCCTGCCCTCTTGGACTTCACAATCTGGTGTTCTCGTTTGTTCTCTCTTTCTCTTTCTCTGTCTCTGTCTCTCTGTCTCTCTGTCTCTCTCTCACACACACACATTTATTTGCATGTTGTCTTTCTCATTTGGATGTGCACTCTTTGGGGACAAGGACCATGTTTTTGTCTTTTTTTTTTAATATCTCCAGAGCCCAGCAAAGTACCATGATGATTTTTAACACCCAACTTTTTGCTTGCTGCCAGCCTCTCTTGATATCATTCATTCTATCCTTCTGGGATGACCACTTGTTGCCACACTTGTCTGATAATACTCCTCTGTTTGTTTGTATTGTTAAATCTTGCCTATTGCCAGATCTGGTAACACTCCACTCACCTATCCAGCCTTCTTTGTAGGGAGATGAAATTTCCCCAGTTCACCTGTTCCTCCCTGTGAATCTATCTGACTTAAACTTGTAGTCCTCCTTCTTGATCCTCAATATAGCAATCATGTTGTTCCTCAAAAGGATTATGTCTTTGGGGATGGCCATTTATGATTTCTTACTAGACCCACTACACACTCAGAAAAGAAAATTTTTTCTTCTTTTCTTTTCTTTCCTTTTCCCACCCTCAAAGAGCAACCTAGTAATAGAAGGAAGATTTTGCTTTCCCAAAGTTTCTCTTCTTGGTATCTAGAACTCTTCTTGGTTCACAAAAGCCCTAGATTTGTATTTGGATATCAGAGGTTTAGGTCCTAGAATGTCCACTTACAGCCTCCAGATATGTCTAACTGAGCAGAATCCTAAGGACCATAGTTCATTTGCTCGGCCATACGGTTCCCCCCTTCATTCCTTCTCCAAATCTGCTGCAGTCACCAAGCTTTGGCAGTGTCACCTTGAATCCTGGGCACTTTTCAGGTTCATCTGGATCACATTAGTATCCATCTACTCCAATGGCATTGTCACAAACAACAGCTGCTTGGCCCTTCAGGCCATTCTAGGATCTGTAAGTCTTCCAATGCCCCCTGTGGGGAATTTGCTCCCTTTGCCTTTCAAGATTAGCTTCAGCTGGGTACTACAAAGGCTGTAGGGGTCTCTCTCAGTTATGAATCTTCATCTAAGGAGCTAACCACCTACAGCGTATCAGGCGATCCCTGATGATCTCCATATGATATACCCAATCAAAAAAATTGGAAAAGCACCCCTAAGCATAACAGAATACTATTCCACTCTAATAACTGAAGTGTATGTGCTGTGTATTTCCTTTAAGTTGAAGCCCATAAGATCCTAGGATTTTAAACTATATGTAACCTTAGGTTTCTTTTCAACTATAAGTAACCTAGGGGTTCTTAACATTTTTTATATGTGACATGGATCCCTGTGGCAACAATCAGGGAAAGCTTATGGACCTCTTCTCTAAATAATGTTTTTAAATGAATAAAGTAAAATATGTAAGATTATAAAGAAGGCCAATTATATTGTTATAAAATATAGCCATGAAATATTTATTATTTCAAAACACTTTTCATTTATATAAGCTCTACAATTCTATGAGATAGTATAAAAGAAGTTTTTGTTAAATGATGAAAAATTGCTTTTATATAAAACTTTATAGTTTATAATGTGCAATAAATGAAGTGGCTAGTGCAAGTATCACCAATTTTTTTTTTTTTACAAATAAGGAAACTGAAGCTCAGAAATGTTCTCTATCTTGACTTTCCTAAGACAAGCTTGCCAAATGACACAGCTGGTTAGAGACATATCTTTCTTAAACTCAAGTCTTCTGCCTCCCCGTCCAATGTTCTTTCCTTTAAGCCACGAGAACCTGTTCAATGTTATAGACATCTTTAACAACTAGCATAGCTTTTGAATACATTTCTCAGAAGAATATGCTTAAATGCATAAAAGATAATACATAAGTTATGAAGGAGATGGCTTAAATTGACATAGAGATGTATTTTTCCCTCATCATAGTTCCCAGACTCTCTGAAACCTATACCTAGATTCCATGGGAAACCATGGATCTCTATTCTTGTTTTTAAGATGAGGAAGCTGGGAACAAAGTGATTTGTCCAAGGTCACATGACTGGCAGGAAAACCAAGACTGGAACTGCCATGTTTTGTGACTTCAGATCAGTGTTCTTTCTAGTACATTATAAGTACCCAGATATTCCTGGGTAGAAAGAATTGAGGGATTACCCTGTAGTAGACCAGGGGGATCATTTGGCCCTAGGACCTGTAAGATAAAGAAAGTAATATTGGGGATAATCAGTTTACATTTATTTTTATTGAGACCCAATATTGACTTAGAGAATTGAGATATCCAGTTATTGATCAATCAACAAATATTTAAGCACCCGCTATGTGCCAGGCACCAAAATTTGCACTGGAGATACAAAGAAAGGCAAAAAACCAGTTCCCATTCATAAAGAGTTTATAATATGATGGAAAGATGACATGCAAATTATGTTCAAATAAGAGACATAGGATATACTCTATCTTCTTAATGTTGGAGCTATTCTCTAGTCAGTACTATTATCTTTTGCCTGGTCAATGAAGCTGGTATTTAAAAGGGCATTTCTCATTGCGGGCATGGTGGGGAGAGTTTGGACTATGTTCTCTCAGATAACACATGATCTGCAGCTTTTCTATCCAATGACAGTACCTCTGAGCCAAAGGCATTGAGTACAAAATAGCATTTCTAGTTATTCTTTGTGACCCTAAAAAAAAACCCAATTTAGTATGTATGTTATACCTTCTAAAGAGATGAAGTTATCTTAGGAGGGGATGTGGAAATAACTGGTCCTTAGTATTAGAATATATAAGAAAATGTTGGGTAAAAGATTGGAGAACTTTGAAAATACTTTGTCCTTAATCCAACATTTCCTGTAAAGGAAATTTCCCTTTGTGCTTTGGGGGTAGGAATTAGAATTCTTAGCCCCTTACTCAATTAAATCAAAAAAGAGATAATCATGAGCAGTGTGACTCAGGTTGAACACTAATGTATACCTGTAAGTGTTAATATTTACATAGGTCATTTGAGAAGGAAACCACATTGGCTACACATAACTTTGAAACCATTTTGGCCCCCCAAACTCCAGTGACTTCTACTCTTACCATTAGGCAAAGACACAAACTGTTGCTGTTTGCTATTTCAATTTCTTTTTCAGGGATTGATAATTAAGTCAACAGGACATTTGCTATCTTGAAGGTCATAATAGTATACTATCCTATGTCTACCCTCAGTATCCTTGTGGCCCTGGGCTATCTCTAGGCTGCCAGGTGAAATCTCTCTTCTCTGGATCATTGTTCCCTGCTCCTCAGCCCATCAATGTTGGCTCCTATCCCTTAAGTGCCTCCGTCCTACTTTTCTGTACCCCTTTTTTCCATTTTGCCCTCTTGAGGTCTCTATTACTAACAGATTGCCTTTTATATTAGTCCTATGTCTCTTTCTATTTCCACCATGCAAATTACTTTATATTTATTTTGTGTTTACTTATACATATGATTTTCCTCTTAATATAAATTCTTTGAAGTCAGAGACTTATTTTATCTTTATATGACCCAATTCCTAATGAAATATATGGCAAATAGAAAAGATTTGGTACATGCTTGAAGCATTTTGTTGATTGTTGCCAATGCCAATGTACTATAGTTTTGATAAGGATGTTGGTCAATAGGAAAAGGACACTGAGATATAATATACTAATATTCTGAGGCCTTGGCTTAGTTACAGTCTAAAGTAACTACTTTGGCTTCTGGACGGGGGTATAATGACATATATCACCATATTAGGGATGCTATATCACATCATTTTGATACAGCCTTACTATGACCTTATGTCTAATAACTAAACGCTTGTCTTGTACAATATTATTATCATATCTGATTCTTTAATGTATTTCCAAATGCTTAAATTCTTATCTTGATGCTCTGTTCAGTACCTCAGTTTCTCTTGGATGGTAGTTAGAGCATTACCTATAGGTTAAGACAAATTGAACAACTTACCAGTCTACCAAACATCATTCAGGGAGAATCCCTTTTCATTCCAGTTCTTCTAGTAATGTAGTATTACTCCTGTACCCCTTGTTTCTTGGTCTGGACTTCTACCTGTTGGCAGCTGTCCAGTTCCCTTCAGGATCCACTTACCTGTCCAAACTTTCTCCTGTTACAATTGACATCAGCCCTTACCTGTCCTACTTTGGTAGGTATGTTTAATTTCTGGGTCTTAGTTATCTATGGTTTAGTTTCTTGACCTTTACCCAGTAGCCATAATCCCCATCATTTATTTTATTTTAGGATGAAAGTCAAGCTTAAAAACATACAAACAACAAACATTTATTGTTTATATTAGATTAAGTGCTGAGAACAGAGATACAAACAAAAAAGACAATTCCTGCCCTCAAGGAGAATACATTCTAACAAGGAAAAACAATGCAGGAAAGGGAGCTGAAAAATGGGGAGAAATATAGAGTCAGGAGTGGAGGCAGGAGAAGGGTAAATGAATGAGCCCATAGCTGGCTAAGGTGCTTCTTCAAAGTGGAGTTCTGAGAGGAACTCACCAATTGCAGGTAGGAATGGAAGAAGTTTCCACCTTGAGAAAGCTGAGACAGGGAAGAAAAGCCTGGACTATTTGGCACTAAGACTAGAAAAGAATGGTATCAATTAAAGTTAAATCATTATGAATCTAGGCACAGATTATCAAAAACAATGGGTTTTTTGTTATGTCCTTCAAGTACTGATTTGGAGTTGTCTCTATCTTTTGTTGAGATTAATAGGATTTTGGAATTAGAATTTTTAATTCAGTTCAGCACACACTTAATAAATATTTAAATGTAAAGCAAAACCAAAAACAACAGATATATACTATTGGAATCACTTACATTTTATTGGAGAAAATTTAATGTGACCAACCTTATTTTACAAATGAGAGCATTGAGGTCTACATAGTGACTTGCCCCAAATCACACAAAGACTTGGGATGTAAACTCAAGTCTTCCAATTCAACTCCAATTGTAGCCACATGTAACCTCTCTTTCACGAATGTGATTCCCACATGACTACAAATATTCATTTGTAACAGTTTCTTTAGGCTTTTGTTTCTTGCTATAATGCCTTCGGAGAACTCAAAATCAAGGTTTATGAAATGTTGCAGTTGACATTCATAAGCCCCAAACTTCCAATTTTGGATTCAGTGATGGTTTTGTTTAAATAGAAAAGAGATATATTTTAAGAATGAGATAAAAAAATTAAACTTAAAGGTGAGGACTGGTATTAGTCTTAGAGGGCAGAGATTGTCTTGATTTTTGCTTAATAAATGCTTATTGATTAATTATAATATTTTGTGTCCCACTCAATGCCATGCACATAAAATATGTCTAATAAATATTTGTTGATTTGATTTGTGTAGTTCCATGGAAAATTGAAGTTTATGCATGGTACCAGCTTAAATTTCAGTTTTTTAAAAAATAAATCAACAAAGCAGTCAATAAACATTTATCAAATGCCTATTAAGTGCCTGGCATTTTACAAAGTGCTGGGGACATAATGAAAAACAAAAGATAGTCCCTGCCCTTAAAGAGCTTGCAATCTAATGTAACATACAACATGCAAACAAATTTATACTAAGCAACCTATATGTAGGATGAATAGAAAATAATTAACAGAAGGCACTAGAATTAAGAGAATTTGGGGAAAGCTTCCTGTAAAAGAAAGCATATTAATTTGGACTTTAACAAAAAGCAATAGGAGAAAGAGCATTGCAGACCATTTTTTTCTTATGTGTTGGTGACCAATCATTTCCCAGTTGCCAGATAGATCTCTGTTTCATCTTTTTCCTTTAGCATTGGTTTTAGCAATATTTGATGGAGTCAGGTCATCGTTTTCCATTTCCTTGGGGATGGTGTTGAAATGAGGAAGGAAGTGCCTCTGTGTCAATCACAAGACCCAGGTTGAAAAGTTCTGAAATTGTAGGCTCCAAAACAGGTGGAATTTAGTACAGCTACAATCTTCTATACATCAAATTACCTAGAACAAGCTGTGTTCCTCTGGATCACACACACGTGTTTGTGTATATATTCCTTAACTCTTTTGGGAATGAATAACAAAGTATAAAGAATAAGAGCTGTAAATAAAGATAGAAAGGAGAGATCTCAAAGACTGATAGGTAAAACTGTGAATCATATTATGTAGATTTGAGAACAGGGAAAAGCTAATAAGGTTTCTGTTCCTGATCACAGAAAGTGATAGTCATTGCTACTTGGGACAGAGATTGTTTCTTAGGAAAGTCAGAATATAGACAGACTGATTCTGCAAAGTCTAGGAGTCACATGATGATTGGGGAAAGTGGCTCCCAGTCCAGAGCCTCTAGGTAATCAATGATACTGAATGGAAAGTGCTAGATCTGCCATGCCCCCCTTTCCTCCCACTTAAAAAAAAAAATCCCCTATGCAGAAATTTATTCCACTGAGCTGAACTGACATTTGGAGAAGAGATGGCTTTAATGTAGTTGACAGCTGCATTCCTAGGAGAAAGAACTTTCTGAATGCAGAACAATTGGACATTCGTGGTTTTTACTTTTTTTTTTTCATTTCAGGAACTGAAGCTTTGACCCTATGACTGTCCAACCCTAAGCCACAATGGGAACTGAGCCCATCTTATTGTAAACTTTCAAGAAAAATACACGAATATTTGTTAAAGAAAGGAAAATGCAAGGTAGCCTGAGGTCTAAATCATACTTAACATTCTGCCGCTAGTCTCAGTCAGTAACAATAATTTTTCACCACATATGTTCTCCTTGACCTCCCAAGGTGTTTAAAACTTTGTGGAACAATCACCACTAAAGAGAAGCTGGAAGAAAAGACTCTTGGAATACCAGTTTGGAAATCAAGGCTCTCCAAGGCTAGTCCCAGCCTTGCTATTGATTCATGAGTCAACAAACAAGAGGTCAGTCTCTTAACTCCTTTGTGCCTATTTGTCCATCTATATAACAAGGAGGAAGGTGGCCCTTGGCTCCAAGATATGGTCCAAGTAATACTTTACGGATCTGAATGGAAAGACAGCAACATCAGGCAGAAGTGGCTTATTCTATTTTTGTTGAAAGCAAGAACAAGAGGCAGATTTGGTTTGATTGAAAACATCTCAGGAGGAGATGTCTTTTCAGAACTGAAGGATGATTGGCATTGACCCAAGATGGTGGAGATGTCATACACCACTTGGCATTTCACAACATTCCATCTATCACTTTATTCACCACGATGCAATAGTAGATCTCACCTTAAAATAAGGGGTATCTGACACATTTAGTATTGGGAGGTAGGAGGTGAAGCTGGAGAGGTTTAGAGAGCAACTTTCCTACTGTTTGGGTTTCCACATCATATATGAAATATTGCATAAGTAAAGTTGACACCGTTGCGACTGTTAATAAAGGTTTCTAGCTATGTGTGAATCAATGTAGGGAAGATGGTGATGAGATGCAAACAGTAGGGGGAAAAACTCTTTTTCTTCCTCTCCATTTCCAGTTTTTAGATAAGCAGATTAAACACCTGTGAGAAGTGGGTGCTTCAGGGACACCCACGTTTGCAAACTGTTCATGGGTATCTTGGAGACAGCACTACTCTACTTGTACAGTGATTAGTTGCCTCTTCAACACTGGCAAAGCCTGTAGTGATGAGCTCTGACTTCACCTGCAGGTGTTGTCATGGCAAGGGACCCTTGGAATACATTCAGGCAAGTCTGAAAGGCAAAAGTGAAAAGGAGAATGGAGAGGGAATGGGATAGAGGTTTGATTCAAGGAGTAGTTTGAATGACTCAATCAGTTTCCCTCATAAAAACTAAGGCCTGGCCCCAATACCGGCCAACAAAGTGATTTGAATAGGACAAAGCTTAGCATAAGAAGCCTATTCAAATGATTTTGTTCTTAAAAGATGTGCTTGAGTTATTAACTGAAACTATAAGAATTTGTTTCAACAAACATTGAGTAAAAATGGAATCCAAAGTCTCAACATTTCTTTTCAGTATAAATCAATGCTCCTATAATTCTATGAAGCTCCTACATATTAAGATGGTACCAGGCATTAGAAAGACCCCAGGGACTCCAGAAAGGGGAAGTTATCAGCTAACCAGTCAATTACGCAGCTAGTTACTAGCAGAATCAGCACTAGAATATAAATTTCTTTTTTTTTTTATCGGATTCATATATATCCAGATTTTTTACTGAAGATATAACCTTTACAAAGTGAAGTGGTATACAATACACAAATACAAATTTATTTATTCATGATCCAGTAACTTTTCTACTCCACCAGATGAATAGTCAAAGTCCATTCTTCACCAACCTGTACTTTCCTCATTTTGGAAACTACTGAGAACATCTGAACTCCATTTCTTCTGCCTCATTTTGTGAGTTTCTTTCTAGATTTTCATATGTAATTTGAACTTTGTATTTCTTTCTTTATTTACTCTTTTTTTTTTCTACTTAAGTTTTTCCATTTAGTTTCTTTGATTGTTTCTTCTAAGTCAGGGTGACTGATGCTTAAAGGGTTCTTCAAGTGATTATCCATGACCCTGATACGTTATTGCACTGATTGACTAACTCTTTGCTGTCAATGCTAAATTTGGGTAACATGGAAATATATGAAAGTCAGAAATAATGCAATACAAATTTCAATGTACCCACCCCATCATCTTGTTCAAAGACCATGGATTTTAGTTTGGAATTCTTTTCATATTTATTTTTTAAACAAGTATTAATCTTATTCCTGTAGTAATTCAACTATATAGTGGGATTGCCCCAAATAGGAAAAAATAAGGGATTTCAGTGATTTTAAATACTTTTGACTTAATTATTAATCCCTACACAAGGAACATATGTACTTTTGAGGGCAAAGTTGGGTATTTCCAGACATTCCTGGCTTTGAAAGTAGTGTTATCAAAATTGTGGCATTAATTTTGGGAGTAGAAAAGGCAGATATAGAGATTCTCACAGACTCTGATTAGTTAGTAAGGAAAATAAAAGTGCAGGTTTTCAGGGTGAAAGAAATATCCTAAAGAGGTAGTCTTCTGACCACGCAAGAACGATTAGAAAAGGGAGGCCTCAATGACTCATACAGTTGCATGAAAAGAACAGCTTAAAGCAAAGCTAAAAGCTGCCTTTTCTTTTTGCCCTTCGATGGCAAGATGACTCTTATACTGGCAATCAACAAAGAGAGTCCTTCTAAATTAATTCTGTTAGTCAACATGTATGAAAATTAGGAAGTTGTTTTTAAATGACAAAAACCTTGAATAAACTTGAATAAAAAGAAGACTATGCTGTGAATATTGCAAATATTTTTTATTTCCACATGTTTTATACCTCTTTGATCCCCTCATTCATCTTTATTTCCTATACAGTTCAAGTGACTGTTTCATTGCTGTGTATTAATTTGAAAGGGCTAAGTAATACTCAGAATTAGCCAGTGTTTAAGTAGGCTCCTGCAGCTCAATTAGGGAAAACCATCCTTTATCCATTTTTCCAAGGGAAAGTTGGAAGTTGGAAGAGAAAATCTTCCCAGAACTAGACACCTTTCAAAACTTGTGGAAAGAAACCCCAGAGATCTGTGGAGGGAGAAAAAAAAACACTTTAAAATGGAAACAAAGGAGGGAAACTAGGCAGGAAAGACAACAGAAAAAAGGAGTCCTGCCTTCACAAATCTATAGAGTTGACATTTTAGTTTCTTTGGGTGCCTTTTTAAAAAAGCATATGACTTGAGCACATTTGTACAAATTAAGCCATGATAGCTCACAGAATTTAGAGCTGCAAGGGACCTCAGAAATCATGTAGTCTAAATCCTTTCATTTCACAGATGAGGGAACCAAAACCCAGAGAGGTGCAATTATTTGTCCAAGGTCACAGAAGGTCACTCTGAATCAGGATTTTAGCCTGCTTTTTTGACTCCATCAACACAGCTTGAAAGCATGAATTCCCCAAACTTTTTCCCCAGCTACAATGTCCACCTGGAAGAGGTTATGCCCAGCAATCCTGGATGTTCTGATCAAATTTTGAAATGGTTGTACTATATAACCCCCTGTCAACACGCCAACACATTATGCATAGAGCAGAGGCCCAGACCTGATTTACTACCCACTGAACAGCTTCTTTATCCCACTCTATCTTATGGAAAGTCCCCGAAGTTCTTTGATGGGACAAGACGAATTAATGCCAAAGTTGAATGAGTTACAGCCGCTACCACCTAATTAAAATGATTTTGTGCCAGTTGCTTTTGTTGGGCAGGATCCACACGTAATATAATTTTAATCCTGTTTATATACACTCTTGGGACAGATTTGAGATCAGCGTTGCCATTTAAGTGAGGTTAATCAAGCATACCGTATGCAGCTTTTGTTTTTCCATTGTATGTGAAAGGTGACTACCCGCCTATGGGATGCCGGCTGGCCGCTTATTCTGCTAACAAGAAAGTAGTGGTTTTCTGAGTGTCTGATCATTAACCTAGCCTCAGCCCCAGTGACTCTGCCTAGTCCTTGGAATGGTACAGCTGTTGTTAGCCACAGAGGAGAACTCTAGTTATGAACCTGGTCTCTTTGGCTGTGGATGCATGCCTCTACAAGAGGGGAGGGGTTGGAGGAGAAAGGGGGGAAAATAAATACACCGCCCCTACAAAACAAACACCATTTTTTTGTATGCCTGGCACTGTTTATGTATATAAAAAGGACATTATAGGGGAGTGAAAAAGACCCTCATAAAAATCCTTCTTGAAAACTATTGTTGCTGACAGCCATGACCTCTGTGAGTCTGCATGTTTACCCATAATTCATAATTAACAAAGACATTAGAACTGCCACTGGAGAATTCTGGGCTTTATTTCTTTCTAACTGGGCAGTACTAATGCTGGAAGTGCTCCCAAATCAGTGATTTAACATTTCAGGAAATCTTGGAGAGGCAGCAGAAGCCTCCTTATATAGTTCATACTCTGGGACTTTGGTTATACAGATATGGTGGAGATAATTATTCAGCTCTTGTTATTGCCATAGTTCCGCACCTGATCCCTAAGCCATTAGAGCACTCTGTAGGTTATTACAACTATCAAACATCAAGGTCTCTTTTCTAGTCTCTTGACTATGTGGTTATCATTTTACTTCTTTTAAATCCTCCATCTGCATAGAAAGTCTCTGTTCAAAAAAGCAGAGTTCTGCTTGCACACTCCTCCCCCCCTCCATTTTTATTACTCCCCAAATGGAACCCTTTTCTTACCAACCCATTAGCATAAAAATATAAACCTCATGCTTCTCCACTTGCATTGTTTTTATACTTTCCCTCTTGTTCGATTTCCTCCTTGAGACCCTGCGCACCTCCACTTTAATTTGGGCAGCAAATGAGTAAGTGGAAGAAGATTTTCTCAAGCTCGGGGAAAACCGTGATAATATCATTTCAAATGATGGGAGTCGGCAGTGCTCATGCTTAACCTTCCACTTAGTTGATGGGCTTCTTTGCTTTACATACATTCTTACCGATTTCTGCGGAGCCTTGGACTAGATAAAAAAAAAAATCAGCAAATCAGAGGAGAATAGAATGGCAGCTTGCAAAAGGAGCTTTGTGTGGGAATGTATTTAAAGATTCATTACTTTCTAACCTCTGCACTGGGGCGTGTGCCCTTTCTTAGAATTTAACGTGGAGAAGCCTGTTTGATGAAGTATATTTTCATTTTTGGTCACAATATAGCCCTGTAATCAGTTTGCTTCTAATACTTTCCTAGACAAACTGTAAGATGATCAAAACGAGACAGCTCTGAATATTCTGGGCACTGTGTCAGCTATCTGGGGGCAGGCAGTCACTTATTATGATATATAAAGATAATACTATAAATTAAGAGTCTGCAGCAGCCCTCTGTGGATTGCATCTTAAGTGAAAGCAAGTAGCTATTTCTGCATGTATTAGACAGCCTGACTCTCCTCAAAAAAATTGGCGTTTTTTGCATGATCTTAACCAAATACCTGTAAAAGGCATTCCATCCCTGCTGGCCTAATTGATGAAAGAGCTAATCCATCAGGGCTGAGGGGCAGTCACAAACAGTATGGTAGGAGCAAGAAACATATGGCTTTCTTACTTAATATTGCTGCATTGTTGTCCCATACCATATTACCCTAAATGGGAATTAGCTCTATTGCTAAATTAAGAGGATCAGAAATAAATGAAAATAAGAGTATTTTTGATGCTATTTCATAAAAAACAAACTGCTTTAAAAAACAGCAACAATAAAAACCAAACAAATATAAACCCAAACCCCTAAGCATATAATCCAATGTCTCCATACTTTGTAGACAGTATTGTACTTCAAATAATTTAGAGTACAGATGGGTACTCCAGGTAGGTAGTGAGTCTACCATTTATTTATAAGCAAGATGAAATGTTCTGCTTTAACTGGTATTTGGTTTTTTTGGGCTGATTTGTGGGAATTTATAGAAACAATAACAAAAACGACAACAAGCTTATTTTAGAATCCTTCCCTGGCAACACAATGAGGTGTGTAAAATATTTTTTGAAAAAAAATCTTTTCAGTTTAATTTACCATTAGTGAGGTAGATTCCTGATTCTTAAAGCTTTTTGCTTTCATGTAAGGTGAGAGTTACAGCTCTGAACCTGATGTATGCCAATTGGCACAGGTTCCTGTAAATTGGAAGGATCATAAAGGGAGGCTCCTGATCTGTAGCACAAGTTTCAGTTTGTTACCTCATGGTCAAGGATGGCAATGAAAGGGATTTAATCTGGGAATTCTGCATCATTGTTAAATCATCAGGACATTTTTAAATGACAGAGAGTAGCTATGCTGATTTTCCTTTTATTCCCCTGCTTCTAAAAAGCATTATGAAATCCTCTCTATAAACAGATTAGAAATTCATAGGTTTTATTTTATTTTATTTTTTTTGTGAGGATAAGAGGCTTCCACACTTGTGATTTCATCCTGCAGTGAACTCCTAGTATGAAAACTCCTTCCTCTAATGCAGATGAGCCACTCTAACATTGTGTTAAGAGAGTTGCTTAGGAACGCTGAGAAGTTAAGTGACTCACCCTGTAAAGGCCTAAAACCCAAGCTTTTCTGACTCTAAACTTGGCCCTCTACCCACTATATCATGCTGCTTCTCAGAATCACAGAATTTTAGAGTTGGAAGAGACCTTAAAAATCATCTGATTCAGTATTTACCAAAACTAATTTGGCTATGGAACACGTTTGGGATTGAAATATATTGACAGAACTCATAAATACTGATCCATTGTCTAGGAGATATGGAATATGTTCAATATAAAGGAGAGGGCACTGGAGAAATTTTGGAGACAAGAAGAAGAAAGTAAACTTATTCTCATAATGAAAAAAATCACACTTAAGAATTATTTTTGTTACATAGATAATTCCATTGTAATATTTCAAAGGGAAAACAGCATGTGCCTTAGCATTTTCTGATAGAATTCTTTTTTCATTGGACACAATACTAGAGTTATGAAACAAATGGTTTCAGAAATGATCTAGTTTAAATCTCTAATTGACTGGATTAGGAAACTAGGACACAGAACTAGTGACTTCTGGGATGTCTAGTTCAAAATTCTTAACCTGGGGGTACATCAACTTTTAAAAATACTTTTTAAACTCTATTTCTATGTAGCTGGTTGAGTTTATTATCCTATCAATTATATCCATTTAATAATATTGCTTTGAGAAGAGGTCCTTAGTCATCATGAGAGTGTCAAATATAAAGATATTGTGAACCCCTGATTCTAGTTAGTGACATGCCTTCTGACTCCCCAGGTGAGGACTTTTTCTGCTATAACATGTTGTTATTCCTTCCATTTACTCATCTATTACAAGTAAGTCATGAAGTAGGGATGGGTTTCTTTTAACCATTTTCACTTTCAGTGGTGACCAATAACATACATTTTCAGAATGGTTGCCTGAGAATACGGTGAGTTTTTCTCTGCACGGCTGCTAGTTGACCTCTAAAGAAATCCGATTTATGACCTTTTTCTCATTAGCACCATTCTTTGATCAATGAAGTTAACCAGACTAGAGACAATCATTATAAGCAAGGTATAAAACAAATCCGCCATGTTGTTCCTAAGGGATTAATTAGAAAGCTGCAGTCCCTCTGTGGAGAACCTAAAAAAGTCTGCTTCTTGCTGTATGTTACTCTACTGTACTTCATCCTAGGTTCATTTAAGGCACCAGGGCTACTTGATTATGTGGTAGAGGAATCATTAGTGGTAGAGGAATAGAGAACTTTATTCAAAGGCTTGAGTACTTCCAGTTTCAGTAGATATATAGGAAATACATCATACCAATAAAAAGTAAGGAAATTGAGAAACATTTTTTCTTGTCTCATGGAGGAAAAATAGGAAACAGAATGAAAGAAAATTTAACTACTTCACAATCTCTGGTTAAAGTTAATACAGACCAAATGAAAAAAATTGAGGTTCTAGTACAGACTTATATTTGAATGAGTGCAATACAAGTGTTGAATGGGAGTATTATGAACATGGGAAGAGCCAAAATTCTTTGATTAGAATATAGCATTATGGGATGTTGAGCATAGGAAATAGGAAGTGAAGAAAGATATATACAAATGTGTGTATATACATATATATGCATATTTACATATACACATATATGTATGTATAACTATATGCATATACATACATATATGTATGTATCTATATATAAGTATAGGCTTATACAAGCATATGCATATACATAAATATATGTATATATACATATATATAAACATACATTTATCTATCTGCCTATTTAGCTATTCACACATATATAATACTCTTCACCAAAGTCTTAGGGCAATGCCTATACTTATCATGGAAATTTGGCTGGATTTTTGAAAGCTGAGCCTGTAGAGTAAAATCCTTGGCTGTTTCGACTAAGATGGAAGTACTTCAAATACAGGACCACTGCTGGATTGTACACCAGTCAATGAAGACCAGCCTGGGTGAGTTCAGAGAGACCCATTTTCACAGAATGATGTCAAAACAACTCTTGATGAGCTTTTGTAAAGTTATAAAGGAGTTGCAATCTGCAAAGATGGAGATATTAAAGAATCAAAATATATTTGTGTGTATACACAATGTGTGTGAGTATGCATATATAATGTAAATGTACATACATTGTTTATATATATGTGTGTGTTTGTGTGTATATATATACACACAAACACACACATATATATTAGAATAT
Source organism: Antechinus flavipes (assembly GCF_016432865.1). Classification (NCBI taxonomy): domain Eukaryota; kingdom Metazoa; phylum Chordata; class Mammalia; order Dasyuromorphia; family Dasyuridae; genus Antechinus; species Antechinus flavipes. The sequence goes on along the minus strand of NC_067399.1, from coordinate 106,757,253 downwards.
ACATATTTTGAGGGCAAGGGCTATTTTATTTTTGCTTTTGTAGACTCAGGACATAGTACACAATGACTATCATATAATGAGCATTTATAATTGCTTTTTCTATTACAATACATTGAGTATATATATATATATATATATACACACACACACACACACACACACACACACACATATATACATACATACATACATATAATACTTTTAAATGTATGATTGCCTCTTTAACATTTTTTTAAATGCTACTTGAAGAATGAATTCTTAGCAGGACCTTTTGTAGTCATCAGGGAGTTAAAGTGCTATAGAGAAGCTTCCATATGTACTTTGTTATCCAAGAGCCAGATAGAGAGATGTCGTTCTAGTGATATATTACATAAATCATGGTGCCAGCCAGAAAAACAACAGATGACCAATTTGTACAAAGCATTTTTTTTCCTTATGTTACATTTATTTAAAATACATTAAATCATTGTGCTAAAAATGAGGCAGCTGGCAGGCCAGGCAACCTTCTAAGATTCATGTTTTCTGGAGTCAGGCCATTCATTTGGAAAGGTGGATCTGTTGGGTGAGTATGTATGCTTAGCCACATGCCAAGCCCTAGGGAGCACAGGTAGTCCAGAATTTATTCTGTTAATTTTTGCTTTTATTAAAACTGTCTTGACAACTAGAGGTCAGAATGAAAATTTAGCACCTGTCTTTCCCCCAATGAAGGAGCCAAATGACAGTGTTAAGATTCTACCAGAAGAAGCAGTTTGCTGTGTCATGGAATCCAATAAGATGAATGGCTATTTTCCAGATACCCACTCTCTAGTTCTTCATGTTCTCTTCAGATTGATTTGGTTCCAGGATAAATCCAAACCAGAATAAGATTAAAAGAGATGCTCCATTGAGGTCGAATTAACACAATTCATTCTTGGTCCAAAGATTTTTATAGACCTATTGAAAGTGGGTCAGCTCTGGGACCACTTTGTGAGATTTATCTCTATTCAAAGACCATCTTTGATTGAATTGTCCACTGTAGGCCAGATCTTGAACAGCTATGGAACGAATCTGATTTTCCCATGGTTCTTCAAACTAGATGTGTCCTAAGGCCAAAATAGAAAACTAATGAATTGGTTAATACCCAGAAGTTAACTCTCAATTGTAAGAAGTAGAATAAAATGTTTAAAATTAGAGATTAATAATTAAGAAGAGGAAAAGATTTATTAGGCAAAGGGTCACTGATCTCAACTACTTTTTTTCTTTATTGGCATATGACCATAGGATAAGGCCCATTTTCCTTTTTAAAGGAAATTAAATCTTAAAAAATTGAATCACCAATTTATGTTGATCTCAACTAATATATTTTGGATGACTTTAATAATTCTAGTACTATTCTACTGTGCAGGGCACTTGGGAAATGCAAGAGAACTATAAAATATGAGCTCTGTCCTCAAACGACCTACAGTTTGATCGGGAAACAAAACACCCATATGAAAACACGAGACTAATTGAGAGAAAAATCTTTCTCCATCAATAATCTAATCTAATAAGTGTGGACATTTGTGGTAGAAAAGGATTATGAATAGTCATGAAGGAAAGACAATGTTGGAATTGTCAGCACAGTAAATAGAGTAATCTGGAAGTTTGTCATAAGACTTTGTATTCTTATATTTGAGGTTCTTAAGGCCCCAGAATGAATTTCTTCACAAATCCTGTCCTCATTTCAAACTCAAAAGGCCTAGAGTTTAGATTCTATGGGATCCATCTTGATTTTTGATTTTGATCTTTTGGACAAGTCACTAAAACTGTGAGCTTAATCTGCTCTGTATTTAGTACTACAGAATTTCTCTCCCATTCCTGCCATTCTGAGGAGAGTACTGGCCTTGTCAAATTGGTGGTAAAATTTCAGAATTATTAGATATTAAATTCTTCAAAGTAGTTAATATGCTTGATTGGTAACATTTTTTTTCCTCAGATTTTTTAATACACAATTCTATTATATGCACTACATGCTCTAAATGCTAATTATCCTAAATGGAGACCAAATCATCTCCTGGGCATAGACTACATGTGTTAAAAAGTGCTTCAATAAAGTTGTACAGAATAACCTGAAACACCTCATCTCAGGTGCATAAAATTCCTGTGTTGCAAATTGACCAAAATAGGAATTTACCCAATTGACTGTGACTGTTCTTTTAGATAAATCATAGCCCTAAAGTTTTAAAATGGTACATAGGGCTTGAATCATTAGATTCAATGGGAGTTGAGTAGAGAACTCATATTGTAGAGAAATCCCATGTTTTGAAAGTGAAAGCTTTCTGAAACATCTCTCCCTCTGGATTTAGCCAAGGACAGAAAACATATGTGGAGTCCAGTCTTCATTTCTCTATTGATATATAATATAGGTTGACTCTTCCCCTTACCCATAGGCAGATAATTTATTCTGATCCTTTCCTTAGCCCTTTCCCAGGTAGATAATTTATTTGGGTTCTTTATTTTTGTTCTTCCTCCTCAAAGTGCCTAAGAATTGACTATGTTAGTTGGTTGCATAGGAAGGAAACAGCTAGCTACATATATGCATTTTGCAACCTGTACATATAAGAAAGAGATCATTCTATGCTTGCAGGTAAGAAGAAGGCAAGTTTATAGAAATGTACAAATGTCCACTTAGATGATATTGTATACTTCAGTATTTCCATGATTGCATTATCATTTCAACTTGTGTTCACTTGAGGAATTTTTTTGCCCTGTGACCTCTCCATTTCAATTTTCTATTTTTCTGTTTCTGTCTCTCATTTAGATCCCTTTATTTTTCAGATGTTGGCTACTAAGCTTCATTAAGGCAGTGCTCAGTATTCATAGAACTATGAATACTTCTATACTTGCCTTGTGTGCATGTAAAGTAGTTAGTGGTGCTGACACAGGTGTGGTTTGCTTAACTGTTGGCTGGGCCTTTATTATCTATTTTATTATCTGGGACAATATCTAAAGAAATAGAACATTGCCATAAGTTCAGTTCAGTAAGCATTTATTAAGTACCCATTATGTGTAAAAGTATGCTAGATGCTGGAGACACGAATACAAAAGCAAAATAGCTCATATCCTCAAAAGGTTTATATTCTACTGGAAAAAATAAATATGTTATATTTAAGTAAATGTAAAATCTACACAAAGAAATAGTCATTTTAAGAGAAGAGTGCCAATAAATATGTTTGTCTTTGGTGGGGTGGGAGGTGGGAGACAGCACTAAAGGTTTCAGGTAGGAGGAGGCAGCTCAACTATTCTTTCAAGGAATGTAAGAGTGAAGAGTGAGTGCCTTCCTGACATGAGGGACTATGCTCCCAAAGTATAGAAGTTTAAGATAGAATATGGGAAATAGCTAGAAGATGAGTTTTGCTGGTACAAACAATAATTTGAGCAATATGAAAATGAGAGCCATATAGTAGAGGGATTTGAATGCCAGGGTGAAAATGTTATATTTTTTTCCTAGAGGTAATAGGCAACTATTAAGGACTAAGAGGAAGAGTTTAAGTTAGTGACAATAATTAAGAAGAAGTGACAATAATTATAATAGTCCAGATTACATAAGTAAGTGATGATGTCCTGAACAGAGACAGATGTGGATGAATGGAGGAAAGAAGATTCAAGAGAAGTGGAAGTGGGATCATTAATATTTAGCACCTGATTGGATATAGGTATTGATCATAACTATATTGCCGGCACACCCCATTGAAAGATTTACTATTATTTTTATTTTTTCCTTTAGTGGAAGTAGATGACCAATAAATATACCAACAGATATTTTAGGTAAGCATTTGGGATTGAGGGGGAAAGCTGCTCCACGTATTCCAAATCTAGGTGTCTGAGAAAATGGTGATGCTGTACTCTAAACGGATAGGAAGAAGTTTGGAAGGGGGAAAGGATTCTGGAAGAAATATGATTTCTCTTTTGGACCAGTTTTGGGATACCTGTGGAAAAGCCTGATAAAGATGAGATAATACTACATTGGAATTCAGAGGAGAGATGAAGACTGGATATATGGAAATCATGTGCAAAGATGTGATCATCAAATCCAAGAGAGATAATGTTATTGTCAAGAGGTATAACAAAGAATAAAGAGAAGAGGGTCCAGAAGAGAGGGCTTTGGTTTTAAAAAAAATAGTGTGGATAGAATACTGACTTTGGAGTTAGAAAGACTTCAGTTGAAATCAGAAACTAGCTGTTTGACAGTTGGAAAGTCATTTAATTGCTCTGAGCCTCCTTTTGCTCATCTGTAAAATAGTGATAATAACACCCTCCTTCCCAGGGTTGTTGAGAGGATCAGATGAGATAATGCTAGTGTGCATTTTAAAGTACTATGTAAATGTCAGCTAAAAAAAATAATAAATAAAGCAAGCCTCAGGCTGTGACACCAACTACCAAAAGCTAGGAAATTTGACATCTGAGCCAAAATACCCTGGCGCTTCTTTGGTACATCTGGGATCAAAATCCTGGGGCTGTCCTTGATGGGCCTCAGTGTGATTGGTTATTGTGGCCAGGATGTTATGTAAACTCTCTCACTGTTTGGGGATGTGGCCAGTGACTGAATTCAAGAAAATGGTTTGACAGAATTGTAGCTACACTTTTTGGTTTGCATGCATTTGTCTTTACTCAGTAACCTTCGGCCTTTCATTTGGGGAAAATGATTCTAAAAACAGAAGAGGGGATCTTTTAGGCAACTACATTTCCTTTGGTCATTTCCATCGAGAAGACATTTGCTGAAGTGTTTCAGATGGCAGGTGTTGGACTCATTTTATCCTTCCTCTCACCCTCCTTCCTTCAGCCTTTTCCATCGCTCTCCTTAGCAGCCTTGCTCCAGTGCCCACATGTCACCCGTGCTTAGCCATGAGATGATATATCCTCATCCATTCCAAAAACATTGATCTAAGTCTCCCTCCTTCCATTTTTTAATAAATCTTAGTGAAGCAATATAACATTCCAGGTCAGTCCTGTAGCGCTGTTCTGGCCCCGTCGTAACGGCTGCTGCTGAGCATGGAAACTTGCTGGCACAATATTGCAAAGTGACTCTGCAGGGGCTGGATGACTTCCAGCCAGCAATGAGCCACGGCCAAGAAACGCCAATATGGATAATGCAAACAAGAGAGATTTGGGGCACATTTCGATTTAACCATCTGATTTAATTGACAGAATAAATGCACCTGTCAACGGGTAATATTCTTGTGATTAGTTTTGGCTGTGATGATGAGATGATGTTAAAAGAATGTCAGAACAACCTGTCCTGGGACTCTTACAGGCAGTTCAGAGTGAGGGAAGGTCAGTTTTCAGCTAGTTCAAAGAAGCAGGATTATTCTCTTTTAAAGTGAAGGTATTTTATGGAGACAGTGAACATTTTATTTGACATTTTCCCTTTGAGCTCAGCCTTAGCCACAAATCAGACCAAGTAGTGGATAGAGTCCCACAAAAGTAATTGTCTTTTAGATGAGCCTCCATAGCTACTGGAGATCATATGCAGATATAGGCAATGATGGGGCTTAAACATGAGAAATCACCTGCCTGGTTTCCTCTTTATCCAGCCCATTGACGGGCATTTCATTTTACATTATTGCAGACAATATCAAAAGGCAAGTTACAAGTGATCTTTTGAATGGTGAGTTAATCTGTCAATAAATGGGATACCTATTCATTTAGATCAACAAACTTCATTTTTTAAATAAATGGAATCATCCTATCATATCTCCAGAAACTCTTAGTTTTGTTCCCCTTTCATTGCATTTATCATGTAGCATAATGCATTATTTTGGTCTATGATTGCCTTTTATTCCCTGTTAAATTGTAAGCTCCATAAAGTCAAGCTCTTAAGCAAATTTTATATTTTCTTTACAACTCATCACAATGACCTGTCCCAATAATAGGTGTTTAAATAATGTTGTTTAATGGATTGGTTGGATTGAATTGATGTTTTCTTAGCTAAATTTTCATGTAACAATTATGGTGTAGAGGGAAGAGCACTAGATTGGTATTCAGAAAGATGAGGCTTGGCCATTTGAGAACAAACTTGGCAACTGACTTTAGGCCAGTGACTTAGCTTCTCTATTAAGTCACTCAATAGTTCATACTTTCCTCATCTGTAAAATTTAGATAGTAACATTTGCATTACTTCTCTTACAATTGTGAGGATTAAAATAAAAAAATGCATTAAATCATTTTGTAATCTATTAAGTGTTATACAGATGCTCATTAGTAGCAACTTACATGCTTTATTAAGATTCAGATGGAGAGAAAGGAAAGATAATCTTGGAGAACTGGATACTTGCAAGGAATTGAGAGATGGATAGAGGTGACAATTTGTGGGAATTTCTGATTTCCAGAGGAGTACATGAAGGAACAGAGAAGAGGAGAAGGTTTGCTTATTGAATGTGCTGTCTTTTGATGATACTTTAGTCCTTTTCTTTTTTCTCATGACCTGCCAATGATAATGAATGATATCTGTGTAAAAGAAGTCTTACCCCCATTTTATTTTATTTCCAGATCCCTATTTGTAAATTAGAAAATCATGCACAATTATCAATCTAATCCCTTATTTTAACAGATGAAGTCATGACTAGAATCCAGATTTCCTGTCTCTCCATCTGGTTCTCTTTCTACTATACTGCAAGGATTCCCAGTGGTAATGAACTTTCCTCCATCTCTTCCCCTAGTGCTGAGATCATAAGGATCTCCCTAACTTCTATCAAATGACTTCCATTTATTTCCAAAGCATTCTGCATTTTAAGAGCTATAACATATATTTGTAAATTGATGTCCTCTCTAGCATTTTAGCTTCCCAGTACTCCAATTATAACAATTCTAATAACCTTTATCTGTGTCCCAGTCATTCACATTCCAGGTTTTACTTTGGGTCTCGTCACTGTACAAAATTATTCTACTTCTAATCTCAGAATTCTCTGCCTCTTCACTCCAACTCTCCAAATCTCTCACTTTTAATGAATTTGTTGATCATGTTCATCTTCATTTCTGCTTTGTCTATCTTTCCTTTTCTCCTTTTTACTTCAATTGATCCCTTATCTAGCCTGAAATTTATGGTCTGCCATTTTATCTGTGCTTAAAATATAGTCCTAGAATTCCTTTTCTCTTTGGCCTTCTACAATGCCTTTTTTGCTAATCCCTATGCTAGAATAACTGTCAATGTCTGCCTTTCCCAGTCCGAGAAAATGTAAGTAGTAATTGTTCTTGTTTTGTCTAGAAATCCTGAGGGTCTTCCTCTTCTGTATTGGTTTCATCTATCTAGCTGTTCAACCATCTATCTATCATCTAACTATTTATTTTTGACTAGGTAAAAAAGTCATCCTTTGCCTCATTTCTTTCTTATCTAGTCTTAATTATAGAATGAGCAGTTGTCTCAAACTGGAATCTGTTGAAAACCTTAGCTTAAAAAGGCTTGTGTCTCCCACTGCACCTAGAGCCATCTCCAGTCATCCTGTTCTATATCTGGCCACTGGATCCAAATGAGTTCTGGAGGAGAAAGTGAGGCTGGTGACTTTGCACATCCTCACCTCACCTCCACCCCCCTCCCCTGACCCAATCCAATTCACTTGCATATCATGTCATCACTTCCCTGATATTGTGGCCACTTCAAGAACAAAAGACAAATAGCAACAACAATGGTTATAGAAAGTCATGATATGTTTCAAATTTCAGTCCACTCTAAGTATCATGTGATTGGCTTTCGCTGCAGTCCTTTCACCTGTTCCTTATTAATTCCCAATTTTATTCCTTACAATGACATTGCAAATGATCCACAAGCCCCCTATTATCTTACTCTATTATGCAAAGCATATTACTTTATTCAATTCAATGAGATTAAGGTTATTTCTTTTCACTCTGTTTTTCCCCCAATCACAGAATTTTAAAAGTCCTCTATAGCCACTTAGTGCAACCTAATAGATGACCAACTTTCCTAAGAATGATGTTTCTTATTGTCTTTTGGCATGCTATAAAGAAAACCCATGAGTCATATTCTTTCTCATTTATCAGAAACTTTCTTTTGTCTTCTGCTTTCATTTGCAGTAAGAATATTAAGATTGTTATGATTTAATTTCTTTTATAGTATAAGTTCCTCATAAGTGATTATCTAGGTTCATGTTTATAGTTGCTCTTTAAAATCCTCCCTTCTACAAAGGCCAATTGAAGTGCCTGGAAAGGTAGATCAGGGCCAGGTGATTGAGAGCTTTGAAAGCCAGAGAATTTTAGAGATGCTGACAATTGCACTGAGCTCTGCTAGAGTCTGGGAATTCTACAAAACAGAGGTGAGGAGGGAATGTTTTAGAAATGGGGGACAGCCTAGGAAAATGGGCACAGAGAGAGGAGATGGATGAACAAATGTGGTTAGCAGACAAAAGGCCTCTGAAAGAAAATTAATGGGTAAGAGAAACATGCTGAAGGACTCTACATGCCAAACAGAGTAGTTCATACTCTGGTACCTTCACATAGAGGACAGACAAACAGACATGGAATCAGGAAGGTCTGATTTCAAGTTCTGTCTCTGATACAATCTGTGTACCTGTGGACATTTCATTTTAATTCTCGAAAATCTTGAGCAATTCTCTTTTTTTTTTTTTAATTTTTTATTTAATAATTACATTATATTGACACTCATTTCTGTTCCGATTTTTTCCCCCTCCCTCCCTCCACCCCCCCCCCTAGATGGCAAGCAGTCCTTTATATGTTGGATATGTTGCAGTATATCCTAGATACAATATATGTTTGCAGAACCGAACAGTTCTCTTGTTGCGTAGGGAGAATTGGATTCAGAAGGTATAAATAATCCGGGAAGAAAAACAAAAATGCAGATAGTTCACATTCGTTTCCCAGTGTTCTTTCTTTGGGTGTAGCTGCTTTTGTCCGTCATTTATCAATTGAAACTCAGGTCTCTTTGTCAAAGAAATCCCCTTCCATCAAAATATGTCCTCATACAATATCGTTGTCGAAGTGTATAATGATCTCCTGGTTCTGCTCATTTCACTTAGCATCAGTTCATGTAGGTCTCTCCAAGCCTCTCTGTATTCATCCTGCTGGTCATTTCTTACAGAACAATAATATTCCATAACATTCATATACCACAATTTACCCAGCCATTCTCCAATTGATGGGCATCCATTCATTTTCCAGTTTCTAGCCACTACAAACAGGGCTGCTACAAACATTTTGGCACATACATACAGGTCCCTTTCCCTTCTTTAGTATTTCTTTGGGATATAAGCCCAATAGAAACACTGCTGGATCAAAGGATATGCACATTTTGATAATTTTTTGGGCATAATTCCAGATTGCTCTCCAGAATGGTTGGATTCGTTCACAACTCCACCAACAATGCATTAGTGTCCCAGTTTTCCCGCATCCCCTCCAACATTCATCATTATTTTTTCCTGTCATCTTAGCCAATCTGACAGGTGTGTAGTGGTATCTCAGAGTTGTCTTAATTTGCATTTCTCTGATCAATAATGATTTGGAACACTCTTTCATATGAGTGGTAATAGTTTCAATCTCATCCTCTGAAAATTGTCTGTTCATATCCTTTGACCATTTATCAATTGGAGAATGGCTTGATTTCTTATAAATTTGAGTCAGTTCTCTATATATTTTGGAAATGAGGCCTTTATCAGAACCTTTAACTGTGAAAATGTTTTCCCAGTTTGTTGCTTCCCTTCTAATCTTGTTTGCATTAGTTTTATTTGTACAAAGGCTTTTTAATTTGATGTAATCGAAATTTTCTATTCTGTGATCAGTAATGGTCTCTAGTTCATCTTTGGTCACAAATTTCTTTCTCCTCCACAAGTCTGAGAGATAAACTATTCTATGTTCCTCTAATTTATTTATAATCTCGTTCTTTATGCCTAGGTCATAGACCCATTTTGATCTTATCTTGGTATATGGTGTTAAGTGTGGGTCCATGCCTAATTTCTGCCATACTAATTTCCAATTATCCCAGCAGTTTTTATCAAATAATTAATTCTTTTCCCAGAAGTTAGGGGCTTTGGGTTTGTCAAACACTAGATTGCTATAATTGACTATTCTGTCTTGTGAGCCTAGCCTTTTCCACTGATCCACTAATCTATTTCTTAGCCAATACCAAATGGTTTTGGTGACTGCTGCTTTATAATATAATTTTAGATCAGGTACAGCTAGGCCACCTTCATTTGATTTTTTTTTCATTAGTTCCCTTGAGATTCTCGACTTTTTATTGTTCCATATGAATTTTGTTGTTATTTTTTCTAGATCAATAAAATATTTTCTTGGAAGTCTGATTGGTATAGCACTAAATAAATAGATTAGTTTAGGGAGTATTGTCATCTTTATTATGTTCGCTCGGCCAATCCAAGAGCACTTAATATTTTTCCAATTATTTAAGTCTGACTTTATTTGTGTGGAGACTTTTTTATAATTTTGCTCATATAATTCCTGACTTTCCTTTGGTAGATAGATTCCCAAATATTTTATGGTATCAACAGTTATTCTGAATGGAATTTCTCTTTGTATCTCTTGCTGTTGGGTTTTGTTGGTGATGTATAAAAATGCTGAGGATTTATGGGGATTTATTTTGTAGCCAGCTACTTTGCTAAAATTATGAATTATTTCCAATAGCTTTTTGGTAGAATCTCTGGGGTTCTCTAGGTATACCATCATATCATCTGCAAAGAGTGATAGTTTGGTTTCCTCATTGCCTACTCTAATTCCTTTAATATCTTTCTCGACTCTTATTGCCGAGGCTAGTGTTTCTAATACGATATTAAATAATAATGGTGATAGTGGGCAACCTTGCTTCACTCCAGATCTTACTGGGAAAGGTTCCAGTTTTTCCCCATTGCATATGATGCTTACTGATGGTTTTAAATATATTCTCCTGACTATTTTAAGGAAAAGTCCATTTATTCCTATGCTCTCAAGTGTTTTTATTAGGAATGGATGTTGGATTTTATCAAATGCTTTTTCTGCATCTATTGAGATGATCATGTGGTTTTTGTTTGTTTGGTTATTGATATAGTCAATTATGCTAATAGTTTTCCTAATATTGAACCAGCCCTGCATTCCTGGTATAAATCCTACTTGGTCATAGTGTATTATCCTGGTGACAATTTTCTGTAATCTTTTTGCTAATATTTTATTTAAGATTTTAGCATCAATATTCATTAGGGAGATTGGTCTATAATTTTCTTTCTCTGTTTTCAGCCTACCTGGTTTAGGTATCAGTACCATATCTGTGTCATAAAAGGAGTTTGGTAGGACTCCTTCAATCCCTATTTTTTCAAATAGTTTATATAACATTGGAGTTAATTGTTCTTTAAATGTTTGGTAGAATTCACATGTAAATCCATCTGGTCCTGGGGATTTTTTCTTAGGGAGTTGATTGATAGTTTGTTCTATTTCTTTTTCTGAGATGGGACTGTTTAGGATATTTACTTCTTCCTCTGTTAGTTTGGGCAAGCTGTATTTTTGGAGGTATTTTTCTATTTCATTTAAGTTGTCGAATTTATTGGCATAAAGTTGGGCAAAGTAACTCCTAATTATTGCTCTAATTTCCTCTTCGTTAGTGGTGAGTTCTCCCTTTTCATTTTTAAGACTAACAATTTGATTTTCCTCTTTCCTTTTTTTAATCAGATTTACTAAGGGTTTGTCTATTTTGTTGGTTTTTTCATAGAACCAACTCTTAGTTTTATTAATCAATTCAATAGTTTTTTTACTTTCAATTTTATTGATCTCACCTTTTACTTTTAGAATTTCAAGTTTAGTGTTTGACTGGGGGTTTTTAATTTGTTCCTTTTCTAGCATTTTTAATTGCAAACCCAATTCATTGACCTTCTCTTTCTCTATTTTATACAAATAGGCCTCTAGAGATATGAAATTTCCCCTTATTACCGCTTTGGCTGCATCCCATACATTTTGGTATGATGTCTCATTATTATCGTTTTCTTGGGTGAAGTTATTAATTATGTCTATGATTTGCTGTTTCACCCAATCATTCTTTAGTATGAGATTATTTAGTTTCCAATTATTTTTTGGTCTACTTCCCCCTGCTTTTTTGTTGAATGTAATTTTCATTGCATCGTGGTCTGAAAAGGATGCATTTACTATTTCTGCCTTACTACATTTGAGTTTGAGGTTTTTATGTCCTAATATATGGTCAATTTTTGTATAGGTTCCATGAACTGCTGAAAAGAAAGTGTATTCCTTTCTGTCTCCATTACATTTTCTCCAGAGATCTATCATATCTAGCTTTTCTAGTATTCTGTTTACCTCTTTGACTTCTTTCTTATTTATTTTCTGGTTTGATTTATCTAATTCTGAGAGTGCAAGGTTAAGATCTCCCACTATTATAGTTTTACTGTCTATTTCTTCTTGCAGCTCTCTTAGTTTCTCTTTTAAGAATTTAGATGCTACCCCACTTGGTGCATATATGTTTAATATAGATAGTGCTTCATTATCCATGCTACCCTTTAGCAAGATATAGTGTCCTTCCTTATCTCTTTTAATTAGGTCAATTTTTGCTTTAGCTTGATCTGAGATCAGGATGGCTACCCCTGCTTTTTTGACTTCACCTGAAGCATAGTAGATTTTGCTCCAACCTTTTACCTTTAACCTGCATGTATCTCCCCGCTTCAGGTGTGTTTCCTGTAAACAACATATTGTAGGATTCTGGCTTTTAATCCATTCTGCTAACCGCTTCCTCTTTATGGGGGAGTTTACCCCGTTCACATTTATGGTTAGAATGACCAATTCTGTATTACTTGCCATCTTGTTAACCCCGGTTTATGCTTTCCTCCCTTCTTTCCCCTTTCCCCCCCTTCCAAGTATTAAGCTTGTGAGCACCCCTTGCTTCTCACAGCCCTCCCTTTTTAGTGTCCCTCCCCCCGCCTTAGAGTTCCTCCCCCTATCTTACCCCTTTCCCTCCCAGTTCCCGTATTCCCTTCCGCTTAGCTTATTCCTTCCCTTTCCACTTTTCCCTTCTCACTTTTCAATGAGATGGGAGAAGTTTCACCATAGATTGAATATGTCTTAAGATTTTTCACTTAAAGCCAATTCTGAAGGCAGTAAGATACCCACTATATTCATCCCCCTCCATTCTTTCTCTCAGATATAATAGGTTTCCTATGCCTCTTCATGAGATGTACTACCCCCACTTTACCCTTTTTCTGGTACAATGTCCTTTCCACATCAATTTCTAGAACAAGGTATACATGTATTCTTTATACATCTATATAGTCAAAATATAGTTCCCAAGATTAATCTTTACCTTTTTAGATTTCTCTTGAGTTCTATATTTGTAGATCAAACTTTTTGTTAAGTTCTGGTTTTTTCATCAGAAATAGATGAAATTCGCTTACTTCGTTGAATGTCCATCTTCTTCCCTGGAAAAAGATGCTCATTCTCGCTGGGTAAGTTATTTTTGGTTGCATACCAAGTTCCTTAGCCTTTCGGAATATCATATTCCAGGCCCTTCGATCTTTTAATGTGGATGCTGCCAGATCCTGGGTGATCCTTATTGTGGCTCCTTGATACTTGAATTGGGTTTTTCTAGCCGCTTGCAATATTTTTTCTTTCATCTGAGGGTTCTGGCATTTGGCCACTATATTCCTTGGTGTTTTGATTTTAGGATCCCTTTCAGTGGGTGATCGATGAATCCTTTCAATGTTTATTTTTTCCTCTGTTCCTATGACTTCTGGGCAGTTCTCTTTGATAATTTCCTGGAAGACAGTGTCCAGGCTCTTTTTTTCATCATGTTTTTCTGGGAGTCCAATGATTCTCAGATTGTCTCTCCTGGATCTGTTTTCCAGGTCTGTTGTCTTCCCCAGAAGGTATTTCACATTTTTCTCCATTGTTTGATTTTTTTGGATTTGCTTGACTGATTCTTCTTGTCTCCTCGAGTCATTCAATTCCACTTGTTCAATTCTGATTTTCAGTGAAGTATTCTCTTCACTCACTTTTTAAAAATCTTTCTCTAATTGTCCAATTGAGTTCTTTTGTTCTGTGGAATTTTTTTCCATTTCGCCAATTTTGTTTTTTAGAGAGCTGTTTTCTGTTTCCAGTTCACTAATCCTATTTTTCAAGGATTTTACTTCTTTATCCACTCTCTCTTTAACTGACTTCTCCAGGCTCTTTTGCCAAGCCTCCCTCTCCTTTTCCAAGCTTCCCTCTCCTTTTGCCAAGCCTCACTCTGCTTTCCCCATTTTTCTTCTAGCTCCCTTGTGAGAGCCTTTTTAATCACTTCTATGAGGTTCATCTGTGCTGAGGAACAGACGATCTCCTCCTTTGGGGAATCACCTGGGGACTGCCTGTTTTTAGTCTCCTCAGGATTTAGAGTCTGCTCTCTATCTGTGTAGAAGCTGTCAAGGGTTAAAGTCCTCTTCAGCTTCTTGCTCATTCTGTCTATTAATCAGAGACAAACTACCAAAGAAAAACAGAAAAAACTGGAGTCTTTCTTTGGGGGGCGGCTGGGTGTGTTATCGAGCTTCCTCTACAAACTGCAGGAGGCAGCAGTGAGGCACTAGCAGGACTGTGCTGCGCCTGCTCTCTGAGATCCCAAAGCGTGCTGAGTCACTGAGGGGGGGGAAGGGGGGGGCGGCCAGGTCCTGAGAGACTCCAGCTGTTTGCGGTTGTGTTCTTCAGCCCCGGTGTTTTTAGCTTCTCTGCTGGGCTGTTGACTTGCTGCAGGTTCCAAACCTGTAGCGAAGCTCTCCCCGCAGAGACGGCTACGATCACTCCCCACCCCCTCTCAGCTCTGCTCCCGTGCTCTCACTGCCGCTGCCCTCAGCCTGTGCCTGATCTAAAACCGCCCCAGCCCTCCAGTAAAGACAGACCTTTCTTGGCGGATCTCAAGGATGGCTTCTCTTGGTAACTATTTGTGGGTTTTTTTCAGTCAAGCATTGATTCAGAGGCTTGTAATGAAGTGGATAGTGAGAGAAAGCGCGGAGCTTATGCAACTGTGAGCCTCCTCTCCGCCATCTTAACCGGAAGTCTTGAGCAATTCTCTAAGCTAGTTCAGGTCAATGGGTGATCTCTTCCAGTGGTTCTGAACTTACATTCTTAGTATCCTTATATTACTAAAATTATTGAAGATCTGTCCCCAAAGTTTTTGTTTATGTGTGTTATATTTATAGATATATTAGAAATGAAAACCAATTTTGAATTTGTAGACCCTCTGAAAGGGTTTCAAAGACCCCCAGGACTCTGAATCACACTTTGAGAACCACTGAATTCTATTTCATTATTTGCATCCATTGGAGGAAGGAGTTTTCACATGGATGAAATATCAAGTCTTTGTTGTTGTTGTTGTTACAAGGACAATAGCAGCTAGCATTCACATACTACTTAGATGTCTGCAAAATACTTTATGTGAATTGCCTCTTTTAAACTTCACTACATCATGGGAATCAGGATATGTACAAAACGTAGGGTCCTCTGCAGAATTTCCCTGACAGGTCAGTTTTCAGGCAAATGATGATTTAATTTTGAGATTGATTAATTCCTTGGCCTCTCTCTTAGTTTTGTCAGAAAAGATTGGCAATTAGCCCCAATGATAGTGGTGGCTTTTGAGGTATGGACAGCTTCTCTCTTGATCCTAGATTACTTCTACTTTTCATCAATCAGATATCCATTCTCAGTCACTTATAATTTAAATGGGATTTGAATCTATTGTTTCATGGTGAAAAAAATACAAATTTTTATGGTGCTTTGGGGAAGGATTGGGGTAAAACTCAGGCTAGAAATTCAGCAAGCAGAGTCAGTAGCTCAGACCCATTTGAGTTTAAATTGCAGCTTATCAATAAAAGAAGTAGATACTGGCTATCTGTCTCTCACAAATCCATAGAGATTAGATCCATAGGATTAACCTGTCCAGTTATTGGATGACATGGCTGCCCCACAAAATTACAGCTGAAAAATGCATTTATCTAACTTTAAATAAGGTCACAAATAATGGACGTCTCTAAATGACAGGTTCAGAGACTTACTATCTTTCTAAACAAAGGGTCTAGGAAGGGTAGGGGCCAGTTTAAGAGATGATTTGTTAACAGCTGCTTTAAGCCTCTTTCTTTAAATCACTGCAACCAGATATTCTGAATAAAGCATGTAGGAGAATGACAGCAAGTGGTGACCATGTCAGGACAAAAACTGTGGATGTCTCATGCTTCACTGAATGGACTGTGGAGATTTACCATGCTGACTTAGGGTTAGTTATTCCCAAATCCATAAAGGAGACAGAGAGTACAAATAAAAGTCTGGAAGGAAAATGGAAGGCTACAGATTATATGATTAGTTACTAGAGTGAATTTCTCTATATCCAGGATTATTGGGAAATGGGATATCTCAAATAAGGAAAAGTATACCTTGCTCTGGTTAGATTGTATCAGGAGTATTATATCTAGTACTTATTAAGATATTTTACAAAGAAATTGACTTAGATTTATAGCTAGAATAATAAGATCACGTATAGAAAACTGGAAAGGACTAGCAGTCAGGTAGACCAACTTCTTTATTTTATAGATGATGAAACTAAGACCCAGGTAGGGTAAATAATTGGCCAATAGTTACACAGATAGAAAAGTGGCAAAAGGATCATTTGAACCTGTCTTCTGACTCCAGATACAATGTTATTTCCCATCTACTATATTGGCTGTCCAGATAAGAACAATGAGCAGGTGAAAGCATTAAAACCATGCCATGTGAGGATTGACTAACTCCACTTCCCCTAACACTCCCTTCCAACTCTGAGCTATTTAGCTTAGAGAGTAGAAAAATTGGGGTATGTGGCGACATCATCTTTCTAATGAAAACTCATCTTCCTGAGTTCAAATCTGGCTTCAGCTACTTACTTCAGCTGTGTGATCCTGGGAAGATAGCTTAATCCTGTTTGCATCAATTTCCTTGTCTGCAAGATGAAGTGGAGAAGGAAACAATAAATCACTCCAGAATCTTTGTCAAGAAAACCCCAAATTGAATCACAGAGGATCGGACATAACTGAAGAGCAAAAAGTTCTCTGAAGACAAATCTTTCTACTCTTGCCTTAGATGCTTATTTGCTTTATGACTCTGGCCAAGTTATTTAACTGCTCTGTGTCTCAATTTCCTCAACTGTAAAATGGAAGGGGGCACATTCTATGAATGTGAAAGCCCCATCTAGCTCTAATTCTATGATCTTATAATTGATGATTTTGGACTCAAATGTCTAATTCCAAGTTCTGGCTCTGCTCCACTATCTTTGTCAATGAATAGAGAAGGTATTGGTCGTCAAATAGGAAGCTTTCCTTCCACACAGTGGAAATGAATATTTTGAAATAAAGTGAAACCTCATCATATAAAGATAGTCTTATTCACAAATAAATGTGCCATTTTACCTCCCTACCCTTCATATGCTGTTGTGGGTATAGCATAAATGACCACTTTTAAAGAAGTGATTAAAAAAAAAAGACCTGCTTCTCAGGCCACATTCCTCTAGACCTGGCTGTTTAAGTGGGCAAATATTGTCCCTCAGTCCACTTGTGAGTCCAGTTTCACTGACCTTGAAGAGCAGCAGGAAATGCATGTTGTCTGGAATGCTTAGCAAAAAGAATGCTGGTTGTTAGTTTACTCAGCAGCTCACTCACCCCTTACAGACAGGAGATAATTCAAATGGAAAATGAGGTTTATCAGAGTAGGTACCCAGAAAGATCTGTTGGTAATTATTCCACCCGGGCTAACTCTTTGAGGATAGAAGATCAATCCAAACTGAGGTCAGAGTGAAATGGCAGAAAAAACTATCTGTGAAAGGTTTTTTGGCTTGCCAAATGGGTTTGGGTCTTTTTTTTACTGGCACTACTATGCATTTTTCCCCCCCAAATTCTTTTAAAAAAGGGAGTTTCTGCCTTTTCTCCAACTTTCCTTTTCTTCTTGAGGTGTTCAAACCTAGCATATATCCCTTAATGTGGAATTTTACCAAGGAGTTAAACTGATGAGGGCTGAAGTTGGTACTTCTGTGGGTCTTTTGCATTTTACTAAGGGAAGATTGAAAAACAAAAGTCTTTAGGTTGCTAAAGAATGAAGATATAAGGATAAGATTATAAATAATAGGACTGATATTTGGCGCCTGTAGACTCTGAAGCTTGTGCATTAGTATAGGGAAGATTTCTTATTCCATATCTTCAATTGCCTATAAGTTGTCTACAACATGACATTCCAAGAATACAAACAGAATATTTCCCTCAAATACACATGGATTGGAGAATACCCAAGATGGCATCTCCAAAAAGCTAAAGGCTGGCCTGAAGATAAACACTGACTTTACTTATCCTGTACTATAAAGTGAAAGGCTGCTATATGCAACAGGCTTTAAACTAGTTGCTACGACATAGTCTATGCTACCTTCCCTACTCTATTCAGCCCTGTCCCTAAAGGCAGAAATGTTATCTACAGGGAAATGGGGAAGACATTCAAGTCTACTCATCTTCCTTTCATTTAATATGGTTCCATCATATGCCTAAATGGGAAGAGAGAACTGAGTGAGCTCAAATTGATTTCTAGCTTTAAGCTTTAACCAGGATATAAATCTGCCCTGTTCACCTTCTAGGAAGCTAATCCCAAAATCAGTTTATGGGATTAGAGTAGTTTTTCTCTGAAGCATTAGTGGTATTTAAGGCATTTCTTTAAGCTCTTGCTCTTGCCATATGTTTGTTCCTATTATATTGTACTCTATAATATTCATATTCTGACTCCTTATTGTTATAAATAAAGGAGTATTTTATTTTCTTATTTAAAAACAACTCTAATGTTTAAATGTTTTCAACATTCATTTAAAAAAGTTTTGAGTTCTGATTTATCATCCTTCCTCACACCCTTCTTTTATCCATTGAGAAGGGAAGAAATGTGTATCAGTAATATATATGAAATCATTCAAAATACATTTCCATATTCAACAGTTTGTAAGAAAAAGTACAGACAAAAAAAACCCCTGAAGAAAATCAAAGTTTAAAAAATATATTTCAATCTGTATTTAGACTCCATCAATTCTTGCTCTGTAAGTGTAGAACTTTTTTTTTTTTATCATAAGACCTTTGGAATTGTTTGGGATCATTGTGTTTCTGAGAACAAGTCATTCCCAGTTCTTCATCAAATAATATTGCTGTTAATGTGTACAATGTTTTGGTTCTGCTCACTTCACATTGCATCAGTTCATACAAGTTTCCCCAGATTTTTCTGAAACCACCATCATCTTTTCTAATAGCATAATAAATAGTATTTTATTCCAATCATATATCATAATTTATTCAGCCATTCTCTAATTGATAGGCATTTCCTCCATTTTTAATTTTTTTGTCATCACAAAATGAACTGCTATCAATATATTTTGTAGATATAGATCCTTTCCCTTTGTTCTCTTTCAGATACAAATTTAGTAGTGATATTATTGAGTCAAAGATTCTCACATCCTCTTCAACATTTATTATCACCTATCCGGTGATACCAGATATCACTTGACACCTATTAAATCACCATTATCAGCTCTTTGTCTTTAACTCAACACACTTGAGTCTTTATCAGCTTTAAATCTTGGATCCAAGTGCATATCTTGCTGCAGGTCATTTTTATATTCTGTCTTATTAGCCAAATCTAATAGGTGTGAGTTGACATCCCCAAAGTTGGTTTAATTTGTATTTTTCTATCAATAGTGATTTAGAACTTTTTTTTTCATATAAACTATACATAGCTTTAATTTCTTTGAAAAACTTCCTGTTCATTGGAAATAAGTATTTTAATAAAAATTGAGAGGACTGAAAAATTTCAGATTAGTTAAAAGAGTTAGGGTCTCATAGCCTGGTTAAGAGAAATGTTAAAAGGGTCATAATAGATATTCATTATAGAAGTACACATTTATTTTACTTGGCAGTTTTAGGATCAATGGGTAAAAGTTGCAGGGAGATTTTGGTTCTGTATAAAGAAAAGTTTCCTAACACGTCCAAAAGGGGAATGGAAGGTAATACCTTAGGATGTAATTAATTTACGCAAACTACCAGTCATCAAGTGCAGTTTAGATGAGGATCTCTATTGGGAATGTCAGATTTCCAATTTGAGAAGTGTTTTGCTCATATGAATTCTGAGTACCTTTCAATTCTTGGAATTCTTTGATTCTATGTCCTTGGGCATCCAGCCCAGATATAAAAGATTTCCATCAACATCTGGTTGAATCACAAATGGTCTTACTTAAAGACATCTTCTTGTTCTTGAAGGAGATTACATATGTTGATCTTACTTGGTTTGTTTCCCTTTAAAAGTTTAAATTCTGGGAAAATAGTTACTATGTATAGACTTTAATATATACTCCAAGGCCATAAAAGAATGTTATCTAACAATCAGATAAGTAGATACATATTAACCATTCACTTGATTTCTTGACTTTTTGGTGCAAGTTTAGATGCAAGTTTTTTGAGAAGCAAAGTACTAAATTTCATGGGGAAATAAGCTATTTCCCATTTTAAATTATATTCTCTTATTTGTCCTTTTGGTATACTATACGTTTATAGAATTTAACTTGATGGAAATGTGATTTCATCCATGTGGAGGTTTTCTCTTCTTTTACCATTCTTGTCTATCTCTACAAGTGGGTGAAAATTAATTTGACTGGAATAAGTCTAGATTGCAGGATGTGTGTTAATGTTCAATTAAGTTGGACTTTTGCTTTGTTCCCTTTTCCAGATCTTGCTGTGGCACAGAGTTAATTAATTTTCTTTGTTTCTTGCCCTTCATTTCTCATTCTTTATTGGGAAATTTAAGAATCCCTTAATTCAGTGATTTACACTGACGTCAGAGATGGGGCAGTCCCTATAAAGACCATCATCAGCTTTTTGTCTATAACTCAACATATATTGAATCTTTAGTGGCTTTAGAACCTTGCATATCTTGCTGCAGGTCTAAACCTCTATCCTACTTCTGAATCAGGAAATGGTATATGTATATAGCATGTATGCTTCCTTCTACAATTTTCCTTTGTCATTTATTCTCTTCCTACCACTTCCATCCTTATATGGCTCTTTGTGGCATCCCTTCCTTGTTGCCCTTCAATATCTTTCCATAGTTATTCATATAGCATCTTTGATGATTCCTTCTGAGATTATTTTCAATTTATCCTGTATTTATCTTGGTTGGTGCATAATTATATGTTTCCCATTAGACTGTGAGCTTGAAAGCAGGGACTGGCACTTTTTAGGGATTTTTTGGTCTTTTTTCATATTCTTAGGTCTTAGATATAGCAGTGTTTAATAAATGCTTGTCGATTTGACATCCTACATTCTGTTTAAAAAAAAAAAAACATTTTGATACTATAACATCACTCAGCCTATATGTATAGAAGTAAGCAGTTTGGAATTGCTGAAATCCCTGTGTAATTTACCTGGTGATTTTCATTGTCCACCTCCCATGCCTGTCTGATATCAATTGATCCATCAAGTCTTTATTAAGCATTTACTAAGATGTTTAGTAGATATATAGTAACTATTTTCACAAAATTTAAACTTTTAAAGGGTAAATGAACCAAATCAGATCAATATGTATAATCTTCTTCAAGAACAAGAAGATGCCTTTAAAACGTAAAACCATTTGTGATTCAACCAGTTGTTTATGGAAAATTTTTATATCTGGGCTGGATGCCCAAGTTAATAGGATCAAAGGATCTCAAGTCTCAGAGATACAAGAAAGGCAAAAATTACCCCTGTTCTCAAGGAGAAAATACAAACACACACACACACACACACACACACACACACACACACACACACACAATGTTTCCCTCAACTATATGTTAAAAACCAATTTTAAAACTTAAAAAAAAGTTTTGAGTTCCAAATTCTATCCCTTCCTTCCTCCCTCCCCTCCCGACTCTTAGAGATGATAAGCAATCATATATGTTGCCCCTATGTATATAAAACATTTCCACATTAACCATTTTAAACAAGAAGAATTAAATAAAAGAAAAAGAATGAAAAAAATAGCATACTTTAATCTGTATTCAAACATTATCAGTTCTTTCTCTGGAAGCAGATAGTATGCTTCACAATTAGTCCTTTGGGATTGTCTTGGATCATTGTATATTGCTGAGAATAAAACAACAACAACAATGAGCTAAGAATATCTAAGTCATTCACAATTATTTATTGTACAATAAAGCTGTTATTATGTACAACACTCTCCTGGTTCTGTTCATTTTGCATCAGTTAATGTAAGTCTTTAATGGAAAAGACAACATTTATGTAAATCGACAGATACAAAATATTTACAGAGTAGATGAAAAGTAATCTTAAAAGAAAATGCTCATTCTCTCTTTCTCACACATGCACACACATGCACATACACACACACTCACACACACTCCAGACAAATTCAATGTGTTTGTTGCCCATCCAGTTTTATGTTTTTGTCAGCATTTTTCATCTACTGAGTTTTTCTAGGTTAGTTAGAATAATCTCTTTCACATTGTTATGGATTTCACTAAATAGTCTTCTAGGGCTTGATATGATTAGCACAAAGAGGAAACTTGGAAAACCATATTTTCAATAGAGAAGCCTATTATTGCTTGGATTCTACAAAAGACATCTCCTAAGATATTAACAAATATCTTAGATGAGCACATTTAAGGCATTTGTTTAATGTTAATAGTATTCACCATCTTTAATAACATTATCTCTTCAATTTCATTTGCCAGAAATTCTTATGTAACTTTGATAAATATACGTGAGATATGCTTCTTCTGATCAATGCATTTGACACCATATTCTGTTCCAATAGACAAAAGACTATACAAAACTTTCACAAATAGGAGACATAATGGGATTGTTTATCTAATTGCATGAAGCTAAATGATGTTTCTGTTTTTGAAGATCATGTGTCTTCTGTTCTCATGTTTTCATCCTAGATGCTCTTCATAGATGCATAGACCATTATTCATGAAATGAGAAAAGAGACATATGGGCTGGTATTTAATAATGTCTTAACTTTCTTAATGTTATAATTATGTGTTGCTTTTAGAGATGTTAGCTATAATGTAAATTTCTTTAAAGTAAATCAAACTTTCTCACTTTAAAAAATGTGAAATTAAGTTACTAGAGGAAAAAATTCTCTAAAAATGATTTTTTTTGTAAGAAAGAATTGAAAAGTTTGGGTAGTCTTTTGGCATTCTGTTTGGAAGCATTCTCATAATTTTATAATTCTGGGAAGAGATGTTCTCACCCAACAGTTTTCTTTTCTGTTTACAGTATTTATTTTAGCTTAAAATCCCCTTTCTTCTTATGTCCTCATATCCACCAGAGCATAGACATTTCTTGTATGCCTTAGAATCTCTGATTCTATAAATTATCTTCTAAATCTCTGTTCCTTCTTTCCCTTCACCTGGGAGCTACTAGTCAATTAGAACTAAACTTAGAATATAATTTGTGAGTAAGTGCAGATATTTTAACACTGTTTCTTGAGAAATTCTTAAATTTGGGGGGTCCATATTATTTTGAGTGATTCACCTCATTTCTGTTTGTTAAATCAACAAAATAATTTTGTATATCAGTTTCACTCTTTACTTGAAATCTAATTATGTAAGAAAACTGACTCTATAAAAATATTTTGATTGCTTTTTAAATTAACATTCATATTCAATTGGTGTCTCCTTGAAGCTTTCTATATTGATGATAATGATAATTTTTCTTGGGATGCTAAATAATTTCATAATCTTATATCCACAATATTGTACAACTTTGTAAATTCAGATGATTGGGAAGAAAGTTAGCTTGATTAGTAGAAAATCAGAATGCTAGCATATTTAACAATAAAAACAATTTTATTATTTCTCCAGCACATATCATAATTGCCAGGTTGAGCTGTCAAAATAGAATCTTTGACAAACTCTTCAATGAATAGATGAGATCAACATGTAATTAGTTTATGTATAATATGTAACATCAATTAATGTAAATGGATGATTCTAAAGTCCTTGAGAATATTGTTATCTTAAGTTAGCCTCCACCTTTAGTTCTAAGCTTTACACTATTTCTTTGGACAGCAAGTCTTTCGAAGGAGATGCTTCAGCCCATTGTCTATCAAAATTAATTAGGTTTTACTAAATTTGCTGTTTATGCCCGACAGGATCTATTTTAGCTTTCATCTTATCATGCTCAAATGTTCTGAGACATGCTAAAAGAAAATGAATACGTAAAAAGATTAACAGCTACCAAATACATTTTTAAGTTTTTTGGGAAACATATACCAGATTCTATTTTGGCCACTCTGCCAGCATTTTGTGATAATATTTACATTGTGATATATCACACAGAAATTCCTATAATTTCATATTATAACAGTATTTATTAAAATTGTTAGAGCCAAGAATTTGTAAATGTTCTTAATAGAACCCCTCCTTCTAGACTGCTTCTAGAGGCTGAGAGCATATATAGAATATGGATGTTCATATTATCATGAGACTCATTTTTTTATTCAGAGCTTCCAAAAGCTCTGACTAGTATGCTTTGATCTACATCCAGAGTCTATAGTTCTCTAGATATGGATAGTATTTTCCATCATGAGTCTTTTGGGATTGTCTTAGGTTCTTTTATTGCTAAGGAAAACTAAGTCTATCAAAGCTGATCATCACACATTGTTGCTATAATGGTATCAATTCTTAAACTCCTGTGTAAGAAGCAATATTCTTAGGCCCTATTCACATCCCTTAGTAGATGGACTAAGTAGGGAAAATAAGATGAAAATAACTGTGACCAAAGAAATGGTCATCATGATATTTATAAGATTCCTCTCAAAACATGTAAACATAAATAGTCACATTCAAAAAAACCCCTCAACATTCCATTTCTTCTTCAGAGTACTATGGTTCCTCTAAAACTATATTCTTACTCTTTCTAGCTATATCCACAAAAAAAAAAAAAAAGGTATTGGTTAAGTTTCTGAAATACTTCAAACCATCTTGGTTTCTGCTCATTCTGAGGTTATTTTCCTCAAAATTCTCTGTTCTTGATATTTAACCCCCCTCCCCCCCCAATAAAGAGTCTAATAACTTAGATTAAGATTTTATTAGGAAGATCTAGTTCAATTGTACTAAAGTTTTATCTCAAAGGGCTATCAACAATCTAACCCTATATTTTCAGTTTCTTGATAACGGAATGTTCAAAGAGTTGAAAAAATTTACAGCATGTATTTATTACTAGTTTATCATAAGTACTTTCTCTATGCATTCTTTAACTCCATGAATAGACTGAGGCATAAAGCTAGACACTTTAAGACTGTATTTCCTAAGAATCTGATATAATCAGTAGGCCACACAAATGAAACCATTCGTGGCATAGAATAAGAATAAGTGTTTATTTTGGAAGCACAAATAAAGACATCCATTTATTTTTCCTTTTGAAAATTGTATGGATTGGGGCAGTTAGGTGATGCAGTGCATAGAGCACCAGCCCTGAAGTCAGGTGGACTTGAGTTCAAATAAGGCCTCAGACACTTAACACTTCCTAGCTGTGTGACCCTGGGCAAGCCACTTAACCCCAGTTGCCTCAGAGGAAAAAAGTATGGATTCCAAAATAATATAATAATGTCCCATGAATTAAAAAATGCTGAATATAATATTTATGATAAATGCTGAATATAATATTTATGATATTAATTGAAAAAATTATTTGGAAGTATTCCCTCTTTAAAGGAAGCACTTCAAAAATAAGCTGTTTTATCTTTTTCTCACAATAAACTAATCATAAGAAAATAGCCACCTTAAAGTCAGATACGTTTTTTTCCCTCCTGGGATGATCATTAGATATAAATTCATGGTAAGTAAGTGTTTATGTATTTATATGTAATCTAAGTCCATAATCTCTCTCTCCCCTCCCTCCTTTCATCTCTCCCCTCCTCCTCTGAGTATTTCCCTGTCTCTGTTTCTATCTTTCTGTGTCTCTCTTCTCTCTCTCATCTATGATATACAATTAATGAGTTATAGAGAAGAGTGACTGAATATGAAAACATTTAGAAGACTTTAGACATTACATATAGAACATAATGGAGAAATTTACTTTCATCTCCTAATGAAGAAAAACTCTTTTGGTGAGTTTAGAGTTCATTCAGACTCTGTGATGTTACAATTTAAAACTAAATATGATACTCTTTGGGTTTTATTGCTTAACTCTTAACTAAAGGCAGCTTCCTGTTTTTGAGGCATGAAGACTTAAATATGTTTAAAGATACTTTAAGCAGCTTCTTGGCTTTGAGAGTAACTCTTAAGAAATAACCTTTGATAAGTTCAGTGTAAACAAATTTCCAATGTGTGGGTCTTATTTCTGTATTTCTCCACCACTCTCTCCTCCACAAAAATACTCCCTCACTCTTTCCCTATCTCTCTTTCTCTCTTATTTTAAAACTATTTTTAAATTTATGAGTCTATTAGTGCAGTGTACAGAAGCTGTCTCAAAGCCAAGAAGACTTGTCACTTCTGTGTGTCATTGAAACTCTCAGCACTCTAAGCAAATCCCCAAAAAATGAAGTTTCAGGAAAAGTACTGGTCTGTCTTAGTAAAGGGAATTTCCTTACCTGGGAGTTCTTTATCTCAGGAAATCACACATCTGGTCTCTATATCTAAATCCATATTTGTAGATACATTATATATCAAAGGCAGAGAATTTTGAGGAAAATAACCTCAGAATAAGCAGAAACCAACATGATTTGAGGTATTTCAGAAACTTAACCAATACCTTTTTTTGTGGATATAGCTAGAAAGGGCAAGAATATAGTTTTGGAGGAACCATAGTACTCTAAAGAAGAAACAGAATGTTGAATGATTTTTTTAAATATGACTATTTATATTTACATTTTTTGAGAGGAATCTTATAAATACCATGATGACCATTTCTTTGGTCACAGTCTATTTTCATCTTATTTTCCCTACTTAGTCCTTCAACTAAGGGATGTGAATAGGGCCTAAGATTATTGCTTCTTACACAGGAATTTTAGAATTGAAATCATTATAGCAACAATGTGTGATGATCAGCTTTGATAGACTTAGCTTTCCTTAGCAATACAAGAACCTAAAACAATCTCAAAAGACTCATGATGGAAAATATTATCCTTATCTAGAGAAAGAATTATAGACTCTGGATATAGATCAAAGTATACTATTGGAGGAGAGGGAGACAGGAAGAAAAAAAATGAAAATCAAATCTTATAAAAGTAAACATTGAAAACTAAAAATTAAAAAAATAAAATAATTAAAGTCATCTTTCATTTTGAGCCACCTATCTGTTTGTTGATCGTTCATCTAATTTACTTTTATTGATTTTCCCTGTTTGTTAGAAGTCTCTTTATATATTTCCCAACTTATTTTATAATTTTATAATTTCATCAGGGGAGACAAATAAGGTAATTCATGGTCATGTAGACAACATTAACTGAATCAGTAACAACTATCCTCAACTACTGGAAGAATATATCAAGACTTATGACTAGGAATTGAGAGAATAAGGAGACATTGCAGGGATATTGTTCTTTGGAAAAACCAAGGCTTACATTAACTTGTTCTGAGTTATTGTACCCAGATCTTTAAGGCTTGGTGTATTTCATTGCTTTAGTCAAGGATAACCTGTATTGGATAATATTCCTTTCAAATTTTCATGGAAAGAGATTGTATTATGACAATGCTAGACAAAACCATCTTACCACCTCTGTAGATATCTTTAGTATCAACTGTGTCTAAGGAGTGGTTTTTCTCCTTATTTAGAAGTGTTAAAGTATCTGATGTTAACAAACCTTGTTAAGTTTGAGTGTTCTGTTCCTATGTAAGCGCTCCAGATAAGAGTAGTATTGCGTTCAGGACAACCTTAATTTTCACCTATCATAAAATACACAAAGTCTAAAAGAGTCATAGAAACTCATGTTAAAAATGTAAAAAATAAAGAAATTCTCAGCATCCTATAAACAATTGATATAATCCACTATCCCTCAAATGGGTTTCACTATTCCAACAGGGCTAGACTTCTCTATTGTTAGCACTCCCCCGGCTTGGACAGTCCTTTTAAGGAAATTAAACCTAATAATGTCATTTTACAATATTTTGACATTCCAGAACTTACTCTCATGCTGGGAAGTACAATATTTCCCACTGACTAAAAGTGACACCTTTGGTTAAGAATTCCCCCTAGAAAATGTACACACATACACACATACACATACACACACACACACACAGACACACATAGACACACACGCACACACACACACACGCATTATTGTACAAACAATCCCATTCTCCTACGCTATCCAAATAAGTTGCAATAATAGCAACAAATAAAATCAAGGTCTTTTGTTCCCCTTTGTGTGAATTTAATCCTTTATTGATTTTACAAGTATAAGAGGACAGATGGACTGTTTTTTTTTTTTTTTTTAGTATCTCTATCCAAGTACATTGCTTAAGAATTCTCCTTCTTTCATTAGAATTTGAATCTAAAACATCTTGAATTTGGTTACTTGTAGAGCAATCCAGAAGGCTAGTACTGACTTGGCAATCTTACTCTATAACTAGAAAGTTAGGATTCAGGGATAACATCATGGAGCTCTTATCTGCTTCTCTAGATACACCATTGCTCAAGTTCTGTTTAATTGACATCTACTCTAAAGTTTCTGGTGTTCAGGTTCAGAGCTGTGGTGTGAATGGGACAGAAAAAGTAAAAACAGAAGGCCAGGAAGTCTGAGGCTTTGTGGGCTTGAGTATGACTTCCAGCTGCTTTTCCTCTAAGATATTAACAACTGAGGTGGAGTAGAAATTCTTCCCCTTTTCCATGCCCCCACAAACACTGAAAAAGAAAAAGAAATAAGTAGAGAAAGAGAAGGGAAGAAAGGAAGCAAGGAAAGAGGGAGGGAAGGAGGAAGGAAGGAAGGAGCAATGGATGAATGAAAAGAAGGAAGAAACAAAGATATAATTATTGGGAAGGGCAAAAAGAAGCTTAGAAAAATTTGAGAAGTTCTGTCAGTGGCTAGCTCTTATAAGTCAGTAAAAAGAGTAGTTCCTTCTCATAGTCCCAGCTAACCCACACATATGGAGCACATACTCTAGCCAATGGAATCTATCTTCTAAATGTCTCAATTCATCTCAGAACAGCAATAGTCATTGACATTTAACTAGGAGTTATTTTTTGTCCTGATAACAATAGATATGTCCACATTCTCTTATGTAAGAAAATTTAGGCAATCAAATGTTCCAAACAAAGGCTCGCTTGTGCTCTTGTAAGTTACTCAAATTAAACAGGGAATTTCCCTTTTCAACTTCCTTTATATATATTGATAAAACTATCCATTTAAAAATTGCATGATTGGGGCAATTTCTAAGCACTGGCCAAACAAATAAATAATTCAAATCCAAAACAAAAAGTACAAAGTCCATCAACAATTATCTCCTGCTGAGTCTCTCCAGGGTTTCCAGCAGCTCAGCTAGTCACTCAAAGGCCACAGCAGCTTGAAGGTAGAACACTCAGCATCTTAAGGTGCCAGTCAAATTAGCATTTAGCTGCAGGTCCAGTCTCCTGTAGGGAAAACTTCAGGGATTTTTTTCAGAACTAGAACTTAGGAAAGAGCATTTCAAACTGTTTATGTCATGAGACTTTTTTAAAGTAAACGATGGTCTAATTATATACAAGGTACAAACCAACATAACGATATTGGGAGGAAAGATGATCATTTATTACATAATCATGACCACTTCTGAAAAAAGCTTTAAATTGAATGAATGAACAAATAAGAAAGCATTGAATTGTGCTGTTGCTATATGTCAAAGACTATGTCAAATCCAGTAATACAAATGCAAAAACAAAGACAACAACTGCTCTCAAGGAGCTTACATTCTACAATGTAAAATGTCATATTTTTATTGCCTAACACAGATAAGAATGAAGCAGAACTTTTAGTCTAGGGTGTGTAAGAAGGCTGGCCTAACTTCAGATCTAACTCAAGGAGCAATCTCAGCTGAAAGGTGAAGATGGAAACTGGCTCCCATCTGCTCTAATAACAGCTCAATGGGCTTGTCCATGGTACATTGGCTCTCAATATCACTGGGAGAAGGCTGACTCAGGTAGTTCTCTATTTGCAGTTATGGATATGGCTGGTCATCTGGCATGGCAGCCTTCTGGCTGGTCCCCTGGGATTCTGAGCCAGCACTGATTTACCTTCCCACCTCCACCCCCACCCAGGGTTTGTATTACCTGCCTATTCAGCTGGATCCAACCCAAACTCTCTGAGAGTGACCTTGTAGGTAGAAAGTGTACAGTGACTCCCTGGATATTTTAAATTTTGTTTCATCCTTTCCACACTGAATTATGTCCATTGGTACCTTAGATTCTCTGGTGGTTCCTGTGCTAATATAAGCAATTAGGGTTGCCTAGTGGATAGTGTCAGACTAGTTTGAGTGATGAAGTCCTTCATTTAAATATAGACACAGATACTTTCTAACCGTGTGAATTTGGGCAAATAACTTTACCTCTTTTTGCCTCAGTTTCCTTATTTGTAGAATATAGATAATAATAGTACTTATCTTCTGGGCTTGTTATGAGGATAAAGTAAAATAACATTTGTAAAGTGATTTGAAATGTTAAAGTGCTATGTAAATGCTAGTGATTAATATTACCTATCCATGGGAAGATGAGGGATCTCTTAGAAAGGGACTTTCTTTTGTTCCCCACCTCCATAACCCCCCAAAAGCTAATTCACAGAGTTAGAATCATTGAATATTTGTATACAAAACTATACAGTCATCTAGGTGGTACAGGTGCCCAGATTTGGAGTCAGGAAGGGCTGAATTTGAACCTTCCTCAGATACTTATTAGTCAGGCAAGTCACTTAACTTCTCTTTGCCTCAGTTTCTTCATCTATAAAATGAGGATAATAATAGCACCTACCTCATAGGATATGAGGTAACACATAAAATGCCTTGTAAACTTTAAATGTATATATAAATTTTGGTTGACTTTCTATTGTTGGGGGTATTCCTAAGGGATATTTTCTAATTCTTCCTTTCTCATTCTTTCTCCAAGAAAATATCTAAAAAAATGATTGCAGTTTCACATATTCCCATGGCAGAGCTCCACACAATAATGAATTATGTAAGCTGAGAGAGTACTTTTCAACCAAAGTTGTCTATTTTCACAAATATGTGTACAAGATTATATGATTATAGATTTAGAATTGTAATGGCCCATTCATCAGCCTGAATGGTAATTTGGCTTGATCAGGGTCACATGACTAATAAGTATCTGAGGTAGAATTTGAACCTTTTTCTTCTCGATTCCAAGTCCAATGACCCATCTACTCTTCTATACTGAAAGCATTTCTATCTATTTTTTTTTGATTTATGTGTAAATTGTATTTAAGTATGGCAGAGTTGCATGAGGTTGTCCATCTCACTCTCTCCTCCAGAGTCATCACTTTCCAGTGGCAGGACTGAGACAAGATGACTGAAGATGGCTAGAAATGCAGTGGATGATCTTGGGTCTTTGCTATCTAACAATTAAATAAAGACAAAGTTGGGGCAGAAAAACGTACCAGTTTACCCTTTCCTCCTTAAACTTTCAGTACTGTAAAATCAGTGCCATCCTGAGGAAATGATTATTCTGGACTGAGCTCTAAGCAGAGGGGAAAAAAGTGTTTTGTTTTTGTTGTTGTTGTTGTTATTGTTGTTTTTTATGAAGAGGTTATCAATAGAAGAAATGACAGCAACTGGATGGCCACATCTTTCCTACATTAGATACTTACTGGCATCCTGAAATTTAGGTGCTAATGATTCAATTATTGGCTTTTAGATCTTGAAGGGATGCAGTCTCATCTGCTCATTTTACTAATGGAGAAATTGAGACTATAAAAGGAGAAGTGATTCCCCCCCCCATTTCTCTTGTATATAACTTGTTTTTTACATATTTGTTTGTAGTCTCTCTCATTAGATTGTAAACTTCCTGAAGTCAGGGCCTATCTTTTGTCTCTTTTTGTACCTCCAGCACCTAACATGGTACTTGGCACATAGTAGGTGCTTAATAAATATTTTTGAATTAAATTGGATTGGTTTCCCCATGACCTTCTACATTTTCTTCTAGCTAGAGGAAATTGACAGAAATTCTTCCTCCTAATGTTCTCTCACTGAATAAATGGGAAGTGTGAGGTAGTGGAAAGAGCAATGGAGTAGTCTGGACTCTTGAGTTTTAAGTTGTTCCCTTAAGTCTGACTAAGTAAACTGATCTAAGTAGTTACATTCATTTTAAAGATTATTTGATTTGATGGTTAACATAATATATCCTGTTAAAGCCCCTCTTGCTTCCAAGGCACAGTACATTTGGTAAAGATTTACATATGAGAAATCTTCTTTCCCTTCTTTTTGAAATGCTTGCTAAGGGAATACTTATGAATTTGATGAGTTTCTAATCTAGGTGATGAGATGATCTTGCATGGACATTTTGTTCATAATTATCTGAAGAAATATCACACTTAGGTGGATATGGATATTGTCTCCTTGTTGATCAACACATGCAATATCTCTGACTGGTTTCCCAAGACTAAGATTCAAGGAGGGTGAAACTGGGAGTACTCCTCCCTGTTTATTTTAAAGTCTAGTAATGTGTACTCCACTACATTTTAGGATTTTTTCTTTACCTTAATCCTTTTCCTAGAAAAAAAGGAAGGGAGATGGAGAGGGAATGGGATTTCTCCTTTGCACTCCTCCCAGTGGTAACTTCTAGCATCTTAAAGGCACAGCACATGATGAGCTTTCTCATCATAGAGAGCAAGAAATTTGGACCTGGTCAATTCCTCTATTTTGGTGATTCACTGTAAGAGTGGATATCCAGTGTAAAGAAGAATGAATTGTTTCTATAGTATGTTTATCTTTTAGGAATTCTAATGATTCTCATGGGCTATTGAAGGGCATTTTTTCCTTCAATTTGTTCATAGTTCTATGATTCCTTGGTATCTTACACAATTTTGAGGAGGTGAAATTAAGGCAGTTTTATATCCTAGAAGCCACAGTGTTCATTAAATACTTGTGGGAGGAGTTGGAAATCTTATTACCCACATTTAGGAAAAAAAATCTAGACATAAGCTATTCAGTTATTTAGAGAATCTCCTAGAAAATTGCATGTTAAACCAGTAGCCAAAGGGAGATGCAGAACTCTTGAGTTCAAGCCTCGAGGCTTAACCCATGTTAAATATTATCATGCCAGAATCCTTGGGACATTCTAGATTATAGGGGACATATGTGAGTCAATAATATAAATTTAAAATCTAGGATCTTAGACTTTAGCCCATCAGCCCTAGAACTGCTTTCCCTATGTCCTTTAGGGATATCTGTTCTTTCTCATGTCTTCAATTATAATAAGGTGGGATTGCTGGGAATAAACTCTTTTTCTGATGGGAAAGCTCACATTTTTATCCTTTGTTCCTTTGTCATTCATTTTGGAGGGCACTATTGTTATATTTTATATGGTTAAATTTAGTTTAGAGTAAAATTTTTTTTTAATAAACTTGGATTTAAGTAAGGTCTATTATATGTAGATGGAATAGCACATTATCACCATTTTAATAGCTTTATGCTTCATGTATGGCATTTTTAGTTTGATAGATGTAAAATAAATATTTGATAAAGGATGTTGTACCTAGTATACTTACTGAAAAACACATGTAGAAATTCTGGATATTACTTGTTTTAATTTTTGCCCTCCATTTTTTTCTGCTTTTTAATACAAAATCTTTCACACAAGGGATCCAAATGAAATCCAATCATGATTGCTTTAGAAACTACTCGAGAATAATGTTTCCTTGTTCTCACTACTGATTTGAATGTAACTCATGTATCCATAAAAAGAACAAAATAGAATATCACCATTTTGTTGTTACTTTTATTTTATATTTCATAATATGTTTTAATGATATATTTTGTTTGTATTTTATAGTTTTTTAATATATTACCCCTTTAGCATGACTGAACCCTCTTTTATGATAAAGAAAACTAGTTAAGTGAAAATTAAGTTGACTCATCTGACACTATGCACAATTTCCTGTTCTCAGAGATCCCCACCACTCTTTTGGGAGTGGTGGAGGAGTATTTTTCATTACCTAGTTTAAAGATGTGATTGTTCTAATTGGCTTTTAAGTTATTCTGGTTATGACATCCTTATAATCATCTTTTTATTTATATGACTATAATCTTGTATGTATCTCTCCTAATTTTGCTTGATCCACTTCATATGGCTTCTATAAATATATATATGTATTTGTATAATATATGCATCTATATATGTACATATACCCCCACATATTCTCCAATTCTATCTATTCTTAATTTCTTACCACACAATATATTCCACAAATTAGTATAGTTTGTTTAGTCTTTTTACAATTGTTGAACATCTACTTTCCTCATCCCTCTGCTCCCCAATTCTTAGCTTTTACAAAGAATGCTGCTACAAATATTTTGGAATATATTGGACTTTTGTTTCTCTTTTTAATCTCCTATATATGTGTCATGTAGTAGAGTGTTGAATCAAAAGGTATGATTTTTTTAACATAATCCCAAATTTTTATCCAGAACAGTGCCATCAAGTCACATTTCTCCCACAATAGATTCTCCTATATTAAGTAATTTCTAATTATTGTCATCCTTGAAAATTTCAGAGAGTGGATTAAAAATTTCAGTGTTGTTTTAATGTATATTTTTTATTGTAAGTGATTCAGAGGATTTTTAAAAATAGCTTTTTATTTACAAGACATATGCATGGGTAATTTTTCAGCATTGACAATTGCAACACCTTTTATTCCAATTTTTCTCCTTCGCCCCACCCCCTCCCTCAGATGGCAAGTAGATCAATACATGTTAAATATGTTAAAAATATGTTAAATACAATATGTGTATACATGTTCATAGTTATTTTGCTGCACAAGAAGAATCAGACTTTGAAATAATGTACAATTAACCTGTGAAGGAAATCAAAAATACAGGCCAACAAAAACAGAGAGATTGGAAATGCTATGTAGTGGTTCACACTCATTTCCCAGAGTTTCTTCACTGAGTATAGCTGGTTCTATTCATTATTGAACAAATGGAACTGATTTGGTTCATCTCATTGCTGAAGATGGCCACATCCATCAGAATTGAGCATCATATAGTATTGATGTTGAAGCATATAATTATCTCCTGGTCCTGCTCATTTAACTCAGCATCAGTTCATATAAGTCTCTCCAGGCCTTTCTGAAATCATCCTGCTGGTCATTTCTCACAGAATAATAATATTCCATAACATTCATATACCACAATTTATTCAGCCATTCTCCAATTGATGGGCATCCACTCAGTTTCCAGTTTCTGGCCACTACAAAGAGGGCTGCCACAAACATTCTTGCATATACAAGTCCCTTTTCCTTCTTTAAGGTCTCTTTGGGATATAAGCCCAGTAGTAACATTGCTGGATCAAAGGGTATACACAGTTTGATAACTTTTTGGGTATAGTTCCAAGTCCCTCTCCAGAATAGCTGGATGTATCCACAATTCTACCAACAATGTATCAGTGTCCCAGTTTTCCCACATCCCCTCCAACATTCACCATTATCTTTTCCTGTCATCCTAACCAATCTGAGAGGTGGGTAATGGTATCTCAGAGTTGTCTTAATTTGCATTTCTCTGATTAATAATGACTTGGAGAATCTTTTCATATGGCTAGAAATATTTTCAATTTCTTCATCTGAAAATTGTCTGTTCATATCTTTTGACCATTTTTCAATTGGAGTGTGAAGACTGAGTTAGTACCCTGGATACCTTAGAATCAGCCGGAGTCAGGATAAGCAAAAGTCCTTGGTCTTTATTCTTGGTCTTTAGGGGTAGAAGTGAAGGGAATGGACACAAGCTCTCCACAACCTCCCTTCTCTTCCGTCTGTCACAACAGTGACCCTAGCTTGTCTTACTCCACCCCCTAATCTCTCCTACAATTCTCCTTATACACCAAAAAATCGAGCCAGCACAGAATACTGGGAAGGACCATTTTCCAAGCATATGCTAACAGAGTATTGTCCAATGAGTAATTAGCCTTAAGTGCTTGGTTGTCTGATTCCAGTGCATCTACTCAGAGTTTCAGCCCTTCACATTAGAGAATGGCTTGATTTCTTGTAAATTAGAGTCAATTCTCTATATATTTTGGAAATGAGACCTTTATCAGAATCTTTAACTGTAAAAATGTTTTCCCAGTTTATTGCTTCCTTTCTAAGCTTATCAGTATTAGTTTTGTTTGTACAAAAGCTTTTCAATTTGATATAATCAAAATTTTCTATTTTGTGATCAATAATGATTTCTAGTTCTTCTTTGGTTACAAATTCCTTCCAGAGGATGTTTTTAATAGGAAATTTGACATTTAGCAATTTATTTGAAAATTGTTCCTATTCTTTGACCCAAAGCTTTGGTGGAATGATTTGTTATCCATTTGTGTCAACCATCCTCTATATATTAAGTAAATATAATGGATGTATGCTATACAGTATTATTAGTGATAATTGATATATATTTCCTATTTGACAGTTTCTCTTGCTATTCTATCTATGTTTATTTTCATCTTGCAATAGCTTTTTGATTTTTATGTAAACAAAATGTTTTGTCTTTTGATAGCATCCTTATCCCTTCATTTCTTAAGCATTCTCTTCTAAGCCGTAACTATGAGTTATCTTCTGCTTTAACCTATGTGTGTGTGTATGTATGTATGTTTATAAAACTACAACCTTTTATAATCATGTTGAACATTCCTTTTGAATGTGGAATATGGAATAAGACGTTGATCTAGGCATAGTTTTCCTAATAGTTCTTGTCAAACAGAGAATCCTTTTCTAGTAATTTTCATTCTTAGGTTTATCAAACATTTGACTATGGTTGTTTCAATTTGGGTATTGGTTTCTTCTATGATCTATTTTTCTATTTTTTTAAACTAATACCAAATAATTCAGATAATTATTACTTTGTAGTTTGCTCTGAAGTTAAAAAATATATGTATGGTCTCCTTCATTGTACTTTTTTCAAGTACTATTTTATTTTTTCCTTATTATATGTAAAGACAATTTTTAGTATTCATTTTTACAAAATTTTGAGTCCAAATCTTTATTCTTTCCTTCTTTCCCTTTTCCTAAAATAGCAAGCAATTTGATATTGGTTATATATGTGCAATTATATAAACCATATTTCTATATTAGTCACAATTGTGAAAGAAAAAAGTAGATGAAAAGGGAAAACCAAAAAAAACAAAGAAAAAAAAATACAGTGAAAAAAGTATGCTTTGATCTGCAGTCAGACTCCATTAGTTCTTTATCTGGATGTGGATAGCATTTTTCATCATAAATCCTTTGAAATTATCTTGTATCATTTTGTTGCTGAGAAGACCTGAGTCATTCATAATTGGTCATCATCCCCAAAAGGCTGTTATAAATATTTTTGTTCATGTAGGTCTCTTTTTAATGATCTCTTAGGATACAGACCTTGTACTGATATTTTTTTGGGTTAAAGAATATACAATATGCTCTTTGGGCATGATTGCACATTGCTCTCTAGAATAGTGAGATCAGGTCACAATTTCACCAACATACATATTAGTGTTCCAATTTTCCCATAATTTTTCCAATATTTGTTTTCTTCTTTTTAGTCATATTAGCCAATCTGATGTGGTACCTTATTATTGTTTTAATTTGAATTTCTCTAATCAAATGTGATTTAGAGTTCTTCCTCAAATGACTACAGATAATTTTGATTTTTTTTCATCTGAAAACTTACTTTCCATGTCCTTTGACCATATATATCAATTGGGAAAATAGTTTGTATTCTTATAAATTAAATTCTGTTTGCATTTGAGAAATGAGGGCTTTTTTTTTTTAGAGAAATTTGCCTCCCAAATTGTTTCCCAGCTTTTTGCTTTTTTTTTTTTAATCTTGATTGCATTAGTTTTGTTTGTGCAAAAGGTTTTCGAGTTAATTTAATCAAAAATGTATATTTTATATCTCACAATGCTATCTATCTCTTATTTGATCATGAATTCTTCTTCATTCTACTTTTAAAAATCATTTCTACTGAGATTCCAGACCTTTTGTTCCTTCAAA
Source organism: Antechinus flavipes (assembly GCF_016432865.1). Lineage (NCBI taxonomy): Eukaryota > Metazoa > Chordata > Mammalia > Dasyuromorphia > Dasyuridae > Antechinus > Antechinus flavipes. The sequence goes on along the minus strand of NC_067399.1, from coordinate 106,719,129 downwards.
TGAATCTTGTAATTTTTAAAACTTTTTAAAAAGCATTCCTTCCATCATTTTACTGTTACAGAACTGAATATGCATATCAATTTATATAGTGACATTTTTATTATATTTGTTCAACCCAACATTAAGCATTAAATTGACTCTACTTTTCTTCCTTTTATTTTTAAAGTGTTTTGTATATTATTGTAAAAAACTTGTGTTTTTATCGATTAAATTCCAATTATTTATAAATAATTTTCAATGAAATTGTTATTATTGTCTTTTCTTTTTGGCCTTTGTTAGTGATATATAGAAATATTGGGTATTTTTATGGAAAATATAATATCCTACTAAATTACTAACATTATCAATCATCTCAGTTAATTTCTTCACAGATTATGTTTTCAAATAATTAAAAAATTAATTACAAAATAGAAGGGAAAAAATGCCATCCCTCCCTCCCCCCTTTGTGAACCTGGCAAGTCACTAAAGCTTTCAGGCCTCTAAGCAATCCCTTAAGATTAAATTATAGAACAGGTGCAAGTTTTTTTTTTTTTTTTTTTTTTACAAATAATATACAAAACACTAAAAAAGGTCTGTATCCTAAAGAGATCATTAAAAAGAGACCTACATGAACAAAAATATTTATAACAGCCTTTTGGGGATGATGACCAACTATGAATGACTCAGGTATTCTCAGCAACAAAATGATACAAGATAATTTCAGAGGATTTATGATGAAAAATGCTATCCACATCCAGATAAAGAACTAATGGAGTCTGACTGCAGATCAAAGCATACTTTTTTCACTGTATTTTCCTGTCCACTGTCTTCTATCTACTTTCTACCAAGTCTATAAATTCATCGATCTATCAACTTGTATGCCCACTTTCTCAATTATACAGTTTTTGTGCTTTATTTGCACACAAAATCAGGATTGTTCTAATGTTTATATTTATAGTGAATAAGCATATTTCAAAAGTGATATCCAGTTATGAACTTCATAATTATTCAAAATTTATTTATTTATTTAATTTATTTAAAAATTAACTAAAAGATTTAGTGAATACAAAATTTCATTTTGACATTTGATTTAATAGAACATAATACCACCTCTAAGTTGTCTCACGTTCAGAAGTATTTAAAAATTCTTGAAATATTTATCAGAAATAACTCTTTTCAATGACTATCTGATCATTAACAAGAGACAAAGCATAAAAATGAGCATGATTGTGATGGAGTCCAGTACAGCTTCAAAATCCAAGAGAGTTTATCTGTGGTTGAGGGGTTCCTCTAAATATTCCTATTTATGAATTGTGCTGTTCTGGTAGTATCAAGACACAGAACACTGAAACATACCATGAAAAAGATGTGTAATAGCTCAAAGTTTTGGCCTGTCTATCCACACAGGAGAGATCAAGTGGATAAAAAGTGTCTATTATACAGATTATTACATGCATTTGGATGGACAACATATAGGACTTTTCCATCAATATGCACTGTATATCAAGAATATAGCATAAAGATGGATGGTCAGACAAATAACAAGAAAAGGAAGAAAGGGTTATATTGCCTTTGGGAGATTACTTCTCATTACTTCTCTCACAAACAAAGACCCATTTTTTAAAACACAAACATTTCACTAATGAAAATGAGACATGGAATGAAAAAGTATCTGAAGAATTGAAGTTGATAGCATTACACAGATGCAATCAAGAACAATGTGCATTTGTATTGACTGCAACATTTAACCAAATAAGTGGGAGCCATAGAAGAATAGATGTAAAAGAAGGAAAATGTATGAATAAAAGCTATGATGGATTGGCCATGTGATAAGGAATAGCACACTGAAAGTCACAGTGTCTTATCGTACCTTAGCAATGCCAGGAGAAAGGTAACAAAGGCTTCTAGCATATTGAATGTTCTTTCCGAGGTGATGTTTGAGAAAATATTAAGGCAACTCTTACTCTTTTTTTTTTTTTAAGAATTGTCTGAAGCATGATAACTTTTGTTCCATAATTTCATTTTCACTTAATTATATCTTTCTTATGTGCAATTTAAAAAATACAGTTTTCCTATTGTTTTAAGCTTAATGAGGAATTTAATCAATTTATTTTTAGGATATAATAATTTTGTATTTTCTTCCAACAAATTCTTTCATATTGTTTTTTTTTATCAAAGATGAATATCTTTTGTTTTGTTTATATTATTCTATTTATAATTTCCACTTGTACCTAATATCTCTATCCCAAATTTCTGAGATTACTTGAATCATCTTTGTCTCTGACCCGTTCTTTTTTATTTAAACCTTTTTTCCCATTCAGATAAAATTGTGATAGCTAATTCCCCATGCCAACAATTCTCTAAATTTCTGTGAAGTTAGTTTCTAATGTCTTTTACTAAGACTTTTTACTAAGGAATGGAGCCTCCGTTCTACTCACTTCCTGATTTCATTCCTTTTATAGACTATAATAGGATCAAATCTCTAATTTGATGCCAATTTCTTCAACAACAAAACAAAGGGATTGGACTAGATTATTACTCAGTTTCCTTTTATCCATAAGTATATAATTTATTCTAAATATTTTACTTTTTCAAATTCATTGATTTCTTTATAGGTTATGTAAAATTTATGTAATGTTTTTTGCCTTTTTTGAGTTTTTGTTGATTTATTTTCCCCAAAATATTTCTTTTACTGTTCAGTTTTTCTACTTTGTTACTTTTATCTACCTCTTTCAGTCATTCAACAGTTTTTTAAAGGGTATTTTAGAAATAATTCTGCTTTTTTAGTGTCAATACCTTTTCCTCTGAGGCATGATAACTTTAAGACAGAATCTGTTTTATCCCTTTCCCAACTTCTAATTCCTGTTTTTTGTTCTCTCCAGACAACTAAGGTTAGATAAAATCTGTGGTCCTCAATGTATTAGAGTTGAACAGTAGAAACATTACCAGAGTGAATAGAATTGACGGGATGTATTGAGACTGTCACATGATCTTTATACCCAGAGCAGGAAGATGAGACCTTGGGCCTCAGGTTTCAGGAAGTTACATGATCCCTATTCGCAGCCTTGAACCCTGGGATGCAGAAAGTTAGTGAAGTTGCAGAAAGTGACATGACTTTTGGGAGGCAGACAACATTGGTGACCATTGGTCAAGGATGATTACATACTTTTAGTCTATCCAATGAAAAGGCTCGGCTCCTTTGCTTTTAAATCCCAGAGAAGCTAGAAGCTGGCTGGGTTCCAGGAGCACATGGCAGGAGTTGGGATGGCTCCCAGGTGTGTGTCCGGGCCTCTCCCTGCAGGGATTAAATAAATGCTTTCTCTTTGTACCTGATGATGTCTCTGATTAGTTAATTTGGGAAAGGGGGTGTAGTACACATCCCACACAAGAGGAAAACCTGAGATTGCACAGCAGCTGGGTCTGCTGCTTTTTTACCTTTCCTGGTTCTAATGAATTCCCCTCTTTTTGCAACCTATTTTCTTCTTTCCCAAGATAAATACTGGGAGTTGGTTGGATTCATGACTTCTGATTCATGAAAGAGAAGAGGGAAGATTACTTGGGAAGTTCTTGAAAACTCTGAAAAACCTTTTAAGACAGACTGCTTCTTCACCTTCCTCTTAATGCTCTTCTTGCCTTTTTTCTCCTGTACTATATTAGAAAATTGTAACTAGGTGACACTTCTTGGTCCTTCTTTTCTCCATGGACACCTACTTCCTTTCCCTCAGGCTATCCCTAACCATGTGGTTGGTCAGGATTATTGAAGTCCGAAATTTTGAAGGAGTTGGGAAAGGGTTAAGTAGCTAATATAAGAAAACTTTGAATTTTGTCTTCTTTTGTACTTGGATACTGCTATCCTTTAAAACAATCATCATTCTTCCATCCTAATTCTTAATCCTGGTTTAATTAGAGACCCTCAAAAACCTTGGGGATATGAAACTGTGAAGGGATTATCACTGTAAGATATTTAAAATGTCTTTAGCCACAAGAGATATTAGGGTATTTGCTCAGGGTTAATGACTAAGGGCTATGTTAGGGCAACCCAAAGAATTGAAGAAGGAGAGTGATCTAAACCAGAACACATGATTTCAAGTATAGGGAAGTGATAATAAGATGGTCTCCAGTTACTTTTTTGTAAGAATTACCTTGTGCTTCCTTTTCATATCTCCTTTTTTTTTGTTAGAGCTCTTTTTGTAAAATTCAAATGATCTGCAATTTCACCAGTTTCGAAAACTCCCGGTATGAGAACTCTTTCTATCACTTCAGCTCTTAACTCATATATGACTTAGTAGATATGACCCTAGTAATTGGTTGAGGTATATAAAGCATAAAATAGGCTCAGATTCATTATTAAGTGTCAGAGCCAGGGTTTGAATTTGATTGTTAGGCTCAATGCTCATTACACTATGCCATGTTTCTCTTGAAGGAAGACCAGGGTTCAAATACCATCTCTGAAATATACTAATTGTATGACCAAAGGCAAGTCACTAAAACTCTTGCTTCGATTTTCTTATTCAGGGCCAAAATTACCACCTCACAGAATTGTTGTAAGGTTGCAATGAGCTAAAGCACCCTGTAAATCTTAAATCACTATATAAACATGTGCTATTGTTATGGTTATTGCTACTTATTTAACTTGAAATTTCTGACTAATGATGTAATGAAGATAAATTCAAAATGAGAAAACTTAGAAAAAGTTTTGGAGAAATGACATGCTCTTTGGACTTAATATGTCTGTCCTAATTTTTAATGTCATTTCCATTGGAAGGCATATCTCAGCAGGTATGGATTTCTTGGAAAACTCCATAAACATTTCCTTTCCTTAGATAAACTGATATGCAAACCTATGGATCTTTTATCATTCTCATTCAAACTTCCTCCCCTCAAACTGCTGAAAGTTTTTTTTTTTTTCCCCTCCTTCTTTTTCTCTGCCTCCTGAGGAAACTGAAATTGATAAATCTTCATTTGGAAAGTCTGTCTTTTACTTTGACCATCAAATTAAAACTCACAAGGAGTGAAAGCAGATGGGAAAAAAGAAATATATTCATGATGCAGGTACAAAACTCAGTTAAAAAATAAGAAAAAAATTCTTATCCTTAAAACTTTTGTGAAAAAATACACACTTCCAAATAATAGACAGAGGCTGTTGAGGTCACATGTCTTTTGTATGTCACCTCCAGTCTTCTATTTCACACAGCCCATAACTGATATTGTTACTGAACCTTAGAAAATGAGACTTAAAAGATCAAGTGAGGAGCAGAACTGAGTTGACAAAATATAGCAAGGGTATTGTTCCACATATCCTAGCAATGAGATGAGTCCTGAAATAGCTGTGTGTAAGGATATATTGATTTTTTTTTAATGTGTGAGTCCATTTATCCCATCCAGTAATGCTGGTAATAACATTTTGTATTTATAGGCCATCTTTACTTGAAAATCTCCATCCTTTGTGGATATATTTAATCATCTTAGGGACTTTGCAGTTATTCTCTTTATTTAAATCCAAGGAAATAAACATTTTTGATTGCGCCTATTTCAAGTCAATGATTAATTTTTACTGCACCTTCATGCCAGTCACAAAGAATAGTTAGTTAGAAAATAAGAATTATGTTCAATACAAGACCAAATTAATTTATGACAAAATGACTTTGTAGCATATTTGAAAAAGCACCTGAAAAAGTTAATTGTAGACTTTAAAGTTTTTGATCTGAGGCCATTTAAAAAATACAACCTTTTATCCTCCAACTTCCAGCCCACATACTAAAAACATATCTCTAAAATAATATCTATAATGACGTATACGGTTTCAGATTAGAAAGGATTTTGCTAATTCATTCTCTGGTGACTTCAATTGAATTCAACATTTATTAAGCTCTTACTGTGCAGTATTCTAAGTAGAGAAGGAAGACAAAGAAGAAGAAAAGGAGGGGAAAGAGAAGATGATGATAAAAGTTCTACCTGCTGCAAAGACTTGTGCTTTACAGAAAATAGTCATACTGTCACCAACCTCAATAAGAGGCCAAGGGAGGAGTAATATAGATTCATTCAGACTATCCTGATTTTCTTATATAAGTCTTGAATTTGCCTTTGTTCTTTGGGTTTGGTATAAACTGATGTTCAAATTAATTCACATGCAAATATAGAATATATGGATTCCTAAGCCAAATACAAACAAAGAAACTTTTATTTTTCTTTGGATTTTTTACAAGTTAGTATTGTATATCTGGAAAGATAGTGCTGAATACAAAAATTGGTTTATTTGGTTATTATCCTTCATTCTTGAAGAGAATAAAAATGACATCAATATATTGAAGTCAAGGTGGTTGTTTGTTGTCCTTTGTTCTTGAAGAAGACCAAAATAGCATCACTATGTTAGAGTCAACTTATGTGTTTTACTGTGGCTGATTAGACCAGTATGGGGTTGGAGTACTCTGCCGCAGGTCAGACACAAATAATCCTTGTCAGTATTTGGAGTGGACTCTCTAACTTTGTGCATCTTGCATTTCTTTTGAGCTGATTCAGTTCTGCTTTGCTCATAGAACACAGCACTTTAAGTGCACATCATCCTTGACAGTCTTGTACCAATGTCTTCTGTATCATAAAATCAATTCTAACATTCTTAAAAGAGACCTTGAGAGTGTCATTGTATCGCCTTTTCTGAGCACCTTGTGAGTCTTTGCTTTGTGCAAGTCCTCCATAAAAAGGTCTTTGGGGCAAACATACATGTGGCATTTGAATAATGTGAACAGTCCAATGGAATTGCACACTCTTGAAATAGAATTTGAATACTTGGCAGTTTAGGATCTCAGGGTCTGGTATCTTATTCTGCTAGGAGATCTTCAGAATCTTCTTAAGACAATTCAAATGGAAGCAATTCAGTTTCCTGGCATGGGGTTGGTAGACTGATAATCCAGGTTTCATAGGCATATAACAATGAAGAAAGCACAATGGCTCTGTAGACATTCAATTTGTTAGTTGGTCTAATACCTTTCTTCTCCCACACTTTCCTTTGGAGCCTCCCAAACATTGAGCTAGCTTTAGCAATGCATGTGTCAATCTCATTATCAATATGCCAAGATAAATGAACATATCCCTACCATTCAAAATTTCTTCATTTGCTATAATAAATCATTCCACATAAGGATAGTGTGCTGCTGGCTGATGGAGGCCTTGTGTTTTCATGGTATTACTTGTTAAGACAGAATTAGCACAAGCAGTGGAGAATTCATCCATACTTTGTTGCATCTCAGATTTACAGTCTGTATTAAGGGAATAATTATCTGCCAAAAAAAAATCATGAGCCAACTCTTGCTCCATTTTATTCTTGGCTTGTAGCCTTTTTAAAATGAAGAATTTACCATTAGTGGGGTAGTTGACCAGAATGCCGTTTTCATCCTTGTTGAAAATGCTTAACAACATTACTGAAAATACCATGCTAAAAGCATTATAGCAAACACACAACCTATTTCACTCTGTAGCAGCCCTGGAAAGTGTAATATCATTACCTATTCTCCAGAACCTGTGCAAGCATGCTATCACAAAACTGAAATATGATACTGATGAACTTCTCTGGGCAACTAAATTTTGCCATAATTATCCAGAAACCCTCATGACTAACAGTATCATATCAAAGGCCTTGGTCAGATCATTGTCTACAGGCCTTTGTTTTGTTCCTGGAATTTCTCATGGAATTGTCAATCAGCAAACACAATATGAATCACTCCTCAACCCTTTCTGAAACTCTATTGGCTCTCAGGTAGATGACTATCTTCTATGTGAAAGATTGGCTTATTAAGAAGGACTCTGACAATAAGCTTACCAACAGTGACTAAAAGAGAGATTCCCCCCATGATTGTCACAGGATAATTCATTTCCTTTAGCTTTATAGAAATGGACAATGGAGGCTTGAACTCCTTGAACTCCTGAGAGATAACTTCCTCTTGCCATATAAATTAGAAAATTTCTGTTAGTCTTTTTATGAAAAGTGGACCCCCTGCTTTGTAAATGGCAGCTGAAATAGAATTAGCACCAAGTGCTTTGGCATAATAGAGGAATCTAATGGTATTCAAACTTCTTTACTTGGAAATTTGACTAGAGACTGATTGACTTCAATCTGGAGGATATGGTCAATGGCTTCATCATTAATTGATGAAGTTGGTTGAAAATAGTATAGAAATGTTTAGCCCTCCTCTTCAGGACCATATTCTTATCACTGATTATTGTCACTCTATCAGCAATAAATAGTAAAGATGCAACATAAGTCTTTAACCCATAAATAGCCTTCAGGGCATCATGAAAGTGCTTTGGATTGCTACTGTCAGCATAAAATGGAATTTCATCTGCTTTCTTACTGAATCAAGAATCCTGCATCTCTCTAACCTTTGTACTTCACTTTTGATGGCATTACATGCTGCATTTTTAGAGCTGGATGAAGTACCCTGCTAGTATGTCCTGTAGAGTTTTCATTTTTCATTTAGCAGCTTCTGAATTTCCTCATCATTTTCATCAAATCAATCCAGTGTTCAAAAGTATTCTGTTCCAGATGAGTAAATTAAGTGCCATACATGAAATTTCTGAAAGCTTCCCTGTCCTTTTTTGTTCCACTGTTGCCAAGTTGGCTCAGCTTTCCCTCCAACTTAGTAACAAACAATTCATGCTCAGAGAGCACTCATTTATTGACATTAGTCTTTTGGTAGTCATCTTGCCTGAGGGCCACCACTTTTGTTGAAAGCAAATAATGAACTTGGAGATACGTCTATGATCAGTCTATCACTATTTACAATATATCCTCTTCATCACTGACATGGTTCTATCTTTTGTCCTTACAATGGCATAGTCTATTACATGTCAGTGTTGCTATGAGGGGACATCCATGAAGTTTTATTATGTTTAGGTAAATGAAAGACAGTGCTGGTGATAAGAAAATCAGGAGATGCCTAAGTCTTCACTAGTAAGTGACCTTTGGAGTTTCTTTTTCCCACTTCATTCCTCTTGAGGATTCCCTGCCATGGTTGGTAGTCTATTCCTACTTTTGCAGTGAAGTCATTCAGAATTAACTTGTCTTTTTTGGCACACTGATGATTTCTCCAGGTCTTCATAAAATTTTTCTTTGACCTCATTAGAGTTTATTATATGCTATATAGTATTGTATATAGTTTGTTAGAGTTATAGTATGTTATATAGTTATTGTTATATACAGAGTAGTATATTTATACATAGAGTTATGTATAGTGTGTGTGTGTGTGTGTGTGTGTGTATAGTATATATAACATATGCACTGATGGCAGCATGACTGCAAGAAACAATTTACAATGTCATGAGTATATCATTTACTCATACAAGAGATTAGTTTTGATAACAAAAACTATGCTAATTTCACAGTGCTCCCCTTCACTGTAACTTCTCAAGAAAAACTGTGACTTTGGAAAGCTGTCTTCACTTGCCAGTCTTATTTCATTCAGGTTGTTTATTAGATGCTGAGTTGTTATGAATGAGAACTGTTTTTCTATCAAGTCTATTGGATTTTGTCTTGTTCATAAGTATGTGCACATTCCCTGGTGAATGGAATATTTTTTGCAAACGTTTTTGTACTTTTGTGTGTGTGTGTTTTGATCACAGGGTAAGTTCGTCACCTGTCATAGTAATCTGGCCAGGATTGGGTGAAGCAGACAGTTTTTAGGGCATCTTTTCTATCTTTTTTCTCACAACAAAATGTGAACTGTGTGGACATTTAAAAAGACTGCTCAAATGCCCTGGGAGCTGCTGAATGCCACCATTATATCAGATTAATGAGAAGACTCTCTATAGGCTGAGTCACCTGTAGTAGGTTTGTATCTACAACTCCCAGCATATCTGTAGCTGCTTTATCACTTACCTGTTGCCACAAGATTTTGAGGTATGGAACGATGGTAAGATGATATGTCTTTGATTTGCACATAATCTGGATTTAAGTGAGGCAGAGTTGTGCAAAGTTGTTCATCTCATTCTCTCTTCCAGAGTCATCAGAGCTCTTTGAGAAGACAAAATCAAAAGGACTGGTGATGATCAGGAATATAGTGGATAACCTTGGTATCTTAAATGTCTAACAAGTTCTAAGCATTTCACAATGTCTGCTTCAGTTGTCTTCATGGCCATTGGAACAAATTGTTCTCATCTACTCATTCAACTGTGGGAAATCTTCTGCTTGGGTAGACATCTCCTAACTTACTGACAGGCTTGACATTTCTCAGTTGTTTCAACTTGGTTTAGCCTGTCTGCCAAAAGTTTACCAGGATATTGCTGATATGCTACAGACTTTTGGGAGTTACAGGTGAAAGTTGGGCGAACCAGGTAGCCATCAAAGGTGGAAAACAGGTCTGAAAAGAGCTCAGCATTCCTCACACCAGAGGTACTGATTTTCCCTAAAAATACCCTATACCCCTGAATGCATAGTAAGTAGCTGCTTACTAAGTCCCCAAGGAATTAATAGAATATATTTTTATTTATTAAAGAGAATTATTAAGTTCCTAGTTTCCAAATTCCTCAGTTTAATTTTCTCATGGTTTGAGATTCGCAATCAATACACATTTATTAAATGCCTACTATGAAGAGATTGAGGCACAGAAGATACAAAAACAAAAATAAAAAATAAGCTGCTTATATTCTATTAAAGGAAACAACATGTATGTATACATGATATCTCAAAAGTCAGTTCAACTTTGAGCTTTTAAAACAACCCCTAAAAAACAAAACAAAAAACCTGCACAAAACCTTTTGGAATACTCTGTGCAGCTATATACAAAACAAATAAAAGGTAGCTTTGGAGGAGAAGACCCTAGCAATTGGGAAAGGCATCATGCAGAAAGTGACACTTAAGCAAGTCTTGAAGTAAATAGAGATTTCAAGTGATAAAATCAAAGTAGGAGTACATTCAAGATATGACAGAGATTCAGTGCTTATGGATATAAACTGTGTATGAGAACAGTTTTTTTTTAATTTTTATTTAATAATTACTTTATATTGACAGAATCCATGTCAGGGTAATTTTTTTACAACATTATCCCTTGCACTCATTTCTGTTCCGATTTTTCCCCTCCCTCCCTCCACCCCCTCCCCTAGATGGCAAGCAGTCCTATATATGTTGGATATGTTGCAGTATATCCTAGATACAATATATGTTTGCAGAACCGAACAGTTCTCTTGTTGCACAGGGAGAATTGGATTCAGAAGGTATAAATAACCCGGGAAGAAAAACAAAAATGCAAATAGTTCACATCCGTTTCCCAGTGTTCTTTCTTTGGGTGTAGCTGCTTCTGTCCGTCATTTATCAATTGAAACTCAGGTCTCTTTGTCAAAGAAATCCACTTCCATCAAAATATGTCCTCATACAATATCATTGTCGTAGTGTATAATGATCTCCTGGTTCTGCTCATTTCACTTAGCATCAGTTCATGTAAGTTTCTCCAATCCTCTCTGTATTCATCCTGCTGGTCATTTCTTACAGAACAATAATATTCCATAACATTCATATACCACAATTTACCCAGCCATTCTCCAATTGATGGGCATCCATTCATTTTCCAGTTTCTAGCCACTACAAATAGGGCTGCTACAAACATTTTGGCACATACAGGTCCCTTTCCCTTCTTTAGTATTTCTTTGGGATATAAGCCCAATAGAAACACTGCTGGGTCAAAGGGTATGCACAATTTGATAACTTTTTGGTCATAATTCCAGATTGCTCTCCAGAATGGTTGGATTCGTTCACAACTCCACCAACAATGCATTAGTGTCCCAGTTTTCCCGCATCCCCTCCAACATTCATCATTATTTTTTCCTGTCATCTTAGCCAATCTGACAGGTGTGTAGTGGTATCTCAGAGTTGTCTTAATTTGCATTTCTCTGATCAATAATGATTTGGAACACTCTTTCATATGAGTGGTAATAGTTTCAATTTCGTCCTCTGAAAATTGTCTGTTCATATCCTTTGACCATTTATCAATTGGAGAATGGCTTGATTTCTTATAAATTTGAGTCAGTTCTCTATATATTTTGGAAATGAGGCCTTTATCAGAACCTTTAACTGTGAAGATGTTTTCCCAGTTTGTTGCTTCCCTTCTAATCTTGTTTGCATTATTTTTGTTTGTACAAAGGCTTTTTAATTTGAAGTAGTCAAAATTTTCTATTTTGTGATCAGTAATGGTCTCTAGTTCATCTTTGGTCACAAATTTCTTTCTCCTCCACAAGTCTGAGAGATAAACTATTCTATGTTCCTCTAATTTATTTATAATCTCGTTCTTTATGCCTAGGTCATGGACCCATTTTGATCTTATCTTGGTATGTGGTGTTAAATGTGGGTCCATGCCTAATTTCTGCCATTGTGTATGAGAACAGTAAGAAAGAGAAGTTTGGTTCCTTTTTTTTTTTTTGGAGGAAGTTTAGGTTAAGTGACTTACATAGGATCACACAGCTAATAAGTGTTAAGTGTCTGAGGCCAGATTTGAAATCAGGTCCTCCTGACTCCTAGGCTATTAAATCTATTCTGACATCTAACTGCCCCAAGAAATAAAGTATGGCTGAACCATACAGTATATAGTGGGGGCCAATGTGTAATAAGTCCAGAATTGCTAGATGAGTTCAAAGAATTAATTTCTTTAAATATCTGAGGAGTTTATATTTGATGCTAAAGATGATAGGTAGATACTGGGAAGGGACAGGGAGAAGAGGAACAGAGAAAATGAACATTGCTTTAGGGAAATTATTTTGATGGCTTTATGAAGGGTGGATAGGAGTAGGGAGAAAGTTAGATAGGAAGCTTTTACAATGGAATAGGCCGGCGGTGATGAGGGCTTTGTGGGACTATTACATTAAAGTGATTCTAGGCTATAGTTTTGTTTAGTATAATTTACTTATATCTGTTATACTTTCGAAAGGTGGTTTATCAGGTACATCTTTGTATAAAACAATAAAAAAAAAACTTTCCTGTCTTTTATTTGTGTAGCTTTGTGTCTTTTGGAATATTTTCAGAATAATTATTCAATTTAATTGAATTCAAGAAGCATTTTTAAAGCATCTACTATGTACAAAGTGCTAGAAACATAAGGATAAATATGTAAACAATTCTTGCCCTCAAGGATCTTACAAAATCCTAGACAAAAGCAATAGAAACACAGAAAAGTAAATGCCAAATACAATTAAATTCCAGGAATGGGAGGATTGCTAACAACTGGGGTAGGGAGGAATTGGGAAAGACCTACTTTAAGGTCTCGTTCTTTGAACCTTATGATGATAGGGATTCCAAAAGGCAGAAGAAAAGAGAGTGAACAATCAAAATATGGGAGACATGTTACATAAAAGCACATATATGGGTGATAGAATGAGAGAAACATGTAGAAGCTGGTGTATCAACTAGCTGAGGGAGAGGAATGTGAAATAAATCTGAAAAAAAAATAGATTGAGTGAGATTGGAAAGGACTTTAAATACTAAATTGGGAAGTTCGTATTTTATTCTCGAGATAATAAGTGGCCATGTGGAGTTTCTTCAGCAGGGGAGTAACATGGTCAGTTCTGTCTTTAGCTCATTTTATTCTCATAATAACCATGTAAGGTAGACAGAGTAGACAGTATTATCCTCATAACATTGAGGTAGAAAAAGGTGAAGCAATTTGATCAGGGTCACAGGGGGCATATCAGTGGCGCAGACATGACTAGAAATATCTTTTGTGTTCTAGGAAAGGCATAGACCATGCAAAAAAAAACCAAGTATGATTTTTCTGTCCCTCGGTCCACTTTTAAAGGTGCTCAACTCTCTGAAATAGTCAGCATTCTTTTTCTCTGGGAGTTAGAAAGATAATAGACTCAATTTCCATGCATATATTATGGACATGTGTAGGGAATACAGTCCCTTGAATTTAGTAGAAACTTAATAAATAATTGTTGAAAGTCAGAAAGAATCACAAACTATTAACAATTGTATGAAAGAATTCTCCCAATCCTTAGGAATATAGGATCAGGAAAAGCATGAATAGCTTAAAGCCACTGGTGACCCTGTGATCTAATTTAAATATTCAGCCTTCTTAAGTACTGCCCCTAGACAGTCAATATGTCTATCATCCAAGGATCAGGCTAAGTTCAGAGAGTCTCTTGGTCACCTCAGTTACAAGGTGATGAATTTTTCAGCCATAGCAACTCTTCTCTCTACTAAGTGATAAAGAGATTGTGATCTGCATTGGAGGAGACAGGACACACAAGAATGAATGTTTTAAATATTCAAGTATAGCTTCCCTGACAAATCTTGAATGGAACAGAGGAAAAGAAGGAGAAATTAACTTGTTTGAGGTATCATTGAATCCTGGACTATTAAAGATTTGGAAAAGACCTCAATAGTCTAGTTCAAACAATACACAAAAGCAATTTCCATTATATTCTATGCTAAACTCACCAAATAGTTGTTCAAGCTTAGCTTGAAATCTACAATGGGAGGAGCCTTGGTAGCTCCCTCTACCTTTGGACAGAATTACCATCTGTTCAGGTGAAAGGTGATGAAAGTAGTTGTATGAGTGGAGTAAAGAGGATACCTTCTGGAAATATGAAAGTAGATTTGCTAAAAATTTATCAATTGATATGATATGTGACATGAAAATGAATCAAGATTCTATATGTACAAAGAAGATATTGAGAGATAAGCTAGATATGATTTCAGAGGGAAGGCACTGAGGGTAAGATTTCTTGTAAAGGAAAGATTTTAGCTAAGATTTGAAGGCAGTCAAGCCAGAAAGTGAAGACAAGGAGGGAGAGCATTCCACACATGGGATGCAAGCAAGCAAATATTGAAAACGGGAAATGGGGTAGCTTCTATGAGGAACAACAAATTTCAAAGCTGCTGTACAACTCATATGCCCTCTTTACTGTAGAGGCAACTCCTGATATTCTCTTAACACTAAGATGGGTTAGTAAGAATTGGAGAGATCTGGGAAGACATCTCTTGGACTCCGAAAAGATTATCATTAAGCTATCAGAAAAAAAAAATTACTTGTTGTAAGTTATTGCCTGTTTAACCACTCCTTATGACTCAATATCATCTTTAACTGTGCTCTTGAAGAAGGGCTAGGCTGGCATTTGGTAACTATTGCTTTCTAACTATTAATATGTATTGCCACATATTTGTTACTGATTATATGATAGATTCTGTATCGAAAGGGCCAGTGTCTTTTATAAGGAAAAATGGTTCTTTTCTGGGAATTACTAATATTTTGAAATAAATTTTAAAATGAGTTTTTGTAATGTCCAGATTAGCTTTTTGAAGGATCTCTGGATGGCCTTGGTCTTAACTGGAGAAGTGATAAAGGCAGGAGAGCCACCATGAGGATGGTCAAGGATAGAGTCTGGAGTCTGATTCTGAGCTAGAACACACACACTTGTCTCTAGTCCTCTCAGCCCTTAAATATCTTAGTACAATTACATCACTGCAGCACACTGAGCATGTGCCAACTGTAGAACCATTACATAACCATATTACACTAAGTATATGCCAACTAGAGTGATTACATCATACCAAATATATGTGAACTAGAGAACCATTATCTCATCAATCACACTGAGTAAACACCCTGCTGTAAATATCCTTGCATCAAGTATACCTTTCCACAGTTTCAGCCCTCTACATCTCCCGCTT
Organism: Antechinus flavipes; assembly: GCF_016432865.1. Lineage (NCBI taxonomy): Eukaryota > Metazoa > Chordata > Mammalia > Dasyuromorphia > Dasyuridae > Antechinus > Antechinus flavipes. The sequence continues at coordinate 106,703,501 of NC_067399.1, read as the reverse complement.
TCTTTTGTTTTAGAACACAGGTGGTCATGCCTTCCCTGGCATCTCAGGAAGGAAGGGGAAAACACCAAAAAGGAAGTGATTACACCCTACCTGAATTCTCAAGAAGGGAAGTGAGAATACCAAAGGGAGGTGATCATGCCCTCCCTTACTTCTCAGGAAGGAAGGTGGGCACCAAAGGGAAATGAGGAGTCAAATCAGATATTGTTAGCAAGTTTCCTCTGGGCTGAAAGGTCTTAACTGAAACAGGTATACATAAATTCATCAGCATGGGAGGTATTACACAAGCACAAAATAATATAACACAGGCTAGTAGTGATGTAACAAACAACATGAATCAACATGAGGAATTATACATGTCTTAGTCCTAGAAGGAGGGTATATAAATAACAATCACACATACACCTCCTTAACAGCCAAGAGGTAGGCCATAACCAATCTATTGTCTCATGTGTCAGGGAATCCAATGATTTCTTCAAGTTTTGAAGTCCTGCAACAGCCTCATCATGTGTCAAGGAATCCAATGATTCCTGCAAATTTTGAAGTCCTACATCAGTCTCATTAACAATTTTTGATGTTTATGAATAAATTGTCATACACATTGGGTTAACAGCCATGCTTTTTCAGTGGCATGTGTAGTCAGAGATGGAACCACCAGATATTTCTTGGGTCTTTTCCTTTGTTTCAAGGGTCTTCTCCATCTCTCTCTGATGGACAAGGCAAATACAGTTCATTGGCATCCATCTGATTTCCATTTCCAGCTGTAGAGATACAAGCAAAGCCTTTCCCCCACGCAGTTAACCTATCTGGTCCCTTCCATTCACCACTTTCTGGATCTCTCCCCATTAACTGGTAATTATCTAAAGATAGTGGAGCTACTTGCACTGGACACTGCCCTTCTGGCAGGTTATAAAATCTGTCTGTTGGAGCCAGTGCATCTTTATCAAAAATCAAAAAGTTATAGTTATACTAAATTTAAAAGTTCTCTAGGGTTACCCGTGGCTCCCCCTTTCTTTTGTTTTTGGAGGACTGTCTTGATATCTCTGTTTCTCCTCTCTATTATTGCCTGTCCTTAAGGATTAAAAGATATGCTAGTGGTGTATAAAATCTTATACTGTGCACAAAAGTGTACAAAATGTTTAGAAGTATATGAAGATCCATTATCTGTTTTTATTGCTTGGGGCACCCATAATTGCAAAAGATTGAATAAGGAATTCAGTGACTACTCAGGCAGCCTCTTTTGCTGCTGGTATTGCAAAAGTAAATCTTGAAAAGTCGTCTACTACAACATGGATAAAAGACAGACAACCAAAAAATTTATAATAGGTCACATCCATTTGCTAAATTTCATTGGGTCTCAAACTACAAGGGTTCTTCCCTGGAGGGACTGTACGAGTAAGGAAAGGAAGGCATGCTGTACAAGTTTTTACTATGCCCCTAACTTCCCCTTTTGTTATCTCAAATGGCAAACTTAAAGCTTGAACAGTCTGATGATATTTAGAATGAGAATCTTGGGCTACCTGAGATAAAGCAGTATTGGCTAACATGGTTAGAAGGTTATCTGCCTTTGAATTTTCATAAAAAATAGGACCTGGAAGTCCACTATGAGAGTGGACATGCAAGATATAAATCTTACCTTGATGCTTTCTCATTTGCTTTTGAAGTTCCTTAGAGAGCAGATATATATTAGAGGCTATAAATTTTATTTGGGCTGTGGCAATTTGTACCACACCTACTGAATAGGCCAAATCAGATAATAAATTTACATCTCCTGGATAATAAGAGCTAGAATGATTATATACAATTCAATTGGTTGAGTGGACTGAAAAGGAGTTCTGACTACTCTTTTATAGTTGAGTCACAAGAGTATATGGCACAAATGTTATATTTGGATGCATCTGTAAAGATAGTTGGTCCTTTAAGAGAACCTTAGAAACCTTCTCTTCAAAAATCTATTGCCAATTATGTAATATCCAGGTTATGTTTAATGGAGATCCCTGTGTAAAATTTGGATCTGTGGCCAATAAAATTTGCCACTCTGGGATGGTTTCACAGCATACATTAATTTGTGCATTAGTATAATAGGTGTATTTCTTGTCAGGTCTTATCCCAGATAATTGTACTACTACCAATGGCCTTTAATAAAATTCTAGCCACAATCACTGGGTAAGGAGTAAGGCTTTGTTCTGGTAGTGCTGCGAGGTTCAACCACTCTATCACACTTTCTCCTTGAGGAAAGCCTCTTTTGTAGCAAAAACTGGTATTTCCAAGGGTTTTTGAGTAACTCTTTCAACCACATTGGATAAAGCCAGTTCAACTTCTCTCAAAGCCTCTTGAGCCTCTTTTGTAAGCTGGTGTGATGAGTTTAAAGTAATATCTTCCCTTAAAATGTCATATAATTGTTGTATTTAATAGGTAGTTAAACCTACATTGGATGCATCCATTAGATATCTCCTATCAATTTCTGAAAGTCATTTAAAGTGTTCAACTTCTCTGTTCTTAAAGAAAGCTTTTGTTCTGTAAGCATCGTAGGATATACTTCATATCCTAAATATTGAAAAGGAGTATTCCCTTGAATTTTTTTCTGGAGCTATGTGCAATTTGTAGTTCTTTAGTGTTTTTATGGTCTTTTGTAGACATGCTTCTAATATTTGCTTCTCGGGTGCACACCCCAAGATATCATCCATGTAATGTAACAACATAACTTTTGGAAATGCTTTTCTTACTGGAGTAAGGGCAGCAGCCACATACATTTGACACATAGTAGGGCTATTTTCATTCATATTATCATTTGGCAAAATTGCCCATTCATATCTTTTATAAGGCTCAGCTAAATTAATGCTGGGCACTGAAAAGGCAAATCTTTTCATATCCTCCTTATCTAGAAGGCTAGAATAGAAACAATTCTTAATGTCTATAAATCAAAGAGGTAATTCTCTAGGCAATTATATAGGAAATGGAAGTCCAGGTTGAAGAGTTCCCATAGTTTCTATCTCTTCATTTACTTTTCTCAAATCAGTCAACACCTTCCATTTTTCAGACTTCTTCTTTTTTTTTTTTTTTTTTTTTTACAACAAATACAGGGGAGTTCCAAGGACTTAGAGAAGGTTGTAAGTGTCCTTGGTCAAGGTGCTCCTGTACTATATCTAATTAGGCCTGAATTTTTTCACTTGTTAAGGGCAACTCTTCCACCCATACTGGTATATCAGTTTTCCATTGAATGAAAACAGGTGAGAGGGTGGGCAGGCCTTCCACAGAAGCCCTGCCCAAAAAGCTGAAGTACTAAATTGTAAAACTAACTGTTGTAAGATATCTCTTCTCCATAGATTGATGGGGATTTTTTCAACTACAAAAGGAATAAAAACTCCTGTTTCACCTTCAATTATCCATCTCAAAGGGGTAGCACTAATTTCAGCTGCTATTGATCCTCCTATGCCAGATAAACGGATATCTGCCATAATTATTGGCCAATGACTGGGACAACTGGCACCTTTAATGACTGTAAGAGCTGTACCCATGTCTACCGACCCTTTCAATGGTATGCCATTTACATAGATAATGAGCATAGGATGGTCAGCTGTAACAGCTGCAGTCTAGAATATTCTTGGATTATGTTGCTGGGAGTCAAAATCTGGATAAATATCATTAGATTGCCTACCAGGAATGCGTTTCGGTAAACCTGATGCTACTGCTTCTCCTGGGTGATAAAGTCACACATTGTCTACCTGTATTAGTGATTGGGATATTAGCTACACATTCCCGTTTCCCAAATCAATGGATAGACACTGTTCTGTAAGCACTCTCAAGAGGTGATATGGTCAAGCCTACTGTGTGTGGAGGCAAGGGATCCATAGTCTGGACAGGGACAGATTTCACCTCTCCAGGGATATCTCAGTAGTCCCAGCTGGATACAACTCTATTTTCCTCAATTGTAATCACTTTCCCCTATCAGGTTGCTTCTCGGCTGATTGATCATGTTGGAGTACTGAATTTCTAAAGACTTTCTGGTTGTGACATCAGATGCCATCATGCTCCAAATGTTTTTTGCCTGGGACCCTGGTACCGAGCCCTGCTTCCCATTTCCCTGAGTCAATCTACATTCTGATGCCCAGTGGAAACCTTTGTTGCATTTTGGACATAAGGTTTTGAATCTGTTCTCCTGCCCTGTTTTTTATGCCAACATTGAGCTTTCAGATGCTCTACTTTACCACATTGAAAGCATTGACGAGTCTCTCTGGAAGTCCCTTGCTAAAAGGGACCCTGTCTTCCCATGTTCAGATCTTGAAAAGTTTGCATCATAGCCTGCCTATAAAATGTATTTGTGCCCATTGTGGCACAGCATCTTATGATCTCCTCTAAAGGAGCATCCATGTGTAGTCCTAGTATAATTCTTCTACAAGCCTCATTAGCATTTTCTTTAGCAAGTTGTCTTATCATAATTTCTGTTGCTACATATTTGCCATATATTTCCAATCATTAGGGGTTAAAATTTCATAAGCTAAATTCTCTAATACCATCTTAACATAAGAAGATATAGACCCATAAAGAGTGCAACCATTTTTCAGATCTTTGATAATTTCCAGATTCAAAGGACTGTGTCTTCTCCTGGCTTGACCTGAAAAGTCAGATTCTTTAATCACAGGGTATGCTTCTATTCTCAAATCAGATGTATCCTGTCCTTCCTCTTTAGTTTTAACTAATGCCTTTTGTAATTGTGTCATACACAGTGGACAAAATTGCTGCATAGGTGGTGCTGATGGCATCATTCATCCTCCCACTCCTCCTCTTCCTCCTGTCCAGTGAACTAGAGAACCATTATATTATCAATTACACTGAGTAAACAACTTGCTGTAAGTATCCTTGCATCAAGTATACCTTCCAGAGCTTTGGTCCTCTACAAATTTTGGCTTCCCTTATCAGATTTCATACTAACATTTCTGTGAATAGTATGGAGGACTTGGGGAGACACTTTTGCTGAAAGTAGAACCTTAGTGGGTTCAAACTCTTGAGAATCAACCATTTTGGTTGGGAGGAGGAAACCTAGATTGAGATCCCTAAGTGATAGTTAAACAAACAGTTCTAAACTCCATCAGGCAGTCTTTATTTGGAAGATAAATTGTAACCATTGTAACCAATCAACAAACATTTATTAAGCACTTACTCTGTTATAGGTGCTGTGCTATATATAGGTGCAGGTATATATATATATATATATATATATATATATATATATATATATATATATATATATATATATATATATGGGGTATAAATACAATAAATCATTTTCTTCTTAGGAGATTTCATTTGAATAAGAGATACATTAAAGACATATGTATATAAAGAGAGAATAAATACAAACTAGCCAAATACAAGATTGTTTCAGAGGAAAAACTTCAGCAATTGAGATAAGGAAAGTCTTCACACAGGAATCTTTACCCTCTTTTGTGTGATGAATTGGTTTGGCAGTGTGGTAAACCCTGGCTCTATTTTCAGAATGATGTTTTTAAATGCATACAATTGTGATGACCACATTAGCACCCTGGATACTTTGAAATCAGCCAGAGACAGGATAAGTGAAATTCCTTAATTTTTATTCTTTGTGTACGTGAATGGAATGGCAATAGGAAGTGAGAGGAATAGCGACATGAATCCGCCAGGAGTGACTTTGGCTTTTTCACTCAGAGTCACCTCACTGGTCTTACTCTACCCTCTAAATCCCTCTATATGCCAACAGATCAAAACCTGCACAAAGTAGTGGGCAGGGCATTCTTTCTCCAAGCATATGCTAATAGAGTATTGTCCAATTGGTAATTAGCCTTAAGTGCTTGGTCCTCAGTGCATCAACTCAGTTTCAGCCCATTACATAAAATAATTAGTATTGCAAAGGAAACTAATTATATCAAAATATAATTTTCAAAATAATTTATTTTTAAAAAGTTCATGATAGACTCTAGATTAAGAACTCTTTCATAGTCAAGGAAGAAAGAGATTCTATGTGGTGGACTCAGGAGGAAGTACATTTTAGGCATGAGAGATAACCAGTGGAGAGGCAAAAAGATAGAATGGGAGGTAGGGAATGGAACATGAGGATTGAGAAGTGAGGAGGGAAAAGATTTTATCAGAATGTGTGAGATAAAGTCCAATGAAGTCAGAAAAGCTGCTAAATCTGAGAAAAAAAGTAAGCCTGAGGTAGAAGGGACTGTGGTAGGAAAATCCAGGGACAAAAAAGCAAGCCTAAACTTCTCTATCTGGGAGTCACTTGATATTGGCAAAAGCCTCTGTACAGGAGGTATAATTTTATACTTTTAGTGAAGAGTCCCAAGGATATCTGCCAAGTATTTTGGAGGCAGTTCTCCAGTTTAAAGCAGCAATGGAGAATCAACTTTGATTATAGCCACCAGAGGTACTTGTAAATAAATCAGGTCTGTTGCTGGTCAGTGATTTTTATGTTGAGAAATTGGCCCAGTGGTTTATGAAGCACTATCCATGACTTGATTGGACTTCTGAGCAATGCCCTTCTCCTAGAATAAGCTCAGAATGTTGACACTGAGATACATTTCCCACTCACCATGAATGATGTCTTCATGTAACAAGAGCTCAAGAAATAAGAAGACTGAAACAGATAAGAAGCAAGAAAATGAAATGAAGAGTGATGTTAGGAAATATTTTAAATTAAGTATATTGTGAGTTGGAGGAGACCAAAAAACTGAGCAGCTGAAAGATGAAGTGGAAGAGAAAAATAAAAGAGAAAACTGTGCCTACTTCAACAGTGAGCTGCAGGACCAAGAGAAGAGACTGGCAGAGGAGCAAGACAGCAGAATAAGAGGGTATAGCCATTATAGAAAGAATAGAGCTATATGTTTTGCATGACTGCACATGTATAATCTATAGCAAATTGCTGGCATTCTCAAGGAGGAGGGAGAGGACAGAAGGAGGGTGAGAACTTGGAACTAAGTTGTAAAAAAAGAATGTTAAAAATTGTTTTCACATGTAATTGAGAAAAAAAGAAATAAAAAAAATTTGGGGGAAAAAAAGAATATGACTTGGTGTCAGAAAATAATTTGTAGAAAGATAGAGAATTGATTGTTTCGTATATGTCTTTTAATTAATTGGGTCCTTTGCCTTACTAGGGGAAAAAAACTCATTGTTTATGGGATTTGAATCGATGAGGACTCATGAATACTTTATCCTGAGTTGGCCTAGCTTGAGGAACACACATATTGGGGATGGGGACAGGTGCTGTAAATGGAAGGCAATGCCATTTAAATATTTTGGAATGTAGTGGCAGTTCCCTCTCTGAGGATTACTTTTACTCTTGTGTCTTCTCTTAACATCTACTTCCCCAAAGAAGTAGAGGGGAAAGAAGATAGGTGTGGGGGGAGGAGAGGGGAGGGTGTTGATAGAGTCTGAGAACACTAGCAAAGGGGAAACATCTGGGTGTGGGAGGTGGCAATGGTATATAGTTGCCTGCAGCTGCCAATTGTAGGTTGGCTTTATGTAAGAACTCATCCATTGGTGTTATACTAAGTGAAGTAGGATATGGTAGAAGACCCCCAAAAAACAGTAGGTTTACCAAAGAAAAAATGAATGGGAAGAAATATCACTGATTAAGGTTGGGCTATAGCAGGAAGGATAAATTGTATCTTATTTTTTATTATGCCTCCCCATCCTCTCTTCCCCATTGTAGCAGTTCCAACACTGTGTGGGGAAGGGGGAGGCGGGCAGTTTCCCTATCTCGATAGCAAATTTCTGAATCTCTTGTAGGAAAAGAGTATTCCTTGGGGATATACCTGGAGTTTTGAATGTGAGTGAGATCAGCATAACTGCCTGAGAGATCTCTGACACTAACAAGCAGTGAAATGGCAAAAACGCAGTCTTAAATAATTCACAAACTGAATAATTAGGACCTGAATAATCAAGAATTGGCTTGTAACTCATTGCACATATTCTTCTGTGGCCATCATTTATCACTCGCTGGAAAAAAAGGAAGTTGCCTTGCAATAGAATTGCCTTGCAAATGAAGAATTTCCTAAAAAAAAACAGGTCAAGTCAGTGACTGAGTAGGGAAACATACTTACTGGAAGACATTATCATTCTACCATTCAGATATTTTCCAGCATGTTCTAGTAATTCTCTTAGCAGCAGGGTCTCTGCAGCTGATGATTGTTTGGTGGCTCTGAGGCAGAGAAACCCCAGGGGCTCAGAGATGCAAATGCTGTAGGCTGGGCAACCTATAAATAATCATCCATATGGCCCTTGTCAGACACAGTCCTTGACCAAAAGCAATAGGGTCACATAAAGCAGCATTCCATCTATCTATCTATCTATATCTATATATATAGAATTTTTTAGTCATTTTTTAGTTGTAACTGACTTTTCATGTCACCCTTTGGGCTTTTCTTTGCAAAGATATTGGAATCGTTTGCTATTTCCCTCTCCAGCTTATTTTATAGATGAGGAAACTGAGATATACAGGGCTAAATGACTTGCTCTGGATCACATAGCTAGTGGCTGAGGCCCAAGTTGAATCCAGATCTTCCTGACTCCAAAGCCAGCATTCCAAATTGATTATGTCATTGGGAAGGTAGGAATCATGACAAGAACTGACTCCATATTAGTAACCCTAAAATCCTATCTAATCCTTGTGTTTTTGAGGTGCCTCTATCTCTGATACTAAATGAGAGCCTGAAGGGAATAGAAGGCTCTAGGCTTTCACTCTGAAGGCCTACAGGATTTGTCACTGAATGTTGAATTCAAGTTAACTAAATTAAAAATGTCAGATATCTGAATATGATTCAATATGAATGCTTCAGCCTTCACAGATGACAAATTGTCAAGCTCATGGAAACTGGGTGGCTTGCTTACAGAATGTCCCCCATACATATGAATATATATGTGTATGTGTGGGGGTATGTATATATACATATTTGTCATGTTTGGAAATTGTGAAGAAAAAGAATAATTTCTAACTCAAGAGCTTGTGTTTATAATCTTGAGATCTGTAAGGTATATATTACTTTGTACAACCCTTCAAAAATCAAATAGATTTCAAGTATTATTAAAAGAGTATCAGGGAAAATTATCTTGAGTATATCACCCCCATACAAAAAATGTTAAGTAGGAACTGTTTTTTAACCTTTAATAGGATTTTTAAATGCTTTTTAAAAAGCAAAGCTTTTTAAAGCTTCTTATGAAAGACAAAACAAAAGCAATAATTTTCAGAGCTACTTAATTTTGTAATTCTCAAAAGAATTTGAACACAAAGTAATGGTTATAGTTTGGTCTTCATTATTGAAAGATTGATGTCATGATTTTTAATCTATTTTCTATCTCCTTACTTTATTCTCATCATTTTCCAGAAGGCTAAAGGGTATGGTCTCCGCAGCCCTGGCAAAAATGTTGCATAAGAAAAGACTGGAGAACTGAATTATTTAGTTAAATAGAATTTTTCTTAACAGAGTAGTCACATTATGGAGCAACTAGATAGCATAGTGCATAGAACTCTGGGCTAGTAATCAGGAAGATACCTTCCTGGATTCAAATGTAGCTTTAGATAATTACTAGTTATGTGAAGCTGGGTATGTTACTTAACCCTTGTGCCTCATTTTCCTTATTGATAAAAATGAGTTGGAGAAGGAAATGACAAAGCACTCTAGTATCTTTGCCAAGAAAACCTCAAATGGGGTCATAAAGAATTGTACACGCTACTGAGAAAAGACTGAACAAAAAGAGCTCTCACTATGTTCTGCTCAAATTTGACTATTTCTAGAGTATTATGTACCATTCTGGATCCTCTACTCAGAAACGGCATTGATGGATTAGAGAGTAGATAGAGGAAGATCACCAACAAGGGAAAAGATCTTAAAATTATCCCATATAAAGATAAGTTGAAGTAACTGGGAATGCTTAGTAGGAAGAAGAGAAGAATGGAAAGAGGAGGAGTGGATATGATGACTTCCTTTAAGAGATGTCATGTGGAAGAGCAATGGATGGAAACCTAAAAAAGGTTGATAGGTTTGATGCAAAGGAAAACTTCCTAATAATGAGAGTTATCAAAAAAAAAAAAGAAACAGAATGCCTTTTTACTGAAAGTCTTCAAATGCTAGTTACATAGCCACTTATTAGAGGAATTGTAAACGGAATTCTTATTCAGAGCTTGGATGAAAAAGCCAATAAAGTCTCTTCCAATTATGAAATTCTTTGGTTCTGTGATTTTCTAAGTCAATAAATGCAGTCACTATGCTAAGAACTGGGAATTTGGGGATTACTTTTATTATTTCTGTCCTATAATTGAGAATGTGTTATATTTGGGACTCACCGCTATAACCAATAATGGTTTTGCCCTTGTCTTTAGGCCATTAACAAAAACAATAACAATCACAAAGATAAACAACAATAACTAATAATAGCCAAAGTTTACATAGTATTTTAAAGTTTGCAAAACACTTTACCCATAGTCTTTCATTTGATGTTGATTCATTCAGGAAAAAGATTCTAGAAACATTTTTTTTCTCCTTTAGGTTCCAGCTCCTCTTCCTTAATTTTCAGGATGGAGAATCAATAAAAGTCTCCATATGACTGCTTAGCCTCTTCAGCAACTCTTATGTTTCAGCATCCGCTAAATAGTAGTTCTGTTCTACCTTGGTGTCATGCCTTTGATGGTGGTGATGTTAGAAGTCAGGAAGTTAATAGAACTTTAAAATTAGTTCTTTACAATCCTTCATTCATCCCCACCCTTCATTTATGAAAAATGTGGTTGGTGCTTAAATACTTTGGAAGATTTGTACAAGTCTGACTGTCACCCTTAAAAAAATAATTTTCCCTCCAAGATTAAATATGAAAACCTTTGTGTTGTATTTAAAGCCCTTTATAACTTTTTTTCCATTCTATCATTCTAGCTGTCTAATACTTTACTGTTCTTCTCATATTTTATGATCCAATTCACATTGTTGTTGTTGTTCATTCATGTCTAACTCTTCAAACCCCGTTTGGGGTTTTCTTGGCAAAGATATTGAAGTAATTTTCCATTTCCTTCTCCAGCTCATTCCAGATGAGGAAACTGAGGCAAATGGGGTCAAGTGATTTGCCCAAGATCACATAGTAATATATATCTAGGATCAGATTTGAACTTAAAAAGATAAGTCTTCCTAACTCCAGGTGTAGGGCTCTATCCATTGTGCCATTTAGCTGCCCCCAATTATACTAGCCTTTTAGTGATATCTCACAGAAGATGCTCAGTCTCTCAGTGTCAAGGATTTTCAATGGTAATTTCTCATGGTTGGAATGTTCTCTTTCCTCATCTCCTCCTGGCTTATTTCAGGTCACATTAAAATTTCACCTTCTGTAAGAAGCATTCTATGGTCCTCCTAAATGTTAACATATTGTTTCTGAAGTTAATCCCAATTTTCCCTGTATTATTTTATATGCACATAGTTTGCCTGTTGTCTCCCTTACTGGAATGTGGGCTACTTGAAATCAGGAACTGTTTTTGTCTTTCTATGAATTCTTAGTGCTTGGTAACTGTCTAACATAGTAGTGTTGTGCCACAATTCCCTTTTATTGTCCTGACTCAGTTTTCTTGAATTGTTCTGCCTCAGTTCTGCTCAATCCTGCAACACCAACCCTCCCTCCTAATCATCATGATCCAGATAAGGAGAAAGATCTTCTATCTTAGACATCATGACCCCAGACCTTCCCTACTTATCAGAATGTCCAGTGCCTCCCCCCATTCTGTCATTGTACTTCTTGATCCCAACTTATCAGAATGCCTGGTGCCTCCCCACATCCTGTCAGAACTGGATTGATAGTCCTTTCTCCCTCTCAGTGCTCTGATTCCACACCTGCTTTGGTCTATGCCTGATAGCTTGGAGCTACGTGCATATATATGTCACTGAGAACTCACATTGGCTGCTGGATTCTTGAAGACCATAGTCTCATTCAGCCCTGATCATGGCTGAATCATGGAATCATTTGGTCCCAGTACAATCTCTCCCTTTCAGATAAAATATTAAAAACTCTCTGATCTCTATCTTGTCTCAGTTTCTCTGGCATTACAGTAGGTGCTTAATAAATTCTTGTTGACTGCTTACTGATTTGTGATTTCATCAATGTGCAGTAGTACTTTGGACTACAATCCATCCATGTCTTCCCTCTGGGATTCTTATCCAAGTTCTTCCATTATTCTTCCATAGAAGAATATTTTTTAAGGTTGTTATGATAGGGGTAGTTTTGGATCATTGAAATTCTGTATAGTTTCTCAAGTGTAAGGCAGCCTGCTCTCCTCCTTCTATTCAATTCCAGATACAGCTCATTGTCTGTGCCTACTTAATAATGATCAACAATTATACTGAACATTTCCTTGACCTGATTTCTGAGAAATGTTTGATGTTTTATATCTCCTTATTACATGGAGCAGATCCCTGTATTTTAGTGACCTATCTTTTAACCTGTTCAAAATCGCTACTTCTGTATACTAAAAAATTATACAATGTTACATTGAGTATAGATAATCTATTTACATAATAAAAAAGAAACTCTAATGTTTTCCTTCTTTTAATGAAGATTTCAGCTTGTAAATGTAATTCTCCAAAGGCTTTTATTTCTTTGGGGGATACTAATAACTAATGTTTATATAGACTTTGAAAAATTCAAAGCACTTTATTTCTTTTGAGATAGATAGTACAAATGGAATTGTACTTTACAGGGGAAGAAACTGAGGCTCAGAAGGATGGAGTTACATAGTGTCCAGGGGTAGAGAAATGATATTCTGTCTTGCTCAAACCACATCTGATGTATTATATTACCTTTGCATACTATGTATGAGGAATGACATTGGAGAGCATCCAAAGGAATGTAACCAGCATTGTGAAGGACCTTGACTTCCTGCCATATGAGAATTGATTGAAGGAACTGGAAATGTTTAGCCTGGAGCAGGGGAGACTTGAAAGGCAGGAAGAGAGTGGGATATAATAACTATCTTCAAATATTTGAAAGGCTATCATTTGGAAGGGGATTAGACTTGCTTAATTTGGCCCCAGAGGGCAGAATCAGGACCAATTGGTAGATGTTGCAAAGAAGCAAATTTAGGCCAAATGTAAAGGAAATCTTCCTAACTATTAAAGCTGCCTCAAATTTAAAAGGATTTCCCCTTCACTGAAGATCTTCAAACAAAAGCTGGATAGTCACTTTTCAGGTATCTTGCAGAGCTTCATGTTCAGGTATGGGTTAGACAAAAATGACCTCTTAGGTTCCTTCCAACTCTAAGATTTATTGATACAGTGACTTGCTCAAGATGGTGCTGCCAATATGCAGCCCATGCTATTTGACTTTTAAGATGAATGTCTTTGTACTGAGCCATATTGCTTCAATATTGTGTAAAGTGCTACCAGGTGTACATTGGTACTTTGACTGTGGCCCTATAACCCAAACATCTTATGCATATTACCAATTGAATTAAAAGGCTTTTATGAAAAATAAAAGAATACTTTTCTAACAAAGTTCAGATTATTAACTAACAATTATAATTGGAATTTATAGAGTGCTTTAAAATTTGCAAAATGCTTTAGTGATTATCTCATTAGAAATGTAGTTTTTGTTAAAAAACAAATATGTGTGAATGTTATATTTTAAAATGACATATAATTTAAACTAAAATTTAGTAGAATATAAATAGCCATCCACAATTTATATTTTATCAATTCATTTTGAACAGCCATCCAAATTGAGATGGCATGGATAGACTATTATCTGCATTGATGGAGATAATACCCTAATTGATGAACTCACAAATCCACTGAAATATTGAAGTCTCAATTGAATGTTCTCTGGATTTTATATCAGGAAACTGGGGTTTGATTTCCAGATTTCCTACTAGCCACACACAGGTTTCTCTTCTTTGAGTTTTCATTTCTTTAACTGTAATTTGGGGGGATTGGATGAGATCAATGATGTCCAACTCAGATAGAAATGGGAAGGAGCCAGTAAGCTGTATATATGAATTCCTGAAGGCCACATATTGACTTTGTTTTAAAATGTAATAATATTTATGACAATGATTTTTGTCTTTTTGGTTAAATATATCCCCATTACATTTCAATCTGGATCAAGTCCCCAGGTTACATGTTTGACACTTCTTCATTGTAAACATTCTATGATTCTATAAATTTGGTTTTTCTCAAGTCTTAAATAGAAATAACTTATCCTATTTCTTCTGAAGTCTGCTCAGAACTTCCCAGTATTTGTATCCAATTTTGGTATGCTTGAAATTAGCATACCAAACTGCCATATCACTTTTGAGTCAGATGGCTAAAAACGTGAAGGATCTTACCCACTGATATTCATTCAAACAAAAAGAGTTCTAAGGACTATCTTATTTATGACTCAGAAGAGAAGAGGCCATATTTGTCCTCCACAAAGTATTTTCCTCCCATTTTTGTGTTGTGGTCCATTAGATAGAAGAAAAAGAAAAAATTAAGGTGCAAAAACAATCTTGCTTACCTGAAAATCTCATGAGGTTCTTTAAAAACAAAACAGAATAAAACAACACACACACACACATACCCCCCAAAAAACAGATTTCCTTGACATACTTGCCATTCTATTCGAGTGTTCTAGCTTCAAAATCTTTCTTTAAAAAAAATAATTGTTTGAACTACACAAAGGTGTTACAACGTCTTCTTTATGCCTAATTAGAAGTATTGGTAATGGTTCCTGAGGTTCTTATAGCGTGACCATTAACACAGACTGCTTATTTTTATATTGATAGTACTTAGTACTTATTAAATTGCTTTGATGGATCTGTTTTAAGTATTCCCTTCTATAGTACCCATTCTTGCCTTCTATTCAATTCTTGTTTATGTCCTTATATATATTCTACATGGGCATATATCAAACATACTATGGCTTGTTCTCTAAATTTCATGATATTGCATGGATGGCAATGGATAAATAGACTATCTTCCCTTGTGCTTCGAGATTATGTGAACAGATCATCTCTTTTTTGATGATACATCTCTCTAGTTATATATGTCCTTATTCTATTTCTCCTATTTTTGGAAGTCTGACTATTCTCTCTCATATATATGTATAGACATAAAAATTATTCCCCCCCAAAATTTATAGATTTTGAAGTTAGACATATGGGTCAGTAATTATTGTTTTATGTTACCTTTTGGACCAATAATATTTATTTTCCTTCCCAACTGTTTGGTATCATCTCCTTTTTCAGATGATATGTCACCTATGTTATTCCTTAAAATTAGATCATTTCCATCATTGATCCTTCTTTCAGTATATTTCAGTGATATTGCATATTAACTTAAAATGGATATTTTTCTCAATTTTATTTTCTTTAGGATCATTTCTACCCCTTGACATAGTAATCAGGAACTGAAATGTTAGAGTTCAAATATTGTGGTGTTACTTCATAGATATAGATATAGAGAGAAATATAAAAAATTTTGTTATGGAAATCTTTCAAATCTTTTACCATTATTATGTATTCATTTCTTTACTGCCAGTTTCATGCTTGAATGTTTTCAGGCTGATGTGACTTAATTGGATCTTTCACTATGATTTCTGTAAATTTGTTTTTTCCCTTCACAATTTATCGTAGTTTTATGAAATGTTATTGCTGATAACTCTCTATTGTTTTCTTAGAATCACAGATAAGAATGGGAAAGGAGGTCAGATATCATTAACCTGAATGCCCTAATTTTACAGCTGAGAAAACTAAGGCCCAGGAAGGCTAAGAGATTTTCCCATGATTACACAAAAAATAAAAGTCTGAGTTGAGATTTGAATACAGGTTTTCATGATGCCAAAGTCAATATTCCAAATACACTACTACTCTTTTTTATAAAAAAAATTTACAAATGAATTTGTATTCTAAACTTGTCTTTTCCTTGGCTCCTGCCTCTGTAATATGAAGCTCAAGTATTTGTTGCTTGAGGTGATATGTAGATTTTATTGGTTTTCTTTCTCATCATGAAGATTGATTTCATAAATCAAAGTTCCTTAGAAAAATGGCAATAATCTGTGTCGATGTCTGCTCCTTTATCCAGTTCTCCCTTTTAATCAATGGCTTGTTTTACTAGGTCATGTTGGAATCATTAAACTGAATATCATCTTATATTTATTATTCTAATTTGGTATTTTTCTTTTTACTCTTGTAAGATAATGATTTGACTATATAGATAGCTGATTTGGAAATCACTTACCTATCAACAGTCACAAGATATAAGATCTAGAGCTAAAAAGGACACTTAATTCCAACTTGTCCAACTCCTTTATTTTACAAATGTGGAAATGGAAGCCTGAAGTGATTAAATGGCTCAACCAGGTCAGACAGATGATACGAACTTCATAACCCTCTCAATCAATAGTCAGTGTTTTTCCCATTAAACTGTAGTCTCCCAACCATTTCCTGTCTGTTAGAATGGAATCAGTTTTATATTGATTGTATCTTACTCTCTTCTTGAAAGAAGTATGTATAGTGTGAAGCTTTTCCATGGTCCACAAGCATTTAGCTTCTCTTATTTTTCACTCCTGAGCTATTTTTTCTAGAATGTTTTTTGTCATCTTTCTCAATTTTCACCTTTACATTGAAGTCACTGAATATTAAAGGATATGATGATTTAGTTTGGAGTGTGTTTCTGAGATCTTTATAAAATTTGTTTACTTTGTAGAAATAGGTAGTGGTATATAAGTGGTACATGCAATTATATCCATGGTGGATAATTATTTTTTGTTTTTGTTCTTTAACAACTTAATCAGAGCACTGATATATAAGACAATCAAATTTCCTCATTAACATGTTTCTTGACCTCTGGTTTCTGTTAGAACTAACTTTATTTTTCTTTTTGCTTCACCAAGGAGAATCTTTGAATCATTTCTCCATTTATGTATTTCTTCTATCTTCTGGTTTCATTTTTGATGAGAATAGAAAGCTCAATATGACTTAATTTCTCTAATCTAAGGATTCTTAATTCAGGATCAGGGAACTATTTAAAAAAAATATATATATATATATATATATATATATATATACACACACACACATATATATATATATATTAAATTTTTCTACATAAGTGGGTTCTTTTGCAATGCTATAGATTTTTGTAAAGGGCTGAAACTCTGAATAAGTGCGCTGGAATCAGACAACAGAGCTCTTAAGGCTAATTACCTATTGGACAATAACTCTATTAGCATATGTTTGGAAACATGGCCCTTCTCACTATTCCATGCTGGCTCGATCTTTTGGTGTATACAGATAATTGTAGGAGGGATTTGAGGGCAGAGATGAGCCAAACTCACTTGGTCTCAGGATGAAGAGGAGAAAAGTATGGAGATTCTGAACTCTAGATCCTTGGCAAAACTCCTGGCAGTTTTGTCCATCCCCCTTCCCTTCTCCCCCTGAAAACCAAGGACTTTTGCTTATCCTGACTCTGGTTGTTCTTGAGGCCTCCAGGGAGATAGCCCAGACTTCACAGATTTTATTTAATGCATTTATAAATATTATTCTGCAAAGAGGTTTATTAACTTTTCTCAGTCTGCCACAGAGGTCCCTGACCCTAAAAAATAATTTAAAAATCTTTTCTAGTTGGTCCACTTGTTAGTCATTGAATAAAAATCTAACCCTTAATATATCAACAAATCAATTAATGTTCATAGACCATTTAACTGTTAGTATCCTCTGCTTCCTTTTCTGATACTTTTCTACTATTACTATGAAAGTAGAAAGTAGAGAGAGAGGAGCCTTGTACGATACAGAGTCACTTTTGTATTTTCATTTGTATAATGAACTGCTAACAGCCAAAACTTTCAACATCAAGTGATCAGTGAAATGTATTTAATGGTGAACAATATCTCTGAATGTATCAACATGGATTGTCCTCAGAATGCAGCTATAGTTGGCTTCTGGGACTCTACCTATTTTTGAAGTCTTTTCAGTATGACAGAACTAGCTTGATCTTTTGTTTTTCTGGCATGATTATGAAGAATTCAGCATCTGTTTTCAATAAGGCTTTGGAGTAGGACTTTGACAAAATATATATGACAAATGCTTAATATATAGTTGCTGATGTATTTGGAATTGGGATTACTAAAAATCAACTGATATTAAAATTTATTTTTTAATATAACTTAGCACTAGCTACAATTTTACAATCTGATAATTATTTTAAAGTAGAATATATGTGATAGTGACTATTTTATACATAACTTTCATAATCAAAATGGATCAAAATGTTGAATTTTGGTTTAATTGAGTATATGGTAATTGGCTAATATAATTTATATACTTTTAATTGAATAAATTAGAAATGAGGTTTTTTATTATTAAATACTATCTTGGATATAATTGTTTCTATATGGATAACTCTAAATTTAATCTACTTCAAGTCATTTCTATTCTTTATTTTTTTCTATTTGATTTCTAAAGTTGTTTTGAAAAATTTTATGCGTGATTACTGACAACATGCTGTTATTTGAGGTTTCCAAAATTTTAGTTCAGTACCAGAAAAAAATTCATGTCCTTCCATTCATTCCATATATATTTATTTAATACTATGTTTAGGAAACTTATTTGGGAATGAGAAAGATGCACATTATAAAAAGATACACACACACACACACACACACACACACAATATAAAAGAAGAAAAGGGAATAAGCATTTTGTTTAGTAGCTACTGTGTACCAGGCACTGTGCTGCACACTTTATAAATATCCTCTCATTTGACCCTCACAACAACAATGTAAGGTAGGTCCTGTTATTTTATAGTTGAGGAAATTAAAACAAACTGAGTTAAGTGACTTGCCTAAGATCACATGGGTAGTAAGTATCTAACATTGGATTTGAACTCATGTCTTCCTAATTCCAGGTCCAGTGCTCTATGCATTGCACCATCTAGCTGTTATATTGTAAACCTACATATTACAAAATATAAGTGCATAAAAAGGGTATGAATAAGGAGAAATAAGAGTTCATAAATAAGAAAGACTGCTTTTAGCTAGGGACATCAAGGTATGTTCCTTCATAAAGGAAATACTATTAAATTGAACAATTTCAACAGGATCAGCATATATTTCAAGCACAGAGAATACCATGAACAAAGGTACTGACATGGACAAGTGGAGGAAAATATTCAAAGAACAACAAAAATTACAATTTGATTTGATCATATTTCATATAAAGAGTTAAACCTAGGTAGAAAATCTGGAGCTAGATTATAGATGGCCCTGAAAACTAAATTTAAGAGTTTGGATGTTATTTATCAGTTTATAAACAAATTAATACAAATTACAACAGCAATTATAATGTTAGATAATGATTTTGGGGTAATTGAGTGACACTAAATGTCAATTCAGTAAACTGGATAGAGATTTGGTATTAGAAATTAGGAACATCTTAATTATAGTTCCTCCTCTAACATAGACCGATTAGGTTAAGTCACTTAATTTGTCCATACCTTAGGCAAATCAATTAAAAATAGGAGTTTCAAAGAAGGTGTCTATTTGCTTTGATAGAGGGAATTTATTCATCTAGGAGATCCATATATCAGTGATAGCATAGATACGATTCTATTTTTACTCCTAAGTTACAAAAACAAACCTATGTATTAGGAAGATTAAATTTGTAATCACTATACTAGACAGATTTAAAGGGGAAGATATTAGAGACTAGGAGACCAGTTAGGATGATGCTATAATAAGGTAAAAATTAATAAGGGCTAGTACTAGGGTGGAGGTAGAATGAAAAGGATTTTATAACTAAATATGCATAGGGACTAAATAATAAGGAGTTGAAGATGATTGAAATTACTAATTTACTTATCTGGTGATAAAGCAGAAACTTTAAGGTATCTTTTTTGATCTGAAAACTAAATGGAAACCATGAGATTTCCTTAGTATGGATCTATTCTGATTTAATTCCATGCTTTTAAAAATGTATAAAAATAATTTTGATCAAAATACTTTAGACATTGGAAAATAATTTGAGCTCTTGGAGCATCTAAAGAGCAATGCCATTTGGTAATTTAAATTCAAATTGAATAAACATTTGCCAGGACCTATATTTACAGAATAATGTCATAGATTCTAGGGGATAAAGAAAGTTTGGATAAGAAATGATCCTTTTTATATTTTTAGAGAATATACACAACAATGGACTTACTGTGTCAAAGTGCTTGATAACTTTTACTGCTTACTGCCACATATCTGTTTGAAAAACCATTCTAGTAGTTTGCAATTTTTCCAGCAATGAATGAGCTTAGAGAGAGTGCATTTTAAGCACTGGGGACAGTGTGAACAAAGATATTTGGGTGAAAAAGATATAATTCTTTTGGGGAGAATGGAGAATCTTCCTTTTTAATGAAACATCTACTGTATGGAAGAAAGTAATAGGAGTCATTACTGATAGGTTTTAAAGTTTCAGATGATAGTGGCCTTGAATCTTAGTCAAGAAGCTTAAACTTCTCTTGGCAAAATGAAGCAACTGAAAATTTTGGAACAGAAAAGAGATTTAAGAAATTTTCAAGCAATGGTAAATATTGGTAAATTGGTAAAAAAAAATTGGTAAACAATGGTAAAAATGGTAAAAATAAGTTAGAGAAAAATAAAAGGGTTGGGAATACCTGTGGAAAATTATATTAAATTTTAAGTGGATAGTAATGAGAACTGGTACTGTTAATAGTGAGAATGGAAAGAAGAAGATGAATTCAGGAACACATAGCAAGTGAGCCATGAATAGGGTCAAAAGCATAATCCTAGAAATAAGTCACTTCAGAGAGTCAGGAAGAAGACAAAGAACAACAGAAAAGAGAGATATCTGAAGGCAAAGAGGAGAATACCTAACAAGTCATTTTTCCTATATAAATTACATATTATCAAACTTTTGTTTAGGGATGACAATAGAATTTATAAACATTTGAAGGGAATTTTAAAAAATAGCAATTTGGTACTGTTCTTAGTGGTATTTTTTCCCTTAAAGTGTTTTCTTTACAAATGTATTCATTGATAGGAAAAATCAAATTTTATAAATTAATATAAATTAGCATAAGGCCTATAAAAATCAAGGCATCATATTGTTGTTTTCAGAGACTTGAATACTTTTTGAAGTGACAGAGTTATAGTAGAAAAAATCCTAGATTTGGAGTCAAAGGGATTGCATTTGAACCCTAGTCCAGTGTGATCATGGTTAAGTGATTTTATATCTCTGGACCCCAGTTCTCTGTGAATGTTTTATGGGACATAACCAGAACCAATGATTGAGTTGCAAAGGTACAAAAATAGGCTTGGTATTAGAGAAAACTTTCTAATAATTAGAACTATCTTAAAAATGGCATGGATTGGCTCAAGAGGAGTGACTTTCTCCTCCTTGAAGATCTTCAAGCAGAGATTAGACTACACAAATAAAGAGAGGGGTCTTTTTTTTGTTTGTTTTATTGTTTTGTTTATTGTTTTTTGTTTGTGCATAGTTGGACTAAGTGATCTCTGAGTTCTTTTTCAGTAATTTGTCTGTGATCCTATGAAAATTTATGCCTTTTCCCCAAGATGTCAATTAAAAGCAAAAGACTGTTGGGCAAAGATTAATGCTATATCACAATTTAAAACTAAGGAAAAGTCACAAAAATGATACATCTTAGCAATCTGTAGTTACAGAGCAAAAAGTATGGCATATTCCAGGATTTATTTGCAGTAGATGTATGAACTTAGAGAAGTTGGGTGCATTGGGATATATTAGATACTCCTGATAAAGTCTTATGCTTAGAGACTAAGTGTTGGAGAGTGGTTACTTTGTTCCTCAAAATCAGTTCTTAGCACAGTATTCAGTACAGAGTAGATTCTTTGTAAATGTTGATTGAATTGAATTATTGACAACCATTAATATTCAGATCATATGTTTTGAGACCTCTTTATCAACCAATTTTCTATTGTGGCTCCTACTTCTTCCCTATTTTTCTTTTCTACTTTTATTAGAAGATTTCAGATTTTAGGTGTGTCAGTTTCAGTTAGGAAATAATAAGTGATAGTGAATTTTCTTACCTAGCTAATTGTCAGCTGAAATTGGATTAATATGGTTCTGTTTATCACACAGATCAAGGCATTGCAATGTTTGAATTACAGATTAGATAATTAGATACCATTTATACACATACATACACCTACACACACACACTTACACACACACACACACACACACACACACACACACACACACAAATCATTAGATAGATACTTAGTTTCCAGAAGAAATATAAGAAAATTTTATAGATTAAAGGTACTGGAGTATATGGGGGATTGAGGTGAATGGATTTTATAAGTTTCTGTTTCTTTCTCATAAAAGTCTGTTGGTCAACAAGTTCTTATTAAGTGACTATTATGGGCCAGGTCCAGTGATAATTGCTGGGAATACAAAGAAAAATACTAAAAAAAAAGATTCCTTCTTTTAAGCAGTTCCCATTCTAATGAAGGATACATGTAAAAGTCAAAAGAACAGGGAAGAGCTCAAAACATGCTGTCAAGGGTAAATCTATCTCTGAAATTAAGACTTATTGCAAAGATACATTTAGATAAGAGAGGGTTTCTGATCTTGTAGAGTTTATTTCATGTAGTTGTGGGATATGACAAATAGATTTAAACAAAATTTTGCAAGGTGACAATATTAAAGAGATGCAAACAAAGTATTATGTAAGGTTTGAAGAAGGAAAGCTGATAAAAGATGTGGTCTCCCAATCATAGAATCTCAGAGTAGGAAATAACTTTGAAAGTTAGCTATTAAGAACTATCCCTGCATAAAAATTGCCTCCTTACCACCAGATAAGGGGTCATTGAGCCTCCTCTTGAAACCTCTACTAAAGGAGAATCCATTACTACTCAAGCAACCTCTTTCACTTTTAGATGGTATTGTAAGGAAGGGTTTTATTCTTCCTTGATGTCTCACCTAAATTTGCCTCAGCACAATTGACTCACATTTCTTGCTGCTGTATGGGACTAAATTGAATCATCTTAATCCTTTTCAAAGAGCAAAGACCTTCAAGTACTTGAAGGTTTCTTGTTTTCCCTTCAGTTTTTTCTTCTCCAGACAAAGCACCCTTAATTTAATCAGCTGGTCAACCTCATATGACCTGATATTGAAGAACTTCATATCTGGTTACTTGTTATGAATACTACACAGCTTCTTAATAATCTTCCTTTATCTTTGATTCCTAATAGGTCCACAACTAAATACAATTTTCTAGGCATGTAAGACCAGGTCAGAACAAATTTGGACATTAATACTTCTAAATACATTAACTTTTTAGCTGCCATATAGCAAAGTTGACCATATTCAACATAAAGTTTACAAAAACATCTAGATCTTTTTTCAGAAAATCTACTTGTTAACCATTCTTCCTTTATCTTTTAGCTGTATAGGCAATTTTTTTAACCCATGTCAAATTTTACCTTTATCTCATATATATTCTTTTATTAGATTTAGTCAAACTTTTTAGCAGATCTTAAAACAAATAAAAATTCAGTATGTGAAATGAGGAGAAGTAGTATGGAGGCCCAGTATTCCAGAACAAAGATATAGTTAGGAGATGGGATGTTGTCTTTAATAAAGAAAATGCATGTAGGTCAGTGTTACTTGTACATAGACTATGTGAAAGACACTAAAATGTAATAATAGTGGAAATGTAGAAAGCATCCAGCTTACTTGACAAAAGATTATAAACTTGATCCTTGAAGTAACAGGGAGCCATAGAGCTCAGTGAGTGAGGGTGGGAGTGATAGGAGGGAAGCAATTTATACTTCAGACCTACACTTTAGAAAAATAACCTTGACAGTTGAAGGGAGCAAAGATAGGAGTGAGGAAAGATTTGATGAAAGAAGAATGGATAAAAGTTACTGCAATAGTCTGGGAGGGAGGCAATGAAGGCTTTAACTAGGGTTGCAACTCTTGTGAATAGAAAGGTGAGGTATAAAAATATCACAAAGGTAGTACTGTTAAGACTTGACAACAGGTTAAATATGTGGGATGAGTGCGAATGAGATGTTTAGGATGACACTGGAAGTTGTGAGGATGGGTGACTGGAAGGATGGTAATACCTTTGACAGTAATAAGAAAATTGAGAAGAGAGGAAGTTTCTAAGGGAAAGATAAATAGCTGTTTTGGACACCATGAATCTTAGATATATCCAGCTAGAGATGTCTAAAAGAAAGGTAGGGATGTATGAATATAGCTCAGGAGAGAGATTAAAAATAGACATATACATGTAGGAATCATCTACAATAAAGATGATAAACAAACTCCTGGAATTCAATGAGGTCACCAAAATAAATTGTATAGAAGAAGAAGAGAAATGGGACTAGGAGAGAGCATTAGAGGACAGACACTGGTGATTAAGAGGTATGATATGGATGAAAAACCAATAGAAAAGATTAACTCTTTAGACAGGAGAATCAGAAGAGACCAGTCTTAAAACTTAGTATTTTGACTCTTAGATGACTGCTCTTTTCAGCTAATCAATTTTCCTTTTTATATAGCACAAAACCACATGTAATCAAGATCCAGATCAAAATAAAAATTTACAGAACAATTGTGCTAAACTTTATTCCTGTCTTGAGACCTGCTATTTGAGTTTTAACAACTGGCTTGTAGAGTCAGTTACAGTATTATCCATAAATCAAATATAGCACAAAATTTCAAGACATAATCAACAAAATAATATTGTATGAATATAAGCAGTCTATTAACTCTGAAGAAATACATGCCACATTTTAATGGATTTTATTAGACATGAAAAATTAACAAAATATATATTATATATATATTATATATAGTCAGCATACATATGCAAAATGATTCTGGAATATAAATATTGGCTTACATAAATTATGGAAGAATTATAGTTTCAGACTCTGTCTATTACTCACACTCCCTTGAGGTTTAGTTAATACACATTTACCACCCAAACAAGATTCTAGTGGCTATTATCAATCAATATTCCAAATTATCTTCTTTTTCCCTTAGCAACTTCAATGAATGGTTCAGTCCTTACTCCTCACTTTTGTCCTCATTTCAGACAATGTCATTATAGACATAAATACTCTTTCAAAGACCCTAACCTCCCAGTTCTTCAATTTACTCATTTCATATGAACATTCCTGCAACTCGCATCAGCTATACAGAAATGATTATATACTCTTGCCCTAATCATCATTTTTAAGTATTCTACTTCCATGTTCATGAACTCTAAAATTCCCTCATGTTACCTGAAAATTTTGTCTTTCTTATGTTCCCTCTATCCTGAAATCCCTAACCATGTTCTTTGTCCTAACAGTGATCTAATCTCCCCACCCTTCAGGTGCTTCTCCTGTCCTGGCTTCCTTTTCCTGTTTTGATCTTTTGGTAAGCCACTTCAATTTTGCAGTGCCCTCTTTTCTCAAGTATCATGCTCCTCTAGTCAAACTGGTCTAACCAAGCCTTAGCTCATCATCTTCTCACTTCCTTTGCTGCTATTCACGTACTGCTAATCAAAGCTGTAGAAAATCATGAAATCATATTGACTAGGACCATTAGAAATTTATGCTACATAATCTCAATTAAACCCTTACCATGGTAAGGCAATCCTTTTATACCTCCCAAATTAATTCATATCCTATTTACTATAGTAATTTTTCCCACCTTAAACTTTCATGGCTTCCCTTCTTCCTACTTTTCAGCTGTCATTTCTTCATATTTCATTAAAAAATGAAACTATTTGCTAAATGTACTTTCTTATCATTTCTTCATCTCACACCACTAAGCTGCTTTCTACCATTTATTGCCTCCTTCATCCCCGTCTCTCATGAAAAAGTGATTCTTCTTCTTACAAAGGCAAATCCCACTATGTATCCAAGTGATCCTATTCTATCATGACTTCTCCAGCAGATTGTCTCCTTTATTATCTCTACTAGCTCACTAATCTTCAATTTCTCCATGTCTACTGCTCCCCTACTGCCTATAAGCATAGCCATGGCTCCTCTACTTTTCAAAAAACCCTCACTTGATCCATCTATGCCTCCTAGCATTATCCTACATTTCCCTTCCTGTGACTAACTCCTTGAAAAAACTGCCTTTTCTCTCTTCCTAACTGAGTATACCTTGGGTATTGACCTCATCATTCAAATAAAATGACTTTCTAAATTTACATACAACCTCTTAATCACCAAATCTGGTGCCTTTTTTCTCAACACTCATACTTCTTGACATCTCTGCAGCTATTGACACTCTAAATAACCATCTTCTCCTTGATGCTCTTTTTTCTAGATTTTCACCTGTCTGCTTTTTCCCAGGATCCTTTGCTAAGTTTTCAGTCAGACCACACCCACTAATGTGGGTCCCCAACAATTTCTCCTGGATTCTCTGTTATTCTTCATCTATTTATACTATTCTGCTAGTGATCTCATCATTTTCATGAATTCAATTATTATCTTTATTCAGAAGATTCTTAGATCTATTTTTTCCAGTCCTAATCTTTCTTGTAATCTGCATGCTTGAATTTCCAATGTATTGGACATCTTAAATGGAGTATTGCCCCCTAACCCTTACCCACTTCCTAACTTTCCTATTACTCTCAAGAATACCACAAGTCTCCCACTCACCTAGGCTCACAACATATGTACCAACTTTGATTCTCCAATCTCCCATTGATTCCCCATACCCACTCTGTTGCCAAGTCCTATTGATTCTTTCTTTGTAACATCTCACATGAAAAATGGCTATTAAATCATGAAAGGATTATGATATGAACTGGTGAAATGATGGTCAATCATGATGAAACCATGGATCCATGAAGAATTAAATTATTGAAGTATGTTCAGTAAGAAACTGTCTTATTCAATTGAGTTTCTTTAATTTTTACAAGAAGCTTAAGTGAAAGATATGGAAATCTCTCTTTTAAAAGAACTAAAATTTATTGGGGAAAATTATGTAATCAGGTTCCTGGGGGAACACTGTAGCTGGCCATATAAGAAACCAAACATTTGAAATGTAAAATATTTGCATATATAGGAGTACAATTGTCCTGAAGAAATAAGTGATAAGAACATGCGGCTGTCTCTCAGAATATGAAAATTAAATTTAAAGCAGATAACATTTTTTCAGGTGTGTGGCTTGAGGAAAACATTGTGAACACCCATCACCAATGCCATGTCCTGGGGAATATTTGAGGAAATGTAGGTGATACTTCCTGTCCTGGGGATAATCTGTCCCTCTATCTCTAAATGTAACTGATGGAGATTTTATTTTATTTGTTTTTGATGTAGAGAAAACAAACTTGTAATTATCACACTGTACAGTTTATAAAATCATTTCCATTCTGTTGTTGTCTCTCCCAGATGTTCTTCAGTGGATTAGCCTATCAAGGAACATTTTAAGTTAGGAATAACTAGTATTGAAATACATTCAAATTTTTTATTAAATGTAGCATATTATAAATTTCATCACTGTACAACCTTAAAAAAACCTCTCTGAATTAACCAGCATAATCCTTTCATTGTTTCATAAGTAAAAAATCCCAAATCCACATAATATCCTGAAGAGCTAGATTTTTCATTCTTCTCTGTTTTACTCGGGTGACATAGCTAAAAGATGTTGAAGATGTTGGAAATGTTAAAATACATATGCAGCTCGTCAGCTTCCTATTGGCTACAGTTCTGAGGATGCTCAAATGCTTAAGCAATTACTTTCAAAGTTAATTGTAACTTATGCTCACTAAATTGACTCCAGATATGCTTTTTAGACAGTAGCCTAGGAATGGCTTATTTTGCAAACTACTTCCAGTCCCAGGCCAAACCACACGTCTTCTTGGAGGGTAGCCACTGAAAATAGTTCTGATACAAGGAGCTAAAATTCTGTCACTTTATGTGAAGTATGGGAGAAAGTGGGCCAAGAATGTGTTTCTGTATTATCCCTCTTTCACTTAAGAAAGGTCAGTTGTCATTCAAATACTCTTCATTCTTTGTTCAGAAGTACATTCATCACTAAATGCTTTATTTAGAAAATTTGAGAAAAAATATTATGCATTTTTCCAAACAGATTCTTCAACTTAAAGATTATAGATCAGATTTTTATCATCTGAATCACCAATTAAATTTCTAGATTTTCCCCTCTAGAAACTTTCCTGATAGAGAGTATTAAAAACCTATATACACCTGATGGAGACCAAAGTTCTATTCTATAGGCAACTTTGATTTATACTTCCACGGGCTATAGGTTTATATATCTATCATAAAGTTTTGGTGAGACAAATTCAAATATAGGAAGACAAATGCAAACAAAAATAAAGCTAGCCCATGACATCAGGGAATTTCAATGGAGGAAAGACAACACTTAAAATGAAGTGCTCCCTCTCTCCTTCTTTCCCTTTCTCCCTCTCTCTCCCTCTCCCTCTTTCCCCCTCTATCTCTCCCCTCTCTCTTTCTCCTCTCTCTCTCTCTCTCTCTCTGTATGTATGTATATGTATATATAGATACTATATATATAGTAATAAATGAAACTAGGATGAGCATAAAAATACATTGGAAAAGGAATGAACAGTTGCTATAATCAATAAATATGAAAACAACACATTTAAACTCTAATTTAAACTTTTCCAGCTTTTACTATGTGAACAAATAGTACTTCAAAAAACTAAGTTTAGGAGAACAATTGGAACTAATCAAATATAGACATAAGAAATATTTGTTCGAAGTTCCACAATATTGAAAACATTAATAAATTAATTTTCAAAATATCCCCAGGAGCAAAAAGAACAAAAAAGAAAGTTAATCTTAAATATTATTATCTAAAAATATGACAAAGGAAACATCAGGAGTTACTGACCCATATAACTGCTTTCTTAGCTTTCTGAAACATTTAATACTAGAGTATGTATTTGTGTATATATATGTTCATGATATTCATAATGAAAATGAAAATAATGATGAAAATGAAAACAATGAAAATGAAAAGCTAATAGGCAGCAATAAATCACAGAATCATAGAATAGGAGGGAACTTCTGAGGCCATCTGATTCAACCAGCACCTAAATAAGAAACCTGTTACATCACAACCCCCCACCCCCCAAAAAATTGTTCAACCTTTTCTTTTCCCAATCATGTCAGGAGAAAAAAATCATAACAAAAAGGAAAAACCATTAGAGAAAAGAAAACAAAAGAAAAAGAAAAAGAAGTGAACATAGCATGTGTTAATTTAAATTCAGTCTCCACAGTTTCTCTCTGGTTTCAGATGGCGTTTCCATCCGAATTTTATTGAGATTGCCTTGAATCACTGAACTGCTGAGAAGAACCAAGTCTTTCATAGCTGTTTATCGAACAATTTTGATATTACTATGTACAATGTATTCTTGGTTCTGCTTTTATCCATTACCTTTCAAGGTAATTCATTCTACTTCTGGCTAACTTTAATGTTTATCAATGTTTATCCAAAGATGCTTGTTCAGTTCTCTGTATCAATGATGAATGTCTCAAATGTTTTTTCTATGTATTCACATACTTGGAGACAGTATTACAGCCCTTCCCCTCCTCTTTTTCATGCTCACTATTCTAATTTTCTTCTGTGAATCCTTATATGGAATGAACTCATTTATTTCAGATATTGTCCAACAAGGACTACAACAGCCACGCCTCCCCACTCCATACTAGGCGTTTCTTTCAATGTAGCTTTATATTGCATTTTTAAAATTGCCCTATCACATTATTGGTTTATGTTAAACAGTGCATTAAGACCCTTAGTTTTTTTTCCAATGAATTTCCATTTAGCCATCTCTCCTTTGTTCTGAATTTATAAAGTTTTATTTGTACCAACTATTAACTTTAATCTTAATAAATTTATTCTAACTTTTAAAAACAATTTTAAAACATGATCTTGTTATTTTCTGTTCTCTCCTTTGTAGCTTCTGCCACTTCGATCAACATGTCATATCTGACTTTATTCAAATCTTTGATAAATATTGTTAAAAAATATAGGATCGCATTCAGGTCCTTAAAAATCTCCACTGAAAACCCTTTTCTAAGTGGACCTTGAATCATCCAGACCAAAACAACCAAGATACTTTTTTCATCTGCCACTAACTTTAGGATTGTTCCAGCCCCATCTCTCCTTCTTGTCCAATTCAATCCATTAAAATTTAATTTAAAAAGCATCTTATTGCTACACTTAGATAATTTTATCCCAAGGGAATGGCTACTTTAGCAATTATCTTTCCTTTTTTAATTGTTTGTTTTTTTTCTGGTTATACATGGAAATTCACTTTTTTAAATTCACATTTCCTTTTTAATCATATTGGGAGAGAAAAATTGGAACAAAAGGGAAAAACCATAAGAGAAAAAAAAAAGAAAAAGAAAAAATGGCTAATGCTACACTTAGATAATTGTATCCTAGGAAGAATAGGGATCCACTAAAGATTTTTGAGCTTGTAGACAAACTCAAAACCTTTGCTTTAGGAAAATCTTTTTGAAAGTATATGAAGGGTGGATTGGAGAAGGGAATGATTAGGAGTGAGGAGTTCTGATGAGGAAATTGATGTAATAGTCAATATGACTATGGTTGAACTTGGATAATATCTGTGTGAATCAACAAAAGATCAATTTAAGAACTCATGAAATGTTAGTAGAGGCTGATTTAATTTGTAAGGGCTATTCCATGGAATATGCTCAGAACTTCCTCAAGGGAGTTTTTGGGTCTGCTTCTTAGTAAATTCTGTCTTCTCTGTCATTATCATCTCTTCGACCTGTACCAGCAATCCAATCCCTTCTTTGAACCTCTTTTCCTTATGTAACAACAAACAAAATAAAAACCAAAAGTTTTAGATTTTTTAAAAGCATGGTTTTATAAAGAATTCTTAAAACATCAGGCTATATTCTCATGATCAAACAAATAATAGGTGTAGAAAACTCAAGATACCACAAGGTTTATTTTATGTTATTTATATTAAATGATATATAATATATTATATTATATTATTATATAAATTTTTTTCTTCTATTGCTTCCCATTTTTGATGAGGTAAAACTTTTTAGTCTCTTCTTTCACCCTCTTTTGTAAGATTTTAAATAGTTCATATTCTAAATTTAGTCATGTCAAATTCTATGTGTTTGGCACCATGTCTATCTATATATATTGTGTATGTGTATCTATATCTATATGTGAATGTATGTACACACACACACACACATAATATGCAAAAGGAACTTTTTAAAGGACTTTCACGAGGGTTTTAGGAAAATCATATAAAATGTTTTGATAAGTGTAACCATAATAATATTTCAATGAATCTGTGATCTCTTAGGGGCAGTACTTCCTCCAATGGTATTAATTCCAACCTACCTACACTTTATTGTGCACAATTCTTGTTCATTTCCTCCTATAATTCTCCTTGGAAGGTATACTCAATGTACTCAGAGTCATTTAGATTTCTTTCCAATAGAACATATTATGTGACCCTCAATTATTTCTTAATCTCATTACATAATTGATTTGTCTCCTTTTCCAGCCATATCTCTGACAATATTTTTATGCTTCTACTCCACTGAATTCTAGATTGCTAATATCTTGAAATATTACTCATCATGTAGATACATGTAGAACAACATATAGATATTCATCACCAATTATATGAGTTGTCTAACTATTGCCATGTCATATAAGAAGTCCTGATTATATAGGATTTTTTCTCTCCTATTTTTTGAGTTATTATATGTTTTCAATGTTTCAAGGCTTGCTGGAATTTTGAACTACCAAACCAAATAAAATTTTATAGGCAATAAATAACAAGAACAAAGAGGTCTTATGTTCACTCTACTTTTCAATCAATTGTGTGATTGTAAAGATATAATTTGCTGTGAAATTTTATTTGAAAAACTCTGGCTTTGGTTCTTTTCTTATGCTTTCATAAAAATTTTTTTGTAAATGTTTAGATTATTTTCATAGAGATTTTATAGAAATGCAAAAGTATACATTAGTAGTCATTGATATAGTTTTACTCATGATTTTAATAAAAATAACAATTAGGATACATATATATATATAATATATATATATATATATATATATATATATATAGCACTTTAAACTAAGCAAAGAGATTTATAAATATTTTCCATTTTCCCCCTCACAAAAAAACCTGGGAAAGAGATGGTATTATTATCTACATTTTATGAATAAGAAAACAGAAACAAATAAGTGAAGTAAAGTAATATCAATAACAATAATAATAGCTAACATTTATATAATGCTTATTATGTGCCAAGCACTAGGCTAAGCACATTACAATTATTTTCTCATTTGACTCCACAGTAATGTGGGGAGGTAAGTGCTATTATTATCCCCATTTTACAAATTAAAATAATGAGAGAGAAAAACATTTAAATCACTTGTCTAAGGTCACATAACTTTTAATATTTGTGGCCAGAGTTGAACTCATGTTCTTCCTGATGCCACATCCAGAAATACCTTAAAATAGTATTTATGCAAAATTTCTGATAATTTACCTCTCAGTGTTCACAGTTGTATCACTACCAGTATATACCTCCTCTATGTGTATTCATTTTGCTCTGTTTTTTCTTTCTGTTTTCTATGGTATCTTTTAAATGTTGTTATGAATTATAATGGAGATGGTCAGTAAAGTTAAATGTGTTGCCACTAGTATTACTGATGGAAAATAAGTTTGTTATAAAAATTTTAACAGATCTTTTCTATTTTTTCTTCTCTTTGTTTTCCTGAACTGAGATGTTCATGATGTCATCTGGCTTAATTGGATCTTTCACAAAGTTTTATATAAATTTTTTCTTCTTCTATTGCTTCCCATTTTTAATGAGGTAAAACTTTTTAGTCTCTTCTTTCACCCTCTTTTGTAAGATTTTAAATAGTTCATATTCTAAATTTAATCATGTCA
Source organism: Antechinus flavipes (assembly GCF_016432865.1). NCBI lineage: Eukaryota > Metazoa > Chordata > Mammalia > Dasyuromorphia > Dasyuridae > Antechinus > Antechinus flavipes. The sequence continues at coordinate 106,670,577 of NC_067399.1, read as the reverse complement.
AATTCTATGTGTTTGGCACCATGTCTATATGCTTATCAAGTGTACAAGTGTTTCTGTTGAGTGAGGTAGTGTTTAGATAATTTTGATTTTCTTACTTCTGTGATTACTTTCATTGGTTAAAGTTTGAAGATACCTCAGAGCATATTGTATCTTTTCATTTCCCCCCCTAATTTGGTATTGATTTTTATTATGTTTCAATAAGCCAACTGTTTGAATTATAGAATTTATTTATAAATGAATTCCACATTGGTAACCTATCATTTTCTGTCTTTTAGAATATAATCAATTTCATTTTCTGTAATTTTTTTTTTTGGTGACCAACACTTCAAGTATTTTCTGACTTTCTTTTTGAAGAAAGTATTTCTAATCTATGAGAATGAGTTTCTTTTATTGGCTATAAGCCTTTAGACTCTTATATTTTGCTATTGGATCACATTTTCCAATATATTTTTTCACTTTTCTTATCATGCCCATATTCAGATTGAAGTTAGCAACTGTCAAATAGGAACTTATCAAGGTTTTTATATAATTTTCCCCCTGATCTTCTAAAACAAATGTTAAAATACAATCTAAAATTGTTTTTATGATGGTCTTTTAAAAGTACTTATCATAATTGCTGCCATATATGGTGACATTTCCCCTGTAAAATTATATCTTCTTATTTTTGGTGCCATAATAAAATCAACTATGCCAATTCTTTTATTTGCTTTTCAAAGGAGAACTTGTAGAATCTCTCACATCATTTAGTCAAATCATCAAGCACTTACCAAGTGCTTATTATGTGCTAGACACTGTGCTAAGAGGTGGGAATACAAAAAAAAAAAAAAAGAAATAACAGTCCCTCCTTCAAGTAGCTTTCAATGTAAAGGGAGAAACATCATGGCTACTGTAATATATATACATGACATATATATAATACGTGATACAGGAGAAATGGGAGATAATCAGATAAAGGTATTAGGGTTTAAAGGAACTAGGAAAAGCTTCTTACACAAAGTGGGATTTTAGCTTAGATTTGAAAAAAGCCAAGGGAGCCATTAAGGAGATATGAGGAAGGAGACTATTCAAGGCATGGAAATGTCAGTCTGTGAAAATGCATAGACTAAGAAGATGGAGTGTCTTGTGTGATGAATAGCAAGGAACTCAGTATCATAGTACATGTGGAGAAAAGTAAGGTTTAAGACTGGAGAGCAGAAGGGAACTATACTGTGATTCAGCTATAACTTCATTTTATCTTCCAATTTAATCAAGATTGTCAATATGCAGAATGAGAAAATTCAATTTTACTCCTGGAATATATGCTTTCTGATTGTTGGAAGAGGGTATCGTATTTAAAGTTTCCAAGGTAAGGTTAATGTTCATTACAAGCTTAAAACTTATATGATCCTTTCTTTTCACTATATTACACCTCAATGCAAAAACAGAATGGCTCATACAGAATTTTGTCATTTTTTTTTTTTTACTTTGTTTCATGGGTTTCTGTGGTCAGCTCACATTATAATTACTTAGCCTTAATTACTTAGGCGAGGTCTTGGCAAACAGACAGTTTGTTGCTGGAGTGATACTTGGAAGCCTTTCCAGAATAGTTGAATTTGCCAGATTTTTTGTTCTAGTGGTAAAACCTTTATGAAATAAGAATCACTTCCATATTCAAGTGAGACATCAAAGTAATATTTTTGTGGAGGCACCATTAAGATAACTTTGTTTAATACTTTTCTCCTCTTCTTTCTTCTTCTTTTCCTCCTTCTTCTCTTCCTCCTCCTCCTCTTTTTTCCATTTCTTCTCCTTTTCTTTCTTCTCTTCCTCCTTTTTATCCTCTTTCTTCTCCTTCTTCTTCTAGGAGAATAAGGCATAAAATAAGAAAAATTCTGAAGGTGATTTCCATTGTCATGGCAGGATTGTGGAGTTCTGGTGGTGCTCATGATAACCTCATCTTTCATCTTCATTGAAACTTGGAGATCTTTTTTTTCCTTAAGCTGATATACCATTTCATTATTCTGTTTTATCAAAACATTTTAACCTTGAGGGGAAGACTGTCTTTCCATATATCTTTTATTAACCTTTTTTCCACTTTCCTCATAACTAATAATCTATATTTGGCATATGTAAAAGTTATCATTACATTTCATTACTAAATAAGAGTTAGTCAAACACACTTAATGTATCTTGTGATGGAATAAATTGCAATAAGGAGAGATATTAATCAACCTTTGTCTCATTTTACCTCATTGATAGAACCCTATTTATTATAATAAAACTTGGTCATTTTTGTTCCTTTCAGTGAAGGCTGTAAATGTATGTGCACAGCATTTGTGTGTCTGTACCTTCATTCATATCTCTCTGCGGTTGTTAGTAATTAAAACTAATCCATCAGTTGCTGTTGGCTGTATTCTACAACACTGAAAATTTACAAAAAAACTTCTAATGTTTCATAATTCTGGGTTCTAGGCATTATGTATTTTGTAGATATAGAGATGACAAATCCACACAGTTGCATGAAAGACGTAGAAAATCACAATATCCCAACAAGATAAATTCAATGACTGACTGGAAGAGAATTTAACAATGTACACATAATGTGGTTATTTTGATGAATATAACCTCAGTCTGCTTCAAATGGTTTCTCATCCACTGAAGCATATGATAGCCTATGTTTTTATTTTTCCCCCATGCTCAGTAGTCTGAAACCAGTTAACATGGGTCTTACTATAGCATAATTCCATTGACTTTCTAAGATTATATGGTTCACCATTCAATGACAAATCATGTTTAGAATGTTCTCAACATTTCTTACTTGGGACTGGCATGAAATGAGGAGATGAGGGACTTGAACATCTGATAAAAACCCTCTCATTTGGTGAATTGCAAATGAAATTTGAAATGTGTGCCCTTTTAAAGACAGCAAGAACAGAAGTTACAAAAAAGGATAAGGGTTTGGGAAGCAGCAGAATCAGATAAAGCAGACACTTTTTACTGGCAGAGTTTGTCTAGAAGCTAGGCATGACAAATATGGTTCTGAAATTGAGCTCTGTTCTGGCATTTTCAAGGAAATATTTTCTCAGAAAAATAGTCCCCAATATTAAAAAACAATTGCCATGCTTAAAATGGCATCTGTCATACTCTGAGATTGTTTAAATCCTCAAATTTTACAACATATTTAAAAATTATGAGCTATGATAAAGGTAATTATCCCCAATATCAAGTTGGGGAGTAATTGTATTTCAGAAAGGGAGTTCTAACAGGCAAATATTCTAAGAAATGAATTAGAAAAAATGGACTTTTTTGGGGGTAGGACCTAATATTTATTCTAAATCTAAGGAAATCTGTATATGATAAGTTGCTGATTAAATCCTACACATTTGGTTTTCCCTGTATTCAGCATTCAGGTTTACTTTAAGAGAGAAATAACCTTTCTTTTCAGATTAAATGTTCTCAGTAACCACTTCAGGCTTGTATCATTTTAATGAATCTAAATATTTGGAATCAGATCAATTAAATTGTTGTTTTTCTTCCCAAAATGTGTTCTGCAAGAGCAAAGAATAGTTTTCCACTCTCTACTGCACATTTAGATTCTCCTTTTATTGTGAGACACATTTCTTTGTGGCATTTCTGAAAGAATGTGGAATTTGGTTTCCCTAGTGTTTCATTGAAAAAGCCCTATGACATTACACTGTTTTGTTTTCAGTTATTATCCTCTCTTAGGAGGCACATTTCAGCATTCCTAGTTTAAGGACACTAGACAAGGAGAGACATGGACAGCCACAAGAGTATCTCTAGTCAAGTTGGAAAGAGAGTACATCGCTTTCTAAACCGCTCTCAGTGAATAGGAGATTTAGGGCATTGCCATGACAATTCTAATTGTTGGAACTTCATTCTTATTATGGTTTTTTATTCAGGTGGATTCACCCTAACGGTGCACACAGAAGAATCACTTTAATTGCTGGGCTAGATTTGGAGAACATGTAGCCAAGAATCTTCTTCTTTTTGTTGAGGTAACAAAACCCACGGTCAAGGGGGTATAAGTGGAATTACATTTTATGGGTAGACAGAGATTGGTATGAAGGAAGACATGCACTCTTTGACCTCTTGAGTCTTTCTCTAACAAATGACACACATATTTTAAATTAGAGGAGATTCCAATTACTGTGAAATTATGGGCCTATACGAGCTCCCTCTATGGGCTAATTTGATGTCTGCAAATTCCTTTTTTTCTCTCTCTCCTTCCATTTTTCCCCCCAACAAAGGCTCTGTGTAGCCTCTCGGAGAAGGTGGCTGCCTAAGGTTCCTGGGGTTGTGCTCTTTTGAGCGTGTACAAGATGGCTGCCACAAGGCTGTTTGAAGCTGGCGCGTTTGAAGCTGCCGCGTGTGTTTGAAGCTGCGGCATTTGAAGCTGCCGGGCTTGAAGCTGGCGCGTGTGTTTGAAGCTGCGGCATTTGATGTTGCTGAGGACGTTTGTAAATTTGAGACAGACTTTAATATTGTTAGACGGTAGGGGAGTCCTTTTCAACCCCTTTTCATTTTTTTTACTTGAACTTTTGAAAAACTTTTATTTAACTTTTTTCCCCCAACTATTTTAACTACTTATGTCAGCCGAGGAATGCTGTGATTCACAGCCATTATTGTAAGGAGGCTGTTATGTATTTTTAGTGCTTCTGGGACCGTAGGAATTCTTGAGTGACTTTGACTGTATGCAACAATGTGGAGAATAATCCCGACTGTGAAAAGTGCTACTGGGGCTGCAGAAAAGTACAGAATAATTTTTGACAAAGGGCAGTCTCCTTGTTGATCTTAGAAGACAGCCAAGTTTTGCATTGTTGAATTTGTAAGTTTGCTAGGACTGGACATAGGGGAAAAAAGACACATATGAAGCAGAAGTTGGAGACTCACAGATATTGGATTTAGATCTGCAGATATTCTGGAGTAGAATATATCTATTTCTGCTTTGTTAAAAAAAAAATCTCCAAAGAAATATGACTAATACCTGGAAATCAATAGATGTGGAAACTTTCAAGAGTTTAAAAAAATAGAGAAAAAGTTAATGACACTCTTTCTCCAGACAATACTTTTTGGAAATAAGATCAAGGCCATTAGAGGTATGATGGTTGAGTGATGGAAGAAGTTGTTAGTATTTCTGTATTTTGGTTAGTTCCTTCTTTGGAAGGACTCAATGTGAACTTGGAGAGGGACAGAAGCCACTGGAAAGTCATTAGCTGTTATATTAAAAAATGGACTGGAAGATAAGCATTTAAACTTTAGTACTTTATTTTTTTCCATAGTCTTCAATGCAGTGACAGATTATTTGAGATACACTTTGATAAAATGAGGTATTTTCTTGATAGTCTTAATTTACTATTGGATATTTTGAATTAACCTTATATTTTGAAAGAGTCACTTGCTTAGACTTATTACTTAAATAATCTTTAAAAAATCAAGTTGAAGGGTTACTGGCCAGAATTTGTACCTATTTGATAACATTATTACCAACACATTCTTCCATTCAGCAGAGAATAAATCCTTGAGACCATAGATTCATCATATTTAGATTATTTCTCTATTCAAATAATTGAGATATGTGATTTAATATTTCATTGATTTATAACAGAGTACTTGGAAATTTTTCATATACTGATAAATTTGTCTAGAACATACAATTCCATTCAGCTTAAATTATTGTATTTTAATTTACCTGCAATTGACAGTTTTATTCTGAAAATTTCTAGAAAAAAATAAGTGCATTTTGGCTTAATTTGTTAAGTCTTTTGAAAAAAATCATTTTGAATGATGAAAAACAGATTTATCCCATATGTTATTGCATTATAATGAGTGTTGTGATTAGTCAGATCTCCTAAATACAATTTTTTTCTTAAGGCTTTCTCTTCCTAAAAGAAGTATTTAGCAGTTGTTATGAATAGAAATTTGGTAGCCTTTTAAAATATATATATATATTTTTTCTACAATCAGCAAATATATTCTTTCCATTAAATGTTCATTTCTTTCATTTTACTCTCTATTGCTAATTATTCTTTCTTTTACTTTACATAATGTTAATATTTTATTAAATTTCTGTTTAGAGATATTTCAACTTGAACTACAAATATGTTTCAAAAGGGTCAATTCAGATTTGATACAAGAAAAAGCTGAACAGTAACACCTGTATTCAAAATGAAATGGACTCTCTTAGTTTTTTATATCTTGAGGCCTTTTAGGTTAAGGGTTTTAAAGCTAAACTTGTTGCGTTTGTTGTCAAGGAAATTCTTATTCAGGTGGGAATTAAATTAGATGTTATCTGAAGTCCTTCTCAACTCTAAGATTCTGCAATTTTTGATTACGATATTTCCTAGAGAATTGGATGGGCTCCTTTGGAATGACAATCTTATGAAGAAAGGAAATTATCTTGTATGTCTAAAGATTAGACATTCAAGGACTGGGACACACATAGAAATAACTATTTGGTATTGTTGGATTCATATTCTACCTTTCAGATCTTTACTAAGGATTTTAGTGATTTCAGAAATAGCCTGAGGTTTGCTTTTTTTTTTTTTTTATGTAATCCATATAAAGACTTCCTTGACCACTCCAGTTAGAGTACCCTGCTTTATTCTATATTATTTATTAATTTTGATTGAGAATTGTATCTAATCACTAGAATAAGTACTTATGAATTAGTTTTATTTAAAAAGAGAATTTGACTTGGCATTATAAAATAGTTTCACTTAAGAGTTTCACACAAGAGTTTAATTCTCCATTTCCATGGGCCATAGCCTGGATTCAAACTATCTTTCTCTCAATCCATGTAACCCTAGAAGGGAAGAGGGAGGATCAGTTGACATGGTCATAAGAAATTCTGCTTGGTGATAAGTCTAGGTTTAGGGGCTTGCTTAATATAGTACTTTCCAGAGAAAGTTGACAAACTTTGGGTTTTCCTCATTGTCATAAATCTTGGAGATACCCTGGTGTGAACCAGGTCAAATGTAAGACTATCCATACCTCTGATATATGCCAGTTACTGGTTTAGTTTAGTTTTCATCACAGAACTGATTTTTTGCATCTTTTATTTTTTCAAATGTATAAAAAAGACTGGCCTGGCTGTCAAAGATGCCTCTGGTTACTAAGGGTCCATTGATTTCTGTTATTGGTGATTGTTAGCCTTGCTAATAAATACATTATGCTTGGAACTTTGTGCCTCAGATTCTCTTTATCGCAGATTTTTGTCACGATGCTGAACTTTTATAAACCTTATTATCTGTGACACAGATTTGACACTTATTTTGCATGGATTGTTAGTGATCTTTTCATACATCTTGGCTCTCCAAAAAAGCCTTAATCTCTTCAACAATAGGGACTATAGGTTAAATTTCTTTGTGTCACCTGTAAATAGTAGTGCTTAACTTTTTGAATTGAGGTGGGGTGGTTAACTTATTCCTGTAAACATAAATGTCTTTTTACACAATTGCATTTGTTTATAATTTAATCACAATGCTCATATAGTTATTAGTTTATTTGGTAATGTTATAATTTGAAAAAAAAAAGAAACAGATGTTAGACACATTAGTATTCATATTTGTGGGAATCCATGGAAGTCTCAGAAACTATCTAGTCCAAGCTGTATGCAAGAAAATCTCCATTATATTATACCAAATAAATTATTGTCCAGGGTTGAATGGAGCTTGTATCTCAAAAGGTAGAGTGCTATTGTCCTTCCATATGCCTGGTCTTTTTGATTATTATAAACAATCAAATACCTCTATTTTCTTTAATTGTAACATTTAAGAAAGGGGACTTAGATGATCATGTTATTGTTTTGGTTCAATAACATTTTTCAAAATACAGAGAACCTAATGTTTCACAAAGTTGTATTTAGAAATATTGAATCCAACAAGTATGACATTCTTTGTTATATTGAGGTTAATTTATCATTTAGCAATAGCAACTTCAGTTTGGATATTTCAAAATTCTAAATAGCAATATCTTGACTTTTCTGCAACTAAAGAGGCTGAATTTTCAAATAACTTTCAGTAACTGAGTGATATCTGTCCAGCTCAGCCCTATCATTTCCTAAAATGGTGCTATTTTTTATTCCTTGCCTTGTTAGACAGGTTTAGAGAACAATGTACCATTGTCCTTTAAAGAAGTCACTTCTATTTTGATCCAACATCTACTTACATTTGTCAGAATTGGTGATTTTTTTTTAACCTTTTGTTATGACACTGACTAACTGTTCTCAGATGTCTGGCTTTGTTCCTGGATGTTAAAAAGAGACATAGTCACTTTGTTAAATCATTCTTAAAAAAAAAAATCAGGCGTAAATGAGTTACCATCATCTCTATCACGCTATTCTTTTCTATGTGCTTAGGGCTGATTCATTACATTGTATAATAAAGCTTCGGTTCTTGGGTCCCACATTCAGCCATTTGTTCAAATTCATTACTTGCCAAGTCAGAAAATTTTCCAGATTGTTTATGTGAGGTGCAAAATTGGAGGATAAAGAAGACTGTAGGATCTCTTCTGCCATTAGTGTTGAGTTGTATTTTCTCAAAGGAGTGTTGCTTACAACTCAACCCTAACTTCTGAAGAATGTCATTCAAACCTTTGAAAGCTGTAGTTGATATGGGTTCACACCCCACGAGATTGTCTTTGAGGTTCCAGTTTGAATAAAAATCAATGTTCAGCACAAATCTCTGAATTTTGCTAGATTTCAGATTTAAAATAAGAGTTTGATGTGGCTGTCATTGAAACTATGAATCATAAAAAAGTCCTTTAGAAATTCTCTGTTCATTGAGAGGTTTTCCTTAGAAAACTCCTGATGAAATGGGAGCTATTGTTTCATAAATTAGCATTTTGTGGTCCAAATATCTATTGTCTTTGAGTATGGATATGACAGTTTTGTGGGTCTGATATGAAATTGCCTGATGGCAATGAAAAACTATTTACATTTTAATTTTCCCTTTACCCAGGATCATAGGATCATAGATTTCAACCCAGAAGGGACTTTGATAGGTATTTAATCCATTAGCATCATTTTACAAATGAGGAAACTGAGGCCCCAAAATATTACATGACTAACCCTAGGTCACATGACAAGTAAGTGACAGAACCAGGGTTTGAACATGACTCTTCCTATTCCAAATCACAAATATTTTCCAGTGAAACACATTGCTTCTTTAAAAGTTTTGAATAGTTTTCATCAGAATTCCCTTTAAGTTTTGTTTATTTAAAAACTTTGGAAAAGAATGCTTATTAATACTAATAAAGCATAATGTTAATAAATTCTATTTGTACCTTAGAAATTCAATCCTTGAATGATAAGAACACTAAGCAATGACCTCTTTCTTTCTCCTTCCTATCTCTGTCTTTTCCTCTCTGCCTTCTTTTATTCTTCTTTACTCCCTTCCTTCCTCCTTTCCTCCTTCTCTCCCTTTTCCCCTTACTCTCTCTTTTTCTTTCTCTTTTCATCCTTCCCTCTCTCTCTCTTCTTCTTCTTCCCTCTCTCTCCCTCCCTCCCTCCTTCCTTTCTTCCTTCCTTCCTTCCTTCTTTCCTTCCTTCCTTCTTTCCTCTTCTCTCAGAGTCTCTCTCTTCTCCTCTCCTCTTTTTTCCTCCCCTCCCTTTCTTTCCCCTTTCTCTCTCTCTTTCCTCTCATTCTTTCTCCTTCTAGCTTTGTTGTTCTTTGTTTTCCCATCTCCTCCCCATTCTCTCTCTCCTTGTCTTCTTTCTTCCCACCTACCTTTCTTTCATATTTGAATTTTAGGAGAAAGGTTACTACCAAAGATTTACTAAAGAAACAAGACACTTTGAAAATATACTACAGAATGACTATATATTCAGTCCAATTTTCTAAAATGTCTACAACTTCAATACAATACAGTTATAATATTTGGAAGAGTAACAAGGGTATTGGGAAATGTTTAATCACAGGTTCAGGAAATCATGCAATTATGTTTTTAATGCACTACACTTACAAATTCAGGAAATAGAAGATACATTTAACAAAGATTTTTAATACTTCACTGACTCTATGATTTCCCTGATGTACATATTCTTTCTCCCAAAACAGGTTGAAAACCATTCCTGCGTCTCATCCTGTGTGATTCATTTCCACATTCTTCCATCAAGTCCATATAGATGATCTGTCTAAACTATTGGAGTGTTTCCTCTATATTTTTATTTTTTCTGTTTGTTATATTTTGTTACTACATGAGCAGACCACCTTTTTAGTCATATATGTCTGACACTACATTTAAGAAAACCTTATTGATTAATCTATGTAATAGACAGACTTTGATTGTCTTTGATATCAACATGGGTCAAATTTTCTTCAGGCTTATTTCCTTTCTTCTCTTTTTCATTATTTTCTGAAGCCTAAAGGTTAGTAGTTGTTTATCACCTAATTCTATTTATTCAAAATAAACTATTTTAAACCAGCTTTGCCCTTCATTTTGTCTTTTTATATGACCAGTAGATCAAATGTTATCTGGCTGAGTAGTTTTCCGGGTTCTCATGGCCTCTTTGTTATAATGATTGTTTTATACTGATTCAGTACTTCTCAGAAATGGTGATAGAGTCAAAGGCATTTATGCACATCTCATTTTTCATAGCCCATTATTTATATACTCTTAAATGGGTTGAAATCAATTATATTTGACCCAGTAAATAGTAGAAAAAATATCATTCTTTAATAAGAAAATTAAATAGAATATCCTATTCCCCGAAAATCTGATATATTTAAGATTTTACTATATTTTGGCTGCGGTCAGTGTTATAACTAAATTTTTCTGTCTGCCTCAAAAGATACTTGGTCATTTGCAATCAATCAACCAACACGTGTGATAAAGCATCTACTGTGCTAAGTTCTGGTCATATAAAGAAATGCAAAAGACCCCGATCTCAAAGAGATCAAGTTATAAGGTGCTGAAGACAACTTGCAAACAAGATATATGCCGGGTAAATTGGAAATCTCAGAAAAAAGACACTAAGATTAAGGAGGACTAGAAAAGGCTTCTTGTAGAAGAGGTGACTTTTGCTGGGACTTGAAGAAAGCCAGGAAAGCTAGACTTGTATCACATGATCTTCTACTTGTTATATAATAAAAGGCTGATTCCAATGGGGTAAAAATATCATTTAGGGGAGAATCCCTTCATTTGTAGAATACTAAGAGAGGCTCCTCTTAGTGTGCTGGCTGTTTGCCATTTGGCCCCAGCCATGTGGACACATCCTAATGTTATTTGAGATAAAGGCCAGATGGTATATTAACTCCTTTTGTACAATGTTGCTTTTAAAATTTGACTCTTATAATCCAGTTTATAGCTCAGAAACTATTATAAGATTTCATAATGACACATAGTTTGAGAGAATACAAATTATTTTGGAGGAAGTCATTATATATATATATATATATATATATATATATATATATATATTCTCAGATTAGCTAATCTTCATTTGTGGCTTTTTGAATATGTCATATTTATCTTAAACTTCTCCCCTCCTCCATCTTTTTAAAGAAAGGGGAATATTTATGGAGATTAAAAAAAATCCAACTTACTAACTGTGGATTTATGGGATATCTGCACAATGTACTGTTTGTTCTGCCACACAGTATTTCTGTTTATTTGCTTTGGGCATTCGCCCAGTTCTACTCTGGATTACTTAATTATGGTCATTGTGAAAAGTTTATAGTTTCCTTATTACTTCCAAATTATGGATGTCACCATTGGCTTAAAATAAGTCTATTAGGGTGATTTCTTTGTGTGAAGTAGGTTATAAACCCTGCTTTTCTAAAATTGCTAATATGGTATTTAATAGAATCTGAGCATGGGGGAGGGAACATCATAGACTTTTAGAGCTGTAAGAACCCTCTTAAATGAAAGGAGTAGTGATTTATGTATCCTCTTTTTGCTCCAAGTTACTAGTTCAGCCCTATATAGCATGCATGATCAATGAGATGAGAACATAGCCTTGGAGAGGGATTTGGATACACCTCATTTTTGTTGTTGTTTGTTTAACTAAAAATTTACTTGTGGAATGACTGTCATGGGTAAAGTTGTCCATCCTTTTACTAAGGGCTAACTTCACTTCAGCAGATTGGAGGGATTTTGATGTCAAGAGATTAGATGACTAAGACTTTATTATTTCTGATTTTTAGATGCCTCAATGTAAAGAGTATGTATTTTCAGATCTGAGAAAACAACATTGTTCAATTAAGTTTCAGCTGTGATGAGGACTTGATATTGAAAGAAGCAAATGTAGTAGAAAGAGCACTAGAATTGGAATTATAAGATCCCAAATTCATCTTCTGCTATTCACTACTCTTGTGATCTCAGATAAATCACTTAAACTCTCTTGATCTTTTTTTTAATTAGTAGAATGAAGGGATTGCATAATATGGAGTCTTATTTTCCCCCTATTCCTATTCCCATGATCCCTCTTATTTAACTTTAAAATTTCTTTTATGAAATGATATTTTAAGCTGTGGGGATATAAATAACAAAAGAAAGGCAGATTATCTTTTAGGGAGTTACAATATAATAAGGAAAGACAATAAGCAAAAGGAGAGAGGAAAGAGGAAGATTGAGGAAAAAGGGGAGAGGTGAAGATGGCTAGAAAGTACCAGGGCAGGGGCATGATGAAGACACTGATAAAATTGAAATTAAGAAGAGCAGTTGTTGGCAAAGGAAGGGAGAATTAGCATTTTGAATCCTCTATGTAAAGGGAGGCTAATTAGAGAATTACAGGAGACAAGAGGGGAAGTGTGTGTAGCAACCCAGAAGTAGTCCTCATGATTTAATAATGAATTTATCACTTGGGTGGGACATGATGAAGATGAGGATGGATTATTCCCAAGAGCTATATATGGTGAGCCCTCAACCTGTCCTGGAGAGAAATTCTTTTTATCTGAAAACATCTGAAATTAAAGCAAAAGGTTTATTTGAAAATGAGCATAATTGCCTCTCCAGAACTGATAAGAAGGAGGGCATCTAGTTTGCTATGTTTAGGATACAGGATTTCTTGACCTAACTTTGCTCCTTATGATAATCTTTCCCATACCCTATAGAGTAATATAAACTAAAATAATTAAAGCACGACTATGATAAAAAGTTTATTTGTGTAAGAGTGGGTTTCTGTTGTTTTAAGTCATGTCTGGTTTCATTCCATTTTGGACTTTTTTTTTTTTTAGCAAAGATATTAAATGATCTGCCATTTTCTTCTCCTGTTTCAGGTGAGGAAAAGGCCACAGAGGATGAAGGGTCCAGGATTGCACTCCCCTAGTAAGGTCACATTTGAATTCAGAAGATAAATTCCCTGCTCCATGCCTGGTGCTATATTCCCTGTGGCACCTCCAAGCTGCCCTATGAGTGCCTATAAGACTTAGGAATGCTGTTGCTCACAAGATTGCATGATGGTAGATTCATGGTGGTTACCAACCATTCTTCCTCACTCTAACATTGGATCTGAAGACATAACCATACTCAATAACAATAATTAGGTTGCATTTAAACTAGGGGCAACAGAAATGATCCCTTATAACTTCAAATCTCCGGGCAGCTAAGTGGATAGAGAACCAATCCTGATATCAGGAGGGCCTGATTTCAAATCTGATCTCAGACACTTAATACTTCCTACATGTGTGGCCTAAGCAAGTCACTTAACTCCAATTGCCTTAGCAAAAAACAAAACAAAAAACCTTAAAATCCTATTTAATTGTCTTTGATCCTTGTGACAAAATGTAGGCTAGCCATTTTACTTGTTTTAAAAGACATACTTATTTGGATAAGTGAATGACATTTCCATTATTTTATTTTATTTTTAAAAATCAGAAATCTCTTTTTCTTTTATCATCCCCTGGGAAACTCTGGGCCCCTTCTCTGTTCTGATTAGAAGTTTCTAATTACCTCCTACCCCTACTGCCAAAGTCCTGGAAATCTTTGCTGAAACCAATGGTTTCTAACTGCTCCTGTTCTAGAACAGAGTTAACTCTAAGGATGCTTCTGCAACCCCTCCCTATTTGAAGTGCATCTAGTCTGTCGACCCTACAGGTGATCCCAGTTTGGGGTATGATCAGTGGCCTGCCTTTGTTGGCCAGAGAACACTTGAACCAATCCAGTGATTTTTCTAGGAAGGTTCTATTACCCTGCAGTAAAAAACTTGCAACTCACCCACTGTTCCATCTATTACCTAATTTCCTTCCAGAGTGAATTTAATCTTTGTTGGGACTCCCCACCCTGGCATCCCATTACAAAAAGGCAACTCAGTACCCTGGATTGCAATTCTTTGACCCTGAATAAAATGCCCCCTTATTATTTACTGATCACTTTGTTGGTCCAAGTTTTTGTACTTGAAGCTTTCCATGAATTTTGTGAAACTACTTTTTCGTCTACATATATACATAACCAAAAGTCAGCAGGTGTCCCTCACTACATTCATATTCTGGCCTTTGAATCAAAAAGAAGTGATTTTTGAATTCCTACAATAGAAGGTTAGTTCCTTTAAGGCAGACATTGTTTTTCATTTTTGTGTAGCTCTATACATAGTAGGTAATTAATAAATGCCAGTTAAACTGAATTCAATTCAATTCAACACAGAACAAATCATGAGTAAAAATTTCAATTCTCTTCTTATTTAAACAATGACGGCTAAGCTCTCATCTCTCATAAAACTCTCTTCCTGGTCTGTTCCCCAACTGTGCTCATTCCTAAGAAGTGTACTAGAGATGAACAGCTAATGGGACTAGCAAAAAGGGCTGAGCCAAAAGGTCAATGCATTTACAATGAGCATCACAGAGGTATATTTGCACTAGTAGTGGTGACCTCCCTCTGACATAGGAGAAATGTCATTTTTTCTGTTAGCAGTGGCTCAAGAAGCAAAATATGGGAGCGTTTCCTGTAGAGGAAGGCAGTCTTCATAAGCAGGGAGGGTGAATCGCCCACTGTCTTCTACCTTCCCAGGAAACTGGAGCATTCATCAGTCTCCCTCAGCTGGCCCTAGAGAACTCTCATTCCGGGAACCCTTCCAGTTATTCCTCTTCAGTAGTAAAGTTTGCACTGGGGCCTATATGTCATGAAAAACATTGTGTTAATATTTTTTGCAAGGAAGGAACACATATTGTGAGCCACTAGAAGAGGAGTATGAATTATAGCCCTTGAGGTTGGATATAATTTATGCTGCTGAACTGGGCAACACTTAAGTGATTTTCAGATTGCAGAATTGAGATAAAGAGAGTGCTCGCTTTAAAATGCCCCATTCTGGTGTTTCACTATATAGAAACTTATAAATCTAGAGCTAAGTATCTTTGGAAGATTGGAAGAATCCCATGGATTTGTACTCAAGCACTCTGACCACTAATAGACCTAGGGCTTTTCAATTAGGAGGGATATATATTATAAGTTATATGGAGAAATACCCAGTATAGAAGATTTATTTTTTTACTTACTATCTAAGGTCATAAATAACATATATAATTCATATTTTAGTAAACCAAAAATAATTTAGGCATTGTGCACAATATACACAAGATAGTCCCACCCTCTAGAAGCTTATATTTTGAGAAATACTGGTGGAAATCGTACTTAGGATTTTTATTATTGTTTATTTTAATTTCTGCAACTGAACCTTTGCTTAGATTCTATTGGATATTCTAGTACTTGAATGATGTAAAAAAATAAATAAGGCTAAGAGTCTTTTCAAATTTGAGTACTCTGTTTTGATATTCAAAAATTCACCAATCCCCACATGACAGCAGCTATACTCCATTGATGAAGAAAATATATGACAGAAAACTAGTAATACTTTTAAATTCATTAATACTTTTATATGAATTTGAATTTTATTATGGACTAGATCATATATCGATGCTCATAGAAAAAAGACACACACATTTACATACATACAGAGACAGACAGGAAGCAAGCATGTGCATTTATTCAGTCTAAAGAAAATGTGTGTATATTTATAGATTTCCAGACCCATTAAAATAATTCTATTCTCCTCCTACCTCCTTCAGAAAGAATCTTCAACTCTAGTTTAGAAATCACTGGTTTAAGGAAATAACATGACTATCTACCAAATTCACAATTTGAAAATAAAAATAAACCAAAGTTGCATATGTATAGTATAAAAGATATAGCTTAACTTGAAATAAGATTTAGGCACGAAAAGGACCGATTTGACTGGATATGCGTTAGACATTTAATTTAATGCCCTAAAATATAAAAGACATCTGTCTCTGTCTCTGTCCCTGATAGAAATTTTTGATCAAAGGTCAGAAATCAAAGGTCAGATTTTTAATCAAAAGGCTATATTGGCCCTTCCTAATGCTCCAAATTTGCCTTTTTGGAAAAATATTTTCTTTGGTTTAGAGTAAGGGTTCTCCACCTGGTATCTGTGAACATACAAAAACGACATACAAAAAGATTTAAGAACCCTTGGTTTAGAATATAAGCTTTTTGAGTGTGTAAAGAGGCAAAAAAATTTTTTTTGAACTTTAGTCCCCTGTTTCTAGCATGATTCTTAGAACATAGTAGGTGCTTAATAAATACCTGTTGAATTGGATTAGATAAAGTTCTTTGGTCTCTAAGTAGTATTATCATGTCCAGAAATTGTTTGAGATTATTAATAACTATAGTATTAGCTTTTGAAATTTATAACTTTGTAACCTAGAAGTCAGGTCTTATTTTTTGTAAGACTAGGACTTGACTAAGCTAAAATAATGAATTTCAATATACCTACACAACCATCCTTAGTCCAGACACCAAGGTATAGATATATCCCAGGTACAATAGAAAGTTGGTTTGCAAATATTAAGGTATTTAACCTTGTGAAACTTGCATAAAACCAATGAGCTAGAGAGAAAGGGGAAGGATTTAAGCATTTATATAGCAATTATAGTATATGAAGCACTATACTAAATGCTTTAGCAATTTCTCATTTGATCTTCACAATAAGCCTGCAAAATAGGTGTTATTAGTCTGATTTTATAGTTGAGAAAATTGAGAAAGTTGAGAAAAAAACTCACTAAGTTACTGTCCAGGTTAAGACAGTAAATATTTAATGACAAATTTGAACTCAGATCTTCCTGATTGCAGCCCAAACATGCAGCAGTACAACCAGCTCTGGGTTGGACCTTAAAAGCTTAGTCAAAAGAAATTAGAAATATAGGGACATAAGGATAAAGGAGAGGGGGAAAACATATAATTGATCTATGACAGGAGGGAGGAGGGCCCTTGACTCTCCTACCTTCTATCTCCTTAAGGACCAAGGGAAATTGCAAGAAAAAGGTCTCCTCTTTGCCCAACTTCCCTTTCCCAATGCCTATCTATCTGTTAACAAACCCTATAACCTATCTGGCTTTATTCTTTACTCAAATGTGTTTTGTTAAATTGAAATTAGTTTCAACTACTAAGAGGCTGGCAGTTAGCTAGTGATAAATATAAATTAAAATTAAGGCAAGAAATCAAACCTCTGCTTAAATGTTAGAAATTTTCCTAACTGGGTGCTCTGAATAATCAAATGTGTTTAAATTTTTCAGTTTTGTTTTAATATAAATTCCCTAAAGCAGCAGAGGAGAGAAGTTGATGTCTTCTTGATTTCATGTACAGGACTTGGCTTTAATATTGGGCAAGGGAAAACAGGATCCAAATTGATATTCACAAATTTTAATTTGGGCAAAATTTAGTAACTGATCTTGAGAATTTGTTTTGTATTAGTTTTTCAACAACCTAGAGGTAAGGATCAGATTTGTGATTTCATTTGGTAGAAGGAACTTCTATCAATGCACTTTAGCACCTTCTTTGTGATTTATAGATTTAAAAATAATGCCTAAGGTTCAGAGCAGATGAGATTTTCCCATGACTGGACACCTGTGTTGTAAGTGTCAGAAGAAGGTCTTGAACATGGTTTGGTTCTGTTATGCCATATTGCTTCTCATTCCATGTTTTACCATGTTTTAGTACGCATCTCTATTTTCTTATCCTATAGTCCTATCCATTCAATAAGACTTTCTCAAATAACTGAAGTCCTTTCTCTTTTAGTACCTTATTCCTTCCTGATATCACACATCTTTCCTTTTTTTTTTTTAATCAGGTCTATAAATTCCTTATAAATCCTGAACTCAAATTAAGCAACCAACAGGCATTTGTGTAGATCTGGGTTAATTTGTGCCATTGGCAAGGAATAAATTGTGATTATAGGGAACAATGGGAAATTCAGTCTTTTCTATTAAAATTAGGGGACATTACTGTCTTTAGATCTACTTTGAACTTTTTACTTCATTTCATTGCCCTTTTCAAATGGAATCAGCTTTCCTGGTGTTGTTCCATTTTGGGAGATAGTTGCTTGGTTTTGATATCAATTTAAAATTAGATCGAGTTTCTCAAAGTGTTTACCATGTTCAGTGAATTCTCCATGAATGAAGTATCAATTCTGAACAGAGCACTGGATGAGGTACTGAGGGAGAGGGAAGTATTAGAAAAAAATATAGCCCAGACTATATGGGGCTTATAGTCTAGAACAAGGAAACCAAGACACAAAGTTATTCATGAGGATTGGATTCATGAGAACATTTTGAAGTCATATACACTTGAATATTTATTTTGTTAGCTTTGTTACATCAATATCAGTTATTAAGAATTTATAATTAATAAATGGCTTTTGGGCCTTTTGAGTGTATTACCATAATCTCTGTAAAAATGGACTCATAAATTGAATTGTGAGTCAAGTAGAACCAAATTATCTATTATTTCTTTTCTACTGTCCCGCTCCTCTTCCCTTAATTATCTGAATAAGCTTCACCTGGGAATGATAATGTTATATTGATGGTAGAAGGGTTCCTTTGGGCCCTCCTGGCTTATTCTTCCTTAGCTGTAAACATCTGAGAGGTATCTACAATAAACAGACACGAGGGAGGTGGTACTGTGGAATATATTTTGAACATGGAATCATATGACTTGCGTTCCAATTCTGGTTATATCATTTACTACTTCTGGGACTTGGGTCACATCTTTGAACCTTTTTGTCCTCAGTTTCCTTATCTGTGAAATAAGGATTACATTTCACCCTGACAAAGCTTTAAGTGTTTGATTCATATTAGATTTATAATTCATGTTGTTATTGTTCAATCTTGTCTGATTTTTCGTGACTCATATGTACCAAACTCTATGGAGTTTTCTTGAGAAAGATAATGAGGGGTTTTCTATTTTCTTTTCTAACTCACTTTACAGATGAAGAAACTCATATAAACAGGGTTAAGTGATTCACCCAAGGCCAGTATTTGTCTGAGGCTGGGATGTTAGCTCTAGTTTTCCTTGCTCCAGAATCAGTGCTATATCCATTGAGACACCCAGTTATCACATAATATATATATATTCATCCTACTAACACTTTAATTAGAACCTTGGAATTGGTTTATTATGTAAAATTCTGAATACTTTTACTTTCACTCACTAAGACTAGCAAATCCTAATCTCCTATTCCCTTATTCCTTAGGGTACAATAGTTTTATGTTTATGCTGAAGAGAATGTTGTTCTTAACTCCCACTTAGCCAATTCAACCCTGAACCTTCCTTACAGCTTATCTTCTTCTGTGAGGTGTCTCCATTATATATTTTTGAACTGCTTACTCTATTTTGTTTTAAATCCTTGATTTTTTTTCTTCTTCCTTTCATCTTTTAGGATTAATGAAATTTTGACTTTCTTTTTAAGGTAACATATCCATTATCAACATATACAATGATAGCACCCATATGTAGGACCAAGAAGAAAAATTAGTACATTCCTTTGTACTCACTCCCACTTCTAACATTAATCCCTTTGCCAGCATTTCTCTTCAAAACCTTCTTTATTAAAGAACCTGGCACTTAATAAATGTTTGGTTGAATGATTGAAGTTCATGCCATTCCCTTGCAGCATATTATGCTGTCTATCCTTGTTGCTGTCAAATACTCGACTTGTCCCAGGTTAATTCTCCTGGAATAACTCAGTACCTTCTCTCTCTCTCCAGACCATCATCCTTTGTGACTTCAGAATACAGATTAATGACCTCTTGAATACCTTGGTCTCCAAATTCACTAACCTCCTTGAATGTCATGACTTCTGTCTCAGTACAACTTCAGTTACCCACAGCCTAACCCTAATCCCCAGCCACTTCTTGAAACCCATTATCAAATAAAATCTTTTCATCTCTAAGCTCTGAAATTCAGAAATCCCTCCTATGGCTAAAACTCTCTTGTCTTTCAGACTTTGTTATGACTGCCTCACTTTTCTGCAGTCTTTTAATTTTAATCAATTAGCCATTTTGTAAGCATTTATTAAGCCTTTACCATGTGGCAAACAGAAGCCAAAGAGACGCAAAAAAGACATAGAAATCTTCACTCTCAAGGAAATTTCATGACAATTGGGGAAAAGACATGTAGCCACATATGAAAAACACAGTTACAGTCATTCACTCATTTTAAACAATAGAATGACCATCAAGGTCCATTTGCTTCCCTCTTTTTTTAGCTTTAGGAAATTTATTTTGATGAAAAATTCTGAGTTCAATCACAATTGCTCTGAAAACTATTACAAAAATCCATGACATCCAAGCAGAGACTGGTTTCTCTGTCTAATCTTCCATTTATTTTTCTTTGTGGCTGAGGTAAAATTCAATTGATTAGTATAGTTTGTGTAATGAACAGCAAATGATATTATACTGTTTGTAGACGGAAAGACATTGAAAGCAAAAATTGGGGAAGAGCTAAACTTTTCTTGGTATTTTTGTCCTTCTGCTTCTATATGCTTAGAGAACCACTTCGGACTCTCCTTGATAATTACCTCCTCTGCTCCTCAAAGATTTAGTGAAAATGCTACACTTTCTCTAATCTCTTGAATCTCAAAATATCCCTTCTGGGTCTGAGGTGCTCTCTCTTCTTTTTATACAAATTCCTCAGGGCATGACCAGTCTCTCACAAAATGGTCTTGATTGATTCTAGATGTATACAGGCTGAATCCATATTTAGTTCTGATTGATTCAATCAAAATATAATTCTTACTTGATTGTGATATCAGACTAAATTAGGATGGTTTCAACCTCACCTATACACATACATGCTAGATATGGAATAGTAGGGAGGTAAAGTCTCATATGATTAGGGGAAAACATGAAAACTTTCTGCAAAATATGGTATTTGAATTGTCTTGAAAGAAGCCTGGCATATGAAGAGTTGGAACTAAAGAAGCAGGAGTGTTTTAGGCAGAGGGAATAGTCAGCACTAAGGCATGGAGATGGGAAATGAAGCATTTGGGTGCTAGCTCCTAATAGCTGGAGAATACATGGAGAGGAGTAAATTTGACGACTGACAAGATAGGAAGGAGTCAAGTTGGTGAATAGCTTTAAGTGGCAAAGAATGAACTTTATTTTTGATATTGAAACTAAGAGGGGACTCCTGGAGCTCATATTAGGGAGTTTGGGAGAATAGGTGTGTGTGGTTACACCTGTGCTTTAGAGAAATCACCTTACCAGTTTAATAGATGATAGAGAAATGTGAGGCAGGAAATGCAACTAGAAGGCTATTTTAATAGACATTTAGTCAGTCAATAAACATTGCTTGACATATAGTAGGAACTGGGCTAAAACAGGTAAAAAAACAGACCTTGCCCTCAAGGGACTTACAATCTAATGGGGGAATAAGCAGACAAAAATATACAAACAAGTCATATACAGGAAAAATAGGAAATAATAAAAAGAGGATAGGCACTAGAATTGATGGGGATTGGGAAAGACTTTCTATAGAAGATGGGATTTTATTTGGAACTTGAAGTAAGCCAGGGAAGTCTGGAGATGGAAGTCAGGAAAGAGAGAGAATTGTAGGTATGGGGGACAGTCCAGGCAGTTAGTTGAGTGCCTGAATTCAAATGGTGACTCTTTGTATGTAGAAAGAAGGAACTTACACAAAAGATGCTGTGAAGGAACAAATGATACAAATGATTTGACAAATATGAGGATCATGGAGAATACTAAAATTGCAAAACTAGGAAACTGAGGGGATGGTTTAGTATAGACTAATAGCATAGTCTATAAGAGGGAAAGGGTTTTTTTGTAGAGGAGATAAAGGAATTTTGAGTTTGAGATGCTTCAACAACGTATAGTCCAAAATGAAGAGGGAAGAAGCAGCATTTATATAGCATCTAATATGTGCCAAGTGCCTTTTAACAGATGCTCTCTCATTTGATTCTTACAACAATCCTGAAAGGTAGATATTATTATCCCCATTTTACAGTTTAAAAAACTGGGGCAAATAGTGTTTATTGTTTGAGCTAAATGTATTCAGTCTCACACAGCTAGTACTTATTGAGGCCTGATTTGATCTCATGCCATCCTGAAGTCAGCTAGATGGCACAATGGATAGAGTGCTAGACTTGGGGTCTGAATTCAAATGTGGCTTCAGATACTTATAAACTATGTGACTCTTGGCAAATCACTTTATCCTGTTTGCCTCAGTTTTCACAACTGTAAAATGACATAGGGAAAGACATGGCAAACAACTCCAGTATCTTTGCCAAGAAAATCCCAAATGTGGTTGTAAAGAGTTGGACATGACTGAAAACGATTGAATATCCTGACTACAGGTCCAGCACTCTATGTACCCCATCACTAGCTGCTTTTGTCAGCTAGATACATGGGGCTGGGGTTCAGAAGAGTGACTGTGTTCTCTCTTTAGATCTCGGAGTCATCTGCATAGAAATAATAATTGAACCTATTGGATTACCAAGAGAGGTAATATTGAAAGAAAAGAGGATACCTTCTACTAGCCATACTGACTAGGTTCATTTTAAGTTATATATTTTATATTGTAGAAGTAATAAAATATGCATTTCTTTTTGTTCAGTCATTTCAGGCTTATTTAACTTTTCATGATCCCATTTGCTATTTTCTTGGCAAAGATGCTGCAAAGGTTTGCCATTTCCCTTTCTAGCTCATTTTACAGATGAGGAAACTGAGGCAGACAGGGTTAACTGATCTGCTCAAGATCATACAGACAATAAATGCCTGAGGTCAGATTTGAACTTAAAAAGGTGAGTCTTCCTGATGCTAGGTCTCAGACTCTTATCTACTGTATCACTAAGCTGTTTCATTATATATTTTATATAGAGATATGGATATGTAGACACACACATATGTATATATACACATACAAGTATACATAAATTAATATAACATTACAAATGCCAACCTCACTTGGGCCCTCATCACTGAATTGCTGTTTTGTTATTCAACTCTGATTAACTCCCCACAGTGACTTCAAACCTCCTTTCTCCTCAAGCCTAGCACCTCTACTGCTCTCCCTCTCAGCAGGTCACTTTGCTTGCTGTTTTATTGAAGATATTGAGTCCATTTGTCATGAGCTCTCTCACATTCCAATTTTCTAAACCTCAAAACCTTTCCATGTCCTTACCCATTATCTCATTTGTTCCAGCCACTTAGGGTGAAGTTGGCTTCTTTGTCAAGGCTATTCTACTTGTCTCTTTGACATGAAGAATGTAAATCTGTTGTTCAAGGGACTTATTTTTTTGCTTCTTTTTATCTCCGGTGCTTAGCACAGTGCCTGACATAGGGGAAATTCTAAATCATTGTTTCACCTTATTTACTGGCTTCTTCCCAGTTGCCCATGAATAGGATTGGATCTCTCATAACCTAAAACTAAATGAAAAATCTAAAACATGTTCTTTTTCATCTAGTTATGTCCTTGAACTATTATCCTATATCTCTCTTGCTAAAATTCTAGAAAGAGTTGTCTATACTTACTGCATTTATTTCCTCACCACATATTCACTGCTTATTTTCTTTCCCTTTAATTCACTACTTATTTGACAATTTCTATCAAGGACACCACAATTATTCTTGTCACTATGGTCCTACAATTTGGAACCATGCTTGAGTCTTCACTCTTTCTTATTACATATATCTAATTAGTTGCTAAGTCTGTCAATTCCTCCTCAACAGCATCTCTCCTGGGCATCCTATTTTTTATGCTCACTCATCTACTAGCATAATTCAGACTCTTCTCACTTCTGTTTAGTGCTCTTGTCAGATCCTCCAGACTTGGACCCCCATCTTTGTTCTCTCCTCTTTCTAATACTTGGCTGCCAAGTGAATATTCCTAAAACACAAGTCTGACCATGTCACTCCTGCTCAGGAAGCTTTAATGCTCCCTACTTTTATTTGGTATATATCACAGACTCTTCTTTTTGGCATTTAAGTACTATCAGTCTCACTCTATTTTATCTTTCCAGTCTTACTTCCTATTTCTTGCCCTCAACCATTCTATAATCCAATCAAATTGGACCACATGCTCTTAACTGTATATGACACCATCACTTTTCTTGTAATGGTCTCCTTTTTTACTTCTGACTCTGGGTTCCCTTCAAGGTCCCGCTCAAGCCCTATGTAAGCCTTTTCTGATTCCCTTTCTATTCTTTAGCACACACACACACACACACACACACACACACAGAGAGAGAGAGAGAGAGAGAGAGAGAGAGAGAGAGAGAGAGAGAGAGAGAGAGAGAGAGAGACCTTTCTCCATCAATTATTTTATTTTAATTTTTTTAAACTATATATGTGATTTCAGTGGTATAGAGATTACAATGTGGGAAAAACAAAACAAAACAATACAAAACTCCCAATTCAGACTAGTATTTTTTGGGTTACTGAGAGGGTAAATGACTTAACAAGGATTACATGGCTAGCATAGGCCAAAGGTTAGACATGAATTGAAATCTTTCTGACTTGGTCAGCTCTTTATCCACTTCATCAAACTGCCTCTTATTTTGAATTTTTCTGTGTTCTGTCCAATAACATACCAGTTTACAAACAGCCAAACATTTCATCTTCAATTTGAGAAAACTGAGGTCTGGAGACATTAAGCAATTTGTCAAGGATCATAAAATCAAATGATGATAAAGCCAAGAAGACAACCTGAATATCATGTTGCCTCTTTCCTTAGGTAAGAGAAGTGTAATTTGTGCTCTAATTTGAAAATATGGTTAGAAATTAAAATTATATATCTTTTTTAAAAAATCATGGATTGTAGTTCTAAAGAGAAACATTACCAAATTTTATTGCTGAAAAAATTAAAGGTCAGAAAGGTTATAAGTGACTTGTGTAAGACCATTCAGATTCTCACCAGATCTTCTGATTCCAAAGTTAGTACTCACTGAGAATGTGACAAGTATGGTGGATGTAATAAAATTTTGATGTTATAGAAATAGAATTTCAACTCTGTGCATTCATTTTCATTTCTTCTCCCCTTTTTCCCTCCTTCCTTCCTTCTTTCTTTTCTTCCTTTCTTCCTTCCTTCCTTTCTTCCTTCCTTCTTTTCTTCCTTCCTTCCTTCCTTCCTTCCTTCCTTCCTTCCTTCCTTCCTTCCTTCCTTCCTTCCTTCCTTCCTTCCTTCCTTCCTTCTTTTCTTCCTTCCTTCCTTCCTTCCATCCTTCCTTCCTTCCTTCCTTCCTTTCATCCTTTCTTCCTTCTTGCTTCCTTCTTTCCTTCCTTCCTTTCTTTTTCCTTTCTCTTTCCATTTCTTTCTTTCTGAATAAAAAACAGGACCTGTATTTTCTTTGGTATAGGAACTCTTGGTGAAAAACTACTGGCAGTGAAAATTGGTAACATAGAATCTTAGAGTGACATGGGACATCAAGAGGTTTAAGAAGTGACTTTACCAGGGTCACTCACTGTGTACTTATACTAGATGCTGGAATTAAAAGTCAGGTCTTCCTGATTCTGAGGTCAGGTTTTGACCATTTATCCATTACTGTCATCATTTTCTTGGATACTTGCATTATTCTTCCATAGGTGTTGAATATAAAATGAGATAGTATTTCAGTTTGTTTTTTAAGAATCTATCTGTGTTGATCTTAAAATAGGTGATGGACTCTGTTTAATATCAGAACAACTTATTATTAAATAACACATTTTTGGAATTATATGTGAAGTCTTACATATGAAATTATATGACTAATCTTAGTGCTGTTCCTAAACGTCAGCTTCTTATTATGTTCCACATCTTAGATATGATGAAAATGAATAAATTCTTCATTCTTCTGCTATTGGATTTTTAGCATAGAAAAATTCTTTATTTTTTTATCTCAATTTACTCTAATTTTAATATTCCCCACATAATAGTGAAATAAACCTATTCTGTACAATTCAGACTTAGATAAAAGCATCAGGTATTTGGAACATCAACCTTATTCCATCTTTTGTGGAGCTGCCCAATTTAGTAAAAGCAATTCAACAGCTCATCTTAAATGTAGTATGACTTAGAACACTCAAATCTGCCTGGAATGTGAAAAAAGGGAATAATTTATATTTAATTGGTCTAAACCTACCTTTCCTAGGTCAATAAGAAGAGGAAAATCAGAAGCATTAATCAAGATAAAATTATCAGCTGATTAATCAGTGTTCTAATTACTGCACAGTTCTTTCCCTTTTCAGTTTTAATTACTAAACTTCATTGTCTTTTCCATATGGCCATCATGCATTCACAGTACACTTTTTCTCCTGGTGAGATCATTAATATAAAAAATGTCCATTTCAGGCATTACTGAAGATGTAAGAAATTGCTCGTGCCTCCTTAGAAATTACCAAAGAAGTTTCAAATCAGCCATAGGTTATTCAGGAAAAGGATAATAAATCTATGAACACTTAAGAAAATAGTGATAGTGGAAATGTAATTATGATTATCAAACCAACCTTTGTCCCAAAGTGAGCTTTGCTAGTCATATTTTATCGTGTCTATGTTGCAATTGGATCTGAAACCAATTGCAATTTAATTTAAATTGGGAAAATACATTGGGGACTTCTTTAATTCATTGTTTTGGTGCAGGCCTTAGGAATATTCCTTCTGCAGACCCCTTTCTTAGAGAAGTATTGACTCCAGCTTCTGGCCGCCATCAGTGACTCACTGTAACATTTCAGAGTGTTGCGTCTGTGTGGGTATTAGAATGTTATCACCATAGCGTATTATACTGTAGAATGGGGCTTCTGGAGAAATTGCCATATAATACTAGGAATGAGAAACCACAGACTCATTGCTACTCTGTGACCTGATTCCTGAAAGTTCCTTTCTTTAACAATGAGAATTCTTCGAAAAATGGTCACCATTCCAGGCAGACATTTTTCCTATGGAAGGTCTTTCTTGGAAACTCTTGGCTGCTTTGCAAATTAGAATATACTGAAAGAAAATAGATTATAGGGCAATCCTCTCTTGCCTATCTGCATAATAGTCCAGTTAGCAAAAGAAACTGGAATATCTCTAGTATATTTTTTTGTTAAATATACTGAAAATGCCTCTCCATTTGAAATATTCAGGTTCTTATATGCTTAAAATATGTATTTTTCTGTAGCATTCAAAATGCTTCATTAGCTGTGAAAAGTATGGTTTCTACACAAGGAGGTCCATTTCTACCTTCTAATATAGGACTCCTTTGGATTGAGTCACAGGTAACAAATGCCAGTTAATAACACAAAGAGCTTCCTGTGTATTACAGATCTCTACCTTAAAGTGAGTAAATAGGTTGGATACAGTGAAACTAACATGTTGTTATTTAATTTTAATAGGTGAATTTACCTGCAGGTATTCAAACTGATGTTTACTAGCTGCTCTGTGAGGCACAGACTACATAAACACATGGTCTTTTCTCTGAAGTGAAAATATCTTCTCATCAGTTTTTTTTTTTTTTTCAAGTGATACTGAATTATCTCCTATATGCATTATGTGGGCTTGGAATTGGAAAACCATTGGGTTCTGCCACCACTTATCACTAAATGACTAGGGCACTCAATAATTCCATTTCCGTGATCCTAATGCATGAATGGGAATACTGATGTAGCAGGGAGCAAATTGTATTTTTCAGCTGCTTAATTCCATTCTAAATACTTTTTCAAATATGTGGCTTTTACAGGCCACCTCTCCTGTTAAATATGATGTTTTTATTTTAGCCTTTAGTTTGGATGTTATAACTTCTAATATTTCAAGCCTAGGCTTTCAATTCATTTGTAATTGCTCCTTTCAGGAAAATATGTTTAGAAATTGAACTGAGTTTCTCCTAGTGGAAAACTCTACTATTTTGATTCTCAGGGATTTAACACATCAAAGAAACCCATTCTCCAATGAACTGAAAGGCCTATTTAGACAAAGAATTCATTGTTGCCTTCACGTGATGAGTAGCAAATGGATAAATCTCAGATATCTCCATGATAATAAAACATTGTCTGAAGGGGGAAAGCTAGAGCTTCTTGCCAGGTTCTGAAGAACTGAATATTTAAGATTTAATGAAAATGTTTCCTTTGTTAGGAGTAGACTTTTTTGGGGTGTGGGGGGGGACTTGCATGTATGTATATACATATTCTTTTCATTGGAGTTTCTGGCAGGTTGAAAATAGCTCAACATCATCTTCATCTTCATCATTATCCACCAATCTTAATTAAGTAGCTTCTGATTAAAAGCATTGACTCATTAGAATCTGGGTGGGTTTAAGGGCTAAATGAAAGCAATATGAGGGTGGGTGAACCTGTTTCTTATCAAGAATATAATTCAGAGAGCAAGATTCTAAGTCATTTGTATAAGTCACACATTGTAATGAGATAGGCCACTGTTTCATTCTGAAGCTGAGTCAGTACTGTATGTTATGATCAAACTCTTAAAGCACTATGGTGTTCTTGTTCCCTCTATATCCTTTATTAAACTTTGATCCCTGTGAAAAAGACACAAGGGGTAGTTGATGTAGCTGATTGTGTATATGTGAGTGTGTGTGTGTGTGTCTGTGTGTATGCATGTGTATATACTTATTCAAGGATCATTTATTTGGCAGTTTCAATCCTATGAAACATAGCTGAACTAGAAATAAGACCCCAAACTTCTTGAATGGCCAAAAGAAATGTAATGGACTTAATATGTAAATTTTATGTTCCTTCTTTAGGAATACTTTAAGACCCTCAATCTTTACTCATTTATTTTTATTTTGAACACATAACAAATATGAATTTTTTTCTACCCATAATAATGTTATAAACCAAAAAAAATCTTAGGAAATAGAAGGGATGGTAGGTAGGGACTGGAAGGAGAAGGATAAAAGGCAGGCAACAGAAGAGTTAAAAAGAACTTGAAAAATACTAAGAAAAAATACATTAATTTTAAAAAACCACAGCATACTGGGACCATTTAATATATGGAAAAAAAAACCCAACAACAAAAAACCTTTATGTATCCCAATATCCCCAGAGGACATTATTGTATAACACTGTACAGTAACTGGAATTCATAATGATTATGATGATGATTCAAGAAAAGATGAAATAATGTTTAATATACTCTGTTTAATGAGATAGGGACAAATGCATCCCATTGCAGGAGAATTTTCATTGAAAATAGCTAAAGTAAAAAATTTAAATATGTTTAAAGTGATGAGTTTTAGTTATTTAGAAACTGTACTTCTACAAAAAATTCTAGTAACTAGTTACACATAAACATTTCTTGTCACCCATTGATTATACTGTCCACCAATAGAGTTTTTCTTGTCAGGTAGAAAGTATCTCTGGAGATTTGAGATTATATAATGGAAGGGGAAAACTGATAATCTAGCCTATTCTCATTAACACATTAACAATGAATTTACAACTAGATGAAAAATGGTTAGTATAACCATAGATAGCATTTAGTCAACAATTTGAGGTTTACTCTTTAAAGACTATCTCAATTGATTCTTAGATTGTACTGTGAATGGAAGAGTCAGAAGTCAAAATCAGACTCTTCTGACTTCTGAGCTTATGTGTCCTTCTTTTAACCTTCATAGAATTGTGACAAAGTGGCAAAAAGTGCCACTTGAAGGTCAACTGTTATTGTGAGTGGGAATGATGGAGAACTCTCATTGGACCAAGGTAGGAGGTCCAGAGTTGGTTCCTGATTCTACTTGATCATGATTTCTCTGAATCCCAGTATCTCTTCTCTATAAAATGGTATCCCCATTTTATTGAGACAGGTACTACACAAGATTGTGGTTAAAAAAAAAGGGGGGGAGATTTCTGAAACTTTTAAAGTTCTAGAGAAATGTGAGTTATTGAATGTTTTAATAGCTATTTGTCAGTTGAATTAGTTATCTGTTGACTTGGAATGCAGAAACCTTATGTTCAAAAGGATGGAACAGAAGATAAATAAGATGTTCTTATCAGTATGGTAGTGAAGCATAGAGTATTTCCTTTTTGTCTCTGTATATCCTATACCTAGCGGAGTGACTGACATAGAAAAGGTCTTATTGTGGGAGTCCTGAGCAGCTGGAAACTACTTTTGTAGTTAGTAGAATGATGAGCAAAGTTTTCTTGGGTCAAATGCAAAACTTGCCCTAATTTACAATTTTGCCTGGAACCAATTCTCTCTCCTATTTACTTTTAATTAAAACCAACAAATAGCCTGTACATTGGCAGAAGTCTGATTTTTTCTTTGACAACTAAGGTTCAAGGGGATCAAGTGATTTACCATCAGTTGTTCAGGTAGTGGACATAAAAGATAAGACTTTGAACCTGGGTCCTCTGAAAACAGAACCAAAGATTTTTTCCATTGGACCATGTTGTTAGCTGGGTAAAGGAAGAAAACTTGAGCATGATAAAGGAATTGGCAAGAAGCCATGAGTCTCTTTCTTTCCTAGTTTTAGTTTATATAATTTTTTTGTATCCTGTAAAAATATCTGCATTTGGCCTCTTTTGGAATGCACATATGATCCTATTTACACATGGAAATCCTTCTGGTTTACACCTAAGCAGGCAGGCACGATGAAGAGTAATAATATTTTTATATTAACATGTTATGAAAGCTTAATTTCATATTGGTAGTGCTGTTGTTACTTTTTGCTTTCAAAATATATTAACCGAGATATTATTATCCTGATTATCATTATACTTGAATGTGGATTACTCTTTAATTATAGTCTTTATCCAAATACAAGGGCACTCTCTTGACCAATCAGTTTGCTTGCCCTTGATACCTGTGATCTTTCCATTTGCCTGAAAAAGAAGGTGGTGAAAACAGCAGCATCTGCTACCTTCACTTTGTAAATAAAAGATTGTAATTGTTTTGATAATGTGGAGGAATCTACACTTCCTTTATTTTAGAAATTTCAAGGCAGTCCCTTTATTTAAAGAGCACAAGTAGCAAATCCACTGTATGTTGCTACATGATCTGAGATTTGCTCATTCTGGCTCATTCCTGAAGTGTTCTTTTGTTAATGTGCCAGTTATGTGCCTATTGCATAATGGCCAAGCTTTTCATAACAATAATAATTTACACGTGTATGGCATGTTCCAAGTTACAATAGGTTTTTCTTGCCATAATCTTGCAAAATAGTAGCATTATCCCACTTTTTACAGATAAGGAAACTGAGATTCACAGATCTGAGATGATTGACCTCTTCTCACACAGTAACTATAATATTAGAAGGGATATTCCACCCTTAGATTGTGGACTCTGACTAATGCTTTTGCTACTATATCATGTTATCTCTGGGTGTGAGAAGCATGTACTTTAAAAATTTTTTCTATTCATGTAACTAAAATATTGACCAATAGTGGAAACTTTTGTGCTAAACGCTTGTCTTTTACAATTTTAGAACCATGTATGGCTTTTATTATATGCTTTTAATTTCTTTTTTTTTAAATCCTATATCTCAGAATTGAGCTCATTGAGAATATGAATTTATTGAGGTCCAATGGTTTCTCCTCAAAATCAGTTTTATTTAAACTGGTTTCAGAGTCTGTTGCAAATGATTTTTAATCTTGAAAAAAGTATCAGTGAACAATACTATTTTACCATTTACAATAAAAGTATGGATAGTCTTCCTGCATTTGATAGTTCATTATGCATTTTTTATACATACATATACACATTTTCCAATTGCTGTTTTATTTGGCTTAATATCACTATATTTAAAAAAAACAAAAACAAAAACAAAACTCCAATGACTCCCTTCTGCCCCCAGGATCAAATATGAAAATTTTTTTTTTGAATTTTAAAATTCACTTAAGCCAATCTCTTTTTTTCCTCTCTTTTCCAATTTAACTACACCTTACTCCTACACACTCTAGAATGGCTGGAGAGATGCTAACCTTATTCTCCTACCAAATAATCCATCTCCTGCTTCCATGAATTTTCACTGGCTAACTTCCATTCCTCTCTTGGTTTCTCTGGTTTACTTCAAATCTCAGCTAAAATGCTATTTATCATAAAAAGCTTTTCTTCTGAGATTATCTCAAATTATCCTGCACAAATTTTGTTTGTATCTGGCTATTTGCATCTCCCTCATTTGATTGTGAGCTTTTTGAAGGCAGGTCCTGTTTTTGCTTTTTGTTGCTGTCTCTAGTATTAAGCATAGCACCTGAAACATAGTAGTTACTAATGATTTTTGCCAACATTGTCTCAGTGCAATATTTAATTTTACAGTGTTTGTAACCTTTCTATGTTTAAGCAGCATTCAGAGGTTGTTTTCCTGACTGCCTACCACTCACATATTTTCTCTAAAGCACCTAGAAGTATTTTAAGCACATGAAAGGTGTCAGTAAAGTAGGTATATCTCAGTCATGAGGAAAGGAATGTCTCTGCTAATGTATATTGAGATTTGGTTTAAATGGAACATTTTGTCTACAGTAGGACTGTTGTTGTCTTTCTTGGCTTCAGAAATTGTTCTGTGCTTGTAATGTAATGAACTGCAGGTTTGTGACTTTCTTTCATTTTTTAAACATCTAGAAAAAGGATAAGT
Source organism: Antechinus flavipes (assembly GCF_016432865.1). Classification (NCBI taxonomy): domain Eukaryota; kingdom Metazoa; phylum Chordata; class Mammalia; order Dasyuromorphia; family Dasyuridae; genus Antechinus; species Antechinus flavipes. Next base: position 106,637,804 of record NC_067399.1, on the reverse strand, counting down.
ACCTCACCCCAATGACCCATTAAGTGTTGGATTGATGTGCATGAGAGAATGGACAACTCAAAATAAGATACAAAGAAAAGAAAGTTCTCTCTTTGTTGTTGGTGAAAAATTAATACAGCTGACACAAAACTGGGGAGAATGTGAAAGTGAGAGTCATGAAAATTGAAAAACAAGTCATGATTTGCAATGATTTCTATACTGAGGAATATAAAAAGTTATTGTATATTAGAACTACCAACAGTCTTGCTTCCTCAGCGAAGTTATTTTTCACTTTGGGATCAGTCATAGACAGCTGAAGCCCTGAGATGTCCATGATCAGCCTAGACAGGGGTTACTAGAGCATTTTGCATTAGTCACAGTCTTTTCTGCAGATTTAGCCAACTTCAATCAACACACATTTAAATTCCTTTTAAATAGAAAGCAAGGACTTGAATCATTCCTAGAATCTGTGTGGCTTCATATTTTATAAGTGACTTTTACATGATGATCTCATTTGAACTTTTCAATAACCTATGCATTAGAAAGGGCATTGATATTGATGGGAGAATTTCCCTTAGTTCATTACACTATAACCCGGATGAATATTTGGTGCAACTTTAACAACAAATATAGCACTAGATCTAAGGTCTGAGATGGTTGTTTGAATGGAAGTAGTGCCAGCGTGGTGAGGGTTTATAGTGGTGCTCTTCTTTTTAGAAGGGACACGAATTTCAGCCCTCAATTCTTGCTGCATAAATCTGCCTCACCTTGAAACGGTGACTTTTGGAGCAAAGGGGAACAAAGAATGCCAGCTCTATTCAGTAACACAGATGCTCTTAAGAGCAGACTGAAATTTCTTATGTTTTTAGAATTCTTTGTAATATTCAGCCTTCATTAGCCATTTTCATTATTTGAATTTGTCTATCTCAGGTATCTTTGACTTGCTGTCCTGCTAGAGTAGATTTATATGGAGTGAGAATAAGAAAATATACAATGGTTTGGAGGGTGACATGAGACTCTGCAGGTCCTACAATATTTTCTTGATGTTCTACTATAGTCCCTGAAATTCCTTCCCAACAAATTCTTTTTATGGGCCTCAGTTAAGAAAACACAATAGTATAACAATTATCATATAAGTATATATACACATAAATGTGTGTATGTATATATACATACATATATGTGTGGGGGTATATACTTGCTTGAAGTTGAAGTGTTTGTGCATTTGTGTATGTGATTGATTGAAAGGTGAAAAATGAAAGAACACCTGCACTGAATTTCTTCATAGCTGAAGACTGCAAATTTGACTTATGTCTAGTTTGAAGTTACTCAAACTCCCAATTTTCCTTCACTCTGACAAACTAAATTGTTGTTAGACGCTAGCTTGTTTTATTTAATTAATTTTTAATGGGAAACCAAGATAAAAGGCCAAGAGAAAGAATTTAAAATAATATAATATCAGTAGGATCTTGGGGATGATGTCATCTTATATCCCTCATTTTAGAGTGAAATTATTTGTTTAATGTCATAGGGCAATTTAGAAGGAAAGTCAGGAGGAAAATAAAATTCATTGACTATTCACACACCATTCTTCAGAGTTCTGGGGTAAGCAACATCATCATCATCATCATCATTATCATCACTAGAATTTATATAGCATTTTAAAACATTTGCAAAGGGCTTTACAAATGTAATCTCATTTAATCCTCATGACAACCTTGTGAAGTAGCTGCTAATATCTATATTTTATAGAAAAGAAAATATAGGCTCAGAGATTATGTGACTTGCCCAGATTATGTGACACAACTAAAAAAAAGGTCTGAAACAAGACGCAAAATTCAGTCTTCCTAAATCCAAGTCTACTGTTCTAAACACTCTGTTATTTAACTGTCTAATGTTTAGTCCTATGCAGAAAGCACTGTCCAATCTGCCAAACAATTGGTCCATGCACACTATATATGATAATAAAGCCGAAATACTGGTTACATAAATCAATTAATCAAAATTGTGCATTGGAACACTTTATAATTTAATTCTTAACAGTTCTCACCCAATTATAACTGTAGTTATCTCTCAAACAAGGGATAAAGTCCAGCAAAAGTGTTTCATTTCCCCTGAGTCTTTTACTCCACAATCTCCAGTGGCTGAATCATCCATTCAAAGACCGCAGGAGGTTAAAAAGTCAAACTTTGTGGCAGAGCAGCCGATCACATAGCTAATTCAACCTCCAGGGTCTGGTCCCTGATGCTATCCCAGGTCTTCTACTTTCTTCCCACCCCCATACATATACTAATTCTCTTCCACCTGTTGCCCAGCACTTAAAATTTCAGCTTTAGAGGTTAATCCCTGTTGTTTAAAAGCTATGAAAATGCAAATTTTCCTGAAGAAAAGCTGGCTTCAAACTATCAGTCTTTTACATCTCATTGTGAATGAAGAATAATCTATTAATAATTATAGCTTACATTTATACACTTTATAGTTGCAAGGTGCTTTTTATACACATCAAAGGAGACTTTGCGTCTCACATTTGGGAGGGAGGAAGGTATTGCGTTATTTCCCCCATTTTATCTTTGTTCTTCTATCCATATCCCTAGAAAATTCTTGCTTCTTCCTGTTGAACAGCAGGTCAAATACTGATAGTAAATTTGGGATAAAATTCTTTTGCTGAGAGAATTTTTCACAACCTGTTTTAAAGGTCTAGTGCAGATCTAAAACAATTCATCCCATGGAGAAACCAACATCGGTTATTTAGCTAACTGATTAGTAATTGAAGGCCAAGTTTGGAAATTGTACAAGTTTTCTATGAATATTCATAATAAATAATTAACTTGCCTCTCGATTTAGAGCCCAATAAACAGTTCACTTCAATTTGATTTTTTTTTTTTTTTTTTATATCTGAGTTAATTATATGCTGAGGTCTAGCTGCTGGGGTTTCTTTGGTAAGTGGCGATTGAGTAACTGCTGCTGGTGACAATAACCCTGTGTTTTTGTGGCTTTCACAATGTTGCTGTGCAGCTGGAGGAAGGCACATAATCATGCCCTTCAGAGAAGTGTCTCTCTCCCCCCTCCCCAACCTTTTCCCCAAGTAGGTTCTGGGCTTAGGGTAGATCCCCATTCTTTTAGCCTCTGCTTCAAAAGGCTCCAGGAATAAGTGCCTCTTAATGAGAACAGGAGGGGTCACAAGACAAGGAGGCTTTCCATGCAGGTGCCTACCTTCCCCTGGTGGTTTTAGAGCCTGGGAAATTACCAGGGTGTAGAATTCACCAAAGGAACTCTTTCTGAATACCTAAGAGATTTCAAACTCCTCCAGAGCCTCATCTCCTCAAGGAGTTGATAGTCTTCTGAAGGAGATAGGACCGATGGCTCTGAGGGGGTTAGAAAACCCAGTGAGATAGTGTAGGATCAAGTGTAGACTAGGTGGTTTGGATAGGAATGGTCCGTATGGCGCATCTTGCTCCCCTCTTCAGTTCTCGCTGTATATTCAGGTTTACTGCCATGTTTAGAGAGGAGGAAGGTGGGAAAAGTTGTGGGCCGGAGAAGGACAGAGGCCCTTTAGGCATTTGCTTTCAGCTTTATTTAAAGTACCATTTTACCAGCCAGCCTCAGCCGGGTCCCTTGCTTTAATGAAATCCGGACTACAGAGTAACACTGCCATCTACTGCCAACCTCCCCAATTGTGGGTCTTGTGGTTTTTTTTTTTTTTTTAATCTTTGCCCTCTCTCTTTTTAAGCTTCCTCTCTCCCTCTCCCTCTTTTTTGCTCTCTCTCTCCTGCTCTCTCTCTCTCTCTTTTTTAAAAAGGTTTTTATCCCGTCAAGGAAAAAAAAAAAACTGGCTCTTGGAAAACAACCAACTCTGCTGGAACTCAGAGATAATAATCAGTTTCTCTGGGCTTGTGAAATTGGCTCATTAAGCGTGCTTTTTAACAGAAAATATTGGAAGCGATTAAGTCTGCTTTACTGAGTGGGCATGAAATGGCTAACCTTCGGCCACCCACAGCTCCTAGGTGCCTGGCGCCGTTTTATGCATGCCGCGTAATGTCTTTACTTGAAGTGCTGTTTATTCATCACCTGCTTATTTATCTCTTTGCATTTGGCAGGCACATCGATCAATGTTAAACTGTCACACAAGGTTATTTTTCTTTTACATAACAGTATAGGCCTAAGGTAGTGCCATATTAAAAGTAATAACTTTCTAACTTGTAGCTCAAGATGACAGCCCCATTTTTACCCGAATATATTACGGCAAGAAATTCTTAATATCATTCTTCTCCCCTCCCCTCCTTCCCATTTCTTCACACCCCACCCTCCCCAAGCACTCATACTCTCCCAAGGTCAAGAGCTTCCTTCTGTCATTTGGTTGGGAAGAAGAGGCATGTACTTCCCTCCCAGTTTGCTTCCAATCTCGCCTCCCCCTCACCTCTGGTTATCTCGGGCCTTCTGGCTGATAAGTCTACAGGGAACACTGTAGCAGTGCACTTCAGCAGCAATTTTTGATGACAATCATTCTTTTGCTCAGGGGCCCTTTGGCCTAGCTTGGCTCTAGAGGAAAAAGCAGAGAGATCTAGCATTTTTCTTTTTATTTTGGTGGTAGGTACCAAGTCTGATTTCATCCCTCTTACCTGCCTTGACTGTTGTTTCCTTACCTTATAAAACCCAACCCAGAAATAAGTTTACTTTCTCTTTCCATGATTGGGGCTCTGTTTGGCCAAAAGTAAAAAGAGAAAAGAACTAAAAAAAGTCCATTTTTCTTTTTTTTTTTTTTGGTGATAGATACTAAGTCTGACTTTATCGCTTTTACCTGCTTTGACTGTTGTTTCCTTAACTTAAAAAACCCAACCCAGAAAATAAGTTTAATTCCTTTTTCCACAATTGGGGCTATAGTTAGCCAAGAATAAAAAGAAAGAACTGAAAAAATCCATTTTTCTTTCTCTTTTTGGTGATAGATACCAAGTCTGACTTTATCCCTCTTACCTGCCTTGACTGTTGTTTCCTTACCTTATAAAACCCAACCCAGAAAATAAGTTTACATTCTCTTTCCATCATTGGGGCTCTGTGTGGCCAAAAATAAAAAGAGAGAAAAACTAAAAAAAGTCCATTTTTCTTTTCTTTTCTTTTCTTTTTTTTTTTTTTTTTTTTTGGTGATAGATACCAAGTCTGACTTCATCCCTCTTACCTGCTTTGACTAATGTTTCCTTACCTTATAAAACCCAACCCAGAAAATAAGTTTACTTCCTCTTTCCCTGATTAGGACTATGGTTGACCAAGAATCTTAAGAGAGAAGAACTGAAAAAGTCCAATATCAGATCAACTTGTTCATTTTTTTCCCCTTGCTGTTTCAATATTCTGTTGCTTTCAAACACTCCCCAGCTTTGATAGACTTCCTGTCTTGGCCATGTGCCAAGCTAGCTTTCTCTGTACAAACAGGTTTTCTTTTTCGTCCCCCCCCCCAACTCCAGCCTAAAAAATGCCCACAGATAGAAGAATGTCAGATCTTTTTAGTGTTGAATTTCAAAGCGGTCCTTAGAATTCCTTCCCTCCCTTGATCTCTCCTTTTGGATTTCAGCTCGGACTAGCACACTGTTGCTAAATATAAGCTGTAGACAGTGGCTTTCTAATAAAACGCTTTGATAATCTTGTGTACATGGGAATTAAGTGGCTCAACATAGTATGCATTGTTGCTGCACAACTACTCCCAGTGACTGGAGGTGCAACACCCATCCTGGCAAGCCCACCTTGTTTGCAAAAACAGCTCTACTAGGAAGTGTGAAGGCAGAAGTGAAAACAGTTATGAAAATATGGCCCAACAGACTGGTGAAGTACCTGCTTTGGATGCAGACAGCATCTTGGTTTCCCAGCAGAGCTTGGCATTATGACTGGCCTATCTTTTGAATTTGTTAATTTGCGTATTCATCCTTGTGCTGAGGGAGACAGTTGAGTCCCTGATCTATGGTGATCTATTTTATCACATGAAGTGCAAACCCAGGGAAAACATGTCCATTTAAAAAAAAAAAAAAAGCAGTCCCTGCCTGTGTCTATGTGCCTTCAATCAATATTTGCATTAAAGTGGTTTAAATGTATGTGGCTCTGAGGCTGTCCATTCTTTCAAGTTGACCTCCTGCATTGATTAGGGCTAGTGACAGAAAGGAAAAGAACAAATCAAGCAAGGGAAAAAGAGGAAAGATAGAAGAAAATGAAAGTTGCTGTTATGATCCTATAAATAATAGATTTTAAGGTATAGTTAAATTTATAAACATTCAAAAATAACTTCAAAGAGAGAAAGTATATTTCTATCATTCCCAGATTGTGTTTTTATACCTTGAAAATCATCAAACTACAGATTTAATGAAAACTAATGTGAAGGTCACCTGAATATAACCTATATAGCCAAAGATAGTTGGACAACTACCTGGCTTTCAAAACTAATTTCACTTTTATTTCTAAAGTCAGCATTATAGTTGTGAGCAGATATTTGGGTATGTTGCTTTATCCAGAAGCTAGTGCTTCCAGAATTACATTTTAGCTTTCTACTCATGGTTCTTTGTTATACTAATGCAATGTTTATTAAGAGCACTCATCATGCTTGTCACTGCTCTGCAAATTCAGAGCTATAGACCCTGCCCTTTAGGAAATAACAGCCTGTTGTTTTTGCGTCACCTAGAATAGCTAACAGTTTGGGGTACATATTGTTAGCACTAGGCCTGTGGGTAATGACTGGTCACAGAGAGAAGATGGGAAGTAATTGGAAGCCACTGGTCTGGAGCCAGATGGACAATCTGGAGTTGGGACAAACACATATGTTATTGGTCAGAATAAGACAGAGGGTCAAAACCAAGCAGGCACTTGAGAGCCAGGAAGAGCTAGGAAACTGAACGGATAAGACAAGGAAGTTAGCAAATGAGACATAAAGCTCTAGGAAATTTGATACTGGAACCACTTTCTGACCTTGCTAAGAGAACTTTTATGTTCCCTGATGGGCCAAGAACCAAGGTATCGACCTGGAAAGAAGTGGTTCATTTTAGGAAGGTAATCAAAAGATTATCCTGTCTGAGATATACTGGGGAAGGGGAATGACATGCTTGGTGCTCAGAGATGGAAGGTGCTCAGTACTTTGACAGATCCATGATCTCACTGATATGAATACTACCTATACTAGTGTAGAACAAAGCTCTTCTTCTCTTTCTTATTTTCCATACTTACCCATGACCTTCAGAAAGTCAACCACAAAGTATCCACCTAACCTGTTGGAATTCTTCCTTTAGGATCTGTAATAGTTTATGAATAACTGAGCTATTTTTCTGCCAACTGTTGCTCCTGCTAAATGATTGGCTTGCCTGGTCTCCTGGTCGTATGTGCTATTGATGATGTCTTTTTATGCCATTTCTTATATGCAAATTGAATTTATAATAACTTGTGTCCTACTTATTCACAATGAATCTCTCATTTTCTTTTTGGGTGACAAGTACTTTTGACTCATGAGTGAGCAGTGTTGCTGTTTCATCATTCAATTGTGTCAATTCTTTATGACCTTCTAAACCATACTATTCATAGGGCTTTCTTGGCAAGGATACTGAAATAGTTTGCATTTCATTTTGCCATGCATTAAGGCAAACAGAAGTTAAATGACTTGCCCCGGGTCACACAGCTAATAAGTGACTGAGCCCAGATTGGATCTCATGTATTCCTGGCTCCAGACCCAATGTCCTGTCCACTAAGCCACTAGTTGACTCTTTGGTGATTGGTGTTTAATAAATACTTGTATAGCTTAATTCATCATGTCTGGCAACTGATCTCTCCCTCCTAACTTCCAATCAATTTCCACATAATTCCATATAAGGAAATCAGGCAGTGAACATTTGATCATACTTCAAAGACTGGCTCTTATAGACAAGTCTACATATGCTACACTTAAAGTCATAAAGAATCATTATTTTGAGCTGGACATTAGGACATATATCTCCAAGTTTTCATTTTGTAGATGAGAAAGTGGAGGTTCTTATAGGCTGAAATGCACATGAGATAGGTGAAACAGTGGATAGAGTGCTAGGTCTGGAGTCAAGAGGATTCATCTTCATGAGTTCAAATTCAGCCTCAGATACTCACTAGGTGTGTGATTCTATAAGTCATTTAACCCTGTTTGCCTCAGTTCCTCATCTGTAAAATGAATTAGAGAAGAAAGTGGTAAACCACTCTAATATCTTTTCCAAGAAGACTTGGACATGAGTAAAATGACTAAACAACAACAGAGGCTATAGGGTATGCTGAAAGTCATATTACATGGGCTTTACAGCAGCATCATAGTGAAAATAAGATCTTGTATCTCCTGCCTCCTGGTCTAGCTCTCTTTTAACCTCAACTCACAACCTTTAAAGCTTACAGGGTGCTTTCACTATACCAAAATGTTCATTGTTCATCATTCAACAAGTATGCATTGACTAAATGTTACCATAATTCCTATTCAGGTACTTAATAATAGTGCTGAATTCCAAAACTTGTGGCTGAATTCTACAGAAAAGAATTTCAAATGTTAAGAATACAGCTAAATGCCTTCTGCTATGCTTGGCAATGAGGGGGACATAAATGTAAGACAGGCCTACCTTTATGCATGAACTTATAATTGGTGAGATAGACATTCACATGTGAAACTGTTAAGCAACAAGTCAAGGCAATACATTATTAAATGCCAAGATTTCTGATGCAGACAATGAGTGTTAGAGATATACTTACAGGATTCTGAATGGTGGATTTGGAGTCACAGTATTTTAGATTTGGAAAGGATCTCACAAACCATCTACTGTAACCCATACCCGAAAAAAAAATGATGGTACATGGTACATCAGAAGAATGGGTTATCCATTCTCTGTTTAAAGATCCCCAATGAGGGAGAAGTTCCCACATTCTAAAGAAGACTATTATACTTTTGTATAACACTAATTTTTAAGAATTTTTCCTTGCTTTGAAGTGATATCTTTCTCTCAAGCAGAATAAAATAGTAAGCCAACAAGTATTTGTTAAGTGTTTTCTACCTGCTGGGCATTATGGTAGGGGCTAGGGGTACAAAACAAAAGCTAAATACTCCTTACTTTTCTCTGTGTATTCTTTAGGCTACTAATGTCCTCTTTTAACTATGGAGCAAAATAATAATACAGATAAAATCTCTCAAAAGCAAATTGGAATAGGAATATCACTTCCTTATGGGAAATATGATTCTCATAATTCAGTCCAAGATTGTATTAACTTTTTTGGTTGCTCCCTGATACCACTGTTATATAAACTTGGGGTCCACTAAAATGCTACGATCTTTTTCAAAAAAATTGTATGTAATCATAACTACATCCATCTTGTAATTGTAAAGTTAATTTTTGAATCTAAATTTAAGATTTTCCATTTTAATCTTATTGAATTTCTACTTCTTAGATTAATTTTAATGCCTAATCCTCCAATTAAGATATTTTTGGACCTTGACTCTGTCATCAGAGGTATTTGCTACCTCTAGCTAATGTCAACTGAAAATTTTATGCACATATCTACTATGCCCTGATCCAAGTAATAAATAAAAAATGTTAAACTGCACAAGACAAAGAACAGATGCCTGGGGCACTCTACTAGTGACCTCCCTTCAACCTGACAACCAATAATAGCTATTCCTTTACTCTGATTATTCAGTAAATTCTAAATCTGTTTAGTTCTATTATTATTACTTTACATCTCTCCATCCTTTCCACAAAAATAACATGAAGTACTTTTTCTAGTTCTTTGCTAATATTTAGGTAAACTGTCTCATTAGTACTTTTCTGTCCAAAAGGGCAACAAGAAGAAATCTGTCATGAGTTATTCAGCATGGTCTTACTTTGACATAGGCATTGATGAACCTATTTATTTTTTCTGGATGTTCACTGACCATCTTTTTAATAATCTGTCCTAGAATTTCCCCAGGAATTGAAGTTGTGCTTATTGACCTATAGTTTTTAGATTCTTTTTATTTTTTTTTTAATCTGGACATTTGTCCTTTTCTAGTCCTTTAAAATATTTCTGGCAATGGTTTTCCAATCATTTATTTCAGTCATTTGGCCAGAGGATGCAATCCATGGGGATCATGGGACTCGAATCAATTACCTGTCAGCCATTTTGTTTTGGTGTTTTTAATTCGATGATAATTCACTTTGCTAGGGAAGACAGAAGCAAAGTCAAAATGTGGTAGCTCTTATTTCTTTCTGTTGTCTTTTCCTACTTCCTTTTGGTCTATCTCAAGCAGTAGTTTAGATTTTAATTCTTTTCCCCAATATGGCTAAAAACCAAAGCAAATCTTTTTATTTTTCCTTCTTAATTTCCTTTGTCTGCCCCACTCATTTGATACTCTGGTATAATTTACACTATTCTTTTATAGGGATATTATATTTTTTTTCTCTATTCTCTTTCCTTGCTTCTATCTTCTGTACATATCTTTTGGGAATCAAAAGTATATTCACACTGTCTCTTTAGATAACTTCCATTTTTTCTCCATGTGGGAATTATTCCTCTTTTGGTCTTCATAATTTAATTCTTGAGAGTTTTCCATCTCTCCTATACTGACTTTCCCTTTAGAAATTTAGTTCACAGGACCCTATTATCCTTCTGAACTTCTTGAAAAGCTCTTTTCCTATATCCAGTGTGCAGGTCAGACCCTGTGCTAGGTAGGTAGTAAGCACTGGGAGTGGAATGAAAGATTTCCTCTCATCTATAAGAAACTTTAGGAGAGAGTGGTCTTCTCTATGTATGATTCCCATCATTTTTATCTTAGAAATCAGTTCTACCTTGGAAAGAAAGAATCGACCCCAAACCAAATTTCACCTCAGTTCTTCAAACTTTTGAAAGACTAATTTAACATTAGGTTAATGATATCATTAATAGGATGAAAAAGTTATTAACAGATATTTGGAAAACTGACAATTCCTATCACAGCTATATCACAATTGTATTAGGTTTGTGATATGTTTCCTGAATATTTTTATTATATCCTTTTGTCTACATATTCTGTAGTATATTTCAATGACAATATTTCTTCTATTTCTCCCACCATTGTTTTTCACTGAAATATTCTCCAGCATATTTTCTCATTCTGGTCCTGTATTCTTTACTTAATTTTGCCTTTTTAAAACTCCTCTCCCTTTCTTTTATCTATTCTGGTTCTTTTCTATAAGGAAAACTATATTGATTTTATGGTCCTTATCTCATTAAATCTCAATGATATTTATAAAATCAAATTTGTATCTGTGTATTATTAGAAACTCAAATTTCTCTTTCTTTTGGCCTAAATTTTTTTAAAGATATATGAAGCCAAGGACTTTACTATTGGCTTCTTCCTTGAATTTTGTCACCTATGAATTCTTTGATGTCTTATTTCCTATTATCTTCATTATCACTATATCCAAGATATCTAACTTGGTGGATATGCAGAGGCAGTTTTCTTCCTCTTTCGTCCTTTTTTGGTTTAAATCCTTTTTTGTTCACAATTGAAAGACATTCATTATGTGTAGTATACCATATACCTGCTCAGAAGTCTGATATCCATGTACTTTAAAGTGTGATCTAGAAATCCAGATCCCATTCTCTGACACCACTTTCTCAGCCAGTTGCTCACCTCTCAAATCAATTTTTTCTCCTCTGCATCCTTTGTTTTCAATTTGAAGCATTGTGAAAAACACAACCTGTATTGCTATGTCTTTCATTTCTTGCCCTCTAGACGTCATAATCCTTAGAGATTTCTGTTAGGTTCCTAATGTCAATATAATTTCTTCCCACATAAACTGCCAAAAGAGGGTGTTAGTAATGCATTTTTATAAGTCTTAGGAGGATCTCTGTTATGTATTGGACAAAATTCCCCCAAAGACAATGGTTTCCTGTATTATTAAATAAAATGCTTTGGTATCCTTAAGCAGGGAATCACCACCAACTGGATATACATTGAGATTTATTGACTAGATGACAGTAGGTGATGAACTCAGACTTTTGGATATTTAGTTTCCTCATATGAAAAACGAAGATAATAATACGAGTTTCTACCATATAGGGTTGTTATATATAATAGAATATATGATAAAAGCAATGAGAAAGAATGTAAATATACAAGAAAATTAGAAAATAATTAAGAGTACTTTAGTTAACTTTAAACTATTATATAAGTACCAGTGATTATGAAAGCTAAATTATCAGAGAAGAAATAATGCAGTGTGAGCTAAATTGGTTTCAAAAGACCTCATAGAAGGAGTAGAATTTGAGTTGAATCTTTTGGAATGAATAGAATATAGCTAAGTAACAAAAAAAGGTATTACTCAAAGATTCAAGAACAGACTGTTAGTACTTTGGGGATCCTTTATAGAACAACAAACACAAGACTTACAGAAGTTGAGAGAGTATAGATGGATTTTCTTCTGTATAGATGGAATAAGTAAGCACATTAATTAGTTCACAAACCTATCAAGATATCCAACAAAAAAAAGAAAAGAAGAATGTATTCCATGGTATAGAAATATTATAAACAAAGTTTTGGCACTAAAAATAAACAGAATTTCTTCAGGATTATTAAATGTCATTTGATTATCCATTGATTCTAGTATAAAATATGAAGTCCTATGGTGTTTAAAGTCTTGACAATCTGGTCATTTCTTTTCTTTCTATCTTTTAACTTTTATTCTCCTCCACAAACTCTGAAATACATTATTCTATCCTACTTTTTGTTTCTTGCACATAACTCCCCAGATCTTCCATTTCTATGTTTTCACTAATTTAAATGGCTGACTAGTCACAAGACAGCTTCAACTCTTTATCTTTTAGAAAAGTTTTTCCTTTGTGTCCTTTGCTGGTGGAACCTTTTCTCTAAGATTATGTTTCATTTATACTATCATGCATGTTCCTATTGAGTTACATCTTGATGCCCTTGTTAGAATGTAAACTCCTTATTTAAGAAGAGGGATTTTTGTTTTGTTTTGTTTTTCCTTGTATTCATAGCCCATTCACACAAGTATCTGCCACACACATAAATACTTATTGATTAGATAATTTATTAGAATTCACATTGGGTTACAGTGGGAAATTAAGGTAGATGTGGCCAGATTAAGGAAGATATTAAATGCCTACTTTCAATGTTATAATTTAACATTGTAGAATCTATTCTTATGCCTAAATGAAGGCTAGAGGAGGAGTATATTCTGAAGTTATCTTTAAAATCTCTGAAAATCTGAGATTTGATTTTCAGAGTTTAAGACATTACCTGAAGAAATGAAATTTCCAAATAAATCTACTAAAATAAAACTCCTTAATACTTGATTTCTCAAAGAGGAAAATAAGTTAAAGTTTACACACATGAAACCTCAGTTTGGGAAGTTAATAGAAGAATTTAAATCGGGAAAGAAAGCAAAAGGTAACCATAATTCTCCAACTCTTAACTCTTTAAGGAATGAACCAAATTGGCAGATTTTGCTTTCTGTAAACTCAATTTTAGTTTATATAGATGATATATTAGGCATGGTTCATTGTTGTTTAAAAAATTCACAGTAGTATTTAAAAAAAATAAAATTACTCCCCACACTGAAAATATCATTTGATAGTATAATCTATATACATTGTTAGGGAGGAATTCACATTTCCTATAAAGTGATTTCTGCAGGTATGTAGTTCTACCACATAATTCATTGAGATGTGAAGTATTTGTGAATTTAGCATAGGAAATAGAAAAATTAAAGTTAACTTATTCAGTGAAACGATGAAGTTTGAATTTATTCATGCATAAATAATTTGGAGATGGTACTATACCAGTTTAGGTGATTTACCAAAGAGTTTATAGTTTTTATTTTATCTTGGAAGCAATAGGAAGGCACTGAATATGGTAGAGAAGTCCTGTGAACAGATCTCTATTTAAGGAAAAGTACTCTGGCAACAATGTATCAGATAGATAGTACTAATGAGAGAAGGGACAGTGGCAACACTTGGGAGTCTTTTGCAATAGTTTAAATGAGAGATGATGCAAGCCTGAATGAAGTTGGAGCTGTATAAGCAGAGAGAAGGAACTGCATGTGAGAAATGTTGCAGAAGTAAAGATCTGGGAACTAATTAGGTATGTAGGATGAGGAAAATATGGACTCTAGAAGAATATTGAGATTATAAACCCAAGACGCTAGAAGGATAGTGGTCCCTTCAAAAACAATAGAGAAATTTGGAAGGGGAAGAAAGGATTAAGGGAAAATAAAATGAGTTCTGATTTTGATACTGTTTTCAAGTGTCTATGGGACATTAGTGTGAAATATTGAATAGGTCATTGGCATTTTGCCACTGAAACTCTCTATTCTTAAACTTATATTCTACTGGGCAAAAATACCAAGTACATAGATTAGTAAATGTGAAATGCACACAGAGCAGCATTAAGACTCAGGGTGATCAGAAAAGGTCTAGTATTGGGAGTAACACTTGAATGTAGCTTTGAAGGAACTATGAATTGCATGAGGCATGAGGGAGGGACAAGCTGTTCAGAAGGACAAAGATTAAGAAAGAACGTCATCTGGAGGGAACAGTAAATAGGCCAATTTGGTTGGAACACAGTGTGTAAAGGAAAGTAGTGAGTGATAAATATGAAGGTACAGACTTGCTTAGTGTTATCTTTAGTAATATTAATTATTTCTGACACTTTGATGTACTTACCTGTAGTACCATGACATCATCCCACTATTAAAATCTGTATGTGGCTTTGCTAAATGGCTTAAGTTGTTATGTTCTTACAGGCATCATCAATGCTTTTTTTTTTTTTTTCTTAATAGTTCTTCTGTCTCTTTCCTCCTTCCATAGTCAGGCATTATTTTATAGTTGCAATGAATATTCTTGTCCTTCTAATTTTCCACCTTATTTTTTGTGAAGAGAGAGCGTATAGCATAGTAGAAAGAGTGCAATATTTAAATTTAGAAATATATGGACTTAAATTTATGGACAAAATATGGACAAAATTTATAGTCAGTGAAATTAGTTGAGGCATGTTAACATCATGGTACTTCAAGGCAATTCCTAGTATTTGTTTTCTAAGTCAGTTAGTTCTCTTCCTGTGGTACCTGGTATATAATACGTAATTCACTAATGCATTGAACTGAATCCATCATTGTGATGAAACACAAACCATTCATATATTTTTATACTGAATCGCTTTAGTCAAATTTAAGCTCATTGAGGGCAGAAAGTGTATGGTTTTTCATCTTTATATCCTGAGCACCTAGCACAATGACACGTACATTATAATCACATAATACATTTACTAATTGAATTGTATTACATTTGCAGGCTACAAGATGATCGTGCTTCTCATATATAAGCTTTGTTCAATAGACTTATGTATTTTTAATAGTTAGGTATATTATATGTTTATCTCTTTTATATAGAATTTTTTAAAAAGAGCATTTATTCCAGTTTTATTAAGGGTGGTAAAGACCAAAATAATTTTTCCCACAATTTCATCTCATTTTGGTTGACTTGTGATACAATTCCAAGAAGTTTACCTAAAGGTAAAATAGCATAGATCTCTAATCCCTCTAAGCCATTATCAGGCTTGGGATGTTTCTTGGGATATCAGTGTAAGGCTATGAATGGAAATTGGACTTATTTATTCTACGCTGAAATTTTTACCAGAACAAAGAATTGGAAAATGGGTAGATGCCCATTAATTGGGGGATGGCTGAATAAATTGTAGTATATAAAGATAACAAAATATTATTGTTCTATGAAAAATGATGAACAAGCTGATTTTACAAAAATCTGGAAAGATTTACATGACCCGATTCTGAGTGAAACAAGCAGAACCAGAAGTATATCGTACATAGTAACAGCAAGAATGTGCAATGAACAACTATGAAAGACTTAGTTCTTCTTGGTGGTTCAGAGATCCAAAGTAGTCCCAATAAACTTTGGACAAAAAAAAAATACTATCTGCATTCAGAAAAAAAGAACTATGGAGTTTTAAGGTAAATCAACACAAGTTATTATGTTACTTCTTTTTTTTGATTTTTTTCCCCTCTCCCATGGTTTTTCTCTTTTGTTCTGATTTTTTCTATCCTAACATGAGTCATAAAGAAATGTGTATTAAAAGGCAAAATGAAACAAAATAAAATTTTTTGAAGAAATCTTTACCAGATGAGGATATATTCTTATTTTAAACAATTTTCTGTTAAGGACCATTGAGCTTGTTAAATGGCACCAAACAAGGCATTTTTTTTATAAAGTTCACACATATAAATAAGGTCTATAACATATCATAACTTACTTTTTAGTCTAAACCTATGATTACATCACTATCCAGTAGATCTTTTTTTATGACATTTTCCCTCACTGATATGCATTAGTAACTCTTCAGTAAATTATTGCTTAGGAGAGTTACCTGGCACATTGAAATGTTGTTACCAGACCCAACGTCACCTTGCTAGTATATCAGAAGCAGAGCTCAAATCCAGGATTTTCTAACTTCAAGGTCTGAGTTCTATCAGTTATTTAATGCTGTCACCAAATTTAATTTATAAAGAATAATCCCAGTTCATCTCCAGTCATCCTGATCTATATCTGGCCACTGCATTTAGATGGCTTTGGAGGAGAAAGTGAGGCAGATGATCTTGTGCAGCCCTCCTTCACATAAATCCAATTCACTTTCATGTCATGACGTCACCTCCCATTCTAATCTTATAATTCATTATTATCCTACAAAAATCTCCAAGTCTAGATTTAATTATAGCCCATAGGCTATTTTTTGTTATTTAAATCAATTTAGTTTCTAGACCATTGAAGCATCTTTATTACCATCTTTTGGATGATAGACTATCCTGTAGTATTCTTTTTCCATTTGGGAATTTTTATTATTCTGGAACAACTTTATTTGTAAGTATATTGTTATTTTTTTCAAATAATTTAACCTTTGTTTGCCTCAGTTTCCTTATCTGTAAAATGGGAATAATAATAAACATCTGCTTCCTAGGATTGTTGTAAGAAGTTAAATAATATTTGTGAAATATTTTGCAAACATTAAGATGCTAGCTATCATTAACTATTTTATTATTCTCAGAGTTCCCTTATTGGGAACAAGTCTTTCAGACACCTAGAAGCAAACAATCCCTCATACATTTTGGATGGTGAATATTTTATAGTTCAATGATGATAATTTAATCTTGCAGACTCACCTGGACTTCTTATAATGATTCTGGTATATCTTTGAATGGAAAGTGTGTTTCATCAGTAAAAATACCTTTTTCTAAACTTTAGCATTCTAATATTTGTATTATTTTTCTAGACAAATGATTAATGGCTTTAAAAAATGATCTTTTCACCATCCTCCAAATTTCAAGAATTTCTTTACTGCATAGGGATGAATAACATTCCCTTCAGTTGCCAAGACCTTATGAAGACCTTTGTTTTCTGATGATTAATTAGTATGTTTAGCTCACTAGTTTGGAAGTTCTTGGCATTGCTTTGAATATACCTTTGAATATACTTTCCTAGGAAAATCTTGTTTCTTGTGGATTTTA
Organism: Antechinus flavipes; assembly: GCF_016432865.1. Lineage (NCBI taxonomy): Eukaryota > Metazoa > Chordata > Mammalia > Dasyuromorphia > Dasyuridae > Antechinus > Antechinus flavipes. The sequence continues at coordinate 106,620,303 of NC_067399.1, read as the reverse complement.
ACAAACCCTGAAATATTTCTCTTCCCTACACTAATAACTACTACTGCAGTGTCTCTAACATTCATTGAAGTGTGCACTTTGAGAGCTATAGCTTTTGCATCTTTCCTTGTAGCAATATTAATTTATAATGGAGGTCTGGTGCATGTGAATACCCCATCAACTTGCACAATTGGCACTTCTTCATAGAGGATTCTGAAGATGTAATTTTGAAGTACTGTATAAAGAAAGTGCTATGGGGAGATGAGCACATGTGGACATTTTGTTAATGGATCTGATCATCCAACTTTATAATCTGAAGGGAGATTTTTTCTAAAGATTATCTAGCTACAACCAATAGTGTCTTCCAGGATTATGAAATAGTTGTGGTTCTTTCTAAAATCCATAGGGTAGAGTGTGTTAATTTGTTTATTTAGGTATCTACTTAAGGACTATGCTATAAGGGGAAAGACCTTGAATTTTCTTTTCACATAAGGCCACCTGAAACTCAGGAAAGGTGCTCTTCCCTTGGTCTATTTGTTCATTTTTCTCTGTTTGTTTCCCCTGTTCCCATGGTCTTGTTTTCTTTTTCTGGATTAAATAGATAGCACAGTGTTAGGACATGGGTTCAGAAAGACCAGTTCAAACATTCACTAGTGAGCCTAAACAAGTTACTTTATTCTGGTTGCCTCATTTTCCTGCTCTGTAAAATGGAGACAATAATATCTATCTCACAGTCTTGTTATAAGGATTAAATGACATGATATTTTTATACCTTTATATTTTTCCAAATACATGCAAAGATAGTTTCAACATTCACCTTTGCATAACCTTGTATTCTAAATTTTTCTCCCTCTTCCCCTTTTTTGCCCTCCCCCAGACAGCAAGCAATCCACTCTAGGTTAAACATGTACAAATCTTCTAAACATACTTCCATGATCTTCATGCTATGTAAGAAAAATCTGATCAAAATAGAAAAAAAAAAAACATGAGAAAGAAAAAAAAGCAAGCAACCACTACCACTACTAAAAAAAAGTTTAAACTACTACATCTGATCTATATTCAGCCTCCATAATTCTTTGTCTGATACAGATGGTTCTTTCTATCACAAGTTTATTGGAATTTACTTGAATCATCTCATTGTTGAAAAGAGCCAAGTCCAAATGAGATAATACCTTAGCATAGTTGTTATTCAATCATTTTTCAGTCATGTCCAACTTTTTGTGACTCCATTTGAGGTTTTCTTGTCAACAACACTGGAGTGGTTTGCCATTTCCTTCTCCAGATAATTTTACAGATGAGGAAACTGAGGCAAATAAGATTAAGTAATTTGACTAAGGTCAGCCATGGAGTAAGTATCTGAGGCTGGATTTGAAATCAGCCCTTCCTGATTCTGGGTGTGGCTCTCTATCCACTGTACCACATAGATGCACTTGGCATAAAGTAAGTATTATATAAATGCTTTTTCCCCCTTTCCTGTCTTACCTTCTATTTTAGGTGCAGTAAATGAAGTCTTTAGCCCATGGAAGGATGGACATGGCAATCTGGGAGTAAGAGTGTAAGCCAGGTTTAGCCACCAGCCCAATATCTATGGCCTGAGAAGCAAGGAGTGATTTTATAAGGAAAATAAAACAAAACATATCCATAACTCTTCTCCTTAAAATATACTCACTTGATTCATTCACCCATGGTAAACATGACCTTATATCTCTCCTCTCTTTCATGGCTACACTCTGTATTAGTTCCTTTCATGTTATTTTTTTCTTAATTTTCTACAGATTTCCAAACTTCATCATTCAACTTCAAATTACTTTCTTCAATTTTACCAGTTTATATTTTTGCCTTGGTCCTCATCCTTCTTGACTTTGTCAGTTTTTGACAAGAGATGCTTGTCAGTCATCATCTTCTGCTTCATACTCTCTCTCTCTCTCTCTCTCTCTCTCTCTCTCTCTCTCTCTCTCTCTCTCTCTCAGTTTTGTGACATTTATCTATGATTTTTCTCCTATCCTTCATAGTCACTTCAGCTAGATTTTTGTCCATATTATTCTCACTAATGGTGGTTATCCCTCAAGGGTCTCTCTTATGTCTTCTTTTTCTGTTATATTATTCCCAAAATTCTCTTTGTGATTTCATCAAGTTCCATGGATTCCATTATCATTTCTATACAGATAATTTTCAGATCCACTAAGTTTTTTTTTGATCTATAGTCTCACATCTTCAAATCCCTATTAGACATTCTTAACTGGATGTTCTGTAACCATTTTAAATTCAGTATGTCCAACTCTGAGCTTATTATCTTTCTTTCAAAATTTTCCTCTTTTCCTAACTTCTTTTTTACTATCAACAATACCACCATCCTCCCAGCTACCTGGGCTTGAAATCCAGGTTAAAACTCATGCTCTCCAGCATGAATACAGAAAGGCTTGAAGAGACATATATGAACTGATGCTGAGTGAAATGAGCAGAACCAGGAGATCATTATACACTTTAGCAACAATACTATATGATGATCAATTTGGATAGAAGTGGCTCTCTTCAACAATGAGAGAATCCAAATCAGTTCCAATTGATCTGTAATGAATAGAACCAGCTACATCCAGAGAAAAAACACTGGGAAATCAGTATGGACCACAACATAACATTTCTACTCTTTCTGTTATTGTTTGCTTGCATTTTTGTTTTTTCTTTTCAGGTTATTTTTACTCTTTCTAAATCTGATCTTTCTTGTACAACAAGATAACTATAAATATGTATACATATATTGTATTTAACATATACTTTAACATATTTAACATGAATGGGACTACCTGTCATCTAGGAGTGGGAGTGGATGGAAGAAGGGGAAAAGTTGAAACAGAAGTCTATGCAAGGATCAAAGTTGAAAAATTACCCATATATACAAAGCATATGCTTTTTACCTTTTTTTTTACCTTTGCTCATAACATCTTTTATATTGTTTTTAGTCACCTCTGACTAAACTGGGGGTCTTCATGCTCCCAGTTAGGTTTCCTTGAAATAGGTACTAGAATGATTCACTATTTTCTTCTCCAATTTATTTTATAGATGATGAAATTGAGGCAAATAAGATTAAGTGACTTGCTTAGATCACACATCTCGTGTCTGAGGCCAGATTTGAAATCAGGTCATCCTAATTCTAGGCCCAGAACTATCCACTGTGCCACCTAGCTGACCCCATCTTTTCTGACACTGCCACCATTTTTCCTGTTGATCCTTCTGACCATGACTAGGTTGTTCTCCTTGCTTCAAGTCTTCCTAAAGCACAATTCTATGCAGGTCATCCTAGCTATTCAATCAAATCCAGGATCTCCAGGATCCTCTAATTATTGTTCAAAGACATTCCTAACCTGGCTGCCTATAGCTCCCTATTATTCTCCTACTTTACTCCCCTATACATATCCCATATTCTTGCCAGTGACAAGATATTCTATCTTCTTACTCTAATTATTTTCATTGACTATTTCTCCTGTCAAGAATTTTCTCCTTTCTTGCCTCTATCTCATCATTTCCCTGGCTTCAAGTTTCAGCTAATTTTCCACAAGAAGTCTTTCCCAATCCTCCTTGATGCTAAAACTTATCCGTTGAGATATCTTCAGTTTATCCTCTATACATCTCATTTTCACATCATTGTTTGCATGTTATACAAATCCATTAGATTATGAACTCCTTAAGACCAGGAACTTTTTTTGCATTTATATGTCAACCCTATATAACCCTAGTATTTTTTAAAAGTTGCTTGTAACATAGTAAGCATTTAATATGCTTGTTGACTTGGTTTCAGAAGTAATTTACTACAGAGCAGATGATATACAGGAGAATATTCCCTTTAGCTCACTCTGATGGGTTTGAGATTTTTTTTTCAGTTGCTGTTTACTTGAGCTTCCATTCACTGTGTATCTATAGTTGTTAGGAGACCACAATGAGTAGCCCTTTAGTTCTACTTAATTACTTGGAAAATTTATTTTGCAAAGGAATATTTATTTTATGGATAACCCCCCCAAATATTTTTGTTGTATTTTGTTCCCCTACTCTTTTGGTCTCTGGTAGACTAGTCTTAAAACTTAGCTTGTAATCTATATAGCATTAGTGACAATTTATATCCACATGTGACATGAGTATTGGTCAAGTGCTTCTACTGGACTGAATTCCCAAAGTTCACTCCTGAAAATCACTCTTTGTTCCTCTAGGCAATAATCCTCAGCTGGTAACATCATCAATTCTGTATTTCTAAATTCATATTTCTATAATTTGCCCTCCCAAACTAAAGAGTTGTTACAAAATGAAACCGAGTCAAAAATTTTGCCTGCCATAAGCAATTTATTTATTACTCTAACCTGGTTTGAAATGGAAAGCATGGTGAAAGTAATTGTGGGAGATGAGTGAGAGCAAAAACATGAGGATGATTAGAGGCACTAAGAACTTGATTAGTGGTTAAAACATGGTTCAGTATGTGAAGGGAAGAGGAATGGGGGTTGTTCTTCTCATTAGTTAATATTGTTTGTCCACAATATGCTTCAGAGCTGAAGAGGAAATATGGAAGATACATTCTTTATATCCATTACATTGTATGGGCAAAGCTAAATAGTGTCTTAAATATTTATTTCTCAGAGCTTTTATTTTTTAATTTTTTTAACCTTAGAATGAATAGTGCTAGTACTGTTCTTGTTATTACTATACATTTAATTGACATTTAAAATAAAATGGAAGCATTTTATTGCCATTGCAGTCTCAATCAACTAGCTTCTTCAGTTTAGAGATGCTGACAGTTAAATTTGTTAACAGGAATGTATTTTGACAGTTTCCTACCTTGACCAAAGCTTTTGGACTAAGTAGTGAGATGTTATTTAAATCTAGTGAATGTCAGGAGAATCTGTTATTCATAACGCTGAATCATTAAATAGAAATATATGAACAAATGTCCCAGGGACTTAGTTTCCCTTAGTTGGTGTACAGAGCTGCTATTAGCAGTAATGGGAACTATGTGTTATGCACTGAGGATTGCATGTTCCATATGGTCTTCATTATTCCTAGAAAAAAATGAAGAGAGAATTCAGACCAAGGAGTAGTCTTAAATAGAACCCCCATTAAAATTTTAAATTCATGAAAGTAAAAAGATATATTTATCAGCTTCAAAAATGTTTTAAATCACTGGCAGTTATTTGGACTCTTTTTCTTTCATGAAAGATTAAAAAATGGTATAAAGAGAAAGAGGTTAGCTTCTATTTGAAAGAATAAAAGGAAATCAGTATGGCCAAAAGTAATTTTCTTTTTAATTAAGCATACACATAAATACAAGCAGGACAAATTCATGGCATCAAAGGTCTTTTCTCTTCCTTGCTCTTGAGTTTCTGCAGAGTTCTGGTTTTGGTTAAGACAAATGCAGAGCAATTATTTCAGAGTTTTTAATAGATGGTTAAATATAGATGTATTTTTTCTCTTTTTTTCTCTTCCTTACCTTGCTCTGTGTGTCAGTCAAAAAAGATATGCATGATTATTGCTTCTGTAATACTTCTTATCCCCCCCAATCATCTTTTCTTAATGGAGAAACTCTTGGATATAAGATACATGAATAGCTCCTTGGAAGCTCTCTTGAATGGTTAAAAAGAAATTTATATAATGCTTTGTGATAGTCAGTGAGTGTTAAAGACCCTAATGGAGTTTCTTACTGGGAGATTACTTAGGTTAAGCACAACATGTCATCTCTTTATTTTGAAGGATTGAAAACAGTACTCAGGGAAATGAACTTCTTATTCTGTTTTCATACTAGACAAAAATATCTTTGTCTAGAATTTAGGGATGCTAGGGGTAATTGAATTAATTGAACATTCAATTAAAAATCTCATGCCAGTTAGAAAATGTCTTATCAATTATTCAAATAAGAATCTAGTCTGTTTAACACAACATGATCATAGTGGAAGAAGACAAAAAAGAAAATATAGAGGAAACAATGTCTTATGGTATAATGGTTGGGCATTTTTACCAATATGAAAAAATTAATTTTCTATTTGATTTCTGAAGTAGAGAACAAGAATTAGAATTACAAGTGAAATAAATAAAGAACAGTATTTATGAGAGAATGAGTGCGATGGCGGTGGATGCTTTTGGTGTTCTATTGTTGCATCTTAGGTTAGGGGCTCAGGAAACTGACTTTCCAAATGCAATACAGTGGAAATTTAATTAATGGCTCCTAGCTAACTCAATTTGATGTGTAACCACTCTAAAGTCTGGGACCAAATTCTGAGAAAGAGAGGGATGTAAAAGGAATGATACACTGACTTTTTCCCACCAACATAATTTCTCCCTTGCTCCTCAATAACATTTGGGGACATAAGATCACTATCAAAGATTAACTGGGGAAGCTTTCTGTCTTCCTCTTCCCCTTCATCTGAAACTTGGAATTGTCCATTGCATGTGTGACTTGTCATTTTAGCAAATGACATGGCTCTTTAAATTGCCCACTACTTTGTTTGAACTATGTAAGGTATTTTATTCCTCAGAACTAAAATTCAGTTTTCTACTATGGTTTCTACAAATAATAGTAGAACAAAACCATTTGGTCATAAAACTCACCTGGCTTTTTAATTCATCATGTAGAATGGTGTAAATGATTGTTCTTGGGTAAATCCCAAGATCCATTTTTTAATTTCTCAGTTCATTTTCCCATCTTATCTTAGGTACATATAAGGGTCTCTCTATAGTTCACTTATGAAAATGTGAATATTTTCCACCACAAATGCAGAAAAAACATTTTTATAAATATTCTTTCAGGAGAATTGCAATCAATGTAGTCAGAGCTTAACAAGCAGATGGATGTATTTGAATGCCATTATCTTGTGTACAATGATATTATCTCTTTCATGAAAAATTCAGCAGTTTGGGTTGCTTTAGTAAAGGGAAGATGGAAGCAGGAAAAAAATAGCAAGAAAAACATGATCAGACTCAGAATCCCTGAGGGGGTCCCATTGCATCATTTAGCAGGAGAATGAGCAATGCAGAAGGAGCAGCATTGGTAGACTCAGTGTCTGTTCTCCTTATGGCATTCTTGGCTCCAAGTTCTACTCGAGCCCCGCAGCTGTAGGTGGGAGCTCTTGGGCCTGCTAAAGCATCATACCGTGACATTTTTATCATCAGTCTAAGAGAAGAAAATAAATTTGCTAACAGAATAGAGTTGGCAGGCTAATGCTACCTTGTCACATTCCAGACATCTCCTGGTCTGGCTTGAGCCAGAGGAAACAGGAGTTTGGGCCAGAAAGAGTATGATGGACATGGTGTATACCCAGATATGGTGGGAGAAGGGTGGGGGTTTGCTTGCTGAGAGATATGTCTTTCTTCTGATGGCTTAAGAAATGAAAATCCCCAGGCAAAGGAAGTGACCTCAGTTTTGTTTTCTGAAGAATAAGGCTGTGTCAAACATAGGCAGAATGATGTTGACAGTTGAAATCATTATCCAAATAATATGGGTGGGCGAAAATAGTCTGTGCCTCTTCTTGAAAACTTACCAGGGTTCTTATTAACTATAAGGATAAAGTCAGAATTCCTAACCCCTAAATTCATTATCCTTTGTAGTGTTCCCAATTTCATTTGAATGATCCTCTGTATAAGCCTTTGATTAAAAACAACATGAACCCAGAATCCCAGAAATTCAATGTATATCCATCAGTAAAAAAGGAACAATAATAACATTTAACTTAAAAGAGTTGTTGTGAGAATCAAATGAGGCAACATATGAAAGTACATTGAAAACCCCAAAGTGATATTATGCATATAGACATATAAATATATGTCCAATGTATATTGGGCATATATTTATGTCCATATATATGCATTATATGTCTGTGTATCTATTCTTATTACACATATTTATTTTTGTATGTGTATATGGATGTATGGATATCTTGGTTCTGCAAAACTAAGTTCTCTGCAGGGAGGAACTATATCCACGTCACTTTAGAATCCCCTGATGCTTAGAATAGTGTCTTGTTCACAATAGATATTTAGTAAATCCTTGATGTTGAAGATACCATTGAATTATGTGGTGTAATGGAAAGAACAGTACCTGTGTTCTTATCCATAGATAGGCATTCCCTCTAAGTATACAAATATCTGTGTCTGTTCCTGTTGTTTCACTGAATCTAAATCTTGTTTTTGCAACTTAGTGTCAATCTTTCTTAGTGTCAAGTCACTTAGCCTTCTGAGTTTCAGTGTTCTCATTTGGAGAGAATTGGATTAGAAACATACACTCTATAGTCAAAAGATGCTTTAGAAATTAACTGGTTTAATTCTCTTAGTTTACAAATGCAAGAATTCTCTAGCTTCATATCTTTTCCCCTTTTGTCTCTTCTCTTACCATGCACATTCAGTCTTAGCAATTGATGATCATTAAGAAACAAACAAACATAGCACAAGTCTCAAATTTTAAGGGTATCTAGAGATCATTTTTCAGAATCTGAAAGAAGATATTTAAAAAAAAGAAAATATTGCAGAATATTATTTTATAAAAATAAAGTTGGGCAAAAACTCCCATCTGATATATTTACTTTCTAATTGCTAAAAATATTTATGAAAATGTTTTATGTATATATTGGGAGAATCCTCAATTAAAACATGAGAAGGAATCGGAAGATGTTTTTCCATAGTAGACCAAAGATTCACAATCATATAAATGAATAAGAGGTATGGTATAAAAATATATATAATCTGATGTATCTCATTTGTTGACTTTATTATTTGGGGAAAATGACAAAATGCACTTCATTCAATGAGTTGTTTCCTATATTTTTTATAATTATGTATTTTTGATGATTATTACTATAACAACTATAGTTCAATAATACATTGAGTAATGATATTAAGCAAAGTGAAAAATCGGGAGATATGCTTATATAAATTACTTAATAATGTCATGGAAGGTTATCACCTACAGAGTTCAAATAAAACATTTCCCTTTTAATGAAGTTCTTCAAAGGTAATAGCTGATAACATTTTATTAATTACCTAGAGTCCCAATATGGTATTTAATTTCTTCAATGCAATCTAGAGTAAAGCAAAAGATATTAGACTAACAGTTCACACTGGAAACACCAACTGGATGAAAAATGTTTATTTATTCAGATATTCATGCAGGCAGGTGTCTCCCAAATCTGAGAATGCCAGATTCCTTAGTCTCTCTTCTACTTGACATATCCATGTCCCCCTGCAAGGAGTTGAAATTGTCTATCCCTTTTTCTTTCCTTTCCATTTCCTCCTCAATAAAATGACTACAAAATGCTTCAGCCTGTATTCCATAATTTTAAATGTGATGTATATATACTGCAGTTTGATACTGAGCTGGAACCAAAATTGAATATAAGGAAGAGTAGATTTTATTGCATTTGGAAAATTTCATAAAACTTATAATGATCCCCAAATTCTCAGTACATCAGAAGACTTTTTCTTGACACTAGTGTTCTCCTACTGATGCTGCTGAATGCAACTCATGGACAATTTGGTCTTGAAACACTCAAAAATGTAATTGAAGCAACTCAAAGGTAATAGTAGAAATTAGGTAAATAATAATCTCATAACCAGAGGTCAATGAATATTTTGTTGGAATAGTAAATATATTTGGAAAATATATATAAATAGATTGAGTATTATTTGTTTGTTTGTTTTTTTAGCTTTTGTACAGAATATTTGTCATATGTTTGGTTAGAGAAATGAATAAATGTAAAGTGAATAAATAACTAATAGAGAGGTATACATGTTTGAATGAGTAAATGGAAGAAAGTTATGCATTAAAATTAATTTATTTTACTTTATGATTGAAATATCAGGAACATTGATTTAGAATTTTTAATTGTACTTTAGACCTGATGCTCTTATAAAGATTGACAATATAAGATTATTTAACATTAATCAATGCCTTCAGATTTATATATACATATATATATGTACATATATATATTCCAATATAATCATTGGTTGTTATAATTACTGCTGTTCAATACCTGAACATAAGCTTGAAGATCAATGTCTTATTCGAAATTTTATCCCTGGATATGAGAATAAGAATGTTTCATGTTGTATTAGGTAATGTTAAGTAAGGTATCTTGCTTCACTGTTTCCATTTAAAAAGCAAACAAACAAAATAAATTTATTTCTGCTTTGGAAAAATATTACTGGCACCCTGAAATGACAATTATTTTGAGATTTTGGATGGAGTATTATAGTATATTGGTCTAAAAATAAGTTTTAATTTCTGTTCCATCTTTTCTCCTCCCACACCTTACTTTTCCAATATTTGAAAGCAATGTGCAATTACTTCTTTCTTGTCTATTTCAGCAACTGCATTCAATAGGGATTTTGTAGTTGGTCCTCATTGACAACTTTGCCTCATAACTTGGTTTAAGTTTATCTTTGGTCTGCAGGAGGCCTTTCTTTTACCTAGCCTGATGTAGCTCTGTATCAGAGAGTAGACATCTGCAATCTCCGCTATGAGTCAATGTTCTAATTTTCATAACAAATGTGTTATAGAGTAATATTATATAACTAACAATTATAGCTATATTTCTTCTTTAACATATTTTTCTTTTAGTTATATGAATTATTAATATTTTGAGGTCCATAGGGTTTTTAATATAATGAAGAATTAACTTATCGAGGACTCTCATCCATTTTGTTTCCTACATTGAATGGCTAATACTTCTCTAAATGAATGACTTTTGTGATAACTAAAGGTCCACATTGGTAAAGAGGAAAGAGAGTTCAAACACAAAGACTAAATTAGTTCTGTGAAGAATATATTTTTTGCAGCTATCCAAAGTCTAAGGAGAGCTGGAGGCTTGGGAAGTTACAAATCTTCAAGTGTCTGCCAGATCAACTCATGGGGAGTAGGAAGTGGATAGCTTTCCTTTTCCTTTTTATGTTGGAAAGGTTCTGTCTGTAACCTGTGTCAATGGAATTTAACTAGTTTTAATTACTTCCCAGGGGTTCTAGGGCAGTGATTATTGGGGAAGCAAAGCTATTATGTCATCTTCAGTTCTGGTTTTGTCCTTTAAGATCTTTGGGTATCATAATTAGTTGAGGGGATGAATGAAGGAGAAAAGAGTCTGCTTCACTGAATGATTGACTGCTAATTTATTGGGCTTGTTCCTATAGATCTAGAAGCCTGCTTTCATGGCATAAGTTTAATTCTAGGAAACTTTCTCAAATCTCAGGGGCTTATGTCTGAATACAAATGGTCTTTACCTCATAAGTAACCTCAGGACAAAACAAAATATAAAAATAATATTAAGTTTGTTCATGGCCTGAATCTCTGATTTAACTCAATTCTCCTAAATCTATCACAAAACTCTAAATCATGTTGTAAATTCAGTAAACAGGTTAACATTCAGTAAGCACTTTTTATTCAGGACTTTATACTATTGGGATGTCATATCTATGAGATGAACCAGCAAGCTAGAATGAACATTGATACAGAATAAGACATATATTTGAAGGTGGTCTACTATAATTTTGAATCAATATAAGCAAAATTACTTGATTATGTAGACTGAAAAATATTCTTGGTATTTTTTCAGTTTTCCAAATCACATGTTTTACCTCAAAGATTGGCATGTATTACTATTTTAACTCTCCATGATTATGAATAAAATTTAAATTGGGGATAGAAATGTTTTTTTTTTTTATCAGAAAAGAAAGCTACTAACTCTTAAAGAAGAAACTCCCCTTCCTGACAAAGTCAGCCTTCTTTCTCTAAAATATTTTTTTCACCTTACTATATATTTCCTAATTTTGTCTGAGATCACTGTTTTCCTGAGGCTCAAGGAAGGTTAGAAAAGAAGTTAAGGGATTTAAAAAAAATTTTTTTTAATCTAAGTTGTAAAGGAGCTTGGAACCACACCACAAGCATCATAATTAACTTTAATAATTATAAATGTAAATGCAGACAAGCCACAAGGTTTTAATGGTGTGCCACATGCTTCTGCTAATTATTTTAGAGTTTGGACACATTCAGTGCCAGCTAATTATAAACCCTGCTATGGAAATCATCTGTTTATATTAGACTTATTGATCTCTAGTGTTTAAGCAATATGAAAAGGGAAATCTACAATGCTGGACCATCTGCTTTGTATTCCTAATTGCTTTTAAAGAATCAAATATATAAATAGTCAGCTTTTTATATATTGGATTTCAAATTCAAGAAAACATGTTGTGCAAATCTATGTGAACAAGAAAGAGTGTATTTAAAATTTTTTGCTCCCTTGCGCTTTCTTCTTTCCCTGAGCCTTTCAATTTGCAGTGTTTTCTGACCTTCCCACAGATATCCAAAATGCTAGCTTTCTCCTAGGCCTAACAGAATGGTCCAAGCTGTTGAGAACTTAGTCATCTTTGCCATTTACATCTTTTAATGGCACCCTTTCTTGTACTTACACAGCTTATGGCTATGAACATTTCTTGATATTTTACACCATAGATACAGAGGAAAAAGGTAGGGGGTTGAATGCTCAGGGTGATTTTTTGTCTCTTGGGAGGTATTTGACTTCTATAGGAACTTAAATCCATTGATTTTTGTGCTAGATGTTAGGGGTAGCATATTTCTACTTATGCTATTATCCTTTATGTCTTGTTTAAGGGTTTATTTTGACTCCTACTAAGTCCAAACCAAAATGAGGTTTATTCTTAGTTTGAGTCTTTTTCTCAAGTTGTTTGCTTAATCCATGAAAATTTCTGTTTTAAAGCTATATGGTTTTTATTTCAGATTCCTAAATATGTTGACTTGATGTAAGGCAACTAATCTAGAAAGAGTGGCTTCTTGAAATTGGTATTCCCTCTTTTCCTTTTTTTCTTCCATCTTCATCTTCTTTTCCACTTCTTACCTTCAGCATATTCCCACACTCTATCTTCGCTTTTGTGTTGAATTTATATTACAAATTTATTTGGCCTATAGAAAACTTCAATTCTTAAACATAAGACAAAAAAGATAAAAGTTGAGGAACAAGTTAGGAGCCTTTGCAGCAAAAGATCATTACAATTCATTTTTAATTTCAAGAAATTTTCATAGTGTGATGCAAAAATGAAGTAAATTCTTCTTGTCATTAAAAGAAAAAATGAATTTTGTGCCAGGCTGTGTACTTGAAGGAAAGCTACTTTCTTTCTCACCTTATATATTTAGGCAACAATGGTTAAGGCTTAGGTCATCTCTGAATTTCAATGACTAGCTCAGAGCAGTTTTGTTCTTGAGATCATATATCTCACTAACAAGAGTTGTAAAAACAAATAAACAAACAACCAAACAAAAAACAACTTTTACTGGCTTCTGGGGGTGGGGGGTAGAAGTTAGCTTGATTAAAAATATGCTCCTTACTCTCATTCCTCCAGACTACTATATTTTAGGGCAAGAGTTTATATAGAAGAAACGGATTCATCTTTTTTGTGTTTTGTGTTTTATGAAATAACCTGTTATGCTGAATTCTTCTTTTTCTCATTAGGAATTTACTCCTTTCAGGATGTTCATTGGCTTCTGGAGATGATTCTGCTCATTCTGCTTATTTTGCTGTTTTGAATAGAGACTTGGAATTCATACCTTTGACTGTTCCCACATTCCTTGATTTTTAATTTCTTCAGAATATAATATAATTATAGGGCAATCCTGTCCTTATAATTTAAATTCATTCTATTGAGTAATTCAACTTCCCCTACTCCCTCCAATACTCAGTTCCATTGGAGAAAACAACTATGTTCGGTTAGAAATTAGGACATTTTTTATACAGGTATTTTTAAACAACTCATGTGCTCTTTCTTGTTCCTCAAATTAGTAGAGCACAATTCGCAGCTAAATTTTCAAAGATCTTATGATCACGCCATTTAAATCAAATAGTACTGTTTAATGGCTTTTTAAAAAAGCAGTCATCCTTTGGATCTGAGCTTCAACATGATTATCTTCCACTTCTATTTAAGATGACAAGAGGCTAGTGGTAATTATTATATCATTTTCTATCCTGAGAACCGGGAAACAGTGTGTGCCTACATGATAATCTAGAGAGGTTGTTAGCATCTTTGATTTGAATTGTGGACATTAACTTGAGAAATATATAGCATGAGGCACAGTTTATAAAAGATCCACTTCCAGGCTTCTCTTCATTATTCTGCTAATCTGGGGTAATAGGTAAGAAATACATCTTATAAAAGTGTATATAACAAAGGTATTCTTGAACATTTTATTAACTTTTAAGTTTTTAAATTTAATACTGACCAACACTACAACCAAGCAGACTTGCTTTGTAACTATATCCATCCAAATTAATTTCAATACATTAAGTATCATATCTATGCAAATACTTCTAGTTCCGCCTAGATTATTTGTGTATTCATTGTTTAAGATGATTAGGACAATGCTGTTATAATTATGCTTTTCTAATTTCACACTATTTCATCAAGTCCTTTACAAATTTCTTTGCATTCTTCACTCTTGTAGAAGTCCATTATATAATTGTAATTAAATATATTTAAATGTTCTATTTTGGTAATTTAAGATGTTTTGAATTTTGCAATTGCATATAACTCTAATAGAAAAATTTTGAATTGATCATAGAAGATGGAATTGTTTGTTTTTGATATTGTTACTTTCAAGATATGGCCCCAAGAATGCAATTATTAGGTTAAAGGGCTTGATTATTTTGTAACTTATATAAATTGATTTTCAAAAGATTTTTAGCTTGTAATCCTTCCAGTAGTAAATTTGTGTTCCTTTCTCTATATAATACTTTTAGTATTCAGTTTTAAGGATTTTTGCTGTTTTTGTCAATTTGATGGAGGTAGGATAATATCTCAGAATTGTGCTTATCTGTATCTCTTTGATTATCAGTGAAGTTTGATAGGATGACTTTGTTTTTGGTAAATCAAATCCAATTTTTAAATAACTAACATTATAAAACTAATTTACATTTATCTTAAGTTGCCAGTGATTTCTAACAATGTAGCTGTTAGTATATCAATCCCTGGCTTACCTAATATATCTATAAACAAATGTCTAAATATAGAACTATTAATTTTTTGGCAAGTTTAGTTGGCAATGTGGATGATTTTTGTATGTTGGATTTTTCTTTAAGTGGTCCACACATCTATTGTATATAGGAAAACAGCAGTGATACAATGAAGAAAGCCAAAGGCTATAACATTATCTTGACTCAGACTTTTTCCCCTGGCACAAACTTCAAGTCATTCATCCATTTTGTACCTATTTTTCAATCATAAAATGGAGAAATTATGACTAAGCAGTTCAGGGATTTTGTCTGAGAACAAACTAACTGCTGTTTTTATATAGGTTGGATATGCCAATCAGCTACTTTATTGTTAGAGAAGTTTTCCATAAACTTTGAATTTGACCACAAAGTCACTTTTTTCCCCACTAAAAGTGTTTTCTAAAGCCTAAGATCTTTTTAGTAAAAATATTTATATAAAACTCCCTTATATTAGGTTGAAAATGTAGATATGAACTAAGTAGGATGAGCTGGATATCTATAACCAAACCCAACTGAATTAGCTAAACAATCATTGGCATTAGGGTTTCCAGTCAGTGCTTTGACTGAACTGGGTAAGGTTTTATTTGTTTGTTTATAGGCCTAATAGCTGTGAAGGTATATTATATACTACTGGATCTTGGTAGTATAGAATCAGTCATGCAAGGAATCATCAAAGTCAGTTTTAAATATTTGTGCTATGATAGGTTACTATTATAGTAATAATGTTAGCTTACTAGAATTCTATAGCCAGACTTACCTGTGGAAAGGTATTTTTAAAGAAAATATTATAATATCTGTTATACAATTCTCATCCTGCCTAGAAGATTAGTCAACTGGTGTCATTAAACTCTTGGAACATATACTGTCATATGAATTTATGCTATGAAATGGGAATAGTACTTTTTCACTTCTAGTTTATCTCTACTTATCAAAGAAAAAGCAATGTTAAAAAAGTTTATATTAAATGCCACAATGCTATCAATTGTAGCCTATGTATGTTTAATATATTGGTTAAATATTACTCATCATGTTAATAACAAAATCTCTTGAATTCCTATATATCAACCATGTTAATGTTATGTTTTATAGCCAATAACTTTATCTGAACAATGATTGAAAACCATTGGGATGAGGGAAATTAGAAATCTTATAAATTTCTTCAACCAGGATTGGCTGAATCTTTCTAGTATGAGAATGTACTTGGCTCCAAGTGAGTCTCTGTTATCCTTTAAATATATAAAACACAAGAGAAAGTAATTAAATTAAGTCTCTAGGACTCTCAGAACACCATAAACTGAGAATGCATGATATCCTTGGAAGAACAGATGAAAATTCCTCTTATAAACACCTGTCCTGACGTCTCTTAAACCATCACTAAACTTTGGCATGGAGTCCACCCTCACAATCTCCAATCAATTGAAATAGAGTATACTATAAAAGGAAGTATTTATATAATTTTGTGCTATTTTGTTTTATTATTATTTTTTTTTACAATGGGACCTCCCAAACAAAATTCTAAATTTTGGGTGCAGACAAGTGAAATAACAAAGGTATTAAAGCCTTCTAAGGCATGAGAAACTCTAAGTGATCCTCAACTGTAGTGGGGCTTCCGAAGCACTATAATTAGGGTTTTTGAGATGAAGTCAAACACATCCATGTTAACATTTGGCTCATTAAAAAAAAAAAAGTCTTATTTGGAGAATTAAGAGGAGTATTTTAGTCCCAAAGTAAATAATATAAACTTAACTTGTGACTTCTTTGATTATGTTGTAGAAAGGGTTAAAATTGTCTACATAGATCACTGAAGTTTTATCATATAAGATGACCTTAGGAACTGTCATCTCCCTTGAATTTATACAAAGAATTCAAAGTAAAGGTTTTCTAGGTTACACTTCTTTTTTCAACCCTTTGTCCTGTCAGCTCAGTCCTTGATATCTTCATCTGCCGACATGCCCAGATGTGCAGTGAATGTTGATTTGAGCTGGCCCCTCAACCCCTCCCTGCTGGTGTCATTAAAACCAGGGAGGTAGCGGCTCCCCTGGCATCTTTGGCACGGCTTGGCTTTACACTGCGGACTAAATTATTGATGAAGAGCACTTCTGTCGCAGTGTGTTTTACCCACCTTTAAATGAAACAGCGCGGATAGAGCTGTCAGTGCCTCCTCACTCCCTCCAACTTCTACATGACATTTATGATGTGGTTCAGATTGCACCGAAGCAATTAATTTCCAGTAGAGTCTGCACTCAGAATGAAGATCCCTGACAATTACCGAGGGCTGGTTTTTCAATGAGCATACTACATACTCATCAATACTGTACACAAAAGGAAAACATCAAAACATACAGACCAAGGGGGTCTGGGATTTTCCATTCTTTTCTCCCACCCCTTGAATTTAGTCTGGGATCCTAGGACTTCCATAATATGAATCTTATTCTATTTATAATTTTTGATAGATAGGTGATCATATTTTCTCCCTATATATTTTATAACATCTTGCTGAAAGTTTTATAAAATTTGCTTACTTTCAACATCTACTCATTTTGAGATGCAACTTTTGCCTCCTTATTCTTGCCAATGGACACTTCTTTGAAATCTGGAATTCAGTAGCTAAGGTGGTCTTAGGACCACACTTAAGCCTCGGTATATTTTCCTAATCAAATGTAAATCATATTATACTATAGTTGGTCAAGAAGAAGATGAATATTTCTGTATTCGTAAAGTTCAAAATTTTGGCCAACCTTGCAAATCATAATTTGTTTCAGGGGATATAATAAAATCTTGCTATTCAGACTAATTGGGGCATGAACAGTTTGAATTATAAAAATTGAAAAAAATAAGTATAGTTTAATAATTTTTCTACCACTCATACTTCTCTTCCCAAGATAAGACAACACAGCAGTTCTATTGGGGGTGGGGAAGTGAGCATGTAAGAGCAATGACATGGTAGATTGCTTAGCATTTCTGTTCTTACACAGAATGCCCACCATTTATACATTTAAGGGGAAAGGTAATGTAACATTTGTATGTATAACTTGGCCTTTACTAATTTTGCTCACTAAGAGAACTAAAGTATGCAGAGAGACAGAGAAAGAAGGAGAATTTCATGTTGTTGCTAAAGTTTTGTAAAATATTTCCTTTTGGAGACTAAATCCTTTTGAGAAAGTATGCAGGAGAGCAAGTAGTGAACGTATTCACCGTTAGGAAGGGTTTCTTATGTCTACAGTTGAGATGTCATGATATTCTAGAGTCTGGGAACAATTAATACCATTAGGAGTATGTTATGACAACTTTTTACCTTCAGTGTTCAGTAGAAGCTATATTCTTGTTACAATTCTTTGAGACTATTATTATCCTTGGCTAGCACATGCATAGTAGGAGCTATGAAAAGGCTAAGTGTGGTCTAATGTAGAACTTTCTTTCATAAATAGATAAATTTGTAATGTTTGTATGTAAATGTGTTAATTAATTTTTTTTTGCCTTGAATCTATCATTTTCCTCTCAGTTAATCTCCATCTCTGTGACAACAGGTTGGTTTCTTTTGTTTGTTTGTTTCTGATAAAATACAGAATTGTTGGAAATGGAAATGGCTTTACAAATTACCTATACCAACATTTTATGGATAAGGAAAATGAAGCTCAATGGGTTTAAGTAATTTATTCAGTGTAAGAGTTTTGAACTTCTGCCCTTCCACATCTAATATTTTCCACTGTGCTTTCTACAATACAGCCTTGATCTAAACATATCTGATATTCCTTCCCTTTATTGAGAGACCCATATAAAGTAGGTCTTACTAGGAAGGTTCTTGTGCACACTTCACCATGAATTTTATAATTTCAATTTAAAGATGATCCCAGAACATCCACTTTTTCATTTATTAACTGACTACACTCTTTTAGACTTCTTTGGAACATTTTTAAATTATGTCATCATGCTCCAGAAGCTCCATCACTGGGAATTTCATCATCTTTCAAGATCCCATCTGTAGAGGGATGAAACTATTGAATCAATGCACTGAGGTTAGGACTGCCGAGCACTTAACTACTGATTGGACAGTACTCTATGGACATATGCTCGGAAAATGGTCCTTTCCATTATCTGTACTGGCTCAATAATTGGTGTATAGAGGATTATAGGAGGGATTGGGGGTTGAGTAAGACTAGCCAGGGACACACTTTAGCGGTAGAGGGAGAAGGCAGTTGCAGAGAATCTGCTTCCATCCTGTTCAATCCTGAATCTGGGGACCAAGAATAAAGATTAAGGACTTTTGCTTATCCTGACTCTGGCTGATTCTGGGGTGTCCTGGGTGCTAGCGAGGTCATTACACCATCAACTTTGACATTTATACTTTTCAGTATCCTCTTCCCTGCTAAGGCAGAATAGACCAGCCATCTCTTCATTTCCCATTTGGCAACACTTCTCTGGGCTTCTCCATTATGCTTTTGCCCCACACCTCTTCCTCCTGCTCTTTCAGCTTTTTTTGTTTGTGTTTGTGTGTGTATGGTCCTCTCCCATTAGTTTGTAAACTCCTAGAGAAGAGAAAGTGTCTTAATTTTTTTTTTTTTGATATGTGCATCCCCAGTATTTAGCACAATGCCTTGGGTTTATCAGTAGACAGTAAAAAAAAAAAATGTCATTTAACTGATTAATTGTATGTTTCATTTACTTTCAATGACACTGAAGCTATTTATGGAGCTAAATGTTCTCTTTTAATCATACAGATGAAGGTAATATTTACATAGGTATTGTAGGTATATTTTCATAGATTATTGGGAAGGCAACTTCATTTAACTCTTTTTTATTCTTGATAATAAAAAGAAAAAATAGCTTTAATTTTATTTCTAATAACAAAGAATTGTAAAGTAAATGCTCAAAAATTGGGGGAATGACAAAACAAAGTATGCTATATGAATAAAGAAAAAAATTTTGGAGCAAAATGGGAAGACTGGTATGAACTGATACAGAGTGAAGTGAGCAGAACTAGGAAAGCATGTTACATAATGGCAATATGATTATAAAGAAAAAACAACTTACAGGGGTCCTCAAACTTTTTAAATAGGGAGCCAGTTCACTGTCCCTCAGACTTTGGAGGGCCATACTATAGTAAAAACAAAAACTTTGTTTTGTGGGCCTTTAAATAAAGAAACTTCATAGCCCTGGGTGAGGGGGATAATAGATCGTCCTCAGCTGCCGCATCTGGCCCACGGACCATAGTTTGAGGACCACTGTAACTTAGATCAATGCAATGAAAACTCATGATTATAGAAAAGATAAAGGAAACTACTTATAACTGACTGGAAAATTGTTTGATTCAAGACACTGAATGAGATATCACATTTTGAACATGAACATTTCTTTTTTTTTGACTATACATTTTAGCAGGATTTTTTTCTTCAATTATTCAATTGGGGTAGAGTGAGTGGGAAAAAGATAAATATTTGTCAATCAGAAAAAAATAATTAAATTTTAAAAGTTCTAAAGGAAAAATCAAATGGGGACCCCTCAGGCTGGCTGGGTGTGGCTGAAGCTTTAGCAGGAACCACAGAGATTTTTACCTCCCAGAATGAGTAAGGGTTTGAGCCAGGAAGACTGAGTGAACCTTGACTGTTTGGGAATGCCAGGCCCAGCTGTCCTGCAGGGACAGAGTCCTGAGTGAGAAAGAACCAGCACCAGGTGAGTGCAGAAAGTACTAGCTATGGACATTTGTAGGAGGGTGGAGATCTTGCTTTAGGGTTTCTTGTCAGAGTGGAGAGCTGAAGGGAAGCTTGAGGCACCATCCCCCAATCCCATGATTAGAGGTACTTAACATTACTACCTCTTATTTAAAATAATAAAAAAAAAGAACCCCACCATCTAAACATATTACTGGAATCGGGAAGACCAGGGTTCATATTAGTGGACATTTAAATGAAAAAAGTTTCAGCCCCAAAGAGTAATGTGGAATGGCTCCCCACTCAGAATTTATAGACCTCAAAAAATAATTTAAAAATCAAATGTAAGACATTCAGGAAAAAATTTTTAAAAATCCAAGAAAAAAAGATTATAAAAATTAACCAATTAGAAAAGGAGATATAAGCCCTCAAAAATGAAAATAATTCTTTGAAAATTACAATTGGGAAAGGGAAAACCTATGAAGCTATGAGAGATCAAGAAATAATAAAGCAGATGATAAAGAATGAGAAAATAGAACAGAATGTGAAATATAAGAAAAATGACAGATTTGGAGAGCAGATCAAGAAGAGAAAATATAAGATTAATTACACTTTCAGGAAGTTATGACTAAAAAGAGAACCTTGACAGGGTAATGCAGGAAACAATCCAAGAACATTGTATTGGAGTGATAGAACATAAGGAGAAAGTAGAAATAGAAAAAAAAAATCCACCAATCATCACCTCAAAGAGATCTTTTGTGGAAAACACACCAGAATATTATTGCCAAATTTCAAATCCCCCAGATTAAGGAGAAAATTTTGCAAGAAACAAGAAAAAAAATTCAAATAAGCTGGAGCTACAATTAGAATTGTACAAGACTTAGCAACAGCTCCAATAAAAGACCACAGGTCCTGGAATCATATCTACTAATAATCAAAAGAACTAAGCCTGAAGTCAAAAACATCCTATTGAGAAAAATAATTTTAAATGAGAAAAATGGACATTCTATGAGCTTACAGATTTTTAGAACTTTCTATCAACCAAATCCGAATTTATCAAAAAAATTAACATATAAGAGCCAATATTTCAATTTTAAGAAATTCATTGTGGACAAACTGTTTAAACATGGACAAAATTTTTTTAATATGGGAAATCTATAATATATATTTGAGTCATATCAATAATAAGGTAGCTCAAAAGAAAGATTGACAGAGTTAAGGCAAAAATAGTAATCAGGTTATGCAAATGAAGTGCAGAGGAAGAATAAATACAGAGGCATTAGAGAGGGAGAGGAGGACTGGTAGTTCTGAAAATTTACTCACATTGAGCATGGGTTCAATAGACAACTATATATATATATATATATATATATGTATGTATATATATATATGTATATGTATATATGTACATATGTATATATGAAGGATATAGCATCCTCCAAAATCTGTAAAAAAATAAGGAGACCGCTGATGGGGAAGCAAAGGATGATAAAAGAAGAGTAGGAAGGGATCCTTGGATAGGGGAAGGTTAAGAAATAGCAAGGCAAGTTATAGATCCGAATTTAAGCAGAGTCAGTAAGGATAGATATGTGAGGTGTGAATGGATGTGATTGTTTATGTGTATGTATATATCTACATATGTATATGTAAATATATCTTTTCTTAACTGTAGCTTGCTTGGGATAGTGGGGGGAATAAAAGAAAGGAAAAAAAAATAAAGTAAAAAATGTGCACAACAGAGAGCCAAAGCACAATTTACGAGTAAAGAAAAAATGGATACTCATGAATATAATTTCTTCTACTATATAAATACTTTCTTAATGTGATAATTTGTTATCTATTTTGAATCTGCTCTGATGTTCTACTGGGCACATGACAAGGTTCTCTTTTGTTTTGCTTTATTTCATTTTGTATTCCTTTTCTGTTTTTTATTTACTTGCTGTTTTTTAAAAAATAAAATACATTAACATTAAAAAAAAAGAGAGAAATACTTTTTACTCCTGGGTCAAAGTACACAAATCACATATTTATATTTTCCTTCCTCTATTAAATTCTTATTCTATTGCCTTATGTTGTGATAATCTTGGGCTCTCAAAAGTTATATGAGCATAGGACAATTATTGGTAAGTTTTGTCCTTCTGCTAGGACTTGAAATTTGGTGCTAATAATAATAATATCTGTCATTTCTATGTATGTCAGGCTGAAGATTAGACTACTCAAATTTAAAGTGAGTTTTCATTAAGTTGAGATAAAGTGATATTTTTTTAACCCTAAACAGCACTTGTAGACCATCAACTAAATTGTGGATGGATCTTTGTTGGGGAAAAAGTACTCATACCAATAAAATAATACATTTCATCAACATTGATGGGTACTTTCCTTTATGACTTCCTCTGCCAAGATGGTAGAGTGAGGAAGGAAGCTTTGAAGCCCTTCCAAATTCCCTTTTAAATAACTATTGAATTGATCTAGAATTAGGGAAGGTCCTAGAATCTACCAACAGAGAGACTGTTTTTAGAGAAATCCAGAAGCAGGGTCTTGCACCTGGGGTGGCCCAACAACAAAATCTTTCCTCCAGGGCCATCCACAAGAAAAACTCTTGTTACCATAGAAACTCAGCAGAAAACTCACCCCTGGAGCAGGCCAATAGCCAAATCCCACATCCAGGGAAGGCCAACAGGGATTCCTCCACCCCTAAGTACAAATCAGAAGGGAAATCTATCCTTCAGAGAAAGCAAGCACCTAAGTCCTGAAGCCCAATGAAAGCCAGCAGTAGGATCCAGAGCTCCAGCACAAAAATCTTGGGACAGTGCAGAACCAGAACCCAATTCTCACATCAAAATACCATATCACAAAAAAGACAGAAAAAATAAGCAAAAAAAAAAAAAAGACCTTGATTATAGAGCGTTTCTGTGATGTTAGGAGGATCAGGACATAAATTTAGTAGAGGACAATAGTGTCAAAATGGCTATATGTGA
This sequence comes from Antechinus flavipes, assembly GCF_016432865.1. Classification (NCBI taxonomy): domain Eukaryota; kingdom Metazoa; phylum Chordata; class Mammalia; order Dasyuromorphia; family Dasyuridae; genus Antechinus; species Antechinus flavipes. The sequence continues at coordinate 106,596,681 of NC_067399.1, read as the reverse complement.
AATCCCCTAAAGAAAAATTATAACTTGGCCTCAGGATTAAAAAGAATTCCTGGAGAGTTAAAATTTTTTAAAGAAACAAATTAGAGAAGTAGAAGAAAAATCAGGAAAAGAAATGAAAGCAATGCAAGGAAATCATGAGAGAAGAAAAGGGAAGAGAAACAAAGAAAAATAGTACCTTAAAAAAAGAACTGTCCAAATTGGGGGGGGGAGTACAAAAGCTCCCTTACAAATTAGAATTGAACAAGAGAAAATTAAAAATTCTATGAGACATAAAGATATGGTAAAACAAAATCAAAAAGGTTTAAAACAACGGAAGGAAATGTGAATTTTTTCAGTGTAGAAACAGTGACCTAGAAAATAGATCCAGAAGAAATAAAATAAGAATTATTGGACTACTTGAAACACATGATAAAAGAAAAAAAATAACCTCCCTCCTCCCCCCCAAAAAAAATCAACCTGGAAAGCATATTTCAAGAAATTAGCAAAGAAAACTGCCTTGATATATTAGAACTGGAGGACAAAAAAGAAATTGAAAGAATCCACTGATTACTACCTGAAAGAGAATAGAAAAATGAAAACCTCCAAGGAGCATTACAACACAATTCCAGAGCTCATAGTTCAAAGAGAAAATATTGCAAGCAGCTAAAAACAATTTAAATATTGTGAGGTTCTAATCGGTATTATATACTGGCAGCTTTCACATTAAAGAATCAGAGGGCTTGGAATATGATATAGTAGAAGGCAAAAAGTTAGGATTACAACCAAAAATCACCCACCCAGCAAAACTGAATATAATCTTCCAGGGGAAATGTATATTTAATAAAATGGAAGATTTTCAAGCATTAAAAAATAAAAATTAGATAGGAATTTTAAAAAATGACCTCCAAATGCAAGACTTAAGGGAAACATAAAATTGTAAAAAAGAAACAAGAAAGAGAAAGCATAAGAAATTCAATAAGACTAAAACATTTATATCTCTATATGACAAGATATTTATAACTCTTATTATAAGAACAATAAGAAAGAGCACATGAAGATAGAGTATGTGGATATAAAATGACTTTTATGAGAGGATACTCCCCAAAAATAAAAGCGGTAAGAAAGAAAATTGTACTGGATAAAGCAGGCAGGAGATAAAATTTGGGTACATTATCCCACATATAATGGAGAAAAAATGGGATGTTGGATTGATGGGTAAATATCTTACTCATCAAAACTGGCCCAAAGAGAAAATAACGTACATACTTAATTGGATATAGAAATCTGTCTTGCCCTCAAAGGACAAAGGGGATGGGGATGATGGAAGGGGGAAGGGAGATTGATAAAATAATGAGTAGTTTGGAGAAGGCAGTGATCAAAAGTAAAATATTTGTAAGGAAGGAAAGAGTAGGTGAAAAAGAGATGACAGAATAAACAAGGGAAAATATCAAAATAATAGAGAAATACACATTCATCATAACTATAAATGTGAATGAGATGAAATCACCCATAAAACAAACAGCATAATAAATTAAAAACCAGAATACAATATGTAGTTTACAAGAAACACATTTGTAGTGGAGAGATATACACAGGGTAAAGGTAAGGGACAGAAATGGAGTCTATTATGCTTTAACTGAAGCAAAGAAAGCAGGTGTAGCAATTATGATTTCAGAAAAGCAAAAGTAAAAACATCAAATTTATGGAGATAAAGAAGGAAACTCTACCTTACTGAAAGGTACCATAGAATTGAGGTCATATCACTACTAAACATATATACACCAACTGGTATAACATCCAAATTCTTAGAAGAGAAGTTAAATGAGTTACAAGAAGAAATAGATAACAGAACTGTACTATTAGACACCTCAGCACATGCATGTAATTTCCAGGTGAGGATATTAGGTGAATGATCTTAAGACATTAATTTAAGCCTACCATTCTCAGAACTAGATAAATCAAACCAAAAAATACACAAGCAAAGTGTTAAGAAAGTGAATAAAATTCTGGAAAATTTTGGATATCAGGAGATGCATCTCAGGAGAAAATTGAATAGAAATATGAGAGAATATTCCCTTCACAGTATATGATTCCTACACAAACATTATATTAGGACATAAAAAGATCAGAACCAAATACAGAAAAGAAAAAAATAGTGAATGCATTTTTTCAGAACATAAGGCAATAAAATTACATGCAATAATGGACAGTGGAGAGATTGAAACATAGTTGGAAATAAATAAGCAATCTAAAAAAACCCACCCTCAAACAAATGTGTCAAAGAATAAATCATAGAAACAATAACTTTACTAAAGAAAGTGACAATAATGAAACAATATACTAATGTAGTACTTAGCTATATATATATCTATATATCTATATATTTATATAGATATATATAGATATTTCTAATTTCTATGTCAGTAAACTAGAAAAAATGTAGCAATGAATTGGTGATGCAGTAAAATTTATAAATTCTGAAAATCAAAGGAAAAATTAATAAGGTTGAAAGTAAGAAAACCATTGGACTAATAATGCTAGAAACTGGTTTTGTGAAAAGAAAAAAAAACAAAAACAGATAAACTCCTGGTTAATTTGATTTTTAAAAATGAAAGAGGAAAGCCAAATACTAGAAAAAAAAAAGAGGTGAACTCACCACTAATAAAGAGAAAATTATGACAATTGTTTGGAGCTACTTTGTCCAGATATATGCTAATGAATTTAGCAATATAAATAGAAAGGATGAGTATATGCACAAATAAATTTCCCAGATTAACAGAAGTAAAATATTTGAATACCAAACTTAGGAAAAGAAATTGAACAGGTCATCAATAAACTATAAATTTTCTAAGAAAAAAATTCCCAAGACCAGATGAATTCACAAGCAAATTCAATCACATATTTAAAGAATAAGTAATACAAATACTTTCTCTCTGTATGTATTTCTCTCTTCTCCCTCCCTCTCTCTCTCTCTCTCTTTCTCTCTTTTTCTCTCCTTTCCTTCTTCCCTCCCTTCCTTCCTCTCTCCCTTCCTCCTTCCCTTCCTCCCTCCTTTTTGTCTTTCTGTCTCTCTTTATCTCTCTCTCTTTCTCTCTAATACACACACACACACACACACACACACACACACACACACACACACACACACACACAAACACTATTTGGAAAAATAGGCAAAGAAGGAGTTTTACCAAGTTCCTTTTATAACACAAATCTGGTGCTGAGTCCCAAATCAAGAACAGCCAAACTAGAAACAGAAAATTATGGATCAATTTTCCTAATTAATATTGATGTAAAAGTTTTAAATAAAATACTAGCTAAGAGATTAGAGCAATATATCCTAAAGATTATATACTATGACTAGATGGAATATATACCAGAAAAACAAGCCTGGTTGAATATTAAGAAAGTTATCAATGAACTACATAGAATTCCCAATCCTTCTCTTTTTGTCTGCCTGCATTTTTGATTTTCTTCACAAGCTAATTGTATACCATTTCAAAGTCCAATTCTTTTTGTACAGCAAAATAACTGTTTGGACATGTATACTTAAATTGTATTGAATTTATACTTTAACATTTAACATGTATTGGTCAACCTGCCATCTCGGGGAGGGGTTGGGGGGGAGGAGGGGAAAATTGGAACAAAAGGTTTGGCAATTGTCAATGCTGTAAAATTACCCATGCATATAACTGTAAATAAAAAGCTATAATAAAAAAAAAGAAGAAGAAGAAGAAGGAAGACAGTGAGGATCAGAATAAAAGCATATATCCAGGTAGGTGAAATGGAAAGTAAAAATAAAGTAATTTTCAAACAAAAAAAAAAAAAAGAAAATTATCAGCCTAATTGAACATATTAATAACAAAACCAACAGGAATTACATGATTATTTCCATAGATACAGAAAAAGCCTTTGACAAAAATATAATACCTATTCTTATTAGAAAGCATAGGAATGCATGGAGTTTACCTGAAAATGTTTGGTAACATTTATCTAAAACCATCAGCAAACATTATTTGTAATGAGGATAAATTAGAAGCCTTTCCAATACAATCAGGTGAAACAAAGATGCCTATTATGATGTCTGTTATTTAATATTGCATCAGAAATGTTAGCTATCACATGAAAACAGAAATAAAAGGAATTAGAATAGGCAATGAGGATCCTAAAACTATTCACTTTTTGCAAATGATATAATTTGAAAATCCTAGAGAATCAGTTAAAAATTAAGTAAAACAACTCTTGCTGGACACAAAATAAATGCACACAAATCATTGGTATTTCTAAATATTTCTGACAAATACCAGAAGCAAAAGGTAGAAATAGAAATTCCATTTAAAATGATTTTAGACAGCATATAATATTTGAGATTCTACCTACCAACACAAACCCAGGAATTATATGAATGAAACTAAAAAAATACTTCATATACAAAGTTCGATCTAAACAATTGGAAAAATATTACTTGCTTATGGGTAGATTGAACAATATAATAAAAATGACAATTCTATCCCAATTTATTCAGTGACATAGCAAACTATCACAAAATTATTTTATAAAGCTAGAAAAAATAATAAAAAAAATTATAAGAACAAATGCTCAATGATATATCAAAGGAGTCAATAAAAAAGTGGTAACAAAACAATCAGATACTGCCTAAGAAAAGAATACTGGTAATCAATAGAATAGATTAACTATAGATTATATTATAATAAATGATCATAATAATTTAATATATGACACACCCAAAGATTCAAGTTTTTGGAATAAAATTCATTCTTTGACAAAAATTGCTGGGGGAAACTGAAAAATATTTATAGCAGTAACTTTGTGTAGACCAATATCTCATACTGCATATCAAGGTAAGGTCAAAATGGGTACATGCTTTCCACATTAAGGTTGATACAATACCCTTGCAAATTAAGAGAGCATGGAACATTTACTGTCAGATTTATGAACAGGGGAAGAATTGAGGAACAAAGAATACATGGAAAGCATTACAATATGTAAAATAGATAATTTTGATCATATAAAATTAAATATGTTTTTGCACAAACAAAAGCAATGAGAGCACAATTAAGAGGAAAGCAAAAAAAAAAAAAAACCTGGGGAAAATTTTTTTGCAACAAGTATGCTTCATTTCTCAAATAGAGAACTGAGTCAAATTTATAAAAATACAATTCATTCCTCAATTGATAAATGATCAAAGAATGTGAATAGGTACTTTTTAGTCAAAGAAATCAAAGCTATCTATAGTCTTATGAAAAAATAATTTAAATCACTATTCATCACAGGAATGCAAATTAAAACAACTTTACACCTATCAGAGTGGCTCATATGGACAAAAAAGGAAAATTATTGATTTTTGAGGAGATGTGGGAAAATTGGAACACTAAAGCATGATTGGCAGAGTTGTAAACTGTTCTAATCATTCTGGAGAGCAATTTGGAATTCCATTCAAAGGGGTATGAAATTGTGCATGCCCTTTGATCCAGCACTACCACTGCTAGATCTATCTCCCAAAGACATCCAAAAATGTTTATAGCAACTGTTTTTGTAGTGGCTAAGAACTGAAAATCAAAGGGATGCCAATCAACTGGGAAATGGCTCAGCAAATTATGATATATAATTGTGATGAAATATTATTTTGCTATAAGAGATGACAAGCAGGATGATTTAATAAAAACATGGAAAGACTTATATGAACTAATGCATAATGAAGTAAACAAAACGAGGAGAACATTGTATACATTAATAACAATGTTGTTAGATGAAGAATTGTGAATGACTTAGCTATTCTCAGCAATACAGTGATCCAAGACTAATCATGAAGCTTACTATCTACTTCCAGGAAAAAGAACTGATATTTATTGAATAGAAATAGAAATGTATTATTTTTCATTTTTTTCTTTTATTTTTCCTTTATTTGAGTATTCTTATATAAAATGCGTAATATGGAAATATTTTACATAGTTGTACATATATAACCTTTATCTGCTTACCATCCAAGGGAAGGAGAGAAAAAATTTGTAACTCAAATTTTTAAATAAAAATGCTGGGAGAAAAAGAATTATTTGTATACATGTTTAAGTTGAATAATCATAGTTTGGTTATGGAGGGATACACTGAGATTGGAGTTAGAATTTTACCTCAGAGGCCATCTAGTTTAACCTCCTGATTCCAGTTCCTGGTTCTGAGCCTTCCTAGCCATTTGGCTATGAGGAAGTCTAAGTTTTAGTGTGCTTCTCTGTGAAAGAGAAGTGGTGATTCTTGAATTACCATGCTATAGAAACATATTTTATTAACTTTAAATGTGTGATATATTGTTATCATTATTAATAATGACAAAATATTTGGGCATACCATTGATTAATTATTAAAAAAATATTAAGCACCTCCTATGTGTAATGCATTATACTAAGTGAGCTGGGGATACAAAAAGAGGTAAAAGACAGTCCCTACCTTCAAGGATCTTATAGTCTAATAGGAGAAACTACATGCAAGCAAATATATACAAAACAAACTATATGTGATATAAATAGGAAATAGTTAAGAGAGGGAAGGCACTGTAATTAAGTAGTATTGGGAAAAGCTTCCTGCAGAAGGTCAGATTTTAGTTGGCACTTAAAGGAATCTAATGAAGTCAGTAGTTGAAATTGAGGATGATGAACTTTCCAAGCATGGGAGCAGTCAGAGAGCATGCCCAAAGTTGAAAGATGAAGTGTCTGGTTCCTGGATCAGACAGGAGACCATTGTCACTGGATCAATGAATATGTATTGGGTAATAAAATGTAATAAGATTAGAAGGTTGAAGGAAGCTTTTTTTTTTTTTTTTTTTTTTTTTTTTGAGAGAGGAGAAAATTGAAAAGGTAAAATTGACAGCTCTTAGCAACAAGTTTGATATGGGAATGGTGGTGAGAGAGTGAGCAATATGGAATAATTTCTAGTTTATGAGTCTGAGAAACTGAGAAGATGATGTCATCCTCTACAATAATAAAAAAGGGAGGGGAGGAGGTTTTAGGGAGAAAGATAGTAACTTCAGTTTTGGACATATTGAGTTTAAGATGTCTCCTAGGCATTCATTTTGAGATATCTGGAAAGCATCTGAAGCTGTGAGATTGTAGGTCAGCAGAGAGATTGCAGCAGGAAGGATAGATTGAGAATAATTAGCATAGAGATGGTAATTAAATCAATAGAAGCTGATGAGATTGCCTAGTGAAGTAGTATAGAGGGAGAGGAAAAGAGGGTGCAGGATAGAACCCTGAGGGACACTTATAATTAGAGGGTGTGATCTGATTGAACCTTTTTTGGCTTAGTTATTTATATAACATACTTTTCAACAAACTTGCCTGCTAAGTTTGGGGAATACAAAAATTTAAAAAAATAGTTATATTGAGATGTCATATTAGAAAAATAAAGTTCTCTGGTTTCCCTTATGAAAATTCTTTTTAGGATATTCTCACGAATATGTATAGTTCCTAAATTATATCCTACTCTGTGTTTTATGTTTATTTGAACAGTTCAAGGATATAAGATTTCATTAAGGTGAATACCTATTCCAGTGATGCACATTATAACTTCGTACATTTTGTTTAATTGTAGTCATGACTTCTAATTTTCCTGTGATGATCTTTTACCCTTTTGATCTTAAGCTAGTTTTGGGGAAGAAATGAAGTCCATTGTTATACTAAATTCCTCCTAGCTGAGAAGGACTTGTTAGAATTTGTGCTACACTGGAAAAGTCTAAAAGAATTCATAGTTACATCCATACAATAATGGAGAGCTTTAGAATATTTCACATGATTTGTGATTTTGTGTAGTATTTTTTATAACACTCCATGAAAGAAAATGATGATCAATATAGAATTCCCTGTTTGATAATTCCTACTTCTGGTGCAAATCAGATCAGCCACTATGTATGACTTAAAAGATAAATCCTCAGGTGCAACTTGAGGCATAGAAGTCACAAAATTCATGTCAGAGGTGGGATTTGAAACCAGGGTCTTCTTAACTCCAATCTTAGCATTCAATTCACTAGGCTATGATATAACTATTTCATGTGATTTATTCATTTATTAGTAGGGTAATATATGCTAAGTCATAGTTGGTACATGTTACTCTCATTTTCTTCTGGGCATTGTTTTTAAAAAGTACTATATTACTTTTTATATAGATAGGGATAGAAGGGTGCAAATGCTGATTTCCTTTTAGGTGGAACTCTGCTGTAATTTATATTTAGCTTAATTTCCTACAAAATAAGGACAAGAAAGACCTGACAGCCTTAAAAGGATAGAATGCTATACAGAAGAAAGTCATGGATGCCTAGTTTGAATTGGGGGAAAAATTTCTGGAGAATACCATGATAGAGAAAGAAGCATATTATTCAGGGATTTACTGGAGAAAGCATGGATCTGCTTGGGAGAGCTTATTGTTAATTTTTAGTGTGATCATTTATACTTAAGAAAATAGCAAATACTAAAAACAAACAAACAAAACCAGGCTGAATTTATTATTTTCTTGATTATCTAGAGTAAAGGAAGTGATCAAGAAAATGTAGGTTAAACTTAAAAAATTAAATTACTTAAAAGTAATTAGTTTTCCTGAAGAGTCTTTTTTTAGATACTCTCTTTTCTGTAATCTTATAAAATATTTATTCCTATTTTTTATATAGAAATAGAAAATGAAACTAAATAGAGATTCTAGATTCCCTGGATAATTATGTGGCTAAATCATGTTTTGTGTTTAGATAATTGGATAAAGATGTTTTGGGGGTACCACAAGTCGTCTTATACTAAGATTCAATTATCCATTCTACTCTCAGCTCTGAAACCATATAGGGTTATGATGTAGCATTACTTTTTCCTCTCTCTGGCTGTCACTTTTTTTTATATGTTAAAGACAAATTTGCACTTCTTTAAAATCCTTTCCAGATGAAGAATCTATGACCATAGATAAGAATCTATGACCATATACTTTTTGCAAGTATATCAAACTCTTCCTAAAACCTATTATTTTTTCCTCATCCCTTTTTACAAGTCAGTTTAGTTAAGTTTAGTTCAGTTAAATCCATCAAGCATTTATGAAGCATCTACAAATTCCTATACACTGTATTAGATGCTAGGGAGACAAAATAAAAAATATGGCTGTTTTTGACCTCAAGAAATTTTTTTCTGAAGGAAACATGCATAAAGATAAGTACATGGAAAATAAATACTAATACAAAATAATTTTTGAAAACAAAGTGTTTTTTTTTGGGGGGGAGGGGTGCGGGAGTGGGATGCAGCATGAAGAGTACTTTAGCAATTGTGAGAATCAAAAAAAAAAAGGTTTCCCTGAGTCTTAAAAAGAGAACATCACACAGCAGAATAGCCAACTGCTGACCCTAACCTACTACTTTCCTTCCTGATAGAAATCAGTCTCCCTTAGAGAAGAATATGGAGGTGAGAGAGTCAAACTCTACAGATGTCTATTCTTGTCTTCTTGTGAGCCACATCTAGACAGACCCACATTACCTACATGCCCAAAACAAACAAAGCACAATGTTCCCATCATGATGATACTTTATAGTTGAACTGATAAGTGTTGGACATGAGAGACAAGAGAGGAAGAAGAGTTAATGTTGACTGCATTTATGAAACCCAAATTACTTGTGCCTCTTTCCTATGTCTCTGAATTTCTGAAAGTTGAATCTAGGATGAGACCTAAAGCATCCTCATGGTTTTGAGATAGGAGTTGGACAAGGCTATGCTTAGAAGAAATAGGACCGTACATAAAATTTTTTTAGCTCTTCTGAGGATGAATTCAGCACCATTATTAATATTATGAATGCATTTGGTACTTGTTTTGTCCAGTGTTGCCATCTGTTTTACAATGCCAGTTCTAGGAGGAGAGGATTTATACCTGCATATATGTGTGTATCTCTATCTCTATCATTTCTGTCTCTATATCTATCAGTATCTCTATGTATCTATTTATATCTAAGCACATTATATATATATGTGTGTATATATATATATATATGTGTGTGTGTGTAGATATAAAACACACACACATATATATGTGTATATATAAATCTATATATATAATAGGGCTTCTTAAACTTTCTGTGACCCCTTTTCATCTGAGAAATTTGTACATGATCCTATATATACATATATGTTTAGATACAGATATAGATATCTACACATACATACATATACACATACACTCATAGATGTATGTATATATATATAAAATGGATATACAAATCAGATATTATTAATAACTCATAATTTTGTGACCTCCCCACAATTCAGTTACATTATCCATATGAGGATATAATTCAAAGTTTCAGGAGTTTTGAACAGACTATCCCAGAGTCTGTCAAAAAGATGTTTATAATGCCCTATGTTTTATATATATGTGTGTGTGTGTGTGTGTGTGTGTGTGTATGCATCTATATACTTACATTCATATACATGAATATGAACACTATATGGGTATGTATTTAAACATGTATATGATGTTCCAAAAGTCTAATAAGATGTTAAAACTGTATTAACTTTTGAGACATCCTGGATTCTTTATATATGTGCTTATATATCTAAATTATATGTATGTATGTGTATGTATATATATATATATACATACACATACACACACATACATACATCTTTGTATCCATATCTATAGTTATCTATATAAATGACGTGGACTGAACATACAGGGACTAAATAGTATTTGATATTAATGATGGTAAGTTTTCATTCCCTTCCTCCCCAGGCTCCCCACAATTGCAGTCCATTGAACTTCCTGCCTCTAGACATTTCCACTAGAGACATTTTCCTTCAGGCTGCTGTTAGTATTTTTTGCTGACTGTTTTCAGTTTTGAACTAGACACTTTTCATTTGTTATGTGATACCTTGTCATAACATACTACTGTTGGGTATTGGTATGGCAAACTCTCATTAGAAAAAAAAAACAAGCTTTTGCCTTTATCCATTTTCTATAAAGCTCTGTATATTTTCAGGACCAATTTGAATACAAGTTATTTATATTTTGAATGTGAGAATTATATAATTTCACTTCTTGTTCTGTCCTGGAAGTGCCAAAGTCTCTTTCTACCCTCCTACCACCATCACCAGACTAAAGGCACATTGCACACAAAAATCAAACAAAACCAAAATCCCAGAAAGTTTAGAATTCATTATTGTAAATGAGAACCCACATTTCAAGAAAGATGCTTTTCTCATAAGCAAAAATTAAGCTTTATTCTAAATATCTTCTTTGGGGTGGAAAGGATGAGTGATTTCTGTTTTTGTGCTTCTAGTTCTTCCTGTATGCAAATCATTTAAACTAAGCTTCTTAACCTGAGATCCACAGACCTCCTCTCCTTCCTAGATCTCCATGAATAGATAGACAGTATTATAATATAATAAGGTTAGATTGGAAAATAGTTTAATTTTTATCAATCATTAAAATCTAACATTTCTTTTAATTATTAATGAAAAAAAGCCACACAATTTTGAAAAGGGATTTATAGATTTCATCAGACTGCCAAAGGATTCCATGATACAAAGCAGACCAATTCCATTTCTAAACACTTTAGAATTAATGCTTGAAAGTTACAGAGCTGGGTCTCTCTGTGAATAATTTCCAATCCTGATCATTCACTAGCTTATAAAGGCAAACAGGGCTGGTAATATTGTATGAGTAAAACACAACTGTGGAGGGAATGTTCCTTCATAAGAGTCTCAAAGGACCGAGAAAAGGAAGCACTGGAGACAGACAAAACCTCACAAATAGCATCCACTGCTTATGTGGGTATTAGAACATGGTAGAATAGGAAAATGGGAGAATGGGGCAGTGAAAGTAAGGTTTTCCCTTATCTTTCTCTGAGAAATACATATAGGCACGTATACGTACAGAAATAAATGTATTTCATCCTAATATTCTGACTCATGCTGAGATTCTGAAGTCCCTTTTCACTGAATTGCATGACATTTCATCTGTACTATTCTTGCAGGTATATGCCAATATTCCCTAAAGATTCCTATCTATTTGTGTTTATGAACAGTAGTAAAAAACACCAAGCAAATAATTCTTTTGTAGGTAAGGTAATTTGTCTAATATTCTGAATATAGTCATCTATTTTGCCACAAGGAAAAGGGAGCTGAGTTTTGGATTTGGATTTTGATCCTTCCTTTAATGACAGATTTCTTTGGTCAGAATTGAGGCAAGCTCTCTCTTTGTCATCCTGGCTTATTTTTCACTCTTGCAGTCTTTCCACAAGACAGCAGTGAGAGATTGCTATGAAACTAATTAATGTCTGACAGACAGATCGAACCAAATATCCCAAGGATTCAGAGGATAGTTCATTCACTTTTGCAAAACGGAAAATCACAAGGCAAGAAACATGTAGATAGCATTATTATACTAACAAATAGCTGAGGGAATTTTCTTGCTCATTTTATCCAAATTAGTCTATTTAAGACAATTATAGTTAAACTCCCCTCCCAGGCTGTAGCTCAGTTACCTTGATGTGTTGGTAGTTGCAAAGAGGTGCATATGAAATATTACCTGAGAGGGAAGCTGTGTGCTTTAGTGGACCTCTATTGTCTCTCTGAGAGCAACCACAAGGGAGAAATAAGGGTCATATGTCATACATGTAGAGCCAAAGTAGAGAAGATTTATGACTTAGTGAATATGTAGATATGGAGGTGTTCTTGACCAAGCTAGGCAAGCTGTCCTTGAGTGTGTCTGAGGTTTTACGGTTTTAAAAATATATACTTCAAAGAGAGAGAGGGACAAACAATTATACACATGCTGTCTCCGAATACTTGGGTAGTGTTCTCTGAATTCACAAAAATAATGACTGCTCCTACTATTCTCTTGAGAGAGAAGGGTGGGAATTTCCATATTTTTGCTTTTCAGGCACTTTCAAAACCATTTACTGCCATAATTCATACACCATTGGATTAAGAAACATATGACTTTACAATCAGCAAGAAGCTATGTAGAAGGTTTGCTGATTTAACGAAAAGGAGAAATGGATGTGTGTGTGTGTGTGTGTGTGTGTGTGTGTGTGTGTTACAAAGTTACCTATTTATTTGAGACTTATACTTTGTACTTCAAAGTACAGAATGACAGCACAGATTATCCAGTCATTGCAATTTTTTTTATTAGAGAGATAAATAATATATTTCATTTTGATTGGCTTTCTTTGGCTTGTTAAGATTCCTAGTTTCTTTGCACAGTGCTCAGGTCTTCCCCGATGAAATGTGAGCTGAAAGAAATTTCAGCTTTGCTCAAAAAGGTGACTGATCCTGAAGTGTTAGTGGCTGATGGTCAGAGGAGCATTTTGTTGGAGAAACTGTTGCTGTCAGAAGCCTATCAAGAGGAACCCTCTCTTTTTTTGTTCTGTACAAGGACTGGCCATACTTATCACTGGCATTTACTACATTGTGCCTTCCTGTCACTGTCACTATAAATGCTGCGACTCATGATAAGAGTCTTGTAAAAACTCCAGGTTTTCTAATCATTGATCTGTGCTATTTTTGGAAAGGGGAGGTTCCCATAATTTTTTAATAAAATAAACTCCCTGATCTTTTATTTGCAGACTTTTATCCTATTCCCAGCTTCTTTTTTTTTTCATCTGAAGCTAATATCAATCAATGAACATATATGTATTAAATGCTAACTATTTATCAAGCACTGCACAAATTGCTGGAGATAAAAAAACAAAATAAGACAATCTCTGCCTTCAAAGGGTTCACATTATTTTATGGGAACCAATATAAATAAGTATATAAAGAATAAACAAGCCAACATTGTGGAGGATGGCATGAGGAATTTGAAGGATTAGGAAGAGATTCATATTGAATGAAGACAGTGCTTAAGCTGAAGCTTGAAGGAAATAAAAAATCTCAAGAGACAAAAAAAGAGAATATATTTTAGACATAAGGACCAGCCAAAATGAAAGTCCAGAGATAGAAGATGACATGAAGAAGAAGACGGAGACCAGTTTAGGTGATTATATTATCTATGGGAGGCAAAGCTGGTCCTAATTGTGAATCAGAGAAGTTCATATTTTCTCATAACACTAGTAGGGAGCCACTGGAATCCACTGGGTAACATGAATGATGCAATCAGATGTGTGCTTTGGGAATATCGTTTTGGCAGCTATGTGTATGATGAATCAGAGAGAAGAAAGTGTCTGTAAGGTCCTCATAGTTGTTCCAGGGATCTGCCATAGACAACTCTTCAAATCAAATATTTAAATAACTTTGCTATGTACAATGAGGAACACAAAGATGCACAAAATGAGACACAGTTCCTACTTCCAAAATTTTTATGAATTAGTATGAGACATGAGACATATAGACATGAAAAATTAAATAAAAATACAAGGTTTAACAACAATTAAAGATAAACTCATTCTTTTCATTTCAGAGACACTATACTCTTGATCTTTTCATTTCCTTTCATATTATTTTCCTTGGGTATTTCATCAGCTCTTATGGATCTAATGAGACCTCTATGAAGAAGATTCTCAAATCTACCTATCCTGTCCTAATCTCTTGGCTAACCTTCAGCCAGTCTCTAATCTCAAATTGCCATTCAGTCATCTCAAACTTGATGTCTAGTATTCATTTCAACATATCTAAAACTGAGCCCCATTATCTAGCTCCCTAAACCCTTCCTTTCCCAACTCCCCTATTAGTGTTAACTACACCATTGTCCTACTAGTACCCTAGGCTATTATCCTGGATAACATTTTTCACTTTTCAATATCTCTCATTCCCCTTCCCTCCAAATCCAAACTGTTGCTAAGATCTGACAATTTACTTTTGAAACATCTCTTAGATATGGTTTTCTCTCCCCTGACACTGAAACTACTCTGGATCAGACCCTCATCACCTCATGTTTGTACTATTGCAATAGTCTACCATTAGGTTTGACTGTCCCAAAGGCTCTTTTAGAAATCACATGAACTTTTTGAATCTGTTGTTGTATAGCTTGACATGATATTTTAGTTTGGCATCTAGATGGCAAAGTGTATTGAGTGTCAAGTGTGGAATCAGAAAGACCTAAGTTTGAAAATAGCTTTACACATTATCTGTGTGACCCTGGACAAATCACTTAACCACATTTGCCTTAGTTTCATCAACTGGAGAAGAAATAACAAATCATCCTATTATCTTTGCCAAGAAAACCCCACAAAGGATAACATGGGGTTAGTCACAAATGAAATGACTAAAGGATAGCATATGTCAGTTATCATGAGTATTTTGACAAATTATCTCTTTAAAAGCTCACAATAGCTAGCTGCTGAATAGTAGATACAGTCTAATATGAATAATATCTCAAAAAGTGCCCCTTTCTTCTCTTCTTTACTCAACTGTTTCCCCTTCTTTCTCTTCCCTTCTTTTCATTTTACTAGGAGTCTAATTGTTCTCTGAGTGTTGTACTAAATATTAGGATATGATACAAGAAAAAAGTAGTTTCAGACCTCAAATAGCTGAAAGACATTGAGGGTGGAGTGAGGGAATACCTCATGCAGTGTGTGAATCCTGTTTTCAGTAACATGAAGAATGAAAAATTGGACTTCTCTCACAAATTTTGTATCTCCTCATGTCTCACTGGTAGCTAAAGGAATTTTAGAAAGGAGAAAAGAAAATGTAAAGTTAGAGGGACTTGGGATGAGGGAAGAGGAGAAAATGAATAGCATGACTAAAATGCTAAAGGGAAGAACAAAGGTGCAGCTGAAGGGGAAGGGTGATAGGTATCAATGTGAAGTCAAGGGCAAGAATAGACAAAGTAATAGAAAATAATATAATCAGTGAAAAGAATAACCAGACAGGAGGAAAAAATAAATTGATCTGGGGATAAAAGAGGGAAATGAAAGTGGGAGGTGAAAGGAGGGGAAAAAAAGAATATACTTAGTGCTTAAATGGTGCTTTTCATCTTCAGAATGCTTTATAAATATTAACTAATTAACCCTCATTGCAGCCCTGGGCGTAAGCATTATTATCATAGTTATTATTATTAATAACGGAATGTAAAAGGGGTCAGAAAGGGTTAGGCACACAAAGCTTTAAATTTTGTACGTGTATGTTATTTTCCTGACATGAAAGTAGTTGCTTGAAGGGGAGTTTTGTTTCAAATTCTTGCACAGACATCGCTGGACTATCAGGCCAGCACTTATTTTGCCCTAATTTACCCTAGAACCCCAGGCCACATTACTAAAATGTTTTTACATTTGCTACCTACCTGTGACTTTGTTTTTGACTGTGTAAATAAGCTTTAATTTAATTCAAGGTACATTCTTTAAGGGCCCCACTGCCAGCAAAAATGCTTTGTTTTTATGTTAGTATTATGGGTGATTGGAGGAGGTGAAAGAGGTAGAATGGCCTTCCTATATGAGAATAACAATCCATGTGACTGCAGAGGCACCCTATAGAGTTTCAGAAGTAGCTATATATGATCACCTGATATGTTTATTTTGGAATAATGCTTTTCTATTTGTTCGATATTTTCTAGGATAGGGATGAGTCCTGTAAAATAATGATTTAAACTTCCATCATGCTAATCAAAATCTCCTGGAAAAAAAAAAGAATTGATTGAATAAACCTTTCAGATACACATCCTAGACTTCACTTTTTTTTTAATACCAGTTAGAGAGAGCAAAAGATCAGATGCTTATAATAATGTAAATTCTGCTTTCATTATGAACATACTCCCCCAAGCTAATTACATTTCAGATACAAAGCCTGTCAACTTTCCTCCTTGGTAATGATAAAGGAACCTGCTGGGAAAAATAGCCACTACTCATGTGTTAATTCTGGAAACATCCAGCCTACTGTGGGAAAGGGCTCTTGTTTTGAAATTGAATTTTTAAAAAATCCTGGTAGATTTTTAGAATAAGTAGAAGTGGCAATACAGGGCAAAGAGAGAAGAAGATGGATTTTGAAGTGATTTTTTTCTTTGTTTTCTTTTTTTATGTACTTGTAATTTTCCTTCAGTTGCTCTAACATCCAGCCAGAGTGAGTCTTTGTCGTAAGTCACAGCAGACATGGGCAGAGGATGAGCTAGAGCTGTATGTGACACTCAGATCCTAAATCGGATTTGTACCAATCCTCACACATTTTCCTTTGAAAGGAAGTGTCATTTTCAATTCTCACACACAGAATTGTCTTTGTTGCGATTCATTAAGTGTAAGTGGTCACCCCTGCCATTTCATGGGAAGTGAATCAGGCAAACATCTTTTATTTGAATTTAGAAATTCAAAGACAACTCCTAAGGTGAATTTTTTAAATTTAAAAAGCAGAATGAATCAAGTTCTGTGTTCTGCATATATATATATATGCCTATACATACACACATATGTACAGAGAAGCAGAGCAAGATGAGGGGGAGAAGAGAAGGAAAAAAGAGAGACAGAGAGAGAGCTAGAGAGAGTGAGAGCGAGATAGAGAGAGGGGGAGAGAGAGAGAGAGAGAGGGGGAGAGGGAGAGGGAGAGAGAGAGAGAGAGAGAGAGAGAGAGAGGAGAGAGAGAGAGAGAGAGAGAGAGAGAGAGAGAATTGTCACAGTTGGTCTTAAGCCAGTCAGTTTGGTAGTAGTTTAGGTGGGAGGATTATAATATATTTTAAAATATTTTTTACATTTAATGAAGTTATGTATTAAGGGGACTTCTATCTCTCCAATACCATAAGTTTATTAAATTGCCAAAAAATCCCAAAACAAAACAAAACAAAAAACCCCAATAACAAAAAACATTTTTTCACTGACATTTTTAATGTCAGTTGATAGACCAATTACCATAAGTATACTAATATAACACTGAGTATTTAAAAGCAAATAAAATAAAATAAAGCCAAATTCATCAAATCAGAGGTAATGTTTAGGAGACATAGAACCCAGGGGCTGTGACTTAGTCCAGTAGTTTTTCCCTTGTTTCACACTACTTCTGAATTATTTCTTTTGAATTACTTCTGAAATATTTACCTTTCTTCCCAAATAGTGAAAATATTTTTGAAGATCTGATAGCTTTTGGAGATAGTAACATCTTGAGCTGTACATTAAACTGAGGGACTAATATTTAGTCCTAGTTCTGCTACCTTCTTCATTGGTTGTTCAAGGCATAATATTGCTGTTATTCACTTTCACCTACTGGTTAAAATTTATCATTATCAAATCATTTATTGGTTATTGCCAGTTCTTCAACTTCTTCAGCCCAGAAGAATCTCCTTTCCCTTTTGCATTCCTATTAAATATATTATCAATATCATATTCATTGTAGAAAGCTAACATTGAACATTAGTAGCATATTTTCTGAGTGTAAGAAATTCTAATGTCTAAAGTCAAATAACGTAAATAGGCATGTAAGATCATTTCCCTCCTCCCCAGGGGTGTTTTGGAACCGTTTTATGTGTTAAAGTAAAAAAATAATAATAATTGTGGTAGATGACTCATAATAACTCTCTCTCTCTCTCTCTTTCTCTGTCTCTCTCTTTCTCTGTGTGTGTGTGTGTGTGTGTGTGTGTGTGTGTGTGTAACTGAGAAAGTTAATGATTTTTTACTAACCATCTTGATTTGCTTGAGCCTCCTTAATATCCAGAGGAGACCCGCCTGATCCAGGAATCAGAATCAGGAGGTAAATTGATCATCCTTAACTTGGACATGTAAAAAATTCCTAGTAATATACACATGCTGAACCCAGAACTCCTTCTGCTATGCTACAGAACAAACTCAGACTGGCTCATGTCAACCTCAGCCCAGTGGCAAAACATGATAGGGCCAACACACACACCTGAAAAACAGTCCAGCTCAAGAATAACTTGATAAGTCACTAGATAATTACTCCCGTCCAGTAACCTGTGATTTTTGTCTTCTTCATCTGAGAAACCACTACACCATTACTCTTCCCTCCCGCCCCAGCCTTGTGATTTTTGCCTTTCTTAGACCAAACTCTGAGAAAAGTTGGTGGTATATATGTGTGTATAACTATTTATATGTGTGTCCATATACATATATACATATACATATTTCCTAAAAAATAAGAATAACCAGAATGATCAAAACTTTAAAATACCTTGTTTTTCACAATCATTCTCTATAACACTGCATAAACTATATTATCATCAATTAAAAAGTAAAAGTATCAAGGGCTGCTTATGTATTCAGTACTAAGAGAGATATTCATAGAAGAAGCCCAAGATTTATTCCCCATCCTCTAACAGATTACATTTTGGTGGGAGAGAGAAGCTAGCACACATGAAACAATTAGAGAACAATTATTGAATCTAGACCTCAGCAAAATGCCCAACACGTTCTAGGTGCTTGATAAATCATTATTGATAGACCAAGTATTATCTACTGTGTTTGATGTTGTTATTCCCTTCAATAAGATTTCAGCAAAGGGAGAGATTCTTCTTGATTTGAGCAGTCAAAGAAAGCATCTTGGAGAAGATGATATTCAAAATAATATTTTACAATGTGTACTAACTAAATAATACATTTTTAAAAAGAATAACTGAGACCAACATTGTATTGTCATAATTTGGCATGGCTTATTCCAAAATTATGTAAATTGAGAGGTGTTTTCCTGACTGATTTTCTTCTTCTCTTTGATTTTCATATATCTTCCAAAACAGTCTTTCTAAAGTATAGGTCTGATTGTCATTTCCTTGCTAACAAAAACCAAAAAATATATATATATATATATTCGGAGCCTCCCTATTGTCACTATAATACAATATTATTCCTTAGATAGACATTAAAGGTCTTTCATAATCTAGTGCTATCTTACCTTTCCAGTATTATTTCACATAATTCTCTATTCTCTATATTCCAGTCACACTAGACTATAAGATGCTCCTAGTCATTGATATTCCTTTTCCCACCTCCACCCTGTTGCTGAGAAAGTATTCCTCCCCAGAGAATCTTTGATCTTCAAGATTCAAGTTTACTTACAATACCTCTCAGTGATTTCTTTCCTTAATCTCCATTCCCCACCCCTCTTGTTGCTCTTCCCTTCCTCAGATTTTGCTAGAGTGCTCTGTCTGATCTCTAACAGGTACTTTTCATTCCCTACTTTTGATTATACTTGTCTATTGATTTTCTATCAGCCTCCAAGAGAATGTAAGCTTCCTCAGGTCAGGGAATATTTTACTTTTGCTTTTGAGTTTGCTTTGTATTCTTCAAACAATGCTTTGCAGATAGTAGCTCCTAGTACAGTGTTTACAGAAATATTTGTTGAATTGTAGTAAATTAAATTGACAAGAGATTTTAGTCTAGGGGCCATTTGGTTCCTATTTATAAATAATTTATATCTTAATAAACTGACTGATTATGATTTTGCTTGAGAGCAAAGGCTGTCTTTTACTTTTATTTGTATAACCATTCTTAGCACAGTGCTTGTCATATAATAGGTGCTTAATAAATGCTTATTGATTGACTTTAAGGGGATATAAATTTTAGAACTTTTGGAGAAAATCTCATTTACTTCAAAGCTTTCTTAAAATAATATTTAAACACTCTAACAAATCATAATCAATTTTGTAGGAAACTTAACTCACTGTGTCATTGCAGAAAAGAGATCCAAAATAAAACTTTGTGACATTAATTAGTGTTTTTGATGCCATTTTTGTAGTGACTTGAAGAGATCTCTTGGCAGAAAGAGAATTATTCTGAGGCTCTGTTTTTGCATCAAGGCTGAAATACTAATTTTCTAAAAGAGTACCAGATGGATAGAAGTTGTATTCATTAATAAATAATGTAAATAATTTTCCTAAATAATGAAACATAATGATTGAAAATCAATTGACTTCTAATTAAAAAGTTCCTATGAAACATGACTTCTACTTCCTCCAAAAAAACCCCAAACATCTTTTGTCTCCCTCCCCAACCTTTTTTTGAAAGATATATTGTAGAAAACTTGGATGATATGCACCATTTGATTTCTGTTCAGTTTCCATCACAATCCACAAGCTTAGCATTAGTGATAAAACCCATCTAGCAGTATTTCTAATATGGTAGAAAGAGAAGATGACTTGAAAACTGATGGTCCAGTTGGCAAAGTAGGCTTTCCCAGAAGACAACTGGCTGCAATGTGAATGGTCTTCTAACACTAGTGTGATAGATGGAAATCTTTTTCATTCCTGAAAGAGTGCATAAGGCAGTGTTTCCCAGGAAGGTATTTGGAAACTTGAAATGCAGTACGCTTTCTAGGTAGTGTGCACATATATCATACAGCTTCAAACCTGAAAGCCTTATTCTGAATACCAATTCCTGCAAGCTATGTAGATTTCCAGTCTGAAATCTGAAACGGCTGGGCCCATGAAGATAAAGGAACATGCTATTTAAAAGACCACGATTTGGCTGCAAGCAATCAATATGCTATTTGGAAAGAAATCTAGATGTGAAGTTAGAGTTAGAAATGCTGAGGGGTTTATGCGAAAGCCTTCTAATGCCTTCCTGTTTAGTCAAAATGTTCTCCTCCAACTCCTTTTTTTTTACTCTTTGCTTATTTAGAATATTGGACATTATAAAACTTTTTATTGTCCTTAGATGATATCTGGATGGATAATTTAGGGAAGGGCACAATATTGTTTATTCCTTCATTATTTCTTGAAAAATAATAACAAATCATTGTTGTTTTCAGTGTTAGGTTTCTTGCATTCTCTATGTGCTACTGTATATATAAGGAAATTAAAATTTTTAATAACTCCAGAAAATTTGAGCTCCAAAAAGAGAATGATCAGAAATATTTAGATAATCTGGAGTAAATGATCAGAAATATTCAAATAATTTGCAGGGAAGGCCAATTTCTTTAAGCCTAAATTATGTTTCACATGAAAATGATTCATTTTCCCCCTAGTTCAGTATGCTTGTAATTTTTTATCAACTAACTTTTATTGACCATTGCTCTTCACCGCCTTTCAATTTTCAAGACATAGTGCTGCAAACGGAGGATAGAAAGAGGTAAAATCTCCTGACCCTCTTTCAGGAAGTTTCTATTCCAGTTAAGAAGACAGGATTTATACCTCAAACTAGATTTTCTTTACTATCCATCTTATTTTTCTAATAGAATCCGCTATACCAATTAATCACAATCACTTATTAAGTGTTTACTATGTTTCAAGCACTATGTTCTGAATAAAAATATAAGGAATGAAATCATCTCTATTCTCAAGGAGCTTATAGTATGAACCAGAAGAGAACATAAAATATAGAAAACAGAAAATTTTCAATCATGTTTTGCACTAACCATTGCTTTCTCTTACAAACTGTTCATCTTGTAACTTTGTGCAATTTTTGTTGTTGTTCAGTACTTTTTCAGTTGTGTACAGCTTTTTGTAAAGATACTGAAGTGGTTTGCTATTTCCTTCTCTAGCTTACTTTACAGATGAGGAAACTGAGGCAAACAGGGTAAAGTAATCTGCCCAGGACCACACAGCTAGTAGTAACTGTTTGAGACCATAATTGAACCGAAGTTTCAAATGAATCTCCCTGGCTGCAGGCCTGGCACTCTATCTACTATATTACCCAGCTCCCTTCACTTTGTACAAGCCACTTAACTTTACTAGATCTCTGTGAACTCATCTATAAAATTAGGGAAATTGAATTAGCTGATCCCTAACTTTCTTCATGCTTTGAAATTCCATCACTTTCTCCTAAAATGCCACTTTACTGATCTAAAGTGACTTTTTAGGTACTCATGTTCTAATACCCATCCTTTACTATATACCCATTGTCACAATCTGGGTAATTTAACCTCAAAAATGGTGGACAAATAATTTGCTAGAGCACAAAGGAAAGTTTTGTTTTACATATGATGACACTAAAGAGCCAGAGAGGGAGTGTCTTGTTCAAGGTCACACAGTTAATAAAAGACAGAGTCAGAACTTGAACCTGGTTTCTTGGACTTCTAACTTCAGTCATATCTAATTCTTTCTGACTTCACCAATAACCACCGTTGAGTTGGGTCAACTTCAGCAAAGTAATGCTATGAAATTTGTATAGTTATCTTTCTGCATATTGCAAAAAGAGCTTTGCTATACTCTTCTGGACAAGCAAAAGGGGTTATTCGAGAGTAGAGCTGGGGAACCTTTTTTAACCAAGGACCATTTGGAACTTTATAACATCAATCATGGGAAATACAAGATTTCAATTTATAGATTTCAAACAGTGGGAGGTTGCTGTACCTAGATTTCAGCTCATCATTACCTATGGTGGCCTTAGAAAATAATTTTGCTGACCTTAACTGGCTCATAAGCCCAACTTTCCCCTCCCCAGTTCTAGAGTCAAAATGAATTGGATAAATAATGGAGGTGAAAAAAAGTATAAAAGCAAAGAGAAGGGGGGTTGGGCAAAAATTTCACTGGATGGGTCTAGTGAAGAATTGCTTGAGCTCTCCAACAACATGGATAGGAAGAGAAAATCTGACCAAAAAAAGTTTTATCTGAGCTATTTTCTTAATTAAATTAGTGCCATTCCAATAACCAGCTGAATAGTGATGTCAGGTAGAAGACAGAAACCTTATAAAGACTTTCCTGGTGAACTTGTTATATTTTCAGATTCCCTTGCATTCTTTTAGCTCTACATAGGATTGATATCATCTGCCTTCCCAATGGGAGCCAGTCTCAGAGAGACAGATTTTTTGTTTTTAAAGAAGTCCCTCTATCTGGATCAGCAAGGAAAGATTAATGGGCAGCTTATGTTTAGATTCTGCCAAATCATTTTCAATGATTCCTCTAAGCCCCCCAATCCTGTCCCTTTCACCCCTAAGTTATTTCACTTAATATTATTTCTAGGGTTAGGATAATAGTCACCCAGGCAGGCTGCCTAGCAGATGCCATATTTCTGTAAATTGATAAGTCTGAGTAAAACTTGCTCTACCTTTATGGACTGTGGGAGGTATGGGTTGATCTTTCCCAGTCTCTCCTGAAGACTATTTCAAATCCCAACTGAACTATAGTAGGTGTGAGAGGATTTGGAGAAGCTAAAGGCTTCTTTACCCCGACTCCCCACCCACCTACTCTGTCTGAACATACTGGAAACTCAGGAGATTTGTTTGTGAAAGGGAAGATGAGGGCTTCTCCTTTGCAAGAGGCTTTTGATAGCCAGGCAGGGGAGGCAAAGCAAGCAGAAGGTTGAGAGCCGGTGCTGTCTATCATGGAGTGTGAGTGCCCTCTGCTGATGCTCAGAATATGGTACATCTTCCATAAGGGCTGCCCACTTCCCTCCAGCCAAGGGGACTTGATGGCCAGCAAGCACTGAGTCAGAGTAGATGCCCTCAGGGGGTTCGCATTCCAGAATCCAGGTCCACTTTGTTCAGTGCCATAGCTGAGTGTGTTTGGGGGGGTGGGGGAGGGTGGGGAGGTGTATTGTGTTTGTTTGGTGTGTATGTAGTCTATTTGTATGTTGTGTGTAGTGTATTTGTATGGTGTGTGTGTGTGTGTGTGTGTGTGTGTGTGTGTGCTTAATTTATTTGTGTAGTGTATGTGTAATGTATTTGTTTGGCATGTGTGTATGTAGTATATTTTTATTTGTATGCAGTATGTGTACAATGTATTTATATGATGTGTGTGAAGTGTATTTGTATTTGTATGATGTGTGTGTATTATAGCATATTTGCATAGGATGTGTGTATATGTGTCTATATTTGTATTTGTGTGTGTAGTGTATTAGTATTTGTATGTGTAGTGTATTTGTATTTGTGTGGAATGTATGTGTGTGTGTGTGTGTGTGTGTGTGTATGTGTGTGTCCATTCAAGGGAACCACGAAAAGTGACCAGCATCTGGATGGAGGGTGTTTTTCGCTGAGTCAGGATGTCACCCTTGGGCTGTCATTGCAAGGACAGGGGTTTCTCAGCTCTTAACATTTGAGGGTTCTTAAGGGATAAAGACCCAGTCTCTCCTTTTTCTTTTTAGGTGAAGATGCAGAATTACTCTGGTCCTTTCTTAGAATTACTAGGGGTCAGTTTCTTATCTGTACTAACTAGTTGTGTTATTTTTTTTAAGACATAACAAAAACTAAAAAAAAAATCAAATAAAAAGTTTTCTTTTTATCAGTAAGTCATAAGATCTTAGTTTTATATCAGGAAATATTTCAGAAGCCATCTTTCTAATCCTTAAATGAGAAAACTGAGGTCTAGATTTTGAAGCAAAAGAAATGCAACCTTCTCAGAAAGCATACATTGAATATTTTTTTTCATCATTAGAGGTCTCGTTTTCTTACTCACTTAGTCAGCATTCACAAAATAATTTCTATTTTATCTGTTTTGCTCACCATTCTTAGTAATATGTGATACTTAATAATATCTATTCTGAGTAATATGTGAGACCTGACTGCAACACTGTAATAGCTTCTCAAAGGTGAGCAAACTGATAAGGATCTAATAAAAATCTTAACATTGCTAGAGTTAAACTTTCTTTAAGCTTATCAAGTAATCCATTTGGCAGAGGAATATGTCTGCTAAAATTGGCTCTTTACAGATACACTTGGCAAATATCACTGGGCACATGGAGGTTATAGAAATAATTTCTTTGATAGTAAAGTTGAATGAACATATGCTTCATATGTCTTTTGGTAATAAAAATAATGATGCTTCCCAAGATAGGGCACCTGTTATTTAAAAATTTATATTTCCCTTTAAGGCAATGAAGAACAAGGGAATAAATTGGGCCTTTGTGGTTCTAGAAAAACCAGTGTACATTTTGTATATTGTGAATTAACAGTATTCTCTTAGACAAACAGGAATGATGCTTTTAAAAAGGTCAGAAGCAGAGGTAAGCCAAAGCACAAATAAAGGCTGTATCTTAAAATTTCACTTTTTCTCAAGATATCTCAAGATAATTTTTAAAGCAAGTGGAAACATCCAGTCAATCCATTTTATTAACATACAATGCTTATAATTTAGTTTAATTAAAAATAATGCATCAAACACATTTAGTTTGTGTATATGTATTTTGAATTGCAGTCAGCTCCCTTTTCTGTGATTTCCATAATCTTATCCTATCTTTTGAGTTCACTTTCTGCTCACCAGAACTCCTGTAGCAATTTGTCCTTTTAATTTTTTTTTATTCTGGCACTTGTCACAGTTTACTTTGTAATTTAGTCATTTGTACATATGCCCAATACTTCCTTTTAGATTATAAGATTCTTGGGAACAGGCTGTTTTAGTATCTGTGTATTCCTCAGAGTTTAATGAAAAGGTAGTTTGGAATGCTGAATTTAGAATCAAGACTGGTTTAGAAGCCTGTCCCTGACATTTACTAGTTGTATGATCCTGGAAAAGTCACTTCCTCATCTGTAAAATAAAAATAGTAATAGCTACTCCAATCTTACCCTCTCTGCCCATTTTACATATTTCATAGTTTTATGTGACTCAGTAAGTATGAATTTATCAAGATCTTTCAGACCTCAAAATGCTATATAAATGTCATTAATATTTTAGTGAATAAAGAATATTATATATGTATATGTATATACATTTTCTTTTCAAAAATAGTGATTATATTGGTGACAGCTGTAGCTATAATACAATATAATTATACAAATATAATGATATTATAATATTAGAGAAAGTATTAAAATGTATGCTAGATCAGTGTATATGGACAAATTGACAACTGAGCCCTACAGAAGAATTTTATAATTTTGTTGTCCAATTGACCAGATTAATAACCATAATGTTGAGTTAAAAGAATGCATTAAGGTACCAATAAAAAATAAAATTTACATCTCAATGGCATGAAAAGAGTTGATAGTATAAATTAGAATAGTAACCCAAACTTTCAAGCTAAACCTTTCCTGATCAAAATTAATTTTCTAAGACATGAAAAGTATGTCAACTGACCAAAGGGTGATAATCAGAAATATAATTAAATCCAAAAGCATGTGTCCCAATCAGTATGCATTCTTTTAGACAGACATCTAAAACCAGAATTGATTATGATTATCATCTATAGTAAGCTATTATTTTTATTTAAACATAAAGTCCTCTAAATGGAATTAAAATCTGCTCATAGACTTTATATAATTCTTTACTATAAATATTCTAATATCAAATTATTTATACATTTTTGGAACTGAAATTAATTAGAAATTATTTGAAAGATGAAGAAATTGAGGCTAAGATTAGGATTCTTAACTTCCTGTGAGTAAACTTGCTTTTGTAAATGCTTGGATAGTTATATTTCAATATAATTTGTTTCTGTTTTATAATTATGTATTTTTTTATGCATTTAAAAATACCGTTCTGAGGAATTCATAGGCTTCTCCAGAATACCAAGGAAATCTATATTCCCCTCACCCCCACCCCGACCCCCTTGCTAAAATGTTTTTTAAGAAATCTTGGGTTAAGATGAAATGATTTGCACAATGATGATGATGATAGTTAACATTTATATAGTGCTTTATGGTTTACCAAACACTTTACATATATTATCTTATTAGTGAATGAACCAAGAGAAGGATCTAGGTTTACTAGTCGAGTGCTCTTTGTACTATATCATGATATTATTAAAAAGTATTTGCTATTACCTATGTATTGCATTACTCTGCACGAGTCAGCTTCCATGCTATTTGTCCTTCTGAAGCACAATTTAAGTCATGGTGATGTCCAAGAAAGGCTGGAATCATGAAAAACTGCCATAACTTAATGCTCCAAAGAACTACACCAGTGTTTTAATGGCAATATTCAAATCAGTTCAACGATGTGATATAAATGGGATGAAACACAGTAATGGAAGGGGTGGAGTAGCTAGGATAATTAGGCCTGAAATCATATTCCCACACCCTCTTGTCTAGTTGCCTTTATGACAAAGATTTGGGACAGTCTGTAGTCAGCACTTTTTGCCTTATAAAGGAGAATATACTTTTGGTCTCTATCAAGATCCTAACAGATTTCTCTTTATGGAACAGAATTTATATAAAAAGTACACACAAAATGGAATGGCTTCACTCTTGGTCCTAAAGATTGACACGAGGGATATTATACATTAGTAGTGAGGTAGCAGAAGAAGCAATGACTATTAAATTAAAAAGATAATAGCATATTGAGCTTACATGGCTTCTTGCTTTCAAAAAGGAGTCAAAGGAAACAAAATTTGATAGACTTTTAAAAAAATGTTCTTATAAAATTGCTAGGTGGCAGATACCTGTTTATGTATGGGGAAATCTGAAGTATGAAATGTGAATAAGCTGGCTTTTTCATATTCTAAAAAACAATATTAATTTGTAGTCTATTTCTTTTTAAGACATTCTCTAATTAAAAAAAAACAAAAAGAAACTAATATAATTGACAACCATTCAAAACATGGAAAGATCAAGCTAGAATATATACAGAGAAAAAATAAGCAACTCATGTGCACACTTTCTCCACAACTACTTCTTCAAAGATCTTTCATTTATGTGTTCTGAAAGGGGCAAATAGGTGCCACAGGACCTGGGGTCAAATGTGGCTTCAGACACTTGACATCATTTAACCTGGATTGCTTCATCAAAAGAGAAAAAAAAAAAAGATCTGAAATTTCATCATTGTGTGTACACCTGTAGCAAAACTGATTATAACCTTCCATAGGTATTTTAGTAACCAGTAGCAAGACTTACCATGATCACAAAAGCTCATCTCTGGAGGCAAACAGTTTGCCAATGATTTTCCTCCCACTTAAACAAAAGCAATCTGTTATTTGACCTGTAATAAGTCTCTATCTTGTTATGACCTACTAAAGCATATGACCATGCTAGCCTGGCATGGATTTAAGAAGCCAGTGTCTTCATCTAAGTACTATGATCAGATACTGGAGTAAGAGGTACCTGGGTATTACTGTACTGTTTTCCCTGAGTAATGTAAATTAAAATTTTATGCCTTCTGGCATCCATTTCCAGTTTGCATACTTTATACTTCAATATTCATGTTAAAAGGACTTTTATCAGCTGTTTCCCATGCATGGCAAGGGCTGTTGCCTTTAAAAGTCAACAAGTTCAGTCCCTTTTATTCTACAGATGAAGAAAAATGAATCCCAGAAAAATGAAGTAACTTAGTCAATATTATCTAACGAATTAATGACTGAGCTGTCACTACAGCCTAGGTTTTCTGGGTTTCATTCCAATATTCTTCCCATTACAGGGAGCTGGTTGATCATTAAGTTCCTTCTAAATCTGAAATATCACATACTATTCAAAATAGCTTGGAAATAGTTAAAGGAAATATTCTCATTCACGGTTCCATAATGATCACACTTTTCATGTTACTTTTGTCTATTTGGTGTTCCATAGTATGTGCTCAAGCAGAAGAGACATACTTTGAGGACTTTTATGGAAGTAATATTGAAAAAATAACTATTTTAAAAAGAAAAAAATAGTTATAAAGGAAGAGGCCATGATATTTCTAGGACCACCTAAAAACATTTTTTTTCCTTCTCTCTGGGATTGAATTAAAAACTCTAACAATGGATTTATCAGTCTCTAGGTTTGAGTATATACATAATTCAGCTTTTACTCTGCTGAAGCCACTATACCTGCTTAGTATCTATGCCAAAAGGTCCTGTTACAGAAAACATTATTTTATAATGAAATCTTCATGGTACTTTGAGTTTAAGGACAAATCCATAGCTAATTCTCCACTATGGGAATTTATGTTAGAGACTGGTATTTATTGATGTGCCCTTGCTATCATAGTAAGTATTCCTAGAAGTTACAAGTGTTTCAATTTTAGATAATATGTATGACTTAATTTCCATACTTTATTGTGCTAGGGGAGAGAGGAGAGATAGAGGAGACAAAAAATAAAATTAAATAAGAAACATTCCTTGATCTCGTGAAAATCATAGCCCAGTAGGAGGATATGAAACATATGAAAATAAATTCATACATGATATGTATATAAGATACAGACTGAGTATGATGAGAGGGGCAAGGATCATTACAGTGGGAAAGGAGTGAAAGAATCAGAGAAAGCTTCATGAAATAGAGCATTTTATCTAGGTCTTCAAAAAGTAGAAATGAGAGAGAGAGAGCAAGAGCGAGAGTGAGAGCAAGAGAGAGAGCGAGAGAGAGCAAGAAGAGAGAGAGAGAGAGAGAGAGAGCAAGCGAGCATATTCCAGGCAAAAGAAACAGTGTGAACAATAACTAGAAGAATGAAAGCATTATGTAGTATGGCTTCTTTCAACAATTAACACAAACTCTCCTTTTCTAGTTTCCTCAGTTAGTAGTGTCTTACTTTTCTAGAATGTCTTTTCTCTGCTCTTTTATCTTAAGAACTGATTTATCTATATGCCATTTCCCCCACCAGAATCAACTCATTTAGGGAAGGGATTGTCTTTATTTCATGCTAAACTTAGTGCCTGGCACATAGCAATCAATTAATAAATATTTAATGACTGATTGAATAGAGAATTGTTCAGTTTGACTGAAATATAGAATGTATAGAAAGCAATAATGTGAAATGAGACCAAAAGGTAGAATGGTGCCATACTGTCTTGGACATTAAATACAAACCAGGGAAATTTTTCTGTGAGAAAAAAAAAAAAACAAAACCCTTAGACCTTGTGCTGTTTTCCTAATTAAGATTGTATCTGATTTTTTCAAAGACTGTCTTTTATCCCTCTTAATCCCGCCTCCTCAACTCCACCCCCAAACATTATCTAGGAAGACTTTATGTACAGAAAGAGTCTATAAGATATTGTTTGACTGATGAGTATGGCACAAGACATTGAGTTGACTACTAATAATCACCTATTTTATTATTATATTGTGTGTGTGGTATGTGTGTGTGTGTGTGTGTGTATAATATTGTCTTAAGCATTTATTATATTCAATTCACTGTTTTGTTCCCTATCTTCAGACTTTACATTTTCCTGGGAGATAGTGACCTAACATATGTAGAAATAAAGATAATAAAGAACAAAGTGAAGAATGAGAGAGCAATAACAGTTAGAAAGATCAAGGAATACTTTAACTGGCAGGTGGCATCTGGTCTTCTCTTTAGGACCAGGACTTACTGAAGACCAACTAGATGGGCTAGTTCATATTCATATAATATCTAGATGTAAATATATATAATACCTGCACATGTGTACACATATACATATATACGTGTTTCCTGAAACCAAAGACATGTGTGTATATATATATATATATACATATATATATGTATATACATATATATAAATAGATGCAAACACACACACCCATATGTTTCTCTTTGATTTCAATTAAGGAATACAAAGGAATGTCGGATTAAATCCAAACAGTAAATATTTCTTGAGCACTTACTATGTGGATCTTCAAGCATTTACAGAAAAATGAAGTCCAGATTGTGGTGATGCTATTATTCTTTAGTAGTCCATACCTGTCTTTCCTAAAAGTCTGTAAAAAAAAAAAGATGCAGCATTCTGAAGTGCACTTACTTTGGGAAAAACTAGTTATGACAGCGAAGCAGTTATGAACAAATTGAGAACTGCCAGGGCTATTAATGTCTCTAAAACATTCTGAGGAAGGGATGACTTAATATGGACAATGTTTTTTTAATGAATTTCATGACTAGTTTATATTATGCCCCCAAGTTAGAGGGAGAAGAATGGAAGGGGAATATATAGAATCCACTATGTACCAGATACTATGTTAAGAACTTTAGGAATATCTTATTTCATCCTCACAACAACCCTGAAAGGTAGATGCTATTATAAACCCCATCTTACATTTGAGGAGACTGATACATTTAAGGAAACTATTAAGTTCCTGTGATTAGATTTGGATTTGAACAGGGGTACTACAAGAGGTTTTGAGGCACTATGAAGACGATTATTTCGACCCATCATCAATAAGATATTATGAATTCTTTGTCTAACAATGGATAGATAAATATTCAGGAGGGAGAGATAGCATGACTTATTACTAAACTTAGAGATGGGAAGAAATACAAGGGGTTTCAAAATCTTAGTGTAGTTTTAAGCTTTAATAGCTAAAGAGATTTAATAGTTTAAAATCTTAGGACTTCTGATATGTGCTGTTTTTTATCTTTATCTCATTCTCATCTTTTTTGATGTAGTTCAGTTAGAAATAGTCCTAGAACAAATTGTTATTTTGCTATTATTTTTAATGCATAATGTTCTATGGGGAAAATAATTGCTTTTTTTTCTTTTTTTGTTTTTTATAACTGAAGAAAAGATTTAGCCTTTATGCATTTAATCAATAGATAGACCAGAAGCATTTTATATACCCCATCCTGTTCTTAATATAATTTTCATTTCCTATTTTAGGTCTCCACATTTATAAAGGTTTTATTTGAGGGATCTGATAAAACATCTTTTTAAAATGTTGTTCTGTTTTTATGGATCATTATGTCTAGGTGATCATGAGTAACAATTCTGTCTGTGATAATTATCCAATTCTGATTGAAATATTGGTTGTCTGTAGTTATAGTCTAGAAATTTTTCATCTATTAGTCCAAGCAAGCTCTTGATGTGTCATTCTAGCTACCAGGAAATGTCTTGCTAAGTATTCAGCAGGTGCCTGTTTTGGAAGCCTGTTGTTATGAGTTACACAGTTTCTACTATTTCTTTGCATACTTTATGTCACAACATTTGGATTTCTTGAACACAGTTTTTGTCATGTTGATGGCAATGTTAATGATAATGATAATGATGGTGATTGATAATGGTAGTTCTGGTGATAACAGTTGTGTTTATAGATATATATCTATAAATATATGGATATAGATATTATTTCATCTTTTTACCTTTGTATTCAAGCTAAGTGATGTTAACTAGAATGTTTGGAAATTGAATTCATGGTCTTATTCTCATGATCCAAATAACAACTATGTAGACAAAATTTAAGTGAATTATGTTTCAATATCTAGGAAGTCTCACGAGGAGGATTCTGCGAAGATGGAAGAGTAGGTCGGTACATTTCAAGCTCTCCAGATTTTTCCCACAAAAAGAACAAATTTACGCCTCAGAGTGAACATAGACTAGCAAAAACAAATCAAGAAGAGGGGTCAGAACAGGGATCCTTCTGGTATAATACAATAAAACTGGAAGAAAGACCTAGGTTGGGAATTAAACAAATGCTTCCAGGCTAGTTCTACACAAGCACCAAGTGGGGATCCTTGGAGCTGGCTGAGTTTGGCTGGAGCCTTAGCAGGGGGTCTGAAACTGAGAGAACTTTGACTGATTAGGAATGCCAGGCCCAGCTGTGCTGCTGAGACTCTGCCCTGGTTGAGAAGGAACCTGCACAAGGTCAATGCAGAAGCATTAGGACAGGGAGATGCTGGCGGGGAGCCTGTGTAGGAGCAAGGAGTTTTGGCAGTTCCAAATCATAAGGAGATGAAGTGAAGCTTGAGGTACCAATTACCCCACAATTAAGGGAGGTTAAATTAATAATTCTCATTTGGAAAAAAAAAATGAACCAGCAAAGAACCTCGGTTCATCTTAAGAGGAGGACACTGAAGTGAAAAAAAAAATATATTTTTCTACCCCCAAAAGTAAAAAAAAAAATAAATAACATTAAATGGCTCCTTGCTCAGAAAGAATTTACAGAAGCACTCAACAAAAAAATTGAAAATCAAATGAGGGACATTGAGGAAAAACTAAAAGAAAAAAATCCAAGAAAAACAAGATCATGAGGGGAAAAAAAGTTAATCAGCTAGAAAAGGAGATTTCATCTCAAAGATGAAAATAACTCTTTGAAAATTATAATTGAGCAAGGGGAAGCCAGTGAAGCTATAATGTAATGCTGGAGAAACTGAGGCAAGATAGAGATTAGAGAGTATTTAGTAATTTATTTGAAAGGGAGAGATTTACTGGGACCAAATGGATCCATGGTTTGGTCCCAAGGCTGAATGATACTATTGTCTCCAAGAATCCAGCAAACAATGTGAGTTCTCAATGACATATATACAAGTGGTTCAGACAGAGGAGGTAGACTGAAGCAGGGGCATGGGAACAGGACTCTGAGAGTGTGGGGTGAGCCACGAGAGATAAGGATGACATAATGGGGGGAGGCACCCCAGAGATGGGGAGAGGCATCTTGATAAGATGGTATCTGATATTCTGATAGCTTGGGATGGGGAGAGGCATTCTGATATTCTAAAATATAAGATCTTTTATTCTTATCAAATATTCTGATTAAGAGGGCGGGGTGGCTTTTCAGGATTGAGCAGAACAATTATAAACTGAGGCAAGACAATTAAGGGAAACCGAGTCAGAATAATTAGGGAAACTGAGTCAGGACAATAAGAGAACTCTGGCATAACAATAAGAGATACAAATAACACAACAGAATGTGAAACAGAACAAAAATAACACATCTAGACAATAGATAAAGAAAAGAAAAGAAAATAGAAAAATAAAATAGAAAAAAGAAAAAAAAAAAAAGAATAATTTGCTACCTGAAAGCTGGGAACAAAGAAGAACCTTGATACAATAATGAAAGAAATGAATCAAGAAAATTGTCCTGGAGTGATAGAACATATTGGGGGAAATAGAAATAGAAAAACATTTCATTAATCTTCACTTCAGAACTTCCGGTTAAGATGGCGGAGAGGAGGCTCACAGTTGCATAAGCTCCGCGCTTTCTCTCACTATCCACTTCATTACAAGCCTCTGAATCAATGCTCGACTGAAAAAAACCCACAAATAGTTACCAAGAGAAGCCATCCTTGAGATCCGCCAAGAAAGGTCTGTCTTTACTGGAGGGCTGGGGCGGTTTTAGATTGGGCGCAGGCTGAGGGCAGCGGCAGTGAGAGCACGGGAGCAGAGCTGAGAGGGGGTGGGGAGTGATCGTAGCCGTCTCTGCGGGGAGAGCTTCGCTACAGGTTTGGAACCTGCAGCAAGTTAACAGCCCAGCAGAGAAGCTAAAAACACCGGGGCTGAAGAACACAACCCCAAACAGCTGGAGTCTCTCAGGACCTGGCCGCCCCCCCCCTTCCTCCCCCTCAGTGACTCAGCACGCTTTGGGATCTCAGAGCGCAGGCGCAGCACAGTCCTGCTAGTGCCTCACTGCTGCCCCCTGCAGTCTGTAGAGGAAGCTCGATAACACACCCAACCCCCCCCCCCCCAAAGAAAGACTCCAGTTTTTTCTGTTTTTCTTTGGTAGTTTGTCTCTGATTAATAGACAGAATGAGCAAGAAGCTGAAGAGGACTTTAACCCTTGACAGCTTCTATACAGATAGAGAGCAGACTCTAAATCCTGAGGAGACTAAAAACAGGCAGTCCCCAGGTGACTCCCCAAAGGAGGAGATTGTCTGTTCCTCAGCACAGATGAACCTCATAGAAGTGATTAAAAAGGCTCTCACAAGGGAACTAGAAGAAAAGTGGGGAAAGCAGAGTGAGGCTTGGCAAAAGGAGAGGGAGGCTTGGGAAAAGGAGAGGGAGGCTTGGCAAAAGAGCCTGGAGAAAGTTAAAGAGAGAGTGGACAAAGAAGTAAAATCCTTGAAAAATAGGATTAGTGAACTGGAAACAGAAAACAGCTCTCTAAAAAACAAAATTGGCGAAATGGAAAAAAAATTCCACAGAACAAAAGAACTCAATTGGACAATTAGAGAAAGATTTTAAAAAAGTGAGTGAAGAGAATACTTCACTGAAAATCAGAATTGAACAAGTGGAATTGAATGACTCGAGGAGACAAGAAGAATCAGTCAAGCAAATCCAAAAAAATCAAACAATGGAGAAAAATGTGAAATACCTTCTGGGGAAGACAACAGACCTGGAAAACAGATCCAGGAGAGACAATCTGAGAATCATTGGACTCCCAGAAAAACATGATGAAAAAAAAAGCCTGGACACTGTCTTCCAGGAAATTATCAAAGAGAACTGCCCAGAAGTCATAGGAACAGAGGAAAAAATAAACATTGAAAGGATTCATCGATCACCCACTGAAAGGGATCCTAAAATCAAAACACCAAGGAATATAGTGGCCAAATGCCAGAACCCTCAGGTGAAAGAAAAAATATTGCAAGCGGCTAGAAAAACCCAATTCAAGTATCAAGGAGCCACAATAAGGATCACCCAGGATCTGGCAGCATCCACATTAAAAGATCGAAGGGCCTGGAATATGATATTCCGAAAGGCTAAGGAACTTGGTATGCAACCAAAAATAACTTACCCAGCGAGAATGAGCATCTTTTTCCAGGGAAGAAGATGGACATTCAACGAAGTAAGCGAATTTCATCTATTTCTGATGAAAAAACCAGAACTTAACAAAAAGTTTGATCTACAAATATAGAACTCAAGAGAAATCTAAAAAGGTAAAGATTAATCTTGGGAACTATATTTTGACTATATAGATGTATAAAGAATACATGTATACCTTGTTCTAGAAATTGATGTGGAAAGGACATTGTACCAGAAAAAGGGTAAAGTGGGGGTAGTACATCTCATGAAGAGGCATAGGAAACCTATTATATCTGAGAGAAAGAATGGAGGGGGATGAATATAGTGGGTATCTTACTGCCTTCAGAATTGGCTTTAAGTGAAAAATCTTAAGACATATTCAATCTATGGTGAAACTTCTCCCATCTCATTGAAAAGTGAGAAGGGAAAAGTGGAAAGGGAAGGAATAAGCTAAGCGGAAGGGAATACGGGAACTGGGAGGGAAAGGGGTAAGATAGGGGGAGGAACTCTAAGGCGGGGGGAGGGACACTAAAAAGGGAGGGCTGTGAGAAGCAAGGGGTGCTCACAAGCTTAATACTTGGAAGGGGGGGAAAGGGGAAAGAAGGGAGGAAAGCATAAACCGGGGTTAACAAGATGGCAAGTAATACAGAATTGGTCATTCTAACCATAAACGTGAACGGGGTAAACTCCCCCATAAAGAGGAAGCGGTTAGCAGAATGGATTAAAAGCCAGAATCCTACAATATGTTGTTTACAGGAAACACACCTGAAGCGGGGAGATACATGCAGGTTAAAGGTAAAAGGTTGGAGCAAAATCTACTATGCTTCAGGTGAAGTCAAAAAAGCAGGGGTAGCCATCCTGATCTCAGATCAAGCTAAAGCAAAAATTGACCTAATTAAAAGAGATAAGGAAGGACACTATATCTTGCTAAAGGGTAGCATGGATAATGAAGCACTATCTATATTAAACATATATGCACCAAGTGGGGTAGCATCTAAATTCTTAAAAGAGAAACTAAGACAGCTGCAAGAAGAAATAGACAGTAAAACTATAATAGTGGGAGATCTTAACCTTGCACTCTCAGAATTAGATAAATCAAACCAGAAAATAAATAAGAAAGAAGTCAAAGAGGTAAACAGAATACTAGAAAAGCTAGATATGATAGATCTCTGGAGAAAATGTAATGGAGACAGAAAGGAATACACTTTCTTTTCAGCAGTTCATGGAACCTATACAAAAATTGACCATATATTAGGACATAAAAACCTCAAACTCAAATGTAGTAAGGCAGAAATAGTAAATGCATCCTTTTCAGACCACGATGCAATGAAAATTACATTCAACAAAAAAGCAGGGGGAAGTAGACCAAAAAATAATTGGAAACTAAATAATCTCATACTAAAGAATGATTGGGTGAAACAGCAAATCATAGACATAATTAATAACTTCACCCAAGAAAACGATAATAATGAGACATCATACCAAAATGTATGGGATGCAGCCAAAGCGGTAATAAGGGGAAATTTCATATCTCTAGAGGCCTATTTGTATAAAATAGAGAAAGAGAAGGTCAATGAATTGGGTTTGCAATTAAAAATGCTAGAAAAGGAACAAATTAAAAACCCCCAGTCAAACACTAAACTTGAAATTCTAAAAATAAAAGGTGAGATCAATAAAATTGAAAGTAAAAAAACTATTGAATTGATTAATAAAACTAAGAGTTGGTTCTATGAAAAAACCAACAAAATAGACAAACCCTTAGTAAATCTGATTAAAAAAAGGAAAGAGGAAAATCAAATTGTTAGTCTTAAAAATGAAAAGGGAGAAATCACCACTAACGAAGAGGAAATTAGAGCAATAATTAGGAGTTACTTTGCCCAACTTTATGCCAATAAATTCGACAACTTAAATGAAATAGAAAAATACCTCCAAAAATACAGCTTGCCCAAACTAACAGAGGAAGAAGTAAATATCCTAAACAGTCCCATCTCAGAAAAAGAAATAGAACAAACTATCAATCAACTCCCTAAGAAAAAATCCCCAGGACCAGATGGATTTACATGTGAATTCTACCAAACATTTAAAGAACAATTAACTCCAATGTTATATAAACTATTTGAAAAAATAGGGATTGAAGGAGTCCTACCAAACTCCTTTTATGACACAGATATGGTACTGATACCTAAACCAGGTAGGCTGAAAACAGAGAAAGAAAATTATAGACCAATCTCCCTAATGAATATTGATGCTAAAATCTTAAATAAAATATTAGCAAAAAGATTACAGAAAATTGTCACCAGGATAATACACTATGACCAAGTAGGATTTATACCAGGAATGCAGGGCTGGTTCAATATTAGGAAAACTATTAGCATAATTGACTATATCAATAACCAAACAAACAAAAACCACATGATCATCTCAATAGATGCAGAAAAAGCATTTGATAAAATCCAACATCCATTCCTAATAAAAACACTTGAGAGCATAGGAATAAATGGACTTTTCCTTAAAATAGTCAGGAGCATATATTTAAAACCATCAGTAAGCATCATATGCAATGGGGAAAAACTGGAACCTTTCCCAGTAAGATCTGGAGTGAAGCAAGGTTGCCCACTATCACCATTATTATTTAATATCGTATTAGAAACACTAGCCTCGGCAATAAGAGTCGAGAAAGATATAAAAGGAATTAGAGTAGGCAATGAGGAAACCAAACTATCACTCTTTGCAGATGATATGATGGTATACCTAGAGAACCCCAGAGATTCTACCAAAAAGCTATTGGAAATAATTCATAATTTTAGCAAAGTAGCTGGCTACAAAATAAATCCCCATAAATCCTCAGCATTTTTATACATCACCAACAAAACCCAACAGCAAGAGACACAAAGAGAAATTCCATTCAGAATAACTGTTGATACCATAAAATATTTGGGAATCTATCTACCAAAGGAAAGTCAGGAATTATATGAGCAAAATTATAAAAAAGTCTCCACACAAATAAAGTCAGACTTAAATAATTGGAAAAATATTAAGTGCTCTTGGATCGGCCGAGCGAACATAATAAAGATGACAATACTCCCTAAACTAATCTATTTATTTAGTGCTATACCAATCAGACTTCCAAGAAAATATTTGATTGATCTAGAAAAAATAACAACAAAATTCATATGGAACAATAAAAAGTCGAGAATCTCAAGGGAATTAATGAAAAAAAAATCAAATGAAGGTGGCCTAGCTGTACCTGATCTAAAATTATATTATAAAGCAGCAGTCACCAAAACCATTTGGTATTGGCTAAGAAATAGATTAGTGGATCAGTGGAAAAGGCTAGGCTCACAAGACAGAATAGTCAACTATAGCAATCTAGTGTTTGACAAACCCAAAGCCCCTAACTTCTGGGAAAAGAATTCATTATTTGATAAAAACTGCTGGGATAATTGGAAATTAGTATGGCAGAAATTAGGCAAGGACCCACACTTAACACCATATACCAAGATAAGATCAAAATGGGTCTATGACCTAGGCATAAAGAACGAGATTATAAATAAATTAGAGGAACATAGAATAGTTTATCTCTCAGACTTGTGGAGGAGAAAGAAATTTGTGACCAAAGATGAACTAGAGACCATTACTGATCACAGAATAGAAAATTTCGATTACATCAAATTAAAAAGCCTTTGTACAAATAAAACTAATGCAAACAAGATTAGAAGGGAAGCAACAAACTGGGAAAACATTTTCACAGTTAAAGGTTCTGATAAAGGCCTCATTTCCAAAATATATAGAGAACTGACTCAAATTTATAAGAAATCAAGCCATTCTCCAATTGATAAATGGTCAAAGGATATGAACAGACAATTTTCAGAGGATGAGATTGAAACTATTACCACTCATATGAAAGAGTGTTCCAAATCATTATTGATCAGAGAAATGCAAATTAAGACAACTCTGAGATACCACTACACACCTGTCAGATTGGCTAAGATGACAGGAAAAAATAATGATGAATGTTGGAGGGGATGCGGGAAAACTGGGACACTAATGCATTGTTGGTGGAGTTGTGAACGAATCCAACCATTCTGGAGAGCAATCTGGAATTATGCCCAAAAAATTATCAAACTGTGCATATCCTTTGATCCAGCAGTGTTTCTATTGGGCTTATATCCCAAAGAAATACTAAAGAAGGGAAAGGGACCTGTATGTGCCAAAATGTTTGTAGCAGCCCTGTTTGTAGTGGCTAGAAACTGGAAAATGAATGGATGCCCATCAATTGGAGAATGGCTGGGTAAATTGTGGTATATGAATGTTATGGAATATTATTGTTCTGTAAGAAATGACCAGCAGGATGAATACAGAGAGGCTTGGAGAGACCTACATGAACTGATGCTAAGTGAAATGAGCAGAACCAGGAGATCATTATACACTTCGACAACGATATTGTATGAGGACATATTTTGATGGAAGTGGATTTCTTTGACAAAGAGACCTGAGTTTCAATTGATAAATGACGGACAAAAGCAGCTACACCCAAAGAAAGAACACTGGGAAACGAATGTGAACTATCTGCATTTTTGTTTCTCTTCCCGGATTATTTATACCTTCTGAATCCAATTCTCCCTATGCAACAAGAGAACTGTTCGGTTCTGCAAACATATATTGTATCTAGGATATACTGCAACATATCCAACATATAAAGGACTGCTTGCCATCTAGGGGAGGGGGTGGAGGGAGGGAGGGGAAAAAAAAATCGGAACAGAAATGAGTGTAAATATAATGTAATTATTAAATAAAAAAATTTATAAAAAAAAAAAAATAAAATAAAATAAAATCCTCTTCCTTGCTAAAAAAAAAAAAAAAAGATAAATGACGGACAAAAGCAGCTACACCCAAAGAAAGAACACTGGGAAACGAATGTGAACTATCTGCATTTTTGTTTTTCTTCCCGGATTATTTATACCTTCTGAATCCAATTCTCCCTACGCAACAAGAGAACTGTTCGGTTCTGCAAACATATATTGTATCTAGGATATACTGCAACATATCCAACATATAAAGGACTGCTTGCCATCTAGGGGAGGGGGTGGAGGGAGGGAGGGGAAAAAAAAATCGGAACAGAAATGAGTGTAAATATAATGTAATTATTAAATAAAAAAATTAAAAAAAAAATTAAAAAAAAAAAATCAAAAAAAAAATCTTCACTTCAAAGAGATTCTTTGTGGAAAATGCAATATTTTTGTCAAATTTCAAAATTTGCCATTTGCCAAGGGCAAAGAGAAAATTCTGCAAGAAACAAGATAAAAACAATACAAAATCACTGGAGCTACAATAGAATTGTACAGGACTTATCAGTAGCTACAATAAAAGACAGCAGGTCCTGGAATCATCTATACCAGGGCAATCAAAAGAGCTAGGCTTGCAACCAAAAATATCATATCCAGAAAAATTATCCATAATATTGAATGAGATCAAATGGATATTCAATGAACGTGCAGATTTTTAGGACTTTCTATTAACCAAACTCAAACTCAGTAAAGGATTTAACAAATAAGAGGCAATATCAAAGATCAATTTCAAGGAACTTAACATGAACAAATTCTTTATGTCTTTTACATGGAAATGTATGTCATATGTTTAAGATTGATATCAGTAATAGAGTAGCTTAAAAGAAAGATTGGGGAAGAGTTAAGATAAAATAGTAGTTATGTTAAATAAATGAGATATAGAGAAGGAATAGACACAGAAATATTAGGGGAAGAAGAAGACTCATAATTTTGAAAACCTTCTCAATACAAGAATGGGTTAAATAGGCAATATTACATATGTACTGTGAAGGCTGTATTGCACCCTCTGAAATCTATAAACAAATAATGGGGGAGGGAAGGAAGGAGGGGGAAGCAAAGAGTTGTGGGGATGAAGACAAGGGAGAGGTCCATGGGTGTGAGGAGGTTAGGTAATATCAAGGCAAGTTAAGGAGCAGAAATATAGCAAACAGTTAGCAGGGATAGGAAAGGCATGTGTGTGTGTGTGTGTGTGTGTGTGTGTGTGTGTGTGTGCATATATGTATATATAAATATATCCATATTTAACTATGGCCTGCTTGGGGGAGGTGGAGGGAATGGAAAGGGAAAAAAAAGAATGAATAAAAAATAGTACACAGCAGAGAATCAAAAACAACCTACAAAGAAACAAAGAAAAAATGGACACACATAAATATAACTTCTTCTACTATTATATATCCTTTCTTGAACTAGTAATTTATTGTTATATATTTTGAATCCTCCCTGATGTCCTACTGGACATATGACAATGTTCTGTTCTACTTTGTTTTATTTTGCTTTGAATTCCTTTTCTGTTTTTTTTTCCTTATTTTTTTCCAACAAAATAATTTTTTTTTTAAAAAAGAAAGTCTCACTGTTTGAAGGTCTTATTGGGGTGTAATAAATATTTGTCTCTGTCATGTCTACATTATCCTCCTCTTTAAGAGATTTTTAGTATGTATTGAGGAATTTTATTCATATCTTAACATTAACAGATGCTACTAACTGATGCTTAGACTCTCATATGGCAGGATTGATATCTGAGCACTGAAACACATTATCAGAAGAACTGGAAGAAAATTTAAAGGCTGATTTTCTTGTTATACAAATGAGAAAATTGAGGTCCAAAGACATTAAGTGCTCAGGGTCATAAAACTCACAAGTAACTCAAGTTATCTCTGACTTCAAGTCCAGGTCTCAATTCACTATACCACTTTGTCTATATGCTTTTTATCAGGCAGTGTAGCATAATGGAAAAAGTTCTAGATTAGGAGTTAGTCAAGAGACCTGGACT
The DNA here is from genome assembly GCF_016432865.1 of Antechinus flavipes. Lineage (NCBI taxonomy): Eukaryota > Metazoa > Chordata > Mammalia > Dasyuromorphia > Dasyuridae > Antechinus > Antechinus flavipes. The sequence continues at coordinate 106,553,759 of NC_067399.1, read as the reverse complement.
CTAACCCTTGCTCAGTAAGTGATTTATTGGGTAATCTTGTGTGGCTCATTTTCCCTTGCTGGGATGTAATTGCCTCATTTCTAAAATGAAGATTTTGGCTTAGTTGACTTCCCAGGTCTCTTCCAATTCTAATATTCCTTGGGTTGCTAGGAAGCTTTTTTTAATATGATATATTATTTTTTTCTGAAATATATCTTTCTCTTATGGGGCATTTGTTTCAAAATGATATGGTATTTTTCTCATAATAGTTTTCTTACCCAATCCAGCTACTGAGAAGAATTATGCCTAGATCTAGATAACATTTTCATTCAGATAAGCTCAATCAGTGGGACTTTCCTTTCAATTTTTACCATTTTTATTACCATTTGGTTTTGGATTATTGGTATTATTTGGCATATTGGTAAGAAGGGCCCAATCATTCAGCTTGTAATTTCCCAATGTATCTGTCCCAAAAAATGTTATAACATAAATGATGTTTCTACTATATTAATTAGATAATTGACCTCAAGAAGCTCATTCTATCTTGGTAAAGTATGATAAAACTTCATAATGAATGGTTCTTTAAGAATGAACAGAACAGAGTAAGAGAGATAACTGGGTCTGAAAGCCCCAGAATCTAAAACAGCATCTTCCCCAGCATTTATAACTAGAAATTAGAAATTATTTCCTCACTGGAATTTTTATCAATATTATAATATTCTGGTTTCAACCAGTATTTCCCAAAGCTGATTTTCTGATTCTTTTCAAGAAGTTTGTTGTAGAGAATTATTATATAAATAATATGTATATAATGGTGGCATGTGGGGCAGTAGGTATGACATGGTGGATTGAGATATTTAAGTCATTCTGTGTAGAGACCTATTGAACTTGAGATCTAAAATTACCATTTATACACTGTACACATAGGTTTAAAAAAAAACCTTTATTATGTTTAGGTGGAACATGAATGCAACTATTTCTGAGAAGACTGATCAGGTGCTATTATGCTGATTGGTAAGCATTCATATAAAGAAAAAAAAACACAAAACACTTTTCTCTGTACTGAATTCTAATTCCAGAGCCAGGCAAAAGAGGAAGAGATTTTCCCATTCCCTAGATACCAAGATCTAAAGTGAAATGTTTAGACCATGTTTGATCTCTGCCTCGTTGTTCCCTTGGCCAATCCATCAACCAGAAACAAAGCTGTCAGCCAGGCTAGGCAGCAATGCCTTTGGTTTGCAGACCTTTTAAACTTATTCCCTGGTTGACTGACATCAAGCCAGCTAGTGAAAACCCCACACTTGAGTGGAGCTATCTGTCAGGGCTTTGGAGTAATAGGTGAGCATGCTCAGTGAAGACTTCCTTCATCCATCCTGGGGTCAAATAATCCATTGGTGGTCAACTTAGGAAAAAAAACCCTGAGATGCTGTTAAGTTTATAATACTTAATTATACATTCTATGCCTACCAGACAAGAAATATCTTTTTTTTCTTCCCCCTACCCACAAATGTAATTAGCCCCTGTGGCTGTTTTACCCAAGAAATCTATATAATTCAAACAGGCTGTCAGTTGTCAATAAGACTTGGTGCTGTATTGAGCCCTTCCAACATTAAGCTAACACTGTAAAATCCCCGGGATGGTTTTCCATAAATCTAATACATGAGTTCTTTTTATTGAGAAGTAATATCAGAAATTAAACCTTATAAGGATCCAGAAGCAATTATAAAATGAGGAGATTATAGTGGCAATATTGTAAATGGAAACTCACTTAAATGTCAAAGTACTTGCTGTAAAATGCAGCAATAATGATGCTAAACACAATACATTGAATTTTCAAATATTAATACCCTTGTTTTTTTCTATTAGGCACAATGAGGTTCAAACAGCCATCACCAAACTGATTGGGAAAATAATATCGTAACCATCATCTGCTGGTGAGAACACTAATGGTTCTGTCATTCTGTCCTGCAGGCAGATCACTTATGAACAGAGTTGAATTCAAACATAAATCCCTAGAGGTAAAATGACAGGACATTACAAGGCTCAGAGCTCAGAGCATAATTGTAAACCTGCATGCTAATAAACCCGACTTTTAAAGATACCAGTCATAATAAGAATGATAATAAACAGCAAATTAATTTTTTTTAGCCAGCATGACATTCTTTTGACCATAAATTGTTGCCAGGATTGACACATTTTGTTTTTCTTAGCTGGTTCATCACTATGATGAACTCAACATACACTCCTCTCTATAAATTGTTGAATTCAACATCTATAGATAATCTGGCTTCAATCCAATCCTGAATGAGCATGTTTGCATAGAAGCCAGATTACAAAATCTGGATTATGTTCTATGAGGTATAAATTCTTAATACTTTTTTGTTAGTGTGGGTACTTTCACCACCAATTGTATGACTTAGTAGACATGTAGGGATGACTTTGAATGAGATTTCATCACCCTGCAGTCAACTCAAGATGAAACTCTCTGATGTTAGCTGTTCCTCATATCATAGAATTGTTGTCTGTCCTTATTTGTCTCTATGAAACATAGAAGATACAAAAGAAGTAAATGCCATGGCCCCATTCTTAAAGAAATAAAAGTCTAGTTGAGATGACCTAAGACATGCATACAAAACAACTAAAATAAGATGGAAAGTAGTTAAGAAGCAAATTATTGCTCTCACTATATGGAAAGCTGTTAGATATTAATACCATATTCAAAGTGACTCATTTTATTTTTTTTAAATAACTTTTTATTGACAGAACCCGTGCCAGGGTAATTTTTTATAACATTATCCCTTGCACTCACTTCTGTTCCAATTTTTCCCCTCCCTCTCTCCATTCCCTCCCCCAGATGGCAAGCAGTCCTATACATGTTAAATAGGTTACAGTATATCCTAGATACAATATATATGTGCAGAACCGAACAGTCCTCTTGTTGCACAGGGAGAATTGGATTCAGAAGGTATAAATAACCCGGGAAGAAAAACAAAAATGCAAGCAGTTTATATTCATTTCCCAGTGTTCTTTCTTTGGGAGTAGCTGCTTCTGTCCACCCTTGATCAATTGAAACTGAATTAGATTTCTTTGTCGAAGAAATCTACTTCCATCAGAATACATCTTCATACAGTATTGTTCTTGAAGTATATAATGATCTCCTGGTTCTGCTCATTTCACTTAGCATCAGTTCATGTAAGTCTCCCCAGTCCTCTCTGTATTCATCCTGCTGGTCATTTCTTACAGAACAATAATATTCCATAACGTTCATATACCACAATTTAAAGTAACTCATTTTAGACTGTGAAAGAAAACCCAGAGAATAGAGATGCTATTCTTTAGGATTTCTGAGATGGTGAAGAATCTTCTCAGTATCAAGCCAGAGTTGATTTTTCCTGATAAAGCAGCTGAGCATGGCAAGAGACCTATGTGGAATGTTTTAGATACAGTCACAGAATGTTTGATTTGGCAAAAGATGGGATTAAAGGCTTTTCAGGGAATGGGTACTACTGTTTCATAAACCCGTTTTTACCCTCATATCTGTACATACTATGCCCATAAAAACAGGATCCTAGATCTTAGAGATTATCTAGTCCAATATAGTCAATCATTTTACAGAAGAAACAACTAAGGTCCAAAGAGTTAAAGCAATGACTAATATTCCAATGATACCAGTGAAAGAGGAACTGGGAAGAAGCACTAACTTCTCTAGGTCTTATATCCCTCATTTGTAAAATATGGGAGTTAGATGAGAGGGAATGAAAAGTTTCTTCTTTCTTTAAATTTATGTTTTAATTATATAGAACCCAGACTAAGTACTTATTATTTCTCATTAGATCTCATTCAAATTAAATGGAGAGATGTTTTAAGGTAGAGAAAGCAGAAAGTTTCAATTTGGCATAAAAACTTCATAAAACATATTAAAATGGGATAAATCTCATTCTTTTAGTGTGTTAACATGATTCATTTTCTGTTATGAGGACTGATACCAAGGGCATTCCTGGACAGTAAAGAGAGGCAAGGGAGTAATGGAGCCTGAGGCAAAGCCTAAAGCTGTGTTTTTCATAAGTGGGTGCATATGTTTATAGTGCTTTGTGGGAAACTTTATTGCCATGATCAACAGACCTTACAGGTATATTTTAAAGTGAATTTTAAAAGTACAATTTGGTTTGCGTAAGAACAACTTTCCTATTTCATTAAAATATTAAATATTAATTAACCCAGAACCTCAAAAGAACGTTACAGACTACTGTATAATTAGGTATCCACACCCATCAGATCAAAATATGCAAATGAAATGCTTTTTCATAAACTCCCCTGTTTATCTCCACAAGAATTAACAAATCTCATTTACCACCTACTTAATAGAGCAAAACCAGAGAGAGCCAGGTTTTCATTTACTTTTATATATATTTTAGGAGTTAGTTTGGGAACAATTAAAGCAGGTGATAGGAAATAGTCCCAGCTCTATCTACTTCTGTTGTCATGGAGAAACTTTCATTATCGTTCGCATCATTGGTTCAAGGCACAGTGGCTAAATGTAGGTATAACACGATATAGTCATATAATGGAAAAGCTGGATTAAGATATAGGAGAAAAAGCCTGCCTGGGGCAACATTGCCAAGAAGTTAAAATCCTGTTGACCTTTCTTGGACCTTTCCTCTTTTTGGACGAGTCATTGAGTCTCAGTTTTCTAATTTACAATTACTCAATAACATGCTTTTTGTTTCACAAAGTCTTTAGTAAGAATCAAATGAGATAATGTATTTCAAATGCTTTATAAATATCAAAGTGATATGCAGATATTAAATATTATTATTTTTGTTCCATATTTCCCTATCTTTCAGTCAGATGATGTTTTTTCTTCTGTGCCTTTGTAGTCAAGCAGAAATTTTTTTTTTATAAATTCATTCATTATTTGAATTTTTTTCTTTCTGAGTGTCCTGTCAACACTTCAAATTCAAGATAACTGAAACTATCTATACTAGTCTTTCCCCAAAAAGATCTGTCCTCTCCTCCTCTACATGTTATTGATTGGTATTACTATTCTTCCAATTACCCAGACTAGAAAGCCTCAGGTTATCTTTAACTCTTCCTTCTCCCTTAATCCCCATATATAATTAATATGTCTTCCATCATTACTTCTACACTAATTCAGCCTTTCTAGCACAGCACAAGCAGATAGTAGACCCACTAACAAATGTCTGTTCAATGAATAATGAATAAGTGACCCCTCACTTGATTTTTTGCTATATTTCTTATTGATCTTCTTCCTACTCTCTGTGTTTTTCATTCTACTCTGTATGACATAGGTAGAAAACTCCAGATTTGCAAAACTTCTGATTTTGATCAGAAAAAAAGATTAAAATGTTATTAGAAAATATTTAACAAAACAGATTAAAAATGCATTTAAGGAATGTTAATTTGTGGTTTTCTAAGTTCCTATGCAGCCATCAGGTATTCATTTTTATCACTGCCATGCCATAATCAGATTAATAATGCAGTGTCAGAGCTAGAAAGATTTAGGAAATAATTTTTTTTTTTTTTTTTGCTGAGGCAATTGGGGGTAAGTGACTTACTCAGGGCCACACATCTAAGGAGCGTTAAGTGTCTGAAGTCAGATTTGAACTCAGGTCCTTCTGATTTCAGGATTGGTGCTCTATCTACTGTGTCACTTTGTTGCCCTAATTTAGGAGATAATCTAATCCAAGCACTGCATAGTTGAGGAAACTGAAAACTTGAGCTATAAATTGACTTGTCCCTAGTTGTAATATGAATGAGTAGCAACATCAAGAATCAAAGTCACTGGGGCCAGGGCTTTGGCTTCTTAGTCCAATATTCTGCATATTATGACTCATCATGTCACTTCATTGAACAAAGACTTTCAGTTGCTCCTGATTGCTCACCATATCTCAAATGCTTAGATTATATTTCAAGTCTACATACAGAATGATTCAAACCTATTTTCCACCATTATCTTCCATTATTTCCCTTCACATTTTCTCAATTTATCAATATAACTAACTACACTATTTCTCAAATATGTTTTTACTGCTTCCTGATTCCCCCTCCTTCCCTTGTCCTTCACAAATCTTGCTCATTTCTTTCTGGTGGGATACACTGCTCAACAGTTTGTCTTACAAAATCCTATCTATCTATCCTTTAAAGTCCAGCACAAGTTAAAATGTATCACTTATCTTATATAAACTTTATTCTATATTTAAAATCTAAAGAGTGTCTATAGGAACCTGAATTCAACAATTGAATCTGCTAGAAACTTCAATTAATACCTATTTGATTAGAAATTATCTAATAGAATTAGGAGGATAAATTTTTTTCAATAGAATGTAAGCTCCTTTACAGATTGTCTTGTCTATGTGACTCATGTCTAGTACTTTGTATAGAACATAGTAGACATTTGAAAAATGCTTGTGGAATTCAGTTATGTAAAAAGTGTGTAAAAAAATATTAAAGGAGGAAAACAAAACAAAACACCAAAAACTAAAATATACATATCTGGAGTTTCAGATTAGAGTGATGGCTCCAAGTTTAAGATATATTAGGTGGCCTTAGATACTTAACACTTCCTGGCTATGTAATTTTGGGCAGGTACTTAATCCCAATTGCCTCAGCAAAAAAAATATATATGTATATGTATGTATATATATATATATATATATATATATACATATTAGGTATAATTATACATATTTTCTCTCCTATTGGAATAAAGTTTTTTCTTTGTATTCCCAGCATTTAGCACAGTGCTTGGTATACTGTAAGTGCTTAGTAAGTAATTGATTAATTGATTTCTCATTAGTGGATTGTCAGATTTTATCATTCAAGAGCTCATATAGTTATTCTTCTGTTATTTATTCCTTGTATAGAAAGGCTAACACTAATGCTCAAAGTATTAACTTTGGTGCTTAGAGGAAGAAAAATTTTTGGAGTGTGGATTGAAATCATAGATGCATTTTTATTCTAGCATAAGTTATAGTTCATTATTCCTCCATGGGGGAACTAAAGAATTGTTCTAAGATGGCAAAATTCCAGATACCTGATCAGGAGAACTGGTTTCTAGTGATTCTACCAATTTAAACCAAACAGAAAGGGAGAAAGAATCAAATCAATTTATTCCAAGAATAACAATATGTAAGACAAAAGGAGAGGAGGTTAAGGCTCTAAGAAAAAGGAGACACAATTGGAAAGCATAGATATAGAAGGCCCATGAAAAAAAGGCAAAGGACTGAAAGAAGCCTTGAGTGAGTCACTTAAACACTTAATCTTCAATTGTTTTCATTTATTTAATGAGGGTAAGGAGCTAGATGCTATCTAAATTAACTTCTATATTAAATATACTAATTCTCAACAATTAATCCATTTGAATGGCATACTTTATCAAATCCTAGAAAGCATACAATGGAAAAATGTATATGTGTATATATATGTGTCTGTTATATATATACATATAACAGACACACACATAAACAAATCCTGACTTTTTTCAATTATTTGTATATAGCTGTGTATGATAGTTGATGAACAATTTCTAATACTAAATATCACATCTTGGTAATAAACTTGTGGATTGGAGAAGGGCATTGTGTTTCCTATTAATTTTGACTAGATTATATAGAAAATGGTTAATGGATGATGGAAATATAATAACCCTGAAATTAATTTTTCCTCCTTGTCTAAACCTGTGATTTCATCTATATAGAAAATAAGTATTGTGGGAAAACCCCTTTTACCAACACAGATGAATAATTTACCTGCATGTTTTAGTTTTTGAGATTTTCCTGAGAAAGTAAGCAGTTTAAATAATTTGCTTTTTGGCACATATTTAGAATGCATCATAAGCAAAACTTTGGAACCTACCCTTTTGACTCCAAGGTCAATGCTCTATCTGCTATGCCATGCTACCTTACTAATGTTAGACATCTTAAATCCAAATATTTTCTCCATCTGTGTTCATTGGCACATGCCAGTATATTATGGGAAGCAGAGTCTGGTAAATTCCTTAAATTTGGGAATTTTGAACTGCAGAAGAATGAAAGTCACTTAAGTGTATGCTCTGATTCTAGTACAAATATGGTGGGACCCTGAGAAAGGAAGGCCACTAGGCTGCTGAAGGAGGAGAAACTGAGCCAGATTGGAAAACTAGAGAAGGTAGAAGCTTCTCTGCTGATCAGTAATCGGACTGGCCAGTGATGACAGATTAGTGTAACTCTGACTTGGATGAAATAGGGAGACCAGTCTTTAAACATTAAAAAAAAGGTGGATAAAAAGATTAAAAATATTCATTAATAGTTCATAGGAGTTACAGCTGACAGGGTATTTAGCAATCATATAGTCTAACCCCTCATTTTACAGATGAGCCCAAAGAGGTTAAGTGATTTGTCCAAATAGTAAAGTAGTAGAACTGGGATGTGAGCCCAGATTCTTTGATTCCAAATCCTGTAATATTTGCACTACATACAAGCTGTTAGTTGCTCTTTGACAACATTATAATAAAGAAATCCACAAAACATGCCTTCTAGAATACACCATTTTCCAAGATGAAATTATATTCTGTAGTTTAAACTGGGCACTTTTAACATAGTATTTTTTAAAAATTATATGACTCTTATTCAAATGAGAAAAGTAGTTGCTGTGCATTCAGATTAGCTACTTTTAATAATGCTTTTTTAAAAATCTATAATAGCTATTACTGACTCAATAGTACAATGACAATTTGCAAAGCCCCATTGACTTCAATGAAAGGGCAAAGAAAATGGTTCAAGTTATCTGAGAGGCTAATATGAGGAAGCTTGAAAAAGAAAGAATTTTCCCTACTTTGTCTGGAGAAGAAAGGGAATAAGATAATATATTAGTATTCCATCTATCCTATATACCCAAAGGTGACCATAAATTTTTGGACACTACTATAAACTAAATATAAAAGGAAAGAGAATCAAAACTTCTACTTCTTGCTCAAAAATAACTGCATATAAAACATAAAGAAAAGAGGTTAAGGCTCTAGAAAAAAAGACCCAAGAGCTTAAAGATTAGTTTTCTATGAAAAATTTGATTTTATTGTGTTTTTTTTTTTTGTTTGTTTTGGTTCTTCTGACCAATGAATGGAAGAGTTTGTATGTGTTGATCTTGAAATGCAGGCATCTTCATTTTGAAAAGTTCTTTATATTTTGCCTTGTTCCTCTTTGTTCCTATTATATCTTAATTTGTATCGACCTCATATTGTATTTATGACCTCTGAATCTAGAACCTATGGCTTTTATCCAGAAGGCAGGCAATTAATAAATGTTTTTTGAATTTAGCTAAATATTTATTGAACAGGATTAGAAAAAAAAATGAAGAAACAATGGCACCCATTATGACAGATTATTGTAGCCCAGGGAGTCTTTTACCTGGGATCCAGGGATATTTTATGGGTTACATAGATTGATAAAAGGAAAACTTTGGATAAGATAAATCACGCCTTTCTTTTTCACTAACTGCTAATCAAATTTAACAATAATTAACATTATTCTGAAAAAGTAACCAAAAATTTTATCAGACTTTCTATGAGGTACAGAAAAGTTATGAATCCCTTTTCTATTTTAGCATGTAAAGAATTAAGCAGTTATTCTCTAAGATCAAAGAGGGCAAGGCTGGCATTCTTTTTGATAAAGTTTCCTGTCCTAAAATTTTTATAGCTTTCCGAATAGGGGAGAGGGAAAGAGAGCACTGAGAAAGTAAAAGTTTAAAAATTGACCAGTGATGCAATATCCTAGATAATGTCAAGATTTATTCAATGAAAGTTGTCAGACCTTGCCCAGAAGTCCCTAAGGATCATAGATTCAGGACCAGAAAGTCAAAATCTGGGTTCATGTAAATTGAAAATCATAAACTTACTGGAAAAAAAATTCATCCCTCAACAAAATATGGCAAACTTTTAAGAATGTTTTGTAGTTCTTAAGACAAAGAACAATATGTACTCTAACATTTTATCATCTGCTTTTGGTTTCCTTGGTATATTTTGGACAGATTTGCATATCTTAATATAATTTGGACAAAGATATCAATTTAAATATTAGATGACCTTACAATCTATGGAAATTCAGTTCTTGCAAATGAAAACTAAAACTGTTCTATTCACCTTGTTCCCCACCTAGAACAAAGGGGAGCACCAGATGAAATTAAAAAGCACAAAAATGTAAAATGAATAAAAGGAAATTGTTCTCTTTCTTTTTTAAACACAGCCTATAATCAACCTGTGGGTTTCATTGCTGGTGGAAATCACTGAAGCAAATAATGTTGCTGGGATTCCAAAAAGAAAGGGGAAAAAAAAGCAAAGGGGAAATTATACATTTATATGAACAAGAATAACATTTTCAGTCATCCTAGTGAGGTCAAAAGTGTTAGTTTAAAAAAAAAAAAAGCAATCCTCATGCTTCAGGGCATAAAGCAATCTCCTGCAGAGCCCATGGAAGAATTCTTCTTCACCCCTAGCTGTAGAACAGACTAATGATCTGTGGCCCCATACTATACGTAGTTTTCCAAGTTGTCAGTGGATGGTGTTCATGAGGCATTGGGACAGAAACTACAGCCTCTTGCTTTCTGAAGCTGAGCCTTAACTGAAGGCTGAAAAATCAGTTCTGTGGAGGCAGAGACCTTAATAAATTAAGTCATTCATTAGTATGAGATTCAAAAGAATCATACTGAAAATTGTATAGGATGAAACTTTATGGTTTTTTCATCCAGACTTTAAGAAGTAAATAAAATTAATCTTTGTCCTTGCTCAAATCATCTTCTTCCTCCCTCCCTCCCTCCTTCCCTCCTTCCTTTCCTACCTCCCTCCATTCCTTCCTTCCTTCCTTCCTTCCTTCCTTCCTTCCTTCCTTCCTTCCTTCCTTCCTTCCTTCCTTCCTTCCTTCCTTCCTTCCTCCCTCTCTCCCTTCCTTCCTTCCTCTTTTCCCTCTTTCCTCACTCCCTCCCTTCCTTCCTCCCTTCCCTCCTTCCTCCCTCCCTTCCTTTCTCTCTCCCTTCCTTCCTTCCTCTCTCCCTCCCTCCTTCTCTTCCTTCCTCCTCTCTCTCCTTCCCTCCCTGCTTCCTTCCTTCCTTCCTTCCTTCTGTCCTTCCATGCATCCTTTATTCTATCTATATTCCCTCTTTCCCTCCCTCTTTCTTTCTTTTTATCACTCTCTTCTCTCTTTATCTCTGTCTCTCTTTGTCTCTATCCGTTTCTCTCTGTATCTGTCTCTGTCACTCCCCTTCTCTGTCTGACTCCCTGTGTGTCTCTCTGTATGTCTCTGACTCTTCATCTTTGTCTCTGAATCTCTATGCCCATTCTGTCTGTCTGTCTGTCTTCTTCTTCTTCTTCTATTTGTCTCTGTCTATCTATCTGTCTGCCTATCTTTCTTTTTCCCTTATATTTGCTAGGATTCTTGCAAAAACCTTCTGATTGGTCTCCCTGTCCCTGATCTCTCCCCATGCCAATGCATACTCCCCTAGGATGCCAAATTGATCTTCTTAAAGGGAAGGACTGACCATAACTCCTTTCCAAATCTGGTAATACCCTATTGACTCAGGATTATCTCTAAAACATTTTGTTTGATTGCTAGCCTAGACCCTTGCTACCTCTTTAATCTTCTTATACTTTCCTCCATTTCTCATGAGGTGACTCTGACTTCTTGGCTATTCCTCACACATATTTCTCGCTGGCTATGCCCAATGTCTCAGTTTGCTTTACCATACCTCAACCTCCTGGCTTTAAGTCTTAGATAAAATTCAATTTTTTTTTCAAGAAGTTTTTCTTAGCCTCCCTTAATGATAATTCCTTCCCTCTAAGATTACTTTCCATTGTTACTATATACATATATTGTAGCACTTTGTATGTTGGATCACCCATTTGTGACCCCCTTGAGTGCAAGAATGTTTTATTGTATTTATTATTTGTTTTTGCCTTTCTTTGTATCTTAGGTGTTTAACTCAATGTCTGGCACTTAGTAAGCCTTAACAAAAGCTAGACTGATTGACTAGCACATTGCTTTCTATTTATTTTAGGGGAAAACAAACAAACAAAACATAGTCACTTTTGTTTAGGTTCAATCCTTCAAATAAATGTAAACATCTGAATGCATATGGTACCATAGATCCTGGAAATTCATTGTCAGCATCCCTGGGCTCTGAAGAAAGAATTTTATTAGATGCTACTGTGGGGAGACTTACATTTGACTTTGCTGATTTATCCCCCTGTGGCTCATCAAGAGATTATAGAATTTAATATCTAGTTTGCAGAGCTACATTTTTGAAAACTAACCCATCTAGCAAAAGATATACATGTGGACAGTTATTCTTCTTTGATGAATTCTTTCTTCCATCTGGAAAGAGCAAACATAATTCAAAAAGAGTAAACCTGTTTGCAGTAGAAGTTCCACAAAATTAATAAAGGGGGAAAATGCCTCTAAGGAGAGCAAAATCATGGTTAATGAGTTTTTGTCTTTTTTTCCAGAGCTAATATTTGTGAAGTGCCACTCTTGAGCAAACAGACTGTCCTTTGCCAGCTCAAATGTACTATATTGTACTTCATTATCTGTGTTTCTCATTTTGCATGATAACAATCAAACACTCAAGAATCAATCTGTTGCATGTGATATAAATGGACCCTGCTGACGATAACAATTCTACTTCTAGTGATTTGGGGGTGTATAGAGTACATCAGCTATTTAATCCAAAGGGGAAACCATTGGAACATGGAAACATTTAAAAAAACAGAGATTTAAAAAGAAGAAGCCTACTTTTTATTGTTAACTGCTTGACTACAACCTCTTTTAAAGTAAATCACAGCAATATCAAATGCTTATACATAAAGTCACCCTTTCTCTCTTGAATGGATTATTTAACCCTTCATGTGATTGATGCCTGCTTTTCAGCTTCCAAGTCTTAAAAATAAGAAAGGTGGGTCATAAGTGGATTTCTGTAGCTTCTTAAAAAAACAAAACAAAACAAAACAAAAACACACTGAATTAGTAATGAGTGATCAGTACTCCTAAAAGTTATTATTAAGTGTGAGATGGCAATAGGGAATCTTATGACCCAGGCCCTCTGGTGGCTGTCCTGATGATATTCTAATTGGAAAAATAATAATTATCATTTCTATACTGTTGCTTGTCATATGTGCCTACCCAAAATATTCTGTCTTTAATATTCTAAATCTGCCTGGAGTGGATCATAAATTTAGAACTGGAAGGGACTTCCAAGACTCTCTAGTATGATCTCTTCTTTTAAGAAATGTATCTTGTGGTTAAATGACTAACGTAAGGTCATATGGTAATAATTCTCAGAAGTAAGATTTGAAACCAGTCTTCTGTTTCCACAGGCAGTCTTCTTTATGTTTTAAGTGTGATTTTTTAATCCTAAATTTAATGATTAAAAAAAAACATTTCAATATACAAAGTAGAAAAGGAAAGGATTATATGTGTACCTGTAGATCTCTATTATGTGAAGAGTTCTTCTTTTAAAAAGTATGTGGTAAAGTCATCTTGATGCTTTAAAAAGTGAACTGTTTGTATTTCCTTCAGAACTTTTATCCTTTCAATTTAAATTTATTTGATGAATCATTTTTCATATTTTAGCAACACTATTGATTAATTTCCTCTCCCTGCTAAATTACATCCATAAGGAATGAAAAATATTTTTTTTTCTGGCAAATAAGTATAGTTAAATAAAATAAATCTACAAGTTTACCATGTTGCAAAATAAAAGTCTCATTCCATTATCCTTATTGTTAGGAAGTGAGTAGCAGGCAAAATTATACTGGTAAATGTTTAATAGCTAGCTCTCTAGAAAAAAAAATGTGTACATAACATACTTTTAAGTTGAATATGCATTATTAAAATTTTATCTATTGTTTTCTTAAGTCTAGTTAATGCAGAAAATAATAAATCAAATCCTAAATGAATGCCTTATGTTAGTAAACTTCTTTATAGTGCTGTGCCACAGTTCTCTTTTATTGTCCTGCCTTGGTTTCCCTGAATTGTTCTGCCTCAATTCCTAATTATTCTGGTCAATACTGCAATAGCACTCCTCCCTCCTAATCATGATGATGCAGATAAGGAGAAAGACCTTCTATCTTAGACATCATCAGAATTTTGGGTGCCTCTCCCCATTCCAATTTATCAAAATGTTGGGTACCTCCCCCTATTCTGCAATCCCAGTTTATCAGATAACCTCCATGTCTCCCCCTACCCCGTCAGAACCAGATTGGTAGTCCCCATTCCTGCCCTCAGCCCTCTGACTCCACCCCTGCCTCAGTCTACCCCTGTATCTGAGCCATGCGTATGTGTGTGTATATATATATATGTCATTGAGAACTCACATTGTTTGCTGGATTCTTGGAGACAATAGTCTCATTCAGCCCTGGGACCAAACCATGGATCCATTTGGTCCCAGTAAATCTCTCCCTTTCCAATAAAATATTAAAAACTCTCTATTCTCTATCTTGCCTCAGTTTCTCTGGGATTACAATAATACCTTCTGGCATCAGAATTGGTCAGTACATTAGTCAGAGTCATTAAGACTTTCAAAGTTGTTTCTTTCAACTTTGTTGTTGTTATTGGGTAAGTTTTTGTCCTAGTTCTATTTGTTGCATTCTTCAACATATCATACAAATGTTTCAAAGTTTGTCTGGAATTGTTTCACCATTTTTTAAAACATCTAATTCATATCTATATTTCATCACATTTATATACTGTGAGTTATTCAGTCATTCTCCAATTGATGAGTATGCCCATTTGCTTCAATAAAAAGGGCTGATAAGGGGTAGCCATCATGATCTCAGATCAGGCAAAAGCAAAAATAGATCTAATTAAAAGAGATAAGAAAGGAAACTATATCTTGCTAAAGGGTACCACAGATAATGAAGAAATATCAATACTAAACATATATGCACTAAGTGGCATGGCATCTACATTCCTAAAAGAGAAGTTAAAAGGACTGCAAGATGAAATAAATACCAAAACTATAATAGTGGGGAATCTCAACCTTGCTCTTTTTTAAGTGTGATTTTTTTTATTCTAAATTTAATGATTAAAAAAAAAACATTTCAATATACAAAGTGAAAGTATATACCACAATATAAGTAAGAAAGAAGTAAAGGAAGTAAATAGAATTCTAGAAAAGTTAGGTATGATAGATCTTTGGAGAAAATTGAATGGAGACAAAAAGGAGTACACTTTTTTCTTGGCAATTCATGGAACCTATACAAAAATTAACCATATATCAAATGAATCAAATGAAGAAAAGCAGAAATAGTAAATGTATTTTTTTTCCAGATCACAATGCAATAAAAATTATGTTCAATAAAAGGCCAGAAGAAAATAGACCAAAAATCAATTGGAAACTAAATAATCTAATTCTAAAGAATGAATGGGTGAAACAGCAAATCATAGACACAATCAATAATAATGAGACAGCATCTCAGAATTTGTGGTATGCAGCCAAAGTGATAATAAGGGGAAATTTTATATCTCTAGATGTGAACTTGCATAAAATAGAGAAAGAGAAGATCAATAAATTAGGCTTGCAACTAAAAAAGCTAGAAAAAAATTAAGACCCACAATCAAATACCAAATTTGAAATTGTAAAAATAAAGGGGAGACTAATAAAATTGAAAAAAAAAAAAAAACTATTGAATTAATAAATAAAACTAAGGGGCAGCTAGGTGGTGCAGTGGATAGAGCACCAACCCTGAAGTCAGGAGGACCCGAGTTCAAATCTGGTCTCAGACACTGTCTAGCTGTGTGACCCTGGGCAAGTCACTTAACCCCAATTGCCTCAGCAAAAAAAATAAAAATAAAAATAAATAAATAAATAAAACTAAGTGTTGGTTTTATGAAAAAAACAACAAAATAGATAAACCTTTAATTAATTCTATTAGAAAAAAGAAAAAGGAAAATCAAATTGTTAGTCTCAAAAATAAAAATGGAGAACTTTCTACTAATGAAAAGACAATTAGAGCAATAATTAGGAGTTATTTTGCCCAATTTTATGCCAATAAATTTGATAACCTAAGTGAAATGAAGGAATACCTACAAAAATATAGATTGCCCAGATTAACAGAAGAGGAAATAAATTACTTAAATAGTCCCATTTTAGAAAAAGAAATAGAACAAGCTATTAATCAACTCCCTAAGTATAAGGCTGAGGCTTGAGTTGATGCACTGAGGTCCCAAGCATGTGAGGCTAAATAGTAATTGGGCCATACTCTATTAATATATATGCTTGGAGAAAGAATGGCCTCTGCCCACTCTTTGTGCAAGTCCTGATGTGTTGTATAGGAAATGACGTTTTTGGTAGTTGGAGGCAGTGGGGTGGAAAGGGAAGTAGAAAAGGAGACTGCTGGCTGGCGTCTTGTCACAGCTGCTCGCATTGCTATTGCGATGGTCCTTCATCTCCAATCCCCCTCTGCTAGCTGGCTTCCTATCTGCCCATATTGCTATTGCAATCCTTCTTCACCTCTTCACTTCAATAAAGATTGAAGATTTTTTCCTTAACTTGAATTCCTGACTCCGGCTGATTTTAAATACACAGTCATCACACCTAAGAAAAAATCTCCAGGGCCCGATATACAAACTATTTGAAAAAATAGGGAAAGAAGGACTTCTACCAAATTTCTTTTGTGACATAGACATGGTATTGATAACTAAACCAGATAGGATGAAAGCAGAGAAAGAAAATTATAGATCAATATCTCTAATGAATATAGATGCAAAAATCTTAAGTAAAATCTTAGCAAAAAGATTATAGAAAGTCATGCCCAGTATAATACACCATGACCAAGTAGGATTTATACCAGGAATGCAGGACTGGTTCAATATAAAGAAAACTATTAGCATAATTGATTGTATCAATAACCAAAGTAACAAAAGCCATATGATTATCTCAATAGATACAGAAAAGTCATTTGATAAAATCCAACACCCATTCCTATTAAAAACACTAGAAAGAATAGGAATAAATGAACTTTTAACATGATAGTAGCATCTATTTAAAACCATCAGCAAGCATCATTTGTAGTGGAGATAAACTACAACCATTCCCAATAAGATCAGAGATGAAACAAAGTTGCACACTATAAGCATTAGTATTCAATATTGTATTAGAAATGTTAGCTTTGGCAATAAGAGAAGAAAAAGAGATTAAAGGAATTAGAGTAGGTACTGAGGAAACAAAAGTATCACTCTTTGTAGATGATATAGGTAAAGAACTCTAGAGAATCAATTAAGAAACTGTTGGAAACAATGCACAAGTTTATCAAAGTTGCAGGATACAAAATAAATCCACATAAATCATAAGCCTTTTTATACATCACTAACAAAGTCCAACAGCAAGAGATACAAAGATAAATCCCATTTAAAATAATTGTCAATAGCATAAAATATTTGGGAATTTGTCTGCCAAGGAAAAGTCAAGAACTACATGAACACAACTACAAAACACTTTCCACACAAATAAAATCAAATCTAAACAACTGGAAAAATATCAAGTGCTCTTGGATAGTTCAAGTGAATAAAATAAAAATGACAATATTGCCTAATTTAATCTATTTATTTAATGCTATGCCAAGCTCCCAAAAAATTATTTTACAGACCTAGAAAAAATAACAAAATTCATCTAAGAACAAAAGGTCAAGAATTTCAAGGGAATTAATGATAAAAATGCAAATGAAAATGGCTTAGCTGTACCAGATCTAGAACTACATTATTAAGCAGTGAAACTTGGCATTGACCCACACCTAACACTGTGTACCAAGGTCAAAATGGGTTCATGATCTAAACATAAACAATGATATCATAAACAATTTATCTTTGTTGTTCACAGGATCATAGGATAATTTATCTCTCAGATCTGTGGAGGAGGAAGGAATTTGTGACCAAAGAAAACCTAGAGATCTTTATTGATCACAAAATAGATAATTTTGATTATATTGAGTTAAAAAGTTTTTATACAAACAAAACTAATGCAGACAAGATTAGAAAGAAAGCAATAAACTGGGAAACTTTTTTACAGTCAAAGGTTCTGATAAAAGCCTCCTTTCCAATATATATATATAGAGAGAGAGAATTGATTCAAATTTATAAGAAATCAAGCCATTCTCCAGCTGATAAATAGTCAAAGTATATGAACAGACAATTGTCAGATAAAGAAATAGAAACTATTTCTAGTTATATGAAAAGGTGCTCCAAATCACTACTGATCAGAGAAATACAAATTAAGACAACTCTGAGGTACCACTACATACCTCTCAGATTGGCTAAGATGATAGGAAAAAATAATGACAAATGTTGGAAGGGATGTGGGGAAACTGGGACACTAATACACTCTTGGTGGAATTGTGAATGGATCCAAACATTCTGGAAAGCAATTTGGAACTATGCCCAAAGAGTTATCAAACTGTTCATACCCTTTGATCCAACAGTGTTTCTACTGGGTTTATACCTCAAAGAGATCTTAACAGAGGGAAAGGGACACACATGTGCAAAAATGTTTGTGGCAGCCTTTTTGTAGTAGTAAGGAACTGGAAACTGAGTGGATGTACATTCTTTGGAGACTGGTTGAAAAAATTTTGGTATATGAATGTTATGGAATATTATTGTTCTGTAAGAAACTATAAGCAGGATGATTTCAGAGAGGCCTGGAGAGACTTACATGAATATCTATTCATGTAATATCTATTAAGTGAAATGAGCAGAACCAGGAGAGCATTGTACATGGCAATAACAATATTATACGATGATCAATTCTGATGGACGTGATTCTTTCCAACAATGAGAGGATTGAGGCCAGTTTCAATGTTCTTGTGATGAAGAGAGCCTTCTACACCCAGAGAAAGGACTGAGGGAGTGGAATATGGTTCACAACACAGCATTCTCACTCTTTTTGTTGATGGTGCTTGCATTTTATTTTCTTCATCATTTTTTTCTGATTGCTTTGATTTTTCTTTTATAGCAAGATACTTGTATAAACATGTATGCATATATTGGATTTAACATATATTTCTAACATGTTTAATATGAAAATTAAAAGGACTGATATTTATATTTATATTTATATTATCTGTAGATTTATCTCTCATCTGTACCTATAGTTCAATCTATAAATGTATCTATCCATATCATCTTTCTCTGTGGGTCTTTATGGTTTTTTACTTCCTTACTCAATCTCCTCAAGATATTGGTCTATAAGTCTATCTTTCAATATTGTTACTGAATTAAGAAGGTAACATAGTTCATCTAGTGTAGCACACAGGCAATTTGGAGAGCAGAACTGGGGTTCCTAGTACAATCCAGATGGCACTGGGTCAGGAC
The DNA here is from genome assembly GCF_016432865.1 of Antechinus flavipes. Taxonomy (NCBI): domain Eukaryota; kingdom Metazoa; phylum Chordata; class Mammalia; order Dasyuromorphia; family Dasyuridae; genus Antechinus; species Antechinus flavipes. Next base: position 106,534,434 of record NC_067399.1, on the reverse strand, counting down.
AATGTATTACTTCAATGTTGAAAAGAAGGTAGGTATCCTAGTTATTATAACTCTTTAAAAATGAGCACTTAGAAAATGCTAATGTGATTAATGTCAAATATCCCCTTTTGGCACAAAAGGCTTGAATAGATTTGGAGACATCTTTCACTTTGTGGGCATACTATCTTTGCCCACATGATCTGAGGGCTTCTGTACAAACTGGCACCTCCTGACCTCTCCAACAAGGACAATCAAAATTTTTCCCTTATAAACAGACTTAAAGCTTAGAATATAGATTTTGTAAGTTAATAGAAGCAACAAGTAAGCTCCTTTGATCCCATAGAAAGGAACAATATTCAAATACTGGACAGCTCTTGGCTTACATAAATTGTATTATCTAAATGACTTTAATAAAGTATGCATAAATTGATAATAAGAGACAGATTTAACTACTCCATATCTCTTCTTACATGGCCCTTATGCTCATTTGTATGTCAATTTTTACATTAAGCCACATCTGTACATGTCCCCACTATTACTGTTTATCACTCCTCCCAGATGCAAACATTTACAGTTTTGTTTTCTTTCTTAATCTTTCCTTATCTTCCATAAAGGGAACTCACCATTATCTTTTCCTTTTGCTCTGTTTTTTAAATGAAATTTAGCTATTCTCCTTAGAATCGAATAGGTGATTGTTCTCCTTAGTATCTAATAGGTGAGTGAAAAACTGATCAGGAAGAGATCACAGGGGGAACTTTTGCTGGAACTGTCTACAGGATATGGCCCTGTTTGACAATTCTATTGCCCATATAGTAACTCCTACTAAGTAACTCCATTGTAAAGAGAAATGTTTTTCATTGGTCATAAGGAAACAAAGATCCTGTTCTGTTCCTGAGGTAGGGTAGTTGAATAGGAACAAAGGCTTTTCCTGGGCAAAAACTAGAGCACAGATCAAGAAGACAATGACCATATCTCTCCCTGGATCAAACTACTTTGGAAGCAAGCACTGAAAATTTATAGACTATCAAAATTAGCTCTGATGACAGCATAATAAAAAAGCATGATGCTTTGTACAATTCTTCCCTACCCCAACCTGAGCAAAGCCCAACTTTAACATAAAGTTCAAAGTTAAGAAATAGGCTGGAAGAAAAATGAGCAAACAGCATCAAAAAGAGGTTGATCATTAAAACTTATTATGGTAGAGGATAGACACTTTTTTTAAGCCAACTATATGAAAATTGCTTACAAGCAAAGCCTTAGAGAAAAATGATAGAGACAAGCTCAACAAGAACTCCTAGAAGTTAAAGAAAGAGATGAATAGTAAAAGAAAAAAAATTAACAAAGAAATGAGAGTGATGCAAGAAAAGATAAAAAAGATAATTAGCAATTTGGTAAAAGAGTCACAAAAATATAAAAGAAAATAACACTTTAAACAGAAATGGCCAAATGGGAAAAAAGAAAAACAAAAAGTCACTGAAGAAAGCAACTCTTTAAAAATTAGAATTGGACAAATGGAAACCCATAAAAAATTAAGAAAATAAAACAAAGTTAGAAATAAAAATAAAAATGTGAACTATATCATCAGAAAAAGAACTGACATAGAAAATAGATTAGGGAGAGATAATTTAAGCCTTGTTGGATGATTGTAAAGCTATTATGAAAAAAAAGATCCTACACATCATTTCTCAAAAATTTATCAAGGAAAACAGCTCCTGATATCTTAGATTCAGAATATAAAATAGAAATGGAGAGAATATACTATCTACATCCTGAAAGATATCCTAAAATGAAAACTCACAGGAATATTAGAGCCAAATTCCAGAGCTCTTAGGTCAAGGAGAAAATATTGCAGGCAGTCATAAAAATAAATAAATAAATCAGTTCAAATATCATGGAGCCATAGTCAGAATCACACACAATTCTGCAGCTGTCCTTGTAATGGATTAGAGAGTTTGGAATATGATAGTTCAGAATGACCTGGGTTTACAATCAGGAATAATGTATCCAGAAAAAAAAAATAAGTACAAATCTTTACTGAAGAAAATGGATGTGTGGTGAAATAGAAAACTTTTAAGCATTCCTGATGAAAAGACCAGAGTTGAATAGAATTCTGGCTTTCAAATACAAAAATCAAGAGAAGTATAAAAAGATAAACATGAAAGAAAGATTATAAAGGACTCAATAAATAAAGTTAAATAGTTTACATTCCCATATGGAAAAATGCTATATACTTCTAATAACTTAATCATTATTAGGGTAGATTGAAAAAAAAATCTGCAGAGACAGAGGGCAAATTGTTGATTATGTTTGAATGATCTTTCAAAAAAAAATCAAGATAAGAGATAAGACAGATGGTTTCAGGGGAAGCAGAACCAAGATGGCAGAGAAAAGGCAATGATTCACCTGGCCCTCTCCCACAAATGCTCCCTAAATAGTATGCCATAAAATCTTTAAATAATGTCATTAAACAATTCCTGAAATGAAAAAAAATCAACAAAAAGATGGAATGAAATAATTTTCCAGCTAATGACAACTTAGAAGATTATAAGGGAAGATCTGTTTCACCTGGATGAGAGTAGAGCATTGTCCTGTACAAGTGAAGAACAGATTCCAACAAACCAGGAGCAGGCTTTGGGAGCCACTGAATCAGTAGGAGAAGTAGCTGCTTTTGAAATTCTATGTTCAGAGATGATAAGGAGTTCAAATGACTGATCAGGAGAAGATTATAAGGGTGTCTTTGCTAACACTGTGGGAAAGACTATGCTGCTTTGTCCATACTCAGATCTGGGTTGCAGTCCTGGGTAGCAGTCCCAGAGAACACAAATCCATTAGAATTTGAATAGGAGCAATGAAGCAGGAACCCTCATCACAGTTTCAGGGCAGAAGAGAGTGCTCGTGGTCTCTCATCAATCAGAGCATAGGCCAGGAGAGTAGTAAATATACTTATGTTTAGATTATACTACCTTGGAAGGACTGAAAACTTACAGGTTCCTACAAGTATGTCTGAAAACAGCTGCATGAAACCACTGAAGCTTGGGATAATGCACCCTCCATCCAAGAAACAGAGTTCCATTTTAATAGAAGAAGTTACTATAATGGCAAGGAAGATCAAAACACATAATCTGAAGAAGATAAAATAAAAGCTCTAATATCCAAAACCTTCAACAGAAATATGCATTTTTCTCAAGCCATAGAAAAGCTCAAAAAGAATATTGAAAATCAAGAAAGATGTGTAGAAGAAAAATTGGGAAGTGAAGTGATAATGATGAAGAAAAAAGAGCTTGGTAAAATACTGAAGAAAATAACACTTACAAAAAAATCCAGAATAGGTTAAATGGTAAAAAGGTACAACAAAGCAAGAGGAGAAGAATACCTTGAGAAAAAAAAAAGGCACAAAAATTCACTGAAGGAAAACATTCCTTGAAAAATAGAATTGATCAGATAATAAAGGAGGGACAAAAGGTCACTGAAGTGAATAATTCCTTAAAAATAAGGATTCTTCAATTGCTCATATGTAGACTGAGCTAATATAATAAAGATGATAATTCTGCCAAAATTAATCTACTTATTTAATGCCATACCAATCAAATTGCCAAAGAAATATTTTATAAAGCTAGAAACAATAATAACAGAATTCACCTGGAAGAACAAAAGGTCAAGAATATGAAGGGAATTAATGAAAAAAATACAAAGGAAGATGGTCTAACTGTATTGAATCTAAAACTGTGTTATAAAGCAGCAGTCATCTAAACCACTTGGTGTTGGCTGAGATATATAGAGGTAGATACACCAACATATCAGTGGAATACGTTAGGTATACAAAATACAATAGTCAACAATTATAATAATCTACTGTTTGATAAACCCAAAGACTCCAACTTCTAGATCAGAATTTATTATTTGACAAAATTACAGGGAAAATTGGAAAGTAGTATGGCAGGTACTAGGCATAGATTCAACATACCACACCCTATTTCAAGATAAGGTCAAAATGAGTTCATGATTTAAATATAGAGTCATACTATAAGCAAATCAGGAGAACAAAGGATATTTTATATGTCAGATCTTTAGAAAAGGGAGAAATTTATTACCAAACAAGAACTAAAGAATATTATGCAATTCAAAATATATAATTTTGATTACATGAAATTAAAATGTTTTTCTTCAAACAAAACCAATGCAGCCAAGATCACAAGGGAAATAAAAAGTTGAGGAAAATTGTTTTATAGTCAATATTACTGATAAAGATCTATTTCTAACATATATAGAGAACTGAATCAAATTCCTAAGAAAACAAGCCATTCCTCAATTAATAAATAATCAAAGGATATTGGCAGATAGTTTTCAGAAGAAGAAATTAAAACCATTTATAGTCATATAAAAGTGCTCTAAATCACATGATTAGAGAAATGCAAAATAAAACAATTCACATATATCACATTGACTAAGATGATAAGAAAAGATAATGACAAGTGCTAGAGGGGATGTAGAAAAAATGGGACACTAATGCATTGTTGGTGGAATATTAAGCAGATCCAGACATTCTTGAGAGCAATTTGAAACTATGGCTAAATTGCTACAAAACCATATACCCTTGGATCCAGGAGCATCGCTACTGGGTCTGTATTCCAAAGAAATTATAAAAGAAAGAAAAGAACTCATACATTGAAAATGTTTATAGAAGCTCTTTTTGTAGTGGCAAGGAATAAGAAAACTGAATGGATGCCCCTCAATTGGGAAACAGTTGAATAAATTATGGTACATGAATATATTGGAATACTATTACTCAATAACAAATGATGAGCAGACTGATTTCAGAAAAGCTTGGAAAGAGTTACACAAGTTGATGCTGAGGAAAGAAGCAGAACCAGGAGAACATTGTATATAGTGACAACATTAGGTAATGATCAGTTATGAAAGACTTAGATCTTCTCAGCAATTCAGTGATCCCAGACAATTCCAAAAGATTAGGATTGGAAATTTTTATTTACATCTAGCGAAAGAACTATGGAGACTAAATGTAAATTAAAGCATCCTGTTTTCACTTTTTTGTTTTGTTTTGTTTTTCTCATGGCTTTTATCTTTTGTTTTGATTTTTCTTTCCCAATTGATTAATATAGAAATATGTTTTAAACGATTGTACATTTATAATCTATATAAAATTGCTTGTTGTCTTGGGGAAGAAAAAATAAGAGAGAGAAGAAGAAAAAAAGTGGAACTCAAAATTTCACAAAAATGAATGTTGAAAACTATTTTACATGTAATTTGAAAAATAAAATACTATGAAAATGAGGAGAAATTAAAATTTTATTAGAAATCAATAAACAATAAACCAAAACCAAAAGAATGGAAAAAAGACAACAATGTGAAGTATCTCATTTCTGACTTGGAAAATGGATCCAGGAGAGATAATTTAAAAATTATTGGACTATCTGAAAGTCATGATAAAAAAAAGTGCCTAGACACCACCAAGGAAAATTATCCCTGATAATCTAGAATCAAAGGGTAAAATAGAAATTGAAAGAATCCACTGCTTACCTTCAGAAAGAGATCCCAAAATGAAAACTCTAAGGAATGTTACAGCCAAAGTCCATCACTCCTATGTCATGGAGAGAATATTGCAAGCAGCCAGGAAAAAAAAAATAACAAAACAGTACAAGTATTGTGGAGCCACATACAATAGCATAAGATTTAGTAACTGCTCCATGAAAGCAGCAAAGGGCTTGGAATATGATATTCCAGAGGGCAAAAGAGTTAGGATTACAACCAAGAATCACCTACCAAGCAAATATAATCCTTGACCATAATCCTTCAGGGGAAAAATTGATATGCAATGAAATAGAGAATTTTCAAGCATTCTTCATGAAAAGACCAGAGCTTCATAAAAAAAAATTGGCTTTAAAATATGAGTCAAGAGAACAATAAAAAGATAAACAGTAAAGGGAAATCAAATGTGATTTAATTAAGTTAAACTGTTTACATTCATACATAGGAAGATAATATAACTCCTTAAAATCTTTTCCTTATTAGAACAGTTAGGAGTATGTATGGACAAAGGGCACAGGTGTCAGGGATGGTATCTAAAAAATAAAATTAAAGGATGAGAAAGAAAAATATACTGGGAGAAAGGGAAAGAGAGTAGTAGAATGGGGTAAAATTTGTAACATAAAAGACTTTTGAAAAAGCTTTTATTAAAAATGATAAATGCTTGAGGGAATGTAGAGAAATAGGTATATTAATAAAATGAAATGAGTCGTGAACTGGTCCAATCATTCTGGAGAATAATTTTTTTTTAAATTTCATTTAGCTTCCCCTTCCAATTCCATGTAATAATAATCTAACATTTTTTTAAATTGAGTTCCAAATTCTCTGTCTCATTCCCTTCCACCTTACCCCACTGAGAAGGTAAACAATTTCATGTAGGTTAAACATGTATAATCAAGCAAAACATATTTCCATAATAGTCATGCTGTTAAAGAAAAGATAGAACCAAAAAAAAAACTCTCAAGAAAAATAAAATAAAATAAAAACAATGCTTTACTCAATATTTAGACATTATAAGTTTTTTGTTTGGGGATGGATGACATTTTTGGTAGGTTATCCTGCGTTTCATTTAAATTCTTAGTTATCCTAAGATATAATTGTACATGCTGAGCTTTGATAATTCTTTTTATTTCTTTTCTAATTTTCAATTATTTCCCTTTTTTGCATTTGTTTTTGGTTTGCATTTTATTTTCTATTTAAAAATTATATATTTATTTCATAAATTCTTTCTTAACTCTATTAGTATACATTTTCAGAGATACAGTTTTTCTTCTGAGGACTACTTTGGCTACATTTCAGATATTTTGGCATATTGTCTTATTTCACATAGTTATTAATATTTCATATTGTCTTTTCACATAATTAGTGATTATTTTATGATTTGCTCTTTGACCCACTCGTGTCTATGTCTTTTTCTTGTTATTCCTGCCTTATTATTATTTTCATAGTCTGACAGTCTGTGAATGATTTATTTCAAACTTCTGGGTGGTTTTCCTTTGATATTTATTTTTAATTTTTTCATAGCTTAGCACAATCTTTATTTTTATAAAGGGACAATGTCGTGTTGAGAAATATTCACATGCTTTAATGTTTCCAATAAGAAAACACTTTATATCTTTTCTCTTGAGGATTTTTTTTATCTCTTTCTTTTTATATTTGTTTTGCTTTAAGAGAGGAACATTAAAGTCCACTTCAATTATTGGGCTATTGGCTATATTTTTGCCATTTAGATTTGGAAGGAGGATATTATCTGTTCCTCTCAGTCTCTTACTTACCCATTTCCAGGTTGTGCAACTGCCCACTCTGTTATTCCCTTAAAAAATTGATTTAGTTACAAGGAATCAAGACAGCTCATCAGGTATTAATTAAACTCAGCTACTTAAAATGACTCTGTGCCATTTTGGGAAGAAGAGTAGTATCATGCTTGGGTACATTCCTAGGCATTAATATTTTAATAATCTATAAGGATTCTTCAGCCTCTTAGAAAATTGGTTACTCCTTCACATATAAATTGGAGAGTGGCTAAGGGGGCTTCAGTAATTCAAGTACTATGCCACCCAAAGCTAATTCAGATGTTACAATAACATATTTCAATTCCTTTGTTTAAAAAATCAGTACAATGGCAAGGTTTCCTCCTGTATACTTAATAAAGGCAGCACCAGGCAATGCTAAATTATTTTTAAAAAATAAAAAAATAGTGTCAGAGACAGAACTATATAGGAAAATTCACTAGACCTTCTTTCAAGTTGATATTGACCCATTAATGGCTACTCTCTGGTGCTAGCCTTCCAATCAGTTTTTAAATTCACCTAATTATGATAGCATCTTGTTCAAGTCCCTATATTTTTTCTACAATTAGGATATGGGGGATTATCAAATGTTTTGTTATGTAACATGTAGCATTCGCTATATCTATTGACCTAGGAACAATTAAAAAAAGAATTGAGATTAGTCTGTCATGACCTGTCCTTGACAAAACCATACTAAGCTTTTCCCCCTTTCAATTTATTTCTTCACTATTTCCCTTTGAAATTGTTTACTAACTATTCTAGAGTCTGGAAAAAAAATTGAAGCCAGGCTGTGAATTGAATTTACAGACACCAATTTCTAGTCCATTATAAAAATCTCCAAATTGCTTTTCTCCAATGTTGATATTTTAAAGGAAATCTTGAAATTGAAACTTAGAGAAGCTCAGCCATTCATTATCATCAACCAGCTCTTTCAGTAGGAGATGATGCAATTCATTTGGGTCAGGTAACTTGAACTCATCAAGGACAGCCAATATGATCTTTATTCTTCCATTACTTATCTTGGATTCTAATTTTCTGTTAGTCATTTTCATTCTGTCCTTTCCAGTTCATAAGTCATTCTTTTTAGCAAAGAAGCAAAATCAGAGTTGAACAGTCTGCCTTCTCTTTGGTGTTATCATTCCATCTATGCTATACAGCAGTCCTAATCCATCTTTCCTAATCCACCTTTGTTTTCTCCTCTTTTCCTTAATAAAATTTATTCCCACTTCATACTCTTTTTGTTATTTTGGCATTCCTTGCCAACTTCAACTTTCTGAATCTTAGTGCTCCTGACAGTATTCTTGCTGGCATTTGTATTCATGCATCTTCTGTATAAAATCTAATTTGTCTGTGTGTTCTTTATTCAATTTCTTCTATTACTGTTGCAAGGGATTTTAAAAATGTTATCTTAATAATTCCATTCTTATTTTCTTTCTTTCTTTCGTGGTCCACTTCCCTTTAATTCAGAGTCAGAAAGACTTGGATTTGAATCCCCCACCTCAAAAGTTATTCTTTGAGTGAATCTATACGAGTGACAACTTCCCTGAAATCCAGGTTCAACTAATAGTTACTTGGATAATTTGTATAATGGAAATATTTGTATAATTGATATAATAATATCTCCCATAGGATTGTTGTGAGGATAAAAGGAAATAATATATGCAAAATGTTTTGTAAACCTTAAGGTGACATGTAAATGAGACCTTTTATCTCATCAACATAGTTATTCCCTCTAATGATGCAGAACAAAGCTCGTTCCTTCCTTTTTATACTTTGAGAATTTTTTTTAATCTTCCCATAAATTTGCTACAAGTGATGCATACAACAAGCCACACACAGTCTTTTCGATACCACAAGGAGACTAAAGGAACATGTGAGTTATCTATCAGTTTATTTCTTACTCTTATTGTGTGAACATAAAATCATTTTCTGGGAAGGTCATATCATTAATGCAAAGTTTTTTGCATTGTGTTTTAGTTTCATTATGCACACCATGTATTTCTTCCTGTTGGGGTAATTTTTAACCTTATTTTACAATATTCTGCAATATTGCAGAATACTATTGATATAAAAAAAATTAATTCCTTTTTCAGTCAGGGCTGGCATCACTAAAATAATTTTTGTATCCCATCTAGGTGGTACAATGCATAGAACTCTGGGTTTGCAGTCAAGGAGACCTGAGTTCAAATTTAGTCTCAGACAGTTGCTGTGAGCCAGATAAGTCATTTAACATCTGTTTGCCTCAGATTATGCTAGGGAAAAATTGGAAAATAATCAAGGCAACCTTATAAAAGTTGTTGTGATGATCAAATCAGATAATATTTGGGAAGGTATTAGGTGCTTAAATGATTCTTCTTCCTCTTTCCCAAAGTCATTTCAGAATACCTTCCTATTCTGATTCATTTCTGGGTCATATCATTGTCCACAATTATTGTCTAGCTATGTTATATGTAATAATGAATAAGTTCTGTTGGGTATTCATCCCACTGCAAATTGTATTCAAAATAATAGGTGATCTATCTGCTTATTTTTCCTTTGCAGATATTTAGACCAAACTCTTTTGAGTTATTTATTATAGATCTCATTTAGTATCATGGGCTTGATGCAGGCAAGAAATCATTAGCCACAAGTTGGAGCATCTGTAGGGCCTTAGTTCTATTAAATATCTTTTGATTTGGATTCTTTCCTGAATTTTCTCCACAAGGGTAGTAAATACCTTTGATAAGATTTCTATAGTCTTATTTAATATTGAATATCAGAAGATGCTCATTGTTATCCCTTGTTAATTCTTTCCAAAAATCATGTATAATTTTAGCATATTCATAGGAGATATTTTTGCAGAAGATAGTCTACCAAATAAAATCTTTTAACAATTTAATATTTAACAAACAAAATCAATCCTTACATTTCTCAGTCAAATGTATAGTGGTAAAGATGTGCCCTACTATGGAATATCATTTGGAAAAGGTCACTTTTTCCTTTCTAATACAAGAATTCTCTCAATGCATATTCATTTCTCCAAAAAATGTTAGGTAGAAAAATAGTCATGGAGTTTGTAAATTACTGATGTTTTCTTAGTTGACTTTTTAGGGTAATAGGGTCATGGATTTGGAAGCATGGATGCTTAGAAGTAGTCAATTCCAACCCCCTCCTTTGACAGATAAGAACACTGAGGTCTAGAGATTTTTAGTGAAACAGTCATTAAGTATTTGAAGTAGCAATTGAATTCAAATTTTCCTGATTCCATATCCAACATTCTTTCTACTGTTACCCAGATGCTTGGAGATTTTTTCTTCTTTCTCTCTTACTTCCTTCAGATACTTTCATAATTATTTAAAGAATCAGAAGATAGGGAAGTTATATGTATGTGTATATGTATATAAAATTATACATATATATGTATAATTACATATGTATAATATATGTATATATGTATAATTATATATGTATATATATAAAATTATACATATATATGTATATATATATAGATGTGGAAAATTCTTAACTAAACAAGTAAATAGAAAGATTGTAAAAGAGAAATAATCTTAAATATTTAAAATTTTAAAAGAATATGTATACATAAAATCAGTATAAATATGATAAGAAAAAAGATGTATTAGGGAAAAAATCTTTGCATAAATTTTCTATTATAGAGTTCTGACTTCCAAAGTATGTTAGAAATATACACAAACATGTAAGATTAATTCTACTTAACAATAAAGAAATAGTCAAAAGATGCATACAATTTTTGAATGAAAAAGTGCAAACTGTTAGTCAAGCTGTTTGCAGAGATCTTGCAGGGATCAACCCCAAGTATTCTTTTTTATCCTGAAATACTGAGGAGGGTCTCTGTTCCACTGACTTTTAAATTCTATTGTGCTAAAGTAATAGAAACACTCCTCAGGGTCAGTAAAGAGACTTACTGTGGGCTGAGACCTCTGGGAGTTGCTACCACCATCCCAACCCATGCCCACTCGGGGTTTGTTGGTTTCTCAAGACCTTCTTACCCTAGTCAAGACAAACCTTTCATTTTGGCCTTCCAAGTTCTGTTTGGTGTCTCTGGGCTGAGAGGTCTGGAAACTGCCAGTACTGCTGCTAATTCAGAGTCCTCAATGCCATTCCTGCTTTGCTGGCACTAGAGCCATGTTTGGAATTAGGGCAGAGCTGTGTTGGTGCTGCCTGCACTGGGACTGCACATGGGATTCTCACCTGATACTACAGACTTTTCCTGCTGACCATGTAAATTGTCTTTGGTTGGAAATTGTTCCATTCTGTATTTTTGTGTGCCCTGACAATCTAAAATTTGTTTATTATTTAAAGGAATTTAAAGCAGTTTTGGGGGAGAGCTAGTGAGTCCCTAGGCTTTACTCTGCCATCCACTACAATATTATTTATGATTCAGAAATTAATGAAGCCATGTTTGAATATCATGAATATTCTTTTCCATGAATGAATCTGAGCCTACTAAAAATAGTAATCACTAAATAAAATCCCCCAAATAATAACCACTATATTTAAAAAGAAATGAATTTTTATTGTTTATTTTAATTGACTTGTAGTAAAGCAGTGCCACAATTCAACAAAATATTTTCCAAGAGATAATATTCTTCCATGCATGTTCATAGATTTAGTCAGAGATAACTTGGTTCAATTATATTGTTGTTATATAGTAGATTACATTGAAAACTCATATCTCCATATTATCAAAACTTTCCTCAGAAAAATAACTTGTAGGTATCAGAAATAGCAAGCACCAAATAACATCAAAAAGAATGAAACTAACTATCTTTTAACAGACTTAGTGACATGAGAATTATCCTTGGATTAGAAATCTCAAATTGGGTATCCCATTGTTATCTAGAATTTAACAAATACCCAAAATGAATTCTTTATCCTTATTTCCCTTTTTCTTCCCCACCTTCCCTTCTACATAACTTCCCATTACTGTTGATGATCCCACCATCCTTTTAGTCAAACAGACTCATTATTTTTGACTTTTTACTTTCTCTTACTGCCTACCCTTCCTCCCCTAATATCCAATCATTTTAAAGTCCTGTTGTTTCTACCTTCATAACATCTCTTATCCATACTTCTCCTTCTCTTCTCTGATACAGCTATCACCCTAATTACCTCATGCCTGCACCATTGTAATAGCCCATTGATTGGTCTCTCTGTCTTAAGTCTGTCCTCACTCCAGTGTATCTTGCATTGTCAATTTGATTTTCTTAAAGCACAGCTATGAACATGTCATCATCCCTATTCAATAAGCTGCAATAGCTTTTTATTGCCTGCAGGAACAAATAAAAAAATTTCCTCAACTTGCAAAGCCTTTCATAAACTTTCCACTTTCCTAACTTTTCAATTTTTCTATACCTTATTCCCCTTTCCCTATTTTACCAGTCAGTGACAATAGGACTTCTTGCTAATCCTTGAAAATAATTCTCTTTCAAATCTAAGAATTTTCTTCTTCTTTTTTTAAATAAAGCTTTTAATTTCAAAACATATGCATGGATAATTTGACAACATTGACCCTTGCATAGCCTTGTGTTTCAGATTTTTTCCTCCTTCTCTAAATCCCTTCCCCTATATGGCAAGCAATTCAATATATGTTAAACATGTTAAAATATATGTAAAATCCAATATGTATAAACATATTTATACAATTCTCTTGCTGCACAAGAGAAGTCTGATTAAAAAAAGAAAGTAAATGAGTAAGAAAACAAAATGCAAGAGAACAACAAAAAGAATGAGAATGTTATCAAAACATTGTTGTGATCCACATTCAGTTCCCATAATCCCTTTCTCTGGGTGTAGATGGCTCTCTTCATCACAAGGTCATTGGAACTGTCATCAATTGCCTCATTGTTGGAAAGAGTCACATTCATCAGAATTGATTGTCATATAATATTGATGTTGTGTACAATGATCTTCTGGTTCTGCTCATTTCAGTTAGGATCAGTTCATGTAAATCTCTGCTGGCCTCTCTGAAATCATCCTGCTGGCCATTTCTTATAGAACAATAATATTTGATAACATTCATATACCATAACTTATTTGGCCATTCTCCAATTGATGGGCATCCACTCATTTTCCAGTTTCTAGCTACTACAAAAAGGGCTACCACAAACATTTTTGCACATGTGAGTCCCTTTTCCTCCTTTAATATCTCTTTGGGTATAGGCCAATAGAAACACTGTGGGTCAAGGGTATATACAGTTTGATAACTTTTTGAGCACAATTCTAAATGCTTTCCAGAATGGTTGGATCCATTCACAACTCCATCAACAATATATTAGTATCCCAGTTTTTCCATATCCCCTCCATTCATCCTTGTCTTTTCCTGTCATTTTAGCCAATCTAAGAGGTATGTAGTAATATCTCAGAGTTTCTTAATTTGTATTTCTCTAGTGATTTAGAGCACCTCAAATGATTAGAAATACTTTTAATTTCTTCATGTGAAAATTATCTGCTCATATTCTTTCTCTCCTTTTATCATTTATCAATTGGAGAATGGCTTGGATTCTTAATAATTTTAGTCAATCTATATATTTTAGAAATTAGGCCTTTATCAGAATCCTTAAATGTAAAAATGATTTCCCAATTTATTGCTTTCCTTCTGATCTTCTCTACATTAGTTTTGTTTGTACAAAAACTTTTTAATGTAATATAATCAAAATTATCTATTTCATAATCAATAATTATCTACAATTCTTCTTTAGTCACAAATTTCTTCCTCCTCCACAGATCTGAAAGGTAAACTATCTTATGTTCTTCTAACTTCTTTATGATATCATTATTTATATTTAGATCATGAACCCATTTTGATTTTATCTTGGTATACGGTATTAGGTATACATCAATGCCTAGTTTCTGCCATCCTAGTTTCTAATTTTGATAGCAGTTTTTGTCAAATAGTTAGTTCCTATCCCAAAAGCTGGGGCCTTTGGGTTTGTGAAACACTAGATTGCTATAGTTATTGCCTATTTTGTCCTGTGATCCTAACCTATTCCACTGATCAACTACTCTATTTCTTAGCCATTACCATGTGTTTTTGATGACATCTGCTTTATAATATAGTTTTAGGTCTGGCACAGCTAGGCCAACTTCATTAGCATTTTTTAAATTAATTCACTTGAAATTCTTGACCTTTTATTTTTCCAGATGAACTTTCTTATTATTTTTTGTAGATCTGTCAAATAATTTCTTGGGAGTTTAATTGGTATGGCACAAAATACATAGATTAATTGAGGCAGTATTGTCATTTTTATTATATTTGCTCAGCCTACCCATGAGCTCTTCATATTTTTCCAATTTATTAGGTCTGACTTCATTTGTGTGGAAAGTGTTTTGCAGTTGAAAAAACTACATATAGTTCATATAATTCCTGACTTACCCTTGACAGATAGATTCCCAAATATTTTATACTATCGACAGTTATTTTGAATAGAATTTCTTTTTGTATCTCTTGCTGCTGGTCTTTGTTGGTAATATATAAAAATGCTGATGACTTATGTGGATTTATTTTATATCTTGCAACTATGCTAAAGTTGTGAATTGTTTCTAGTAATTTTTTAGTTGATACTCTAGGGTTCTCTAAGTATATCATCATATCATCTGCCAAGAGTGATAATTTGGTTTCCTCATGAACTACTATAATTCCTTTAATCTCTTTTTTCTTCTCTTATTGCCAGAGCTAACATTTACATAACATAGATAATCATAGATAACATAGATTATCAAATTTATTGTCATATAGTTGGGCAAAATAACTCCTAATTATTGCTCTAATTTTCTCTTCATTGGTGGAAAGATCTCCTTTTTCATTTTTGAGACTAATAATTTGATTTTCTTCTCTCCTTTTTCTCATCAAATTAACTAAATATTTATCCATTTTGTTGTTTTTTTCATAAAACCAACTCTTAGTTTTATTTATTAAATCAATAGTTTTCTTATTTTCAGAATTTCATATTTGATATTTAATTGAGGGTTTTTGATTTCTTCTTTTTTTAGCTTTTTTAGTTGTAAGCCCAATTCATTGATCTTCTCTTTTTCAATTTATGCATGTAAGCAACTAGAAATATAAAATTTCCCCTTATTACCACTTTGGCTGTATCCTACAAATTTTGATATGTTGTCTCATTATTGTCATTTTCTTGGATGAAATTATTGATTGGGTCTATGATTTGCTGTTTCTTCCATTCATTCTTTAGGATTAGATTATTTAATTTACAATTAACTTTTGGTCTATTTTCTGCTGGCCTTATATTGCATGTGATTTTTAATGTATCATGATCTGAAAAAAAATACATTTACTTTTCCGTCTTTGTGAATTTGACTTTGAGATTTTCATGCCCTAATACATAGTCAATTTTTGTATAAGTTCCATGAACCACTGAGAAAAAAAATAAACTTCTTTCTGTCTCCATTCAATTTTCTCCAAAGATCTACCATACCTAACTTTTCTAACATTTTGCTTACTTCCTTAACTTCTTTCTTATTTATTAACTTCTTTGTTATTTATTTTGTGGTTTGATTTATCTAGGTTTGAGAGAGCAAAGTTGAGGTTCCCCCACTAGTATAGTTTTGCTGTCTATTTCTTCTTGCATCTCTCAACTTCTCCTCTAGGAATTTGGATGCTATACCACTTGGTATATATATGTTTAATATTGATATTGCTTCATTATCTATGATAGCCTTTAGTAAAATATTCCTTCCTTATTTCTTTTAATTAGATCTATCTTTGCTTTTACTTGATCTGAGATCAGGATTGCTATCTTTGCTTTTTTTACTTCATTTGAAGCATTCTGCTACAGCCCTTTACCTTTACTCTGTATGTATCACTATGCTTTAAATGTGTCTCTTGTAAACAACATGTTGTAGGATTCTGACTTTTAATCCAGTCTGCTATCTGCTTCTATTTTATGGGAGAGTTTATCCCATTCACATTCACAGTTAAAATAACTAATTTTGTTTTTCCTGCCATCTTATTTATCCTGTTATGTTTTTCTCTTTCCTTTCCCCTTTTCTTCTCCCCAGTGTTTTGTTTTTGATGACCACCTCCCTCAAAAAGTCCCCCCCTTTAGAGCCTGCTCCCTTTTTTACACCTTTCCCCTAATACTTCTGTTTTCCCTTCTAGTAGTCATTCCCTCTCTCTTCTCCCTTTCCCTCCCACTTCTCTATAATGTAAGATAAGTTTCTTTGTGAAACCAAATATGTCTGAAATTCTCTCTTAGAGTCAAATCTGATGAAATCAAGATTTGCACAATGTTCATCCCCCTCCCTTCTTTCACTCAATTATAAGAGGTTTTCTTTGCCTCTTTGTGAGATGTAATTTCCCTTATTTTACTTCCTTTTCTCTCTTTTTCCAATACAATCCCCTTTCCACTTCTAGTTTCTTTTCCATATTATCATAATAAAATCAAATTATACCCACATTCTCTAAATATACGCACAACAGAATGGGTTTAGAGGCTCAATCTGTTGTTGATTTGAGAGAAGGTTAGAGGAGGTCACAGAAAGTTGTGTCTGCTCTCCATCTTGGCTCCAAGAATTTTCTATGAGTGGGATCCTCCATATTCAAATACTATCCCTTCTCATCTCAGCTTCCCTGGATTTTTTTTTTCATATTTCAACTTAATTCCTATCATCTGCAGGAAATCTTTATCAGTAGTCCTTAAACTTTATGCCTTCCCTCGAGATTACATTCAATTTATATTGTATTTATCTTTTTTGTTGCGCTTCTCCCCCACTTGTTAGGCTGTTTGTTATCTTTTTTGAGAGCACAAAACATGTTTTATATTTTATTTATATCCATATCACTTAGTACAATTCGATTAATTGTTGATTTCCAAAATAGCAACTTAATTGGTGAAACAAAATTGCTAGCTTTTTCCCAAAAAAGTAAGGTGTCTTTTTTCTATAAATCAAAATAATTCGGGATTGCTTATAAGACCTAAGAGCTTAAACAATCACTTTCAATATTCCTATAATTAGAAGCATCAGACATAATTGTTGAAGTTGTGGGCTAATCCAGACATTCTGAAAAACAATGTGGAACTGTGCCTAAAGAACTATTAAAACTCTGCATACTTTTTTATCCAATAGGATCCCTACTGACTTTATATCCTAAAGAAATCATAGAAGAGGGAAAAGGACCTGCAAAATGTTTGTTGCTGCTCTTTTACTTATATTATTCCATAAGAAATGATGAACAAGCTGATTTCAAAAAAGCCTGGAAAGACTTATGTGAACTGATGCTGAGTGAAGTGAGTAGAAACAAGAAAATATTGTAGACAACAATAGCAAGATTGTGTGATGATCAACTCTGATAGACTTAACTCTTCTCAGCAATTCAGTGATCCAATGCAATTACAAAAGAAACTTTGAATAGAAAATACTATCTTCATCTAGAGAGAGAAATATGGAAACAGAATGTGGAAAAGCATCCTGTTTTTATCTTTTTTGACTTTTTTTTTTCTTTCTTGTGATTTTTCCTTTTTGTCCTGATTTTTTTTTCCAATATGACCCATATGGAAATGTCTGACTCATATGGAAAGGGGAAGGAGAGAGGAAAAGAAAATATTAGAACTCAAAATCTTATAAAAATGAAATTTGAAAATTATCTTTATATGTAGTTGGAAAAATAATATATTATTATTGAACAATAACCACCACAAAGAAAACATTAGGTATAGCATAAACATGAATATGTGTGTTCACTAAAAGTATTTACCACAATGATGAAGAATATTCAATATGAAGCCCCAGTCAAGGAAATCTCTCCTTGAATGGGAGGTTCTCCAGGCATTGCTGGTGGATAACACTGTATTGTTTTCATCAAATTCTAAGACATTGCAGAGCCTCCTATAAAAACAAACAAGCAAACAAAAATCAAATAGCCATCTGTAATTACTCAAAGCAATTTGGCCTGTCCATTCACAACAGAAAGATCAAATAAAGGAAAAATAGCATTCAAATTTTTGCATGTATCTGGATAGACTTCCTATAAAGAAGGCCCAACTGTATATTTATCTGGGACAGATGGTACAGATGGACAATGAGCTCGGCCCAGAATCAAAAAGGAGGAGGAGATTGAGCTTGCTTTCCAAAAATCACAAAGCACTTTTATGGACCAAATTTTCTACAAGATCAGATCCTCATCGTATTTTAATATAAATAGCTTATTGGTATGGCTGTATGGCTATCTCCAACATTTCTCTCTCCAAAGATCTAAAGTTGTGGGTGATGAAAAGATGAATAGTGGGTGTGAGCAAATTGGAACATATAACAATCAACATTCATTAAGGACTGACTTAGGGTAGTTACTATGCCAAATACTACATCTAGTGATATGCTTTGTACAATTTCAGTAAATGCTCTATACAATCCTTATCCACAACAATTAGAAAAATTAGAAAAAAGGATACACTAAGAACTTTAATTGACTGAAAGAGAAAATGGGCTAGTCATGTGGCACAAATAAAAAGGATGGGAAGTTGAAGAGATTGGCCTGAAGTCCCAGATAGGAAAGAAATAGAATATATTCTATATAATATGTATATATGTATACATATATATGTATGTATACATATATACATATTATATATAATATGTATATATATACATAATATGTATATATGTATACATATATATTCAAAAGACAGTAGGGAAGGTGGTGTGGTATAGAAGAAAATATACTGACTCTGTATAAGGGATCTTATCTCTAACAAAACATGTATAACATAGGGCAGATTAATTTCACTGAGCCTAATTTTTCTCATCTGAAAAATTATGTAATTTGATTAGATGACATGACCCGATATTTTCCAGGTCTAATTATGTGCTAAATAATGATGGTTCTGATACTAGAATTTTACAGTTAAAGTTATGCTGAGAGGGCATCAAGTACAAACTATTTTTTGAATGCAAATTATCTTTAAATAATCTCCTTTTGGTCTTTTGCTCAAAGACCTTTGGTTATTGAGAATGTACTATCTCACAAAGCAGCTGGAAACACTTTTGAAGAGATTTAGTTGTTGGGAAGTTTAAATATTAAACCTGAATCTTCAGCCTCTCTACAATTTTTACTCATTGTTTTTAGTTGAGTCCTCTACAGCTAAGGATAAAAAAAAAAGTCTAGTTCTTTTTCTTTTTGAAAATTCTTGAATACTTGCAGATAGCTATCATGTAACCACTAAATCTTCAGGCTGAGCATCCCTACTTCCTCCAACTTATCTTCATATTCAAATACAGATCTTCCAAAACAGAATTTGGTGTCTCCTCACTTCTGATTTTAAGCAGGCTAATCTGCCCAAATTCACTAATTCTGTCAACCTTTTCATAATCCTCTAAATGTATTTTTAAAAATTCTTTTTCTTATAGCTTTTTTTTTTTAAAAAAAAAAAGCTTTTTTATTTTCTAATTACATGGATAGCTTTCAACATTCACCTTTTCAAAACCTTGTGTTGTAATTTTTTCTCCCTCCCTTCCACTTAGACAGCAAGTAATCTAATTCACAATTATCATACTGCAAAAGTAAAATCAGATCAAAAATGGCAAAAGTAAGAAAGAAAACAAAAAGCAAACAAACAACAAAAAAAGGTAAAAATATTATGTTGTAATCCATACTCAGTTCCCACAATCCTGTCTCTGCATATAGATGGCTCTCTCCATCACAAGTCCATTGGAACTGGCCTGAATCACCTCACTGCTGAAAAGAGCCGTGTCTATTACAATTGATCATTGCATAATCTTCTTATTATTATATACAATGTTCTCTTGGTTCGAGTCATTTCACTTAGCATCAGTTCATGTAAGTTTCTCTGGGTCTCTCTAAAATCATCCTGCTGATCATTTTTTATAGAACAATTATATTAATTATCTAAGTTTAAAAAGTTGATGTCTTCCTTGATTCTTTCTTTTCCCTTTATCTACAATATGTAGTCAATTGTCACATCATTGCTAACTTTCATCCAATATTTCTTCTCCATTTAGAATTACACTCTTTATCATTCAGCCATGTCCATAGCACACCAGGCCCTCCTGTCTTCTATTATCTCTCGAAGTTTGTCCAAGTTCATGTTAATTGTTTCTATAATACTATTTATGTCATTCCCTATTTTTTCCTTTTCATTTTGTCTTCAATCTTTCCCAATATTAAAATCTTTTCTAATGAGTCCCATTTTCTCATTATGTGGCCAAAATATTTAAGCTTCAGCTTCAGTATTTGAACTTCCAACAAACAGCTGGAATTAGTTCCTTTAAGTATTGAATGATTTGCTCTCTTTGCTATCCAATGGATTCTCAAAAATCTCCAGCACCACAATTTGAAAACATTCATTCTGTAGCACTCAGCGTTCCTTATAGTCCAACATTACACCCCAAAATTGCTATGAAATAACAATAACAACAAACAACACATACCTTTGACTATATGATAGGTTTACCAGATTCACCATAGCTTTCCTTCCAAGGAACAAGAAGGCTTTTTTTTTTTTAAATTCATGGATACAGTTGCTATCTGCAGTGATCTTTGAGCCCAAGAATATAAAATCTGAGACTGCTTCCATTTCTTTTCCCTCTATTTTCCATGTTTTTTGCATGTTAAACATTAAGCCAGCTTTTACACTCTCCCCCTTACCCTCATTAAGTTTTCTTACCTTCTCTTCACTTTCCATCAGAAGAGTGGTACTGTCTATATATCTGAGATTGTTAATATTTTAGGTCCCCCATTGTTGTCAGGACTATTTCACTAGATCCTTAATAGTTTGACCTACTTTTTATTTTTTTCCTCTCCAATAAATCTGTGGTTCAATTGCCAAAATAACTTTCTAAGGCTTAACATGACACTTCTCTGCTCAAAACCCATCAGGGATTTTCAGTTGCCTCAAGGATAAGATAGTATAGATATGTAAAGCCCACCATAAAATGAAAGATGAATGAATGAAACTAAATCCAAACTCCCTTTCCAGTTTCACCAATTTTTCACCAAATCTATAAATAGCTAGTCTGGAGGGTATATTTTGACATCCTAGTGTGAGGGCTCTAGAAAGCGTAGTTTGCACCCCAAATTGGGGGTTCTAGAAAGCACACAACAATGTATCTATATTTTATTCAGATAGGACTAATGCTAATTTTCTAAATATAGCATTTTCCATCTCTATGTCTATCTCAGTCTATGAACTGATGTCAGATTATTCCAAGGGCCCATCTCTTCCTATGTTTCTTAAAGTTTTTAGCTTCCTTCATAGCTCACTTCAAGTGCCACCTCCTATGCAAAATCTTCCATGATGCCATTTTCACCCCCGATTGTTAGTGTCCTTCTCATAATATCTATTCTCTGTATTGTTTATTTGCAAATATGAAAGGCATTTCTGAATCTGATAAAAAAAATTTAAGGAACATAAAACCAAACACATCCCTTTGGCTCTCTAATAAAAAAAACTTTAGTGTACCTATAAGGACAGGCCATTGAGTTAATCTACTAATACACATACCTTGGAACAGCCATTGTAGATGGACAATAAATCTGGAAATATAATTGAACAGAATGCAGGATTGAATTTGGAAAATTGTATAGCATTCTTGAGATGTTGCCTGATGCAAATATTCATCTTCTCGCCATCTATATTCTTCCTGTGATTCTACATAGCTCTGAATCATGAAAAGCCATACCCTTCAGTTAATCAGAGTTATGGACAATGGAAAGATGAATGGTGAGTATGAGTAGATAACAGCATATTATCAATGATTATTTGTATTCATGAAATAGCATAAAAATATATCATCTACTAGGAAATGTATGATGATAAAAAGAGGCAGTGTGGTCATGTATCAAGATTGTGCTGTAGCAAACAGACAGTCTGAGTGTTGCACTGGTACATTGATGATATTAATAGAGCCACTGAAAGATCTTCCATACATTGGATTGATCCTTTATAGAGGATGAAAGGATATGGACAAAAATAATTATAGCTAGCATTTAATTTACAAGCCAATCTTTACGTTTGCCCTCCCAAAAGCCTTGCTTTTATGATTTTATATTTTATATTTTTATTTGTTTTAAATTGATTAATAAATTTGTCTTAGGTTATACATGGACTTCATTTTTTCACATATTTCTACATAAGTCATGTTGGAAGAGACTAATTAGAGGAAAAGGAAAAGCAGGAGAAAAAATGGGGTAAAAAGGTGAAAATGGTATGCATTGATCCACATTTAGTCTTTATAGTTTTCTCTCTGGTTGGTGTATTCCATCCAAAGTTTATTGGAATTGCCTTGGATTGCTGAATTTCTGAGAAGAACTAAATTTATCATAGTTGATATGATCATTTTATAGATCAGGAAATGAAGGTGTATGTAGGTAGACAGCTTGCATATGATCAATCACATAGCTAATGAGTATCTGAGGAAAGATTGGAATTTAGGTCTTTTTGACTCCAGGTTCAAGACTCTATCTAGTCACTTGGCTAGTCACTCAACAAGCATTTATTACATACTTACTGTGTAGCAGGCATTTTGCTAAGTGCTTGAAATATAATTATATAATCAAGAAGAGAGTCCCTACTTTGTACTCAAATAACTTGAATTTGAATGGATGAAGACAATACATGGAAAGAAAATGGAAAGTAGGGGAGAAAACTCTTGTCATAAGGGCATGTTGGAAAAGTCAAGAGAATTGAAGCTGGATGGGAAATGAAGAGATGGTTGGTCAGGATGCTCTTCTTAAATGGATTTTATAGGAAAAAACCTCCATCCATCTGTCAAAACAATAAACCCCAGGGATAGAGATAAAGTGTGACTTTCAGGGATGAAGTTATCTTTTAGGATGAAGATATTTTTGATGGAGAAGTACAGAGCAAGATAGCTTCAGTACCAATAGAAGAGGAAGAAAAGCAATTTATGGCTCATGGAATGTATCAACAGGAGTTCCTTGCATCAGTGTTTTAACCCCAACTAGAGTATTTAGATTTGAAAAACTATTTGTTAAATGAAATGATAATTTTCAACTATAAGTCTTAATATTTTCCGTATGTCTGCCATATTTTTTCAAATATAATTTTTGAAGGAATTGACAAATATTTTTAAATGTAATTGCTATATTCCTGAATCAAGACCAATTAGTGGAAGTCTGTGTACCAACTTGAACCCAACATTTTAGTTCTACTCTTTATGCAAGGAAATGGAAACAATAGTTTGTTCCATGCTAGATAAAAGAGCTGGCTTTTTTGGTCCAGTGTAATATATATATGGCTTTAAATATAGGATTTTGGCACTTCAATTAATGAATAAAAAGCAAACACCTGGGAACATATGATAGGATGAGAGCAAAAATCAAGATCAAATAACAGGCAAATTTTATTTCTATAGCCTAAAGTATTCTAGCTGACACTAGTGAATATTGTATTCTTAAAAAACAAAGCAAAGCAAAATCCCCCAACATTTCCTGAGATCTTTTTTGTTTATATCCCCTAAATATTTCAAGGAGGAACCAGGTGATAATTAGAATCTTTCATGCCAAATGATAGATCTATAGTTTGTTGAGCCATTATCTCCTTTTTTGTTTGTTTGTTTGTTTGGGGATGATAATGTATCTTAAAAGAACCACATCAGTCTCCTTGACAGTCACATCTGTGCAGTACTGCAATATAGTATGCTAGATAGAGTATTGTTCCTGTCATCTGGAAGAATTGTGTTCAATTTTCACTCTATTTTTAATGCTTTCTGCAACTTTCTGAGTATTTGTTTCCTTACTTCTTAAAAAGGGATAAAATGCTTCAGCATTGTCCTCAAAAGGCTGCTGCGAGGTCAATTGAATTTATTTCAATAAAGTGTTCTGCAAAGCTCAAATCACTAGGTAAATATCATTATTTTTCTTCTTTTTCTTTTATTTTTCTTGTTATAGATGCATATTAACTTTTAAAATATATACTTCTTTATGAATCATTTTGGGAGACAAAAATTAGAACAAAAGGGAAAATCCATGAGAGAGGAAAAAAACATAAAAAAGAAGTAAGCATAGCATGTATTGATTTACATTCAATCTCCATAGATCTTTTTCTGTATGCAGATGTCATCTATCTTCTATCTTCTATCCAAAGTTTATTGGGATTGCCTTGGATCATTGAACAACTAAGAAGAGCCAAATCTTTCATGATTGGTCATCACACAGTCTTGCAGTTACTGTGTATGATGCATTCCTAGTTTTGCTTGTTTTGCTCAACATCAGTTCATGTGAATCTTTCCAGAACTTTCTAAAATCAGTTTGTTTATCACTTTTTGGTAGAACAATACTATTCCATTACCTTCATATGCCACAACTTATGCAACCATTCCCCAATTGATAGGCATCTACTCATTTTCCAATCTTTGCCAACATAAATAGAGCTGCTACAAACATTTTTTGCACATGTGGGTCCTTTTCTCCCGTTTATGATATCCTTGGGATACAGACCCAGTAATGCCACTGCTGAGTCAAAAGGTATTCACAGTTTTATAGCCCTTTGGGAATGGTTCCATATTGTTCTCTAGAATAATTGGGTCATTTCACAACTCTACCAACAATGCATTAGTGTCCCAGTTTTCCCACTTCACCTTTAACATTTACCATTTTCTTTTCCCGTCATCTTAGCCAATCTGAGAGGTATAAGGTATACCTCAGAGTTATTTTAATTTGCATTTCTCCAATCAATAGTGATTTAGAGCATTTTTTCATATGACTATAGATGACTTTAATTTCATCAACTGAAAATTGTCTGTTCATATCCTTTGACCATTTGTAAATTGGGGAATGTAATATTCTTATAAATTTGACACATTCTTTATATTTTTTTTTAATGTGACCTTTATCAGAAATACTGGCTATAATGATTTTCCCCTAGCTTTGTACTTCCCTTTTAATCCTGTTTCTGTTGGTTTTGTTTTGCAAAACCTTTTTAAATTAATGTAATCAAAAGTGTCCATTTTGCATTTCATAATGTTCTCTAGTTCTTCTTTGGTTATAAATTCATCCCCTTTTAAAATCTGATAGGTAAATATTCCATTATCCTCCTAATTTGCCTATGGTATCACCCTTTATACCCAAATCATGTACCCATTTTGAGCTTATTTTTGGTAGGTGGTGTGAGATGTAGGTCTATGCTGAGTTTCAGAAATATTATTTTCAAGTTTTCCCAGCAATTTTTGTGAAATAGTGAGTTCTTATCAGAGAAACTGGTGTTTGGGGGTTATCTAATACTAGATTACTATAGTCATTGATTATTGTGTTGTTATTCTTATTTTCATCTTTTAATTGTATTGTGTTATTATGTAGTCTTGTGGAGAAGTTACCAACTTGCAGTTGTAGTATTTTTATATACAAGGACCTATATAAAGACTAGCTGGCTAAGTGATTGGTGTTTATAATTGACTAAAAGTTTTGGGATGTGAGCTGACTTTGAATAGATTCAGTGAAACCACTTTTGGGTCTCCTCCATTTGTAGACAGAATGAAAAGGATGCTACATATTATGTAATTAATTTCGCTATATTTTGAAAACATTTAATTTCATGTTACTTGGAGTTTTATAAATGTTAAAACTCATTCCCAATTTTTTATGAATCGATGTTATATCCAAGAGATTGTGGTCAATAATTCTGCCTGAGTTAATGATGCTTTTCTAGTATAGTTTTCAAGGATATTTTAAGATTTGTATTTGTAGTAACTGTCATGTCAGTTTATAATAATAACTAAAATGCATATTGTTCTATGATATTTATAAGGCCTGTGTACATATATGTATATATAAACATTTTTCACATATATAATATAGGAAAGATAATGGGCTTTTTAATATATAATCCAGTTCATAGGTGACATCCTGTTATGACCATCATTATTATTATACCTCAATACTCTTTTAAGAAATAGAAATTTGAGGAAAGGGAAGTTCTTTTCTTTCTACTAAAAGGGTAAAATTCCTGAAGGAAGGGAAGATATTTTGCTTTGATCTGAAACTTTTTAAATCATGTATCATAGTTCCTTATACATAGAAAGGTATTGATAAATATTTGTTGACTGTTGCATAATATTATCTGGAAGAGTTTTACAATTGAGTCTTGTTATACAGCAACCCAGATATATATATATATATATATATTTTTAAAGTTGCTAGCTAGTAGTGTTCTCCAAATCCCAGCTGCTTAAACTGTGGTTCGCAACTCCATATGGGGGTCTCATAACTGAATGGGGAATTGCAAAATTATGATTTATTATTGTAAATGTTTAATTTTATGCCTATTTTATAAATCTATATGCTTGGGGTCATGTAAAAATATCTTCGGTGAAAAAGGGTCATGCGTGAAGAAAGTTTAAGAGGAACCACCTCACACCTCTCAAATTGGCTAAAATGACAAGAAAAGATAATGATAAATGCTGGAAGGGATGTGGGAAAATTGGTACTCTATTGTGTTATTGGTGGAGTTGTGAAATGATGCAACTATTCTGGAGAGCAATATGGAACTATGCCAAAAGGGCTATCAAACTGTGCATACTCTTTGACCCAGCAGTGCCATTACTGGATCTGTAATCCAAGGAAATCATAAAGGAGGGAAAATGAACACATGTACAAAAATGTCTGTAACAGCTCTTTTTTGTGATAAGAAAGTATTGGAAAATGAGTAGATGCCCATCAATTGAGGAATGGCTAAATAGGCTGTGGTATATGAAGGTAATATTATATTATTATTCTATAAAAAATAATGAACAAGCTGATCTTAGAAAAGCTGGAAAGATTTATATAAACTGATGCTGAGTGAAACAAGCAGAACCAGGAATACATTGTACATAATAATAGCAAGAATGTGTGATGATCAACTATCAAAGACTTGATTTTTCTCAGTGATCCAAAGCAATCCCAGTAAATTTTGGACAGAAAAGGACATCTGCATCCAGAAAAAGAAGTTTGGAGATTAAATATTAATCAACACATGATATGGCCACTTCTATTTTCTGTATTTTTTCCCTCTCTCATATGTTTTTTTTTTCTTTTTTCTTCTGTTTTTTTCTCTCCCAAATGATTCATAAAACAATGTGCATAAAAATAAATGAATGAATTAGAAAAAAATAAGCTTATGTGAGGATTTGTCAAATGGTCTTCTGAAACATAGAAGTATGAAAGCAATATTTTTACTCATTCAGTCATAACTCCCTAAAATATGAAAACTATCTATTTTAAAATTGCACAATTTTGAATATAACTCAAATTATTTTCTACATACACATATGTATATGTAGGGTTTTTTGTATGTTCACTTATAGACACATATATTTTATATATGTTCTATAATACTATACAAAAAGATTAATATCTCATGACCTGCTTTTCATGAAGCCAAATTAGTTTTTTAAGGCATTACCCTAACCCCTTCTCAGTGAAAAACAACAACAACAACAACAACAAATATCCTTTTAATAATTACTTCTAGAATTCTTGGCTTAGAAATGTAAAGTTTTGATATTTTTTTCCCTTTCTTTCTTTAAGGGAAAAAAAAACAAACAAAAACAAATAACTTTTGCACAAACTTACTTGCCTTGCCTTTGGTCTGTTCCTGATTTTTTTCATTTCTTTCTATTCCACTCAAAATTTCTCAACTTAATGAATAAAAAATAAAATCTTTGGAGTCTAAGTTATTCTATTAAAATTTACTCTTGGGGAATAGGCAAGTCACTAGCAATGTTTGGCTCAATGTGATTTTTAGAATCTAAAAGTAAGAAATTGTGTAGCATAAATTTGCTTGTTTTGATTTAAGTATTATATGATCATCATTGCTTGCTAGATGGACCAAGGCAAGAAAAAATTATACTAAATTAACCTATGATGCTTTGGTCATTAACCATGAGAAAAATAGCAGAAAGGCTAGAAACAGTTCAACTGTACTAAAAAAAAAAGTCATTACTTCATTCCTTTCTCACATGTAATATTTTAACACATGATAACTGGTCATGACTTCTTGGCAATCATTAATGGAAAAGAAATTCTGAGCTTGCAGTTTCATTTAAGTAGAGTCTAGCTTAATTTTACTGTGAGATTAGGGCAACAGTCAGAAACCTCTTTACAACAATAAATACATCTGTTGAATTGGAAAATTGACTCTCAATTCACAATATTTTTTAGTAGGTTGACTCAGAATGGTAGAATTAGAAGTGATCTCAGAAATTATCTGGTCTAATTCTTTTTTTTTTTTTAACTGATGGCAAATCTGGTTGCTAAAGAAGTCAAATAGTTTATTCAACATGACATGGTTACTGATAGTGGAAAAACTAGCACCCTAACTCTTATTGTAGAACTCTTTTTGCTACATTAATACAAAAACAAAAGATATTAAATGGCAGTTCCTTTAATAATAGCTCATAAAAGCATGACTATTTCTTTTTTCTTTATAGAGTCATTTTTGGTCTCTGACATTAAGGAGTGAGACAAAAACAGGATCAGAGAAAATTAAGAGTAAGAACATATATTAAAAGTCAACTTGTCCAAACCCTTCATTTTGTAGATAAGAAAACAGAAGCTTAACGAGGTTGAATGGCCTGCTTGTGCCAACTACACAAGCCATTTCCTTCTCAATTATTTTCTGTTGTAGTTTCATGTTCCTCAAGGTTCTGAAAAAACATAAATGCATTTCTTGGTGAACAAAAAGGCTGAATGCTTATAGTTTGCTATCTCCTCCATCCTATATCTTCTGGTATCCTGGACATTGTCTTCCATTCTCTATTGTACGCTAACAGTCTTGCCACATGTCATGAAACTGAAACATACACTCTATTCGATTTGTGATCTCCTTAAGATTTCTAGTTTCAAATACTAAGGTCTTTATAAATATCTTTTCATTCATCCATATGCTTGATTTGTTCAGGCTCTGTGTTCTCTTCTCTCCTCTCCTCTTTATCTCTTCCTGTCTCTCTGTATCTATCTCTCTGTCTCTCAGTCTCTCTCTTTTTGTCTCTGTACTCTGCCTGTCTAGTTTGTCTATTTATGTTCTCTGGGTCTCTCGTCCCTAGCGTGAAATTCTCAGGAATTAAATTTTTATATATATGGCTGGAGTCCATTTATCCACCAACAAAATTAAAAGCACTTAGTTCTATTAGGTAAATATATTTCTTGATTGAATCAATTGATCAGAATTAGACACTTCTAGAATCAAAGACATTTCAGTTCTGAATGTATATTTCAATTTGGTAAGGGACTTTATCACTTCTTGAGGGATTCATATAAAATGAGAAGTTAACAGAATTGGAGAGACTAAAATTTTTGGAGTGGAAAGGAAGAGGTAAGCACATCAGGTCATATCAGTAAGAATTAGCAGAAGTTATCAATTAAATAAGTTTTGGGGGAGATGACACAGAGAGAGAGCAAGGCAGAAAGAAACACAGAGGCAAAGGCAGAGAGACACACACAGAAACACATATATACATACAGAGACAGACATACAGAGACAGAGACAGAAACAGAAAGATACAGGACTCAAGAACTGAGGAGAATTTCAATAAAAGATTTGCATTTTTCTTAACTTACACTCCTAGTGCCTGTGTATTAACATCCAGTGTCACATAATTGGTTTACTTCTCTGTTGTGAAGTTTCCAATAACCTGATAATTTTTGCCTCATTCACTAAAAGGATACAAATTAGCTAGATGTAAAATATAAATAAAATATGTATATAATATAAATATATAAAATGAAATGAAATGCCAATAATTCTTAACAGGAGGCCTATTGAAATTGTCATTGCACTTCTGACTTTTTAATAAGAACACCCCAAAGTAGAAGAGATAGGAACCACATAGGTCAAAAAAGGTCATTTTACAGGATATATCAAAAGTCTTAATGCAGTGTTAAGCTCTAATAGTTGAAACTGAATTGAGACTTTTTGGGAAAATTTCCCCTAGGCTTAATGAGTTAATTATTGTAATGGTTTGTAACACTATGTGATTGTGTAACTGTGTTGTTGGGATTCACTTGAGAAAGGATGAAGGGAGAGCTGAACTGAAGTTAGTTGTGGCAGATCTCAATGCAAGAAAGGGGACAAAAACTTGGTGCTAAATTTCAAGAATGATCTGAGATAAATTGAGAAAAAGAGGACCTCTTTCTACAACCAAAATGGTTAAAAAAAAAAAAAGAGCAGAAATGTGAGTAGAGATCCTTTGGCCTGCCTATGATGAAGACCTGGGCGATTATATTCTTCCCTATATACTTACTGTTAAAATTGAAATTCAATATTTTACTATTACAATACATATTCAGTTGTAGTCTCTTAGTAAATTTAGAGGTTCTAAGCTGACCTTACATGGGTTACAATCCCAAATGAGGTTCACTTCTTATACCAACACTAGAATCCAGAAATTCATGCTCCACATCTGTTCTTGTTTATAAACTCCATAATGACAATGATTGAGGTTTATATCACAGGATAAACCCTCATTTTAGAAATGATGACCCTGGAAGGGAGGAAAAAATTATACCAAATAGGCATTTAAAAAGCATTTTCTATATGCCAGATACTGTGTTCAATACTTTACAAATATTATGTCATCTGATCCTCATACTACTTCTGGGAAGTAGATACTATTATTATCCCCATTTTACAGGGGAGGGAATTGACACAAAAAGAGGTTAAATGATTTATCCAGAGTCAGTTAGCTAGTAACTGTCTGAGACCAGATTCGAATTTATATCTTCCTGATACAGAACTCAGCTATATTCTATTCTGGAGAAGTCAAGTGATTTACCAAAAGGTCACAAAAATAAAGAGCAGAGCTGGGATTTTCTCAAGTCTTCTGACTCCAAGCCCAGTCATTTTTCAGCTGTACCACCTCATCTTCATGTCTTTCTTTCCTGCCACTAACATACCTGAAATTATACTTGATAGTTGGTGTTTATTTAATATTTGTTTGTGAATTATATTTCAAGAGAGAATATTCTCTTCCTACCCTTACAGTTTGAGTATTTTTCTCTATTACCTAAAATTAGGATGGATGCAAGGTGAAGTAAAATAACAATTATCTATTTGACTATGGTCTGTTGTCAAAAGTAATTACTATAAACATGATTTTGATTATTTTCTGATTTCTGAGTTTCTGCTTTTAGTCTACTGTTGTTTCTTCTTCCTCCACTTCCTTACACACACACAACATACACACACACACACACACACAAACACACACACACACACATACACTTTTTGTGTATTAGCATGAGGCATTAAACTACTATGATGATAGAAAATTTGGATAGGCAAATATAGTAGACTTAATATGTAAATTTGCTCCCAAATTCTTGAAATTGCATAGAGTTTTGAATTTTGAATAAAACTGAAAAAACATAAAAATGAATTGTTGTGCCACACTTTCCTTTAATTGTCCTGCCTCAGTTCCTTGAATTGTTCTGCTTCAACCCCATTGGTTGTAAAATCTCCCCCCCTTTCCTGTTCATTAGGACTGAGATAATTAGGGCTGTGGAGATCTGGCCACTCCAGCATTCCAAAAAATAAATCTCCAGATATCTTATCTCAGATATCTAATTGGCATCCTCTATCTCTAAGTTCCAGATTTTCTGTCTCTACAACTAACTACCCCTTCACTTCCAATTTATCAGAATATATGGTCCTACCCCCAATCTGTCAGAACCGGATTGATAGAGCCTTCTTTGAAATTCTCGCTCTCAGTGTTTGGACTTGCCTTTGTTCCCCTTATCTCCCAGAGCCATATATAAATCCCTGGAATCTCACATCCGATGCTGATGTTGAATACTTTAAGACATCAGCCCTGGGACCAAAATGGCTCCTTTGGTCCCAGAAAATCTCTCCTTCTCAGAAATCCAAATAAAATATTAAAAACTCTAATCTCTATTTTGCCTCAGTTTCTCCAGCATTATAGAACTAGATAATATGAGTTTAAAGCTGAAACATGACATAAAACTCAAATAGCCTCTCAGGTTTCTTTCTACCCATACATATAAGTTCAAAGACCTTATGACTAAAATTCTGTAAAGTATTAAGTTAAACATGACTGTAGTTCTGGGAGAAGTTCTTTCCCACAATCCAGAGATGATATAATGAAATCAAAGAGTTAGAGCTAGAAGAGATGTTAGAATTCAACTAATCTAAATTATTCATTTTATAGATGACAAGACTGAGGCCCAGAGAGGTTAAGGACTTGTCTTTTGCTTTTTGTAGAGCAGATATAGTGGAGTTAGAGTCTGATTCAGGTCCCCTGGGTCCAAAATCTGTCAGAATTCTATTGTACCAAGCTATTAGCCACATCAGAGTAGGGATGTGCAAAGGTTTCTGTGACAGAGACAGCTTGAAATTGACAACCAATACTTAAGATATCAGAATGTCTTGGCTGTCAACAGAAAGAGATTTATTATAGGCAAATTAATGAACATCATAGGTCCTTTGAGGCAGATGTGAACACATTTCATCAAGCTTCGTGTTTCCAGTGATAGATCCTCACAGACATCTACAATGTAGCACATTTCTTTTATATCTACAAGGTAAAAAGGGGTACAAGTAATCTTTTTTTGTTGTTGTTGTTGTTGTTGCGAGAATGTAAGCAAAAGCTAAACCTTTGACAACAATAAGTAGGCATTATTTATCCTTTGCAGGACTTTGATTTTTAAAAGTCTTTTCCTTGCTTTTAGGACCCTCTTTCCTCAAAGATGTTCAATGTTCTCTTGTGTCCTCAAATCATTAGTAGGAAACAATATGACAAGTTAATCCATATTAAGTACGAAGAACTTAATATTATCTTTCTAAAGAATGTTTGCATTTTAAAAGAGGACTTCTACTAAAAGAACAAAACTAACTCTAGAAGAATCAATCTACTATGATTAAATTTCAAATAATAAGGAAAAAATTTTAAGAGGTAATCTTTTTAGAAGCTTTCATCTTTTATGATCTATATAATTCCCCATATTTAAGGCTAAGGTGGGCTTGTGTATGACTACTAAAGGAATGATTACTTCTGTGTGTATAACTTTTCTAATTTTCTCCATCTTAATGTCTTTTTCTAAGTCCACATTTATTGCATGCACATTATGGAATTGGAATATGGATTTGGAATTAGTCATTTTTCTTGGTATAAAAAACAATTCCGTTGTCTGAAGTGTTAACATTGGTACATCACTTCTTATTCTCTTCTCCCCTCCTCCTACCCCCCAGCACATTCCATCATTATTTGTGTCTGGGAATAGCATAAATTACATGTAACCTGTAAAGTCAGAGGATTTCTTATGAATCAGGATCAGATACATAGGTGATATTTTGACTTTTGGCTTCCATGAAAGAAGGTTGTGAAAAGAGAAGGGGTATTGAGAAAGGCTTGTACTGAACAGAAAGGAAAAGCAAATCATGTGGGGGACTTGGAAAGGTTAGGACTATTTAAGCAGGTTAGAAATTTAATCTGCAGGGAAGAAATTTCAGAAAATATGGAACATATTAAAGAAAATAGGAGCTTGATAACCGGGTCTAATTACTGATTCAGATTCTACTTCTATGGGGCAAAAGAAGCAGGATTAAGGACAATTAAGAAGGATAAAAAGGGATGTAGGAGGATTAAAGAAGAACCTGAAGAGGTGGATTTTAGAAGGATAAGGAGTAGATATTTGGTAAGATAAGGCAAAGTAAGATAGGGTCAAAAGAACAATTACAGGATTAAGCAAATTGATCAATTGGATTGGTGGGTGGGATGAATTGGTAAAACAGTAAAATTGGTACATGGATTAAAGGAAGGTAGGGGTAGCCGCCTTGGAGTTGTGGAAACAAAGAAAATATTTTGAATGTGAATTATCAAAACAATAATAGTAATAATTTGCTATGAAATTTTTTTGTCAGGTACTCGCAAGTTCAGATCTGAATAACCATAAGTAAATTAAAGAAGCTGAAAGTCACAGCCATTATTTAGAGTTGAAAATTCTGTCCTCCAGTATGTTAGGTATCCTTTCTTGGGGATTGTCTGGGATTTAGATGACCCCATAAATAAAATACATGCTCTGAAGTCAAAAAGACTTTAGGTCAAATCTGTCTTGGACACTGCTGGCAACCTCCTTTTCCTGATCTGTAAAAAGGGCAATTCAAATAATTAACCATACTAAATATTTTATGATTTTTGCTTCATTTGCCTTTTTATGTTTTTATTGTCTTTTTTTTTTTTTGAATGTTGAATTTTCTATTCAATTCTGGGTTTTTTTTTTTTTTTTCAATCAGGAATTCTTAAAAGTCTTCTAATTCATTATCTTTTCCTGGTAGAATTATAACCACTTTTTTCTGGATGGGTATTCTTGTTTGTAATTTTAGTTCCTTTGTATTTCAGAATACTAAGTTCTAAGCTCTCTACTCCTTTACAATATAGCTGCCAAATCCTGTTTGATCCTGCTGTGGCTACATAGTGTTTAGATTATTTCTTTCTGGCTGCTTACAGTATTTTGTTCTTCACCTAGAGGTTCTGGAATTTGGCTATAATTATTTCTAGGCATTTTAATTTGAAATTTCTTTCAGGATGTGATCAGAAGATTCTTTTATTTTCTACTTTGCCCTTGGGTTCCATGATATCTGGATAGCTTTCTTTGATAATGTCTAGAAAGATATATATATATACACACACACACACATACACACATATACACACATATACATATATACATACACACACACACACACACACACACATATATATATATATATACATATATACATACATATAGGCTCTTTTTAAAATCATGCCTTTCATGTAATTCAATAATCCTTAAATTATATCTTTTTGATCTTTTTTCCAGTTCAATTGTTTCTCTGATGAGATATTTCACATTTTCTTCTATTTTATTATTTTCATTTCATTTTATTATTTCTGATGTCTTTTAGATTTATTAGATTTTCCTTGAGCAATTCTAATTGTTAAGGAGTTATTTTCTTTAGTGAGGTTTTGTACCTCTTTTATCAAGCTGTTAATTTTCTTTTTTTTACAATTTCCTTGCATTTCTCTCATTTCTTTTCCCAGTTTTCCTCTATTCTGCTGCTGTCATTTGAGTTTTTATAAAGTATGGTGGGTTAGCTCCCTGGAGGACCTCAGGATCAGTCAGAGTTAGGATAAATCAAAGTCCTTGGTCTTTAGGGGGAGAAGTGAAGAGGCAGGCAAACTGCCATGTGGCTTGTCAAAGAAGTATCCTGGATTCTGGAGTCTGGAGTTTTCAGCCTCTCTCCTCCTAATCCTGCCACCAAGTGACCCTGACTTCTCTCCCTCAGCCCTCCAATCCTTGCCTATGATTACCTCACCACCACACATTCAGCAAGCACCAATGGTGAGGAGAGCCATCATCTAAATATATGCTTATAGAGCCATTATCTCACATCAAATAGGTAATTAGCCTTAAGTGCTCTCTTGTCTGATTCAAGCACACCTTTTTCAGAGTTTCAGCACTCTACAAGTTTTACATTAACATTTTTGTTTTTTTTAAGCTATTTCTTTTAACTCTTCTAGGACATCTAATTGGGCTTCTGTACAATCTGCTGTTTTGTTTATAAATGTTTTCAAGTTGTCTTCTATGTTTGTCATTAGACATGTCACTATAAAAGATTCTTATGGTCAAATTTTTGTTTTCATTCTCATTTTTCTAATTTATTGACTTTAGACTTTATGTTGGCATGTGGATCCATTCATTTCTGCTTGTGGGAAATGGTCAGTTTTCTATAGATCAATCTTAAAGATTACAGCTTTTGGAGGCTCTCAAGGTAATGCAATCAGAGAGGTCTAGTCACTACTCTTCTGTTCTATGCTTTGGCCATTATGCTATGATTGTGAGCCTGGAAATGGGTAATAGATTATGGAACTGAAAAATGGTGATCAGATCCTGTACCCAATGCTAGCACAGGAATCTCTCAGGATTTCTTTGTAACCAGAAGTTTAAGTGCCTTAATGTCTCTATGGATTAGGCAAATCTAGTTCTTCTGTTTTTGCTGCCCATAGCTGGTGAAGCTTCTGTTGTATCCACTCTCCCACCCCAGTGTTTCCTGGTTCAGTGTCCATAGACCCCTCCAAGGTGACTCATTCTGTTGGCTTTTACACTCAATTTAATTTGACATTTTCTTTGGTTGTTTCATATGTGAGATTTTGAGGGAGATACAGATTTGAATTCCACCTCAGATCTATTATCTAAAAAGAACTTTTAGCAAATAGCTTAGCTTTCAATTTCCTAATTTATGAAATAGAGATCTCTGAGCTTTGTTGTGATGGTTAAATGAGATGATCATTTATGCAAATCCCTTAAAATACTATGAATATGCTAAACATTCCTATTTTCCCACTAATCTCAACTAGACTATTTTCATTATTTTAGTAACTTTCAGATTTTCCTTCTGTCTTTCTGACAGTTTTTCTGATTTTCTCATAACTGGGACTTTACCTGTAAGGAAGGGAGGCAGGTGCATATTAAAATTCTCTGCTACAAACTTCCTTCTCCTAACATTGTCTTTCACTGGGAAAAAAGTTCTTTGGATGACAGGAACATATTTATAAGAACAAGACAGTAATAAATCTGTTCTGAAGCTACTTACCAGCTGTAAATCATCATTTTAGAGGATTTGCCTTCTGCTCATTATGACATCTTACTAAGGGAAATGACTTGAAGGACTGAAGTCTGTTTCCTTTACTTCAGCCTTCCTTTCACAATTCTATTCTATTCAGATCTCAGAATGGAGCAGTAAAAAACCTTATAACTTGTGTTAGAAATGAAAAGATAGGTGGACCACAGAGTGCTATATACTCAGACACCCTTCCTTCCATGTGGGAAGGTTTTGTTGAACAAAGTTTTCCACACTGCTTTTTGAAGTTCAGAGATTATGTTTTGGCTATTTTAAACCAAAACACTTTTTCACATTTGATATAAAAGTTTTAGAACAAACTATGTAATTGAATCACTAAGAAGAGAAAATAGTAAAGGAAAGTAGTTTTTTCATTGTAATTTATAGGAAACTATAGACAGTTTCAGTGGCACACTAAATAGATCAAGAATCAGGAAGATACGAGTTCAGATCTATTCTCAGACATTCACTACTGTGTGATCCTGGGTGAGTCATTTAATTTCTCTCAGCTTCAATTTCCTCAACTATAAAATGTGGAATAATAAGAACACCACTTCCCAGGGTTATTGTGATAATCAAATGAGATGACATTTGAATAGCACTTAAAACAGTACCTGGCACATAATAATACTTAATAAATACTAATTTCCCTTCCGTATTTCCTTTTAAACTGACTGAAATCTTAAATGCTGACTAATTAGCATCCACATCAAGTAGATCTTCATTGATTTTAAAAAATAATGATATATTTTGGTGATGTTAGAAACTGAAAGATATCAATCAATTCTTGGGAAATTTGAATTTTTCCATAAACTTTGTTTAGTATCAGATTGTTATTGATGTTATTTCTTTAGTTCCATCTTTTGAAATATATCAAGCATTTTGTTAAAGCATATGTAAATATACTAATGTTTTAACACATGGTTTTTCATGAATCTTTCAGGTAATGAGTCAGAGATCATTATAGAAAAATATAAAGAAGGGTTTATTGCTTATAGAGGTTTTTTTCTTCCCATTAAGAGCTTAGTATTTCAAGAAAGCAGGTCTTTTCTGTTTGATATTTTGCCAGGGAAATGGTGGTGATAGAGTTCTTAAAACCATTGTCAGCTCCGATTAATAGTGGTAGGTACTTAACAGATACATATCTGAGACAATTGCCTTATTTCCAAAGAGCATAATAGTTATAAAATGGGTTCTGATGAGCCTGTCTTGTGAATATTGTCTCACAGTTATATCTGTAATAAAAAGAAAATATCTTAGATTTTAAACTACTTTTCATCCTAACGGAACCCCAAGTGGGTAACATTGATTACACAGAGCATACAGTCTTTCTTACAATTTTCAAATATTATCAACCAATTGTTAGAGCATTTAGGATTCCCTCCTCCTTTCCCATCTCAAAGAGATTTCTCTGTGAAAAATTTTAGTTTCAATGAAAACAAGTTTCTTTGAATATTTTTGCCAGATTTACAGATCATACAGTCAACAGAAGGCAGGCCTTTCAACCCCAACAAGTCTGATTCAGACTGTTCAACTTAAGAGTGTGATCTCTAATTATTGAATTTTCTCATGCTTTGATATAAAGCTTTTATATTCTATAATAGTTATCTGAAATAGAAACACATAGTGAAGTCAATGTAGTCATCTTCGAGGGATGAGAAGATGGGTCAATAGGTGAATTTTGACCACTTAAGAAAAAAACTTTTGATGAACATAGGGTAATTTTTAGGAGTTATTCATTCATTCATTTCCAAACCATTGATTGAATACCTATTATGTTCCACAAACAGGGCTGTTAATAAAGGCAATCCAATAAGAAACAAGAGAAATGTCTTCTCTTAAATAATTTTTCTTTCTTGTGGGTAAGAAGGAAAGAAGACTTTTATAGAAATAGAGAATGATATGAATAAAAGCTTGGAGAATATTAGAGATAAGAAACTTTCAGCCATTTCCCTTTTACTTCTTCAGTTAAATTAGGCACCAAGACTTTGCAATTAATCCTGTTGCAATGCACTTAAATATACCTAGAGTCAGAGTACTCTGTGAGTTATCATATATCAAAAAACACAGCTTGAGTCCCTATCAATATTTCACAAAACTATCTATAGATGGTGGGTTCATAGATTAAAAAGGGGAAAAAATATAATTCAATCAATAAGCATTTGTTAAAGTCTGATTAAGTATTAGAATCTACATGTGCAAGAATAAAATGAATTAATCACTGCCCTCAAAAAACATATTCTATTGGTGGATATAGTAAGTATATATCTAATACATGCTTTAGAATTTACTCTTCCAATTCCCATTTGAAATAGCAGAGTATGTCCTCAGGATGCAGCTTCTTGTATACTCAGGATCCAAAGAATAGATTTAAAGGATTAGGAATTGTTTTTTTCTAATATTGTAGGTCACAGTTCCCCATCAATATGCTTCCCCATTAATTATTGATTGATATTGATTAGCCTGCCAGATTTAATTAGTTTTTAGAAATAGGCATTCAATAAGGGGGCATAGAAAGAACAGTTTATGCAAGGATCCCTCTAAATGTCTGTGACAGTCATCCACAAGTAACTACAAATTATAGGGAAAATTGATAGGTTTAAAGAACACATGTTACAAAAATTTAATAGCTTCTGATCATTGGAACTCTCTTTCTTCCCTGTATAGAGTCATCATGAAATTACCCTGAATGGGACAGCTAGGTGAAGTAGTGGAAAGAGCACTAGCCCTGAAGTCATGGAGGACCTGAGTTCAAATCAGGTCTCAAACACTTAGCACTTTCTAGCTGTGTGACCCTGGGCAAGTCACTTAACCCCAACTGCCTCAGAAAAAAATAATTGTCCTTAGGCATGGAGTTGCTATCTCCTGGGCTTCTTTTAGAGTCCTGAAGCTACCATTCCAAAGTATGTCTAATTTGTCCTCAACTTTTTATTTAGAGGCTTCTGTTAGCCATTGCAATTCTATGGACACCATTAAAGAAACTTAAATTAAGTCCTTTTAAAATTCATAAGACCAAGGCAAAAAGAGGTAGTAGCTCTTTTTATCCCCTTCCCTACAGTGACTATTTCTTAAAGACGACATAAGTCTGTCCTTTCGGATGGCTTGTAACTTGTTTGCTTAGATTCTGAATTGACTTAATAGTTTGAATCTATTTAGACAATCCCAGTGCAATTACTATGTCACATCAATGCATACAATGCCTTTTGTTTCTTCCAAAACGATTAAGGACTTTCCACACCTAGATTTACATTATTGAATAATTGATTCAATGGCACTGTTCTAAATTGACAAAAATACCTATTTTAAGTAGGGGATTCTTAATTCAAATGAACTCCCTCTACAACACATATATGCATTCAGTGAATAAATATCTAGTAATTAAATTGGTCAGTAGTACTAATTGCAAAGAATTCAGAAGGGCTTTCAGTAGAAAGTAATAGTTTAATTGAGCTTTGAGTAATAGCTGAATATGAGAAATCTTTAGAGATGTTTTCCATTAGTTTGTTATCTCCTAGTTTTACCCTAAATGCCCTTGGCTTTCTTTTGCTGATTTGATTCTCTTGCCAAACTTTCTTAAAACTTGTTTTTTTCTTTTTTTCCTCCAATGCTTCTTCTTGTTTGATTTAGTTTCCTATTCACAATATTCTACCATTTCCTTTCATAAGATTATATGAAGAAGTTTATACTCTGTTTGAGGACTTTCCCTATCATTTCTTTCTGCTTAGCTAGAAGATCAAATGTTGTTAGCTATAGTCTTATTCTTTGTGGCACAATTGATTTATATACATTAAATTTCTTCAGGAAATGTTAGAATTGTTGTATTTTCTAGATCTCTCTACATTTTCTATTTTTTATTGTCAACAGCTCATTTAAATAAATTAGGTTGAAACTGGTTTAATTGCATGTCCTATCTTTTTCTCATTTTTATTCTTTTTTCTAGTTTATAAAATATCACAGGAAAACAAGTTGAGAACTAAAAGGAATCTCAGAATTAATTTGGTCCAAGTCTCTCATTTTATAGGTTAAAAGGCTAAAACCCAGGTAAGTGAAAAGATTGCTCTAAGGTCACAGTAATTCTCAAAGGTAAGATTTGAACTCAGAAACTTTGACTCTAGAGACAATATTCTTTCCATTGAATCAATATTTATGTTTTCCCTAATCAATAAGTGGTCAGATAGCACACAGATAGTAGATTTAGAATGATTCTTACAATAGTAAGAAGTTTTTCCTGTATGTTATTATATAATAAATTTCACCTTAAAATATTTTTGAAATTTACCATGTCCAACATTTCTGTTTCTTTCTTAATTATGTGTGTGTGTGTATATATATATGTATATCTATATACAAATGCATAAAGACAAATGTTTTATATATACATGCACATATATGTATATATATATAAAATTAATTTTGTGTATGTGTTTGTGGAGGGGGGTGACGCTGAATGTGGAAGATGAGAGAGAATAATGGCATTAGAGTGCCTGCTGGAGACTAGAAAGTTTGTTAGATAAAATAAAGATCAACGAATTGTCTTCTTAGAGCTAAAAATTGAGACCTTGGGATCTGATAAGAACAAACAGACAGACAGAAACACACACACACACACACACACACACACACACACACACACACATACAGAGAAAGAAAAAGAGAGAGATCTTTGTAATCTCTAAGCATCTGGCCTATATTGTTTTCTAATTCCTATAGAAAATTTTTATATGTATATGCTGTTCCCCGCCTTGTTCACTTTTAACTTAAAAATCTTGTGCATGTTTTTATTTAATCAGGACTTAATATATCAATTGCTTTGTAGAATTTTTTTGCCTACTCATCATTGGTAATAGATATCGGCATATAAACTATTATTAATTTCATTTTGGCTTTTAAAAATACCTCCAATAATCATTTTATTATTAAATTGTAATGACAGAAAAACTGAGCAAGATAGAGATTAGATTACAATTTAATAATTTACTTAATGGAGAGATTTAC
Source organism: Antechinus flavipes (assembly GCF_016432865.1). Classification (NCBI taxonomy): domain Eukaryota; kingdom Metazoa; phylum Chordata; class Mammalia; order Dasyuromorphia; family Dasyuridae; genus Antechinus; species Antechinus flavipes. The sequence goes on along the minus strand of NC_067399.1, from coordinate 106,492,517 downwards.
TGGGACCAAATGGATCCATGGTTTGGTCCCAGGGCTGAATGAGACTATTATCTCAAAGAATCCAGCAGCAAGTGTCAGATACAAGATTCTTTTATAGGGTAACAAGAACAATGACATAATAGGAGAGGTACCTGGATGGGGCTGATCTAATGGGAGAGGAGGCACCTAGGATGACATAATGGGAGTACTGGAGAGGCTCCTGATATTCTAATGATGTCTAAAATGGATAAAGACCTTTATTCCATCAAACATTAAGAGGGAATGATTATAGCTTGAGGTCTAAGATATAAGACCTTTATCCTATCACACATTAAGAGGGAATGGTTATAAGCTGAGGCAGAATAATTGAATAGGACAATTAGGGAAACTGGGTCAGGACATTAAAAGAGAACTGTTGTGGCACAACAAAATGACCAAATATTGTCTGATATAATCTTCCTTGCTGCTTTTGGAATATGAAAAGAAGTAAGTCCTCCAACTCCTTTAATAGCCTTCTCAGAAGAACCTAAGAACTATTTTTATCATTTTGTTGAAACTTCATTTTGTCTACTGGTTTTACTTATAGAGCAAATTTAGCACATCCATTCATTGGTCATTAACAAGACTCTCACATTAGATTTGTAATGATTCCATTAATGCTGAAAAATGATATAAAAATTTAAAATACTTAGAGTTTAAAGATGGTGTGGGATTTTTGTCATACGCTGTCCTTTCTCCTGCCACTCTGTGACTATCACAAGAAAATTGGAAGGGACCCCACAGGATCAAGGATCATTATTATTATTATTATTATTTTGCTTTATTTCATAGATTTCTAGTACTAACAAAATCTTTACAAGTATAAATTTGCTGATAGGAATTTCTCTGAACTTAGGGTAGTTCTTGAAAAGTAGCTATAGTCTGTTGCTGGGATTCTACTCAAATTTTTTGAAAAGTGGCAGAAATTGTCTGACACTAAATTTAATTGAGAAAGCCAAGAATACCAGAATTATTTCTATTTTTTGGTAAGGAATTATCATAGGACCTTGGATTTTTATAAAATAATGAAAGCATGAAAAATTCTTTGTTGAAGTTGTTAACTAATTTGTGTTGAATTTGGAGCTTTCTTTGTAAAGAATCTGGAAAGTTTTGCCATTTCCTTTTACAACTCATTTTACAAATGAGGAACTAAGGCATACAAAATTAAGTAATTTGCCCAAGGTCACAAAGCTAATTAGTGTCTGAGGCTGGATTTGAACTCAGGTTCTTATGATGTTTAGAGTGGTGTTTTATCTACTGTGCCAACATAGCTGCCCAATGGAAAATTTTTACTTATTGGAAAACATAATCTAGTTTTCTGGATGTCAGTTATATACCTCAATTTCTGCAGGGACAAATTTTTATATTTATACTTAAAAAAAAAGAGGGTTTTTTTTTTCCTTTTCAGAAAAGAAGACCTCTTGAAGAATATAGTTCCCACTCTAACTTCTCAAAATCTTGAAGTGCTCTTAAATTTGATTTTTTATAGAATCAAATTGAGTACAATTGAGCAATTGTATTCTTGGTCTTAAATTATTTGCATGATTTCCTGAACCCTTGGCATTTTGAAGAACAGTCCTCTAAGTAATTTTTAAAACATTAATTTAGCACATTTTGACCAGATAAATGTAGACTGATAGCATATATTTGTTAAGTTTAGCCTCTCAGAGCCATCTTCACCTTTTGGCCCTATTCATATTGTCAGCCTAAAGCAAAAGGACTAAAGAGGTGTGAAATTTAAATTTATCTATTTCTGAAGCAAACACTTTTAATTTCAAAAAATGTAAAAAGATAGCTAGAAAGACCTAAAACACAGATTTCATATGATTCCATTTAATTCAACAATTCAATTCAAGATACACTTATTATGTCTTCTCTGCCTGGTAATGGGCAATACTGATTAAGGTCCTAGGTGTCAAGTTTGGTGTTAGTGGTTACTTAACACTGATAGGATTACAATACTCCCCCAAGGCAAACAGGGAAGGGTACTGATATGATCCCTTCAGCCTTAAGTGGGCCATTTGTTCTTAAGCAGGCTTTTTGTTCAAGTGGACTTTTGATTAAGTCCCACCCCAGGTGGAGGCCTTTAGAAACTCCACCTTTGCTATATCCAATCAGAAATCCAAGTTGTGATGTCAATCTCCAAAGTTATATTTCCCCTATAAAAGATCTGCTCATAATGTAGAGCTTTGCTAACTTTTCAATAAATTTAGTTCACCAGTTAATGGTGTACTTCCACTTCATGGCATCTTCCCTTTAATTGTGTCTTTCTCCTGGTTAATTGTGAATTATTTTGTCTTTCCTCTCATTAAGTGCTAAAAATCCCTTTCCTTGCTACTTCTCTTGGAATTTAGCCTGTTCATAGCAGTATAATAAAATCTTTGCCCCTTGATTTGGAGGTCTGTGCCTACAAATTCTTTTGTGATGATTTATGAGATATGATTTTTGGGTTTTACCTTGTATCCCATCATTTTGGTGGCTAATCCTATCGTTCTGGTGACCTGATATGGGAAGAGTCTGTACCCTAAAACCACAACAAAACTAATGTAGCAAGATTAAAAGGGAAGCAATAAATTGGGAAAACATTTTTACATTTAAAGCTTCTGATAGAGGCCTCATTTCTAAAATATATAGAGAATTGACTCAATAAGAATTCAAGCCATTTTCCAATTGGTAAGTTGTCAAAGGATATTAATAGACAATTTTCAGATGAAGAAATTGAAACCATTTATAGTCATATTAAAAAAATGTTCTAAAATTAAAACAGTTTTGAGGTAACACTACACAGCTTTCAGATTGGCTAAGATGGCATGAAAAGATAATGTTTAATGTTGGAGGGAATGTGGGAAAATTGAATTTGATGGATTTGTGAACTGATGCAACCATTCTGGAGAATAATTTGGAATTATGCCCAAAGGGCTATCAAACTCTGCACACCCTCAGATCGCACAGTGTTTCTATTGGGCTTGTATCCCAAAGAGATCTTTGAGGAAAGAAAGGGACCCACATGTGCAAAAATGTTTGTGGCAGCCCTTTTTATACTAGCAAGAAACTGGAAATTGAGTGGATACTCATCAGTTGGAAAATGGCTGAATAAATTATGGTATATGAATGTTATGGAATATTATTGTTGTATAGAAATGATCAGCAGGATGATTTCAGAGAATCCTGGAGAGACTTACATGACTTGATGCTAAGTGAAATGAGTAGAACCAGAGATCATTGTACACAGCAAGATTATGTGAGGCTCAATTGTGATGGACGTGGCTCTTTTCAATAGTGAGGAGATTCAAGCCAGTTCCAATGGTTTTGAGATAAAGAGAGCCATCTGTACCCAGAGAGAAAACTGTGGGGACTTAGTGAGGATCACAACATAATATTTTCACGTTTTCTTGTTTTCTTGCATTTTGTTTTTTCTCATTTTTTCCCCTTTTTGATATAATTTTTCTTGTGCAGCATGATAATGTATAGAAGAATTACACATGTTTAACATATATTGGATTACTTGGCATTTAGGGAAGGGAATGGGGGGAATTAAAGGAAAAATTTGGAATACAAGGTTTTGCAAGGGTGAATGTTGAAAATTATCTATGCATATATTTTGAAAATAAAAAGTTTTAATAAAAAATAAATTAAAAGTAGGACTGCTGGGTGATTAGTCATGGTGAGTTGCTTGACAAACATGTAGCTGTGTAGTAGTTAAGAAGAATGGATAGTATATAAAAAGGAAAAGGTGATTTCACAGACTATTCCTGTTAGATTTTTAAATGCAAGACACTTCTGTACTACATAAGGAACAGGATATTTATTCTGTCCAGCCTAACATTGAAAAGAGCTTTTACTTTTTTTTTTCCTAACACTCTGAGTACTGTGCTATGGTTAAGAAAACCGTCACCTCTGGTAAATGGAGACCTATAGAAAATGTAGACCCAGAGAATAAAAATGAGAAACTCACCAAGTAAGGCAGACTTCACAGTGACATTATGCTAATTGAAGACTAGGATTACTTATAATAACGCTGCTTGGTAGAACACAATACAGCATCAAGGTCATTGTCCTTTTGTTGATTTTAAATGTTATGTTTAAAATATCAATGTTATAAATATTAATATAAACACTAAGGACTCAGAAAATGGATTCCAGAAAGACTAATGACTTTCACTTAAATATCAACTCATTATGCTAACAGGAATTTTACTATACAGTAAATAGTCCATTACTATAGGCTTTTTCTATATAAGGTCAAAACGCTTGATCAGTTCAGTCAAAAATCATTGAAACCTATTGCTTGACTTGAATGGCTACTTGTTTCTGGCTTCATTAATCAACCTGAGACAAAATCCACAGCAACTAAACTGATTGTTTCTTCCTATTGTTTGGCTGAATCCAATTTTAAATGGTTTAATCAATTGTGTGGTCTTACTCCCAAGAGCTTATCTAAACTCTCTGGAATATGGAGGAGTAGATTGTAATATGGAAAAAAGTTCCTTATGAGATTTCCTAGAAGGAATTTTTGGTTTTCCATAGCCAGTTAATTCAGAAATTCAGAAGATCATGTCAATATTTTTGTGGTAGCAGTTCCCATGACCTGTGCTTAAAATATCCTAAATGTCCTTTGGAGATTTAAAAAAAAAATGTAAGCAGTGGTAGTATGGGGATATAGAAATAACTAGAAACTTTTTCATCTGACAAAAAGGAGGTGAGGAATATGTTAACAATAGCTTAGATGTTAACTTCATTATGACTATAATTATGCTAGGAAAATACAAGAACAGGATGCCATAGTTATGGAACCGTAGAGGTGGTAGTTATAAAGATAATAGTAACTACTTGAATGTTCTCATATATCAGTGCTCTGGGACAAATGGTGGAAGGGACTAAGTTATGAAATTTCAGTGACAGAGATGTTTATTAGTAGAAGTAATAGGGAACCACCGAATTTTCAGAAGTAAGGGATGATTTGATTAAAGCTATGCTTTATTTTGGAACCAGATTTTTAAGATATAAGAACTAAACCTTGGAGTTTGTATTCGAGACTAGAAATAATATAAAACTACTGTAGTTTATTCATTAGAAGAGTATCATAATAGACCTGTGCTTTCAGAAAACCAATTTGGCAGCTATGTTGAACATAGATCAGTGTAAGAAGGAGATTGAGATAAGGAAGCCAAAAAAGGAGTTTATTGCTGTTTCCTGTGTGAGTGGATATGAGAGCCAGAAGGGTTGTGTCAGTGCAGAGGAGGGATTGCATGCAAGAGGTGCTGTGGAGATAGAAAGAATTGGCAAGATTTTCCTATGAGAAATGAGTAGGAAAGAAGACCTGAAGATAATATTGAGGGTGTGAACCTGGGTAACTGGATGTATATATTTACTTGATAGTAATCAGGAACTTCTGAGATGGAAAGGAAGAACATGGATTTTGTTTTGGACATATTGAGTTTGAGATGTCTATAGTGTAATAAGTTCACAATGCCTAGTAATCACCAGTTGGTGATTCAGTACTGAAATGTCAGGAAAGAAGACGATACCTGGATATACAGATCTGGAACTCATCAACAGAAAAAGTAAGTGTTAACCAATGGCAGTTTATGAAGTCACCAAGTGAGAGACAAAAAAATGGGACTCTAGTACAGAACCTTGGTGAGTGCTACAATTATTTAATGTGACTTAGATGATAAATCAGTAAAGATGACTGAGAAAAAGTGATCATAAAGGAAGGCAACCACTGAAAAGAGCAAAGCCACAAAAATCCATAGAAGAAATGATAATCTTTGGAGAATGACCAACCTTTGGAAAGAGACTTGATATTATACTTTTATTTTACATTTGAGTAAACTTATGCCCAAAGAAGTTCAGTATCTCACTAAGGTACCATAGGTAATCAATAGCAGAACCAAAATTTGAATTTAGTACTTAGAGTTATCTAGTGGTCTTTTCTCTATCATTCACTTATTTGATTGTGCAGAGAAACTTTCTTTGAAAATTCTAAAGTATTAATCATTCTATAGTATGTTTGTGGGGGAAAGAAAGTTCAATTAATACTTTTGAAATAATGTAGTTGCTAAGTAGCAAAGACACTGGGAAGTAGTATTTGTGGAATGTTAAGGAATGTATAGAAAAACCCATTTGTAACACTGGAGTGGTACTATATATATGCCTTGCCTCCTATTATATAGAATTACATTGCATATCCTTTGATCACATAATTCATGTTCTCTCCCATTTTCCCAAGGTCATGTAATATTGAACTGTGTCATTATGGAATTTAAATGTGCTGAGATCCTAGGGATCTTCAATTATCTAATTTGACTGTTGCATGTTAACACAATGAACCATATGATAAACAATACAATGCTTCAGATTATCATTAAAAAAAACTGTCTTTGCAGGTGATGTTTAGTTAAGTCTGTTGCTGTTTATATAAAATGCAAGCATTTTAAAAGAAAGTTTTGAGGGGGTTTTGTTTGTTTTTTTCAAAGCTAGGTGCTTTAATTTATAAGCTGTAATAGAAAGGAGACATAAATCTGTTTTCTATTCTTATAGCTTTGGTTCAGGTAGAATTATTTCTCTGACTACCAACTGTTGGAATCCTTACTAACTGCTAACTAATTAGAGTTGATCTAATCTTACAAGAAGATGTTTTGGGCAGAACCTGAAACAAGGTACTAAGTAGAACTAAGTTCAATGAGTTCACACCTCCCTTGAAGCTCGTTGGGCCAGAGAGCACTATGGGAGAAAACCCATAATCCCTCTCTCGTATCCCACAATTCCTCCCTCTTGGATAAAAGAAACAGACAGAAGCTCTCGGTCAGATTTCAGTAAAGTTACGCCAGAAGCCCTCTCTCCGAGGCAAGGCAGAATATTTTCCACTTGGCTGGCTGGTGGCAGAAGAAGTGTTCTTCAGAGAGGAAGACGCTACAAGTCGAGATTTCACCGGAATGACATGAAGACTGGAGCTGGCTGGAGGCTGAAGAAAGCAGAGGCAGACGCTGAAGGACCAGACCTTTGGATTTAAAGACATTTGGAGAGAGCTCTTGGAACCAAGCAGAGAGATAGGCCTCTAAGCTAACCGGGCTATATTGGGATAATAAAAGATCTGAACTTTTATCACCTGGCTGCATTTTGAGAAGAAAAAGCTCACCACATTTTCTGAAATTTTGTTAAAAGAGTTAAAGTAGAATTTCAGCTAAGATGGGACAGATATTTAGAAAAGAGCCTGTTTCTGTTCAAGGAAAATGTTTAGAGAGCATTGTCAAAATTATGGAAAGCCAAGGTTTAATTATAAGTTTACAGCAAATCACTGAACTTTTACAAACTGTAAAGGACATATGTCCTTGTTTCTCTCTTGAAAAGGAATTAGATCTAAATGAATGGAAATTGGTTGGAGAGGATCTTTGTCAATTCTATGATAAAAATGGGCCTAACTCAATAATTAATACATATAATGTAATACAATTGGCTATAAGAAGTTATTTAAGTGATAGAATGATGAAAAGGAAAGTACAGGAGGAAGAAAAGCCAACTTTACTAGGTGAAAAGGAGGACGAATCAGATGAGAATGGAGTTAATTACAATTCTGAGTATGATACTTCACAGCAGGAGGAATTAGGTGATTCCACATCTCATGACCCTCCCCCCGCAATTAACCCTTCATGGGTGGAACAAGGGGAGGGAGAGAGACAGAAACACAGTCAGCTTTTCCTGTAAAGCAGAATTTGACAAGATTAGAAAAAGCATTAATTAAAGCAAAAAATGAAGGAGAAGATATATCTGATTTTATAAACGCATATCCTGTGATTGAAAAGATTGACTCTTCAGGTCAAAAAGAGAGAAAATACACTCCTTTTAATTTGGAAAAAATTAAAGATTTGAAAAAGGGTTGCACTCTTTATGGGGCTACATCATCTTATGTGAAGATGTTACTGGATAATTTGTCTTATGAAATCCTAACCCCGAATGACTGGAAATCCATAACAAAAACTTGTCTAGAACCGGGACAAAATTTATTGTGGCTTTCGGAGTTTCATGAATTATGTAGGATTCAAGCCCAACGCAATAGGCAAACAGGAGCTATTGTACAAGTTGCTTTTGACCAACTAACTGGAGAAGGTCAGTATGCAGAGAGTTCAGAACAGATTTATTATCCCATAACAGTGTATGAGCAAATTTCTAAGGCTACAATAAAAGCTTGGAATTCTCTCCCTGGACAGAAAGATGGAAATAATGCTTTCACAAAAATAGAGCAAGGTCCCAATGAACCTTTTGCAGATTTTGTGGGACGTTTACAAACAGCTGTAATAAGAACCATTGGAGACAATGCAGCAACAGAAATAATGACTAAACATTTGGCTAAGGAAAATACCAATGAGGTTTGCAAAAGAATTATATGGGGGCTAGACAAAGATGCTCCTTTAGAAGAAATCATAAGACGCTGTGCCACAGTGGGCACAAATGCTTATTATGCTCAGACTATGATGAACATGGAAAGACAAGGTCCTTCTTGGCAGAGGAATTCTAGAGAAACTCGTCGATGTTTTCAGTGCAGAAAAATTGGACATTTGAGAGCTCAATGTAGAAATGGAGATAGAGCGAGAAGACAGGGTGAGAGAAAACCCAAAACTCCATGTCCAAAATGTAATCAAGGCTTTCACTGGGCCTCTAAATGTATATTGACCCAGAGGAATGAGAGGCAGGACCCAGTTCCAAAGTATCAATCAAAGGACAGGTGGGGCATGATAGCAGCTGAGGTTACACCCAGAGAGACTTTAGAAATTCAGAACTCTGATGTCATCCACCAACAGAAAAGCAATCAGGATTACAGTTGGGAAGAATACAGGCCTTTTAAGACAACAAGACAATATCCAATGCAAACAGCTCCAATGTAATTACCAGATGATGAGGAGAAATCCCAAAAGTGGTAAACAGAAGAGAATTAGATAGGTTAACTGCTTGGGGAAGAGGATCTGCTTATATTTCCACAGGTGGAAAAGGAATCAGATGGCTAACAATGAGACTGTCAAAAGAACTTTAAAATCTTCAGTTTTCAGTTCCTGAAAAACCAGCAAGAATCACTGGATTCCCTGAGATGAAAAATTGTTGATGAGACTTTTTGCAGTACTTCAGAGCTTACAGGAATTATTAGATTCCTGGCGCATGAACTAATGAACAATGGATTCCTTATGGACTATTTCTAGGACTTATGGACATTTGTAAATTTTCAGGTCGATTTATGTTGTTACATTACTACTAGCCTGTGTTATATTACTATGTGCTTATGTATTTTAAGCAATTGCAAGAATCATTGGATTTCTTGAGATGAAAGATTGTTGATGAGACTTTTGTAGTAGTTAAATTTTCATGTTGATTCATGTTATTTGTTACATTACCACTAGCCTGTGTTATATTGCTGTATGCTTTTGTAAATTATGTATAATGCCTCCCATATTGATGGATTTATGTATACCATGTATATCTGTTACAAAGTTCTGGCCCATATTGATGGATTTATGTGTACCCCTTCAGAAACCCCCTATGTTTTAAAACAAAAGAAAGGGGGAGAGGCGTAACTTTACTGAAATCTGACCGAGAGCTTCTGTCTGTTTCTTTTATCCAAGAGGGAGGAATTGTGGGATACGAGAGAGGGATTATGGGTTTTCTCCCATAGTGCTCTCTGGCCCAACGAGCTTCAAGGGAGGTGTGAACTCATTGAACTTAGTTCTACTTAGTACCTTGTTTCAGGTTCTGCCCAAAACATCTTCTTGTAAGATTAGATCAACTCTAATTAGTTAGCAGTTAGTAAGGATTCCAACAACCAACCAAGGTAAATTTTTCTCTAATCAGAAAGGTATAAAGATAATATGCATTTCTTGTCAAGTACATAGAATATTCATCTGAAGATGATATCTAATCTTTCATCAGATCTTGTCATTTCTACATTCACAACATCTCTCACATATGTCTGCTTCTTTTCACTCTCACAGGTGCCACCCAAGCACAAGCCCTCATCACCTCCCACTCAGATTATTGCAATAGCCTTCTAATTGGTCCCCCAGGCTCAACTTTCTCCCAATTCCTAACTATCCTATTCTTAGCTGAAAAAGTAATTTTCCTATGGCATAGATCTGACCATGTCACTCCATAACAAACCCCAGGATTAAAAATAAATTCTTTTAAATTCAACATTAAGCTCTTTATAACCTGATCTCCTCTTAATTTTTTTCAGTTTTCTTACCAGAGGGAATTGAAGAAATATCTTCCATAGTTGAAACCTAGGCTATTTACTGTTCTTGCATATAACATTCCATCTCACAAATCTCTGCATTTGCTATTCCCATATCTGGCATGCATTGCCTCCCCATCTCAGTTTCTTTGTTTCCCTGTCCTTTTTAGACTCAGTTCAAATCCCAACTTTAGCATGAGGGTTTCTCCAACACTTCTAATTATTAGTGTCTTCCTTTAAGAGATTAGCTTCCATCTATTTTGTATATATCTTGCGTACTTGATTAGGTTCATATTTGTTGCCAGTGATTACAATTTGAGCTCCTGGAAGATATAAACTGTATTTGGCCTTTTATTATGTCTCCAGTGCTCCTGGCACATAATAAACATGTACATTGACTTACTAGTCTAAAACCTGGTTCATAGTATTAAAAAATATACAAGGAAAACTAAAAGCAAATGCAAAAACTTAAAAAAAAAAAAAAAACCCTCCGCAAAACAGACTCCTGTGGCAGAGCTCAAACTTCTTTCCTTAAATGATGAATGAAGTCAAATAGCAAGGAAGAATATCCTTATTTGGGGATAATTAGTGGTGTTGCACTTTATTCAGTATTTCTTATATACAGGCAAACAGGAAAGAACAAGGCTAAAAGGTCAAAGTTTCCTGTTATGAGTGAACATGGAAAGCAGGATTGAATGCCTGCTGAGTAGGGATGAGAAGGAGCTCATTAGAATTGCACATGGCCTTTTTATTTTTTGGATGCAAATACAATTTGCATGTATTAGACATATAAGAACTTTTTTAAAGCTTTAGACATGTCTAAGTTTTTGATACATATATGTGTGTGTATATATATGTATATATATATTTACTCAATACAGTCAAATAATAACTGAATTAGCTCTCTAGATCAAATTTGTGAAGTGCATAGGTAATAAAAAAAAATCTTTATCACTAATGACCTAAGGGAAACAAAATAATAGACAGATGTCCTCAAGCATCCTCAGTTTTCTGAAATAAGCTGCATGCTTGAAAATTCTATCCCATGTGGAGGAGAAAAAATAGATTAACGTTATTGTTACTTCAATGGCTGATGATAGCAATTGACTAGTGAAATGGGTTTGCACAAAACTGCGATTTCCTGAATGCAATTTCAATAATATGGAACTGTACATTTCCCAAAATGTGGGAAAAGTGTAGGAAATTGTTGCATAAACTGCTTTGACTAGACTAGACATTGTGATGAAGTATAATCTCTGGAAGCAAACAGTTATTATGCTAAGAATGGAGAAGCAATCACATAATTTAAGTGTTTTGTACTTGGCAGCTTCTTTTATCTTTTCTACCCCTGGTTTCAACCGGGATGATCCATTCCTGCTGGTCTCTAGCATTCAGGATGAGGAGGGTTTCAACAAATATAGGGATGAAAGCTTGCTAAACAGTCCACATGTGGGAAGAAACAGCAGAAAAGATAATTTCAAAAGTGGCCAGAGTATCAGAGAAACCATTTCATCTGTAAATTGGACATATTAAAAATTGAACAAAACCTAAAGTGACAGATTGTCACCTAAAGGCCATGATGCAGATAATGGAGAAGTAACAAATGAAAATCCAGTTTTGTCATAGATTCCATAAGTTATGTAGCTTAATTTTGTTACAAATGGGGGGCTAAATTGCCTTCTAAATCTTCCTACTGCTCAGCACTTTGTGATCTGATCTCGTCAACTTTTCCAAGCATAATACTGCAATAGAGCATGCACAATAGGACTATAAACTCTGAGCCTAGAGTATGAGTGGATCTTCTGCATTTTCTAATGACTTTTGCTTGTGTAAGTATATAAGGCTTTCCTGATTTCCCTGATGGTTAATGCTCTCTCCCATATCCTAAAATCATATATTTACTTTTTTTGTTTCCATGTCCTATGATCCCATTAGAATGTAAGTGCCTTGAGGAGGGAATTTTTTATTATTATTTTTTTTTTGTAGCCAGGTGTCTAGGACAAAAACTCCTAAGTTTGGTTATGTGTTCTATTGGGAGTACAAAATTTTTCTCAAGAGTGTTCAATGAATTTTTTGATTTGATTTTTTAAAAATTGTTTTTCAATGAAAGTTATAAAATTATTGGTATAACTTTAGAGAAGCATATCTCATTCTTATTCTGTATATAATGTTTTTTTTTTTTGAGAATTTTTGGTTATATTTTCAATTAAATCCAGAGAAAATCAAACTGAAAGCTATGTATCACATTTTGGTATCTCTTTCAAAAACTATGCAATGAATAAAAACTATATAGTGATAAGAAATAGAATTATGTCTCACTAACTTATTTTACTATTCTGATAAACATTTAGCTATTTCACTATTCTGATAAACATTTAGAAATTTGTTAAAGTGACACATATCAAATTATGAAAAATATTCATATATATGTGAATAGTAAACAATAGAATTTGCTTCCTTTCCTATTCAGATCTTCCTAAATAAGATGTATTAAAATATTCTTTGAGAGCCTATGGATATAAGACTGAAAAAAAATTGAGAACTCTTGACCTAAAAGATTTTAGGAACTTGATAAATGTTTCTTATGTTGCACAGATGAGGTCTCTAAATAACTATTTTTTTAAAAATTATTTTTAAAACATATGCACGGATAATTTTTCAACATTGACCCTTGCAAAACACTGTGTTCCAAATTTTCTTTTCCTTCCCCCAGCACTCTCTTCTAGATAGTAAATAATCCCATATATATTAAACATGTGCAATTTTTCTATACATATTACCAGAATTACTGTGCTACACAAGAAAAATCAGATCAAAAAGAAAAAAAAATGAGAAGGAAAACAAAATGCAAACAAACAACAAAAAGAGTGAAAATGCTATACTGTGATCCATATTCATTTCCCCACAGTCCTTTCTCTGGGTGCAGATAGCTCTCTTCATCACAAGATCATTAGAACTGAACTGAATCATTTCATTGTTGAGAAGAGCCACATCCATCAGAATTTATCTCAGCATATATTCTTGCTGTTGCTGTGTACAACAATTTCTTGGTTCTGCTCATTTCATTTAATATCAGTTCATGTAAGTCTCTCTTAAATAATCCTGCTGATTGTTTCTTATAAAAACAATAATATTCCATAATATTTGTATAATAAATAATAAGATTCATAATATATAACTTATTTGGCCATTCTTCAACTGATGGGTATCCATTCAGTTTCCAGTTTCTTGTCACCACAAAAAGAGCTGGTATGAACACTTTTGCACATATTTTGCACATTTACACAAAGGACACATGTCCCTTTCCCTTCTTTATTATCTCTTTGGGATACAAGCCCAGTAGAAATACTACTGGATAAAAAGTTATGTACAGTTTGATAGCCCTTTGGGCATAGTTCCAAATTCCTCTCCAGAATAGTTTTTAGTAACTATTAAAGAAGAGCAGAGGGACACTCTCCGATAGAAAATTCTTTTATTTAAAAAAAATAACAAAAGGTAACAGAGAGTTTTATGAAACCTTGCCAAAATACTATTTCTATTAGGCCCCATGCTCCACTAAGTCAGGGATCATCTTCATTTTTGGTATTTCCTTCAGTAGCTAGGATATTATTTTTGCATAGTAGACACTTAATAATTATTGATTCAGTAACTCAATAATTAATTTACTTAAATAATATTCACTATTTACTATTTATTTTCTTTATAGAATATTTACCTGGTTGAAAGAATAGGGTTTCATGAATTACAAAAATAAGGCATTCTTCCTCATATGTACATATTCTAAAAATATTAATGTAGATAACTTTCTGATAATCAACAAACCTTTAGAAATTATTGTAATTCTGCCTGCTAAACACATTTTCCTCCTTTATCTTTATCCTCCTTTTAAACTTTTTTCTTGGAATTTGTCACTTTGGCATACTGTTTTCTCTTTTCAACTGTCCTTTCACAGTCTGATCCTTTTCATTATCTAAATAAATTCTGATTGTAGTAGCTTTGTTTGTCTATGGTGTCTCACTGACTTCTTTTAGTGCTCTCTCTTTGGATACTAAACCAGTAATTGCCAAGTATTTTCTCAGCCAGACTTCATCTCTGTGAGCTGAGATTTTGACCTTTTCAACTCAAAATTGGTATTAGATGCAGTTTGATCAGTTTGCATGATGTGATAATGACTTGGGGATTATAATAAGTAATTGTACAGAAATTACTTTATAGTGTTTTCCAATCTATTTTTGTGCATTGTAGGGGTGTGATTTTATATTGTAATAATGTACTTTCAAACAATGTAACCATAGGTAAAATATGTTTATTTAAAATGATGGTTGAATCTAGATAAATAGCACTGAATCTGAAATCAAAAGGCCCAGATCCAAATTCTAGGTCTGTGTTTTATCAACTAGGTGTTAGTGGGCAAGTCACTACTTTCTCTGAAGTTAAATTTTTGCAAATGTATGAGATGATTGTAACTCTTGAACTATCTGCTGAAAAGGAAGGATTTGGAACAAAGTCCCTTGTAAATTGAAAAAATGCTATGTGCTATTATTGTTTAGTTTACACAGTACAAATTATATATGATCAACTTTTCTTGTGTCTTGAAAGTGACATGTTAAAAAATAGGATAGATTTTAAAGAAATAAGCTAGTTGTGAGAAATTCCTTGCACATATATCACACTGCTATTAACTTTCTTTACAGATTCAAGTGAAAAAAATCCAAACAAATGGAAAGTTAGCCTATGTCTTTGGAGGAAGAATAGATTCAGTCAGATCAGAAGGTAAGGGATTTTGAAGGGGACACACCTTTCATAGAAAGATCAACAATGTTAGCCCTCCCCTGTGGGATACATAATGATTGCTTTGTTGACTTCTGCTAGGAGGAATTAAATCTCAAAATCAAAAGACCTTCATCTAGTCTGTAGAGAGTAGACTATGTCAAATATCATATTGTGTGTCAGTCACAACTGCATTCATTTAAAAGGTTAAATGTGCTTCTTCTTCTTCTTCTTCTTCTTTTTTTTTTTTTTTTTTTTGCCGAGAAAAATAGACTAGACAAAAGGTTAAAAGGGGATCTAAAAAGTGATAGAGGTGGAGGGAAGATGTCAAATGGAGCTCCAAATTAAGCTTATCATGCCAATGGCAGTTGATTTTTATTTTTAAATGAAGAGTTCCAGGATTTGCCTGGAGACAAAGTGGGCAAATGCCTGCCTGATTCAGTTATAGGTACTGGGAAGACCCCACAATTTAAAATTCCTTTCTTTTTTCTCTCCTTATATCCAGTTAGCACTTTCTCCCTTTCATTTAAAGCAATGTTACTCTTCAAAAATTGTAGAGGGCAGAACTTTGGAGAAGTATACTTGAAACAAGGTGTTAATTCAGTAGAATTGATGAGACAATGGTTATCTAGTTTAGGTATACTTAGTACTTACCATGGTGATGTAATAGTTCTATGATTGATGTAATTGTAATAGGGTATTTAAGCTGAGGACACAGTCAGTCACAGACATTCTATCTTTGATCATCCTAGTGGTGGCTCTCCTGCCTCCTGCACTAAGATCAGACTGGCAGACCAGCAGAATACTGGAGGAGACTGTATCAGACTATGACAGACACAGACTGTGAAGGAGACACTAAAGAGTTTGTACTTTATTCCTGACTATTCTCTTGGTAATTATTCTGCTGAGACCAAGGCTGTTTCGAAGGTCCTCCAGAAACCTAGCCCGGACGTTACAAAAAAATATATGTCCATGGGATAGATAAAAGTTTTTAGCCCATTGACAATGGTATAAGACAGAGAATATAGAATATAAGAATGTAAAGTGACCATTTTTGATAGACACTAGGTAGTACTAGGCAATGCTTTAAAATTTTAATTTTCTGAGTTAAGTGATAGAATTGTAAAGCTAGAAAGGGGATATTAGTAAAAGAAATTCTATCATGTATCTGCCTTAAAATAAACAAAGAATTCAAGCAAACATTAAGCACTGCTTCCATCAGAGTAGTAACCTTGGGAAATCATTCAATAAAAAGGAAAAAAAAAAGTCAGAAATTAAATAAAACAAAAGATTAGCAAGTCTTATATTTCGTGAATGTTAGCATTTGAGGAAAAGAAAGCTTAATTACAGAAAAGCAAGGAATTTAATTTTAAGCCACATTATGTCTCTTAACCTTTATTTTCAAAGAAACATATGCATTTTAAGTTAAAAAAATTTCTGAAGTTTTCTAGTAACACCTCTTAATTTGACAAATAATGAAAGCAAGATTATTGATATTATATATTTAGTTAGTGATAGAATCATTCTTGATCAAGCCTAATGACTTCCATTTAAAAATTCATTCTATTATATTGCCATTTAATTACACTTCAAATATGTAAATTTTCTTTTTTTCACCCTAGGGGAATTAAAAAGAATAAAATTTTGCTCCAATAATTGGGGGGAAAAGGGGGAGGAAGAAGAGGGTTGAAAAGTTTATGTGAACATGTGAGGAAGAAAAAAAAAAAAGAGAAATAATGTGGCCTGCACATAAAACCTTTGAGAGAGAAAACATAAAATCTGACAGCTCAAAGAATACAACAGGTGGGATCACTGACCCAAAATAACTTGACTGCCGTCTAGTAACTCAGGAGAAGAGAGATAGAATGACAAGATACATGTTGGTAATTGAATATTTACAACTAAGGGAGTGCTTGATTAACAGAAACCTATATATTGGATTCTAATACAGGCCACATTTCTCCTACTACCTGAGTTTTATGCAACTCAGAATTAGGTTGTATAAAACCTGAGTATGATCTATAACGTGTAATAATTGTTTTTCTTCACTCTGTCTTTTGCCTTTCCCCTTCATCCTCATAAAGAGCAGGGAATGAACATTGAATTTAAACTCATTCCTCCTTGGTTTCCCTTTCCCCCTCTTTCATTCATTTGGATGTAGGTTAAAAATGGTGATGGGGAAAGCCAAAGAGGAATATTATTCTCTTGCTTATACTCCAAAAATATCTGAAATTATCACCAAACTTAAGAAATCCCAAGAGAAAATACACTAAAATCTTCATCAAGCCCAGATTTGATCAAAAGAATTCTAAGAAATTCTCCTCTTTCTTTGATAAGGGGAACCAAGGATAGGTAAACAAGTTGTAAATCTGTCATTGTTCCCATCAGAAATACTTGAGTTGCCTGAAATCTATGTCACACTACTTGAGTAAAAAGCCTAGAAAGAGTGGTCAGGGGTTCAGAATCCAGAAAATCTTGGACTATAGCTTTGGGCCCTAAAGGTAATAAAGATCTATTCTAAATACCACAGGAAGTATTATAGGTTCACAGCATTCTCAACATAGACACATTTCAAGGATGTAAAAGTCAGCTAGAGCAGACCCTCGAGGTGTAAACTAAACAGGGTCTGACCATTCAATCAAAGAGTAGGGAGGTGTAGATCCTGCCTTGTATACAGTCTCAAATCAGGAAGTAAGGCTAAAGATAGAGTAAATCAAAGAAGCAAAGCATTCCAGAATATTATAGGCATTATGGAAATATTGAGAATTTGCCAAAATGTTGGAGGTGAAATACCCTCTGCACAAATCTAACAGAGTACCCAGAATCAATAAAACAAGAAGGTACAAGAGAAATAGGAGTTCTAGAGTAATGAACTAGAAAGACAATAAAGGGTTTAGAATAGAAGGTAGAAACCTTACCCAAATAAGATATTCTGGAAACTAGAACAAAAAAAAAAATGACAGAAAACTGAGAGAACATTTGAGAATCATGGCCCTCATTGAAAGTCATGATCGAACCAAAAAATCCCAAAAGAAACAACTATTCTGTATTTCAAGAAGTGATAAATGAAAACTGCCTCATAGATCCAAATGACAAAATGAAAATGACATAATCCACTGATTATCTTTTTTTTAATTTTTTTTCACTGATTGTCTTTTAAAAGAAACTTTATAAGATAAAAACTTTAGAAATATCCAGATTCTAGATTTCTGAAAGAAAAAAAAATGATACTACAGGCATTTAGAAAGAAAGAATTCAAGTACCAAGAAATCATACTCAAGATCACACAAGAATTATGAAATACTGTTAGAAGAGACAAATTATATGGCTTATGACAATTATTATCTTACCACTTAAGACTAAGTGTAATCCTATAGAAGAAAATGGGGATTTTTAATAGAATAAATAAATTCAAGAATGTTGTTGAGAAAACTGAATAGGAATTTTGAAATACAAATACATGAATTAAGAGAAATCTACAAAGGTAAATACTTTGGAGATATTAATAGAAGCTAAATGATGATGAATTGCACACATTCTAAGAAGGGGAGTAAAAATGAAACCAGCTCAAGGGTCTCTCTGTGGAGAGTTCTTCAGAACTCAATATTTTCAAGTTAAATAAAACAGAGCCTAGGAGTGTTTTATTCTTCTGTTTTCATGGATTTGAGAGACAATAAGGATTGAAAGGGAAAACAAAATCGTCAGGAATAAATGAAGTAAAAGAAGAGTGATACTTATTATTTCATTTATTTGGGATATGTGGAAAGGATAACATGATCAAACATATAAACTTGCTCTTATCTGACATCAACATAGTTATGTTAAATTGTTAAAACAGGAATATATGGGCACAGAGTTTAGTATAAAATACATTAAACTCAAAAGAGAAATAGGAAGGATAGGGAGATTGTGTTTCAGAGGGAGGGTGCAGTAGAAGTTAGAAGGTAAAGTTAGAATGAAGTTGGGAAAGAATCATTACAAGGACAATAAACTTCAGGCAGCCAGTCAATGAACAAGTTTTTATTATTAAGAGCTTATTATGTGATAAGTAGTGGGGATACAGAGAAGGATAAAAACAATTTTCATTATCAAGGAATTCACAAATTAAAAATAGTTATACATATACAAGAAAAATACAGAATAAATTGGAAATAAAGGAAGCCTAAAAGGACTTCTTAGGAAAGGCAAAAATTTAGCTGAAACTTGAATTAGGCCAGGAATGGCAGTAAATAGGAGGGGTAGAACATTCCCCATATAAAGGATAATCAAAAATGCTCAGAGTTGGGATATGGAGAATTTTATATGATGATTAGCAAAGAACCCTGGGTCAGGAGATCATAAAGTTAATTGGAAGGGAGTGAAATATAAAGATTGGGAAGATAAAAAAAATGGCTGAATTATGAAGGACTTTAAAAATCAAAGAGAGGATTTTATGTTTATCCTTGGGAAACAGGGAACCTCTGGAGTTTATTGAATATGGCAATGATATGGTCAGACCTGTACTTTAGGAAGATTATAGTGGTCACTGAGAGGAAGATGTATTAGACTAGGGAATTTTATACAGGCAGGCCAACTACCAGGCTTTTGCAATATTCCAGGAAGGAGATGATGAGGAGAAAAGTAGCAGAGTCAGAGGATAGAAAGGGATATGTAAGAGATGAAGGTAAAATTGACAGGACTAGGTAACAAACAGTATTTGGGGGCTAAGAGTAAGGAATCGAGAATGATACTTTTGCAAAAATGAGTGGGTGAATGGTGGTGCTCTCAATAGTAATTGGGAAGTTTGGAAGAGGGGAGGAATTAGGGGTAATGATAATGAGTTCAATCTTGACATTAAGATGTCCATTCTAGTTTTGAAATAGTGGCCATGTAGTTGGAGATGTGCAATTGCAGGTAACAGATGAGTTTAGAATTGGTTAAATAAACTAAGAATTATCTACAAGGAAATGATAATTAAATTCATTGTAGCTGATAAGGCAACCAAGTGAGATAGCATAGCGGAAATAGAGAAGATAATCTCAAGATAAAGCTTTGGAGATTGCCCATAGTATTGGAAGCAATTTGGTTAAGATAAAGGAAAGGAAAGTGATAAAGCATGATCAGAGAAATAGGAATATTTCATTTTCAAATATTAGATAGTAAAGAGTGTGGGATCAGGGATTAAAAAGAAGAGAAAAAATAGTAAGAACTAATGATTGAGATCTAGGTAAGATGAAGACTGGAGAGACTCTAATGGAAGCAGGCTTCTTTATACATCATTAGTGTTGATAACATTCCTTCCCTTTATTAACTTAATAATGCTCTAACAAGAGGCAAAGAGAGGACAAAGTATGAAATATGATTGAAATAGACAATAACTATAAAATATGAACTTAAATATATTGAACTCACTTATAAAGTATAACAGGTTAGAAGATTGTATTAGAAAGCAGAATTTTCCCCTCAATATCATGAAGTTTCACAGAGAGTTAAAATGAGGACATGAAATAGGATTTAATGTATTTCTGGAATACTTAAAAAAAATCCATCAATCTCAATCAACCTCAGACAAGGTGATAGTAAAAAACAGTAAATGCTTAATAAATACTTATTGAGGTGTTGACTTGTACAGTTAAATACTTAACAAATGCTTAAAATAGTAAATGCTTAATTAATACTTGTTGAGGTATTGACTTGTACAGTTAAAAGAAATAAACAGTGAACCACATTATACTCAAAAGTATCATGGGATGGGAGCAGCTAGATGGTGTAGTGGATAGAGCACTAGCTCTGAAGTCAGGAGGACTTGAGTTCAAATCTGATGTCAAACACTTAACATTTCCTAGCTGTGTGATCCTGAGCAAGTCATTTAACCCCAATTGCCTCAGAAGAAAAAAAAAAAAGGTATTATGGATGATGAAATAGTATGAATACTTAGTACATGACCAACAAATAGCACAACACAAATTCTTAAAGGAAATGTTAATTGAATTATAGAGAGAAATAGATCTTTCAAAAAAATACTTAAATATAAGAAACAGAAAAATAAGCAAGAAGTGGAACTGAATAGAATTTTAGAAAGTATGACAAAATAATCAATTGCCGATAACTACTGATTAGTAAAATAAAGACTTTTTCAGTTGCACATGTCACTTTGGCCCTTAGAACACAAGCACTGTAGAAACAAAATTCAGAACAGCAGAAATAAATGCCAATCAATATAATAAATATTATAATCAATAAAGTGTTTGTGAAGACAGGAATCAAATTTGAGTAGTGACTAAATAATTTAACAGAATTCTGATTCTATTAAATTTTAATAGAAACTATATTTAATCTTAAATAATTGGTATATCAAAAACCAAATCAAAGAAATGATTAAATAATAACTAAAGATAATGACATTAATAAGACCCCCAAACTTTGGGAATGAAGCCAAAGTAGTCCCAAGGCGGGGTAATTTATATCTAAATTTTTTTGCATACAAAAGAAAAAAAAAACAAATTAAGGAACTGAGCATGAAACTTAAAGAAAACAATCTGAAAAGTCAACAAATAAAAGAATCAAAAATATTTAGCAAATAATTACTATATTCTAGGAACTATATTAAGGCTAGATTGAAAAAGAAAAGCAAAATGATAAAAATGGTTCCTATCCTTAAGGAACTTTTCATACTAACTCCAAAGATGATGTATATACAAAATAGGTACATAAGACATACAAATTCAGCAGAAGGAAAATAGTCTTAGAAAGAAAAGCTAAAAATTTTTGTGATAATTTGAAAGTTCTGTTGCAGAAGGTTGTTTTTGAGCTGAGCCTTTAAAGAAGTCAAGGATGCCAAGAGCATAAGTCAGCAGGGAGGGTGTGCTAGTCATATGATACAGCTGGTTCCCTTTGGTTTGGGAAATGAAGCATATTTTGTAGGGAATAGAAAATAATCTACCATCATATTAAAGAAAAAAAATCTAAGAAGTCAACAAATAAAAGAACATGTGTGAAAAAAGCAGCAAAGGTAGGAAGGGACCAATTTTTTTCTTTAATTTCGAAAGAATTGCTTTATTTATTAAAGCATTTTATTTTCAAAATATATACATAGATAATTTTCAACATTCACCCTTGTAAAACCTCATGTTTCAAAATTTTTTTTTCTCTCCCTTCCCTCCACCTCTTTCCTCAGATGGCAAGTAATCCACCAGAACAGGCCTCAATCATCTCATTGTTGAAAAGAGCCATATCCATCAGAATGGAACATCATATAGTCTTGCTGTTACCATGTACAATAATCTCCTGATTCTATTCCACTTAACTTCAGTTCATGCAAGTCTTTCCAGGCCTCTCTGAAATCATTCTACTGATGATTTCTTATAGAACAATAATATAAGCCCAGTAAAGACATTGCTGAATCAAAGGGTATGCACAATTTGGTAATCTTTGGGTATAGTTCCAAATTGCTCTCTAAAATGGTTGAATCAGTTTACAACTCTATCAACTTCAGTTTTCTCACATTCCCTCCAACATTAATCATTATCTTTTCCTGTCATTTTAGCCAACCTGAAAGCTTTTTATTGTAACCTCAGAGTTGTCTTAATTTGCATTTCTCTATCAATAGTGATTTAGAGCACGTTTTCATATGACTAGAAATCGTTTTAATTTCTTCATCTGAAAATTGTTCATATCCTTTGACCATTTATCAATTGGAGAATGGCTTGAATTCTTATAAATCTGAATCAATTCTCTACATATTTTAGAAATGAAGCCTTTATCAGAACTTTTAAATATAAACTTTTCCCCCAGTTTTTTGCTTCTGGAAGGGACCAAGTTGTGAATAGTTAAATGCTAAGTAAAAGACTTATATGTACATGCATGTATATGTGTAAATGTGTGTGTATGTGTATTGTACACACACACACATGCCAAATAGAAGTCTATATATTTATAGTATATATATGTATTTAATGTGAGTACATATATGTGCATATATAAAATGTATAACATGCCTATAATTATATGCACTATATATTGTATAATATAATATATTACATATAACAATATGATAGATGGAAGTGATGTGGTTAAAACTATGCTTTAGGAAAATCATTTTGACCATTGTATGGAGGATGGGTTGGAGTGGAGTGAAAACTCAGGAATAGAGAACCATTTGAAAGTTATAATAATTTAGGTGAGAGTTCATAAATATCTGAATAAGAGTAACAGCTCTATGGGTAGAGAGAAAGGGACATAGTTGAAATATTGTGATGGTAAAATGGAATGAATGCATATGTGGAATGATTAAATCAAAAGTTGAGTATGTCATGTAAGTTGTGAAGGTAGAAGACCTTCAATGGCATATAGCTGTTCAGAAAAGGAGAGCATTTCAGGGAAAAGAAAATAAGTTCAGCTTGGACATGTTGAATTCAACATGAATATAAAATATCTAAGTTTTAATGCCTAAGAAGCAGGTGGAGATGTAAGACCAAAACTTAGAAGAGAGGCTCAGCTTGGGAGTCATCTTCATAGAGATAATAATCAAACCCATGGGAGCTGAAGAGATTACCCAAGGAGATCATTTATGGAGAAAAGAAAAGAAAACCTAGGATAGAGCTATAGTAAGGAAAGAGAGGGAATCAAAGAAAAGATAACAGTTTGAAAGGAACATTTCCCTCCCAAACTAGCAAAAATAAAACATTAAATTGATAAACAATTCTAGGAGTTAATTTGCTTTTTTTTCCTTAAAAACAAATAAAATGAACTATCTAATTTTAAAAAGAAAGGGTAAAACCAATTTGCCCATATAAAAAATGAAAAAAGAAAATTCAAAACAAATAAAATAAGATCCATTTGATCTTATTACCAAAAAAACTGATAATAGAAATGGAAGAATTTTTTCTTTGCAAATATAAAATACTCAGGTTAAGAGAAAAAGAAATAAAGTATTTAAATAACCTGATCCTAGATAAAGAAATTGCACTCAGGGCCACTAGATGGTGCAGTGGATAGAGCACCAGTCCTGAAGTCAGGAGAACCTGAGTTCAAATATGCCCTCAGACATTTAATACTTCCTAGACCCTGTTCAAGTCACTTAACCCCAATTGCTTCAGCAAAAAACAAACAAACAAAAAAAAAGAAATTGCAGTCATAGATGAACTACCAAAAGGGATTTGGGAAGAGAAACTGGGGACAGGTTAACAAGTGAATATTTATATTTATTTATATATCAAATATATTTATTTATATATCAAAACTTCAAAAAGTACTGAATTCTAATATCACATAAACTGCAAAAATAGGAAAAGAGATCCTATCATTTCTTTTTCTTATGATACAAATATGATCTTGATAACTAAATCAGGGAGAGTCAAAAAACAGAAAAAGAACACAGCTGGTATCTCAACCCACCCATCCCAACCCTGTGGTTAGTGAATTTTCCTAGGGACATAAACTTGAACCATGACTTTAATAACTACACTTCCAAGGGCAGAGTGATTTAAAACTTGGATTTTAAAATTTGCCCCATTAAGTCACAAACCTAATGTAGTGACCCTTAGAATCACATACATTGGAGATAAAAATACCTTTAGCAGCTTCCTCACAGGGTTGTTGAGAGACTCAAATGAAATAATATGTCTAAAGGACATTGCAAATGTTAAAGGTCTATTTAGAGACAGTTTGAATAAATGTTTGCCATTTCAAGTTCAAGTGGATTTCAGTGTACAGTACCTTATCTTGCAAAGTTATGTTCAAAATCCTACAGAAACAATTCAGCAAGATTTATTTGGATTCCAATTAGAAATGGGCTCAACCCCAGTGGGCTGGCCACATATCCCAAAATGCTAATAGTCTATTTACCTAAAAGAGTATTTTATGGAGAAATCACCTAAAGGGAATGACCCTACTGTGGTCAGAACAAGAGGAGCAAGGACACTCTCAAGGCCTCAAGATCTTTCTGAAGAATATTAGAATACATTGTGAAACATGGAAGATACTAGCATAAGACCATTGAACATTGCATGCCCACATCAATGAAGACTCTATGCTCTATGTGCAAAGCAGAATTGTAATAGCTCAAAAGAATTATGAGATGCACAAATTTGTACATCTCTATCCCAAGTGTTCAAATCGAATATTTGTGCGTGATCTGTGGGTGAGTCTTCCAAGCTTGTTTTGGATTGATCAATTATAGTTAAACACACTCTACCTTGACCTTAACATTGTGATGTCACTGGTGATCTCCAAGTAAAAAGGATTAACAATACAAAGGCAAATTAGGTTGCTCACAGGTTACACCATTGACCCAGAAATCCAGTCTCAGACACTTAGTGTTTTGTAACACTAGTAAATCTCTTAATCTCCTCTCAATCTCAGTTCCTTCAGTTTTAAAAAGGGAATAATAATAATAATAGAATTTGTCTCATAGGCTTCTTCTGAGGATCAAATGATATAATATGTAACATATTTTGCAACCTTAAAGTGCTATATAAATATGGTTATTAAATTTTAGTAGATTAACATTATTACCCCAATGCCTACTTATTATGTAGCTATTACATGGAATTCTTGAAATTTATGCGTATGAATTTTTTTTAGCCCTTTTGAAGGTGGAGAGATTTAAAGTCAAAGTCTAGAAAGAGACAGAAGAGGAGTTATCCAAAGATTGGCCCAAATAAGTCTGGAAAAGGTCATTTTAGGCACAGAATGGCACATTTTTTGGCTACTGCATTAAACAAATATTATTTAAAGCCCAGAGAAATTGTGATCTGTTTCAGGGGAGGGAGGACTCATAACAGTGAAATCACAGACCCTAGACATATAGCATATTTGTGTAATAATATTTTTGAATGTGTGTGTGTGTGTGTGTGTGTGTGTGTGTGTGTGTGTGTGTGTAGTACTGACATCTTTCAAAGGTTATTTTAGGGGTATAACTAATATTTTGAGTTAGACTTACATGAATTTTTCTTTTTTTATGGACCTTGAACATGTCACATATTCCTTCCTTCTCAACTGGTGAGTGATATGTATATCAACAGAATCATCATCTTCCTGCAGGTCAATTCCAGGGACATCAAGTAAGTAAATGATAAGTAAATGAATTCTAATATATCCCAACCAAGAAAATAGCATTTCTATTGCAGCTTTGCCCAGGGCATACTTTGAACCATCCTTCAGATGCCCACTTTATAGCTTCACACTTGACAGTCAGTCTTCAGGGTAATCTGTCAGAGGCTATCTGAAAAGTAAGTCTTCTGGGGCAGGCTTCCCTAATATGTGGACTATTTTGGTTGAGGGACTCTGAATCGTTTTTTTTTTTTTTTTTTTCTTAAATCCCATTTGAACTTGAGTTCAAGGATAACTATTACCTCCCCCTGGATATGTTAACTGTTTTTTAATGATGTTATCTGATATTTTAACAATGTACGCAGTGCAACAGAGCCCTGCATTTGTTGTTTAAATATCTTGGATGGTGTGTCATAACAAATTAGTTTCTAAATGTTGCCAATTTGGCAGACAAAGCTGATTATTTCCTGCAATCACACTGCATATGTGCACAAGATGATAATTAATGACCAGGGATGCCAGCCACACTTTAATAATGATCCTTCAGCATTTAGGGGACTGTTAGAGTTATTGGCATTTGTGCCCTGTATTGGGGTGGAAGGGGAAGAAGGAAGGCGATGAAGTCAGAGAGATCTATCACTGTCTGCAAATCCAATAGTTTGCTGATTTCTCTGATAAATCTGGAGAGTCAGTAGGAGTTATTGACAAAGCAGTCTTAGGGAATATTAACAGAGTGTTTATGTAGCCTTCACTGAAGCAGTACAGCTCCTAATTAGATTGAAATTGCTCTTTTGGCAACTTTGCAACACTCTCTTCCTCAGCAAACCAGCATTTCTGCATAAGGGTTTGGAAGAAATGGGTGACAATTTTCAGAAGAATAATGAGAGCAAAATGCCAAGGCTTCAAAGGTGTAGGACAGGTTATAATGAAACCACAAAAAGTATTAATTTGTAAAGTTCAAATATTAAACTTTTTTTAAAGCAATAGATATTTTGTTTCAAACTAGTAAAGAGAAGTTTTCTTTACTTTTCTGGATTGAAATTTTTAACATGCATGTCTATTTACCTGGCCAATACTTTAGTTCATGCCCCTTTCACCTTTTGCTTAAATTATTGTAGTAGTCTTCTAATTACTCCACCTGCTTCTCTTCTTTAATATAATAACCACAAAACCATCAAAATGGTTTAAAGTATAGGGTTGACCGAGTTACTTGCTTGTTCAAGAATCTTCTATGGTTCCCTATTGCTTCTCAGATAAATTTTTTCTTAGCATGGTATCGAAAGCCTTTTATAATGTGGTACCAGCCTACCTTTCAGTATGTCTTTCACATCACTCCTCATTCATATTCTCTGTCAGACAGACTGGCCTGCTGATGCTCTTCAAAGTTGGCATTTTATCTGCTGATTCTATACTTTTGCATGGACCATCTTCTGTTCTTAGAATTCATTATCTTACCATCTCCTACTATTAAATCTTTATTTTTCTTCAAAATTCAGTTCATATTCTACCTCCTGAGTTAGAAGAGAGGGGATGTGACTTTATCATTAGTATTCTCTTTTCAAATTACCTTGTATTTACTTATTATTAATCTTTCCATTTTCTCACAGTAGAATAGATACACCTTGAGGGCATTTTTTTTTTTTTTACATTACATTAAATTTTTTTTTTTTACATTATCTCTAGACAACAAAAGAGTGCCTTACAGGCAATAGACGCTTGTTAGATTGAATTAAATTGATTACATTTATCTGCCCCCTCATTTTAAACAAATTAAATGTATGAGAGCCTAGAGCAATGGTTTTTAAAGTTAAAGCCTCTTGGGGGAGAACATACATTGTTGGAATCCTTACTAACTGCTAACTAATTAGAGTTGATCTAATCTTACAAGAAGATGTTTTGGGCAGAACCTGAAACAAGGTATTAAGTAGAACTAATTAATACAAGGCTTGTGTTCACACCTTTACTCATTGGAGTTCAATGAGTTCACACCTCCCTTGAAGCTCATTGGGCCAGAGAGCACTATGGGAGAAAACCCATAATCCCATTCTCTCAGAAGAGTCAGATAAAAGGCCAGCGATGAGGGCTCTATGGCAGAATACATTATTTCCTCTTGGCTGGCTGGTCGCAGAAGAAAGTTCAGCTGGACTCGAGAGGAGCGACTCTGGTGGCAGACGAAGGGTTTTCAGAGGATAAAGCTACGAGTGGAGAGTTCAGTGGACAACCAGATTCATCTTCATCTCACACCACTGTAGCTGGTGGCTGGGCTCCCCAGAAGGAGTCAAGAGAGACATTCCATCTCTGTGTTGGTTGGAGGCAGAAGAAAGCAGAGGCAGAGGCTGAAGGACAGAACCTTTGGATTTGGAGACATCCGAAGGGCTCTAAGCCTCTAAATCGGCCGTGCTTTGAGAAGAACAAGAACTCCAACATTTGAACTCTAACAATACATGACTTTATAGTAAATGTAATCAATCAATCAAAGAGAGAACAGATTGGGTCAGTTATCACTTTCCCAGCAATATCCTATCAGGGATTTGTTTTCAGCACAAACACATCTAATCTTCAGTTAATGATCATCCAACACTGTCCCATTCCCTTAGTCATTCAAATTCCCAACTTTCCCCCTTCTATTCATAGCCTCTCAAGGCAGTTATTACACAGCAGACACTATCACAGTGGGAGGTACATAAGTAACATTGGCTGATTTCCTCTCTCCTTCTTCAGATCACCTTGGAGTATATAACAAGACCAATTGGAACATTGATTCTAACCCTCTTCTCCTTTGCATTTTAAGTGAAACAATGTGAGTAATAAGCAGGCATAAATGTTACAATCTGCATCTCAGATCTCAATTTCATTTGCTTTCTCCTAAAACAAATCCCTCTTTTAAACTTCTCTGTTTCTATGAAGACCAACTGTGCTTCTAGTAGCATGGTATTCTAGAGTCATTCTCTTTACTATCGTTCACCTCACATACCAAATCAGTTTCAAAATGTTTTCATCTTTATCTCTACAACATATTTTGCATATTTCCTTTTCTTTCTTCTCATGTTGCCACAACTTTAGTTTAAACTATTCCTATAAATTCCTAATTTATCTCTCCACCTCGTTTTTCTTTATTCAAATCCATCTCCTATGTATCTGCCAAGGTATATTTCTTAAAGTATAAATTGGACCATGTTATCTCTAAATTCAACAAATTCCAGTGTCTACTCATTTAATTTATGTTCAAATTGAAATTCTATTTGGCATTTGATACATTTTGCAATCTGCTTCCAAATGATGTGAAAAATATATTGAAAGGTAAGCTAGTACCACATTATAAAAGGCTTTCTAGGCTTGGTATGGATGAATCCCCTTCCTGCTGTGACTGACCTTCTTCCTGTTCCTCATATTCATATGAAAATAATTAATACACATGAAACTTGAATAATAAATAAAAGTATGATGTCATTCACTAAGGAGGGCCATGTGAAGAAAGAGGAATTGCATTTGTTATGGTAAACATATACAGGAAATTATTCTTTCTTTCTTTCTTTCTTTCTTTCTTTTTTTTTTTAAGAGGATCACTTTCTGTCTCAGTTCTTGTCTTACAGAAAAATAGAACTCCTACTACATAGCTCTTCAGTTCAGATGAGATTATGAGCAAATGAGAAAATATTTTCATGGATCTTAATTCAATGCCTGGCACATGATAGTTTCTTAATAAATGCTTATGCCCTCCTTCATTTCTTTTTTCCTTGTTCATTGGCTGCCTTTCCTATTATTTGAATGTTATATCAAGTATCTTTCAGTTAAAGGTATCTAAAAAATATTACTCTAACTGGCTAGATTCATTGACCAAATTAACTAAATGAAGCAATTGCCAAAATAATTATCATTCAAAATCCTATATTATCTCTATTACATACACATCGATATTTCAAAAATATTGAGGCATATTTAATCACATTTCTAGTAAAATAAATGTTAATGCTAGAAAAACTTAGAGGAAAAACATTTTGCACCATTAATAAATAATATTTATAAAGCACTTAGAGAACAATACTTAGCACACAGTAGATACTAAATAAATTCCTATTCCCCTTCTTCCAATTTTTCCAAAATATTTTTATTTCATACTTTTAAATATTTAAGATATTTTGTGTATGTTTTATATTGATGTCACATTAATACAGTAGCACTTTATATAATGAATAAGATAATACATACACATATAGGTGAGTATACTAAAAATTGTTACTAATTATAATAAAAAAGTTGAAGATTCCTGATCTATATTTACATATCAATTAATGTAAGTATTGAATCTAAACTGAATCAGACAAAAATGTGAATTTCTTTCAAGGGCTAATATTCAGGATACTTAAATAGATTATATTTAGCATAATTTTCAGGAATATCTATTGTAAAATCAAAGAGTCTGGTATTTATTATAAGTCTATAAATCTCATGAATAAACTTATCTTTTATAATTGTCTTTCTGTAACACTGCATTTTTTTCTTTATTCATGAAAACCCATGTTTTATGTTTTTTATTAAAGCCTTTTATTTTTCAAACATATACATAGATAAATTTCAACATTCACTCCTGTAAAACCTTGTAGCACTGCATTTCTAAGGTGACTTTAAGAAATATGTCTGAAGAGCAAGAATAACTTCATTTCTAAGTTATAAATTTACCCTATTTATTATAGTATGATATCATTGCTGGGGATATACAGATATGCATATATGTATACATACATACATACATACATACATACATGGAATGAGGGGACAAGGCCATTTAGCAAGATTCTCCAGGGAGGTCATCTATATAGACAAAATTGAAAATAAGTTTTAAGTAGAAATTATGAATAACAATAACTGACATTTGTAAAAAATACAAATTTTGTACAGTTTATTTAATTCTCATGATAAAGCTCTGATTTAGATGATTTTATTATCCACATTTTGCAGAAGAAAAAACTGGCTCATTGAGATTGTTATTTGGCCCAAAGACAAATAGCTCAGGAGTTTCTGAAGATATTTTCAAGGGTATGCTTTCCTGGTTTCAGGGACAAACCTCTATCCACTGTGCTGAATTGTCTCTTCTGAGATACTAGGTGACACATTGGCTAGAAAGGTGGAATGTGAAAGACCTGGGTTCAAAATCTAGCTTTAGGCACTTACTAGATAATAATCCCTGAAAGTCTCTGGACCTTTTTCTTCTTTAGTTTCCTCATTTGTAAAATAGGATTAATAAATGAATTTAGCTTTCAGGATTGTTGTGAAGATGTATTGAGATAATACTTATAAAGTGCTTTGCAAACTTTGTAGTTCTAATGTGTAAATATTAGTTTGCACATTTATTAATTAGTGTTATTATTATTTCTTTACTAATGAATGATACCACAATGATTATCTGCCAAAGGGATCAATTCCAATCAGGATGGTACCTAGCCTAACAGCAAATGCCTGGCCTTGACTTTAATCGAGTTCTCAGAATAGAAACAAGAAAATAAAACAAAACATAGATTTGGCAGTTTCTTTTCTTTCCATTTTTTTTAATTATTAAGAAAACAACAAGGTCAAACAGAGAAACTCATGAACAATAAAAAGATTGTTTATTTTAGCTTAATAGCCCTATGAGGTCATTGTTACCCCACTAAGCTAAAATGAATAGCTTTGGGAAAAAATCTTTTTCTAGTCTTTTTTTTTTTTTTTTTTCATGGTAGCTGGAATTAAGTGACTTGCCTGGGGTCACACAGTTAGGTGTGTGAGATTGGATAAGAACTCATGGTCTTCTGATTCCTGGGCTGATGCTTTATCCATTGTACTACCTGCTTTTTTTTTATTTATTTATTTTTTTTTTGGAAGAATCTACAAACATTAGGTCCATGAGAATTTGATCATACCAGAATGATATCTCTGATAACATAAATTGATCAAGGCCAACTTGGAACTGCTTTATATTTGTATTTGTGTGTTACTGATGTCTTTTTGTTGTTTTTGTTCTTCTCAGTCATTTTGTTCTACTATCATTTTGTGTTTTTATTGTTTAGAAAATAAAATTATTAGAAAACATATTAGAAAAAGTTATTATTATTATTAGAAAAATTATAATTGAAGAATCCAAAAAAGCAATTGCTTAGAAATATGAATTATATATATATATATATATTTGCACTCACACAAATATAGACTGAGTATGGGGAATATAGTATTTATATTATATATGTATGCTATATATATATGTATATATATATATATATATATATTTGAGAATTTGATTTTTTCAAACATCTTAACATTATACTTAGTAAGTAAATTTTCCTTTATGCAAAAATCTATCAATATTCAGTTTACCATACATTGTCTAGATCATGACATATAAATAGATGTACTGTCCAGTGAATTAATATATGTTTTGAGCACATTCAGGAAATAGCCCAGAATTTAGTACAAAGAAAATGAACTAGATTTGGTTTGTGAAATTGAAGAGCATGAATTAGATTGAATTTGGGAAATTTTTCATCATTTGCAAGGATCTCATGTATTTCCCTTTTAGAAAATCCATTCTCAGTAATACAAGTATCCTCTCAGTGATATGATACAGCTATGAAACACACAACATCCTCTCTTCAGAATAATCAGAATGTTAAGGAATCCAAAGAATAATGGAAAAATTCAAAATGCCTCTAAGTCAGTTGCAACAAATTAACATTAATGACCTGTTTGAGAAATGGCACAAACAAAATCATTTAAGAAATGTGGGCCAGACTTCTGGGGAGAATGAGAGTGAATTGATGGTAGTTAGAGTCTTAGACTAGTATCCATGAAATAGCAAAAGCATTATAGCTCTAGTAGAAGAAGGAACCACATAGTTAACAACACAAATAGACTAATGCATATTTTGTATACATGCATATCAGAATATATGTGTAATTTTCAAGAAAATCCAATGGGAACAACATATTTGAACTTTTGTATTTACTCATTCTTTGAAATAATTCTTTGCAATGGTTGAGTCATTGTGACATAAAAAAAATTCTTAATATTTTTTTCTTACTTTTGGTCAACTATCTTACAGTACCATTTGTAGGAATTTGCTGAAACTGACAAAAGTATCCCTTAGACAACTTGAAGAGTCTTAAGATATCATGAATCAATCAATAGATACTATGAATACAAAGACAAAAGTTAAATATTTCCTGCCCTCAAGAAGTTTATATTCTATTTATGGAAAGTTTGAACATATATAAATATATGCAAAATATATTAAATAAAAAGCAGTTTTTATCAGAGAGTTAGGGGTGACATTAACAGCAAGTTGTGTGAGAAGGGAAGAGAATAAGCATTTATGTAGCACTTGCTACAGTCTAGGCACTGTGCTAAATGCTTTACAAATAGTATCTCATTTGGTCATCACAATTATCCTGCAAGATAGGCACTGTTATTATCTCCATTTTACAATTGGGGAAGCTGAGGTAAACAGAGTTGAAGGAATTTGTCTAAGATCCCATAAGTGTATGAGATCATATTTGAACTCAGGTCTTTCTGATTTCAGGCCTAGATAGATCCACTGTGTTGTCTAAGTTGGGGATATTTAGGAAAGGTTTCATGTAGGAGGAAGTGATTCTTGAGGAAAGCTAGAGATTCTACGAGGACAAAATGAAGAGACAGTGAATTCCAAGCATGAATGACAGCCTCTAGAAATATCTGTGCCTTTAAGAGAGATGGAATGTCTTGTGTGAAGAACATCAAGGAGGCCAGTTTGCATAAACTATAGAAGGAAATTTAAGATTCAAAGAGATAGTATTTTGCTGTGAGTCATAAACACAAACAAAGGTAGCAGAGCTCTAGTCCTCTGAATTTAAATCCAAGGATCCTTTCCAGGACCAAGACAATGTATATTAATACCATCCATTTAAACAAATACACACATAGATGAAACAAAGGAATACAGCAGCAGTGGATAAGTAAATAAACTGTTGGCTGTAAATTTGAAATGGGAAATTTAATTATTATAATTTCTTTCTTTCTCTTTTCTCTCTCTTCCTCCCTCCCTCTCCATCTCTGTCTTTATGTTTCTCTTTGTCTCTCTCTGTATCTATATCTTTCTGTCTTCCTGTCTCTATCTGCCTTTTTGTCTTTCTGCTTGTCTCCCTGTCTGCCGTCTGTCTGTCTCTTTGTCTTTCTGTCTGTGTCTCTGCGATTCTCTTTCCATGTCTCTGTTGTCTCTCTCTGTCTCTGTCTCTGTGTCTCTGTCTGTCTATCTGTCTTTCTGTCTTTCTCTTTCTCACTCTCTTTTAATCCGCTCAGAGATTGGATAATAGTAAAATATATTCATATCCAAAACAAAACACTTTAAATGTAATTGTAAAGGACCTGAGTTCAAATTCTGATTGTTTTATTTCTTGTGATCCCAGACATGTCATTTTACACATAATTTCCTCTTCTACAAAATGAGCTAAAGCAATGGAATTAAGGCTCATTTCAACAGGGAAATCTATGATTCTATCAAAAGTTTGGGACACAATTTTAACTCTAAATAATTCATGCTCATCAGGGAAAGTATTCTTATATTTGTTTAAAAGTGGAATTTAATGAGCAGAACCGGAGATCATTATACATTTCAACAATGATATTGTATGAGGATGTATTCTGATGGAAGTGGATCTCTTTGACAAAGAGACCTAACTGAGTTTCAATTGATAAATGCTGGACAGAAGCAGCTACACCCAAAGAAAAGAACACTGGGAAACGAATGTGAACTATTTGCATTTTTGTTTTTCTTCCTGGGTTATTTTTACCTTCTGAATCCAATTCTCCCTGTGCAACAAGAGAACTGTTCAGTTCTGCAAACATATACTATATCTAGGATATACTGCAACATATCTAACATATATAGGACTGCTTGCCATCTAGGGGAGGGGGTGGAGGGAGGGAGGGGAAAAATCGGAACAGAAACGAGTACAAGGGATAATGTTGTAAAAAAAATCACCCTGGCATGGATTCTGTCAATATAAAGTTATTAAATAAAATAAAATAAAATATTTTTTAAAAAGTGGAATTTAGAGAGTGTTACTCATGGCCTATCCTAAAATTCCCCTTTCCTTTCCCTCTCCTCCTCCCCCCTGAAAACTTTCTTCATCACTATATCATTTTGCATGTTCTCAATGCTCAGGTATTCGGTTTGTACTAACACACGTGTACATGCAAATATAAATTATATGTGTATATGAGCATGTATATGTGTGTGTGTGTGTATATATACCTGCACACATATACATACATATCCAAACTTATTATTGACAATCTTTGACACAACAGACACAAGTCAACAACAAACTCAGTTATAAACAACACACACAAATCAGCCACCCACAATATACACACCCTGAAAACAGTTAAACAAAAATCCATTTAAGTATGGTTGTAACTAATAGTCTGAAGTGCTATCCACTTCTCTTGTTACCATCTGCAAACAATATCCATATTTTTCAATAAAATGTTAACTCCTTGAGGTCAGGGACTATTTTATTCTTTATTCTCAAAATTTAGCACAAAACAAATGCTTGTTATCTGATGATCTTTAAAGTTCCTTCCAAGTCTAAATCTTGTAACTGAAAGTTGCTATTGTTTAAGGCTATGTATTCCAAACAAAGAGAGCTCTTGTTAGTCTAGCAAAAATCATAAGCATGACCCTAGAAGACATACCAATTTCAAAGAAATATTTCAAAAGATGGGCAAATATGTAAGATCAAATACTTGATTTTTTCATTGTCTTTCCTTTCAAATTATACATATATTCTGATTCTTTGATGTCAATTATGTGTTAATATCTCTTAGTGCTATTTAAAAACATATTTTTTGCATATTTGTGGGTTTTTTTTTGGTTGATATCAAGAGGAAGAATGGATATAGGCTTACTTTTAAGTATTCAATATCAATGTAGTCTATTATATTTGACCTAGAGTATCAATTAATTATAGAATCATAGAATTTTAGAGTTAGAAAATTTCATTGTCCATCTAGATCAAATGAAGCCTAAAAACAAATTAACAAATGTTGGGCACAACATACTTTACAAATGGTTTTCTAGATAAATTATTGAAAACATTTAATGTTGCAGAATTCTCTATTTTCTGAGATAGGCTCTTTTACTTTTTAATAGCATTGCTATATATACAATAATTAATAGTTATATATTGTACACGTTATTTGTCCATATGAAATATTATATACTTATTAAATTAGATACTTATAATGTTATATTATCTATTTTATTTTGACTCCAATTACATTTCAGGTCTTTTGTTTTGGTTATGGATGAATTTTACTATCTCCCAACCCTTGAGAAGTTTGTAAAGGGGAAAAAAAAAGAAGAAACTGAATTTTGGTAAGTAAGGTTATTATTTAGAATTTATGATTGACAATCTACTTATTTACTGTTGCTCTTTTACATTGTTTCATGTAATACATTGTTTCACAGATACATTCCAATATGCCTGTATGTATATAATATATATATAATGAGATGATTTACTTCTGAGTACAGAGAAGTTTTATGTCTTCTGCTAAGCTTAATGAGGACAAGGACCATATGATATCCTTGGAGAATAAAGTTAACATAAAGCAGGCGGGCAATATGGTATGGTGATGAAGAACTAGCTTCTAAGTCAGGATGATTTGGCCTGAAGTCTTTTCAGTACTACATACAGGTTGGGTGACCTAAAGCTAGTCATTTATTCTTTCAGTGTCCTAAGCAACTTCCCAAACTGTAACTAGCGAAACTGTTGTTCATGTACAGTTGGCTATGATTTTGTTTATTCTAAAGATCCTTTTATACAGTTCTTGTCTAAGGGTTTGCAGTGTAAATTAGGAGGAAGTAGATAGAGGTGCAATGGAGCTGAATGGGATACAAGTTGACAGATGCCTGACTCTCCTTTGCCCTTCATGCACATTTTTCTTAGCTACTAGTTGCTATGAATTCAAGCATGTCCAGAGACATAGTATGGGAGAGTGGATAAAAGGATAGATTTCCAAGTCAGAAAGACCTATGTTCAAATTCTGTTTCAGTCACTTATTAATCAAATGAGATTATAATTGTAAAGTGATTAGTGCAGGGCCTGATATATAGAAGGTGTCATAAAATATTTAAACTTATTATTATTTTATAGCCTTTAGCATAGTGCCTAATCCATAATAGGTACAATATAAATGTCAATTGTTATTATTATAAATTGTGTGACCCTAGGCAGCTCAGTTTAGTGGTCACTTTACCTCTTCTGGTCTCATTTCCTTATCTATATATTGAAGGTTAGATTTAATAAAGGACCCTTCTAGCTCTATCTCTATGTTCTATGAATCCCTACATAAATTAAATCATAGATACACCTTGGGAGGAGGGAAGATAACACAAAGCTACACATATAATAAGCATTAAACAATTTATTTGTTACTGAATATTCTTCAAGAAGATGACAATGTCCAGGTGGTGGTAAGCAGCTAGTTTAACAAACTATAGTGTAAAAAAGAAATACATTTACTATTTATTTATTTATGTTTACCATTTGTGCATAGGTGGTTCAACTCATCAAAATAATTTTATGTTATGAACATAAAGACAGATTTCCTATAAAATGAACAATCATAATACGTGCTATTTATTACCTTATTGCATTTTTCTTCAAGGTTACATAGTCATGTGCATTCTGTGCATATAAACGTCATAATATGGTACTAGCAGTATCTATATGGAGTACCTGACACATGTGATTTGAGGTACACTTGGTTGAACTGATCTGGGCCTTTGATATTATCAGCCATAAAGGCTCATGGAAGATTATAGCAAAATTTGGTTGCTTGGAAAACTCCATCAGTATTGTATGGCAGTAGCATGATGGCATTCTTACACAGGTTCTGGATAATATGCAACACTCTTGGATTTTCCCACTAATGGAGTGAAGCAAAGTTGTGTTCTCAATGCTATGCTTAGCTCAATATTTTCAATGAAGTTGTTGGACACTTTCAGCAAGGATGGGAAAAGCATCAAGGTCTGGTACTATACTGACAATAAATTAACTTGAAAAGGCTATAAGGCACAACTAAAGTGGTAGGAGAGCTAGGGAACAACTTTTTTACAGATGATTATATATTAAATTCAGCTTCTGGGGTTAAGATACAATAGAGTATGCATGGATTCTCTACTGTTTGTGCTAATTTGGCCTAACAACTAAAATCAAGAAAACAGAGGTTCTATGAATTAACACCATATCATCCACAAATGGAACTATATGGTTACCACAAATGGAAGAATGCATATCCTTGGAATATCTTTTGATTGCTTTGGATAAGCTCATTTAATTTGCAGTATACTTTCCATGGATGTCCATAGAAGGTGAGGTTGCCACATATATTACCAGAACTAGCTCATTCTTTGGGAGACTGTGAATGAAAATGTGAGAGAGAAGAGATATTAGGCTGCCCACTAAATTGAAGGTCTATACAGCTATTGTGTTGACTTCATTGTTGTACATCTGTCAAACCTCGACAGTATACTAGTTGTGTGCCAAGAAATTGAGTCCTTTGCATTTGATTTATTATGGGGAAGATTCTGAAGATCACCTGGCAATATAAAGTACCAAGTATTGAGGTCTTTTCTTGAGCTGAACTGTGAAGCATTTATACTTTACTGCACAAGAGTGCAAATCTGATGAATCAGTTATATTATTTGAATGCCAAACATACATTAAAAAAAAACTTTTCTAGAGAACTCATACACATACAAAAATATTCTCAGGATCTCTCTGGAGAACTTGGAATCAATTGTGAGAGATGAGAAATACTGGTATAGGATTGCTAAATAAGGTGTACTTGGTATCAAAGAAGATGCTGTACTCCATGAGCAAAGCAGAATTGCAGTAACTCAAAATAAAAATGAGATGCATAAGTTTAGAGATATATATCTATTCCAAATGTTGATATAAACTATTTGTGCCTGACCTGTGCTAGAGTCTTCCAAACTTATATTAGTCTGACCAACTAAATTTCGACACACTGTATATTAATCCTGACATAGTGACGCCATTTTGGTTCTCTTCAATTATGAAAGACAACAAATACCTAATTAGTGTAATAAGTTGCACTACAATATTCCTTAAAAAATATTTCCATATCTACTAATTGATGACCAAACTCTACCATTATACCATTACCATTATATATTTTCATTAAAATTTTCTCCATTAAAATAGAAATCACTCTAGGGAGGAAAACATTTGCACCTTCATGTGAATGAAAAATCTGAGGGAGATGATATAGAGCACTGAAATTGTTAAAATGAAATTCAATTGGAAAAATGTAAAGTATTACAATTGGGCTTAAAAATTTCACAACTAGACAATGGCAATGGAAACCACTAACTAAATGTTTCTTTATTAAGTCAATTATTTGAAGAGCTATCATGTGGAAGAGGATCCACTATTTTTTTTTTTTTCTGATAGGCCCAGGGGAAAACAAAACAAAACAAAAAAAAAAAAAAACCAAAAAAACAAGGACCAAAGGGTGATAGCTGCATGGTAGCAAATTTAGCTTTGATGCAACAAAAACATTCCTAAGTCCTCTTCTAATTCTAGTGATATGTGAATCCATGTCATAATGGCAAGGATAATGTCAAGTGAACAGACTGGTTAATCTAGATTCTGCACAACATAATGAAGATATACTTTTAGGTGAATTAGAAAGAGTGACATACAAAACCTTTGCTGAAATATTGCCATGTTTTACAAATCCTCCCTACTTCAATCTCCATACAAATTCTCAGTGAATTTATCAAAAGTATTAGTACAATCATTTAATCCAAGTGTACAAATGTAATTAAAAACATTTCAGCAACTGCTCCTGTAAGTAGCTCATGATTTTTCAACATTTCTTTTCATATGGGTTTCACTGTATTTAATGTAAGACATTCCAGTTTTGTGGGTTCCCTAAGGAGCAGATAGTAATAGCATCCAGCCCAAGATAAATATGATGAAGTGAAATAGGCTGCATTATAAATGAGATGTATTCTCACTCTGAGAGAATCCATTGGAAATGCCCTTATACTTAAAAGTCTACCATAATGAATAATGATGATTTTGCATTTTTAGACAATTATTCCATTTCCCAATGGCCTTGGTCTTAAAAGGTAAAGTATTATTTAATCATTCAAATTGATAAAAATCATCATGTGATCTTTTCCAAATGACAGACAGTTAAGTAACTAAAATGTTACATGTTGGAAAATGAACTCAGTATTTGTATCTCATGTATGATATTCAACCAGATTTGTCTTCATTTGTGTGTTCTAAAGATTCTGGAATCCAGATTTTAATCAGGCATTGGAAACAAAGATGGTCTTCTTAACATGTCAAAATGAAATGTGGGGATCTGTTACAATTTCATATACCTTGATGCCTTAAGTTCTACTTCAGTGATTAAGTATAGATCCAAGCTGAAATGTGATTAGAGCTTCATTTAAAGCACCTCATCTAATGTAGTTATTCCATGAGCCAAGCTCCATAGCATATAAGTAATCATAATAAAACACTAACATTTACAAAGCACTTTAAGATTAACAAAGAACTTTACATTTATTATCTCATTTAATTCTCTCAATACTGTCAAGTAGTTGATTTTATAGATAGAAAAACTGAGCCTGAGATAGGTTAAATGACTTGGCTAGGGTCACCTAAAAAGCAAATGCCTGGGTTCAAGATTCAGACTCTAGAGTTTCTGATTCTAGAGGCAGCAATCTATCCTCTGTACCAAACAAAAGTGTCAAACACATCCCTCAACAATCCAGAGTGGTCCTGAGTCACAAATTAAAACAGAACTGAGAAATATTTAAGAAAATATATTAAAAGGCAATAAAACATAGACAACATTACATTTTAAAATTGTCAGTATGTACTCTGCAAGGATACTGATTAAGGATTAACGACTCCATGTTTTTGTTTTAATTTGATACCATGGTGCTATAATACCTACTTGTATTTTTCTCATCATAAATCTCACATTACTCACTTTTCCTAAAATGCTTTATTGTGGCATACCAAGTGAGTGGATTAGCTAAAAAAAATAGATTTTTCAAGGTTAAAAAGTAAAAACTCAACTATTCAAAGACAAATTTTGATGTACAAATTTTTAAATCTCTGCTAAAAGACAATCCAGGGGAAGGAATTTGCTTATTTAGGGCAGGGACCAAAACATGAAGAAAATAAAGTGAAAGAAAAAATAAATCCTAGTTAATTGGTAGCAAGGAGACAGAGAGAAAGAGGGGAAAATGAGACCCAAACACAAAACCAATCTTATTATTGGATGGAATGTAATTAGGTGGGTTTTGTTATTTTTCACTAAATTCAATTTGTGTGTTTTTGCATGTGTGTATATGTGTGCGCATCCACAGAAACAATTAAACATTAGAATAGATGTTTTTGGTCTTTTTCCATATACATTGGTTTGAGCAAATACTGATTTTCTCCCAAAATGGAAAGCAAAATTAGGTTTTGAATAAGAAGGTTGAGGTATGTTGTAGGATAAACCATTGTAACATATTCAGAGCCAAATGCAACTTAATGTCTCTACTGGAAGCCAGATATGTGGCTTGGCCTGAGATTAGAAGCAAGAATACTCTCAAACATACTTTTATCCTTGTACTTGTGCTCTACTCATTCCTGCAATGGGATGAAATCTCAAGAGGATTAGATTTTTAAGCATTTCCAAGAAAAATGTCCAAATACCTTCCAGTTAGCTGTAAGATAAGCAATCTTAAGTTACATATTTTTTCACGAAGTCCTGCAATTTTTGAGGTGAAACTCATCCATAAAAAATATAAGTTTCTACAGAACTGAAATTCTAGAAAAGAAAATGAGAAGCAACAACAGTAACCTTCCAGTTTTTTACTTTAAACTAAAAAGTTAGAGGGGCAATTAATCAGTGATAGAAAGAACATAAGCTCCTTAAGCTTCTTCTTCCTCCCTTCCTCTCTTCTTCTATCCCTCCCTCCTTCCTTCCCTCTCTCTCCTTCCCTCCCTCACTCCCTGCCTCCCTCCCTCCTCCCAACTCTCTTTTCTTTTTTTTTTTAATTTTTAATATTTTATTTTATTTTATAATAACTTTATATTGACAGAATCCATGCCAGGGTAATTTTTTTTACAACATTATCCCTTGCACTCGCTTCTGTTCCGATTTTTCCACTCCCTCCCTCCACCCCCTCCCCTAGATGGCAAGCAGTCCTATGTATGTTAAATATATTGCAGTATATCCTAGATACAATATATGTGTGCAGAACCGAGCAGTTCTCTTGTTGCACAGGGAGAATTGGAATCAGAAGGTAAAAAACAACTTGGAAAGAAAAACAAAAATGCAAATAGTTCACATTCGTTTCCCAGTGTTCTTTCTTTGGGTGTAGCTGCTTCTGTCCATTATTTATCAATTGAAATTGAGTCTTTGTCAAAGAAATCCACTTCCATCAGAATACATCCTCATACAATATCGTTGTCGAAGTGTAAAGTGATCTCCTGGTTCTGCTCATTTCACTTTGCATCAGTTCATGTAAATCTCTCCAAGCCTCTC
This sequence comes from Antechinus flavipes, assembly GCF_016432865.1. Classification (NCBI taxonomy): domain Eukaryota; kingdom Metazoa; phylum Chordata; class Mammalia; order Dasyuromorphia; family Dasyuridae; genus Antechinus; species Antechinus flavipes. The sequence continues at coordinate 106,449,877 of NC_067399.1, read as the reverse complement.
TGTATTCATCCTGCTGGTCATTTCTTACAGAACAATAATATTCCAAAACATTCATATACCACAATTTACCCAGCCATTCTCCAATTGATGGGCATCCATTCAATTTCCAGTTTCTAGCCACTACAAACAGGGCCACAAACATTTTAGCACATACAGGTCCCTTTCCCTTCTTTAGTATTTCTTTGGGATATAAGCCCAATAAAAACACTGCTGGATCAAAGGGTATGCACAATTTGGTAACTTTTTGGGCATAATTCCAGATTGCTCTCTTTTTTTTATTTATTTTTTATTTTTTAAATTTTTATTTAATAATTATTTTATATTGACAGAATCCATGCCGGGTAATTTTTTTTTTTTTACAACATTATCCTTTGCGCTCGTTTCTGTTCCAATTTTTTTCCCCTCCCTCCCTCCACCCCCTCCCCTAGGTGGCAAGCAGTCCTTTATATGTTGGATATGTTGCAGTATATCCTAGATACAATATATGTTTGCAGAACCGAACAGTTCTCTTGTTGCATAGGGAGAATTGGATTCAGAAGGTATAAATAACCTGGGAAGAAAAACAAAAATGCAGATAGTTCACTTTCGTTTCCCAGTGTTCTTTCTTTGGGTGTAGCTGCTTTTGTCTGTCATTTATCAATTGAAACTCAGTTAGGTCTCTTTGTCAAAGAAATCCACTTCCATCAAAATATGTCCTCATACAATATCGTTGTCGAAGTGTATAATGATCTCCTGGTTCTGCTCATTTCACTTAGCATCAGTTCATGTAAGTCTCACCAGTCCTCTCTGTATTCATCCTGCTGGTCATTTCTTACAGAACAATAATATTCCATAACATTCATATACCACAATTTACCCAGCCATTCTCCAATTGATGGGCATCCACTCATTTTCCAGTTTCTAGCCACTACAAACAGGGCTGCTACAAACATTTTGGCACATACAGGTCCCTTTCCCTTCTTTAGTATTTCTTTGGGATATAAGCCCAATAGAAACACTGCTGGATCAAAGGGTATGCACAATTTGATAATTTTTTGGGCATAATTCCAGATTGCTCTCCAGAATGGTTGGATTCATTCACAACTCCACCAACAATGCATTAGTGTCCCAGTTTTCCCGCATCCCCTCCAACATTCATCATTATTTTTTCCTGTCATCTTAGCCAATCTGACAGGTGTGTAGTGGTATCTCAGAGTTGTCTTAATTTGCATTTCTCTGATCAATAATGATTTGGAACACTCTTTCATATGAGTGGTAATAGTTTCAATTTCATCCTCTGAAAACTGTCTGTTCATATCCTTTGACCATTTATCAATTGGAGAATGGCTTGATTTCTTATAAATTTGAGTCAGTTCTCTATATATTTTGGAAATGAGGCCTTTATCAGAACCTTTAACTGTGAAGATGTTTTCCCAGTTTGTTGCTTCCCTTCTAATCTTGTTTGCCTTAGTTTTGTTTGTACAAAGGCTTTTTAATTTGATATAATCAAAATTTTCTATTTTGTGATCGGTAATAGTCTCTAGTTCATCTTTGGTCACAAATTTCTTTCTCCTCCACAAGTCTGAGAGATAAACTATCCTATGTTCCTCCAATTTATTTATAATCTCATTCTTTATGCCTAAGTCATGGACCCATTTCGATCTTATCTTGGTATATGATGTTAAGTGTGGGTCCATGCCAACTCTCTTTTCTTTCTTTTCTTTCTTCACCTTTTTGCCTAGCATAGCATCTGCCTGACATACAACAGATCTCATTTTTAAAAATGGCCTCTTCACACTAAAGGTAAATATTTGAGTGCAAATTATTGTTTATATCAAAGCAATATGATATTCATTCAACTCAATTTTATTAAACAAGTGTTAATTAAACTCAGATTATGTGATAAGCACTGAAAGAAGCATTTCACATTTCCTCAACTATACCAACCTGTATTTGGTGCAGGTATCTGCAAAAAAGTTGGCAATGATTTTCTCCTTCCTCACACTCCTGAAATAGTATCTCCTCCATTGTGAACAGTCTCCAATCCATCACCTGGAAGAAGAATTATAACTTGCTTTTATATAGTGTTTTAAGATTTCCAGAAATACTTTTTTCCTGAGTTGTAGTGAAGTAGGAACTCTGTTGTTGTAGTTTGTTTTGGTCATTATTATATTGAATCCATGATCTTATTGCATATATTTTGTGAGGTGTAGATCCCAGATTGTCATGTCTTTGGCTATTTAAACTCTTAAGCAATGAAAATAGGAGAAAATATCTTATTTTACCATCATACAGTCATTGGGGGTCATAGGCGGAATTTGATCCCAAGTCTTTCATAATTTAATATCAATTCAAAAGGCAATTGATGATGCAAGGTGGAATCTCAGGACAGAAGTTTAGATGTGATATATAGCTATCAGAATTATCTACATAAATGAAAATGGAAGCTGCTGAGATCACTGAGAGAGTACATAATGAGAAGAAATGAAGACCTAGGACACATAATGGAGGGCATTCTCATGATTATGCTATAGGATATGGAAGATGATCCCATAAATGAGACTGAGAAGGAGCAATCAAATAGATAGGAAGAAAACTAGGAGCGAATTGAGCAGGGAGTGACTGTCAGTATCAAAAGCTATAAAGATATCAAGAAGAATTAGAAATGAAAAAAGCCATTGGATTGAACAATTATAAATTTATTGGAAACTCAGAGAAAAACAGAGTACTTTAATTTGAATAATGAGGTCAAAAATGAGATTATTTTTTGTTGAGTAATGAGGTCAAAAGTCAGATTAGAAGGGATTGACTCAATTGATGTGAGGTGAAGAGAAAGAGGCAGTTCATGTAGATGGCTTTTCTTAGAGTTTGACAGTGAAAGATAGGATGATAGCTAGAGAGGATAGCAGGGTCAAGTGAAGTTGTTTTAAGGGTGAGGTAGGGAGGGAGACCCGGGCATGTTTGTAGGCAGCAGGGAAGAAGCCAGTAAACAGAGAGACTGACTATAAAAGAGAACCTTTGAAGATAAGAGAAAGGGCAAGCTCCCAGAGAAGTTAGGAAGAGAGAAGATCAAGGGCACTAGTGGAGGAGTTGACTGTGGTAAGGAAAAGGGCCACCTTTTCATTATAAACTAGAGCAAAAGAGCAGAGAATGGGGAGCAGTGTGGAAAGGTTTTGTGGTATAGAGAACTACGAAAAGAGGAGTCATGATGAATGGCCTCTGTTTTCTCAGTAAAGTAGGAGGTGAGGTCCTCTGCTCAGAGGGAGGGGTGACATAGAAGGTTTGAGGAGAGAAAAGTAAGTTTGGGATAATTGCTATGGGAAGTGTGACAGAGAGGCAATCATGGAAGAATAAAAGAATTTCTAGGCTGTAATAACCCAATTGAGATAGGGTATCATGAATTTATAGTAGACCTAGTTGACATAGTTTTGAGACATAGTTCCTTTATCAGTGTCGGTAGCATTTGTTCAGAAGGAGAAAAGACATCTAGATGGTCGAAATAATACAGACTTAGGTCTGACAAGCATAAATTGGAATGACAAGGGGCAAGGAATTGAGTGATAGAAGACAATATAAAATTGACCTGGTTAATTAGAGAATAATGATTTAGAGGGAAAGAAAAGCTAAAATAGTGTTATGGGTTAAGAGAATAAGAAAAGGTAGAATAACAAACAGGACATCACTTGAAGATAATCAATGTATTTAGGTGGGGTAAAGGAGAAAGAGAGAAATAAATTGAAGTATAGCAGATTTAGATTTACAAGAATTTCCTAGTTCTGGATTTTGGAAGTAGAATAAAAAATATGGATATGGAAGTAGAATAAAAAATACAAAAGGTGTGATCATCCTTTTGCATGGTTAAAGCAGAGTAAAGGTACAGAACATGAGAAGTAAGGGAGGTTTATGAACCAAGAGGCAAAAGTATTTGGGGACATGTAAACTAATATATATTCAACCAAGTTCCTAACTTCCAAATAAAGAAAAGAGAATAATTGAGGGGTTGCTCATTAACAAAAATCACCAGGATCTAAATAGGATATTAGAGATGATAAGAGAAAAACTCAGTAGAGAAGATATGACTAGTAAAAGGATGACCAGAGAAGAGTAAAAAGTATTCTTATTAACCTAGTGCGTCAGGGGTTATGAGAATAGATGACTCCAGTACTAAAAAGAGTGTTTGGCAATATGGTATTTTAGGGGTATTCAGGTTTTTGTCAGAGTAAGAAATGGGAAAAAGTATGAGAAATCCATTATGAAGGGATATTTGTTCTAAAGGATACAATTGAAAGGGAAATGCAGAGTAGGACAAAGAAGTAGGATTGAGGTAGATGGGAAGAAGATTCTATCTTTATTCAAAAAATCTACAATCCACAGAAATATCTTGAGATTATTTACTTGCAGTATATCTGATTATACAGATCAAAGGATATTGGCTTATAATGTGTCTTGGACCACTTGGCAAGTGGTCCAATCTGGCAAGACCTATATGCCCCTTCTCAGAATAATGTTTTAAAATTATAAAATAAAATACTAAGAATGACAAGGGTAACCACTTATATTGAAAGAAAGATGTAATTTTTCCCCACCTAAATTCATAGTCCCTATGATAGACCTGTGGAGGCCGTTTTGAAAAACATTGGTATAGAGGATATAATGAATAGCCTATCCAATTCTAGTTTTTGCAGTTTCCTATCAAACAGATCCTATGTTGCAAGTAATTATATGGGAGAATAGCTTGTACTGCCTAACGTTCAATGAAAAATATCAGATCTCTATAAGTAGGAGCTTTATGAGTACTACTATTTTTTCTTGTTGATGGAATGAATATATGATTGAATTCAGAAGAGTGGGGAGAGGACTTAATCTGCCATGAAGCAGAGTAGACTCATCTTAAATACACACTAATAAATGTGTGTAACAATTTAGACTTATTAATAAGTCCCTGACTCATCTTTCCAAGCAGTTTAATAGTTTTGTTTCATCATTGGAATATCATTTTATTTCTTCATTGACATATTGGCTGGAATGCCAGATGTAAAGATAGCTGGATGGTTGCTTCAATTTCCTCCTCTTAAATTCATTAAGCTTTGTTTCCTCTTAGGACAAGAAATTTTACTGAAGAGACCATGCTGGGAATATTCAGTGAAAATGGTCCACAATCCTTGGAGTTTGAAAGAATATATATGCTCTTGAAGCTGTTTTTGCCCAAATACTATGTAACTTCTTTTCTTATAGTACAATAAAACATCCCTGCTTCAATAACATGGGGGATTTTGAGCTTTCAACTCATCCTAATGTTACTCCACCAGACATAGTCAGGAATGGATGTATTGATTATAGACTAGAAACAAGACTGATGTAGGTATTGGATAAAAAATCATTTTGGTAATGCATGCAGTGTCCTACATAATTAGGCATGCTTGAAAGTTTTACTTGATCTTCGCTGTCTAACCATTTCTCTGGCACCTCTGAACTCCTTTATATTGCCTGCAATGCACAGGTGGCATGAGTTAATTACTTCCCTGTCACAAGATTCCTCAGGATGGTTCATGGCTATACTAGTCATTTTTCTGTAATGCTCCCTAGAATATCACATTATCTCATGGCAGAGTGGTAATTAACCTAGGTCTTCATTACACATAAAAAAAGACATATGGGCTTAGAGAATTATTAATTATATAATGATTTATTCCTTATCAATTTGAGCTATGATACTTTAATGGAGGAATATAGTAATATCTCCAGTCTTCATTTAAATAAGAAATGGTATTCTGAGGGCTTTATATGTTGCATTATATGACATAAAAACACTGGTCTTCTTGGCAGGAGAATCTGTGGTTCAAAACCAATTCAACACTAAATAGCTATGTAGCCACAGACAAACTTCCTGAAATTCATGAAATTCATTTTCTTATCCATAAAGTAAAAAATGAACTTACTGAAACATTCAGTATTTATCTTAAAGCATTATTCCAAAGATAACAGGATTATACATTAAGAACCAGAAGAGAACTTAGAGACCACCCATCCAGCCTCCTTAGTATAAAATGTTATGATATATATAGTATATACATATACATATATATATGTAAAACAAAGAGCCCCATAATTTTTAGCTATTAATATAAGCATTAATTATTATAATAAAATAGTTATGACCAGCCTAAAGATAAATAAAGATGAATTTTTCACAATATAAATACATCTGCAAATATAGGTCCTATATTTTAAATTTCAATTTCATTCTGGACTGGTCTTTTGATTTTAATCAATGAAGAAACATTTGTTAGGCATCTACTATGTGCCAGTCACTGTCTTAGATACTGGGGACAAAAAAAAAAAAAAAAGCAAAAGGAGCTTACAATCTAATGGGAGAGAGAACAAGCAAACAAATATATTCAAAACAAGCTTTATGTAGAATAAATCAGAAATAGTTAACAGAGGGAAGGCATTGTAATTAAGAAAGGATAGGGAAATTTTCCTGTAGAAGATGGAATTTTAATTGGGGCTTAAAGGAAGTCACATAGATGAGTAGCCATTGTGAAGGAGGGAAAGTACTCCAGGAATAGGGGACAGTCAGAGAAAATGGTTGCAACTGAGAAATGGAGTGTCTTAGTGGAAGAATAGCCAGGTTACCAGTGTTGCTGGATTAAAGAGTACATGTTGGGGGGGTAAGATGTAAGAAGATTGGAAATGGCAGAGGAAGGTAGGTTATAATGGACTTTGATTGCCAAATAGAGAGTTTTGTATTTGTTCCTAGAAGGATATGGGGAGCCTCTGGGATTTCTTTGGAGGGATCACTTTGTTGACTGAATGGAGGATGGGGTGAAGTGAGGAGAGACTTGAGACAGACAGATCCACTAGCAATCTTTTGCAAAAATCCAGGCAATATGATGAGAGTTGGCAATTAAAGTGGTGGCAATGTCAGAAAAGAGAAGGAAGCATAATCAAGAAATGAAAAGGTAAAATCAACAGGCTTCAGCAACAGATTTAATGTTAATAACTCTTATTGTGAGCTTGAGGAACTGGAAGGATAGTGTTGACCTTTGTAGTAATAGCGAAAAAAGAAGGGAGGGTTGAGAGGGGAAGAGGAATTCTATTTGTGAGCTTGATATCTACTGGCTATCCAATTCAAAATGTCTAAAAGGCCATTAGATATGTGAAATTGTAAGTCAGCAGAGAAGTTGGACAGAAAAGGGAGATTTAAGGATCATCAACATAGAAATGACAATTAAATTCATGAGAGCTGATAAACTCACCAAGGGAAATAGTACAGAAGGGAAAGAAAGCAATCTTGAAGGAAAGCTATGATTATAGAGGATGATATGAAGGAAGACCCAGCAAAGGAGATAAAGAGGTCATATCGATAAAAGAAAAATTAAAAGAGAGAGTCTAAAAAACAAAACAAAAAAGAGAAGGAGAAAATATCAAGGAAGTGAGATTGATCAATAGTTTCAAAGGCTGCAAAAAAATTTAAGAAGAATGAAGGTAGAGAAAAGGCCATTGAAACTGTCAACTTACATTATTAGTAACTTTGGAAAGAGCAATTTCAGTGGAGATGAACTAAAAAAGTTTAGCTACAAAGAGCAGAAAAGATATAGATAGGATGATAGTGAACAGGCTAAAAGGATCAAGTGAGAGTTCCTCCTAGCCCCCCAGGATAAGGAGGACATGAACATATTTGTAGATAGTCAGAAATAATCCAGGAAAAAGGGAGATATTGAAAAAAAATGAAAGAGTGGGATGACAAAGGTCTATTTGAACAAGTAGAGGGGTTAGCTTTGGTAAGATGTAAGGCCACTTTATCATGTGAGATGAAGGCAAAGAAGGAGAAAGAGGCAGAAAGCAGCTGAGTGATAGGAAATAAAAAAGGGAGAAAGAGTGAGTTCTTGGCAAATGGCCTCTTTTTTCTTGCAAAATATGAGACAGAGTTCCGAACTGAGAGTGTGGAGGAAGGAGAGCAATGGGAGGTTTGAGGATGGATGAAAAGATTTGGAAGAGCCTCTATAGAGAGTGGGTTAGTGAATTTATAAGGAGGGTACAGTAAGATTGCCTGGTAGCATTGAGGACTTTATTTGAAGTTATATAACATGAATTTTGTAGAGGACCCATTTAGAATGACTTATGACTTTCTTCATCTTCATTCAGCAGCCTGTATAAAGGGATGAAGGCAATGAGTATAGGAGTATCCAAGCCTGAGCCTCAGCAACATAATAAAGGAGCTGAGAATTCAAGAGAAGAATTGAATTGTTTTACCAAAGAGTCAAGATGGGAAGAAGGGGAAAGAGTAGGTACTACAGAGTAGGTCGTCTAGTAGACAATTAAGGAATCCAGGGATCAGAGGTCACTCTGCAGATGAAGATTAGGGTTTATGAAAGAAGGCTGAGGGAGAGTTGAAAAGCCAATTGATTACGATTGGATAAAGGGTTTCATAATTTTGAATATAAAAGTGGTATATTTTTAGGTGATCAAAGACAAGACCATTTTTGTTGGAAAATAGTTCATGAAAGGTTTAGGAACTGAGTGATTCGGGAACTAGAAAGAGAATCAATATGAATGCTGAAGTCTCTTAGTATGAGAGCAGAAGTTGTGGAAAAGAGAAAACTTGTAAGCCATATATCAAATTCATTGAGAAGGAATTAAAGTAACCTGAGAGGGAGAGTGTGATCTGTAGATAGCAGCTACTAAGTTTTATAGGATAGTAAATATGAATAGTATGAACCTCAAAAGAAGAGAGGTTACTGAGTAATGGAGGAAGATGGGAGTTGGGAGTGGAACTTGGAACTTATAAGACTAAGAAAAAGGTATATTATAATCCCAGTAAACCAACGGGATAAAGATACAGTCAATACTGGAAATGTTGACCAGGAAGGCTGAGTTATCAAAGGAATACAGATTTTAGTAAAAAAAAAAAAAAAAACAAACAAAAAAAACAAACCCCCAAAAAGACCCCCCAAAAAACAAAAAAAAAAACTAGTGGAAAGAAGCAGTGGGAGATTTAAGATTTAAGAAGCAGTGGGACATTTAAAATTTAATATGAAGGAAAGTTTGTTACCCATGGAACTGGTATTCCAAAAGGCACAGAGAAAGGGCTGGAGCAGAGCTGGTATCAAACTTTAGAGTGGGAATGTTGAGAGGGATGGGAATGAGGAATCAGGAAGTAGATGTGGAATTGGGATTTGAAAAGTGACCGACTGGAATTCAGAGTCACTGGAATGTGAAGGATATGGCCAGGTAAGAAAATATTCATCATTGAGTGAAGGACATTATTTCTCCTCCCTTCAAAAAACAAGGAAACACAAGATGAGAGGTCATAAATTGGAGGAATAACTCTTCTTTTCCCTGGAGAGTCTTCACTTCCCATTTAGGAGATTGGGATGAGTAGGGAGGTCAAACTCATTGCTATATGTGCTTGTGTGGGATTTGAACCAGATTAAAATGTAAATGAGAAGTGTTTAGCAAAATAAGTAAAGATCCAATACACCATAGATAATTAATGTGTGGTTTTCTCAGTCACTATGCAGCCCACTGGATGACATTGATTCTATTGGGATACTCCCAGTGAGGAAACAATCTCTACCAGAGAAGATTTGATACTTTTTCACAATTTAAGTAGAATGTAGCCTAGATCAGATTTACTTAAATTTTTCCTACTCTTGACCCCTTTCCCCTTTTTGCACTAGAAATCTGTAATGCAACCCAGTCTCCAATCTGGGTTTTGGGCAACATTTGTACATACACAGTGCAAAATGTGCACATTGTATGTTAAGAGCCAAGGCTGCAGTGAAGTTAAACAATGCAGCATAGACAGATACTATCAGAAACATGTCTGATGTCCAATGTCAAGGTGGCAAACAGCCTTTCTTTATTGATAGTCTCAGCTGGAGTTAGTAGGAAGCAAGAGCAAATGTATGTTTGTATGTCTCTGCTTCTCTCTCTCTCCATTCCTGAATCCCTTTTTATCTCTGCCTCTCTACTTCTCTCTGCGTCCTTCTCTCAGCCTGTGGCAAAGCTTGCCATATATATATATATATCTCCTCTAGAATTGCTCTGTGTGTAGCCCACTCAGCACTGCGTAGGTGGATCCTCAGAAGAGAGACACCTGGAGTTACTGCTACATCCTAAGAAAAGATCTAACACCTGTAAGACACAACCTCCCACCTCAATGGCCAAGCCCCTTTTTACTCATGACATGGCATACATGGCAGTTCTCAGAAGGAAAGTTTCTAACAGTGTGACACATAATAAGCTCTTAATAAATATTTTTTGCCTGCCTGCCTTCCTGATTCTGAGGCTGGCTTCATGTCCACTACATTACTTTGTCTTTTATGCATTTTTTCCCATCTCTCACTATGTTCAGCATAATTCTGGATCCTGAAGAAGTATTCAAATGATGATGATAATGATAACTAACATTTATTTATCTCTTATTATATGCTAGGCATTTTGCAAATATTAACTCATTTGATCCTCGCACCAAGCCTAAGAGGTAGGTTTTATTATTATCCCCATTTTACAGATGAGGAAGCTGTCACAGACAGAGATTAAGTGATTTATCTAGGGTCACACAGCTGGTAGGTGTCTGAAGCTAGATTTGAACTGAATTTTTTTTTCAGTGCTCTATCCACTGTGCCATGTAGCTGTCCCCAAATAATGTTGAATTGATTATTGATTGCTTTTCATTTCTAATACGTGACATTATCACTATTCACAATTTGGAAACTTTTTAAAAGAATTATCTTGCTTCCACTTACTTCAGTCTTCCCAGAAATTATACCTTCAGTTTGTGTGAGTCTTCAGGCATGGAATATTTTCTCTCTGCCTCTCTGTCTCTCCTTTCCTCATTTTCTCTCTTCATTTCATGCTTCTTTTTTCCTTTTCTATCTTTTCATGTCTCTATCTCCCTATCTCTCTCTTTATCTTCTCTTCTATCTTTTTTCTCCCTCTTTTTCATCTCTTTCTCCCCTCCTCTCTGTTTTAACATATACAGATATACATGTTCCTATGTATATATGTATACATGCATACGTACACACAGTGCCCATGTATATGCACTATTTTTGTACACTTGTCTATCTTTGCCTATTTCGATTTATATTTATCACTCATCTATCTCTACATCTATATCATTTATACCTATATATTTTTTAACTCTATCACTAAACTGATGATGTTGGCTAGACAAGTCTGCCTATAAGAGAAATATAAGTCATTGCCAAGACTGCTCTCCAGACCAGTTTGAACTTTTAAAGCCTGAGCTTTAAAGTCTTGAGTTTCCACTCATCTTAGATGAAGAATCTGAATAGCAGGTTTCAGAGCATGAGTAGACCCAAATCACAATCACCTCCTGCATATCTGATTACACATTTATTATAATAGTTAACATAACAATAGCTAGCACTTAAGTATCATTTTGGCGGTTTCAAGTGCTGTATATATGTTATGTTATTTGTCCCTCACAATAAATTTACTGGATAAGTGCTCTTATTATCCCTATTTTATGGATTAGGAAATGGAGACTGAGAAAAGTTTTATAATTTCTTTAGAATCACAAGGATAGTATGTGTATGAAATGAGACTTGAACCTGGCTCTTCTTTATTACAAATTCCATGCTCTATGTATCCTCTATATCACTTAACTATTTTGTACATTGATTCTCCCTCAGAATAATGACAAAATAATCCTTGCTGATACTTAAATCCTGGCTCTGAAATCTCCTATTGTTATTTTATTTCAATAAATATTTATCCAGTATCTATCACGTATCAAGTATTTTGCCAGGCTATAGGGATTCAGTTATGAATAATACCAATCCTCAAAGGGCATACAACTTGGAGGTCACTTCACCGCTCTTGGCCTCAATTTTCCACATCAGTGAAATGGGGGTGGTGTCTTGAATGATCTCTAATATATATAAGAAATCAAAACCTATGATCCTATGAATTTATATTCTTTTTCTTTAGTAATTGGAGATAAATGAAAGAAAAACAAATAGGAAATACCCATCAGATATTGGTTCTGCAATTCACTAGTTTATTTCTGATAAAATGAAATTAGATTCCTTCATAATTTGGCTTTCCAGATTTCTTATACATTCTTCTTTTTCATACAAAGGTGTGCTGGTAAATATTTAATAACTGACTCTCAAAAAAAATACATATGTTTAAGTTTATTTTGCATTACTAACATTTTTTCTAGTACTTTCTTAAATCTAGATAATTAACAAAACAATAAATCAAACTTTGATTTATTATTGTTGAGTTATTTACAGTTGTGTCTGAATTTTCATGACCTCTTTTTGGGATACTGCCAAAAATACCGAAGTGGTTTGCCATTTCCTTCTTGACAAAGATATTGGAATGGTTTGCCATTTCCTTCTTCAGATCATTTTACAGGGAAGGAAACTGAGGCAAACTGAATTAAGTGACTTGCTCAGGGTCACATGACCACTAAATATCTGACACCAAAACTTCTCAGGAAGAGAAGTTTTCTTGACTCTAGGCCAAGTACTCTATTATACCACCTAGCTACCCCATATCTCTTGTACTCACATGTAATATATTGTTTTTTCCTAGTAGAATGACAACAGGGACTTGAGAATAGGGACTATGTCTTTTTTATCTTTGCATTTTTGGTGCCAGCATATAGTAGGGACTTAACTAATGTTTATTGATTGATATTCCTTATATTTAAGAGAATTACTGTTCCATCTGAGTATAGCTTGAGAAAAATTCTGTTATTTCTCTGCTTATACACATTCCCACAGAGAAAATACTGATGAACGTATATTTAAAAAATATTTTTATTTTCAAATAACAAACATTTATGCTCTTTTCCCCACCTTCCTATCCTTTGTTTATCACAACATTGTAATACGCATACATTGTTGAGCTAAACAAATTCATATATTGGCCATGTACAGAAATGCATATCTTGTGCTTATATTACCTCTCTGTCAAAAGATGGATACCATGGATTCAACATTGGTCTTCAAGATTCCTGGTTGGTCATTGCATTCAGCTGAGTTCTGAAATTAGAGGTGAAGCAATTCAATTGAATGGATACAAATACACCAATTAGCTTAAGTAATTTACTGAATTTTTCTTTTAAATTTAGTTTCCAAATGGTCACTCTTTGCAATTTTTTACAAATCAGTTTAGATGTTAATCTGAAGGTGATAGTTTGAAGAGACAGAGAGAAAAAAAAGTTCAAACAATATTTTTTTGTTTGTTTATTTTTGGTGGTGGTGATGGTTTTTTGTTTTGGGTTTTTTTGTTTGTTTGTTTTGTTTTGTTTTTTGGATGAAACCCCCCGTGGGGTCATGAAAACAATCACCAAGTTTGATGGTAATTTAATGCCAAGATGCATGCTAGTTAGAAACAGCCACAGTCATTGATTGCTATTCTAAGGTCCAGTTCAGGTTTCACTTATGAGTGAGTTGGTGAAAAAGAGGCCTGAGACACTTTGTAACTTGATGTCTTCTACTCTTACAGCTTAAGCTTCATTCTTAAATTGGATGATCCCTGAAATTTACCTGAACCCCCTGGACTCTGTTGGTTCCTGGCTGAAACAGGTACAGCTCTATTCTTTAGGGATTCAAAAACAAAGCTATCTAATGCACTTTTCTATGTAAATTTTATACCTTTAAATAACTCACTTTACTATTGCTATTTAATGGTCACTTTGTAAAAGTACCAAATACCTAAAAGCCTTGTGTTAAGAAGTTCAGAGCTGATAGAGAGACTAACATTAAATTCTTCTTTGAGTGTTCCAGGAAGGAGCCTTTGGCATTACATCATTATTCTTTCCAAATTTAACTAATTTAAAGGTGACATGAATAAAATATTCATTAAAATTACAGTAGCCATTTATCTGTGACCTTTAACAATGTCCCTATTAACTTTCAATTGACTCACAGTTGTAGATTGAACCTTACCTAATAAAGTATCCATCCCTTTCTAAACCTTCCTGGTAGAGTTTTGATTTACATCAAGGACTGTCTATAAATACTCCACCTTAGCCCATAGCGGTGCTTCTGAACTCTTATTTCTTAAATCATTGTAATGCTCCAAGCCAATATTATTCCTAGTCTATCAGGAAAGGGCTTCTTTATTAAAGGGAATCGGAAACTTCCATGTTAATTGCCATCTCCTTTAATCTACTTTTTTTTAAAGGGACTAAGAAACATCAAATAATGTTTAAAGGGCTGGGAAAAAATATATGTTGCTACCATCAACATAACAATTCTAACTTCCCAGGTGAACTGATTATCTCCCTTTATTTCAGCGGCTGCCAACATTTCCTTCCCTATTTTCTTGTCCTGCTGCCCCGCAAAGCTCACAGTGAAATTTAACACTGAATCCCTTTCAATCAATTTTGAAATTTTTAGTTCTCTTTTCATGATATCTTACATATAAAAAATATGATTGTAGGCTCATTAAAAACTAAAAAACTCATCATCCATCTGAATCTAATCTGACCAAGTACCCAAATTCCAATTAATTTAAAATTAGCTCTAACAGCCATTCATTTCAGTCTGAAAAAGAGTCAAGAAAAATGAAGGGAAGGGTAATAGTGGGATTAGAGCCTTAGCCCTATTTACAACTCCCTTTAGCCATTCCTTCAGTATCCTCAGTCCCCTGGACTTCAAAGACAATTCTCTCTCTTGGAAGAGTTGTCTTATTCTGTAGTGTCCTCGAGGAGAGCTATGTCTATTAAACTTGGCTTTTTAATGGCTCAGAACATTCCTAAGGGAAGGTAGAGTTTTGATTTACATCAATCAATCACATATGAACTCTTCATCTTAGCCCATTTCTGTGCATCCTTATTCATTTCTTAAATCACCCTAATGCTCCAGATCAATATTATTCCTATTATTTCAGTGAAAGACTTCTCCATTAAAGTGGATCTGAAACTCTCCATGTTAATTACTATCTCTGTTAATGCAGTTTTCTTTTTAGGGGATAGCAATGCCAAATGCTTTTTTAATGATGATAAAACACTAAGCATTTGGCAAAGGAATAGAGATTCAAACTTATCTCTTCTGAGTCATTGGTCTAATCTGGAAGTTTCTATAAGCAAAGTGTTACTCTCAAAGCCTTCAGAGTGCTTTCTTTAAAATAAGAGAGAGAATTTTAGCCCAGTTTAGGGGAGATGGGGCTGGTGAACAGGACAATCTTTTGTCTATCTATCTTGGTTTATTTTTATTATCATTGTCAAATAAATTATTAGAATAGACAGTCTCTAGCTAGATAACCAAAACATCATTTAACTGCTTTACCTCCTGATACCTAAAGGAATGGAAGGTTAAATGGCTTTGGAACCTAAGATAATATGACCTTAAGTGAAGAAAGGGGATAATTTCTTCTCTTCTTTTGTAGTTTAATATGCTCTGGACTCACTATTCTATGATCAGCAAGGTGACACAGTGGATAGAATGCAGGGTTTAGTGTGAGGAAGTCTTCTCTTCTGATTTCAAATCTGGCTTCAGACATTTACAACCTGTGTGATCATGGACAAGTCACTTAATCCTGTTTGCCTCAGTTTCTTCCTCTGTGAAATGAGAAGGAAATGACAAACCATGCCAGTGTCTTTTCCCAGAAAATCTCAAATGAGGTCATGAATGAACAACAACATGCTCTGGACTCACTCTCCTATGATCAGACAAGTCACAATTTCTCTACTGTCACCACTTTTATCCTCTTCCTGGTAAGTCAATTCTCACCCCTAGTTAGGTGATACTGAGTAACCCCAACTCTACTTAGCCACTTGAGATGAATTGCTTTGAGGAAGGGATATGTACTTTAAAAATGTAAAAACAAACAAACAAATAAAAAACAGCCTCTTGAGGCCTTCCCACCATCCCCAAACAAAACAACAACAAAAAAACCCAAACCCCAAAACAACTACACTCTCACTTAAACCTCCTTAATCTCTGGAGACAGTAAGATCAAGCATATCTCAGTTTTCATAGTATTGTTCAAATATGTCAATCACTAGGAGATAAATTCTCATCTCAGCTGCTGGGCTGGGTCTCAGTGAAGATTATTCTTTTTTTCTTGAAGCACAAATGCTGGGTTGGGCATAAAATCTGGGTGCTGCAATGCCAGCACACCACTCACCCTTCTAAACCAAAAGGACAAATGTAGAGCACTCTATTTAAAAGACTACAAGGTTTCAGTGGGGATAGCCCAAAACCTCTATCCTTTTAGCATTGTCTCTTAATAGATACTGTCTCTGGAGTCCAAAAGATCTATTGAAAGCACAGTCAAAAAAGAAAAATTTCAAAATAAGACTAGGCTGAGATTGACTTCTTTCTTCTTTGAAAAATCTAGTTCATGCTATTCAGGCAACCAAAAAAAAAAAAAAGTTTCTCCAACCACTATAATGGAGAGAATACTAAAATCAGTTAACATAAAGTCTTTACATGTTCCACACTGCATCCAATGAATTCCCGTTCCATGCCACATAAACTAATAAATAATCTTTGGTCCCAATTTAAATTTGTGTACTATGTCAGTATTAATTTTTTTTGAAAACATAAAATTAATAGAACAAGTTTTTGATTAAAAAGATAGTATATTCATCTAGTTTTTTTTCAAATGATTTGTGATGATATATTTTTGTATCCTTTAATATCCTAAATATCCTATATTCTCCCAGAAGTACATCCAGACGTATAATCATTAGCTTCTCCATATCTAGGTACTCCATCCAAAATGAATATGCATGTACCAAACTCTCATTACACATTTACTGGCTTTAATTTTGCTGACCCATTTCTGAATGGCTGTGATCTCCTTCCAAGATGAGTGGAAGTAACATCCAACTTTCTCCCCACCCCATTTTCACTAAACTCCTTTGAATTTTTATTCCACTTTCTTTTTCACCAAGAGAATATAGATATACATCAAATGATCAGAATTATCTCATGTCCTTTCCCCCTCACTACAAGTACTTCATTGTCAGAAAACTTGAATATTTTCTGGGTATTTTTAAGATAATTCTGTGGCAAGTAAGTTTACTTTCATAACTGAAGAATGTAATTTCAATCTTTCAAAGTATGGAAGCGAGTATAAGCATACAACTCATCAAATAGCTAATGTCCTTCAATGATCAGCAAATTAATAGAATGAACCATTAAGTTTAAAACAAAAGTGTCAGCTCAGGCACATTTATTTAATTGAAGACCAGTGTTCTTATTAGAAGCTCTTAGCCCATCAAATGCATATATCTTGTTAGAGTAAAATTTAGCACCAAGAACAAAATGGTAAATATAGTATTATAACCACTTCCCTAAACTCTTTACATGCCAATTTGACACACTATCAATTCTAATCTTACTATAGCCATTTCCTAAAGTAATTTTAAAGGTTAAAAGTAGCAGCCCATTCTGCCTCTTTCCCTTTCTCTCTCCCTTTCCACATAAAGATTCCAGGGAGACTGAATTATCCCAAATAAGAACTGTGAACAATAGCATCCCTACCACTTGAAAGCTTTCTCTCTATAGCAAATAAAAATGAACTGAAGTAAAACCTCTGGGTTGGCATTTATAGATATCCATGAGTTTGCAGTAATGATTGTTATAGATTGAGGAAGGGATAATGAGCCCTAGGAGATGTCTTCAGGGAAAAACACCAAAAGCTCTGCTATTCTCTATTATTCCTTGGTGGTTTTCTTTATGGTATGTGTGTCTCTGGGGGAAGCTTGACTTTCCCAAGGTCTTCTGCTCACAGAAAGGGTTTGGATGGTGATGAATTTACTTTAAAAAGTCAGCAGCTGCATCTGAACTCTTTTCATGTATGTTATATAATAATGACCACCTATTACTCAGCAGTTATATAGTCTTATGTATGTATTAATTTTCTGAACAAATACTTATTAAGCTCTTATTATATATAATGTGCTGGCTGGTGCGAGGAGTGTTACAAAGATAAGTTTTAATTCTTGACCTTAAGGAACCTAGATGGTAATTTTAATATTTAGTAAAAATCCATTAAATTGGGAAACACAGGTACACAAAAATTATTACAAAAAAGAATATAATTAGTGCATAAAAGTGTCACAAAGCATAATGAGTTCAGGTGAGGGATTAAACATTAGTAAATAGGAATATCAAAGAAGGCTTTATGAAGATACATTTCATATGAGACATGAAGAATGGGCAGTATATTAATATATATCAAGTGATATAATAGTTGTAAAAGGCTTAGCAAAATGCCTAGAACATGATAAGTGCTATGAGTGTTATTATTAATTATTAATTGGTGAAGATGGGTAAGGAAGGACTTTCCAGGTGTCAGAATGATGTGGGCAAAGCAAGAGGCATGAAGATGTAGGACATGTTCAAGAACAATGAACATTCCAATGAAATGGGAAAGAGTTTTGGTTCAAGAGTCAGAGAATTTGAATTCAAAGCCTGTACCTTATTCATTCCTTTGTGAACCTAGTATATCTTTTAACTATTCTCAGTCTCAGTTTCTTTATCTGTAATTGATGATACTCTCTGGTTCTTCTGATTCTTACAAAAAGAATCTATCATCAAAAAAGTGGAAGGAATGGAACTGTATTAAGAATAAAGAATAACTGATAGATAGCAGCCATTGATATTCTTGGGATATCAGAGAATTTAAAGAAGGTCTTTAGCACACTGAGTAGACTAAAGATGGTAAAATAATGCAAGGATATGGACAAGATTCTACAAGATGAGCAGTAGAGATGTATTATTAGCTGCATCATTGGAGTGGAATACCCACACTAGAATATTTGAATATAAGATTCAATAGAGGGATGATCAAGACTTTTTAACAGAAAAGCAATATAGAACAATGCAATAAAGGATTAATTTGGGGTTGATCTTAAATATGAAATAGAGTAGGGAGAGACTGGAGGTAGGAAGATGGAATATGATCCCACTGCAGTAATCTAAGCAAGTGGTAATAAGAGTTTTGATTAGAATAATTATAATAGAAATGATATGGCTTTGTAAATGACTATTACTTTTTCCCAATTTTTTCATTCAACTCAATTAGTAGCTTTATTATTAAGACTCTTGATAGTTCAAATAAGTTAGTATAGACTTCAAAAGACATAATTCAGAGACTGGAAAAAATAGTGAAAAACTTCAGGCAAAATAATCATAATTCAGTCTGCTGTAAATGATATAATGAGTATCAAAGCACCTGTTATGATTCTGAACCTGGCTATACAGATTCTACTGTCTTACTCATCTACAATTGACAAAAGCTAATGCCCAATCATGCCATACCAGAGCAGTGATCAAAAACCTTTGGAAAGAAGTACAAAATGGGTAAACTAAGGGCCTATTAGGACCTATTTGCACATGGCATGACTAGCTGGATATGGTGAAAATAACAGTTGCAACTATATTAAGGTCTTTAACCTTATGAAGCCTACACTTCAAGGACTTTGCAATTGAGACAGGGACACGAAGTTCTGCAAAAAGCAATTATGGCTCATTTTAAAATTGTGTTCATACATGAAAAGTTATAGGAAAAATTCCATGGTACTTAGCTTTCCTAGTGATACTATGTATGTAGATATGCCTCAATAACACAAAAGAGCTGTGATTTCATCATTGTGATTATAACTTCTACCAATAGAGATTATGAAATCTCCATGCCTCAGAAGATGGTCCTCAGGAGCTGAGGTAAACCACAAAATTCCCAATTGGGTGGCCAATCTTCTTGCAATGGCCTTTTCTGAACTAGGCTGGAGTATCTTTAGAAAAAAAGGACAGAGTTTGTCACTGATCACATATTCAGAATTTTCCCCAGGTTTATATGATTCTCCAGATGTCAAATTTTGATGGCATAGCCTTTTATGCATGAATGAAAGAAATAAAAAGGAAGTAAGGAAAGAAGGAAGGAATGTAATTCTTATTTGCTCTTGGAATTCTCATTCAACTCATACCCACACTATGAAATCAGGTTTCCAAAAAGGCCACATAGTATGTTCAGGATACTAGGGGGTGCTCTCTGAGGATTTGGTTTTCTCTAATTCTATTGAGTGCAAGCCCCATTCCAGTGTTTTCCCCAATGTTAAATACCAGTAATTAGAACTCATTCCATGAAATCAATTAAATTTTACAAAGGGACATTTACAAAAATGATATAGAAAAGATATAGGAAAAAAACAGAAATATAAACATTACTCCTTGAAATCTAGGGCAAACTCTACCCTATAATAAACATGTCAGTCCTTGGAGAAAGTTGCTTCAAATTTAAAACAGTTTCTGCAAAATTTTTGTATTAACCTCTGAATGTTTCATAGCCAAGGGTGTGCTCTCTTGTAGGACCCAGAATATTTACAGCAAAATTAATCCACTGTTAATGTGGGTCCCAATATCTCTTCAGGACTGTGTTCATTCACCACAAACTTCAACTAACTCTGATATACAGATCTCTTGTGAATCACTTTCCTGACTTTTTGAAACTCATAAGATCTTGGTTTGGTCCAGTACTCAACACAAGATTAAATACAAATAGACAGAAAAGAGAAAGAAACAAACAAGGACCATGTGCATACAGGTCACATATCTATACTCGTTGGCCAGACCCTGTCTATTATTACAAAAGAAAAAAAAATTATTAAACAGGTCCTATGTGTCAAATATAGGAGGAAATATTGGGATTATAAATTCTAAAACAAAGACAGTCCCTGTATTCAAAGAATTTATCTTCTGACACAAGGAGTCAACTCATATAAGACAATTACGGATATAGAAGGGTCTTCTGGTTGGAAAGTTTACAGTGGTGGTGAATAAAGCCAGAGGTGATCAAAGGAGCAATTATAGAGTTGATGTTCTACTTTATTTTCAGAACTAGAAACTGAAGCATGGGAAGACAGATGGTATTCATAAATGATATGGCAGTTGGTGAACTGGTTTGCATCAAAGTGAAGTGTGATTACATCCAAAGTGAGGATATAATGAGTAACTAAAGCAATCACCAATTGAGACAGCATACTCCTAGGGTAGGAGTTTGGGAAATGAAAGGGAACTCAGACATTTCTGAGACAGGATAAGCCATTGGAGTGGGATGTTGTTATAGGGGTACAAGGACCACACTTCCCAATGCAGAAGTTACAATATTTCATAAGTATTTAGTTTTGTTCATTTGCAAAAGCACTTTTACTTTTATAGTTATTGAACCAACATTTGAATCCTTAGGAATAAACCAGGAGAAGGTAAGCTCCTTAAAGGTAAGAATGGGGCTTTTTCTTTTGCATTTGTATGTCTAACATATAAAACAATGGCTAACACTTAATAGCTAATTAATTGATATTTTTGTATGCACTGAATTATTGAATGGGTCTTCAGCTTTATTCTTCCATTCTCTTCCATTCTCTCAGTCAGCTTTGCTTAATTAGATTGTTCAAAATTAGCTTGTTGGTTATGGTTGGTGATAGGTTAGAAAAGCAATCTTCAGAACTTGGCAATAAGGTAAAGCCTCCATGCAAATACATAACTTCTCATAAAGGTTGCTCCAATGATATTGGGCCAAGAAGAAAGGGTACCCTAGATAACCTCAGTATGTTGATGATAAAAAGGGAATTCAGTGAAAATTTGTGGTGCAAAGATCCAGAGCATTATCACATACACATCCATCATAGCAGCTGGTGCTAAGCAAAGGCGCTAAAAAAGATATTTATAATACCTAAGCTAAGAGAAAGGCTATTCAGCAGTGCAACAACATCAGACTTGTTTAATCCTCTGTTACTGTGCTATTTGTGAGGATAGAGAAGATAAAGGATAGCTGCAAATTGGCATAGATCAAAGGAAAAATGGTACCTCTCTGGCTAAACATAGGTATGTCTCTACCTAAATATACAGATGACACATATGGTATGTCTCTATACATATATGCATTATTTTACAAATAAACATAATGACCTTCATGAAAGTCTTCCTCAAATAATTGTTTTATGAAGGTGACACTGAGTTTTCAAAGGGTAAGCCAATAGATCACAAACTTATATAGAACCTATCATTCTGAAAGGTCTTAGGGCATAAATAATGTGTTTATTGTCTAAAGATCAGCTAGGTTAAGTTTGGATAAATTCATTGTTGGAAGGTTGGGCAGCAAGTATTGATTTATTAGTTGATATGGCAACTAATAAAAACTGTCTTTTAACGTGCAGAGATTGCCATCTGTACCACTGGAAATGTTTCTTGCACTGACAGATCATTAAAATGTAAATGTTTAATTGAATCCAACACATACTAAACACCTACTATGTATAAGAGACCAATTCAAATTCAGCTTTAGACATTTAGCTGTGTGATTTTGGACAAGTCACTTAACTCCATTTGCCATTAAAAAAAAAAAAAAGTACTGCACAGGATAAGCAGCTTGAATAATGTAATCAGACATATAGAAAATCATAAATGAAAGTCAGCTGGATATTTAGTTAGAATTAAGAATAACCAATCAACAAATCATGTGCTCCACTGGTATCTTAAACATTGTGAAGAAATCTAGTGGAAAGCCTTTAGCATTCTGAATGTATCTCTTTGGAAGGATTTATGGAAATATATCAAAAAGTGGTTATACATAGGCTGTAATCTACTTCAATGGAGGAAATGCCCACTTTGGGGAGGCCACATCTAACAAATTACTGGGGAAAAAAAGGTTTCTAACATTCTAACAGCTTTCCTTAGTTTTCTAGTAATACGATTTCTAAGGTGCACTTTGAATTAAATATCACAGAAACCCAGGATTTGACTCTTTTTCTATTTTTCCTGATTATGCAGTCTTTGGGCCATATCCTGCATGAGTTCTTAATTTTTATCCATTTTTTAAAACTAAATTTAAGAGCAGAGAAGATATATATCCTTAGGCCAAAAAAAAATGGCTAAACCACTCCTAATTAAAGATATTACCTCTACTGATTTTTCTAAGGCGTTTAATGACTGAGTTATTAGGCATTCTCGATAGAGAAGTGAGATATTTCCCCAGATAAATTAATTTCATTCTTATAGTATGTGACAATTTAATACAGTGAGATTATATAGTATACATATGCTCAAGAAATGAAAGCAGGACTACATTTCATTGTAGGATGTCAGTTTTCTACTAATTTTTCTGCTTTTCTTCAGTTTTCTTTGCTGGGTCTTTATCCAGATGATCCTCGTTAACCATAGATTTCCCATAAGACTCTTGTCTCTTCTCCCCCTTTACAGTCTTCCTTAGTGATCACATAATTTCTCATGGGTACAATTATCTGCATATGATTCACAATTCTCCAAATTCAGTACTTAGTCTCTCTCCTGAGTGCCAGTTCTCCAGCACCAACTACCTATTAAACATTTAGAACTGGATATCCTATAGGCATTTAAAACTCAATATGTCCAAAACATAATCATATTTTCCTAAAAATCCTTCTTAGTCCTCAATTTTTATGTCATTGTTAAAATCTTCTCTCTGCCCAGTCTGAAAAATTCAGTTTCATCCTCAACTCCTCACTTATATTCACTCCATATATGCAAGCTATTGTCAAATCTTGAGTTTTTGCCTTCAAAATATTTCTCATGTATTTTACATCTACTCTGCTCACATAGCCATTACTTTAGTATAAGCCAACATCATCTATTTCCTAAACTGTTGTCATATCTAAATAGTCTACGTGACCTAGTCTCACCCTTCAACTTAGCTTTGTAATTTTCTAGAATGCTCTTCTTAATAAACTCCAGTGGTTCTATTACATCCAGGGTCATATATATATATATATAGTTTGGCTTTAAAAATCCTTATCAAGCTGTTCTCTTCACTTTTCATTTTTCTTATACTTTGTACCTTCCGTGTACTATATGATGCAGCAAAAGTAACCTATTTTGCTGTTGCTTTTATACAATACTTCACCACCAAACTCACGTCTCTCTGTCCCTTATTCCTGTTATATTTTCCATTCTTCCCACTGTCATTCAGTTTCCCTACCTTTCTTTAAGGTTCAGTTGAACTCTTCCTGCTGTAAGAGATCTTTTTTTGTCCCTACACCTCTACCTTCCATTTACTCAGTATATATCTTTTATTACCTAGTCATCTCCTCATAATTTTATCTATTTTAATGTGGTCTCCTTGAGGGTAGGGACTATTTTTTTGCCTTTCTTGTATCTTTTGCATCAAATAATGGCATACAGTAAGTACTTAATAAATACATGTTGAATGATTATCAATTGATTATTACATATCATGTATCAGCTTTTGTATTATATTTACATATTAAATTTATAAAATAGGTAGAGTAGATTAACACAATGCATATATTCTTCACAACAACATGTAAAAGTTAAGCCCAAAGACCTTGACATATTCCAAAATGCAAAGCAAAGAATCAAGTGAGTTACAGGGTAATCTTCATATTCCCATCTAACTGTATTATTTTTCCTGCTATTTCTATTATGAAATCTTTCTTTAGTTGAATATCTTATGAAATTATGGTAAGCTATCAGCCTATATTGCTCTGGTACCATAATATTTGCAAGTCTTTCCTAACTGAACCTCCTTCATTACATACACTATCTTGCTACACATTAGATGTCATTAAATATCTATTTCATTTGTCACAAATTTCAACACATCTACATTAAATAGAAGACCTGGCTTAAAATTGCTCAATACTGGGCTGTCACTTAGTATTAGACCAGAGAAAGTCGATTTGCTGGCATGTAAAGACCTTAAAAAACAATTTTCATCTGTTGCTAAGAAAACAAAAATTGGCTTTCATGTTGTGAATTTTAATGAAAAAAGAAATTATGTGGACTTTGCTTCAAGAAGGTATTTATGGGAGTAGGGGGTTCATTCCTGGTTTTTCATACTTCTGCCATTTGTCAACTATCATTCTCAATTTTAAAAGAAGTTCATAGCCCTACATAAACAAAAGCTGGTTGCTTCAGAGTTGACATATATACACATATATGTACAAGACTCAACAGAGATAGATAATCAGATTTATCTTGTTTCAATTTCACTTCCCTAATACTTTCTTCATTACAATGGAAAGAAACATTTAAACATATTCTTTAGAAGTCAATTTAACTTAAAGAGGAAAATGATTAAAAATAAAATGTAATTAGAAATTTTTATTGTTAAAATTTATGTGTGTGTGTGTGTGTGTGTAGAATGTGCATGTGTATATAATAAGTGCGCATTATGCACAGAAAGAGAGAAAAGGCCATCTTCTGCATCTGCCCACTGGACCCAGATGGCTCTGGAGGGGAAAGTAAGGCAGGTGACTTTGCCCAGTCCTCCCTCATTGAAATCCAATTTATTTGCATGTCATGGCATCCCCTTCCCAATGTCATTTCTGTCTTTGAGAATGAAGGATACACAGCATATTGTGCACAGAGCACTGTCCTAGGTGCTGGGGAAATATATAATTTGTTTAAATAAGTTAAGTACCCTATATTGCGAGGAGATGATTAGTGAATCAAGACCACACACACATGTGTTCACATACACAAACATACACACACATATCTCACCACACTGTACCAAACACATAAAACCAGATACATCAAACATTCCAACTTCATTGAGACCCTAGGGACAATATTATTAACTGTATAATTGTATAGATGTGGAAACTGAGATAGACAGTTGTTAAGTGACTTGCCCAGGATCATACATCTAGTAAGCACCTGAGACTGGTTTGGTACTTAAATCTTCTTGGCTTTAGAGTTGATATTTTATTTATTCAGTCAACCAATTCTCTAATGTATGATAAGTGCTTAAGAGAGAAGCAAAGTGTTATTGGAGATCTGATGGAGGAAGTTGAATTACCAACTGGATGATTGGGAAAGACATCTTGGAGGAAATAATATTTAAATTACATTTTAAAAGGGTTAGAATTCAAAAGATAGAGACAAGGTGATAAAGATATCCTAAAGTTACAGTTCAATATGTATATGTACATATGTTTATATATGACTAGAGGTAAATCTCTATATTTAACAGTCTATCTATCTATCTATCTATCTACCTACCTACCTACCCTCTATCTATCTATATCTGCTTGCCTATCTATCTTTCTACATGTGGCCATATCCCATATAAGGCAAATCCCTTAGGAATTATTTCATTTATGTCTTTGTATCTGTAGCATTTAACACTTAGGACATACTAGGTGCTTAATTAATGCCCATTGTTTGATTGATTGACAAAGTCATATAGGTTACATAAAACCGGGTTATAAATGTCTTAAATGTTAACTTAAGAAGTTTGAACTTTATTTTGTCAGCAAAAAAGAGTAATTGCAAAATTTTGAAAATAAGAGTGATGCAACCAGACCTCTGCACAAATAGTTATATCTGGGAACCATTTGCTAGATGGATTGGAGAAGGAAAAAGGGAAGGAGAGTCTCTTTAATAATCTATTTCAATGATCTATGCATGTTGTAATAAGTAATGACTATAGAATCAAAAGATTAGAACATATGGATGATATTGCAAAGATAAAATGCACAGGATTTACAAGTCACTGGATATAAAAGGTAAAGAGGTAAGAGTCAAAGATAACAGGGTTTGACTTGGTTAAGTCAATGAATAGGGTTTCATGGACAAAAATAGAGCACATTTCTTTTCAAGGACTTAAAAAAGTTGCCAAAGGAAAGAAAAGGACCAGAGGCAGAATATGGCAAATGTTAATATTAAAGATTTAGAAACAGAATACAGAACCAAAGAAAGGGTGAATAAAGGGGAGGTAGCATGATGTAGAAATAACAACACTGAATGTATGCAGATGCCATCACAGAAGGCACTAGAGGGCACCCCATTCTTCTAGGTACTACTGAACAGAAGTGACAGGAGCTCTTTCCTGCTGCCTCCTTTCTTATATCCAACCAAGATTATCTCCCTTTCCCAAAATCATGCATAATGTGACCTATATAATGCTGTGATGAATAGCTACTCACCTATTACAATTTTTTCAGTAAAATGAAGGCTCACCAGTGATCATTTCTAAGAGACAGAGTGGTTCAGAGTACTACTCGGAGTTAATAATACCTGAGTTCAAATATTGCTTTATATACTTACTACTTTTCTGCCTTAATTTTCTCATCTGTAAAATGAAATGAATGGACCAGTTCTAGACTTTGGATCTTGTGATATGAATTGCTAGTAAACATTAATGACCACTGAAGCATCTCATGTGCCCTCTGGTGAATTTTATACCTCTGGGATTGCCATCTATCTTGCCAGAGCATTCTAAAAACTAACAGACCTTTTCAACTGTCTTACCTCAACTTTACTATATGTGGTGTCTCCTCTAATTGAAATGTGAGCTATTTGAGAGAAGCAACTGCCTTTATTTAATTAATATTTTGGCTCTCATTCACTCATCCATCAATTAATTTGGAATCAAGAGGCCTTGAGTTTGAATACTTACTTTGAGAATTACTGGGAAATTTAGCCTTTCTTGAGCTTCAGTTTTCTCATTTGTAGACTTGGAGGTAATATTTATGTTATCTACTTCAAAGGATTATTGTGAGAAACTTTTTGCAAAATTTACTATGTAATAGGAATAAAAGTTAATTGATTTATTCCATAACAATTAGAAAGGCAAGAACCAAGGGGAAGTATTTTAGAAATCAAGAGAAGTAGAGAAGGATTAAAACTTAAAAAAACCAAAAAGGCCAATGGATTTCACACAGCTTTAGGACAACACTGAAGACTTTTCAAAGAGCAATTTTAGTAGTATGGTGGGGATAGAAATCAGATTGGAGTTTCTGAAAGATCTGAGGTAGGAGTTTGGATAGTATAGATGGGTCAGATGAGGACATTTTTAGAATAGAGAATGCTTGTAGGCAGATGTCAGAAAGATAGTGGTGAAATAGAAATGGAAGAAGGAATGCTTTCTGAAATAAGATACTGGAAGAAAAGAAAGGGAAAAAGATTTAAAGCACTGACATAGGACATTATTCTTAGCAAAAAGTGGGGATACTTTTTCCTTTGAGACATAGAAAGGAACAAAGAGAATAAGTGATGTGGTTAAAAAGTTTTGTAGAGTAGAACACAGTTGAAGATACTCTCATTGCATACCTCAGTCTGTTTAGCAATGTAGGAGGCAGTCATCTGGGAAATATGTCTTGTATAAAGTAAGTGACTTTGTGAAAGAAAAAAAAAGGTTTGAAAAAGATGATATGGGGAATATGATAGAGAACCAATAAAAATAGAACCCAACTTTTCTCCTTCATCAGTTTCTAGCCCTTCCCTTACATTATTTCCTTTAACTCTTTCTGTAAACATTCCCAAATATCTCCAGATGTATTGTCAATATAATTGTCAAATCAGTCTTTGTTATTCCTGAAATAGCTAGCATAATTTCATTCACAAGTTTAAAAATACTTTTATAAATAATAATAATGATAATAACTACAATTTGTAGTGTTTCAAGATTTTCAAAGTGCTTTACATATATATCTTATTTGAGTCTCACAACAACCCTGTGAGGTAGATACTGTTATTTTTATTGATTAGAAAATAATACAAGGGTGAGGTAAAGGGATTTGACTGAGAAGTTCAAAAGGAGAGAAGACATCATTCCATGTCACATACTGTCTGTCTGTCTGTCTGTCTCTCTCTTTTAACAAAGGAGGAAATTGAAGCATCAAGATGAATGAAAGGAAAAACTCAGGATATAATATAGAAGTGAGCAATTTGAATAAGTCAATAGGGTTCACCAGTAATATACTATCTTATATGTTTCCAGAAGAGATTTTTTCAGACTTTTTATATTAATAGTATATTATTTTTTCAATTAGTCTTTAAAAATAACTCTTTATTTTCAAAATACATGCAAAGATAGTTTTCACTACTCACCCTTGCAAAACCTTGTGTTCCAAATTTTTCTCCCTTCCTTCCCCTACCTCATCCCCTAGACAGCAAGTAATCCAATATGTTTTTCTTTTTTTATTTAAGCTTTTTATTTTCAAAACATATGCAGAGATAATTTTCAACATTCACCCTTGCAAAACATTGTGTTCTAAATTTTTTCCCTCCCTTCCTCCTACCCCCTCCCCAGATGGTAAGTAAACCAATATATGTTATACATGTGCAATTCTTCTATACATATTTCTACATTTATCATGCTGCACAACAAAAATCACATCAAAAAGGAAAAAAAAATGAGAAAGAAAACAAAATGCAAGCAAACAACAATAAAAAAGTGAAAAACACTATGTTGTGATCCACATTCAGTCTCCATAGTTCTCTCTTTGGGTACAGATTGCTCTCTTTATCACAAGACTATTGGAACTGGCCTGAATCACCTTGCTATTGAAAAGACTTAATGTCCTTCAAATTGATCATTATATAATCTTGCTGTTATCCAGAAGACCTTTTAAAAAGTACTTATAAACAAAGGGTTAATTTTTTTAAAAAAGGAAATTTTTTGAGGATAATTAAGATCACTTCATAAAACAGATCTTCCTTTGTTATTTAGACCTCTGATATATTATGGCTTGCCCTTGAGTTGAAGAAAAATGCTGTTTTTTAAAAAATCCCTTTGTGTTGTATTATTATACTGTGTGTCTATTTGATAATGTATCATTTTTATAAGAAAGACATTCTTGTAAATAGAATCAAAGAAAGAATGGTGAAGAGAGTATCTTTCAACAAAGCTTGCTATTTCAAACTGTTTTTGTTACTGTAGAATTGATTATCCCTCCTCCAAACCCAATTTTCCTGCTAACTCTTTGATTTGGTAATAGTACCATTTTCTCCACTCACTAAGTCAAGTTGAACTTGAGTCATCTAGATCTGTCTTTTACTTTATTTCCTCCCAAATTGTATTTAATTAGCTCTCCATAAATTTTCATTTTACTCTAGTTAATAGCTATTCAAAACTGTTAGTCATTAGTTGGTCTTTTTAATTTATCCATTTTCCATTCTTTTTATCTATCTACATATGTGTGTGTATACCATATTTATCATAGTATTTGCTGAGTCAACGAGAACACATTATTGCCTTTTTTAAATAGTTCTAAATTGCTTCTCATAATAACTGGACTAAATCTACAACCCTACCCACCTCATATCCCGCTATTGTCTCTTTTACACTATTCATCCTTGACAATTTGATGGATATAAGGTAGAACTTTGTAGTTGTTTTAATATACATTCTTTTTATTAGTGGTATTTGAAGCATTTCATATGATTGTTGATAGCATGTATTTCTTCATTTGAAAACTGTTGATATCCAGTAAGTATCTCTTGGAGATTCAACCCTTCTCCCAAATTTCTTTCAAATAGTCTTCTATTGAACCATATTCATCCTTGAGAGGGAATATTGTACAGTGCATAAAATGCTAGACTGGAAGTAAAGAATATATGGATTAGAATTTTTCTATCTGAAAATCTCATTCACTTAATTAGCTGAGGATGGTTAAGTGATTTAATCTCTTAATGCCTGTTTGCTCCTCTATGCAATGGGAATATAATAAGTATCTGTAATAAGTATTCAACAATGTTATTTGTGAGGTACACATGAGATAATATGTTTAAAACACTTTTGCAAATTTTAAAGTATTATAAATATTTCACTTTTTGTTTATTGTTTTAATTGTTGCTACACTAAAATTATCATTCAAGGAGTACTCACCAATCCTGAAAGAAATTAGTATTATTTAAACATTTTTAAATACACAAAAGACTTAAGTCTTTGCAAATTATAAGTACTTTATAAATATTTGATTTTGAACTTGAATCAATGGATAGGAAAAAAAGTAACTTTTACAGTGTTAACATTATTTAGAAATGCCTACAAATGGCACAGTGGAAAGGGCATTATATCTGGAATCATGAGACCCAATTTTTTTGTAGCTCTGTTTTTTATTCTCTGTGTAGTCCAGAAAAAGTAAATTGACCTCTTTCTGGGTCTCACTTTCATCATCTGTCAAAGGAGAAAGATGAACTGGATGATCTCTGAGGTGCTTTCCAGAACTAAATCCATGATTATTCTATCCTAAAATTAAAGTGACTTCAGCTAATTTAATCAGAATGAGTAATAGAGTGATTGACAGGCAAACTTATTTTAGAATGCCACACTAACATGTGCCTACCTTTATATTGAAATCAAATAATATTGAGATACATATTTAATTTGAAAGGGCAATACTTTTTGTTTTAGAATTTCTCTATTTTTTCATCTTTGACATGGATGGCACAGAAGTTGTCATTTTCATAGTGACCTTTCATAAATACTTATCATGAATGCTGCAATATAATATAACCAAATTTTTCTTGAATTCTTGCTGCTTTTGAAAGACAACTGCACAACTCCACTAATTCTTTGATTTGCTTTTCTTAGGAAATTCTATGAACCATCTTCTTACTTAGTTGTAACTTCCGTCTGTCTTCTGGTTACACTTAGAGCTAGGAGGTCAAGAGAAATATGATTTAACTCTTCCAGTCATAAATATTTCCAATGATTACCAAATAATAAAAATTCCAAATTTAAAATACTGGATTAATATTTATAGATTTAATAGTGTCCTGTTCTTATCTCCCTTTTTTTCTCACATTGTAAAAGTAGAAAGTGAATGGTTAGCACCAAGGGCCATTTTATATTTATATTTGTATCAAAGATTGTTATGGACAAAGAATTATTCACCAAGTGATTAGTCTATTGCTAGTGAGCTTCCCAATGCTTAACTAGACTGGGCCTAAGAAAGCAGGTCATATTCTACGGCCAGGATTATACTTTCAATCTTCAACATGGTAGAAACTTCTAAGCTTCAATAATTCAAGATCTCCATATCATAATAAGGCACTGACATAAAACTTCAAAAAGATGAAGAATAAACACTCAATAAATGTCTTATTGAGCAAAAAAAAAAATCAATCAACAAATATTGAATGCCTACTAGGTACAAAGTATTCTACTAAGTGCTGCAGGGTATACAGAAAAGTATAAGACATAATTAAAGATATGTGTATATGATTCCATGAAACACACTTTAATCATTTAAGTGAGGAGCTGACAAGACAGCATATAGTCAGAGTAGAAAATACTTAGTAATGAATAATCCCCTGAGCAATTATATTAGGTAACCAGGTGATAGGGAAAATTGTTTTTTATTAACTTTTGCTGCTTCTATCTTTCTCTCACAAAAGCTAAACCTGGAGATGTAAGTATTTTCTTTCTTTTTTCCTTTTTTTTAAAACAGTGCAGTAGTGACAATTTATGGATTCAATAATTTCTCACATGCTACTTGAAAAATGTTTCTTTATCCAAAGGTTAACTCCTTTAGGAGTACAAACCTCTAAATTTTCTCTGTTGCTCTATTAGTTGGTACAACTAGATTCGCTGAACTCATAAATCTATCCGTTTTCTAGTCTATAACAGAATAATCCCTGAAATCTCATAGATATAAATGGAATTGCTAATTTTCAATAAATCTGCAGTAACAGGTAATAGTGTCATGGTCCCCCAGTTCCAATCATTTCTGCGATAATAAATGACACCACAGAAGACTCACTTTGGGTCATAAAATTTAGTGATCAGGATACAGATTTTAACCCCCAATGTACTTTAAAACTTCCTATTCCTTTGTTACTAAAAAAGTATGAATTCAAAGAATCAGCTCTTATTTAACACAGATTATAATTTGGGTAGAAAGAAAAACCATGAATTA
This sequence comes from Antechinus flavipes, assembly GCF_016432865.1. Lineage (NCBI taxonomy): Eukaryota > Metazoa > Chordata > Mammalia > Dasyuromorphia > Dasyuridae > Antechinus > Antechinus flavipes. Next base: position 106,417,245 of record NC_067399.1, on the reverse strand, counting down.
AAGTATCAACTTGATGTTGAAAGCAGACAGAAGCAGACATGGAGGTCTTCTAGGTAGACCATTTTGAAATTATATTTTACTACATTTGAAAAAAAGATAGTTAAATAAAACATAATGAATATGAACATTTATTAAAAGCTTTCATAAATGCTGAGGACACAAATAGAATATATAACCATAATTTCTAAATATTTTTATTTATTTAAAATCATGAATAAATAAATATATTTGTATATATGCATATATATAATGATATTGAAACTGCTCTTTTTAAGGGATACATTTCTTCAAAATACTTAATACACATTTGTGTATTTGGTTTTTGAGTGCTTTGAAGAATATTCAACTGCATCTGGGATTTCATTTGTTTAGCTCTTTCTTGAAGTTTTAGAGATCAGAATCCATTCTTGTATGAGTCTTATCTTAAAATTTTCCTAAAAGTTCACCACAGAAGGTTTCATTCAATGTGCTGTAGGCCTTCCTTGTTTCTTTTTGACTTTGGAAGAATGTTGGCACAGCATCTACCTGTTATATCTTGCTTTTGCCATGTTACCAATTTATATCATTTTCTTTTATTCTGTCCTTTGATAGCATCAATTTCTCCTGTTCTTCAGAGTTCTTCTTGGTTGTATATTGTAATTTGCTTTCATCCACTATGTACTTTTCTGTTGGCATCTGTGTGATGCTTATTGTTGGTTCCTCAAAAACATTGATATGTCAAGTCTTGTCATACAAACAAAAACTGATAAAATATTGGTCTTGATATTAGGGGACTCAGCTGTAATGGGAAGTTTTGGGTCAAGAAAAGTGATTTGTAATTTTTCAAAAATAATTTAGCCAGCTCTTTTCCTCCTTTTCATTTCTGGGTCCAGTTTGTCCAGCTATATTGTCTATCCAAAAAATACTCTCTAGGGTGTCCCTCCAAAAACATGTTAAAATCTTAGCAACAGACATTCTCTGTCCATCTTGGCTTTTCTGTGTGGATGGACAAGCTAAAGTCCTTTGAGTAATAACAGCTCTCTTTGTATAAATGCAGAATACCTGTTTTCAGGTTGTTTTTTTTTTGGGGGAGGGAGGGGGGGGGCGGAATGAGGCATTGTTCTTTTTATTGTTTTTGTGACTTTCATTTCCTCACATAAAGTGTAATTTACATGTATAAGTACATATAGATAAATAGTATCATACAATTGGTTAGGTCTGGACTTCCAATAAACAAAATCTAGATTCAAATCTTTTATCTGGTATTCACAAAATGTGTGACACTAGTCAGTTGCTTGATCTTTCCGAAGCACACTTTTCACAACTCTAGGGACATTAATATCCATAGTGTCTACAAATTTTATCTCACAACTCTCTGGTGAGGGTCAAATGATATAATATGAGTGAATCACTTTAAAAACTTTAAGGGATAACACATTAACTATATAATATGTACAGGATCCCATTGGGATAGCTAAATGACACAGAGTATAGGCCCTGAAGTCAGGAAGTCAATCTTCTGGAATTCAAATTTGGACTGTATAATCCTGAGCAAGTCAGTTATCCCTGTTTGTCTCATTTCCAATATCACTGCCAAGAAAACCCTAAACTGAGTCACAGAGTCAGAGTTAACTGAGCAATGATTTAACTAAATAAGATCACAATTTATCACTTTAAAATTTTTTTTTATTTTTCCAAAGACATGAAAAGATAGTTTTCAACATTCATCTTTGCAAAACTTTGCTGCAAAAAATATCAGAACAAAAGGGGGAAAAAAACACAAAAAGAGAAAAAAAGCAAATGACAATACAAAAAGGTGAAAATACTATGCTTTGATCCACATTCAGTCTCCATAGTTCTTTCTCTGGATGCAGATGCTACTTTCCATCACAAGTCTATTGAAATTGCCTTAAATCATCTTGTTGAAAAGAGCCAACTTTATGACAGTTAAGCATTACTTAACCTTGTTACTATGTACAATATTTTCTTGGTTCTGCTCTTTTACGTAGTATCAGTTCATTTAAGTTATTCCAGGCTTTTCTGAAATTCAGCCTGCTCATCATTTCTTAGAGAACAATAATATTCGATTATGTTCATATACTATAACTTATTCAGTAATCCCCCACTGATGAGAATCCACTCAATTTCCAGTGCTTACCACTACAAAAAGAGCTGCTATAAACATTTTTGCACATGTGAGTCCTTTTTCCTTTTTTATGATCTCTTTGGGATATAGAACCAGTAGAGACATTGATGGATCAAAGGGTATACACAGTTTTATAATCTTTTGGACATACATTTTATTATTTTTGAAGATACTCAAGTGAGTTAAACTATACCTGTGTACATATGTGCTATGACTAAATTAAACTGAAACAACATGGGGTTATTTTGGATATGCTAACTTCAAAGTTTTAATTTCATAAAGTTAAAGTTCTTAAGATGGTCACTGGCTTTTTTTTCCTTTTTTATTACAGTTGTCCTTGCCTTTAATTCATAGAATCCCTCCCTTAATTCAAAGCATAACTCAGGTTTTGCTTCCTACATGAGATCTCTCTTGATCTTCTCTCCTAAAAATATTTTGTACTTAACTTACTGCTGTACATAATGTACCTGTTTGGTAGAATGTAAGCTTCTTGAGGGAAGGGTTTATTTATTTATTTTTTCTTTAGTTTGTATCCCATATGCTTAGCACAGTGCTTTGCTCTCAAGAGTTGTTTAATAGATGCTTACTGAACTGAAGAAGCATAGGACATTATTCTGTTCTCCCCAAAAGAACAAAATGCAAAACAAATAAGGCAATTCATTTTATCTTGATTCACTTATTAACAGAACAGGTTGATGGCATTACAATCTAGAATTGAGAATATTTCTCTTCTTTATTTGTCAGCAGAACCTATGTGTAAAGCATATTTGTTTGTCTTTAGTTATGCAGTGATCGAGTTAGGAATATATACCAAATGACATAAAGATTTATATACATATGTGTATTTATTATATATGTATATACATATGACATGATACATAACTCTCTATATTCTATAGCATTATTTGAATATAGGAGTAGCATGATTGAACTTGGCATAAATAAGTGATGCAGCAAAGTCTCCAAAGCAGCAGAAATCCCCAAAGTGCTTGTTTTTAAAATAAACATTTATAATAAGGAAAAAAAAATGTTGTTCCAGTAATCTTGACAAGAAAATTGGTTTCACTGGCCAGGTCAGTGACCTTATGGAAATTAAATGTTCTGCCTTACAATAGAATCTGTGCTGCAAGTACAGAGAGACAGATCACAATATGTTGAAAAATATGTGAATATACTTTTAAGATATCCATAAATATTTAACAACAACACATGATTATTGAGAAAATATATTCTGCACAGCAACCCAAATATGTCACATCCAAGACATTTAAGAGCGGTTCCCACTTTCTTCTGATTAACTCCTTATGAATAGGTTTGGACTCCCTCAAGTCAAAATCATTGATAAGCATTTTGGGTTTACCATACATACTAGAGTTTGGAAGTTACCTGTCTGAGAAATATTGTGTTAACCTTTCCAGAAAGAATATCATAATCATAAGATCATAGATTTCTAGCTGGAAGAGACTCTTAAGGCAAAGCAGTCCAAGCATCTCATTTTTCACAAAAGCAAACAAAGGCTCAGAGAATTTAAGTCCCATGAGGATACATTTGTATTTAAGTCTCCAGCTAGGAAATCTCAGTGATTAGTTTTGAACCTATCTCTTTTTTATTTTAAATCCAGTTCTTTATCCTGTATGCAATACTACTTTTCTAGTCACTTGTCCTATTTCTCATACAACATCCAGAAATGCAATTTTTTTTTTACTCCTTTGAAATAATGAATTGAATTTATATGTACATATATGTTCACATTTATGTATATATATACATATGCATGTATACACACATATGTGTATATTATATATGAATGTATATGTGTGTATGTATATATATATTCAGAGGAACACACATGTGGAGAATCTGGTTTAGAACTTTCCTAGAAACATAAAAAAGGTAGCTCATCCATTTCCTACATTTTGAAAAGAGTAGGCAATACCAAGTCAAAACATTGGGATGATTTCCATCTCTATTTTAACTGATTATTAAGTATTTATTAAGTACTTACTGTATGTTAGGTACTATATGTGCCTTCAGGACAAAAAGGCAAAAACGAAACTGTCCCTGTCCTTTTAGAGCTTACATTTTGTTGAAAGCATATAAGATGCTCTCAGGTAAGATATAAACATAAAATAAACACACAATTAGAGGATACATTTACTATAATTAAAGTGGGAGAATCAGGAAATGCTTCAAGCCTGAGTTAAGGCTTAAAAGGGAGAAAATTTTAGTCATGGAAATAGTATGTGAAAAGGCACAGAGCTAGAGAGGAAATGTTTCATTGAGTAACAAGGAGGCAGTTTGGATGGATCATAGAGTCCATGAGGGGAGTGATATATAATCAGGATGGAAAGGTCATCTGGATCCAGATTGTGAAGGGCTTTTAATATGTCATACAAATGGATAGGAATGACATTTGTGATTTAGGGCACTCCTGGGAATTGAAACACACACACTCAAATACACACATACACTCCTATTTCTATCAGTGCAAGTTAGGGGCCTCTGAGCACTCATGGCTGCTAGGTGATGCAGTGGATAGCTACCTGAACCTGAGACTAGGACGACTCATCTTCATGAATTCAAATCTAGTGTCAGACACTTACCAGCTGCGTGATCCTAGGCAAGTCACTTAATCCTATTTGCTTCAGTTTTGTCATCTTTAAAATGAATGGGAAAAGGAAATATCAAGGTACTAGAGTATCATTGCCACTAAAACCCCAAGGGATCATGAAGGGTCACTTCCAATTGAATAACAGCAACAGAACTCTAACAAATGACTTGCCCAGGGTCTCACAATCGGTATTTAGCTGAGACTAGACTTTATCTTTGGTATTCCTGGTCTGTAGATCAGGGCTCTATGATGCTACCCAAATGTAAGAGATTCACTGAAGCTTCTTGAGTAAGAGAATGAAATGATCAGACTGGCACTTCAGGAATACCAGTTTGGAAGCTATGGAATGCTGGATTAAAGAAGGATAGAATTGCATTTGGAAGGCCAGTTAGGAGATTATTTCAATAGACCAGGTAAGAGGTGATGAGCACTTTGGTCTAAAGAGAGTGGTTACAATATGAGCAAAAAGAAGCATACAGAAAAAATAAATGTTGGAAACACAGAATTGATAAGATTTTCCAACTGATTGGAGATGGGAGGAAAAAAGAGAGTGAAAGGTCAAGGATGATTCCTGGGTTGGGGATCTGATGGGTTGGAACAATGGTGGTACCTTCACCAGAATTAAAGAAGTTAGAAGGAAAGAGGTTTTAAAGAGAAATATGATATGATACTGCTGGGATATTTGTGGAGAAATATCAAAAAGTTTGAGATATGGGATTACAGATCAGGAGAGAGATGATGGCAATATATTTTCGGAACTTATCTGTAGGAAAATTATAGTTGAATCATAGCAACTGATGATTTCACTGAGAGATATGAAGAGGGAGGCCTGGAGAGATCCCTGAAGTTTAGCCAGACATAGAGACAGGACACATGTTAATCTTGGAAAGAAAGTCTTAGGAGGATTGGTCTGACAGAAAGTGAACAACATCATAAAAATCTAGGAAGGAGAACATATTCAAAAACAGCAGATGCCTTTCTATTTAATTCTCTTTTATGTACTTAGGACAATGCTTGGGATACTAGTAATACTTGATAAATACATTTTACTTATTTTTTACTCAAACTCTATACTTACCATTCCTTTTGCCTATTAGGTGTCTCTCTCCAGATGTACTGCTAGAATCTCAAGGTCAAAATTTTCCTTGTTCAGATTCCTACTCCTTCTCATGCAGGATCCTTCTTTTATCTGCACTCTCTCTGATGAAATATCCAAATAAAACAGCTAGTAAATGTATTTCCTGGATATCCTCAAGACTCCTAACTACAAGCCCAGAATCTATGCACTGTGCCACCCAGCTGCCTCATTCTGCAAATATTATCTTATTTGATTTCGATAGCCACCCTAGAAAGTAGATGCTATAAGTTCTACATTACAGTTAATAAGACTGAGGCAAAAAGTTAAATGATTTTCCCCAGGGGGGCGGGGAGGGAGTTCAACATACTGATAAATATGTAAGAACAATCAGATGGAAGGCAATGGAATCAGGAGATTCTTTGCTTCAATTGCTACCTAGATAGGTATTGCCTCAGTCAAACTGAGATCTGTGGAAGACCTTAGTTTAAAAAGGCCAAAGTGTCCCACTACCATCTCCAATCATCCTGATCTATATCTGCCCACTGGACCCAGACAGCTCTGGGGAAAGTGCGGCAGGTGACTGCACAGTCCTCCCTCACTTAAATCCAAATCATTCACATGTCATGGCGTCACCTCCCTGAAGTCACAGGCCTCTTTGAGAATTAATGACAAATAACAACAGCAACAATGACAATCTCTGTTAATATCACTCACTATTTTCCTAAAGAATTAACTTTGATTCCCCCCTTCATCAACCCAACATCTTGTTAACTATCCAAACCCATAACTTCTAAATTCTCTTTTGTATATCTTTCCCCACTTTTGATCCCCACTGCCACTAGGACAGTTTAAGCCTTAACCCTCTCTTGTCTGTACTGTTGGCAAAACCTTCTAGGGGGTTGCCCAGAGTCCAGTTTCATTTTACTTTTCACTGCCACAAAAATATTGTGAAGACTCACCTTAATCATGTCACTCTTCTGTTCAGGTTAGCTACAATGGTTCACTACTGACCACTGAATAAAGTTTAATTACCCTAGTGTGGAATTCCAGGCCTGCCGTGCTCAGACCTCAATCTCCCTTTCTAGTCTCATTTTTTCATTAGTTTCTTTTGAATATCTCATTATCCAACTAAACTAGAGTATTCAACATCTCCCCCAAGTATACCCTGAATTTTACTACATTTTTCTCTTTCAGTTACTTGCTCTTTACTTCAAAATATCTTCTTCCTCATCTCTACCTGCCTAAATTATTCCCATTTTTCATTGCTCAATCTATATCCCATTGCTGCTATAAAGCCCTCCGTGATGTTCTAAATGACAGTAATCTTTCTTTCTCTATTCTTCCACTCTATCTCTCCTATAAAATTGACTATATTCTGCCTGTTTGTGTATGCAAGTTCATTTATGAAGTCATTCTTTGAAGAATTAAAGTAAAACATTAACATTTATCATGGGATTGCAATGTCTTTGAAGACAGACTGTTTTATTCATAGTTTGTATTCTATACATTACTTTACACATAGTAGGTTTTGACTGAAGTAAGCAATTTCAGCTTGCTGCCCCCCTCAGCCCATCTACCCTTGTGTGCTTGTCCTCCAAATCTGAATTATGTAGACTAGACATCTGAATGACTAAGTGGCATTTTTCACTTTTTGACTGGTGTCTGGTGCTGGATAGACATGGCTTCAGGGAATAAGCTTTTGTTGATGTGTTCAATTCCCTAGGAGATATGAATATAGACCTGTGAAGAGTAAGTAAACCACCATCTGGCTCAAACCACTGTTTCTGTACTGATCCCTTTCATAAGCAGTATAAATGCCTTCTTTTTAAAAAATCATAAAAGAAACTTATTCAATTGGCTAGAGTGATAGAAAAGGAATGAATTTTGAAGGACCTTATACTCAGGTTTCTTTTCTCTAGACAGGTTATTTTCTTTGAATTATCATTTTAATTCATGGATTAGTGACAAAAAGAATGTAATACATGAAAAGATAGTCTAGTAATTATGGGTTTCCCTATAGACTGGGACACTGTATCACACTGTACATATAAAACATGAAAATGCTTGAAATATTGTTTTTTATATTGAAAAACAATTTAATTATTTAGAATGTAGCTTTATTTTTCACATGCGGCCAATCATGTTCTGTTATTAAAAAAGTGGTTGCTATGGTTTCCCATTTGGAAAATTGTATTTACTGTATTATAGCTATCTACTGGAGGTGTTGCTTTTAGATGAAAAAAAAAAAAAGCAGACCAAGGAAAATTAACTCCCCAGCAAATTAAATTGTTCATTATAAATGGTGTTTTGATTAGAGCATATAAAAAGTATCCTTGTTGAATTATAAGTCATGTTGAGTCTTTGAAACCTCAGTTTTTTTTTTATAAAAATGCAGATTTTAACTTTAAATCCCCCCCTCAATTTTTCTTCTTAGAATGATCTTTTAATTTTTTTTCAGCTTGAAGTTATTGAAGTTACTTCTAAAAGTTCCCAGATACTATTAGATTATGGAGCTTGCATAAATGACGATGTCTGCCTACATAACAGTACCATTAATCAGATGAAAGCACTATGGATATGGAAAGTGAGGATAGAATTGAGAAGAGTAGGATTGATTTTATAGGATTTAAAGCTAGGTATGACCTAAAAGATTACAGGATCACACAAGGTCCCTAGACACTATTTAATCCAATCCTTTCATTTGTAAAATGAGGGTACAAAGGCCTAGAAAGATTAAATAAACTGTCCAGATGTAATTCGAACAAGTCAAGATGTGAACACAAGCTTCCTGATTCTGTAGTTGTGTTCACATCCTGCTTTCTTCTTTAATCTAACCCCTCATTTTATCAACAAGAAAACTGAATTTCAGAGATATGAAGCAATTATTAATCAGTAAATATTTGTGAATCACCAATTATATGTCAATAACTGTACTGAATCATGGCTCTACAAAATGAAGTAAAAGACTTTTCCTGCCCTCAAGGAGGTTATAGTTTTAATAGGGAACATAACAAATATATACAAACTCAATGCAAGATAAGTAGGAAATACTAATTAATAGAAGGAAGCCACTAGAATTAAGGGGCATTGGGAAAGGATTCTATAGAAGATGGGATTTTAGTTGGGACTTAAAAGGAAGCCAGGGAAGGCAGACAAAGAACATGAGGCAGGAGAAAATTCCATATAGAGAAAAAATGTCCTGATGGACTGTTTTGTTCATGGAATAAACAGAAGACGAGTATCACTGGACTGAAGAATATATAGAGGGGAATAAGGTATAAGAACCCTGAAATGGAGGAACTGGCTAGATTATGAAGGGTTTTGAATGACAGAACTTTTTTTTTTTTTAACCTGAAGCTGAGGTGAAAGGAAGCCATTGGTGTTTATTGAATAGGAGGGTGATATGGTCTGTGCTTTAGGAAAATATTTAACTTTAGGGTCTGAATGGAAGATGGATTGGGGTGAGGAAAGATTGAAAACATGTAGACTCACCAGCAGATTATTGTAATAGTCTTGGGGCAGGGTTGGATAAAGGAGTTGATGAGGACCTGTACAAGACTTTGAGAATGCTGCAAAGGTGAAGCTGAGAAACTTTGGGAACATCTTGATATAGGTGATATGAGTCTGAGTGCGTGTGTGTGTGTGTGTGTGTGTGTGTGTGTGTGTGTGTGTAATCCAGGATGACTCCTAAAAACTAAACTGACAAACTAAGAAGATGGCAATTTGCTCTACAGTAACAGGGAAGGCAGGAGGAGAGAAGGGTTTCTACTTGGTCACCTTTCATCCAAAATACAGTGAATATTCTTAGAGTACTTGATGGAAAATCATTCATAGGTGACTTTTTTTTTTTTTTTAATTAGAGCCAGCTAGATGGCTCAGTAGATAGAGTACTGGGTCTGAAATCAGAATGATCTGAATTCAAATTTGGCCTCCTTCATTAGATATGTGACTTTGGACAAATGATTTAACATCTGTTTACCTTAATCTGTTGGAGAAGGAAATGACAAACCACTCCAGTTTCTTTTCCAAAAAGACTCTTTGGACAGTATAGTCCATCAGTTTAACTCTAACCAGTCTGCTGGTGTCCTTACTATCTTAAAGATAGTAAGTAAAGATATAATCTCCACTTTTGTTTTTCCTTTTCAATCTTCATTTCATTCATTTATTTGCTTACTTATTTATTAGTTCCATCATTAAATCCTGCCCTTGGGAATGGCTATTTTTTTTCTTTATTAACTATATGTTCATAATATTTAGAACAACTTCCTCTTCAATGTCTAAATACTTACTTCTATTCCCCTTTTATGTCTTCTTTAAATATCTTACCCCATTCTCTGGTTCAGTAATAAACTAGATTAAACTGTATACACACTCTTTCCTAGCCTGCCATTAATTTTCTAACATAAAATCATAAGATTTAGAACCTAAAGAGACCTTGGAAATATTCTAATCCAATTTTCATATTTTGTAGATGAGAAGAATATGATGTCTGGAATTCATATTATCTTAGATCTAGAATAGGAAAGGATTTCAAGGTCATTTAATATAACTTCTTCTTTTTATAGATGAGGAAACTGAGGGCCAAGAATGAGGCTTAAGCTTGCATGGGTAAATCTATGGTAATATTTAAAATTCAATTTCTTTGACTCTAGAACAGGAATTTAAAAAAATTTTTTGCATGTCATTTTTTCTTTGGACAGTTTGGTGTCACTTTTCAGAATAATGTTTTTAAAATGCATAAAAATAAAATACATAGGATTATAGAGGAAATCAATTGTACTGAAATACCATTATTAACAATTTTTAAAAGTTAATTATCTCCTGGTTAAGTACCACTGCTCTAGAATGTGCTTTCCAGCTATGTGCCAAGTAGTTATTTGAAGTGTAAATAGCAGAGATAGGATTTGAATTTAGCCCTGGATTGCAAATCAGGTTTCTTTCTTTCTTTCACTAGTATTTTATTCTTCCAGATACATGTAAAGATAGCTTTCAATATTTTGTAAAACTTTGTGTTCTAAATTTTTTCTCTCCTTTTCTTATCTACCCCCTCCCTATGATAGTAAACATATGAAATGATTTAAATATATACAGTCTTTTAAAACATATTTCTGTATTTGTCATGTTGTACAAGAAAAATTAGACCAAAGGGGGGAAAACACAAGAAAGAAAGAAAAAAAGGTGATAATACTATGAGAAGGAAATCATCCACAATTGATCATTACATAATCTTTTTGTCATTGTGTACACTCAGCATCAGTTCATATAAGTCTTTCCAGACTTTTCTGAAATCAACCTGCTCATCATTTCTTATAGAATAATAATATTCCATTACTTTCATATACCATGATGTATTCAGCCATTCCCCAATTGATAGGCATCCAGGTGAACATTCTGAGTTTTTGAAGGAAAGGACAAACCCGATTTCTGCACTTTTGTGAATCAAAACTTTCAGATACTTGATACTGAGTGAGATTAGATATAGATAGTGAAAGAACCCTATCCTGGCATTTTGCTAATGAAAGTGAATTCCAAACAGATAGAAAATAGCACATCAGAAAGAAAAGAAATAGACTGAGTCTGTTGGTAATAACATTATATTCTCTTATTCTTTTGTTAATGGGAATATAATTACAACAGCTAAAACCAACCGTTATAAAGCACTAATTATGAGCCAGCACTGTGCTAGGTGCTTTATAATTATTATTTCATTTGACTTACACAACAACCATATGAGGTAGGTGTCATTTTACAGAGGAGGAAACTGAGGCAAACAGAGGTAAAGAGATTTGCCCATTTACATAGCTAGTATCTGAGACCAGATTTGAATTCAGGTCTTTCTGACTCTACAAATATATAGAATTGACTTTTAAAACAAAATGGTTAGAATGCTTAATAAAATCATTATTCCTTCCTATAACTTGAGTAGGAGAGCTACTTAAAACTTGCTAGAAACATTTGCTTACAGTTTGCTAGGTGATGTCTTCAATAACTAGAGGAAAAATAGAGCTCTTTTCCACTGTTTTCATCATTAATCATTCTTAATAACTAGTATCTATCTACCTATCTATCTATATATGTACATATATATGACATTTTATGCTTTGCTTCTAAAATATTTATATAAAGTATAATATATGAAATTCATTTCACACATACACAATGTTGTAGCAATCCATACAGCATCCTATAATGCAGGAACTAACATTATCCTCATTTTACAGATAGCTAATATCTGAGGCAAAATTTGAACTCAATTTATCCTGATTCCAAGGTCAATGCTCTATAAACCTTTGTAGGCTGCATCTAGCAGAGTTAGGAAAATAAATTCATAAGCACTATGCTAAATGTTTTACAATTATCTCATTTGATCCTAATAATAGCTATGGTAGTTGGATACTAATACCTCCATTTTATAGTTGAGGAAACAAAGGCAAACAGAGGTTAAATGACTTTTGCAAGGTCACAAGTGTCTGAGGCTAGATTTAAACTCAATTATTCTGAATTTCTGAACCCAGCTTTCTATCTACTGGACCACTGGTGTAAAGTTGTATTCTATTTGGTGTCTGGCAAAAGCACATTCACACATTCAGTAAAGGAAAATACATTTCAACAAAACTAAGAACTTTTATGCTTCCTCTCTTTCTTCTTCCCTCTCTTGCTTATTTTCTTCTTTTCTCCCTTCCTTCTTTCTTCCTTCTCTTCCTCTTTCCCTTCCTTCCTTCCTTCGTCCCTCCCTCCCTCCCAATGAAGAGAAGGAGCCCACTTTATCCTGAGGTAGTCTATTCTACTTTTGAATAACATTTATGATTAGGAAACTTTTCTTCCATACCAAGCCCAAGCCTATTCTTGACAACTTTCACCCTACAGTATTGGTTCTGCCTTGGCCTATAGAAAAAGTCCTTTTTCAAAAGAAAGAACATCAGATATTAAGACTAAAATCATATCTCTCCCGACTTTTTTTTTCTGTGCTAACTATCCCCAATTCCTTTGATCAGAGAACACATTGATAGTTTATTATATTCTTTAATTCTTCTATCCATTCCTATTTTTCCAGTGTATCAGGCCTCTTCTGGTTTTACTTTATTCTCTCTATTTCCTTAATCCTTGATTCTTTAGACACCATTATCCACCTTTATTTCCATAGACATCTCATTCCATCACCATTCTTTAATCTTCAATCTGCTAATACTTAAGCTTGAATCACTTTGCACTATCTGCCTTCTCTGTTCATACTCATGCAGTTGAACACCACTGGAGGAATTCACACCATTGCAATTTCATATTCTCTCATTTTAAGTTGACTCCCACTGACATGTTATTATTCAGTTGTTCTAGTCTTGTTTGACTCTTTGTGACTCCATTTGGATTTTTGTCAGCAAAGATATTGAAGTGGTTTGCCATTTTCTTCTGTAGTTTCTTTTACAAATGAGGAAACTGAGGCAAACAGGATTAAGTGGCTTATCCAGGATCGTACAGCTAGTAAGTGTCTGTGGCCATATTGAACTCAAAAAGATAAGTCTTCCTGATTCCAAGCCCAGTGCCATATAATATGCAGGAGCATATTTATTATTATTTTTTAAAATTTCACAAATTCTGTTCTATTCCCCTTAGCAGCCAATACAAATCTTCTCTTCTTTCCTCAAGCTCCTAATGCTTCTTTCTACTATATTTTTACTGTTTCTGGAAATATCCTTATTTCCTTAGAGAGAAAATAGAGATGATCAACTCATAAGTTTATTCTTTTCCTGCATTCTATACTCCAATTTTTAAAATATAATCTTTCCTACTCTCTTGTTCTGTCTTCTCTCCTCTCCTATTTTCTCCTTCTTTCTCAGAAGGAAAAGATGGGTCTTTCTTCTTGCCAAAGTAAACTGTTCTACTGTACCATTAATTTCATCTTCTTTTGTGTCCTCCAAGAAGATGCAGTATGGAGAATTCTCTCCCTCTCCTATTCAACTTTTCCTTGTCTAATTGATGGGGGTGAACCCTGAAACTGTCCTTCTTGACTTTTGGGATGAGCTCTGAGATTCTCCTCTGACAGAGACCCATCCTTCAGGGCAGTTAACTGGTTTCGTTAAGATGGGCCAGGACCACTCCCTACTTAGCTGGAACTTAAGTGGTCTCATTCAGCTGGAGATCTGGACCTGATATAAGTGGTCTCCTTCAACTGGAAATCTATGCCTGGGGGTGGTGACATTGAAGGAATCTCATTCAATAGAAATCCCAGTCTCAGATTTCTTATAAAAAAGACATTTTGAACTCAAAATCTTTGCAGAAGTTTGAAGTAGGAATTATGCTTTGTCAAGGATGCTCTCCTCTTGGCACAACTGCCTACCAAGACTCTTGTTTGCTGTGAAGACATTCTCATCTCAGTGATAACCTCTTGTTATTTCTCTGCCAGGACCTCTTGCCACTCAGAAGTCTTGGCACAGCTGCCTACCAAGACTCTTGTCTGCTGTGAAGACATTCTCGTCCCAGTGATAACCTCTTGTTATTTCTCTGCCAAGACCTCTTGCCACTCAGAAGTCAGTCTTCCCAACAAAGCTGGCTTCTCAGCCAATAATAAACTTGTCTTTTGCCAGTCAGACTTTTGGAGTTCATGAATTACACATTGGACTTGCATTGACCAAAAGGCATTACAACTCTGTACTGCTTCTAACTGCATCATAATGATTCTGCCCCAATTTCCTGTAATTTCTTACAAATATACTCAGACCCTATTCTTCAAAAAGCAAAGAAAAACAAAAAAAATTCTTTTAATCTCAAAATCCTTTTAAGCTATTATCCTACTGTTTCTTTTCATTCCTAAACTCCTATGAAAACAATGTTTTCCCTATCTTTATCACCTACTCACTTTCCAGTGCCTTGTGATCTGATTTCCTCTCTCTATCATTCAAATGAAATTGCACTTTCTAAATTATCAACAATGTCAAATAGAATCTGATTGATCTTTTCTTAGTCCTCATCCTCCTTTATCCCTTGCTAAAGTTAATCATTCTCTTCTAATGGACACTTTCTTTTTTCCCTCAACTATCTTTCTCTTTTGGTTCTCTTCTTACAAATGTGAATTGAATGGTTAAAAAGGCTTATTGTTTTGTTTTTTTTCACCATTTAAGAGTGCATCTTTCTAAATGGGTGATTTACTGCTGCTTATCCTTCATTTTCAAAGAGTGAATTGGATTTAAGTGAGGGAGACATGGGCAAGGTCACCTTTTCCACTTTCCTCTTCAGAGCCATCAAGATCCAATGGCCAGATTTAGATCAGGATGGCTGAAGATGAACCTGGATGCAATGGGAGACCTTGGCCTTTTTAAAGCTAAGGTCTTCAACAGATCTCAGTTTGATTAAAGCCCCCATTCAGTAATTAAAGTGAGGTAGCAATTGAGACAAAGAATATCTTCAAACAAACAAACAAACAAACAAAAAACTAAATAAATCTCAAAGAGGAAGACCCTCAGGGTTCCTGGCCAGTGCAGAAATGATTGCTATTTTCATTTAATCTGAGTCAATCAGGACCCAAACAATAACAAAATGGGTCTTGGCCTGGAACTTATACAAGGACACTCTCAAAATATCTCTTAAGAACTTTAGAATATATTGTATTATTGAGGGGTGAGATACCCTAATAGCATCTGCAGGTCCCCAGGCTGGTGTCACATGTTTTGAGAAAGAATTCGCAGTCCCAGGCCCCAGTTTCCCAGTTGAGGTTTGGCAGAAATGGATTTATTTTCACTGAGCAGTTCTCAGGGAGCTCCTGATTAGAAGGTAGCAGAGATTTGGGGCACAGAGTTCAGTTTTATTTAGCTATTTAGAGAAGCCATCCCAAATGTTCATATAGACTATTTGTGTCTGACCTGTGGCAGAGCATTCTGAGCTCACACTAGTCTGGATCAGCCACAGTTGGATACACTGTAACTTGACTTTAACGAAGTGATTTCATTTTTAGTCCTCTGAGAATGAAGGACAACAACCAAACAACCAACAAACATTGGAGATCAATGAGAATCAGTGGTTTTGGTCTAAGGCATGGTTTAATGAATTAAGTTTAGCAGCCTCATCAGAAAAATTATTTGCTGTAAGAAAGCTGGAAAACTTGGCCAGGTTTGATTTTCTAGCTATATATCTCTTTTGACTTCCCTATCATTCATTGGAACCTTCCACTGAAGACTTTGCAGGAGAAATGCACCTATTATCAGAATCAGAAAGGATTTCAAAGGCTTTCTTCCAAACCATACCTGAACAAATATCTCCTCTACAACTTATCCAACAATTGACAATGCAGCCTTTGGTCAAAGATCACCATTAAGCATAAGACCAGCTACCTCGCAAGGTAGCATATTTCACTTTTGGATAGCCTCTCCTATTTTTGCAGGTTTTTTTTTTTTTTTTTTTAGGCAACTTTTTATTTATTTTTTATTTTTTGAAAGCTTTTTATTTTCAAAACATATGCATGGATAATTTTTCAACATCGATCTTTTCATAGCCTTGTATTCCAAATTTTCTCCTCCTTCCCCCCAACCCATCCCCTAGATGGCAAGCAATCTCATATATGTTATACTTGTTAAAATATACGTTAAATCCAATATATATATAAATATATTTATACAACTATCTTGCTGCATCAGAAAAATCAGATAAAAAAGGAAAAAATAAGAAAATAAAATGCAAGCAAACAACAACAAAAAGAATGAGAATGTTATGTTGTGATCCACACTTAGTTCCCACAGCTCTCTCTCTGGGTATAGATGGCATTCTTCATCACAAGATTATTGTAACTGGCCACAATCATCTCATTGTTGGAAAGAGTCACATTCATCAGAATTGATCATCGTAAAATCTTGCTGTTGCCATGTATAATGATCTCCAGATTCTGCTCATTTCCCTTAGCTTTAGTTCATGTAAGTCTCTCCAGAGCTCTCTAAAATCATACTGCTGATCATTTCTTAGAGAACAATAATATTCCATAACATTCATATACTATAACTTATTCAGCCTTTCTCCAACTGATGGGCATCCATTCAGTTTTTTGATACTACAAAGAGGGCTGCCACAAACATTTTTGCACATGTGTGTCCCTTTCCCTCCTTTAAGATCTCTTTGGATAATAAACCCAATAGAAACAGTAC
This sequence comes from Antechinus flavipes, assembly GCF_016432865.1. Taxonomy (NCBI): domain Eukaryota; kingdom Metazoa; phylum Chordata; class Mammalia; order Dasyuromorphia; family Dasyuridae; genus Antechinus; species Antechinus flavipes. Next base: position 106,400,305 of record NC_067399.1, on the reverse strand, counting down.
TAGATCAAAGGGTATTTGCAGTCTTTTTAACCTTCATCCTCAATACATATATTTTACTAGTGATGTAAGCATCCTGGCTATTCCATGAAGAAGACATGCAATTTCTAGGCTTTCAGTATTTCTTCTTGCTATTCCCCATGTCTGGAGCACTCTACTTCTCCACTATAACTACTGACCTCCCTGGCTTTCCTTAAGTCTCAGTTAAAATCCCACTTTCCATAGGAAGGCTTCCTTAACATCTCTTACTCCCAGAATTTTCACTCGTTAATTGCTCTCCATTTACATGCTTTACATGCTTGCAGCAGACACCCACCTAAGTCACCATGGGATCTGAGATCCTTTGGTTACCTGGTTTAGCCAGGTTGTCTCAAAGTTTATTGGGTTATGGCCACTGTCTGTGCTACAGGTTCTTGGAATCACAAATGAGAGTTATGTGGATCAGGTGGACACCAAAGGTGGAAAGCAGCCTTGTAAAGAACTTGGGTTGCCTTCATACTAAAGGTGTGAAGTCTTCCCTGACTTACACAGGGCAAGCACTTATAAGGTGGTCAGAGGAAGCAATCCCAGGACACTCTCAAGGTCTCTCTTAAGAACTTTAGAATAAATCATATGACATGGGAGACACTGACACAGGACTGCTCGGAATGGTGTGCTTTCATCAGAGAGAGTGCTGTGCTCTATGAGCAAAGCAGAGTTGAATGAGCTAAAAAGAAACATGAGATACACAAAGAAAAGCCATCCCAAATGTTCAGAGGGACTATGTGTCCAACCTGTGGAAGAGCATTCTGAACTCATCTTGATCTGATCAGCCACAGTTGAATACTGTAACTCGGCTCTAATACAGTCATGTCATTTTGTTCCTCTTCAAGAACAAAGGACAACAACCAATCCAAACAATTAATTCTTCATTTATCATGCATACAGTTTGCTTTTTATATATTTCTTTTTATGGTGTTTTCCCCCATAAGATTATCAGCTCCTTGAGGACAGGGCCTGTCTTATTTCTTTTTGTATCCCTAGTGTTTAGTACAGTGCCTGGCACATAGTAGGTGCTTAATAAACATTTATTGGGGTTGGGAAGATTTCCCATTCATTTTTCTTAATGTTTCTTGTTTCTAACTTTCACTCATTGCTCCTAATTCTGATTCCTGGGACCAAGTAAAATCAACCTAATTCCTCTTTCATATCTATCCTTGAGAGATTTGAAAAAAAGCCATTATAAAAGAAGATGATATGCAGAACAAGAGCTAATTATGCAACTTGTTAATCGTTTAGGGAAGAAAGATTACTGGACAAAGAGACTGAGATTAATGCTAAAATAGGATTGTGATCATCTGTGAATGTAAAATATCAATCAATCAATAAGCATTTATCAAATGCTACTATTATGCCAGGCACTGTGAATAATAGCTGACATTTAATACAGCACTTCACATACATTATGCTATTTAATACTCCCAAGAACCTCATGATCTATTCACCAGAGGAATTGTTATGTCATTTTACATATAAGGAAACTGAGAATCAAAGTAGTTAATGGAGCTGGTTACCCAGCTAGCAAGTGTCACAGGAAAGATTTAAATTTAAACATTTAAGCATTATTATATAGCATCTATTATATGCCAGGAACTGTACTAACTATGCTTTATAAATATTATTACATTTAATCATCACCACAACCCTGTGAGACTATTGCTATTATTATCATAACTTAAACTTTAGGAAACAAAGGCAAACAGAGATTATGAAATTTGCTCAGAATCCCCAAACTAGTAAATGTGTTTCTTGACTCTCAAATAAATTTACTCTTCTATAACACTCTCTCTCCCTGCTAGCAATATATACCCTTCCTATTACTTCATAGTCTAATATATATGCATATAAATATATATATATATACATATGAGCATATTCTATTTATATCTCATACATTTACATAATTTTACATATATTTATCTACATCAATATAGACACACAGGGAAAGACAGACAGATAGGGAGTAGGGAGAGAGAGATAGACAGAGAGCAAGACAGACACAGAGAGAGAGACCCAGAGAAAGAAGGGGAAATGAGAGAGAGAGAGAGAGAGAGAGAGGAGAAAAAAAGGTGGGGAAAGAGAAGGGGATATGAGAGAGACAGAGACAGAAACAGAGAGACAGAGAGAGAGAGAGACACGAAGAAAGAGACAGAGAAAGACAGAGAGGCAACCAGGTAGCATAGTAGGTGGAGTATTAGGCTTGGGTTCAGGAAAATTCATCTTCCTGATTTCAAATCCAGGTTCAGATACTTTCTAGCTTTATTATCTTGGTCAAATCACCTAACCCTGCTTTCCTCAGTTCTTCATCTGGAAAAATAAGCTGTAGAAGGAAATGGCAAAGTCCTTTAGTATCTTTCCCAAGAAAACTTCAAAATAGGGTCACAGAGAGAACTAAAATGACTGAACAACAACAATAACAACACATATATGTATATACATACATAGAGTGGAAGTGTAATATTTATAAATATACAGATAATATATGTATATATACATACAATACACATGTTTATGTATTATATCTATCTATATATGTGTATTAACACATATAGTTATTTATTTATTTATATGCACATATACATATACAATTAGGCAGCTCAGTCATTAGAACTCTGGGCCTGGGATCAGGAGGACTGAGTTCTGATCCAATCTCAGATAATAGCTCTGTGACTGTGGGCTAGTTATTTAGTCTTTGTTTGCCTGAATTCACTGGAGAAAGAAAAGGCAAACCACTATCCAGTATCTTGGTCAAAAAAATATATTACAAAGTCACAAAGTGTTGAACATGACCCAATAGTTCAACAGCAATAAATATGCATACATATGAATATGTATATATTTTGGATATGTATTTATGTATGCATGTATATACCTATAATCTCCTCACATCTCAATCAGATGAAATGTTCACATGCACATGTATTCCTAATCACTACAACTTAATATGTAAAGATTTTGAAACAAGTTTAAATGGCAAGTCAACTATTAAGTTTCTTACTAGCCACTGATAAAATGTAAAGGTCACAAAGCAAATATATTATTCTGAGGGGTCCCATGAAAAAAGAGAATCTACTCATATGTTTTCCCCCTTGAAAGGAAAAGAAAGTACATTAAAATATTAAAAAACATGAAAGACATACAATGAAAGAAAATAGATATAAGCAAAACTCATTAAAAGCAGCTGCGTTATATGAAATCCATTTTCAAGACTGGGCCAAAGAAATGATATCAACACACACTTTAAAACTTATCATTATTCTCTTTATGGAAGCAGGGTTTTCTAAATGCACTAGTCCACTTTGCACGAGGAGGTCAAGGGAGCAGAAAACAATTAAGGTCTGAGTTTTTTATAGTTAAAGAAGATGAAAGAAAATGAAAATAATCTTAAATTTGTAATGGTATCTTTTAATGAGAGGAGTAAAAGCCACAAAAGGATGCAAACAGGAGCATGCATGCCAGTTGTACAAACCTTCTACTTAATAAGACAGAGATATACTTTCATTTCAGGGAAGGAGTGTTTCTTATTGTTTACTTTGGAGCTCCTAGTAAATGACTACAGAGCTATTTGAATATGACTCAGTTGCTTCGATGAGAGCTGAGCAATATTTCATCTTGTAGTGGTGGATCCCAGAAGAGCAATCACTCACAGCTTAGGTGGAGTGGGGCACCAGGTCAGAAGGCAAGCGCTATCTCAAATGCTAGTTGGTGAATTTTATGGGCCTAGAGTGTGTTACTATAATTAAGCATGTCTTTTCACTTCAATATATTGCTATTAACATCCTGCTGGACAGCAGAGGAGATATGGATTATAAAAGTCAGGAACAGATGCCTTGCCAGTGTGAAACTTCCTGGAACCTGCTATTCTCAGAGTTCCATCCTTATATGTGTGTTTTTGGGTGTGGGCTAACTACATTCGACTTTCTGTTTCTAAGGAAGTGGAGGGGAGGGGAAGAAGAATTTTTAAAAATCTCCCAAATCTTAGCATATATATCAAATTTTCACTTTCATTAAGGTGCATATGGTTTGTCTTAGAAAAAAAAAAATCATAGGACCATAGTCTCATAGAACTAAAGAGAGATTCTTGCAGATTCTTTAGCTTAAAGACTGGGTCTTAGAATTAGTTTTCTTAAGAAAATCTTTTAAATTCTTTTCTTCTTCCTTTGGTTTTTTTTTTTTTTTTTTTTTTGTATTCAGAAATTCTGTGTGATTTTCCTCTTTTCTACTTCAGTCATTTTCTCAGTCATGTCTGACTCTTTCTGACCCCATTTTAGGTTTTCTCGGCAAAGATACTGGAATAGTTTGCCATTTCCTTCTCCAGCCCATTTTATAGCTACAGAAACTGATGCAAACAGGGCTAAGTGACTTATTTAGGATCACATAGTTTGTAAGTATCTAAGGCCAAATTTGTATTTAGAAAGATGAATCTTCCTGATTCCAAGTCTAGCACTCTAGTCACTGTGCCCACCTCAGTGCCCATTCCTCTGTTATTCCTTACATTAGGATTCTCATGTATTTTGACCTGTCATATTCTTCTGGGAGACCTGTAATCTTCAAGATGTTTCCATATATCTTGTCTTCAAAATCACTATATCTTGCATCTATGGGAATCATATTTTATTTTAATATTACTGCTTTTTTTCTTTTGTTTTTATTGTCCTTCACTTGTATATATTTGAATTCTCAGTAATTATTCTCTCCTGCTTCTTTGGTGAAAATTGCCATTATAGATTCAAGTTTTTCTATTGCATCAATTAGTTCTATTATAGAAGCCATAAATTATTTGAACAATTATTTCTTTCTGCAAACATTCAGAAACATCCTGATGTGGCTCACTGTTCTATTATGAATTTGCAGGTTTCTGCCTCATTGGGTTTTAATTCTCTTTCCTTTGTTTTGATATATGTAATTAGATGTATCTAGACTCTTTTAGCTGATCTAAAGGTAATATTCCTTTATTTTATTAATGATTCCCTTATTGGTTTTTCTGATTATACTTGTGCTCTTTTCACTGAATGTTCTTCCTCTGAGATTTTTGGTTATTTCACTCCTTCCTTTTATTCTTCTATTATTCATTTTCTATCTCTTTCCCCTTTGTTTCCAGGTTATCTGTTAATTATAAAAGAGTAGTACTTGACCTCAAAGCCTTAACATCTCCAGTCATCCTGATCTATATCTGGCCACTGGATCCTGATGTCTCTGGAAAGGAAAATGAGGCAGGTGAGTTTGTACAGCCCTCCCTCACTTAAATCCAATTCACTCACATGTCATAGAATCACCATGGTCCTCTTTGAGAAGGAAGGACAAACAATAAAGTCTTCCTATCTTGAGCAATTCACTGGCTTCTATCTCTGCCCTAAGTGATTCTAAAAGGACAGAACTGATTCTGGATGGATGCTGGATTCTTTCCTTCAGGTTAAGAGTAGATAGCCATACAAATAAACACACACACACACACACACACACACACACACACACACACACACACACACACACACACATCCTACTACAGTTCCCTATGTTCTTAAGTTCTCTGACTGAATTCTGGGCTCAGAAACTCAGGGCATATTTCAGCCATTTGGTTTTCTGTGGCACTGAGAGAGAGGGAGGTAAAGAAAGATTGGGCTGGTGTGCCCCTACCCAAGCATTGTGGGAGGTAGAAGCAGGTGAATGCTAAGTGAATGGGTTAGAAATCTTAAGTTCTCACCTAAGTATTTTCTGCAATTAGTTTTTCAGAATATTACTCTGAGAGGTTTTTTGGTGTCTTGAGTTATGGAGACAGCTGAAATTCTATATCTCTAGCTTACAATGACTATTTAGAAGAGTTTTGAGAGATCTAGAGAAAACATTTAGTCCTCTATGTTGGTGGTCAAATAATGAAGATGTCTCTGAACTATTTAAACTATGTTGATAATTGCATTTAAGTTAGTTTCCTTTGCAACTCTACATGCTTTTTGCATTTATAATAATTATTCTCATAAGTGGTTTCTAGCTTTCACAGGATTGAAAGGGAATCCATGACACAAAACAAGTTAAGATCACTTTATCTAGACCAAATCTCTGAGAATTGTTGTTTGTTGTTGTTGTTATTGTTGATGTTGTTTGTCCTTCATTCTCAAAGAGGATCATGGCTTCAGGGAGGTGATGCCATGACATGCATGTGAATTGGATTCAAATGAGGGAGAGCTGTGCAGTTGACTACCTCATTTTCTCCTCCAGAACCATCTGGGTCCAGTGGCCAGATATAGATCAGGATGAATGGGTTGGCCTGAAAGCAAAGACTTTGGCCTTTTTAAGCTAAGGTCTTCAACAGGACTTGGTTTAATTGAGACAACACCCATTCAGTGATTAAAGCTACAATTGAGGCAAAGAATCTCCTCTTTCACCAAGTCCAAAAAAATCTAAATAAATACAGAAATTAATGAATGATTCTATAAGGAGAAGATCCTTAGGATTTCTGCCAAAGCAGAAAGGACTATTATTTAAATTCTGAGTCAATCAGAACCCAAACAATGACCAAATGGAGTCTAGGACCTATTTTTGGCCAATTAGAATTAGCCTAGAAACTTCAAATGATTTGTCTAAAATTAGACAGCTATTTAGTAGAGTTTTCATGATAAACCTATCATGATAAACATGATAAACTTCCCTTGGTTCTCATTCCTTGAACAAGACACTCCATCTTTTGATTCCAGGCATTTTCACTGGCTTTCCTCTATTCTCAGAATATTCTCTTTCTCAACTTTACCTTCTAGTTTCTTTGACTTCTTTTTAGACTCAGTTGTAATTCTATCTTCAACAGGGAAGCTTTACTGACAAGCCCTGTCCTTACAAATATAATGATTTTCTTTTGTGGATTATTTCCAGTATTCTGTACATAACAAGAGTGTACATGATTATTTGTATGTTGTCTCTCCTTGAGACTGTAAGCTTCTAGAAAACAGGGACTATGTTTTGCTTTTCTTTGTATCAATAGTATTTAGCACAATGCCTGTCACATGGAAAGCACTTGTTAAATGTTTATTGACTTGAGTGACTGATTATTTTATCTGATAGGTTCAGCATTTTGAGATAAATTATTATAGTGTAATCTGAATGACATAACTTCTTCTTAAGGGCTTATTATACACAAAGTACTTGATGTGGTTTGAGCACCAAAGTGATGTAGTTGATGTAGATACCAGATGATGCTAGACACTAAAAGTTGAGGTTTGGGCACATGAAGAATTCACAATGGCCATTCTCTTTGGCAAAAGGTAGATTTTTTTTTTTTTTACAGGAATAGATTCAGACAAAATGGAGGGATACAATAGATTCTGGAAAGGGTAAATACAAAATAGAGTAGAGCAAATTCCTCAATGGAACTCACAATTACCCATTAGAAAGAGAGCATCCCATGAAGTTGGGGCAGGCCCTTAGCTGGTAGGCTAAATCCTGAAAGGGATTCAGCATCCTAAAAGAGTTAGTTGTAAGGAGAAAAAATGGGGTTGAGAAACATAGTGAAGTTAAGGAAGGTACCACATGGTATGGGGCAGGAGAAGTAAGGGGAAAGAAGTGGCAAACTGACCGAGGGAGTACAGCAGTCATGAGATGGACCACAAGTAGATTTTATAGATTTAACCTCAAGAACATGTCTGGAATTTCTGACAGGGAATGGCAAGGTGAGACTGCTCAAGACCTTTACAGAGGGTCTCAGGGGTTTGACATAAAATCCATGACATGGATTTTAGACAGGGACCCCCCTCAGGGTGGAAATATAAAGCTAAACTGATCTGTATCAGTGCTTAGTGCCTGTCTGTCTCAGGGATCAATTCTTTAGTTTCTCTTGGTCCAAACATCATTCAGGATCTTGTCACAACCAGCAAGACATTTTTGCTAGATTATTGTCTTCATTAAGGAAAGGATATTAAAAACTTGTGAAGAAAAGAAAATACCTCTCAGGCAACTGTGAGTTTTTACCCAGTTATTCTTTCATGCAAGCAGCTTGAAGGTTTCCAAATGGCAGACGGAAGGGAGGAAGCAACCTGAAAGGTCCTGAGGCAGCTGAAGTATGAATCATATATAGAGTTGAATTTGAATTAAGAGCTACAAAAGGAAAGCTAAGCTTCTTTGGAAATCTCAATATAGGTCTTTATGGTACATTTTAGGAAGAGGCAGCTTGAGATGAAAGCATGAAATAAACAGATTACCCACATTTAGAAACATCACTCTGACCCTGGAGAACAAACTGAAGTTCAACCAAAGTACAGAGTTTGGGATTTGGGCCAAGGACAGTGATTATCTCATGGGGTCTAGAACTTGATTTGTATTTCACATAATGCAGAGTGTCTTCATTACCTTGTAATCGATATGTAAATAAGAAGAGATTATTTATGGCATGCTTAATCAAAAAAGAAGGATAGCCAAGCTAAATGTATATATGAGAGACCCAAGGGCTTCTGCCAAGGGCAATAAACAAAAGAGGCAAGGTTTGAGAGATTTGCAGCAATGATTAGACCCCCGAGTTAGCTCACTGCCCTTACAATTTATCCAGCTGCTTATACAGTAATGCTATTTAAAAATACTCTCCTAGTGCTGAAAACAACTGCTGTACTTGCCAGGATTTTCATTATCACCTCTGTTATTTAGAATCAGAATCAGAACTAGAGTGGGGAAACTCGGAATTTGTTCTAGGGTGAAAAATACCCGGGGACCTTATATCAACAGCCCAGAGCTGCTTCCTCTCTGCTCTAGCTCATCCTTACAGCAGTGGTGAGAGTGGATAAATTCCAGGATTACTTTTTCCCTTTTTAGAAGTGACTGCATTCCAGGTGAATGCACCTTTCTTGTGCTGCCTCCTACCTTAGTTCCTCATTCTCCTCTCTCTAGTTGCTTATCTTAAGATCAGACATTGCTTAGTTGTGGTTTGATTTGCATTTTATCAGGAAAGCAAATTTTGGTAGAGGTCTAGCAAAAATCTTACTGATCTAAAGTCAATATGGAGTTGCTTTAATTTTGTTATTCTCTCCCTCTTTCAAAAATAATGGCATTTAAAAAAATCCTTTATAAAAGCACCAAAGAAATAAAAAGAGTTGTGATTTTTTTTTTTTTTTTAGACTCATCAAGCTAAACTTGGACTTTTGGAAACATCTGTTGAGTTGGATCCTAATCAAAGAATCTCAGATTCTCAGAATGGAAAGAGACCTCAGAGGCCATCTCTTCCTTACTATACTTGCACAGTCACCTCCTTTTCAACATACCCACTAAGAAATCATCCAACCTTTGTTTCAAAAACTTTAGTGACAGACAATTTCTTCGCTTTAGTCTAGCTTTTTCCACTTTTAGGTAGGTCTAATTGTTAGCAAGTTTTTCCTTGACTTAAGTCAAATCTGTCTCTCCGAAATTCAAAATAAAAAAGTTTGGCAGTGGCTGTGTGTGTGTGTGTGTGTGTGTGTGTGTGTGTGTGTGTGTGTGTATTTTAATTATTCTAACAAAAATGTTCCAACAGCTCTATTCATAGTATTACAGTCATAGTGTAATAAAATTAAAGAATTTTAACATACCTCTCAAGTTAAAGAACTTGTAATTATTCCCTATTTTTTCTTTTCACATCAGATTCAAATTTTTCTGCCTAAACATTGCAAGGTCATCTATAATTTGGTCTCATCCCACCTAACCAATATTATTTCCCACTAAACCCCAATATGTACATCTCATTCCATTTCCTTTAACCTGATTTTTTTTTTACTATCCCTTCCTGACATCATGCTTAAATCACATCAGCCCTTACTGACACTGTTTCTCCAAAATGAAATAGTTTCTATCATCCTTTCACTTGTCAATTATATGAGTCATCTCTTAGGGACCAGGTCAGGTCTTGTTCCCCACCAAACCTTTCTTGGCAATTCTAGATGACTATGATCTTTCCTTTTTTCTCGTCTCCTTTTGAATTTTAGTCAAATACACAAAATTTCTGTTCTCATTTTTAATTTTTTTTCACACTTTCTTCTTATATTCCTAGTGTCTTCAAGATAGAAATTGCCTCTTACCTCTTAATTCCTCATTCTATCTTTCACAGTTGTGGATATCAATGACCTGATAAGTAAGTACTTCTTGATATATGAATATATTCAAATGTATGAGATTTGATTTTTAATTCTGCAATTTGAAACAACTTGTAAAATGTTTCGTATACCTTTAGTATTTATATAGATATAGCAGATAATTTTATTGTCAATTGGTGTGTGCATATTAGAAAATATGACATTACCTTGGTTTTTCCAAGAGGCTCAATGAACAATGGGAGACTGTAATATAATATAGTCATATAGAACTTTATGGATTACAAATTGCAACCTACCCAATGATAGCAGGTTATTCATGTATTACACCCAATTTATAAATGTAGAAACTGAGGCCTGAAACAAATAACTCATTTCCATAAGTCACATACAAAAATCAGTTTTATTGTTGGGGAAAAGAGTATATATAACATTAGGCCTTTCTCAGTAAAATTTTCCCTAAAATGTAATATTAGATGGTCTTGACAAGAAGACCATCTAAATGATGAAAAAGAAACTCTCTGGCAATTAAAAAATAGAAAATTCAATTGCTTCAAAATATCAAATGTTTAATTCCCCCTCCCCCCACTGATATGTCTTATAAAAATCCTGATACTTTAAATAGGAAAGTCCTCATAAATAATTGCTGACAGATGATTCACTTGCATATGATGAAATGATCATGAGTCTTGCATTGATTTGGTGTGTTCTTAATGTGGAGTCTGTGAACTTAAAAAAAAAATTCTGATTACTATGTTTCATTATAATTTTTTTTCTTTTTTAGTTTTGCATATTTGTGTTTTTAAAAATTGTATCTAGCAGTGTTAGACATATATATAGCATATAGACTAATTAGGTTCCTTCCTTCCTTCTTTCCTTCCTTTGTTCCTTCCTACCCTCCTTCCTTCTTTCCTTCCTTCCTATTACTTAGTAGTATTTCTTGCCTACCTGTTTTAATTAGACATTTCAAAAAGCAGCTCAGGTTCTTTGGTTTCTGATTTTCATTTTAGCACCCAGAATACAGATGCTTCCTCTACTGAGAAAAACTATCTTGTTATTTTCTGCTGAAAAGTAGTCAGGGAATGGCTCTTCTTCTGAGTATCCTGTCACCTCCTTAGTACTGTCTTAACACAATAGATAACATCCCTCCTGCTACTTTTCAATCTATTGACAGTTCCCTTTGCCTTAGGGCTTTCTTCCTGTAAAGGGATATGTATTTGAATCTTTGGTTCCTCAGGCTAGGAGGGAACTCAGGGTCACTGGGACTTCTGTGATCCTGTTTGCCACTGTCTCATCTTTGGCTCATTTAGGATTTCTTCTGCTTTATGAGTTCAGAGTTGGTAGTAAGTTTCTGTCAAGGTCATAGATGCTGTTCACAGTCATAAGCAATTCACCACCACACATCAGTAGACCACCTCCCAGGCTTCTGGAAACTGTTCTCTGAATTCCCTTCAAGCGAAAGATCTGTACAGTTGTACACTGGAGTAAATTTCTACCATTTCTCTCATGCATGGAGTTGTAATTTACTTATTTTGACTTGACTTAATAAGGGGAGCAGGGAGAAACGATAAGCCATTGGCTGATTTTCATTTCATTATAAAATGCATATATGAAATACTTTTCCTGTTAAAAAACAGTGGAACATGAATGAGATGGAAGGGGGGGGGGGTGAGGGGGGTGGATGTCCAGTGGACCAATAGTTTAACTTAAGGCTACTTTTTTGAACTACATTGTGGAAAAAGTACATGACATTCTGGAGAAGATAGTTGGTTCAGGGAAATTGAAAATGTTGATTTGGTCTGAGGCCCTAATTATACAGGAACATTTGGAAACACTGGTCTATTTAAAAGTACCAGAAAGTCCTTCCTGTTACTAATAGGTTTTATAATCATATCATAAGATGTATATAATTTAGACTCATCATTATTTAGTTATTTATCTATGCACATATGGAAAGATATTATCAAACATTGGATGGCAGGTCAGACTCAGTCAAGGTAACCTGGTTTTAAGACTTGTCCCTGACACATGTTATCTTTTGGGATCCTGGACAAATGATTTAATCTCTCAATGTCCCAGGGAATTTTTGAAACTATGTCATTAGATATAGGCTTGTTGCTGATATGCACCAAAAGAAAGAGTCCAGTCATTTAGGAGAGTTTCCAATACCAAATTAAATCATAGGCCTGGACAGCCAATACCATGATCACCTACCCCATCCAAAAAGAAAAATCCTGAAAACACAGGAAGTTAAAAGTATTAGGAGATGATAAAAGGGAATGTTATGATTGGATGGCAATGCAGGAGTTTGAACAGCAAGTGCTGAAGGAATTAGGAAGAAGGAGAAATTGCTATGGATTATAGTAGTCAAGGAAAGCTCCCCAGATGAGATGGACCTTGATTAAGCTGGAATTTAGGAAAAGAAGGGGAATTGGGTGCGATAGAAAAAGAGAAGGATTGTATTTTCAGAGTGGAGAGAGGAATGATCAAACAAAAGCAAGGTGGTATAGGGTGTGCTTAAGAGATAATAAGGGGTCTTTTTTTGGAAAAAAAAAAAAAGGAGGGCATAGACTGAATTAAATCACATTGTCTCTATTGGTCTTTCTGTTCACTAGAAGGAATTGGAATTCAGATTACTTCTCAAAGCTCTATAAACCTCCTGAGGAAGAGGTTTTAGTTTGTTCAGAGCAGTTTCTTATAGACTTAGAAATGGTACTGCAGTATTTTTTAAAATTGTAGATATAATAAATCTTGTCTATTAGTTCTTTCTGGTGGTGATAAATATTAACAGAACCACAGCATCTCAGAGTTGAAAGAGACCTTAGAGACTGCTTAATCCAACTTACACTAAACACAAAACCTTAACTCTGACATATCTGTCAAGTGGCCATCCAGTCTCTATATGAAGATCTAATGTGAGGGAGAACCCACTGATTCCAGAGCAATCCTTTTTAGGTTTGTCATTACTTAATTTATGATTTATCTATTCCAGTAATCGCTCCTACTTGTGGCCTAATTGATTTTATATGCTCTTACAAGATACTTCCCTTTCATCCAAAATTTCCAAAAATCTCTTCTCTAGTCTAAATGTCTCCATTTCTTTAAATTAATCCTTATGTAATATTATTTCATCATACTTTCTACTTTCCTCTGGGACATATTTTATTGATATCCTTTCTGAAATGTGATACATAGGATTGAATGCTAATTCCTGATGCAATCTGAACAAAGCAATGTAGAGCAAGGCAATAACCTCCCTTGTCTAGATACCATGACTTGCTATTGAGGTCTAGGATTACTTTAGCTTTTATGATCCCCATATCACACTGTTGACTCACTTTAAACTTGCAGACTAACATAATCCTTGGAACATTTTCAAAGGAACTATTTTGAAGACTATTTCCACTATGTACTTAAAATGTAGATTATTAAAATCTAAATACTAAATTTAACATTCACCTTAATTGATTTCATCTGAGCAGATTGGGATTATGGCCTATCTAGCTTGTTGAGAATCTTTTTAAAATTGATTTTGACTCAATTATTCAATTATCCAATTATCTATACTTACTTGAGGGCATTTACAGATTTGATATACATGTCCTCTATGGCTATCTCTAAACTTTTGATGGCATATGGGAAGAAGTATGGTATTGTAGAAAGAATTCTGGATTCAGAATCAGGAGACATGTTCAAATCCTGATTCTTTTTACTCTCCATTGTCCCGTCCACCGGGACCTAGTAATTCATGGGGTGTCGAGGAACGACAAGACCTGCAAGAGAAATGGGCGAGAAGGAGGAGGGAGACTACATTGCGGTGGGAAAAAAGTCTCATTTATTGAAAAAAGGAGCTTAGTTATATATGGTTTGACTTCCTGCGTTTTCTGGGGGGACGGAAGGGGGGTGGCAATGTAAAGAGAAGACTGTCAGAACACGGGTGTGGCTGACCTCCTGGGGCATACTCATTATCTAGTTCCAGGGCGGATATGGCCGACTTCCTGGGGCACACTCATTATCTTGTCTCAGGAATTTAGGAATTATTGTTTGTTTACAATGTTTTAGCTAACCATATCAGAGTTTATGCATAGGTCATCACGTTCTTCTTGGCTCTTCTTTGTTTCCTGTCTCCAACACTCCATGTGGCTTTGTATATATTGCCTTTTGATTTCTGGGAGCTGTTTTCCTCATCTGTATATTGAGAATGTTGAACATAATGCCATTCCTCTCTAAATTTATGATTCATGCCCTAAATAGTCTATAGGCCAGTACCTCCATTCTCCCAGCCTTGTTACTAATATTAAGATGTTAATAGCATTTAATGAAATGTTTTTTTCCCATAAAGATAGGTTCTGAAATGTATTGCTTACGTAGGCTAACATGCTTTCTAGGTAATGGTCTAGTCAGAATCTCTTAGCTTTAAACCATCTAAAAAAGAAAATATTTTTAAAATGAGTTAGATGTCTTAAATTTCTTAATTTAATTTTATTTATTTATTTTTAGTATGGTATGATTTCATTGGATTGTTGTAACAAGGTCATTTATATTTCCAAGAATCTGTATCATGTTCAGTTAATAAACCTTGTAGTAAAACCATCTTAGAAGATGGGATAAACCTGGTTGAGGATAACTAATGGACCGCAAACATTCATAGCTATACCATCTTGATGTTTGTCTTGCCATTGGATTTCAATGCCTTTGGAAGAGAAAAGAAAGATTCAAGACTTTGTGCATTGTCTCATTTAAATCCAGGTCATGTGCAAGTCAAGACAACCCTATAATGTCTTTATTCCTTTATAAAGATAATTTTTTTTTTTATTTTGGGTAATGTGCTTGGCATAGTGTAAGGCACATTGTAGGTGATTAATAAATGTATCTTCATTCTACTATTACATCCCTAGGAAATTCATAATCACATAACTTTCTGATAGCAACTTTGAATTTTGAAACTTTCTCTCTATGTGGTCACTCAAATCAATATTCCTTCCATTTACTCACTTTTTCACTGGCCTTCTTTGTCATGATTAGGCAAACCATTTTTCAACCTTTCTTGTTATAACAAGCTCTTGTTCAGCCAAGCATGGTTGTGCTACAATGGTGATTTCAGGTAGTTCACACCTGTAATCATAGCTACTGGTGAGACTGAGGAAGGCTTATCTTTGTAGTTCAGGCTAAAGCTACTTTGTAGCTGAGCTGGAGAAGACTAAAGTGATACTGTGTTTGCACTAAGTCAAACACTTATCTTCTAAATCTCTAGGAATGAAATAGCAGAGGTTATTCCTTAAGGGGAATGAACTGGTTCAGGTTGTAAAAAGGAGCTGTCAGTGGTGGTATCTCCCCATGAGAAGCTCATTCACTTCCATTTTGGGTGAGATAGAGAGGCTAATCTTGAAAACAAGTAAAAAGGTCATATACATATACCTTTCTTTCTGTATTCTCTCCTCTCATAGAAGTTGTTTCAGGAAGATAGCCTTAACTTAGGAAGCCACATTTTACTGATCTTTAAATCTATGGTCTTAAGTTTTTGTGAAAGAATAGAATCCTTTGTTCAAGTGCGAAGAGGTCCACCTATGGTGAGGGCTGTTTTTGTGTGGCTTGAATAGAGATTTGTAATCTCTTCTCTTCCTCACCTTGTTTCCTACCAGGAAGAGAAGCAATTTGAGGCCCCATAGATCACCCTGCTCCCTTCAGAGATAAATAGGGTCCTGGATAGATAATTCAGCTCCCTACTTTTATAGACAAAGAATTTGAGACCCAGGAAAGTTAAGTGACTTGCCTACAATCACACAGAGAGCAGATTCTAGTCTCCCCACCCCCCCTCCCCGCCCCAAATGCCAATTCTAAAATCAACAAACATAGTGAATAGCAAAGAAATCTATTTATTCAAAGCACAGCAAAACAGAAATTAGAGAAGATATTAACAAGAAGACATACATTTACACTGGATCAGGTAGAGTTGAGGAGGAACACCATTAATCATGGGGTAAGATTTCATTTCTTTATGGAGGTTATTGTTTGCTCTTGTATGGAAGATAAACTATTTAGGTGTTCTAGTTAAATAACAAACAGCAGTGACCTCAGGAACTTTTCTCAAGTCTTTTGGACATTTAGCAGACAATACAGAGTGAAGAAGTTCTTATCAGAAAAAAAGATAGCTCAGTTCAACTGAGAGAGAAAGTCCTGGTTCACCTAAAGGGAAATTGCTTTAAGTTTCTATTGAAACTGGTTAGAAATAGGGACATGATGGAGTCTGCCAGCTCCTTTCATATTTCCCCAAAGTCTTTTTCTTCAGCAATCCGAAGTATGGTTTGTCTCTTCAATTTCCCCCCTTGTCTCTGGAAATCTAGAAGTACCCCCAAACAACTCAGTTCTTAAAGAGTCTGAAAAAGAAACTTGAAGCTTGAAGAGTCTTGAAGGAAATTGAAGAAGACTACAAAGCTTGTATTCTTACTAACTCTACCCGTTCCCATGAAGGGCAAGGCATTTATATCTACCAATAAGTCCCACAACAATATGTTTTGAGAAAGGGCTTACATTAAGTATGTAATAAAACTTGTAAAAATCTTAAAATGTGTTCTATATTTTCTCTTGAAAATATCCTAGAATATCTTTTTTTTTATTTATTTATTTATTTATTTTTTATTTTTTTTAATTTTTTATTTAATAATTACATTATATTGACACTCGTTTCTGTTCCGATTTTTTTTTCCCCTCTCTCCCTCCACCCCCTCCCCTAGATGGCAAGCAGTCCTTTATATGTTGGATATGTTGCAGTATATCCTAGATACAATATATGTTTGCAGAACTGAACAGTTCTCTTGTTGCGTAGGGAGAATTGGATTCAGAAGATATAAATAATCCGGGAAGAAAAACAAAAATGCAGATAGTTTCCATTCGTTTCCCAGTGTTCTTTCTTTGGGTGTAGCTGCTTTTGTCCGTCATTTATCAATTGAAACTCAGGTCTCTTTGTCAAAGAAATCCACTTCCATCAAAATATGTCCTCATACAATATCGTTGTCGAAGTGTATAATGATTTCCTGGTTCTGCTCATTTCACTTAGCATCAGTTCATGTAAGTCTCGCCAGTCCTCTCTGTATTCATCCTGCTGGTCATTTCTTACAGAACAATAATATTCCATAACATTCATATACCACAATTTACCCAGCCATTCTCCAATTGATGGGCATCCATTCATTTTCCAGTTTCTAGCCACTACAAACAGGGCTGCTACAAACATTTTGGCACATACAGGTCCCTTTCCCTTCTTTAGTATTTCTTTGGGATATAAGCCCAATAGAAACACTGCTGGATCAAAGGGTATGCACATTTTGATAATTTTTTGGGCATAATTCCAGATTGCTCTCCAGAATGGTTGGATTCGTTCACAACTCCACCAACAATGCATTAGTGTCCCAGTTTTCCCGCATCCCTTCCAACATTCATCATTATTTTTTCCTGTCATCTTAGCCAATCTGACAGGTGTGTAGTGGTATCTCAGAGTTGTCTTAATTTGCATTTCTCTGATCAATAATGATTTGGAACACTCTTTCATATGAGTGGTAATAGTTTCAATCTCATCCTCTGAAAATTGTCTGTTCATATCCTTTGACCATTTATCAATTGGAGAATGGCTTGATTTCTTATAAATTTGAGTCAGTTCTCTATATATTTTGGAAATGAGGCCTTTATCAGAACCTTTAACTGTGAAAATGTTTTCCCAGTTTGTTGCTTCCCTTCTAATCTTGTTTGCATTAGTTTTATTTGTACAAAGGCTTTTTAATTTGATGTAATCGAAATTTTCTATTCTGTGATCAGTAATGGTCTCTAGTTCATCTTTGGTCACAAATTTCTTTCTCCTCCACAAGTCTGAGAGATAAACTATTCTATGTTCCTCTAATTTATTTATAATCTCGTTCTTTATGCCTAGGTCATAGACCCATTTTGATCTTATCTTGGTATATGGTGTTAAGTGTGGGTCCATGCCTAATTTCTGCCATACTAATTTCCAATTATCCCAGCAGTTTTTATCAAATAATGAATTCTTTTCCCAGAAGTTAGGGGCTTTGGGTTTGTCAAACACTAGATTGCTATAATTGACTATTCTGTCTTGTGAGCCTAGCCTTTTCCACTGATCCACTAATCTATTTCTTAGCCAATACCAAATGGTTTTGGTGACTGCTGCTTTATAATATAATTTTAGATCAGGTACAGCTAGGCCACCTTCATTTGATTTTTTTTTCATTAATTCCCTTGAGATTCTCGACTTTTTATTGTTCCATATGAATTTTGTTGTTATTTTTTCTAGATCAATAAAATATTTTCTTGGAAGTCTGATTGGTATAGCACTAAATAAATAGATTAGTTTAGGGAGTATTGTCATCTTTATTATGTTTGCTCGGCCGATCCAAGAGCACTTAATATTTTTCCAATTATTTAAGTCTGACTTTATTTGTGTGGAGACTTTTTTATAATTTTGCTCATATAATTCCTGACTTTCCTTTGGTAGATAGATTCCCAAATATTTTATGGTATCAACAGTTATTCTGAATGGAATTTCTCTTTGTATCTCTTGCTGTTGGGTTTTGTTGGTGATGTATAAAAATGCTGAGGATTTATGGGGATTTATTTTGTAGCCAGCTACTTTGCTAAAATTATGAATTATTTCCAATAGCTTTTTGGTAGAATCTCTGGGGTTCTCTAGGTATACCATCATATCATCTGCAAAGAGTGATAGTTTGGTTTCCTCAATATCCTAGAATATCAAGAATCACAGTAGGGATTAGTAGGGAGTTGGATTACATGACCTATAAATTATAAATTTATTATCCATCTTATGATTTTCAGTGTTACCTGAGGCAAAGAGTTTGAATGAATTGATTAGGGTCACATAGTTCATAAGTGTTAGAGATACATTTTAAACTAAGGTGTTGACAACCATGCTCAGTTCTTCATATACTACTATACCATGGTTTGTGATAGGAAGGAAAGAAGAAGAAAAGGGAAAAACATAAAAAGGAAGGAATATAAGAAGGGGGAAAAGAAGGAAAAGAAAGAAAAGGAGAGAGAAAAGGAAGGAAAGAAGGAAAGGAAAAAAAGGAAGGAAGGACATTAGAGTCACACTAACTCAAATAGAGTTTGGGGATTTGGGAAAGGTGATAAAACTTTTTTTTTCTGTGAAATAGAACTGAAGGTCATAGAAAACGTCTCATATCACAGGTCTATTGGGGGTGGAGTTATTGAGATATCAAACATTTCTAATTTTAAGATTATTATTCAAGCATGGAGACTAATGTTCCAACATTGCCCAAATGAATCTCATTTGGAAGCAATTGACAGAATAGTGAGTATTAAATAATCTTTTAATGAATTTTGAAGAGTCTTATTCAGGTCTAAAGGTTAAAGCTAGGCATTTTGAGAGATCTATATTGGCAGCTTCCTAACTTTTAATGTGAAAAGCAATATATAACCTTATATAACATAAATAAGAGCATGTGTTTCTTGGTAATAGAGAAAATCTCAAGCTAGAGCACAGTTGCCATAAAAATGAAGGTAAGTGAGCATTTTTATTATTATAAGAATAAAAAAAAATAGGTAAGATTTTCCTTTTTCTGTCTTGGTATTCAATTGCCCTCATAATCTAACAGGATTGCTCATTACAGTCCAGCATCACATAGATGAAAAGACAAACTCACTTCTGTCACTATGAATCGTGGTCCAAGTATATAGAGCATCAAAACAAAAGCAAAAACCTTTATAAACTGCCTTCTATGAAGTCTTTATATTACTTACTTTTTTTTTCCTCCTACAGAGACATAGGATCTCCATGAATGAGGAACCTAAAACACATATCTTTGACTTTCTTTTTTAAAAGGTCAATACTCAGCTATTTAAAAATAATTTGGGATCTTAATATTTTAGCTAAATAAACTTTCCTAAGATTTTGCCATTTAATTTTTTTTCATAAACATTTATTTTGTGTTCAGCAGTTTGCCAGTTGCTGAGATTATGTAGATGAAAACAATGTGGAACCTATTATTTAGAAGGAACTTCTATTTTCTTCCTGTCCCATCCCCACACCTACTCTCCACCAACCATAAAATACTCACAGGTAAGTAAATACGATATATATATATATAAGCAAATGCAAAGTAATTTTCAGGATTAGAAAGCTCTCATTCTGAAGGACCAGGAAAGGTTGGATTTATAATCAAAGTTTACCTCAGGTGTTGCCCTTCCACAAGAGGAACTAGATCAGGTAAAGTTGAGGAGGAATACTACTAAACATGGGGTAAGAAAGTTTCATTTCTTTACAGAGATTATTGTTTGATTTTGGATTGAAGATAAACCATTTAGGTGTTCCAGTTTAATAATAAACAGCAGTGATTTCTGGAACTTTTCTTAAGTCTTTTGGGCATTTAGCAGACATGAGAGAAAGATGTTTGAATAAAGAAAGAAAGTTCCTATGTTAATTACTACTATATTCCATATGATACAATACCAGAAATTAAAGCTCTTACTTCAATTTCATGGATTTCCTGTTAAACAGACTGTCAAGTCCCTAAGAATCATTTTCATAAGCTTCTCTGAGAAGATAATTTTATCTCTCTCTTTTTTATTTAAACAGAACCAGTCGTCTTTTCACCTTCTCTACACCTGTTAAATAAACTTGTCATTTCTACAGCCAATTCAGGGAAAGAGTTCTCCACTCCTTTCCTCAGAGACCTGGATATAACCTTTCAGGTCTCTGGGGTCAACCTTCTACCTTCTCTGAATGGTTGGCTGCATGATTTGCTAGTCACAGCCGTCATTATCATCCAGCTTGGCATATGCCTCTAGGGTTTTCCCATTGAGCAGGGGTCTGAACTATGCTGCCCATACCTTCTCTCACCAATTATAAGTTCTGCTCAGTTTTCTAAAAGACTGCAAAAACATATCAACATCATTCCAGGCCTTGTAATGAGGAAGCAATTTCCCCTTATTATAACTGACTAAATATGCATGGGCTGACCCACCAGTCCCCTCACTCACCCTTCCCCCATCCCTCTAGAAATCATATTTCATCCTCACCATTTCAATTTCAAATCTCCTTTGCATTCCACTTTCTTTCCTTCTCTTTCCCTTGATCCTACTTCTGTTATGTTCTTCTTTCCTTCTTTCTTTCCTTTCTTCTTTCCTTCCTTCCTTCCTTCCTTCCTTCCTTCCTTCCTTCCTTCCTTCCTTCCTTCCTTCCTTCCTTCCTTTCCTGTTCTGAATTATCCATTTTTTTCTGCCTTGCTCATTACAATTCCTTGGAATCTGCTACTCAATAAGATAGGGCAGGTATTTTATTTAATCTTTCCATTGTTTTTTATCAGACTGTTCCCCACTATTTATACTTGAGATGTTGGCAGAGAACATAGTCAGGTCTTGCTAATGATAGCTTCCTTTATCACTTTCCAGAAACTTGGGGATCTCCTTGCCCCTTTGTATCTGAGAAGTTGGTATTTTTTTCTGTCACATTGACATCTATTGGCTAAACACAATACTGTTGATAGAGAACACCTTGAAAATTCATTCTTCAGTATGATATGAAAATCATGGGAAGTGTATATATTTTGTTCTTTTTATATATCCAAGAAGAGATGCTTCAGTGGGTAATAATTATCTTAAATTTGAGATATCCATGCACATGAACATCAGGATTTCT
Organism: Antechinus flavipes; assembly: GCF_016432865.1. Lineage (NCBI taxonomy): Eukaryota > Metazoa > Chordata > Mammalia > Dasyuromorphia > Dasyuridae > Antechinus > Antechinus flavipes. Next base: position 106,378,549 of record NC_067399.1, on the reverse strand, counting down.
ACTATGGAAAAGTAAGTGAAGAGAACCCTGTCTGAAAATTGTATTCTTTGGATGCATCTGTCTTTTTTTTCCCTACCTCTGTTTTGGTTTCTAGTCATTTGTATATTCAATAACAAAAGATATAGACTGTGAGCATGTTTTAAATCAAATACATGTATAGCCCAAGCATATACCTTTCTGGTTTGGACAATTTGCTATACAATCAGTCGTATGGTACTGAGGAAGATAGGATAGACTAAAATGCCCAGTTCTATTGAAAGGCTGTGATAAATTATTCTCACTCTCAGGTCAGCTACTCACATTCTCCTGTGCCCTGCTGTGATGCATTTGCCAATCCTATGATAGACAAAGGATATTTAAAGTTTAAAGACTTATGATGTCCACCCTTATTTCAACTTTTGGATTTTGAAGTTGCCAGGTTAGAGTTCTGGAATTGTTTATTATTTTTTCCTCCTAAGTACAATGCCTATAATTTGGGTAAGTTATCCAATGTTGATGATGACTACTGAATTTTGATTGAGGCTTTCCATAAGTGTGATTAACTGTTCCAAAGTTTAATACAGGTTTTCATTCAGTTGTGCTTCTATTAAAAACCATTCATTAAAATAATTAAGCAGAAATCTTAAATAGCATGAATATAAATTTACATTTCATAGTATTATACATTTTAGAACAAAATCTATTCATATTACAAGTAGTTTTTGAACTTTTCTCTGAAAGATATTATGAAAGTTGCTGTTAAACGGACAATGGCTCTCCCCAGTGCTTAGAGAAGAATAACAATCTCATTTATGAATCCAATACTGTTTAAGATAGCACTTAGGTGGCATAATGAATAGAGACCCCAGCCTGAAGTCACAAAGCCTTGAGTTCAAATTTGGCTTCAGATATTAGCCATATGACTCTGAAGTTATACTGTTCACCTCAGCTTTTTTTTTTTTTAAAGTTAAGTTTATTTATTTTTAATACACATTGTTTTATGAATCATGTTAGGGAGAAAAATCAGAGCAAAAGAAAAAAAAAACATTGGAGAGATAAAGAAACAGAAAAAAGAAGTGAACATACCATGTGTTGATTTATATTCTCTTTAGTTCTTTTTCTGGATGCAGATGGCATTTTCTACCTAAAGACTATTGGGATTGCTTGGGATCCCTGAACTGCTTAGAAGAACCAAGCCGTTCATAATTGATCATTGCACATTCTTTCTGTTATTGTGTACAATATGCTCTTGTTTCTGCTTGTTTCACTCAGTATCAGAACATGTAAATTTTTGTAGACCTTTCTAAAATCAGCTTGTTCACTTTTTATATAACAATAAATAATATTCCATTACCTTCATGTACCACAGCTTGTTCAGCCATCCCCAACTGATGGGCATCCGTTCCTTTTCCAATCCTTTGCTACCACAAAAAGAGCTGACACAAACATTTTATACATGTGGATCATTTTCCCTCTTTTTTTGATTTCCTTGAGATACAGACCCAGTAATGGCACTGCTCAGTCGAAGCATATTCACAGTTTTATAGCCCTTTGAGCATAGTTCCAGATTGCTCTCCAGAATGGTTGGATCATTTCACAACTCCACAAATAATGCATTAGCAATTTTCCCACATCCCTCCCATCATTCATCATTATTTTTTCCTGTCATTTTAGCCAATCTGAAAGGTATGAGGTGGTACTTCAGAGTTGTTTTAATTTGCATTTCTCTAATCAATAGTGATAGAAATTTTTTTCATATAATTATAAATGGTTTTAATTTTGTCATCTGAAAATTGTCTGTTCATATCCTTTGATTATTTATCATTTGGGAAAAGACTTACATTCTTATAAATTTGATACAGTTCTTTATATATTTTAGAAATGAGATCTTTATCAGAAATACTGGTTGTACAGATTTTGTTCCCAGCTTTATATGTCTCTTTTAATCTTGTGTCTATTGGTTTTGCTTGTGAAAAAAAACTTAAATTTTAATAAAAGTTGTCCATTTTGCCTTTTATAATGTTCTCTAGTTCTTTTATCATAAATTTCTCCCTTTTCCAAAGATCCCAAAGACAAATTATTCCTTGTTCTCCTAATTTGTTTATAGTTTCTTCCATTATGCCCAAATCATGTATTCATTTTGACCTTATTTTTGGTATGGAGGTATGGAAGTATAGGGTAGATCTATGTCAAGTTTTTGACATATTATTTTTCAGTTTCCCAGCAATTTTTATCAAATAGAGAATTCTTATTCCAGAAGCTGGAGTTTGGGGATTTATCAAATACTTGATTGCCATAGGCCTTGATTATTTTGTTATATGTAGATAATCTATTCCACTGATCTAGCACTCTTTTTTAGCTAATACCATATGGTTTTGATTACTGCTACTTTGTAATTTTTTTTAGGTTTTGGTTTTAGCTACCATACTTTTTTTTTTTCACTAGTTCCCTTGATATTCTTGACCTTTTGTTCTTTCAGATGAATTTTCTTATTATTTTTTTCTAGTTCTATAACATAATGTTTTGGCAGTTGAACAAGTAGACCAAGTTGAACAAGCAGAACTGTCATTTTTATTATATTAGCTCAGCCAAGCCATGAACAATTTATATTTTCCAATTGTTTAGAACAAATTTTATTTTTGTGAAAAGTTTTGTAATTGTGTTCACATAGTTCGTAGATTTGTCTTGGCAGGTAGACAGTAATTTAAAATGGAATTTCTCTTTCTGTCTCTTGCTTATGGGCATCCTTGTTTCACTCCTGATCTTACTGGGAATGTGTCTAACTTCTCTCCATTACAAATAATGCTTACTGTAGGTTTTAGATAGATGCTGCTTATTATTTTAAGGAAAGCTCCCTTAATCCCTATGTTCTTTCATATTTTTAATAGTATTTTGTCAAAAGTTTTTCTTCATCTATTGAGATTATTATATGATATCTGTTGGTTTTGTTTTGCCTCAATTTCCTCATTTGTAAAATCATTTAAAAATGGTAAGCCACTTAAGTATCTTTGCCAAGAAAACACAAATAAGGTTACAAAAAGTCAGACATGACTGAAAAACAAGAGAATAACACTTTTTATCTTAGGCTTCCGGCAAACATAATGCACCCCATTTGGAGTTGTTCCTAGTACAGTTTATGGTCCAGCACTGGAGTTTTGATAACCAAAATCACTTTATGCCAGGATTCCTTCAGGCTGTCTCCTATTACATCTTTAACTGCCTTAATAAGAAAAGTTTATCTCATGCTATGAATCTCTGGAATGTCATTGAAGTCAACTATCCTATGCCATAGATCAACTTCTGCATGTTTGATAATTTTGCATCTCTCCCATCCTTACTTTGTCTAGAAGAAGAAAATATAAGTTTTCCTAGTGACATATTTTTGTGATGCAATGGATAGACTACCAGGGCTGGAGTCAAGAGAAGACACATTTTCCTGAGTTTAAATCTGATCTCAGATCCTTACTAGTTGTGTGACATCAGGTAAGTTACTTAACACTCAGTGTCTTCATCTATAAAATTATCTGGGGAAGAAATGGTAAGCCCCTCCATTATTTTTACCAAGAAAACCCTAAAGAGTAAAAAATGACTGAAATAAATGAACAAAAATATATTATATATTCACAGTGGTATGCACTGTGCTATGGTATTATAATTTGAGTAGGAAACTCTAGAAATAGTTAGGTGGCATCATAGACAGAGCACTAGATCTGAAGTCAGGAAAACCTGAGTTAAAAATCTAGTCTCAAATAGTTACTAACTGTGTGACCTTGAAGTTAGTCTCTGGTTGTCTGTTTCCTTAAATGTAAAATGACAGTAATAATAGTACCTGCCTTTCAGGCTTGTTATGAGGATCAAGTAAGATAATAGTTGTAAAATATATTGAACAATTCCTGACACAGTAAGTGCTCTTAGAAAGACTTATTCCATTTTCCAATCAGGAGACTTTTTTCCTATCTGTAATGTTCTCTTTTGGTTTTCTGGAGGTCTTGGAGCACAGCAGCCTTCTTTTGGTAATTACCACAAGAATAGCCAGGTATAAAGTCCAAATCCTTTATTATCTCCTTCACAATGTAGTTTCCTTGCCTGGGGCCCAGCTAGCTTTCTTGAGAGCCTTTCAGGAGTCTTGGTTTTAGTGAAGAAGTGAAGGAGGAGAGTCTGCCACCACGGTTGTGTGAGATAGAGTGAATAAATTTGTCTCTCAGCCCCCTAAGAGACCCACCAGGACCTTGCCTGAAGATGGAATGAATCTCTCTCCTTGGCTCCCAGAGCTTGAGCTCCTGCCTCCAGTTCTCTTGTTTTCTCTGGCTCTAAGTGAATCTTGTAGAACTCTATTAAATACTAAGTACATGTACTGAACTAGAGAACTATTCATCACCATGCTAATCTAGATAACCATTGTATTATCAATTCCACTGAGTTAGAATCCTTGTTTCAAGTTCAGAGTTCTGGCCCATAACATCTTTCTATAGTGCTTATATCCTTTAGTTCCTTGCTTGTTGAAGTCATAGCCTGTGCCATTCATACATTTTTAATAATTGTTACTTTTCTTCAAAAAAATACTATTCTATAAAGCATGGTCTCTGGCACAACCTTAATTCTTTTAATAGGACCTGAAGGAAATCAAAGCTGACTCATTCCCAAAACTTTAAAAATAACTTTTTTTAAAAAATTAGAAGATTGTAGAATGCTATAAGCAATAACAATTTTAAGTATTATCCAGTCTAATTCTTGCCTTTTCAGAAGAGGAAACTGAGACAACTAGAAGTTAAATAACTTTGCAAAGATCATAAAACCAGCAGTATGAGTCAGAGGTGGAACTTCAACCCAGATCTTTCTTATTCCAAGGCCCACTCTGCCTGTTTCACCTTTATATATCATCTCTCAATCCATCTACATAGATGTGTGTGTGTGTGTGTGTATATATATATATGTATATATACACATATATATACATATATATATATATATATTACATGTATATATAACTATATCCCTGTCATTTATTATCTACACAAATATTGATATATTATATATATGTGTATACATATATATTTGTCTACAGAGGTTAGGGTATTTTTTAACAAATATCTAATATATTAATATAATATAATAATATAACATATGTCTACATAAATATAGAGTATATATAGATATATATTATATGCATTTGCCTATCTGCATGGATATACTAAAGAATTATTCTATATGTATGTATATAACTTCATAGATACGGCTTTGGAATATGTATATATCCTTCCTTTCTTCCTACTTTCCTTCCTTCTTTGTATGTCTATCTATCTAGAAAGGTATAGATAGTCACCTATCCAGAGAATTAGAGAGAGGAAAAGCTTCCCTCAAAGTCAGGGAGACCTGACTTCCACTCCAGTCTCTGACATATTTTGGCTTTGTAATTCTCAGAGAGTCATTGAATAGCCAATTCTTTGGCAGCTCTTTAAGACCATAAACTGAAGATTATATGCTTATCTGCATTTTTAGGAGGAATTTTCTCATTAAGAATACCCCATAGAGAAATACCCACAAAGAAATCATGAGTTGAGAATTCACATTTATAATATTGAGCTCTCTCTATGCACACACACACACACACACACACACACACACACACACACACACACACCTGTCCCTCTCTATTTCATCTCCTGCCATCCCTAGCTTCCTTTAGATTTCATATAAAGTTACACTTTCTACAAGAAGCCTTTCTCAGTCATACCTTTTCTTAATGTCTTCCATCTGTAATTGCCTATATCATATTTGTACATAGTTTACATATTGGTCTCCTTCCTCTCCACACTCCAAGCATTTAACAAAGTTCTTTGCACATAGTAGATGCTAAATAAAGACTTCTTGATTGGCTTTTCTGACATTACAATATAAATACAATATTAGGATATATAAATAGAATATTCCAAAAATCTTAGTGTAGTTTTAAGAAACTTCTTAAAACTGCACTAAAATTTTTGGAATATTCTGTATAAAATCATTATTCACCTTCCCTGAAATAGATAAAAAATTTTATCTCCAGGTCAGGAATACATTTAAAAAGCCACATTGAAGACTTGGGATGGAAGACGTCATCTGCATCTAGAGAAAGAATTATGGAAATCAAATGTGGATGGAACCATTTTATTTTCACTTTTTTTGTATCTTTGCTTTTTCTTTCTCCTGTCTTTCTCCTTTCGGTCTGATTTTTCTTGCACAACATAGCAAATATGGAAATATGTTTAGAAGGACTGTACATAGCTCGTCTATTGTTATGGACCAGAACTTGAAATAAGGTACTAAGTGGAATTGAGGAAAAAATGGTTAAATCTAGTTTAGCATTGACTTAATTTTACAACAAATAATGGTTTCCTAGTGATATAATGATTAGTGTATACTCAGTGTAGAGCATATAAGCCAGGAGCCTCAGCCAGGATTCATTTGGAGCGAAAGAAAAGGACTGGCGGCAGAAGCTCAAGCTCTCGGAACCAAGGAGATGTATACTGTCCTGTTTCTAAAAATTAAATGATCTGCTCCCAAGTTACAATCAAACCTTGGCTTTTAATGAGTTTAACCAACCTTTCGACAAATTTTCATTGTGGTAGAGAAATATCCTTTCTAAGGATTTGTCCCATTTTAACTGGAATACTACTTTAGCCCTTTACAAAGTTTCCTTCTTGTACTCAAGCTAATTTCTGGATCAGAGAGACTTTTCCACTGAAATCAGGATCAGAAGCTTTTTCACTAAAATTAGGATTGGAAACTTTTCCATGGAAATCAGGATTGTGTCAGTCCCTGTTCGGGGAACCAAAATGTAATGTTCTCTGTTTTGGTTTTCTTGGGGTCTCTGGGAGCAGCCTTTGTTTCAGTTCAGTAATCACCACATGAGTAGTCAGGGGTTAAAGTCTTTATTATCTCTTTCAAAGTCGTCTCCTTTCCTGGGGCCCAGTTAGCTTTCTTAAAGCCCTATCTCTCTCCTTGGTTCTGAGAGCTTGAGCTCTCACCTGTCTTCTCTGCCTTCTGAATCTCTCCAAAATCAAAGGTTTGTGCTTCAGCCTCTTGCTGCCACAAAAGTGGACCATGGAATGAATCTGTCTCAGCCTTTGAGAGCTTCTAGTGCACTTGTCTTTTTTGGCCCTGAGAGTTTCTAACTTATTTGCTTCACAGTGAGTATACACCAATCATTATATGACTAGGAAACCATTATTTGTTGTAGGATTAAATCAATGCTAAACTAGATTTAACCATTGTTTCCTCAATTCCACTTAGTACCTTGTTTCAAGTTCTGGCACATAACAGCCTATGTCAGATTTCTTGTTTTCTTGGGGGAGGGAAGAGGCAGAGGAGGGAAGGGGAAAAAGTTTGGAACACAAAATCTTATAGGAAGGAATGTTGATAATATCTTTACATGCATTTGGAAAAATAAAATACTATTGAAGAAAAAAAGAAAAAAGCCACAATGATTAAAAACAGAATGGTGGAGAAGGAAGGGAATATATGATAGAGTAGTTGGGTTGGGTAAATTGTAAAAAGATTTAAGTGCTTAAGAATTGTGAGAAATTAATTACCTGGGATATGGAACCCTCATTTGAGCAACAATAGTAATGTACCCTGAAATCTTGAGTGAAGTAATCACTAAGGATTCTCCTAATTCCAGGAAATTAATAACAGGAAGGTTTTAGTATAACTTATCCTGAAAAGGGTGTTTGATCCTTTAATATTTAGAGGGAATCTATAAAGTACAGTTTTGAACCTGTTTTGTGAACTTGTTTTGTTGTTGTTTTGTTTGTTAATTATTATATTTTGATAACTATTTAAATATAATTGACTTCCTTTGTTCTCTATATATTTTAGGCATTTAAGAACATTATTCTAAGAAGGGGTTCATATGGTTCACTAGAGGAATCTGTGGTATATAGATATAATTTCTGCTAGTATCTTTTGAGCTAGTTCCACAGAAGAAAACACACTATTTAATAATCATTTCTGAAAGCAAAAGTACGAATAGTTAGAAATGCAGTATGGATTGTGGGAACATAATATATTTGCTGACTGAGACATTAATAGTATAGAGGGAAAAAATGGTACAGATTGTGGAAAGAATCAAATTAGAATGTTGGGGGAAAAAGTCACCCCAATTGCCAACTTTATTTTACTAGTGAATGTCCAGACTAAATGTCAATAATGTGGAATTTGTCCTGTCCTTGGAATGTCCTCTATAAGGATCATGTTACTAAGCTCCATTAGTACAATGCTCTTTGAAGATTTTCTCCTACAGTGGTGATCCTTTGTCACTCTCTCTCAGCTCCCCTTGTGACCAAAGGTATGCATTTGCAAGAAGGCCAGCCAAGGTTAAAGGTGGAATTGGGGGGCATGGAATAGAATTTTTCTCAGTATGAAGCTAACTACCCTATATGGGGATTGAACCCTAGCCCTGGGCCTCATTAGCACAATATTTTAACCAGTTAAACTAGTCAGAATGAGTGAAAGAGATTTTATTATTATGGCTTTATCTGGTCAGGACTTCCAAGTCTCAGATAGGGATACTATCTTGGAAAGGTTTTACACAAAGGGAGAGGAGGAATTGTCTCATACTCATCAGATTTCCAAACATGAACCGAACCCTTTCCCCTGATCTCTGCCTGAGCATTCTTAGATTTGCACAGCAATGAACTATCACAAAAGATTTTATTATAGATGCTGAAGTGTGTGAGGGCTGAGGGAAAGTCCTGGCTGGGCTATCTATTCCAAAGCTTTACTTTGTTTTTGCGTTTGCTCCCACTTCATCAGTAGCAATTTGGAAATGGTAACCACAAAATAACTATCAGGCCAAGGATGTAACCAACATATCCAAATGATTTCCAGCCCCTGGTTTCTAGAGATTCTAATAGCCTAATAAATGGATTTCTGTAACTGGGCTAAGTACAGTCATATGTAATTGTAGTTATTCACGCATTAAGCTGTAGGGAAGTGGCAAACCCAATTAGATTAAATCCAACCATGTCTCATTGGGATTTGTGGGAGACATTTAAGCAAAGAGACATGTCACTTTCATAGACCAATTTTCTTGTACCTGTCTACTTGGATTTATTGTGATTTGTCCTTGTTTTCTGCATGTTTATTTGCAGCAGCCAGCCCACTCCAGAAGCAACAGACAGCAGTGTTAACTTTGGAACATTTTTGTTAATTAACTTAGGTTCAGATTCTAGTAACATGCATGAATTGTTCCTAGGCTACTAATGGAGTGTGGAAAATAAATATTGTTGCCCTCCTTTGGTTTATTTCTCGGTGATTCTATGTTAAATATAGTGTCTACTAGGCTGTGGGAGACCAAAACACACACCCAGGAAATTATCGTGTTTCATAAGACAGCTGGCACATGGAGAAAAATAAAAATGGTTACAAATCATAAGGAAAACATGTACTGATTATTTTAAACAACTAATGAGAATAAGTCATTATTTCTTAATAGGGTGTGATTTTTTTCTTGAATTTTATGCACATAACCAAATGCTAGATATATTTTTTGTCAGTGACTTTTTTCATAAAAGCTATACCAGATAAACTGACTTACTAGTGTTGGCTAAACAGGAAGTCACATGTAATTGGAGGTATTCAAGGGTTAAATTGTGGGGAAGAAGTATATCCAGTTAAGAGCACCTAGATGGCTCAGTGGTTAAAGTATGGCTTCAACTTAACTAGATGTGTGATCTTTGAAGTTATTTAACCTTGTTTGACTCAGTTTCCACATTTATAGCATGAAATGGTTAGCCAATTCATTATTTTTGTCAAGAAAATCCCAAATGGAGTCATGGAGCCTTGGATATGTCCAAAATGACTGAACAACTAAAGTATCAATTCTAAATTCAATAGAAATTCAGAAGCAAGACATTGTGAGCTGGAGTCAACAGGGAGATTTCATGATATAAACCTGACTTGAATTATATTTCAAGGATTCCTCAACTTTAAATAAAAAGAAGGGAAAGGAAAGCTGCATTTCAGGCAAATATTAAAACATGAGAAAAGATACAAAATTGAGCTTGAACATTCATTGAGATGATATGACTCCATTGGAATGTTTTAATTGTGGAGAAATAGGAAAAAAAATCAGATAGATAAGCTTAAGCTATATTTTGATATCTCAAAAGTTAGGGAAAAAAGTCTTTTATTTGATGTGGGGTGCACTAGTGAGTTATTTTGGGCTCCTGAGCAGGAGAATAACATGATAAAAGCAATGATTTAGGAAGATCATTCTGGAAGCGATATATAATATTGAGTACTGAGAAATGAAGAGTTACTAGATATAAAGATTAATCCAGGGTAACATTACATTTGTGTGATTTGTAGATTTATTCTAATCTATCAATTCATTTTTTATCTAGAGGTGTGCTGCCGCCAGCTGAATGGCAAGGCCAGAAAATGTTTTGTTAAATTTTCATTGTGAGTGTCTATACCTCTTTAACTGGCAAATGCTACAAAATAAGGTTTGATTTATTGTTCCGTTTTCTTTTTTTTGTCTAGACTTAAGAAAGTAATGGATAAAAATGTTAATTTTGCAGATTAAATTTAAAAGTATGTCATGTAGACTTTTTTATTTTGAGAATCAGTCATTAAGCATTTGCCAGAAAACTACCCTCTATATCGATCTAGTATGAAACTGAATTTGATTCTTAATGGGGATGTATAAATTGTAGACATATCTTTCTTTATTGGTCATTCCAGGGCTTTAAACAACCTATCAGGATTTGTGTGTGTGTATGTGTGTGTGTGTGTGTGTGTGTGTGTGTGTGTGTGTGTGTGTGTGTGTATGTGATAAGCCTAAATGCATCTATCACCTCTCAATCACCAGGAAGATCTATTTGGAATGATTTACTTATTAAAGTATTTATTAGAATAAAATAACAATGGAAAGAATACTAGCCAGAGTAATGAGTTAATTCTAACCCAAACTTTCCCACTTAACTAACTGTATGACTTTAGACAAGTCATTTTAACTCTAGGATTCAATTCTTTATCTGTCAAATTAAGGGTCTATGCTGGAAAATCTCCAAGGTCCCTTCTAGCTTTAAAATTCTGTGATTCTATGAGTAAATTTCCAATTCCTTTCCCTGATTTTATTCTCCTTTGGTCATATTTTCCAAGAAGATTGTGTTTTTCAATTTTTATGACTTTGTTAAAATTCTTCTAATTGTCCTTCAGAGATGAATTAGTACTATATGCTACAAATCTATATTTCTCATATACCATGGCAGGAAGGTCCTTTCAGAATTTTTGCTTTTAAAATTCCACTGAACATATCAGGTCCCATTTATAATTTTTTCATTTCTCCATAATTCACTTTTGATTAAAAAAAAAAAACTTTCATATAGTAGTTGCTCTGGAAAAAAAATATTAATGGCTTTATTGAAAAGAGAAATTAGTTGAGAGGAAAACTGAGTCATAAGTTTGCTAATTCACTTTGGAGAGGTATGTTGGTATACTAGAAAGACCACTGACTTTGAGGTCAGGAAGAGACTGTTTCAAATTCTAACTCCAGAAGCCTATGGAGAAGTTACTTAACATCTCTGAATTTCTTTATTTATAAAATGAGTATCTACATGGTTGTTGTAAAAATCAATTACTCAACACATATTTATTGTCCCCTTTATGTTCTAAGTATTATGCTAAGTACTAAGTATTTTAAAAACCAACAAACAAAAAATCAAATGAGATACTCCATGAAAAGTGATTTGAAAATCTTACAGCAACATATAAATGTTTTATTCAGTTGTTTAAGTAGTTTCGGACTATTTGGAATGCTGTTTGTATTGGAGTAGCTTTCCATTTCCTTTTTCAGCTCATTTTACAGATAAGGAACTGAAACAAATAGGGTTAAGTGACATGGCCAGCAGGGTCATGCAGCTAAGTAAGTATCTGAGGCCAGATTTGAACTCATAGAAATGAATCTTCCTGATCCCAATCCAGGGCTTTCTTCACTGCACAGCATTGTTTCCCTATAGAAATGTTAGTTTTTAGTATTAGAGAAGCTGAGTTCATAATTTCAACTCTGTTGTTTATTCAGTATGTGACCTCAAACAATTCATATAACTAATTCCTAGGTTTCACTTTGAATGAATAAATCAATGGATGAATATATATATCAACTTTTAAATGTTTATGACATTCCAGAAATTACAATAAGTAATAAGGATATAAATCGAAAAAGCAAAATAGTTCCTTCTTTTTGAGGAGCTTAAAATGTAATAAGGGAACATAATACTTATACGGAATATAGTCACTAGGTTGGAATATTTTAGTCAGGAGATCGCAAATGTTAAGGAAAATGGCACAAACCTTTCCAAGAACATTAATGTTATTTGATTAATTTTCCCCAAACTAGATGCAGTTTAAAATGGGAAAAGAAAGTAGCATAGAAGAAAGGCAAAGATATATGTATATAATGACATGGAGTAAAGATAGCTGGGGAGCAAATAAAGAGGGGGAAATAAAGGAAATGAAGGGAATAAACATTCATACAGAAACTGCTATGCCAGGCACTGTGCTACAAATATTATTTCACTTGATCTTCAGAACAACCCTTGTTGGCGTTAGGAAATTTTATAAATATTAAAATAAGGAAAAAGAAAAAAACAGCAGGAAGGAGAAGTGCCAATTAAACTAAGTGATAAGAGTGGAGTTAAGTACAATTCTGAGTATGATACTTCACAGTAGAAGGAATTAAGTCATTCCACATCTCATGACCCTCCCCCGTCAATTAACCCTTCATGGGTGAAGGAAGAAGGGGGAGGGAGAGAGGCAGAAACACAATCAGCATCTCTCCTCTGAAGAAGAATATGACAAGATTAGAAGAGGCATTAATTAAAGCAAAAAATGAAGGAGAAGATATATCTGATTTTCTAACTGCATATCCTGTGATTGAAAAGCTTGATTCTTCAGTTCAAAGAGAGAGAAAATACACTCCTTTTAATTTGGAAAAAATTAAATATTTGAAAAAGGGTTGCACTCTTTATGTGGCTACATCCTCTTATGTGAAGATGTTATTAGATAATTTGTCTTACAAAATCTTAACCCTGAATGACTGGAAATCCATAGTGAGAACATATCTAGAACTGGACAAAATTTATTGTGGCTTTCAGACTTTCATGAATTATGTAGGATTCAAGCCCAACGCACTAGACAAACAGTAGCTATTGGACAGATTACTTTTGACCAACTAGCTGGTGAAGGTCAGTATAGAGAGAATTCAGAACAGATTTATTATCCCATAACAGTGTATGAGCAAGTTTCTAAGGCTGCAATAAAAGCTTGGAATTCTCTCCCTGGACAGAAGGAAGGAAATAAAGCTTTCACAAAAATAGAGCAGGGTCCCAATGAACCTTTTGCTGATTTTGTGGGACATTTGCAAACAGCTGTAATAAGAACCATTGGATATAATGCTGCCACAGAAATAATGACTAGACATTTGGCTAAGGAAAATGCCAATGAGGTTTGCAAAAGAATTATATGGGGGCTAGACAAAGATGCTCCTTTAGAGGAGATCATAAGGCACTGTGCCACAGTGGGCACAAATGCTTATTATACCCAGACAATGATGAACATGGAAAGACAGGGTCCCTCTTGGCAAGGGACTTCTAGGGAAACTCATAGATGTTTTCAGTGTGGAAAAGTTGGACATTTGAGAGCTCATTGTAGATACAGAGATAGATCAAGAAGACAGGGTGAGACAATAAAACCCAAAACCCCATATCCAAAATGTAACCGAGGCTTTCACTGGGCCTCTGAATATAGATTGACCCAGAGAAGAGAGAGAAGAAGAGAGGAGACCCAGCTCCAAAATATCAATCAAAAGATAGGTGGGCCATGATAGCAGCTGAGGTTACATCCAGAAAGACTTTAGAAATTCAGGACTGTGATGTCATCAACCAACAGAAAAGCAATCAGGATTACAGTTGGGGAGAATACAGGCCTTTTAAGACAACAAGGCTGTATCCAGTGCAAATAGCTCCAATGTAATTACCAGATGATGAGGAGAAATCCCAAAAGTGGTAAATAGAAGGGAATTAGATAGGTTAATTGCTTGGGGAAGAGGGTTTGCTTTTATCTCCAGAGGTGTAGAAGGAATCAGATGGGTGCTGATGAGCTGTATTTGCCTTGTCCATCAGACAGAAATAGAAAAAGAGAAAAACCTCAAAACAAAGGAGAAGATTTAAGAAACATCTGACACCAAAAGAGCATGGCTGACAATGAGACTGCTAAAAAGAACTTTAAAATCTTCAGCTTTCAGTTCCTGAAAACCCAGCAACAATCATTGAATTCCTTGAGATGAAACAGAAAAAGAGAAAAACTTCAAAACAAAGGAGATTTAAGAAACATCTGACGCTGAAAGAGCATGGCTGACAATGAGACTGTTAAAAGAACTTTTAAAATCTTCAGGAATCATTGGATTTCCTAACATAAGATGAGACTGTTTTAGTTCTTGAAAAACCAGCAAGAATCATTAGACTCCTTGAGATGAAAAATTGTTGATGAGACTATTGCAGTACTTCAGAGCTTACAGGAACTATTGGATTCCTGGCACATGAACTAATGGACAATGGATTCCTTTTGGACTATTTCTAGGACTTATGGACATGTATAAATTTTCAGGTTGATTAATGTTATTTATTACATTATTACTACCCTGTGTTATATTGCTATGTGCTTATGTCTTTTATGTAATTGCAAGAATCATTGGATTTCTTGAGATGAAAAATTGTTGATGAGACTATTGCAGTATTTAAATTTTCATGTTGATTCATGTTATTTGTTACATTACTACTACCTGTGTTATATTGCTATGTGCTTATGTAAATTATGTGTAATGCCTCCCATATTGATGGATTTATGTGTACCTGTTTCAAGTGAGCCTCTTCAGAAACCCGCTAATCTGATTTGACTTCCTATTTCCTTTGGTGTTTTCATCTCCCTTCCTGAGATGTCAGTGAGGGCGTGACCACCTTCTTTTTATGGTGTTTTCACTTCTTTTTTTTGAGCAGTCAGGGAAGGTGTGATCACCTTTTTGGGGTTCTCACCTCCTTGAGAAGTCAGGGAGGTCATAACCACCTATGTTTTAAATCAAAAGAAAGGGGGAGATGTTGGAATCCTAGTGTTAACTCAACTTGAAACAAGGTGATAACTCAAGGGAGATGTTAGAATCAATAACTCAATGTAATTGATACAATGCTTGTGTTTACACCTTTACTCTTTGGAATTCACAAGTATGGGAGATTCACAAAGTTAACTGTGTATCTTTGTGAATTCATACCTCCCTTGAAGCTCTTAGGGCCAGAGAGCACTCTGGAAAGAAACCCATAATCCCTCTCTCTCGTATCCCACAATTCCTCTCTCTCATATATAAGAAACAGTATGAGGCTCTTGGAGAGAATTCAGCTGAATTACATGGGGAGTAGAGCTGAATTTAGATTGAGAAGGGAGCATCAAGTGAGTTCAGCCAGAAGCCCTCTCTGAGTGAAGAGTTTTACTTCAGAACATTGACTAGGCTCGGAAAGGAGCACTCTGGGAGATTGAGAGCCAGAATCTGCCCTCTCTTGGAGGCAAGACAGATTCAACTTGGTGCTGGCTCTGGAGGCTGAAAAAAGTAGAGGCAGAAGCAAAGGACAAAGCTGCAAGAGCTGCAAGAGAGATCCATTCCATTTTTCACTTGGCTAGCTGGGCTGAAGGACAAATCTTTGGATTTGGAGACATTCAGAGGGAGCTCTTGGAATCAAGCTGAGAGATAGGCCTCTAAGCTAACTGGGCTATATTGGAGGCAATAAAAGATCTTAACTTTTATCACCTGGCTGCATTTTGAGGTGATTATTACTTTCAATTGCAACTAAGGCTGCCTCCAGAAAACCTCCCTGAGAAACCTGCTCTCTCTCCCAAAGAGAACCATCATATTGTTGGAATCCTTACTAACTGCTAACTAATTAGAGTTGATCTAATCTTACAAGAAGATGTTTTGGGCAGAACCTGAAACAAGGTACTAAGTAGAACTAATTAATACAAGGCTTGTGTTCACACCTTTACTCATTGGAGTTCAAGGAGTTCACACCTCCCTTGAAGCTCTTTGGGCCAGAGAGCACTATGGGAGAAAACCCATAATCCCTCTCTCTCGTATCCCACAATTCCTCCCTCTTGGATAAAAGAAACAGACAGAGGCTCTCGGTTAGATTTCAGCAGGATGACATGAAGAGTGGTGCTGGCTCTGGAGGCTGAAGAAAGCAGAGGCAGAAGCAAAGGACAAAGCGGCAAGAGCTCTTGGAACCAAGCAGAGAGATAGGCCTCTAAGCTAACCGGGCTATATTGGAGATAATAAAAGATCTGAACTTTTCCTGGCTGCGTTTTGAGAAGAAAAAGCTCACCACATTTTGGCGCCCAATGAGATGGCTCAGTGGATAGAGCACCAGCCTTGAAGTCAAGAGGACCTGAGTTCAAATCCAGCCTCAGACACTTAACAATTCCTGGTTGTATGACCATGGGCAAGTCACTTAACCCCAACTGCCTCAGCAAAAAGCAAAAAGAAGAGAAACAAACAGAAAAGAGAGAGAGAGAGAGATTATGGGTTTTCTCCCATAGTGCTCTCTGGCCCAAAGAGCTTCAAGGGAGGTGTGAACTCACAAAGGTACAAAGTTTACTTTGTGAAGCTGGCACACTTGTGAACTCCAATGAGTAAAGGTGTAAGCACAAGCCTTGTATTAATTAGTTCTACTTAGTACCTTGTTTCAGGTTCTGGCCAAAATCTTCTTGTAAGATTAGCAGTTAGTAAGGATTCCAACATCATATTATTATATTTTAAAGAAGAACAAGAACACTACAAATCTTGGAAAGTAAATTGCTATTATTTCTTCCATTTTACAGTTAAAGAAACTGAGGCTAAGAGAAATAAAGTGACTTGTTCAGTATTGGACAACTAGTAAGTGTCTGAGGTCACATTTGAGCTCAGATCTCCTGACTCTAAGAGCAGAGCTCTATCCACAGCACCCATCTAGCTAGGTTAAATAGGTCTAACTCTTGGTAATCATGTTCCTAGGGCCTCAATTAATTAATTTGAGTGAATTGTACCAGATGACCTCTAAGGTTCCTTTGGGATCCGAATCTATGATGCTATGATATCATTATTGGAGCAAATTTACCAGAAGGACATAGGGTTGCATTCATTCATAATTTCAATAGAAAGCCATGTCCCAGCTTATATTCCTTCTCTAAATTTAACACATACCAAGGAAGAAGATAGGACTCAGAATTTCTTTCTTTCTTTCTTTTTTTTTTGATGAATAGTTTTTGCTTGCCTTGCAAGTCAGTTTTTTAGTTACTATATCTTTTTCAGGATTCTATGCCCATGTTTATACAATTCATAGTATGAATTGATAAACGCAACACTTTTGGGGTGGGATTTGAGGGGTATATTCACAATAAAAAAAAATCACTATTATATAGAGGGATGGATAACCAGGAAAATTAATTGTTTAACTTGATGTGCTTAAAGATTAGTAAGTTTTGGTTTTGTATTTTGATTGCATTTTCCTTTCAAAACTATAGTTATATTTATTTATCAACCAGTGTGAATCCATTTGAAATCTTTACTTGATTCAGATTGTCATAAGATGAACTATTTTGGAAGCATCCTCTCTTCACATTGGCCTATAAAAGAGACTTTCTATCATAAACTTGGTCCTTTGCTATTTGGGAAGACAAACCAGAGTTATAACAGTATTCAGAATTCATCTAGATTCTTGAGAAAGGAGAATTTAGGGGGTACATCAGGAAAGTCACAAAAGCTGAATTTAGGTAGAGGTATAGAATCACATTTAAGATCTTACCCATGTGGCCTGAGAAGAAAGCTTCCAGACTTTGAAATTCTTAGTAAATAATCTTTACTAATCAAATTCCCCAATGTTATTAAGTTATGTTTTCCTTCTTCCTTCAATAAATGGTGAATATAAAATGTAATCTTTTTCTCCTTTAAGAGTCATTAAATTATATTCAGTTTTTTTGATTTTTAAAAAAATTCAAGTATGAAAGAGCATATCTATATCTAATTTATGTTTGCATATATATAAGTATATATATATCATGAGGAAAATATATATATTTAAAATTAAAGATAAAGAACTATATTTAAAACACTGAAATCTGATTTTAATATAATTTTTGGCCTTCTAGTGAATACTTCTTTTGAAACCCATATTCCAGAAAGAAGGAAATGAAGAAAGGGGAGGGAGGAAAGAAGGAAGGAAGAAAAAGAAAGAATGAAAGCAAGAAAAAAAGCAAGTAAGAAAGAAAGAAAAAAAGAGAAATGGAGAGAAAGGAAGAAAGAAAGGGAGAAAGAGAAAAAGAAAGGAAGAAAGGAAGGATGGGAAGAAGAAAAGAAAGAAAGAAAAGAAAAAGAAGGGAAGAAGGGAGAGAGGAAGAAAGGAGGGAGGGAAAGAAGAAACAAAGAAAGAAGGAGAGAAAGGAAGTGATAGACATTATGAGATAGTATAAAGATTTGGATATAGAAGCAGGGAGCCAAGTTTGCATCTTGGCTCCTAATAGTTGATACCTAGAGGATTTTTGAGAATACAAATTGACCTCCTCAGGCCTGAATTTTGTGATCTTCTAAAAGAGGAAGTTGCGCTACTTTGCACTTGGAGATTCAGTCCAGTTCTATGCCCCTACAAAGCTCTGAAGAGATAAATAACTGTTGTTCAATTGTTATAATCATATTTAACTCTTCATGATCCCATTTAGTAGAGTGGAATGTTTTGCCATTTTCTTCTCTAGTTCATTTTACAGATGAAGAAACTAAAACAAATAGGATCAGTGACTTGTACAGAATCACACAGCCTGTAAGTGACTGAGGTTACATTTGAACTCAGGTCTTCCTAAGTCCTAGCTGGTCTCCCTATTCATTACTTAGCTGCCTGATAAATGATTAACTGGACTCAAACAGATGTAATTTGTTGTGAAGATGGGACTTACAACATGACTTCTTGACTATTTGACTCTTATGAAGTCCTTTCTAATACATATATGCTGTGATTACAAACTCTTGAGTCAGGCCAGTACTCCTTATCCACTCATTTAACCTTGGCATTAATTTTCCCTTGCCTGCTATATTTCTGAATGGAATGATGTGCATGTGTGTGTGTACGGGGAGGGGTAATTAGGGATGGAAGGATAGGATAAGAGCCCTCTGAGTATAACTGTAATGCAAGAGAATCAGATGAAAGAATGAGAATCAAGCAGGGACAGTGGTTAACAAAATTGTATTATTACTCACAAGAATAGGAGAATAGATGTCAATAGGGAATAGTCTCAATGTGTATATCCCATAGCTTTCAGTGTGAGTTCAACTCCCATTAAGGTGGTTTTTATACATGGAACCATGAGCAATAATTTTTGTACCCCAGAAGAAAGTCCACAGATCCTCAGGGCACAAACTTATATAAAATTTAAGATAAAGAGCTGATTAGCATTAATGTAAGAATGGCCTGTCATCCAAAGAAGATGATATTCAGAATCAGGGAAATTAGGTCATTTTTTAAATTGTTTAATAATGAGAGATTAATGAGGGATAAGGATAAAAAGAACTTAATGGTATCAATTCAGCAAAAGGGTGGGTGGGGAGTAAGAACTACCTAATCTGTCAGTTTATTGGCCTTCCATATGTGCATCCTGCACTAAACTAGTCAAACCAGTTTTCACGAGTTCACTTTTTTTTTTTTAAATTTCTGATCACTTGTAAAGGGGGAAATCATTATAGATGGCACTTATCTTCAGGTAGGATAGGAAACTATAAAGTAGAATTGATCTAATTTTTCAGCTCAAGTATAATAGACAGATTATATTTGTAATAGAGGTTTTTGAGTTTTCTTTGCTATCTTGACCTGCTAAAATTATATGCTACTCATTGAGGACAGTCCTACAAATTTATCATGCAATCACTATTCCATATTGTAAAACTTCACCTAATACCAATGTCCTCTCTTAAAGAGAAGCTGAGCTCATCTGGGTTTGATATAGAGAGGTTCTTTTGTCAATAAGTCAGAATTCAACTATACAGCAAGGGTTCACATTAAATGCTACTAGAAACTATAAAAGTGGATGCATGTTA
Source organism: Antechinus flavipes (assembly GCF_016432865.1). Classification (NCBI taxonomy): domain Eukaryota; kingdom Metazoa; phylum Chordata; class Mammalia; order Dasyuromorphia; family Dasyuridae; genus Antechinus; species Antechinus flavipes. The sequence goes on along the minus strand of NC_067399.1, from coordinate 106,358,430 downwards.
AATGTGCAAAGTGGGTATAATTACTTTGATTGGTGAACTTTCATATAGATACCATCACATTACCATACCATAGTTAACATTTAACAGAATAGGCAGCTTGAAAGCATTAACATTGGGCTATCAGTAGGCTTGCCATTTCCCAGGAAACACATAATTGAAAATCATGAGTTGGGGACTTATATCAAATGAATGATTCCTTTGTTCCATACAAAAGGAAAAAAAATGGAGTGAACAATTCAAAATATATGATATTTACATCAAATATTCTTCCAAATACCTAACATTCATTTTGAAGGTGTTTTACCACAATGGGCAAGGACTGAGTTTACTGGTTAGAAAAGGAAAGTATAATAAGGTCACTCATCATATGTTGATCCAACTTATTTTTATAATGCCAATGTAATAGATTAAAACGTGAAAGTTTAGTCTAATTACCTTTTTATAAACATTCAAATATCCAAAAGGATCAATGAAGTTGAAACTTTTCAATTGATGGAGCTTGATCAATTATGAATTGATAAATTGTTGGAGATATTCCCTTCAAAGATACAGAAGAATATAATGCTCAACTTCCTACCAATTTTTGTCTATTTCTTCCCATAAATTCAGCAGTATACTGGGGGACTTTCCTTAAGTTTTTTCTGACATATCAAGCTTACCAATGAAACAAAGAATGAACAATGAATGGCTGGATTATTTATTTTTTGCTATTGCTTGACTATTCAATCAGGTCTTCATGACTCCATTGATCAAAGGACCCTTGACCTTTCTATCCTTCATTATTTAATTCTATCCAAGTTCACATTCCATTCATTGTTTCTATAATATCCCTTGCTGTCCCCCTTTCCTTTTACTTTCAATCTTTCCCAAGATCAGAGTTTATTTTGTTTTGTTTTGTTTTTCCCAATGAGTTCTAGCACCTCATGGTATTTAAGCTTCAGTATTTGTCCTTTCAGTGAATAGCTTAAATTAATTTCTTTAAGTATTGACTCATTTGTTCTCCTACTTTTCAAAGGATACTCAAAAGACCTCTCCACAAACACAATTCAAAACTATAGATTCTGTAGCAATCAGCTTTCCTTATACTCTCATTGCCATACTAAAAAAATAGAAATACTAAACAAATCCTTTACATAAAATATCACACTAAAATAGTAATTAACTCAAAAAATGCAACTCAAAGAAAAAAACCCAATCAAACATTTGATAATAATGTCCCAAATAAAAGTGGGTTAAAGAACAAATTAGAAGAGTAATTAATAATTATGTGAAAGATAATGATAATTATGAAACAAAATACCAAAATTTCTGGGATGCAATTAAAAGGAAAAATTATGTCCCCAAAGCTTTTAACATGTTAGAAAGAGTATTAGTAACTAATTATGGAGTGAAAACAACAACAGCAACAACAAGATCTAGTAAATCAGAAAACCTAAAAAAGGACAAAAGAATAAATCTTTAAAATTAGATTAAAAAGATACATTTAAAATCAAAACACTATTAATTGGAAAAATAAAAACTAAAAATTAATTCTTTGAAAAGACTAACAAAATTGGAAATTATATAATCTGATTAAAAATAAAAGAGCAACTTCTTCCACCTTTCCCCTTTCTTTCTTTTTACTCCTTCCTCTCCTTCCCTTCAGTCTCCTCTTCTCTTCTCTCCCTTTTCTCCTTAACTCTCCTTTTCCCCTTTCTGTATCTCTCCCTCTCCATCCAATCTATTTCTTCTCCCTCTTCTACCTCCTTTTCTTCTCCCTTCCCTTCTGTCTTTCTCCTCCCCCTTCTTTCTCTCTTCTTCCTCTCCTCCCCCTCTCCTGCTTCCCTTCCTCCTCCTTTTCCCTCCTCACCCTTTTCTCCCTAATTCTCCTCTCCTTTCTCTCTCTCTTTCTCTCTCTCTCTCTCTCTTTCTCTCTCTCTTTCTTTTCCTCCTCTTCTCCCTCCCCTTTCTCTCTCTCTTTTCTTCCTTCTCTTGCCCCTCATCCCTTCTCCCTCCCTAGCCCTCATTTTCCCAGGAAACAGTGAGGATGACCATAACAAGACCAGTGGCCTTCACTTAGTACTTTAAAGTTTATAAAGCACTTTCCATAGGTTGACTCATTTGATTTAATAACCACTGAGGTTTATTGCTCCAATGTCCCAAATAGCCCCCTGAATTATCTGCCCTTGCCCAAGAGGAGTGAACCCTGGACACTAGGATGGCCCCTGTGCTCCTGACAGCCAAATCTCACCAGGATCAGTGACCTTTCAAGATGGAGCTGTGGTTTTCACATGGGAGCAGTGGGCTTGCCTGGATCCTTTTCAGGAGCTGAACTGAGATGTAATGTTGGAGACCTACCAGAATCTGCTCTACCTGGGAATGGCTGTATGTACCACCAGGTGGAGCAAGGAGAAGCTCCTAGGATAGAGAAGAGAATCCTGAGGAGCAACTATTCAGATTGGGAGATTGGGCCTGAAACCAAGGAGTCAGCTCTTAAACTGGGCAGATTTGTGGAGAATTTGTCTCAAAACAGACCCAATGAAACTCCAGCTTGAAAAAAGCCTGGATATGTGGTGGAAAATTAGGGAGGCAACAGAGGCATTAAGGAGAAGACTTCCAAATGAGTAAAAATCACCCAAAGGAAAACTTACAATGAGCTAAGAAACCATGAAAGTAATAAAAATGACTGAAACATTATTCTGGAACCAAAGCTTTTTGCTTAGTAGATAATATTTACAGGAAAGGATCTTCTTAGATGTGATTCTGACAGAAAGAACTTCTTTTTGTCTTCAGAACAAAAAAACTGCCATAGAACTTCCTTTAAGGAGATAGAGGCTATATATAATTAATTTGAGAAATCCTTCACTTCTCAATCATATTTTATTGCATATAATAGACTTTATCCGTGAGAGAAACATGATGCTTTTAGTGACTATGAGAAAGCTATTAATTCCAATGAGAATATTGACACAGAAGAGAATGTCCCTAAATATATTAAATTTGAAAAGGCTTCCATCCAAGATATACAACTAATTGAACATCAGAGAATTCACACTGGAGAGACAACTGAATGTAGTAACTATTGGGAAACTTTCAACTACGGTTCATCCCTTGCTTCCCATCACAGGATTCACACTGAGACAAAAATCTAATCATTGATTGAAATCCTTCCTTCAGAATTCACAGCTTTCTCATCACCTGTAACTTTATACTGGAGAGAAACTTGATGAATGTAATTGTGAGAATTAATGTGAAAAGGGCTTCCATTGGAAAGGACAGATTACTCAGCATTAGAAATTTGATCCTGGAGAGAAACCTCATAAATGTAATGAATGTGGAAAAGCCTTCAGCCAGAGAGAACATCTTAATCTACATCAGAGAATTCATACTGAAGAAAATCTGTTTAAATGTAATGGTGTGGGGAAATTCTTTCCTCTGAAAGAACACTTTACTCAACATCAGAGAATTCATACTGGAGAAAAACTTTATGATTGTAATGAATGTGGAAAGTTCTTCAGAAAGAAAGAAATTCTAACTCGACATCAAACTGTTCATATAGGAGAGAAAACTTATGAATGTAATGAATGTGGGAAGGCCTTTAGCCTGAGAGGATCCCTTACTGGATATCAGAGTAATAAATGTTATCCCATATTTGGAAATAAAACTAAGATTGTAAGACCTAAATATAGACAACTACAAAATTCTGAGAAGCGAATTAAAGAACTAAATATTTGGATGGAAAAAAATAAAAGGGCAGAAAAAAATCAAATCAACAACCCCACTCTACTGACTAGTTCATTTTTGTATTTTAAATATCTGATTTGGCATCAATTTCACTTTAAATCTTGAAAGGCATCATGATGAAGTAGATAGCGCCATAAAGTTGAAATAAAGAAGACTTGGTTTTAAACTTCACCTTCTTCATTTACTATGCATATAATCATGGGCAAGTCACCTAAATTTTTCTTTCTTTATCTGTAAATTGAGTGAGTGGAAGGAGCATACTGAACTGTCCTTTAGAATTCTGAATCTCTAATCTTAAAATAATTTTCCCTCAAAGGACAAAATATCAAATTTTGTTTTGATGAAGTACAGATGAAGAAAACAGCCCCAAAGAGTATTTGGAAAAAAATATAGAAATTATTCAATCAATCAAACCTCTAGCTCAATAATGGGCAAAATCTTAGGAAGTAATAAATTGTTTTGACTTGGGACACATAAAAATAATAATTTAACTCATCTCAACTTATTCTTATTTCATTTTTAGACTTGATTTATACCTATCAGTTATCAAAATAATAAGTAATATTCAATTTCAACTATACTTCAAGAAAGTCTATAATTTTGGTTGGCTCTTGAACTTTCAGTGTTGGAACTAACTCCTTCTAATACAGATCCATGGCTTATTAGATCAATACTAGGAGGATTTCTGAATCCCATAGAATTAATTGATAATGGACAAGGTTATATAGCTAGTATTAGACTTATAAATTCATCACCATAGTTCAGTTGTTTTCTTGTTCTTTCTTTCTTGTCTCCTTTTTCCTTTGTGGAATTTCCTGGAACTTCTGGCTTTTGAGGAATTGCTCGATAAGCTATCTTTCTTTCTCTAGACATCACTGTTGTGTCCTGTTGGGTTTCATTCCCCCCACTTTCCAGCTTCTTTTTATATACTGTTTTCTTCTATTAGAGTGTAAGTTCTTAGAAGGCAGGGGTTATCTTTCTTTCTCACTGTATTTATATCCCTAGAGCTTAGCACTAGTAAATGCCTGTTGATTTACTGACTTGACTTTATTTCTAAATCAAAACCAAATTCTCTGTTTCTTATACCATACTACTTGGAGAGGCTCAGCTATAATTAGAGGAAGGCAATTTAAAGAAATTTAGGGATTTCATTTGACCCCTCTAATTAATTATAAAGACAAAATGGGAAATCAAATGGACTCTTTTTTGATGACTATTTCATTTCCTAACAGAACATTTTTTTCTATCAATGAAAAAGTAGAATGTATATATTTCAAAGAATATAAAAATCATTACAATTGGAAAAGCTTTAAATTTGGAGTCAAAGGACCTGGATTAAAGTACCTACTCCTATGGTTATTAGTATGTGATTATGGTTAAATCACTTGCTCCCCTGGGCTTTAGTGTTCTCATCTATAAAATAAATTGGTTGTAGTAGATGAGTCTTAAAGTTTCTTCTCTATCTATGAAATCCAATCTACCTATGATTTTTTATTTGGCTAAAATAAAGAACAACTAATTGTGGTCCATCCTTTTCTTCTTCTATATATGCTATAATAAATCAAATATTGGTATTGTCTAGATATTCATAATCCATATGGAACAAGGCAAGTAATTAAGAATCTCTAGTAGAGAACACATTTTTAAAAATTTCATAAGTGAAAAGGAAAAATATATTGTAAATATAAATTACTAAGCATATATTTGAAGTGTGGTGATCTTTCAATATATTTTATGAAAAAAAAAGATGTCAAAAATATTCCTTGTAATAATTAAATAGACTTTCATTCATTTTTAAAGCACAAGGCTATCATTCAATCCATTCTACTCCAATATTTATTAAGTAACCATTATGTACAATAAATCCTACTAATCAATGAAACAAAAGACAAAAATAAAACTGTCCTTGATCACAAGAATAAGATATTCAGTGAAAAGCATACATGTTCACACATTTTAGAAATGACTAAGCAATTCCTTTAACTTCTCCATTCACTAGGCCTCTTTAAAGCAATAAAGTGAAGAGAAGACACTAATCATCATTCCAAGAGATAAGAGATGGCAATATAAATAGTGGTTCCTGAGATGTCTTTGACTCTGAGAGGTAGAAGCAGGGAAGGAGGGCATCCCAGGAATGGGAGAGATGGATGCATGTAAAACAACATAGAGAAAGGAAATAGTTTAATAACTCTTAGGAAATAACTAGAAGACCATTCCAAAGAATAAATTAAAAATATTATGCTATAACAGTGAGACAATATGACAAAATTTGAACCAAGTAAATACATGGAAATATTTCTTTTTTAAAAAAAGAAAGCCAAATAATTGAGTGAAACTCAAAACCTAGAGAATCAAGAAATTAGTAATACCTAAACAATAAGGATACAGGTATGAGTTGAATATGAAGGGATAGTATCTAAAACAATAAAATTAAGGGGTGAGAGAAGAATATACTGAGAGAAAAGGAAAGGGAGAAGTAGAATGATGTAAATTATCTGCCATGGAAGAGGCAAGGAAAAAAAAATTTTCAGTGGAGGGAAAAGAGGGAAAAGAAGGGGAGTGAGTAAACCTGACTCTCATCAGAAGTGGCCCAAAGAGGAAATAACATATAACCACAATTTGGCTATAGAAATCTATCTTACCCTATAGGAGAGGAAGAGGATTTTGAAAAGGGGGAGGGTGATAGAGGTGAGATGATAGAAGAGAAGGCATAATGGAGGAAGGAGTAGACAATAGCAAAATACTTTTAAAGAGGGACAGGGCAAAAAGAGAGAAAGAATATAATAACTGGGGGCAAATACAGTTAGCAATAGTAATTGTAAAAAATTTTTTTGAAGGTAGTTTCTCTGATAAGGCCTCATTGCTCAAACATGTAGGAAACTGAGTCAAATTTATATTAAAAAATGAGACATACTGCAATAAAGGATAGAAAATATGAACTATGCCCAAAGGCCTATAAAATTTTTCATATCCCTCGACATAACAATACCATTACAAATTCTCTAAAAGAGAATTTTTTAAAAGGAAAAGGATCTATGTGTACAAAGATTTATAGCAGCTCTCTTCTCAGGGCAAAAACTTGGAAATCGAGAGCAAGTCTATAAATTGTGGTATGTGTTTATGATGGAATATTATTGTTCTATAGGAAAGAATGAACAGGAAAAACCTGAAAAGTTTTCCATAAACTCAACCAAAGTCAAAAGTAATAATAATGTTATGGGATGGTCAATTGTGAATGACTTCACTATTCTCCGCAATACAATAATCCAGGACTACCCTACAGGATTTAGCATGAAAAAAGCCATTCCTACCTAAGAGAAAGAAGTGATTGTCTCTGAATACAGATTAAAGCATACTCTTTTTTTAAATGTTATTTTTCTTGAAGATTTAGGGGATACATGTTTTCTTTCACAACATGACTTATGTAAATGTTTTATGTAACTTCACATGTACTTTCTTAATGGGACCTGGGGCTGAAGATAAGGGAAAAATATAGAACTCAAAGTTTTAAAAACAAATGTTAAAATTATTTTAAACATAACTGGGGAAAATAAAATTATTAAAATTAAAAAAACTCACTATTTAACAAAAACATGGGAAAACTGAAAAAGAATATGACAGAAAGTTGACATTGACCAATATCTTACACTGTATATCAAGGTCAAAAAATGTACATGATTTGATATAAAAGGTAATACCATAAGTAAATTAGGAGAGCAAGGAAGGGTTTATCTGTTTAATCTATGGAGAAAGAATTTATGACCAAACATGGAGAGAGCACATTATGAAATGCAAAATGAATTAATTTTGATTACACTAAATTAGAAAGTCTTTGCATAAGCAAAACCAATGCAACCAAGATTGAAAGGAAAGAAAAAAAGCTGGAAAACAATTTTTACAGTCAGTGTTTCTAATAAAGACCTCATTTCTAAAATAGGAAAAAAAACCTAACCAATAGGAATTTTGAAACAAAATCTAAAATTTAATACTAAAAAATTATTCAGCAAATGAATAAATAAATAAATAATCTATTGTCAGAAGATGATTCCAATAAAAATAGATCTCTTCCTTCTCTAAATTATTGGTTCTCTGTTGTGAGTTCAAATGTGGGGTCCCTGTTCGGGCGCCAAATGATAAGAGTTCAAATGTTGGAGTTCTTGTTCTTCTCAAGGCAAAGCCGGTTTAGAGGCTTCGAGCCCTTCGGATGTCTCCAAATCCAAAGGTTCTGTCCTTCAGCCTCTGCCTCTGCTTTCTTCTGCCTCCAACCAAGACAGAGATGGAAGGTCTCTCTTATCTCCTTCTGGGGAGCCCAGCCACCAACTTGCCGCGGAGAGAGGGCTTCTGGCGTAGCTCCACTGAAATCCGTCAAAGTGTTCTCTGCACCAGAGTCGCTCCTCTCGAGTCCAGCGCGATCAGCCAGCCAAGAGGAAAAAATGTATTCTGCCATAGATCCCTCATCGCTGGCCTTTTATCTGACTCTTCTGAGAGAATGGGATTATGGGTTTTCTCCCATAGTGCTCTCTGGCCCAATGAGCTTTAAGGGAGGTATGGACTCCCTTGAAGTTAGAAAGTGTACTTTGTGAAGCTAGCATACTTGTGGACTCCAATGAGTAAAGGTGGGAACACAAGCCTTGTCTTAATTAGTTCTACTTAGTACCTTGTTTCAGGTTCTGGCCAAAACATCTTCTTGTAAGATTAGATCAACTCTAATTAGTTAGCAGTTAGTAAGGATTCCAACAGTTCTCATTATCCCATTCACTCCCAATGATGGTCCAATTTTCCTCTTTTCTCAAAATATCAACGTTTGTAGGCTCTCTCTCTCTCTCTCTCTCTCTCTCTCTCTCTCTCTCTGTCTCTCTCTCTCTCTCTCACACACACACACACACACACACACAGATGTATATTATCCTTAGCTTTTCTTTCCAGCCTCAATTCATTCTGAGGATTAATCATACTGCCACTTCTCTAGGACTATGTAATTCTTTTGTTTTTATTTTCTGTTATGTTTCCTTTCATCTTTTTATATACTTTGTTGAAATTCAGCTGGGTTGGCAAATTCATTTGATCACTGGAATTTCTTTAGATCACTTTTCCTTTTCATCTTCTGTAATGTCGGGCTAGCTTTCTGAAGGTCCTCCAAACTGGGTCTTTGTCTCAGCAGAATAACCACCACAAGAATAGTCAGGAATAAAGTCCAAGGTCTTTATTGTCTCCTTCAGTCTCCCAGTCTGTACCAGCAGTCTCAGTCAGTCAGCCAATCTACAGTCTCTCCTCTCTTCCCAGTTAGCCAGTCAGCCTGTTTTTTCCAGCAGTCTGACAGTCTGACAGTCTGACAGTTTGCCAGTCTTCCCCATAGTACAGGAGGCAGGACAGCCACCACAAAGCTGGTCAAAGATAGAATGTTTATCTTCCCATCTTTGTTATATTTGAAACAAGAGGTTAACTCAGTGGAATTGATGAGACAATGGTTATATAATTTACATATACTTAGTACATGGTGATGTAATACTTCTATAATTGATGTAATTGTAATAGGGTATGTTTACATAAAGAACAAAGTCAGCCATGGGGAAATCTTGCTCTTGGTGGCTTTGTCCTCAGTTTTGTAATAGGGTATTTAAACCTAATTTAAACATACTTTTCTGTATGTTTACATACAGGACAAAGTCAGCCATGGGGAAATCTTGCTCTTGGTGGCTTTGTCCTCAGTTTAAATACCCTTTTACAATTATATCAACTGTAGAAGTATTATATCACCATGCTAAGTACTGTAAACTATATAATCATTGTCTCATCAATTCTATTAAGCTAATACCTTGTTTCAAGTATACTTCTTTCAAGTATACTTTTCCAAAGTTCTGCCCTCTACAATCTTCATTCAGAATTCACTATAGATTTTCATTTTTGACAGTTTTCCATCTCACATTGGTGACTTCTTCACTTCAATTTGATTTCATGGGTTTCTATTTATTCTTTCCTTGAAATCTTTGAAATTGGTTTTCCTGAAATGTAGAATGCTTTTCTGGATTTCACTTTTGTCTATTACATCTTCTTAGAAAATATGCACACTTTCATTCATAGTTTATCATTTTATTTCAGAAAACCAATTCTCACTTGTTGGTGAAAATCTGATGCAGGATAGAATTTTCCAAAATTGATTCCAAAATTGTACTATTGTGGATAGAGCACTGGAACTAAGTTAGGAAGTCATGAATTTGGAATCATTTGAGCAATGACATGGAGAACTAAACATTTATATTGATCTCTACAACCTCTCAAATCTTTTTGAAAGAAAAATTATGCAACAAAGGTAAAGAAACTTCAGCTGTCTTCAGGGCCTAAAACCCAGAATCCAAAAAAAGTTTTTAAAGGCTAATTAATTAAGGCTCACCAACCCTGAGAGTTCACTCAGAATTCCTATCTCATTTCTTATGCTACTGGCAGAAGGCTTTACCAACTCATGAAAGGATTGAAGACACAGGCTTACAACAAAACTGATTCTCACATCATTGCTCCTACTCCTCCCACCTTACAATGTTATGGAGGCCTCATCTCCAGACTATGGAAATTTGTTGAGACATAGAAAACTTTGAAACAGCCTTTCAGAGAAGCTGTCCATATCACCAACACTACAAAACTCTGAAGTGTGGATGCTGGGGTGCACAATCTCGTAGTACTAGTACTGCAAATCTCTGAACTGTCTGAGCTGGAGTAAATATCCTGGTAGCTATAGGCTAGAAAATTGAGTGTTAAAATAAGTTCAACAGATCACCAGGACAGGGTAATATGTGTGGGAAGCAGGTATTTAGCATTCCATTAAGGTTAGGGAAAAGATCAAAGCATCCCGCTGGAGCTAATACTGACAACCCAAAAGTCTCATGAGGCAAAGACATACCCTGGTGAACTATGGACTACCCAATGTGACAGAAAGCTGAGACTCTTTGAGACTTAACTAAACTACTCATAGGGGAAAAAGAGAAAAAAAAAATTCCCCCCCCCCAAAAAAAAAAACAAAACCTTATTACCATAGATCTAAAGAAGAAGAAAACACAAAAAGCTTTGAACATGAAGCCTGCAGATCTAGTAAAACAAAAATTCAGGTACTACTGGTATGAATAAAAATTGCAAAACAAACAAAAAAAATGACCTAATACTTTATGAGAACCTGAAATGACATCTTAATAGTTCAAGAAAAATGAAAATTATGAGAATAGAAATGTTGGCCTCAAAATAAAAATAATGGGCAGAATAGAAAAACTGGAATTTTTTAATGAAAAGTCTCACCAAAGAAAGAAAAGAAAGAATCATAGATTAGGACTGCAAATACACAAAAGTGAACACAACCTGAAAGAAGAGGAGAAAAAAAAAAACTCCAACAAAATCCAACCTCATTAAAAGAAAATATTATGCAGATAAAACAGTCAGATCCTAAAGACAATATGTGAATCTCCAAATAGAGAGTTAATGATATCTTAGAGAAAGGGTAGATCTAAGTACAAATCACTGAAATTTCTTTTCCTATTCTCTGAGACGGTACGTGATTTGATATAGGTTATATATGTACAATCAAGTAAAACATATTTCTATATTATTGTGAAAGAAAAACAGAACAAAAATAAGAAAATCACGAAAAAAAAAAAAAAGAAAAATAGTATGCTTTAATTTTTTATTCAGACTCCATAAGTTTTTTCTCTGAAGACACAGTGTTGTAGGATTGCCTTGGATCATTTTTATTTTATTTTTTGTACAGTATTTTCCTGGTTCTGCTCACTTCATTTGTATCAGTTCATGCAAGTTTCTCCAGATTTTTCTGAAAGCATCCTTGTCATTTCATACAGCTCAATAATATTCCATTTCAATTATATATAACACAAGAAAATACAAACTGAGAGGATGCCCATCAGTTGGAGAATGGCTGAATAAGTCAGGGTAAAGGAATATTATGGTATATTATTGTTCTTTAAGAAATGATCAGGAGGATGATTTTAGAGATGCCTGGAGAGACTTACATTAATGATGCTTAGTGAAATGAGCAGAACCAGGAGACCATTGTACACAGCAACATCAATATTATATGATAATCAATTCTGATGAATTTTTTCCAACAACAGTTTTTGTTGTTATTGTTCACTTGCATTTTGTTTTCTTATTCTCTCACTTTCTTTTTTTTAATCTGATTTTTCTTGTGCAGCAAATGAATTGTATAAATATCTTTATACATATTGGATTCAATATATGTTTTTAATATGTTTAACATATATTGGATTGTTTACCATCTAGGGGAGGGGTTGAGGGGACTGAGAAGAAAATCTGAAACACAAGGCTATGAAAGGGTCAATGTTGTCAAATTATCCATGCATATGTTTTGAAAATAAAAGGATTTAAAAATTAAAAAGCAAAGCAAAACAAAACAAAATAAAAACAATTATATACTACAAATTGGCCAGTCTTTCTCCAATAGATGGACAACCCCTCAATTTCCAATTAGATTTATTCATAACCAAACAAGAAATGTAAACAATTACAACACGATGAAATGTATGACTTTGATTATTTGATTGTATAGATGAAGTTAACACATGTACAGAAGTGTTCAAATGGGGAAAAAATCCTTCATTATCAAATTTCTCTTATATTACTATTTACTAGCTATATGAACCTGAACTAATCACTTAACTTCACTCAGTTTCATCATGTCTAAAATGTATAATAGCACCTAATTCAAAGAGTTGTTTAAAATGTTTTGTAAAACTTAATTATAATGACTACCATTTGTATAAGTATCACTATATTCTAAGGACTGTGCTAATCATTTTATTATTACTATCTCCTTTGATCCTCACAATAACTCTGATAGGTAGGTACTAACAGCACCTACTTTGTAAGCTATGTACTTTATCTTACAGATAAGGAAACTGAGGCAGAGGTTAAGTAACTTGCCTATGGTCACACTAACAGTAAGTATCTCCAGCTGATTAATTTAAATTCTCCTGACTCCAAGCCTGGTGTTCTATTTATTTTACAACATTAATTTTATTATTAGTAATAATAATTTCATTTAAATTATTTTACACTTTTTATCAACCATCAATTTTGGTGACTGAATTTAAAAACAACAACATTTCACCCATATGCTTTGACATCAGAAGGACATAACTATATGTAAAAACAAATCTTCTCATAGTCTTTCTTGGGTGACTGAGCACCTATATTGATGGTAAGGAGGTTATAAAAATTGGGGTTAAAAGGCCTTTAATTTTTTTTATGGCTTAATAATTCTATTATTCTAGTTGTTATAAACAATTCAGTCTTTGGTAAAATTTTCTTTTCTTTTCTTTTCTTTTTTTTTTTTTTTTTGCTAAATTCAGTGGATAATGTAACTTTTCATTTACAAGTATGGCAGTGCATTGAGCCATAGTTAGATATTACCCCTTCTTGTGAAATTCTGAATTACAACAATACTATGATTTTGAGAGCCTATGGTATATATAAACAGGTCAAAGTAATTGAAAATTCATTTTTTAAGAAAGAGATATTTCTATCTAATAAGAGGAGAATGGTTGTGACATTTTTTCTACTTGTAGAGATTTTGATATTAATAAAAATATTTCCCATTACTTAAAAAGCCTTCTCCTTATCCTAATTTGTATCTGTTTGCAGATAGTCAAATTTGGAACTTCATTTAAACCCATCTTCCATTTAAAAGTCATAGTGCAGGGCCATAAAATTAATAGGTTAGACTAATAATACCTAAAGTACATAGCTCTCAGAGACATCTAAGTAATATTATTTGGCTTGAATTTAATTTTGGATTACTTCAATATTATATGGACACACATATTTTTATTTATATTTTATGACAATGACTCAAATGAGATCAATGTATGTAAAACTCTTTGTAAACTATAGAGCCTATATAAATGTCAGCTATTAATATCACTATTAACTCCTAATCCTCTCATCGTTGAGAAATGGCCCCATCAAGTTGAACATCTGTTTCCCTGATCACTTAGCATCATCTGCTCATTTACATCCTCTTCAGTCTTCCTATGCTTTTCCAGTTCCTTTACACTGTGATCTGCCCCTGCTATGTGGTTAGACAACATCCTTCCATATACACTTTCCTTTAATGTCCCTTCTTTTTCTTTACAACCAATTGAAAACTAGCTTTCAGTTTAAGACATTATATATCCCATATTTCCTTTTCCACTGTTGACTGATTTTCTATTTGCTTCTCAACATAAAACTAGGAGAAAAAGTTGACATTCTTTCCTTTCCCCTTGGTTACTTATAGACCTTCTCTCTGCTACCATTGCTTTCACATATCTGTTGTTATTGTTTTTTGAGATCCATATTAAATCATCTTTTCCAGGTTCTCTTTACTGTTCTCTACAGATCATCTATCTTAGTGAAATTAGCCTTGGGTCATAGTCTTTCTTTTCAATGCTTTCACACCCTTTCACTGATATCCTTAAAGAGAGAATTTTTTTTTTCATTTGTTATATATAATTTTGTCTATATCCTCATGACCTGCATTCATGCTTTATATATAGTGGAAATTTGGTAATTTTTGTAGCATTGATGTAATATTTTCCATTATAATTTCAATTTTCACAGTGACCTAGCACCTTGTCCTCCCACTTCACTAGCCATTAGTATGCCGCTAACTTTTCTTTATTACAGCAGCTCAAAGGCAGTTACATTTTAGACTTTGCCATTACCTCAAACTATACTATCTCCAAGTTCCTGTTCTCTGAAGTCCTTCTGTATAGTTATAGTATCCTGTATTTCTAGTTCTCTCATTGCATCAATTATCCTAAACACGTTCTTTGGAGGAAAGTCACTTCTCAATCCCTAGATTATTTCTTATTCTGTCTGTCACCTACCTGTGAATTTATTTTCCTTCCTTTATGATCAGTTATTTGTAATCAGTTGTTTCAACAAGGTGATCCCCTTCATCTTTTAATTCTTTAACATTTTGTCTTTCTTGAGCAAGATCAGGAGATCATTATATACTTCAACAACAATACTATATGATGATCAATTCTAATGGACATGGCCCTCTTCAACAATGAGATGAACCAAATCAGTTCCAATAGATCAGTAATGAACTGAACCAGCTACACCCAGTGAAAGAACTGGGAGATGACTATGAATCATTACATAGAATTCCCAATCCCTCTATTTTTGTCCACCTGCATTTTTGATTTCCTTCACAGGCTAATTGTACACTATTTCAAAGTCCAACTCTTTTTGTACAGCAAAATAACTATTTGGACATGTATACATATATATTGTATTTAACTTATACTTCAACATATTTAACATGTATTGGTCAACCTGCCATCTTGGGGAGGGGGTGGGGAGAAAAAGGAGAAAAGTTGCAACAAAAGGTTTTGCAATTGTCAGTGCTGAAAAATCACCCATGCATATATCTTGTAAATAAAAAGCTATAATAAAACAAAACAAAACAACATTTTGTCTTTCTGCTATTCTTGTCACACTAATATTAGACCTTGTGTCATCTCATCTGCCTTCTCTGATCTTGTTCCTGAATCACAGATCACTATTGGAGGTAGTCATGAAATTCTGCTGACAGAGGTGACTACAAATTAATGCTTTCTAACATAAACTGGATCTTTCTCAATGCATGACAATCCCTTTGCTAATGTCAAAATTCATCTAACATGGTCCTTAGTGGTTGTTCAAAATTATCTCTTCTTTCTTCAAAATCCAAACGACCCTAATCCTCTCTCTCTTATCATACTAGTTTATTTTTATTCTTCTAAATTGTCATGACCAATATGAAACAATACTGCCAGAGTAGCCAAAAAACTAATTCCATTTTAGGCTTCACTGAGAAAAAGGTAATGTACAAAGAATGGTCCCAAGCCCAAATAGAAACATCTCTAAAATGACAGATTTATTTAGAAAACTGCAAATTATCATTTTACATGTTTTTGTTGTAATTTTACTTATTTTGTTAAGTATTAAATATTAAATTGTTAAATATTAAACATTTAGGAGTTTTCTGGACCATATGTGGCCCACCAGTCTTGAATATGACACCTCTGGTCTGCAGAGGGAAGGAGCATAAAGTTTTACTGTGATCTGTCCTAAGAAGATCACATTTATATTATATCTAGTTTTGGACACAAAGCAGAACAATTTTAATCCCCTTTTATGTAATATCATTTCAGTTACCTGAAGATAGAAAGTATATCCAAATCTGTCCCTTTTCCTTTCTATTCTCCAGACTAAACAACCAGTTCCTCCAACAAATCATTGACTTGTATGATCTCCACTTCCTTCATGTTCTGAGTCCCTCCTCTAAAACCATTTCAGATTATCAGTGCACATGGGACTCAGAATGAAATACAATAATATAAAAATTAGTAGTGTTCTCTGTTTGAATGCATATTACATAGATTAGTAAATACATAGATTGGACATTACACTTGTTCTGCCTTGTGGCCAAAGGGCTAAACTTGGATTAATGAGTGGAAGAGAGTGTGTGTGTGTGTGTGTGTGTGGGATTCCCATTACCTCCAAGGAAGAGGAGGAGGAGGAGAAAGAGGAGAGAGGAAGAGAAAGAAGAGGAAGAGGAGGAGGAGAAAGAGAGAAGGAGGGGGAGAGAGGAAGAGAAAGAAACAGAGAGACAGAGATTGATTTAGGTTTCACTTAGAGAAAAACAAAACTTCCTAATAAACTAGAGCTGTCCCAAAATGGAACAGACTTCTGGAGGCAGTGGGATACCATTCCTTTGACAATCTTCAAATGAAATAGATGATTACTTGTTAGGAATATTATGGAAGATATTTTTGTTGAGGCAAGAGCTAGAATAGGTGACTTGAGAGTTCCTGCTAACTCTGAGATTATATGATTCTGTGATCACATTTATATTTTCTGGTGGCATCATTTGCCCACTGAATACTAAAACTGTTTTCATAACATGATATGAAGTCAGGAAACAGAAATCATGTCTCAAATTTGTCAAAGTTAAACTTTAAAAAAATTACTGAGGAAGAAGTTGGATATTCATCAGGGTAGTTTCATACATTTTGAATTTGATGTTTTTAAGGCTAGAAAGAGGATGCAAATTAAAAAATGACCAGGGAGAGACCTTGTCCAAGCCTTTCCTTTTACATATAAAAAACCTGAGGCCCTAAGAATTAAGTCATAACATTAAAATGTTAATTATTATTAAACATAATAAACATATTATGATACCAATGGCATTACACTTATTCCACACAATATCTCTGAATTAATAAATCAAAATGCCACACAATAAAACAAATGGATTGGATGATGAAAAGAATTCATAAGGGAGAAAAAAATCCATTAAAATCAAACCTCAAGAAAAAGTATGTTGCTAGCAGATGTAGTGGCTGTGGCTGCCCCTTAGTTCTCTGTTATGCTCAGATGGCATTGCTTATAATGTCTCTTTCAGGAAAGATAGCAGCTAAGTGCAGGGACATAAATTACTATCTTCTATGGCCATAAAGCATTGTGCTAAGTGAATTTTCTTAAAAATAAAAACAATCTGCAATATTTACAAAATCTCCATTAAAAGCTGCCTTATAACTGTTGCACTGATAATGATGAGTAATAGCTTCATATCTGTTTCACTCCAAAGGCCTCCAACCTCCCCCTCCCTAAGTGTATGATGCTTGTGACTTATGAGGTTCCCAGTCATGATAGAAAGCCATAATTTACTGTAGTCACTGTTACTCAAAATGATGGGCTCAGCATTCACTTGAATTGATTTATGAGAATTGTCCTGATTCAGAATACAAAGCTAGCACTTAATACTAAATTCTCTGATTATAGAAAGGATTTCAACACCAGAGAAATTACATCTTAGCAATTCTTCCCATTGCTTAGCTTTCTGTAAGGTAAAAGTACAGATGTGGCTGAAATATCTCTGCCATCCCCCAAGGGGGTAAGAACATTTGGTGGTAGAAAAGTTTGGGATTTCTTTCATCACCAGAAATCTGTTTTCTTTGTTATTAAAGAAAGGTAAAGAGGCCTTTATTAGACATTTTTTTTTTCCTATGGAGAGGATAGAGAGGTGAAACGTGAATGCTATGACAATGAAGCCAAGCATTGATTGCCTTTAGAATAAAATATTAACTCTTCAGTTTGGCATTGAAAGCTCTTCACATTCTATCTTTCCCAACCAATTGTCTATTATTCCATTTTTTTAAACTCAACATTTCATCCACACTGGCCTGTTCTGCAGATTTGGCATTTCATCTCTTACATCTATACCTTTGTACAAGCTGCCCCATAATTCTTTTTTTCTTCACTTCCACCTCCCAGAATTCCTACCTTTTTTCATGACCCAGATTATGTATCTTCTATGGAAAACTTTTCCAGATGTCCTCAGTAAAGGTGCTTTCTTTCTCTTCCTCAAATTATCTAGTAGATATCTGTTTAGGTGTTATGTTCTTCTATTGCTAATCCCAATAGGATGCAAGCTCTTTAAGGACAAGTCTATTTTTAAAAAAAAATTAATTTTTGCTGTTGAATCCTGATATCTCATATTTACATTATGTTTTAGCTCTTTCTTCTTTTTCCTTATTCTAACACATATAATTTCCTAAAGCCAGTTGTATTAAATTCTATGTATTAAGTGTGTCTTTGGAAATTGAATCAGGTCCATTTTCATTGTAGAATTGACATAGTTGCTCTCTTACAAATTTCCACTTGTCTAGATCTAATTCTTTTTGCATAGAGAACCAAGATCATGTATACTGTATAGTTTCTAAAAGTTCAGTGATCTGCTCCCAAATTATAATCAAACCTTGGCTTTTCATAAGCCTGATGATGCTCTCTATACATTTTCCTTAAATTGGAAAAGAAGGCTAGTTTTCTAAACATATGTCCCATTTTAGCTGAGATACTCATTTAGCCCTTTAACAAAGTTTCCTTGTTAATTTTTGTACTCACCCTAATTTCTGGATTGAGGAGACTTTTCCACTGAAATCAGGATCTGTCTGTCCCACGTTTGGGTGCCAAAATGTAATGTTCTTCTCTAAAATATAATGTTCTCTGGGAGCAGGTTTTTTTGGGGACTTCTGGAGGCAGCCTTCTTTTCAGTTCAGTGTAATCATCCCAAATGCAGTCAGGAATTAAAGTCCAGATCCTTTATTGTCTCCTTCAAAATAGCTCAGTTAGCTTTCTTAGAGGCCTATTTCTCTCCTTGGTTACGAGAGCTGTTGCCACTTGTCCTTTGTCTCTTCCAGTTTTAGCCTCTCTTCCTCCGAATCTCCAGCCAGCATAAAGGAAGAAGTTAGAATGAATCTGACTCCACCTCCAAGAGTGGGCTCATGGATGTCTGTGTCTGGCCCTGAGAGCTTCTTGCTTATATGCTATGCACTGAATACACATTACATCACTAGGATACCATTATTTGTTGTAGGATTAAATCAATGTTAAATTAGATTTAACCATTGTTTCCTCAATTCCACTTAGTACCCTTTTCAAGTTCTGGCCCATAATATCTCCTTATAGGATCAGATCAATCATACTGAATTGTCTCTATCAATTCCACTGAATTAGTACCTTGTAAGAATCATAACATATCATATTACATTAGATTATATTGTGTTTTATTATACTATATTACATTACATAGTATTATATTTTATTGTACTGTATTACATTGTATCACGGTATATTACATTGCATCATATTGTATTGCATTACTTTAATATGGATACATGAGAGCAAGGTGATGTTGTAAAAAGAATTATAAAAATTTAGATGTCAGCTTGTATATAGTTCTTCCAAAGCAATCCTGATGAGTGACCAGGTAATCTCTGCATGGACATTTCTAACACCAGAAACTTATTACCTTGGAGAAATGCTTTAATTCACAGGGTAGTTCTGTTGAATTATAAGAAATGTTTCTTTATGATGAACGCAAAATATCCTTATTGCAGCATTGAAGGGGTGCATGGGATGCTGCTTCTAGGAGAAATATAGCAGTAATCCTGAGACTCCCTGACCTTAGGAATGCTATTTTTCTAATGATCTGTCAATACTCCTAATGTCTCCTGGCCTTAGGGATACCATAATATAGTCCTACAAACATTGCTGGCTATCAGGTAAACAGTTTGTTGGTCAGTGATAAATTCTCTGAGACCACCCCTCAAACTTACCTGTAAGACCTAAAACTAGCAAATAAGTAACACGAAGCTCCTGATCTCTCTAATTTTTCCTATAAATTTATCTTCTAGATCCTGGTACTTTGCTAAATTCTTTGGGAAGTTTGGGAACACAATTATATTGGTGTTACAATTACAATAAACTTTGTTCCATGACTTGGATATGGGTTCAAGCCTGCAAATTCTTTTGAAAGATTTCACAACATTGATCTGAAACCCCAATCTTTTGGGGTCTCTTTTGAACCTCAACATGTGGTGGCCCTGTATGGGGAGAGTTTGGTCTTCCCTGGCTTCATGGCCTCTTGTCAAGGCCCCCCATTCTTTTTTCCCTTCATCCTTTAGTTGGGACACTCCAAGCCCTAGGAATTTTATGACTTGTCTAGGTCATCTTGAACTATATGTTTAGCAAATTTTCCTTGACAAAGGAACCCAGACTTGGAAATTCTTGCAATTTTTGGTGAAGTTCCTAAGAAACATCTGTCACCTTTTCAGTGTCCCTGGGATGCTGGAGGAGACAAGTGCTATAGGATGACTTTTGGCAAAGATGAGACAGTTCTCTTCCGTGTCATTTTTGTCTGTCTCTATGCAAAAATGCCTGTGTCATGTTTGTTCTGTGAGCTAGATTTTGTTAGCTGGAAAGATTTAAAATGAAGTCAGCAAGGAAAAAAAAAACTATTCTGTGTTTAGAAAACTTGGAAAGCTTTCTTAATATTCTTGATACTCACCTTAAAAAAAAAAAAAAGGAAAAGCCTGCCTTTTTTTTTTTTTTTTTCTCTCTTGTGGATCCCAGTTCTGGCCAAGCTGGGGTCTACAGAAATAAAATTAGTTAGCTAAATAAAATTTTAGAAATACTAAAATAATATCTTAGCAGATTCTTAAGGTTTTGAGAGCAATGACTAAGGAATTTGGCAATTAGCCATTTTAAGATTGTAAGAAAAAATTCCTGTGCCATTGGGGATAATTACAGAAATTTTCCCCACTCTGAAAGAAGGGAATGAAAAAGAAAATAAATTGGTAAATAGCAACTTTTTATTAATCCTTCCTTGACTCCTGTGTTGTCCAGAATCCCCTTCTGTTCAATTGGGAAAACACCCTATAAAGTATTAAGGGATCCTTTTCACAACCCACAATCACTCAGTATGCTCCTCTCCCCAGAATCCTGAGTGTATCTCAGTTGTGAAGACTGCTAACAAGATTAATATAGCACAAGTCACTCTCTTAGTTTCTCTCCTCTCAACATCAGATTAAGAAAAGAGAACCATAGGGAAGCTCAAATTCTGCCCACTTATAGAAATGAGGGAAGCAACAACAGCAGTGGGGACCCCACACACCTTGACCAAGCACCTCCCCAACTCAGCTTGGAGTGGGGGTCAGGCCCCATAGTTAGCATTCCCTGAGCTCTGGCACCTCAAATTACCATCAAAGGGAGATCCTGGCACCAGCCATCTCAACTTTCAGCAGGTTCTGTACAGTAATTACCTGGGAAGAATTCAGGTGCCCCTGGCACCACCAAGCATGGCAGCATGAGATGAGAAAGCCAGTCAGGCTCTGCACTTGGTAAATTCATCACTGCAGAAATGTATTAGCTATGTAATTTGTGGCAAATTATTTTATCTGTGCCCAGTTTTCTGATTTGTAAAAAGAAATAATAATGGTTGTTGTGAAGATCAATCATTGCAAAAATGCTTAGCATAAAGCAAATGCTATATGAATGTTTATTGTTTTATTGGATATAATTGCTTCATATTTGAAAACTACTTGGGTTTTTAGATATGACCAACATACAGTGTCACTGTTGGGATAAATGGTGGGTGTGTGTGTGGGTGTGTGTGTGTGTGTGTGTGTGTGTGTAAAGCATTTTGGAATCAAATTCATCTAAATTATGGTTAACACATATGGGCTCTTCAGGACTAAGAAGATCGTGCATAGAGGAAAGAGAATCTCTCTTCGCCCTTCCCTCTTTCCCTGAATGCAGAAAGAATATATGGATAGATAGGAGAAAAGGAGAAAAAGAAAATATACTCAGTTCAATGAAATTTGTTATTTGAGTTATGACAATAAAAGAAGTTTTAAAACAGGTTTAATCACAGCCTCCTAAGGGGATATATAAGTTACAATCTATTTTTGCTGTCATTGTTAAGAGAAGATTTAAGAATTTGGGAACTTTAGGAAAACAGAAAAGCAATTTGATGCTAACTTTAAAACTCTGGCACCAAACAGCCTGCTTTTGTATTATTCTGAAGTCATACTTCTGGGGTCCCTGTTAGTAAAAACTGACATTTAACCCTTTCCTGGCTCAAAAGAGAAATGGTTTGTGTGAATTAGAAAATAACCAAGTGGCACTTAAGTTTGTCTGCAACATTTAATTGGAATTTAGGAAATATAATAAACTAAAGCTAAAGCAATATAAAAATAACTTTTAAAGTGTTGTATATGTTAAAATTAGAAACTTGATTGTAAATTATATGAGGCTCTTTTTCTTTTTTGTGATAGATTCTGTTCTATCTAAATTTAATGATTTGTCTTGTTTTTTCCCTTAAACAAAAAGGAAGCTTAGTTAAGGGAAAGGGGAAACTGGAGCCCTCTCTGAGAATTTACAAAGCTGCAACAGCTTGAACTAAACTGAACTAAAAGAAAGTAGAAAGTTTATTTACTTTTGCTGTGTTTTATGTAATTTGGGGAATTAGGTATTTCTACCTTTGCTAGGAAATTAAGAGAACATTATGACTAAGACTTTTTGGTTATTAAACTTGTGAAATTATAATATTGTTAACTAAGTTATTTGGAAATGTTGTCATCAGGTTAAACCTAAAATTGGTAACTGACTGTTGGATAAACAATCTGTTGGTCAGTGATAACAAAGTTCCTGTCACAATAGTGAATAGACTTACAGAACCTATCTGTAAGCATTAAAACTAGTAAATAAGTAACATGAAGCTCCTGTTTTTTCTGCCTTTTCCTATACATTTATCTTTTGCTCCGGGTACTTTGCTAAATTCCTTTGGAACTTAGCTCTCTTCCATTGGCATTACAATTATAATAAACTTTTCCCCTTCATTTGGAGATGGGTTCAAGTCTGCAAATTCTTTTGAGACACCTTGCAGCACTGATCTGAAACTCCAATCTTTTAGAATCTCCTTTGAACCTCAACAACACTATTGTCCACTAGAGCTACACAGAATAATTCTAAACGTTTTTAATTTCCATGACTCTTTTAATTTTGAAGACCTTATGGCTGGGTTATGACACTGATCCTGTCACTTACTGGACTCTCTTTTTCCTTGTAATGGAGTTTAATTGCTTATTCCATCTGAAGCCCTTTCAGCTAGTTGTGGTAATTTTCCAGAAGAGTAGCCTTGTGGCTATTAATCACTTTCAGGTTCTCAGTATAATGTTAGTACCTGGTTATGAAGGGATCAAGGCAGCAATTCCTAGTTTAAAATACACATGACAAATTGACAATGGCCTTTCTCTTTGCCAAAAGGGATATTTATTTATGAGAAGAGGTTATGGACAAAATAAAGAGGTAAAATAGGCACAACATGTGGTAAATATGAAATAGATTTGGAAGAGCATATTGTTAGCAAAGAAAGGGGTTTTAAACAATAAATAATGGAAAAAAAAAAAAAAAAACAAGTTCCCCAGTAAAACTCACAATTAACCAGGAGAAAGGGGATGTGCCATAAGGTGTGAGTAAGCCATTGAGTGGTAGGGTAAATCCAAAGAGGAGTATATATAGCAAGCTAACCAGAGTTAGCTATAGCAGGGATAAAGACACCATGAATTATGGTAGGGGGTGAGAGGAAAGATATCCTATTGTAATGCCAGAGAAACTGAGCAAGACAGAGATTAGAGAACAATTTAATAGTTTATTAAATAGAGAGATTTACTAGAACCTGAATGAGATTATTGTCTCAAAGAATCCAGCCCACAATGTTGAATAGCAAGATTCTTTTATAGGATAACAAGAACAACGACATAATGGGGGAGGTACCTGGATGGGGGATAACCTAATGGGGGGAGGCACCTAGAATGACATAATGGAGGGAAGTACTGGAGAGATTACTGATATTCTAATGATGTCTAAAATGGATAGACCTTTATCCTGTCAAACATTAAGAAGGAATGATTATAGCCTAAAGATATAAAACCTTTATCTCATCAAGCATCAAGAGGAAAAGGTTATAACCTGAGGCAGAGTAACTAAATAGGGCAATTGGGAAACTGGGTCAGGACATTAAAAGAGAACTGTGGCACAAGACTATGACCTAACCCAAAAGGGGTTCAGCTAAGATAGTATAGGTCATGGTCAGATTTATTTGGAAAAAAAAAAAAAAAACCTCAAAAGAGGAGGGGAAATATCAAGGAAGGATTTGGTAGCTTAGAGGGAGGGATCTAGGAGGAGGCAGGTTGGCTGACCAAATCTAAAGATATGCTAATCAATATCTCAAAAGTTGTTTAAAGACACTCATAGCTTAGAGGAATAGACAATGGAGGCTGATAAAGACTTTTATTCTTACTTCACTGAACCTCCCCAAAATATCTTGAGGTTTACTGGCTAGATTTCTTTCTTAAGGATCATGCCTTAAACCCAAATCAATCTGATTCTCATTGGTCACCAATAGATCCTAGGCCAAGTCCCATTTGGTCATTGTTTGGCTCTTAATTTACTCATACTGAATGTAAATAGTAATCATTTCTGTTTTGACCAGAAACCTGAGGATCTTTCCCTCCCTTCATCCTCCCCTCCAATTAGTTTTTTTTTTTTTTTTTAGATTTTTTTTTTTTTTGGACAAGGTTAAAGAAGAGATTCTTTGCCTCAGTTGCTACCTAGCCTAAATCACTAAATGGGTGGGACCTTCGTCAAACAGACCTGTTGAAGACCTTAGCTTAAAAAGTCCAAGGTCTCCCATTTTATCCAGGGCCATTTTCAGTTGTCTTGATCTATGTCTTGCGATTGGATCCAGATGGCTCTGGAGGGGAAAATGAGGCAGGTGATCTTGCACAGCTTTCCCTCTATTAAATACAATCCATTTGCATGTTATGGTATCACTTCCCTGATGTCATGGTCTTCTTTGAGAAGGAAGGGCAAACAACAACAGTATAATCTGGGATTTGTTTATGCCTGATAATAGCCAAAGTAGCTTCTTTGTGATGAGGGAAGAAAATAAGTTCATATCAAAGACCTGATCAGTTTTGTGTGTATTAGGGGATGGGAAAGAGGGCAGGAAAGGGAGAAGTTCTGATCACATATAATTTTATTTCTTGTACTCATACTACTATGTTTCTACTTTATCTATTAGTTGTAACTGATGTAAATTGTGATCCTTTAATCTTTGAGAGGAGCCCTGATGTAAATTGTGTCACCTTTAATCTGTGAGGGAAGGGTTAGAAAGGCCCTGATGTAAACTGTGGGGGAACGGTGGTCCTGAGTCTCAAACCCTCCTGGCCTCTGGGAGGGATCCACCCTTCTGTCCATAAGAGCAACTCACAGATAAGTTATCTTATTTGATTGAAAATCTTGGTCTGAGGCATAGCCAAGGCCTTCTATTGAGTTGGAGATTAGTCCCTCATTCATCTGGAAATTGGGCCCTGGCTTGGAGTCAAAAGAGACTTCATAAAATCACATGCTATGTATTCAGACTTTCCCAAAAATATCCTAATAGGATTTTTGCCCACTAAAAAAGCTGTCTTCTTAGTGTAAATAAATCTCCTTTTGTCACAAACTTCGGGTTTATGAATTCTTTCACAAAGAATCTGCAACATTGACCAGAGAGTATTTCTCAACCCTCAATTCTCATATCTCAACACAATGACACAAATAACTTTTATACATGAAACATTTGCTAAACAAACAAACAAAAAAAAAGAAAAAATATACTAATCATAATATAACATTTACTTAATGAAAAGCAAAGGCAAAAATAATCAAAATATAACATACTGAAAAAGGCAGGAAAACTCAAAATACAACAATCCATTTAGAAACTTGTGGATATATCTGTGAGAAAAGACATTTATACACTTATAAATGCATGACAATGAGGCACATTAGTTGGAAAACTTATGTGAGACAGTATCAAGCACAAAAACAATCAGAGACTCTCAAAGTAAGAAAAAGCCAAAAGGGGGTTATTACAATCTTGTGAGAAAGGGCATTTCTCATCAGTCAAGGTGTTTGTCAGTAAAAGGAGTGCAAAGTAAAAACTGTAAAACACAAGATTAAATAGCCAAAACACAGAAGTCCTTCCTTCCATTCTTAATCTGGCCTTTTCTCCCATTGTTTGGGGGAGTTGGATTTACATTTTAATTATGGAAATCTAATCCAGAAACAAAAGAATAAATTGTCTTTAAAAGAGGCACTTACCTGCTAATTAAGAGGTAATGGGAAATAGGAGGGGACAAATACCTGCAGTTTTTTGAGTTACAAATCTACTTGTTATTATAGTCTCAAGTCACAGTTAAAATATAGTTTAAAGTTATATTCCCTTAAAAATATCTTCACTCAGTCAATTCCATGCAAATTTATGTATCTAGCACAACTCCATGATCCAAGATTACTGTCTTGGATGTCAGTGGTCAATTTCCATTGCCTTTTTTGGTCTTTTCATAGGTGAAGTTGCTTTTTCTTCTATTTTTAGGACTCTCTAGTAGTGCTATTTACTGCTCTTTTAGTAAAGCAAAAATATTATATAGTTATCAGTGAAAAAGAGTCTCTATGCTAGGATCTGCAGTTTTCCAGGTCTGCTCTCTTGTTTGGGAATGGGAGCGTTGATAAATTTCTTCCATACCAAGCTTTTCCCCAAGGCAAAGTATTGAAAAGCTCCTCAGATCTTCAGAATTCTAAGAAGTTTCTCCCCTCAAGTCAGAGAAAGCTATAGGGGGGCAAGATGGTTAAGCCCCTAAGGGATTCCCTCCCTTTTCTCTCCATATAACCCCCCCCCCCAAAAAAAAAAAGTAGACTTCGCAATAAGCTTACTCAGCACTTCATTTAAAAGCAGGATTTTACTTTCCTCCAATCAATTGCCACAGTATCTGCAGGGCTATTCTGTTGTCAGATCTCAAGGTCTAGATGACTTTAAAGAGCAAGAAACACAGACATATCTGCACAGAGCAAGAGAATCCTGCTTCTTTCAACCAGCTTCTAGCAATTAAAAATATTTCTTCTAATGAGAAGAGCAAATTCAGAGACTATCTGGCTTCAATTAGTTCTATCAGCTGATTTCTAAGGGCCATCTTTAGATTGTTCTGATTTATATCTTGTTCTAAGTCCTAGAAGGCAATAGTCAGTCCCAGGCCAAGCCCCACTCTGTCTTTCTTTGAGCCCTGATTGGCTCAAAAATAGCAATTGTTTCTGTTTTTGCCAGAAACCCTGAGAGTCTTTCCCTTCAAGACTGATTTTTTTAAAATTAGGTAAAAGAGATCACTCCCTGCTTCAGTTTTCTTATCTAGCCTTAAATCATTGATTGGAGATTTCCTCAGTTAAATTGAGACTTGTTAAGGATTTTAGTTTAAAAAGGCCATGGATTTCCACCCCATCCAGGATGATCTCCAATCATCCTGATCTATATTATGTGACTAGACCCAGATGGCTCCAGAGGAGAAAGTGATGTTGATGAATTTGCACAGCCTACCCTCACTGAAATACAACTCTCTTGGTCTCTCTTCCCTGAGATCATGGTCCTCTTCTGGAATTGTAATGCTGAAGAAACTGAACAAGACAGAGATTAGAGACCAATTTAGTAATTTATTAAATGGAGAGAAATACTGGGACCAAATGGATCCATGGTTGGTCCCAGAGCTGAATGAGACTATTGTCTCAAAGACTCCAGCCCTCAATGTCGAACAGAAGACACTTTTATAAGATAACAAGAACAATGACATAATGGGGGAGGTACCTGGATGGGGATAACCTAATGGGGAGAGGCACTTAGGATGACACAAGGGAGGGAGATACTGGAGAGGTTACTGATATTCTAATGACGTCTAAAATGGATAGACCTTTATCCTGTCAAATATTAAGAAGAAATGATTATAGCCTAAAGATATAAAACCTTTATCTCATCAACTATTTTAGAGGGAATGATTATAGTCTGGGGTTTGGGGGCAGAGTAACTGAGGTAGACCTTTATCTCATCAAACATTAAGAGGGAGAGGTTATAAGCTGAGGCAGAGTAACTAAATAGGACAATTAGGGAAACTAGGTCAGGACATCAAAAGGGAACTGTGGCACAGCCTCAGGTTATAACCTTTCTCTCTTAATGTTTGATGAGATAAAGGTTTTATATCTTTGGGTTATAGTCATTCCTTCTTAATGTTTGACAGGATAAAGGTCTATCCATTTTAGATGTCATTAGAATATCAGTAACCTCTCTAGTACCTCCCTTCAATGTGTCATCCTAGGTGCCTATCCCCATTAGGTTATCCCCATTCAGGTACCTCCCCCATTATGTCATTGTTCTTGTTATCCTATAAAACAACTTGCTCTCTGGTACTTAGTGCTGGATTCTTTGAGATGATAGTCTTGTCCAGCCCTGGGATCAAGATCCATTTGGTCCCAGTATATCTCTCCATTTAATAAACTATTAAATTGGTCTCTAACCTCTGTCTTGCTCAGTTTCTATGGCATTACAAGGCAGAACAAATAGGACAATTGGAGAAACTGGGTCAGGACATTAAAAGGGAACTGTGGCATAACAGAATGAGGGACAATCAGCAGCAACAATAGCTGGCTTTTAATCCTGATGTGGACTTTGAAGTTATTCTCTTCCCCTAACGGGAAGAAGCCTATTCAGCTATTATCAGGCATAGTTAAGTCCCAGATTATCTGGTTGATACAGAGTGAAGGTAAAGATAGAATTCTTTATCAGCCTCAATTGTCTATTCCTCCAACATCTGGGTATCTTTAAACAACCTTTAAGATATTTTTTAGCATATATTTAGACAGGTCTGGGGTCTGGTCTGCCAGGTACATTCCATTTGGTTCCTCCTTGATCCTTTCCTCTGAGCTAACAAATTCTTCCTTAGTATTTCCCCTTCTCTCTGAAGACACCCCCAAGTTTATAATTTTCATTTAAAAGACATGCTCAAGATGAAGATCTTTGCTAAATCTTTTTGAGTACTAAGACCATAATGAGGTACTCTTTCTCTCTCTCCTTTATTAGCACTTTTCCCCTTACTACAGCTAAATCTGTTTTTTTCTGCTACACCATTTTATGGATTTAACCTGCCATTCAATGGCTCACTAACATCTCATGGCATATTCTTTTAATGATTCTTCCAAAATCCTTCCCCTTGGTAACTCTATTGCTCTCTTAAATCCATTTTACATTTACTGCTCCTGGTGTCTAGTTTACCTCTTCATTTTGTCTGTAACTTCTTCTAAATAAATGTCTCTTTTGGCAAAGAAAATGAGACTGGCCATTGTGAATTTGCTGTGCTAATTTCAAACTGGAAATTGCTACCCTGATCTCATCATTTCTTTTAAGCAATAGAGTGCAATATATGTCACTAACTTTTCCCTTCAAGCAGCTGTTTTATTATTTTTTTTAATTCTAATATTGTTGTGCCACAATGCCCTTTTAATGTCCTGACTCAGTTTCCCTAATTGTCCTACTCAGTCTCTGTCTCAGGTTATAATCATTCCCTCTTAATGTTTGATAGGATAAAGATCTTATATTTTCAGGCTACAATCATTCCTTTTTAATGTTTGATGGGATAAAGGTCTTTATTCATTTTAGATATCATTAAAATATCAGGCACCTCTCTGGTAACTCCCACTATTATGTCATACTAGGTGCCTTTTCCCATTAGGTCATCCCCATCTCAGGTATCTCCCTCATTATGTCATCGTTCTTATTACCCTATAAAAGGATCTTGTATCTGACATTTGCTGCTGGATTCTTGGAGACAATAATCTTATTCAACCCTGGGACCAAACTATGGATCCATTTGACCCCAGTAAATCTCTCTCTTTCAAATAAAATATTACATTGTTCTCTAATCTCTATCCTGCCTCAGTTTCTCCAGCATTATGATATTTCTTCTGATTCTTCTTGTGGTCATTTTCTTCTGATTTTTTTTTCTTAAAAGCAGGTCCTTCTTAAATTTAATGACTTCTATCTTATGATGAGAACCTAAAATTGCAATTGTCTTTTAGATATGATCCTAAACAGTCATCATGTGTTCATCCTATAATTCCAAAACATTTATTTAATTTTTAGTCTCAGCAATACACTTCAAAATTCTGTAAACAATAATATATTAATGTGCTAATGAACCATAATTTACTGTATTTATCAATGTTTTGTTTGGAAGTGAGTTCTTTTAACATATTTTTAAAATTAGTGTTTTGTTTTTACATTACATTTGCAAATTAATCATGCTTCACTAAAGTTCTCTTGCAACAAAGTGAAATAATTAAATGAAATGAAATTAGTGATCTCATATGAAAGTGTATGCAACACTTCACATCTGTAGTTTCTTCACTCTATTTTTTTAAATGAAAAGAAAATCCAATTTTTTTCCTCTCCCATTCCTTACATCATTAGGGGGAAAAAAAGAAAGGAAAAAAAAAAAATACAAATTTCTTGTGAGAAGTACATACAGTCCAGAAAAACAAATATCCCTGCTGGCTTTGTAGTAAATATACTCATTCTGTACTCTAAATCCACCATCTCTATGTGTATGTTTTATCATCATTTTTTTAGAATCATGAATGGTTATTGTATTTGTTCATAACTCTTATCTAGTTCAAGGTCTTTTTTTTTTTTACAATGATGCTATCTTTATATAAAATGTTATTCATTTCATTCCATCAGTTTATAAAAATCCTTAAATTTTTCATTTTTATAATTTTAAGTCTATAGAATTAATTTGCTCCAGCTTCTGTTTACTTCACTTTACTTCAGTCTTTTGAAGTCTTTTTGAAATCCTCTCTATGCTCATCTTTTAAAGCAAAATTGTTATGTGCCAGAATTTTGAACTTGAAACAAAGGATTCTTACAAGGTACTAAGTCAGTGGAATTGATAGAGACAAAAATTATCTAATTTAGCATGGTTCAGTATGATTGATTTAATCAACTACAAGGAGATGTTATGGGCCATAACTTGAAACAAGGTACTAAGTGGAATCACCAAGTGGAATTGAGGAGACAATGGCTAAATCTAGTTTAGCATTGATTTAATCCTAAAATAAGTAATGGTTTCTTAGTGATATGATGATTAATATATACTCAGTATGGAGGATATAAGCAAAGGGACTGAGAGCCATAAAGGAGAAGTTCTCAGGGCCAGAAAAGACAAGCTAGAAGGCTGAGACAGATTCATTCCATCATCCACCTTTGTGGTGGTTGGAGGCTGAAGCACAAACCTTTGGATTCAGAGATTCAGCTCAAGCAGACAGAAGGCTGGAGGCTGGAGGCTGGAGGCTGGAGGCTGGAGGCTGAAGCTGGAGCTCAAACCCTTGGACTCAGACAGATTCATCCCATCTCACACTGCCTTGGTGGCCAACTCTCCTACTTTGCTTCTCCCCTGAAACCAAGATTCTGGAAGGCCTCCAGAAAAAAAACCAACCTATGAAGGAAATAGGATTTTGAAGGAGATAATAAAGGACCTGGACTTTAACCCCAGGCTGCACTTGTGGTGATTACTGAACTGAAATGAAGGCTGCCTCCAGAGACCCCAAGAAAACCTCAACAGAGAACATTACCTTTTAGAGAGAACATTACACAAAATAATATTCTTTGATATTGATATTGTACAATCTATTCAACCTTTTCCTAAATGATGAATATTCACTTAATTTCCAGTTTTCTTCCCTATCTCAAAACTGATTCAAATTTACAAGAAAGAAATTTTCATGTTGATAAATGGTCTAAAGATATGAACTCAATTCTCCAGGAAAGATTTTTTTTTTCATATAATCCTGTGAAAAATGTTCCAAAATCATTACTAATTGGAGAGGTATAAATTAAAGAAATTTTGAGATTCCGTCTCATTATAAAGGAAAATGATATATGTTCAAGGTCTCTGGGAGAAAAGGCCCATTGATTCATTCTTCGTAAACCTGTGAATGGGTATGACCATTTAAGAAAACTATTTAGAAATATACAGAAAAAGTTATTAAATAGTGTATATCCTCTGATCAATTTATGCTATAGCTACTAAATCTATAACCAAAAGAGATCAAAGAATGAGAAAAAAGTGCTTTATATACAAAAAGATATTTATAGCATTCAATACATTTATGAGTGGCAATTTTTTTTTCAGGTCCTTAGAGAAATGTTTCATGATACTTCTTTTTCACATAAAAGTCTTTTTTTATGCTTTCAGTAACTAAAGTGTCCATATACAAAAGGGACAGTATCTTAAACAAGAAACATTCCATCATTCTTCCCAGTCCATTCTTCTTTAAGCTACACATCAACCACTCATTCCCTCATTTCTCATATGACAAGGATTCACGCCCAGCATTGTCATCTCCCTCATTTAGACACATTGCAGTGTTAAAGCACTTTTCAAATGTTGGTCTCAAGAACAGAAAGAAAACACACACACACACACACACACACACACACACACACACAGTACAATTATTTCCTTAGCCATAGGGATTGAGTATATATGAGAATAATGGTAAGATAAATTATCAGCAGGTGTCAATTAACTCATCATAAAATTTGTTGGCAGGAATGTATAGTACCAGAGTGTTTCAGTCTGTGAGGGAATCAACAATGATTTGTTTTCAGTGAAGGGAAATGATTTGATAGATGCAATGAAATGTGACTGGTAAATTTTTTGATAAAGAAGATAGGATTTTATGGTTTAAATGCTACCTTTCTTTTTCAGGTGATCATCTTTTTGATGACAATTAGAACTTTGATGAGTATGTGTAGGGGAGAGTATCATGACAATTAAGATTTGTCATGGCCCAACATCCAACATTAACTTTCTGGACAAATCAAATATAATTTTAAAAAATGTTGAAATACCAAGATATTTATTGTTAGTAAGTAGCCTATAAAATTTTTTCCAACAATATATAATTTGGAGAGAATTCTTACATGAAATCTTATCCAGAAATCTTTTCAACAGACTACTTAATCTTTTTCTATCTCATTTCCCTCTTTTGTAAAATGAAGGTTGTACTTAGTTGAAGGACAGTTCTGCTCTCAAATTCCAGATTCAACTAAATATTTCCCAAAGACATTTGGCTGCAGAACACAAAATACATATACCTCATAAGTGTATTTGATACATTCATAAATTCCATTTCAATATTTTAGGTGTGAAAATATTTCTAGCATTAAATAAAACTTTATTTTAAAAAAAGCTTCCCCATCCTCCACCATTCTTATCCTGAAAACAGAGGTGTTCCACTGAGCACTTTGGTAAATGTTACCTTATTTTTATAGAGGTAGCTTAATGTGACTCAATGAATTTACCTGTAAGAAATTTCTAACTATTGCAGAAAAATTCCTGTAAGTTAGGTTTCCAAAATTCAATAGCATAGAGAATCATGAGCAGCCACTTCTGTTGTAGCAGAATAGAATGATAATGGCAGACACTTGATAGAAAAAGAGAATACACAATAGGCAGTTGCTTCCAAGTGCCACAATACCTCATTTGGTCTTTTAATAGGTTTCAATGCATTTTACATCATCAAACAGAAGTGCATAAGCAGAACTTTCATATAAGAAGTGTTGTTATGCATCCATTTGTGGTCAGTACCTTAAAATAGGAATACATGCAAATGCTTTTTTATTTTACATGGAAGCTGTATAGAAAAATCTAGCTCAGGTCTAGTCACATGCAGGGTAGCCATAAAGCAAAAAGCTTCAGTATAATAGTCATCACATAGAAGTTTCCATTTATTTAGTTGATTCAGGAAGAGCCTTCAGGTCATATTATTTCAAAGCAACTTTATACTCAATCCTTTGCAAGAGAATGGCAATACCAGCCTATACATGGCAGCTATATCGACAGCTAGTCAATTCAGGGCAGGAACTTTTTTTTTTTTATGAGAAAACATGATATAGCAGCTGAAATGAATTCTGACAAGTAGAAAAAAACAGATTAAGAATAAAAGGAAAGTAGGAGAAAAGGAGAAGAATGATATGACCTAGAAGCCACCTTTCTTTTTACATGAGAACTTTTTTGTGCTATTGCAAAAGGATCAGTATTATGCTTTTTCAATGAAAAAGAAGCCCTAAACCCTGGAATCTGCAACTAAATTAACCAATTTGACTGAAGACTAATTGGTTTGATGGAAAGTAACATGACAGTTAAAAGTATGCTGGACTAGAAGTTAAGAAGATTTACATTCAGATCTTTTTATAATTCCATCTTTTCTTTGATGTATGACCTCTAATCCTATTCTTTGTCCTGATCATGACCTTAGATTCCTCACTGCTTCAGTCATTATTTCCCATTAGTTTCACACTGACTATAGTCTCCTCTCTTCCCTTTTTTAATACTTAGGTATATCAATTCAATTTTTCACTATCCACTAATCCCAACTTCCTTGACCTCGGGTCCTACTGTCCATCATGATTTGCAAAATTTCAACCATGAATTACATCAACTATCTTCCTCCTTCCCTCCTATTCATGTTTTGAAGAATTTAATTAAAGGAAGTCATAAAACAGTGATGTTTGGAAGCATTACAATTTATGTTACATGATATATAACCTTCATTGCAACAAGTCAATACTTTAACAACTCCCTAATCAATTAATTATGTCACTCACCACAACACTTATTCAAAACCTAACAACTAACAACAAAACCTAACTCTCCTCAACCCTCTTATGGTGGTATCCTGTTTGAACTCACCCTCTCAGCTGAGGATCTTGCCTCATATGTCAGCAAAAAAACTGATATCATCATATGAGACTTCCCTCTTCTTCCTCATTGTTCCATCTTTCTCATTGAGCAACCATTGGATATTCTCCTTCACTGCCCTCTCTTGTCAAGAGGCAAAACATCTTGTCAAGGCAATTCAATCCATTCCCTCTCATATTGTCCAACAGATTGCTTCCATTCTTTGAACTTCTATTCCTTCTTTCCACACTACTTATAAATATGCTTTCTCTTCCATTCTTAAAACAAAATGACAACAACAAAAATCCTATCATTTCTGTTCTCTATCATTCTACTTCTTCCCTTCTTTTTCTCAACTAAATTCCTTGAAAAAGGAATTACATTAGATGGCTTCACTTCTTTTCTTTTTATTTATATCTTGTGAAATTTTATTGCATCCCAAATATTCAGTTGAAATTGCTTTTTCCAAAGTTCCTAATGGTCTGTCAAATGCCAAATACAGTGGCATTTTATCAATCCTAATCCTTTTAAAGATATCAACATTATTTGACAGTTCTCCTGGATATACTTTGCTCTCTATGTTTTTGATATGTTGCTCCCTCCTGGTTCTCTTCCATTTTATATGAGAATTTCTCAATTTTCTTTTCTGAATTTTCCTCCAGGTCATAACCCCTAACTGTGACATCCCCATTTCTTCCAGGATACTTGGCTTTCTTTTTTACTATCTCTATATTATCTCACTCAGTTACCTTATCAAATCCTTTGGATTAAATTATTATTATTATCACTTATATGATATTTTTATTTTCCCCAGTTACAGGTAAAAACATTTTTTTACATTTGTTTTTAAAACTTTGAATTTTAGATTCTCTCCCTTTCTCCTCATTCCCAACCCCTTTTAAGAAGGCACATGTGAACTTATGTAAAATGTTTCTATAAAACTCATGTGAAAGAAAATATAGATCTACCCTTCCGATTCTTTTCCTCCAAAAAAACCCTCAATAAAAAAAGTAAAAACATAGAGTATGCTTCAAACTATATTCAGACACAATCACTTCTTTCTTTGGATATGGATAGAATTTTTCATCCTAAACCCTTCCGAGTAATCATGGGTTATTGTATTGCAGC
Source organism: Antechinus flavipes (assembly GCF_016432865.1). Classification (NCBI taxonomy): domain Eukaryota; kingdom Metazoa; phylum Chordata; class Mammalia; order Dasyuromorphia; family Dasyuridae; genus Antechinus; species Antechinus flavipes. The sequence goes on along the minus strand of NC_067399.1, from coordinate 106,322,581 downwards.
AATTCATTCACAGATCATCATCCCACAGCATTGCTATGGCTTTGTACCCAGTGCATTTCACTCTGCTTGAATTCATGGAGACTTTCCAGTTTTTCTGAGATCATCCTGCTCATCATTTCCCATAGAAAAATAATATTCCATCATAATTATATACCACAATTTAATCAGCCACTCCCCAATTGATGGCTTTCCTTTGATTTCCAATTCTTTACCCTGAGAAAAAAACTGTTATAAATACTCTTTTTAAAATCTCTTTTGGAATTCATATTTAGTATGGTTATTGTTAAGTCAAAGGATAGACTTGATTTTATAGTCCTATGGGCTTAGTTTATATCTTTTGACCATTTATCAATTGAGGAAGGGCTCTTAAAAATTTTTTTTAAAAATAAATTTGACTATACATTTGAGAGCTGAGGCCTTAATCAGATAAACTTGCTTCAAAATTCTTTTCCCAGTTACTATTGCTGTGTTTCCCGCGTTTATTCTGGTCTTTCTTTTCACCATGATCCTCTTCCAAAGTATTTTGCTACTGATTACTCATTCTCTCAATATATCCTCTCTTCTATCACTTCCCTCTTTTCATATCCCCTTCCTTTACTACTTTCCTGCAGTGTAAGATATCCATTTCTATATCCATATTGAGTGTATATTTTATTTTCTTTTTGTGCCATTTCTGAGGAAAATAAAGTTCATTATCTCTCTTCTCTTCCTCTATACTGTAAAAGCTTTTTCTTTCCTCTTTTATGGCAAATAATTAACATCATTCTTCCTTTCCTGTTCTACCAGTACATTCTTCTCTTACTCCTTAATTTTTTAAATATATTATCCTTTCATGTTCAATTCACATCTGTGCCCTCTATCTATATGTATTCATTCTAACTACTAATAATGAGAAACTTCTTATGAGTTACAAGTATCATCCTCCCATGTAGGAATGTAAAGAGATAAAGCTTATTGATCCCCTCATGAATCCCTTTTCCTGATTACCTCCCTATGTTTTCCTAAGTCTTGTTTTTAAAAATCAAATTTCCTATTTAGCTCTGTCCTTTTCATCATGAATAATTGAAAGTCCTCTATTTCATTAAATTTCCCCCTGAAAGATTATACTCAGTTTTATCATATTCCATGTACTCTCATCCTTAAATATAGAAACTTACAAATTTTGTGTTATCCTGATTGTGACAATTTTACTTGAATTGTTTTTTTCTGGATTCTTGCAATATTTTTTTCCCCTTAACTTGGGATTTCTGGAATTTATCTATAATATTCCTAGGAGGTGATTAGTAAATTCTTTCAATTTCTATTTTGCCTTCTGGTTCTAGAATATTAGGAAAGTTTTCCTTGATAATTTTTTGAAAGATGATGTTATTGATCATGACTTTTAAGTAGACCAATAATTTTAAAATTATTTCTCCTTGATCTATTTTCCAGATCATTTGCTTTTTTAATGAGATGTTTCACATTGTTTTCTATTTTTTTCATTCTTTTGACTTTATTTTATTGTCTCTTGATTTCTCATAAATGCATTAGCTTCCATTTGCTCACTTCTAATTTTCAAGTAATTAAAGCTCATCAGTGAGTACAAAGTACTTCCTTTACCATTTGACCATTTTTTAAAAGGCAATCTCCTTATCATCTTTTTATATTTCTTTTTATACTACTCTCAAATCACTTCCCATTTTTCCCTCTATCTCTCTTGTTTGGTTTTCAAAATCCAATCTGAGCTCATTCATGGTCTAAGTCCAATTCTTATTTTTCTTGGAGGCTTTGGATTTAGGAACTTTGACTTTTTTTTTTTTTTTTTTGACTTGTTGTCCTATTCTGAATATGACTTATTCTGAATATGAGCTTTAGTCTTCTTTGTCAATATAGTAACTTTCTATGGGGAGATTTTTTGTTTTGTTTTGTTTTCTGCTCATTTTCTCAGTTCATAACTTGTCTTTTAACTCTTTGTTAAAGTAGGTCTCCATTTCCAAGGTGGAAAGTTCACTAATACAAGCTTTAGGGGTTCTGTATTATTGTGTTCAGAAATCCTTCTAGGATCTAACCACAAGTATTCCTTTCTACCCTGAAACTGTGACATCCACTGTAAGTTTTAGTGTGCTAAAGCACCAATGCTCTTTCTCAGTGCTAGTAAAAAGATCTCATGTTGGCTGAGGCCTCTGGATACCATTCCTGCCCCGGATGCCCATGTCCACAGACCTTGCCTGATAACCTTCAAAGTTGTCTTTAATATTTCTTGTTGGGGAGTCTAAAAATGGCCATTCTTGTCACTGATTCAGAAGCCCAAGGCTGCTTCCTCCTTTGCTGGTGCTGGGACTAGACCTGGAGCAGGAGCAGTGCTGGCACAGCCTGCATAGGGAAGATGCACAGGTCTCTCATTCTAGTGCCATAGACCTTCTCTGTAAACCTTCTAAGTTTTCTTCAACTGGAAATATTAAATTACATCTTTTTGTTAGTTCTGATGCTCTAAAATTCATTATTTAAAAGAATTTGGAGCTGTTTGGGAGAGAACTTGATAAGTCCTTGCCTTTACTCCCCCATCTTGGCTCCACCTCCCAGGTTCAATTATTATCTTTGCATAGATAATTTCCAGATTTGCACCCCCCCAATTTCTCTCCTAACACTACTATCAAATACCTCTTTGAACATCTCTAATTAGAAGCTCTATATTTATTTTTAATTCAACAGTTAAGAATCCCAAATTCATTTTCTCCCTCCCCAAATTTCTCCTTTTCCACATTATTTTATTACTATTGAAGACACTACCATCATACTTCCATTTTTCCAAGTTTACAAACTTGGTATCCTCAATTTCTCACCCTCTCTCAGGCCACTCATCAAATATAGTGTTGAGTTTTGACATTTCTACATGCTAATAGGTGATATTTAGACAAGTTTTACAAATTTCATAATGCTTTACAAATATTATCTTATTTGATCATCACAACAATCTTGGAAAGCTATTTTTATTATCCAAATTTTCTAGATTAGGAAATTAGATTAGATTGTCAGGTAGATAAATGTTAAGTGATTTGTCAGTGGTCACAGAGCTAAGTAATGATGTTAGATTTGAATTCACATCTTCCTCACTCAAGATCCAGCACTCTATTCAGTACAATAATTTACTTCCCCTACTTTCACATTATATCTCCTATCAATCACTTCTCCACTCATCCAACTCCAGCTCTGGTATAGACCCTTATCACCTTATTCATGCCTGGATTATTTCATAACCTATTACTGCCTCAAGTCTCTGCCTATTCCAGTCCATTTTCTACTCAGCTTCTAGGGAGATTGAGTCTACTACCGTACCCTCAATAAATTCCACTGGTTCCCCATTACCTCCAAGATCATATATAAAATCCTTAGCTTGTCACTTGAAGTCCTCATGACCTGCTCTTCACCTACCTTTCCTGTTTTTTCACTCTTTTTCCTTCTTCACATCCTCTTTGATCCACTGATACTGTCCCTTTTTCTTTTCTTCACATAGAAGATGCATATTCTTTCTTCCTGCTTTCTGACTAGCTATCTGTCTATTCTAGCACAGTTTGTTGTTATTGTTCATATTGTTTTTATTGTAACAATGCACTTTCTCCTCATCTTTGCTGCTTGTCCATCATAGTTTTCTGTTTGACTCAACTCAAATCTCATTTTCTTCAAGATTTCCTTTCCACTTCTCCTGCTCACCATCGATAATGTTTTTCCACCACTTTCCATTTAATCCACATACCTCTTATATGTACTAATGATTTGCACATTGTGTCCATTATTAGAATAAGAGTTCCTTGAAAGTAGGGCTGCAATTTTAACCTTTTTTTTTGTATCTCTTGACCTAGCATATAATAAGCACTTACTAAATACCTGTTGATTGATCTTAAAATATCATAGGATCATGAAATGACATATATATATATAGAAAAGTAAACATGCTGCTTATTTAATTGGTTATTTTGTCTACACATCCTTAAATCTCTGGTGCTGATGTGATGGTGGACTGTGTTTTTACTTAATAGACTGATAAAATTTGATTATTTGTGCAGTGAGGATACAGGTTATTAATCAATAGGAAACCTGTAGAGTAGCTGCCTATTAAGCAGGATCACTGATACTACACCTATGTAGTATCAATTACCATTCATTTTCATCAAAATTTTTGGTTAATTTAATTGACTCTTCTTCATCAGGTACAAAAAACAAATAGTCAAATGGACTGAATGGTTCTTCTTTCAACTAGCCATTCAGGTCTCCTGTGGATACATAAGACAATCAATCATTTGTTCTGCTTGAATGTGGATGAATAAAACCAATGTAGAAATAGCTCTCTGGAGAATTTCTGATTTCATATTTCTTCCCTACACACATAAACACAAACACAGGCACACATACAAGCAATGTTCTTCTGAAAGCACAAGAATATAGTACATATGTTCCCAGGAGATGAAATAGCTGGTATTTGGTCAATGAAGACTTAGTGAAGACAGAAAGCAGAGCATAAAACAGCTCATTGCTCTTTGGAAAATAAGTGTGAAAAACTTGACAGAAAATGCTTTTTATTAATAAAATGTTCAATGGTAAGCTGGTATGATCAATAGCAAGCCCCCAAGAATAGGCTTTAAAAAGTAAGCTTTTAAAAACATTATCATAGGAAGAGCTAATGCAGATTAGTCCTAATTAAAGTTCCAGGAAGGAGCCAAACTACATGTCATAGGCATTTTAATTGGGATACATGTATGCAAAATAGAATTTACAGTAATAACATTTTAAGGAAAAAATCTTTTTGACAGTCCAGGATGCTCTGATTTGAAGCAGATATAACTTGTAGTGCTAAGATAGCAAATAATTAATAGATATATGTCACCCACATGAGATAAACTCATTTAAGAAATAAAAAAAAATGTAGGATTTGTGAGGAAATATTTACTTTGAATATGGAAGAGATATAATATTTAATATGCCAGGCAATATAAACTATACCAACCTTTCTCTGAAGGTCTTACCCTCTAGGAAATATAAACTACTTGCTTAGAATAAACACTGTGAAACTAAATTCCTGTCTGGTGTTTCCTGAATGTTGGCTAGTGTTATTGGAAAGGAAGGGAAAGGAAAGGAAGAAAAGAGAAGAACATGATAGGAAGGGATCATCTTAGATTTGTAACATCTTATTTTGAAGAGAATACAATAAGTATACCACAGTGTAATGGATTATAGAAAAAGACTGTGGTTGCTTAGATCAGATCTTTAGAACTATCTGCCAATGAGCTTTGATCACAGCATCTGCCTATCTTCTCTGTTCCATGGCTACTGACTATAATTCTTAACCCCAGCCAGCCATTTTGCCAATGTGCCCTTTTGGAGGATATGGATGGATCACTAGAGCCCCATTTCCCTCTACTGAAAAGTCAACTCAGGTTGTATGCCCTGCTGATTATGGCTCAGTAGCTTCATCATTGCATTCCAAAGCATTAATATTATATCATACATACCTAAATAATGCTTTTAGAACATTTAGAGTTACTATTCAGCACCACCTACTGGTAAGACAGTGGTACATCTTATTTGGATATTTCAACCTCCAATAAAGCATATAGTCCTTCCTACATTACATAAAAGAGATAAGAGAATTCAGAAACATTCTGAAGAATAATGTGCGCAATGAATATACTCATGTTAAAACTGTAAAAAAAAGAATTAAAACAAGCTGAATCCAGATAAAATATGGCCACTAATTTTGACCCCAGAAAACAGACACTGAACATATTTTCCTCTCTCAGTGAAGAAGTGGGTGACTATGGGTGGGGAGTGTTGTATATATTTTTATATTTATTCATTGTGCCAATTGGTTTCACTTAAATATTTTTCTTTATTATAAGAGAATGTTCTAAGGGAGAAGGATAGTATATTGGGAAAAGCATGGTGCTAAAAGAAAACAAAAGATATCAATAAAAGTTAAAAAATAAATCTCACCCCATGTAACCTGAAGTTTTAAAAATAGAGTAAAATTTGAGAAACAGCAATAACAATTTTGCCCAATCCCTTACTTTAGGCAACATTCTTCAGTTGTATTTCTAACTTTGAAGATTCATAGAACATTAAGATCATTAAGTTTCAATAGAAATTTGTTCACACTATATCCCGGAGTCTAGAACTTACACATGGTTACTTGAAAGTAGACCCTTAAATCAGTTCCTTTACATTTCCTAAATTTTTTTTCTACATTTTGAGCATCATCTTTCTACTTCTCATGTTTCTTCCCTTGGAATTTATTTGTTCCTGGAACCATTGGGTACTCTGATATAGGAAATTTTGCTTTATCTTGCTTGGAAGCAACTCCTAAGCTCACTTTCTGGCTATTATCGAAGCATGTGGACTTGTTCCTTCCCCCACTGCTGCTAGCTCCCCTTATATATTGTCTTATGGAATTGAATGTGAACTCTCTGAAGGGTAAGACTGTCTTCCTTGTTTTTGTGTTCTTAGGACTTAAGAGCAGTTCTTGATATATGAAAGACTACTTAATAAATCCTTTATCATTCTTTCATTGTATGTCCTGGTTTTAAGCAATTCCTGTTAGTGGGCGAGATAAGAAGGGATAAGACTGGGGAATTCCTCAAACTTCTTCATTGACCTGAAGAGCAAATAAGGATTTCATAATTTCCCAAGGTTGAGAAGAAAGAGAAATTTCTTTATCACTCCTTCAGATTCTTCAAAGTAATCTGGCATAATGGAAATTTGTGAGAGTTAGACCAGTTATAGCTTTTTCAGCTTATTAAAATCAATCCATCTGATTAACTATGATAGATTTAGCTCTTCTCAGCAATGTGTCATTCAAGACAATTTCAACAGACTTAGGATGAAAAATGCCATTACTATCTGGAGAGAGAACCATTAAGACTGAATGTGGATAGAAAAATAGCATTATTTTCACCTTTTTTTAAATTTGTTTTTTTTTCCTCATTTTTTTTTTCCCTTTTGATCTGATTTTTCTTTCCCAACTTGACAAATGTAAAAGTATGTTTAAAAGGGTTGTATATGTATAATCCTTATCAGATTGCTTGCTGTCTTACAGGGAAGCATGAGAAGGAGGGGAAAAAATTGGAACATAAAATCTTACAAAAATAAATGTTGAAAACTATTTACATATTTGGAAAAATAAAATATTAAGTGAAATATGCATCTTAATTTAGAAACAACTATTTTAGAAGATTGATTAGTGGAAAAGTTAAGATGAAACCTCAACCTTTTCCTAAGAATACATTATCAGCTATTGTTATATGCAGAGAATATTTATTTCTAAATTGTCCAACTTAATTTTTTTTGCATCATGAATAATTTTTAATTTTTGCAATTTTCCAAATGAAATATATACCAGAGATTATAGATAATAGAATCTTAAACCAATTTCCATTTTTGAGGAGAGATGGAGAAAATTCAAAGAATATAATGTGGAATATTTGGTTTAACTAGTTTGAGAGTTTTGAGAGAAAGAAGAGATATTCTATGTGTAATGATCCTGTGAAGTCCATGAGCTCTAAATCTGTGGCCAGGAAGGAATAAGAAAGAATTCTTTTATTGACCTCTCTTTAAGAATAAAATAAATCTATGTTTGTAGGGAATCTACCTCTGAAATCATCTCCCTGGTATAAAAAATAAACCAGAACTGTTTTTCATCAAAACCAGTTATAATTTGGAAAAAAAATTCTTAAATATAGAAAATCTGAAATATTGGCATTGAATGTAATGTCTATAGTACACATCTTGGCACTTAATCACCATTGCTAAAAAGCCCTAAAACTATTATCAGGAAACCTCATTTTAAAAATCCCATTTGGCATTTTTAATATGTGTGACCATAGACATCATTTTTTTTAATCTTATTTTCCTTATGTATAAAATGGGTTGATTAATATGTACTATTTGCCTCATAAGCACTTTATAAACCACAAAATGCTATGTAATGGATGTTATTACTTTGTTTATCTATTCAAACATGTTTGTTGTTTGCCCAATTAAACACTACGGTCTTTGATGGTAGGAACTATTATTTACATTCCTTTTCTATACTACTGTGGTACTGGTTTCCAAAGCTGGAATTGTGGTAAAGGTGAAGAGTGATGATTATTGGTTCTCACCCAGTTCTACATGATCATACTTTTAAATTCAAACTGCAATGCTTGGCTGATACATCTCTAAAGGTTTTCATTACCATTGTCTCTTCTTAGGGTGTATTCATCTAATTCTTCAGTGGAAATGGACTTTTGGGATTCATAGAATAGGTATACATCTTTCTTTTAGTTTTCTAAAAATTTTTAAATTCCTAATCATAGCAAAATTGGGGGAAAGCTACAGTAGTCACAGGATCATATAACTGACATGAGGGCTACAAGTTGTCTCAGAGGCCAACTAATCTAACCAGGACCTGGACAAAAATACACTGAAAGTGGTAATAAAGTCTCTACTCAAAGACTTTTAATAAAAGAGTCCCAAGATTTATTAAATTAGCTTATTTAGCTCTTGAAAGCTTTTATTATTAGGAAATATTTTCTTATACTACACCTAATTGTGTCTCTCCATAACAGTAACTTATTGATTCTAGTTCTGTCTTCTAGGAATAACCAAAGTAAGGTGAAGCTCTCATTACATGACAATCTTCAATTATTTGAAAGAAGATAACATATCTCTCTATATCATCTCTTCTATGTATCTCCTGTTATATTGATCAATTCTTATATGTAATTACCTCTAGTTCTCTCACCACATTTGTTGCCTTCTTTAGGTCATGTCTCAGCTTGTCTGTATCCTGCCTAAAATGTGATGCCCAGAATTCAATACAATACTTCATATGTGGTTCAAATTGTGAAGAATATAGTGCCTTTCTGGAAAATTCTTTGTTTGGAACAGTATATTGTCAACTTATTAAATTTATTTTCCATTAAAACCCAAAAGTCTCTTTCATAAGAACAACTGAAAAACTATAAACTTCCTATTTTCTATTTCTAAATTTGAGTTCTATGTTGAACTATACATTTTCCTTTTTAAATTGTATCTTAAATAATTTGATCTATTGTACAAGCCTTTCAAGGTTTTTCTAGACTTGTATCTGTCATACAGTGTTTTATATCTCTTCTACATTGAGAAAAATGTTGACCAGCACAGAATAGATCTCTGGGGAACTCCACTTGAGGATTCCCTTTAAATTAATAATTCCTCATTAATGAATATACTTGTTGCATTCTGTCAGGCCCTCAGTTATAAATTACCCTACCTATGCTATCTCCTAGTCCATATCTCTATTTCGTCCAAAAGCCTCTTATGGGCCATCTTTTCAAATACTTTGCTGAAATTTAGGCATATTGTTTTCCCAGAATTTCCTTAACCTACCAGTATCTTTAGGAAATGAAACTTGTCAATCTGGGACTTTGAGCCAGCAGTGCCATTATTGGATTTGTATTCCAAGGAAATCATAAAGGAGGGAAAGGGACCCACATGTGCAAAAATGTTTTTAGCAGTTCTTTTTGTGGCAATAAAGAATTGGAAAAAGAATAGATTGCCCATTAATTGGGGAATGGCTGAACAAGTTATGGTATATGAAGTTAATGAAATATTATTGTTCTATTAAAAAAAAATGATGAAGAAGCTGATTTTAGAAAGCCCTGGAAAGATTTACATAGACTGATGCTAAGCAAAACAAGCAGAACCAGGAATACATTTTACATAAAGATGGCAAGAATGTGTAATGGTCAATTATGAAAGGCTTGATTCTTCTCAGCGGTTTAGTGATTCAAAGAAATCCCAATAGACTTTGGACCGAACTGAATGTAAATCAACACATGTTATGTTCACTTCTTCTTCTTCTTCTTCTTCTTCTTCTTCTTCTTCTTCTTCTTCTTCTTCTTCTTCTGCTTCTGCTTCTGCTTCTGCTTCTTCTTCTTCTTCTTCTTCTTCTTCTGCTTCTTCTTCTTCTTCTTCTTCTTCTTCTCCTTCTCTTCTCCTTCTTCTCCTTCTCCTCTCCTTCTCCTTCTTCTCCTTCTCTTCTTCTTCTTCTTCTTCTTCTTCTTCTTCTTCTTCTTCTTCTTCTTCTTCTTCTTCCTTCTTCTTCTTCTTCTTCTTCTTCTTCTTCTTCTTCTTCTTCTTCTTCTTCTTCTTCTTCTTCTTCTTCTTCTCCTTCTTCTCCTTCTTCTCCTTCTTCTTCTCCTTCTTCTCCTTCTTCTCCTTCTTCTCCTTCTTCTCCTTCTTCTTCTTCTTCTTCTTCTTCTTCTTCTTCTTCTTCTTCTTCTTCTTCTTCTTCTCCTTCTTCTTCTTCTTCTCCTTCTTCTCCTTCTTCTTCTTTTTGTCTCTCCAATGGCTTTTCCCTTTTGCTCTGCTTTTTCAAAACTCTCTCAATATGATTCATAAAGCAATGCATGTTAAAATAAGCAAATTTTAATAAGGAAATGAAGCTTGTTCTTGATAAATCTGTTGGTTTCTAGAGATTACTCATTCTCCAAATGCTCACAAATCATATTCTTTATGATGTCTTTGAGAATTTTGTCAGGAATAGAAATCAAGGTAACTGGCCTACAGTCAGGTTCTCTCATCTTCTTATTCCTTTAAAAGTCAACAAAATCTATCTTTTAGTATTGTAGCATCTCTTCCATTCTCTAAGATATTACAAAAATCATTGATGACTGACTCCAGCAATCACATATTTCAGTTATTTCAGTCTTCCAATATTCCAATCCAACAACTCCCTGGGCCTGCTGGCTAGAACTCAAGGAGGATGTTTAAGTGATGCCTTTTTTTCTTATCTTCTGTAATTCATTTTATTCTATTTTTTTCCTCAAGCCAAATATCATTTTCCTTATAAGAGAATATCACTAAAGTTAAAATCAAGTGGTTTAATTTCTTTATTAATACTTGTTATTTTCAGGTAAATATTTGAGTACCAAGGAAAGAGGGTTAAATTTTGATTTAATGGATCCATCTTTAAAACAGTTCTAACATTTACTACTTGTGAGAATTTTGGCAAAGCATTTGATGTCTTTGAGCATTAGGTACCTAATCTGTAAAATGAAGGTCTTGGATTAAATAACCTCTAAGATATTTTTTTCCATACCCTTTAACCTAGTAGTGCCTCTACTGGGTCTGTATCCTAAGGAAACCATAAGGAAGGAAAAGGATCCACATGTGCAAAATGTTTCTAGTGGTTCTTTTTGTGGTAACAAAGAATTGGAAAATGAGTAGATACTTATCAATTGGGGAATGGCTGATTAAGCTGTGATATATGAAGGTAATGAAACAGTATTGTTCTATGAGACATGATGAACAAGTTGATTTTAGAAAGACCTAGAAAGATTTATGTGAACTGATGCTGAGCAAAACAAGCAGAATCAGGAATACATTATACATAATAACAGCAAGAATGTGCAGTGATTAACTATGGAAGACTTAGTCCTTCTCAGTGGTTCAGTGATCTAAAGTAATTCCAATAATCTTTGGACAGAAAATGCCATTTGCATCCAAAAACAGAACTATGGAGATTAAATGTAAATCAATATATGCTATATTCACTTCTTTTTCTTCTTTTTTTATCTCCTGTAGTTTTCTCCTTTTGTTCTCATTTTTTCTCTCCAAAAATGTTTCATAAAGCAATGTGTATTAAAAATAAATGAATTAATTTAAAAAAAGATACCTTTTGGCTCTAAATTTATGGTCATTTGATGAGCCCAGTCACCTTGTAGCAGCTGATTGATTTCTTGCCTCTCAATGCAATTTAGGCCTCCTAGGTGACCTCAAACATTTTTATTTTTATTTTTTTCTAGCACTGACAATTGCAAAACCTTTTGTTCCAATTTTTCCCCTCCTTCCTCCCGCCCCTCCCCCAGATGGCAGGTAGACCAATACATGTTAAATATGTTAAAGTATATATTAAATTCAATATGTGTATACACGCAGTTATTTTGTTGAGCAAGAAGAATTGGACTTTGAAATAATGTACAATTAACCTGTGAAGGAAATAAAAAATGCAAGCAGACAAAAACAAAGGGATTGGAAATGCTATGTAGTGGTTCATACTCATTTCCCAGAGTTCTTTTGCTGCGTGTAGCTGGTTCTGTTCATTATTGAATAAATGGAGTTGATTTGGTTCATCTCATTGTTGAAGAGTCACATCTATCAGAATTGATCATCATATGGTATTGTTGTTGAAGTATATAATGATCTGGTCTGCTCTTTTCACTCAGCATCAGTTCATATAAGTCTCTCCAGGCCTTTCTGAAATCATCCTGTTGGTAATTTCTTACACAAAAATAATATTCCATAATATTCATATACCACAATTTATTCAGCCATTCTCCAATTGATGGGCATCCACTCAGTTTCCAGTTTCTGGCCACTACAAAGAGGGTTGCCACATTCTTGCACATACTGGTCTCTTTCCCTTCTTTACGATTTCTTTGGGATATAAGCCCAATAGTAACACTGCTGGATCAAAGGACATGCACAGTTTGATAACTTTTTGAGCATAGTTCCAAATCGCTCTCCAGAATGCCTGGATGTATTCACAATTCCACCAACAATGTATCAGTGTCCCAGTTTTCCCACATCCCCTGCACCATTCACCATTATCTTTTCCTGTCATCCTAGCCAATCTGAGAGGTATGTAGTGGTATCTCAGAGTTGTCTTAATTTGGATTTCTCTGATCAATAGTGATTTAGAGCACCTTTTCATATGACTAGAAATAGTTTCAATGTCTTCATCTGAAAACTGTCTGTTCATATCCTCTGACCATTTATCAATTGGAGAATGGCTTAATTTCTTATAAATTAGAGTCAATTCTCTATACACTTTGGAAATGAGGCCTTTGTCAGAACTTTTGATTGTAAAAATGTTTTCTCAGTTTATTGTTTCCCTTCTAATCTTGTCTGCATTAATTTGTTTGTAAGAAGCTTTTCAGTTTGATATCATCAAAATTTTCTATTTTAACTTGATATAATCAAAGTTTTCTATTTTATGATCAATAATGATCTCTAGTTCTTCTTTGGTCACTAATTCCTTCCTCCTTCACAGGTCTGAGAGGTAAACTATCCTATGTTATTCTAATTTATTTATAATCTCATTCTTTATGCCTAGATCATGAACTCATTTTGACCTTATTTTGCTGCACAGTGTTAAGTGTGGGTCAATGCCTAGTTTCTGCCATACTAATTTCCAATTTTCCCACCAGTTTTTGTCAAACAGTGAATTCTTGTCCCAAAAGCTGGGGTCTTTGGGTTTGTCAAGCACTAGATTATTAAAATTATTGACTATTTTGTCCTTTGAACCTAACCTATTCCACTGATCAACTAGTCTATTTCTTAGCCAGTACAAATTGTTTTTTGTAACTGCTGCTTTATACTATAATTTTAGATCCAGATGAATTTTGTTATTTTTTCTAGGCCATTAAAATATTTTTTTTGGGAGTCTGATTGGTATAGCACTAAAGCCCTCAAACATTTTTCTTGTCCTTACCACATGTGACCACTCTCAGCTTATTCTAGATTTTAGCTCTTCTAGAATGATAGCTGTATAAGCAAACTTCATTAACTTAAAATAGGACGATCTTTAAGTATCTGACTCCTGAATTCATTTTTATTTTCTTCCCCAGGAGATTCCTGGAAAGGATAACCATGGGAGAGGCTCAACAATGTTAACATTTCTTTATCTCACCATTTGTACCTGCTCTTTTGTGGGCATTATAAGAACCAGATATTTCTTTCTCCAACAGCTTTGGTAATTCTTTTCTTCTTGTCCATTTAAAATAATCAGTCTACTAGGGTCCAAGTTCTGGAAATAAAGTTAAATCTATTCCTGAAGAGAATGGAGGGGGAAGAAAAGTCAACAGTGAAAATATTGCTTGACTATCTATTTGAGTAACAGAGCAAAATTCAAAATTAAATGAGGACGTAAGAGAAGGTGTTGATGCTGAAGATTGCTCTGTAAGAGGGTACTCAACCAGTTGTCTATGAAAGTAATTCTGAGGTATATCCTTCAAAAATAAAGTCAAACAATGAAAACATCATATCACGATTAGTTATAATACTAGAGGAAGAAGTGAGAGTCTTCACTGATTTCAAGTTTGATCATTAGATTTCCTTGCAAGTCTTTCTGGAGTTCTTTTATTTAGGTTTTTATAAATCTCTTCTCAGCATTGAATGAGACACCATATCAATGAGTTTCCAAAGATTTCTTCCATGAGTTTCAGGCCACTCTCAATCAGGTTACCGCATTACTTCTTTTTTTGAAGAACTCTACATCTTTATCATCTTGGACTACTACATTTCACCAATTTCTGTTTCTCCTGGCTGGTTTGCCCAAAGGAAATCCAGTAGTCATTTGTTAAGACTGACTTTGCCTTCTAGATAATGCTTGATTTCTTCACCTTCCCTCCTTCTTCCCCAGTACATAAACTTATATTATCCCACAGGGCATCATATATACTGATAAACAGATGCCTTATTATGAACTGCAATCATTTTCCAGTCCTTCCTTTGCTATGACTACTTTTTAAAAAGATCATTCCAAACTAAATTTTTCATTTCTTTAAAAAATTTTTATAGTATTTTATTTTTCCAAATACATGCAAAAAACAGTTTTCAACATTCACTTTTATAAAATTCTGTGTTTCAGATTTTTCTTCTTCTCCTCCTCACTCCCCAACACAGCAATCTGCTATAGACTAAACATGTGTAATTCTTTGAAATATATTTCCATATTTGTCATGCTGCACAAGAAAAGTCAGAGCAAAAGTGAATAAAAACATGAGAAAGAAAAAAACAAATAAGCAAACAACAACAAAAAGGTAAAAATATGCTTTTTTCTTTTTCTTTCTTATTTGTTTTTAATTAAATATTTTTATTTTCAAAACATAAGCATAATTTTCAACATTCATTCTTGCAAAACCTTGTGTTACAAATTTTTTCTTCTTCCTTCTTCCTACCCTATCCCTAAGATAGTAAGAAACTTAATATATGTTAATTATGCAATTCTTCTATACACATTTCCACAATTATCATGTTGCAAAAGAAAAATCAGATCAAAAAAGGAAAAAAACAAACAAAATGCAAGCAAACAACAATAAAAAAGTGAAAATGCTATGAGTATTTTTACACTCAGTCCCCACAGGCCTCTTTCTAGATGCAGATGTCTCTCTTCCTCACAGGTCTATTGGAATTGGCCTGAATCACCTCATTATTGAAAAGAGCCATGTTCATCAGAATTGATCATCACATAATCTTGTTGCTATGTTCAGTGTTCTCCTTGTTCTACTCACTTCACTTAGCATCAGTTCATATAAGTATCTTCAGGCTTTCTGAAATCATTCTGCTGATCATTTCTTATAAAACAATAATATTCCATTGCATTCATATGCCGTAACTTATTTAGCCATTCTCCAATTGATGAGCATCCACTCAATTCCTTGCCACTACAAAAAGGGTTGCTACAAACATATTTGCACACATAAGTTCTTTTTCCTTTCTTATGATCTCTTTGGGATGCAGGCCTAGTAGAAATATTGCTGGACCAAAGGGTATACATAGTCTGATAGCCCTTTAGGTATATGAACTTTTCATTTCAAAGATATTGCCTGATATTTTCCTATGTGTGGTCTAGGGGGCATATTGAGACAATGTGGTTCAATGAAATATATTTGAATTTAGAGGAAAACCTGAGTTCAAGTATTGGTTCTGCCATTTAATACTTAGGTGGCCAAGTCACTTAACTTTCCTGGAAATCAGTTCCCTCATCTACAAAGTAAGAGAGTGAGATTAATACTTCTTAGGTTCTTATCACTCTAATTTTATGATCCTGTGATCTAATGTTAAGCTTATTTGCAGGGCTGAGTTGAAAGGTCCTAAATTCAAGGTCCTATGGTGGCTCAAATAATATTACTAACATAACACATTTATTTATTTATTAGGGTTCACAAATAGTTTTTCCAATAAAGAAACAAAAACTCTAGTTGTTAAGTATTACAAGTGTTTAGATGGAGAAATCAAGACTCAGACACATGAAATTGCTTATTTCTGGAGACACAGCTATTATCACAGCCAGGGCTGAATCCAGGACTCTTCATTCCATATACAGTGATCTTTTCACAGCATTACCTATTTCCATTCACATTCACAAGTAGTCTTTGAAGATATCACCCAGAAACTTCTTCTCTGATGGAATATGTCCAATCTAGATTTAAAGTTGATAATGGAAAACATTTTATGCATAAAGTAATAAGTAAAAAATAGTTCTTCCATAAGAAGAGTGATCCTCTTCCTATGTCCCCCATATGCCCAGTACAAAATTACACACAGAATAAATCCTCAATAAAAACTTGGTAATTCGAAATTGAACTTAGAATAAATATTTTCAATATAAGGATTTTTTTTGGTTATAAATTAAAAACTATACTCAAAACTATGAAGTATGCAGAAATATAATGGATACCATGATTTTATGAACACAAAGAAATGTAAAGAGTTTTCCAGCTTTCTGTAGTTATCTAGTAACAAATATCATTGAACAGATATATTCCTTACATGAAATCTTTTTGACTGAACCTCTCCTACTGATTCCCCAGAAATAATGTTTGGGAAACTCTAATTATTTTCCAGAATGTCCTACTTCTCTATTAGTTTGACATAATAAGAAATTCAAGAGACAATATCAGCTACATCATGCTTGATATTCTCTCTGTTACAATGTCAAATTACATCTCTTTGCCTAGCTAACATTTTCAAGAATAAATTAAGAATTTGATATCCTCTTCCCAAAAAGATTAAATTGACAATGATTCTTCATAATGAAATACAAATGGTTACTGATTGGTTTTTATTTTTAATGTTCATTTTGTAAAGATATATCACTGCCTCAGAATTTTGTGACCTCTTGTTCAAGCAAAGGAAACTTAATTTGTTTTAGATGAATATTCAATTCAGCAAAAGAAAACCTTGTGGAATGGAAATTTTCACATGAAACTGAAAATATTAAAAAGTGAAAAAATTTTCAGAATCATATATCTTCTGCCACTATAACATATATTTCTAAGTAACAAAATAAATAAAATATGACTTCTTAAAGAAATAAAGCCACTTGTGAAATATAATTTAGCCCACTGTCTTGGAGAACAAATATATCTGAACATTTGGAAATTTCAACTAGCCTTGATCACGATATGATCATGAGAGAATCATCTGGTAATTTTCTGGTGAGAGAATCAATCTGGTAATTTTAGTCAGTTGGGCCAACTTTTGCAACAATTTTTTTTTACTTACTCAATCAATTAAATTCTTCTTCTTTTTTCCTTTTTTCCTTTTTTTTTTTTTTTTTACTTTCTTATTTCCTAATTTCTTTCTTAAGATCTGATGGAAATTTTTTGAAGTGAAATTTCCAAAAGAAAGAAAAGATTATTTGAGGCTGCTTATAGACTATAGCACAAATAAGGGAAGCAGTGATCACTCTACTTCATACCTTCTTAGAAGAATTGAAAACTTAATAGCTCCTCCCCAGAACTAGCTCTGAAAAGAGCAGCATAAAAACCCAGAAACTTGACATAGTGTCTCCCCCAAAGTGGGAACAGAGCCCAATTTTGATATAAAGTTAAAAATCAAGAAATAAGCTGGAAAAATGAAGAATCAACAACAATAATGACAAAAAAGAATTCCACCCTAGAAAGTTACTATGGCATCAGGGAAGATGGAAACAAAAACTCAGAAGCCAACAAAATTAAAACAGCTTCATACAAAGCTTGAAAGAAAAATGCAAATTGATCTCAGGCCCTGGAAGAGTTCAAGAATAATTTTAAAAAATAATTTTAAATTATATGAGAGGCAGACTTGTGGAGGAGAAAGAAATTTGTGACCAAAGATGAACTAGAGACCATTACTGATCACAAAATAGAAAATTTTGATTATATCAAATTAAAAAGCCTTTGTACAAACAAAAATAATGCAAACAAGATTAGAAGGGAAGCAACAAACTGGGAAAACATCTTCGCAATTAAAGGTTCTGATAAAGGCCTCATTTCTAAAATATATAGAGAACTGACTCAAATTTATAAGAAATCAAGCCATTCTCCAATTGATAAATGGTCAAAGGATATGAACAGACAGTTTTCAGAGGATGAAATTGAAACTATTACCACTCATATGAAAGAGTGTTCCAAATCATTATTGATCAGAGAAATGCAAATTAAGACAACTGTGAGATACCACTACACACCTGTCAGATTGGCTAAGATGACAGGAAAAAATAATGATGAATGTTGGAGGGGATGCGGGAAAACTGGGACACTGATGCATTGTTGGTGGAGTTGTGAACGAATCCAACCATTCTGGAGAGCAATCTGGAATTATGCCCAAAAAATTATCAAATTGTGCATACCCTTTGATCCAGCAGTGTTTCTATTGGGCTTATATCCCAAAGAAATACTAAAGAAGGGAAAGGGACCTGTATGTGCCAAAATGTTTGTAGCAGCCCTATTTGTAGTAGCTAGAAACTGGAAAATGAATGGATGCCCATCAATTGGAGAATGGCTGGGTAAATTGTGGTATATGAATGTTATGGAATATTATTGTTCTGTAAGAAATGACCAGCAGGATGAATACAGAGAGGACTGGCGAGACTTACATGAACTGATGCTAAGTGAAATGAGCAGAACCAGGAGATCATTATACACTTCGACAATGATATTGTATGAGGACATATTTTGATGGAAGTGGATTTCTTTGACAAAGAGACCTAACTAAGTTTCAATTGATAAATGACGGACATAAGCAGCTACACCCAAAGAACGAACACTGGGAAACAAATGTGAACTATCTGCATTTTAGTTTTTCTTCCCGGGTTATTTATACCTTCTGAATCCAATTCTCCCTATGTAACAAGAGAACTGTTCGGTTCTGCAAACATATATTGTATCTAGGATATACTGCAACATATCCAACATTTAAAGGACTGCTTGCCATCTAGGGGAGGGGGTGGAGGGAGGGAGGGGGGAAAAATCGGAAAAGAAACGAGTGCAAGGAATAATGTTGTCATTATAAAGTAATCATTAAATAAAAAAAATAAATTATATGAGAGGTTGATGAAAAAATGGGAATAGATATGAGAGTGATAAAAAAAATCATGAAGATTGGTAAAGGAGGGACAAAAAAAAATACCTCAAATCCCCACCATTAACCCTCCCCCCCCCAACAAAACAAAACAAATGGCAAAGAGAAACATGACAATCTATTAAAGAGAAGAACATCATAAAAATCAGAATTGGCCTAGTGGAAAGAGGGGAAAAAAAGATCATTGAAGAAAAGAATTCCTAAAATAAATAAGACTTACAAAGTAGGAGCTTATGACTGAATGAGACATTAAGAAACAATAAAACAAAACTATTACTCTTTGCTGATGTTATAATGGTGTACTTGGTGAACTTTAGTGAAAACACTAAAAATCTGATGAAATCAAACCTACATAAATAAGCATTTCTCTACGCTAGTAACGGATTCACATAGTGAGAGATAGAAAAAAAAATTCTATTTAACATAATTTTAGGGGGGTAAAGCCAAGGTAGTGGAGAAGACACACAGGAAATTTTAAGCTCCTCTCATACCCTCACTACTAATTACCAAATTCAGCCTCAAAAAAGAGTGCTTGACCAGTAAAATGCACGAATATTGGAAGTACAACAACTTACCAGCAGACTCCCAAAAAACTATTTTAATGACCTAGAAAAAATAACAACAAAATTCATCTGGCAGAACAAAAAGTCAAGACTTTCAAGGGAATTAATGAAAAAAAAAAACAAATGAAGGTGGCCTAGCTGTATCAGATCTAAAATTATAGTATAAAGCAGCAGTTACCAAAATCATTTGGTATTGGCTAAGAAATAGACTAGTTGATCAGTGGAATAGATTAGGTTCAGAGGACAAAATAGTCAAGAACTTTAATGCTCAATGCTTGAAAAACCCAAAGACCCCAGCTTTTGGGACAAGAATTCATTGTTTGACAAAAACTGGTAGGAAAATTGGAAATCAGTATGGCAGAAACTAGGCATTGACTCACACTTAACACCTGTGCAGCAAAATAAGGTCAAAAGGGGTTCATGATCTAGGCATAAATAAATTAGAAGAACAAAGGATAATTTACCTCTCAGACCTGTGGAGGAGGAAGGAATTTGTGACTAAAGAAGAACTAGAGATCCTTATTGATCACAAAATAGAAAATTTTAATTATATCAAATTAAAAAGTTTTTGTATAAACAAAACTAATGCAGAGAAGATTAAAAGGGAAGCAATAAACTGGGGAAAACATTTTTACAGTCAAAGGTTCTGACAAAGGCCTCATTTCCAAAATGTATAGAGAATTGACACTAATTTATAAGAAATCAAGCCATTCTCCAATTGATAAATGGTCAAAGCATATGAACAGATAATTCTCAGATGAAGAAATTGAAACTATTTTTAGTCATGAAAAGATGCACCAAGTCATTATTAATCAGAGAAATGCAAATTAAGACAACTCTGAGATACCACTACATACCTGTCACATTGGCTAGAATGACAGGGAAAGATAATGTGGAATGTTGGAGGGATGTGGGAAAACTGGGGCACTGTTTTATTGTTGGTGGAATTGTGAATATATCCAGCCATTCTGAAGAGCGATTTGGAACTATGCTCAAAACGTTATCAAACTGTGCATACTCTTTGATCCATCAGTGTTATTACTGGGCTTATATCCCAAAGAGATTTTAAAAAAGGGAAAGGATCTGTATGTACAAGAATGTTTGTGGCAGCCCTCTTTGTAGTGGTCAGAAACTGGAAACTGAGTGGATGCCCATCAATTGGAGAATGGCTGAATAAATTGTGGTATATGAATATTATGGAATATTATTTTTGTGTAAGAAATTACCAACAGAATGATTTCAGAAAGGCCTGGAGAGACTTATATGAACTGATGCTGAGTGAAAAGAGCAGACCAGATCATTATATACTTCAACAACAATACCATATGATGATCAATTCTGATAGATGTGACTCTCTTCAACAATGAGATGAACCAAATTAACTCCATTTGTTCAATAATGAATAGAACCAGCTACACCCAGCAAAAGAACTCTGGGAAATGAGTATGACCCACCACATAGCATTTCCAATCCCTCTGTTTTTGTCTGCTTGCATTTTTGATTTCCTTTATGGTTAATTGTACATTATTTCAAAGTCCAATTCTTCTTGTGCAGCAAAATAACTGTATGGACATGTGTACATATGTTGTGTTTAACATCTATTTTAACATATTTAACATGTATTGCTCTATCTGCCATCTGCGAGAGGGGGTTGGGGAAGAAGGGGAAAAATTGGAACAAAAGGTTTTGCAATTGCCAATGCTGAAAAATTACCCATGCATATATCTTGTAAATAAAAATTATAATAAAAATAATTTTAATTAATATTATCTATTATCTAATAAATAATATTATCTTTGTGATTCCATTTTGGAGTTTGTTTTAGCAAAGACATTTCAGTTAACCATTTCCTTCTCTAGCTCCTTATGCAGATGAAGAACTGAGATACAGAAGGTTAAGTGACTTATTCAGAGTCACACATTTAACAAGTGCCTAAGGTCAGATTTGAACTCTTGTCTTCCTGACTTCAGGGCCAACACTGCATTACTTAGCTGCCACTATACAAAGTCAGATCTAAATAAATAGAAAAACATTAACTAATAATTATTATATTTACTAATATTGTCAATACATATATTTGATTAATTATATATGATTGTATATTCACTGCATTACTTAGCTGCCACTATACAAAGTCAGATCTAAATAAATAGAAAAACATTAACTAATAATTATTATATTTACTAATATTGTCAATACATATATTTGATTAATTATATATAATTGTATATTAATTTTATATGAAATATCAATTACTACTGATTAGGTCAAACAAAAATAACAAAAATGACAAGCCTACTTATAATAAAAATGACAATAATGAAAATGTATATGTGTTATACAAATAAAAAATATAGAGGTAGAAAAAATAACAGAATTCATGTGGAAGAAAAAAATTAATAATAAGTTAATGAGGGAAAAAATGAAGAAAGGTGAGTTAACCCTACCAGATTTCAAGCCGTGTTATAAAATGGTCATCTTTAAAACAATTAGATGTTGACTAAGAAATGGAATGATGGATCAATGGGATTACTTAGATACATAATATACAATAGTAAATAACCATAGTAATCTAGTCTTTGATAAACAACCCCATCATTGAAGATAAGAGTTCACTATCTGGCAAAAACTACTAGGACATCTGAAAAACAGATGGGCAAAAACTAGATATAACTCACCATTTTACATTATATGGCAAGGTAAGGTCATTCTAATGAAATGTGTTTTGGAGCTGTGAATTAGGCCATCCATTTCAGAGGATAATTTGGAATTAAACTCCAAGATGTCTTATATTTCGATCATTTTTCTTTGATCTAGAAATATTAATTTCAGACATACACTCTAAAGGAATAAGAGAAGGAAAGGGCTCATAAGTACACACACACATATATGTATATGAGGAGAGAGAGAGAGGAGAGGGAACAAGGGAAGGAGAAAGAGGAGAAAAGAATTGTAAACTAAAACTAATGTTCATGTTTTTGGGAAAGGCTGAATAATCGTGACTTATAAATGTAATGTTATATTTTATTATTTTATATTAGTTTAGTATAACAAATGGTGAAAGAGACATATATAAAAAGCCAGGAAAGATATATTAATTGAAAAATAATAAAGTGAGAAGAACTTAAAATATAAGTTTATGTAATAGTTTTACAACATGTTAAATAAAACAACTTTGAAAGATTTAAGAACTCAGAAATGTTCAATTATGACTTTATAAAATCAATGATGAAAGACCTTTCCATTAGCAAGTAAGTAATAGATGGGTAGAGCAATATAAAACATAAGTTTTCAAAAATAGCCAATCTATGACTTTATTTTGCTCATTTAAAAATGTATTTTTTATTTAAAGTTCTGAATCTCAAATTCTATCCTTCCCTTTCTCTTGTCCCCCATTCCTAAGACAGTAAACAATCAGATATAAGTTAGATATGTGCAGTTATATAAAACTTTTCCATATTAGTAATTTTGTATAAAAAGACTGTACTAGAAGAAAGAAATGAAGGTGAAAAATAGTTTCAGTTTGGTTTCAGTCAATATTATTTTTTTCTTTGGAGACAGACTGTATGCTTCATTTTTAGTTCTTTGAGATTATTTTGGATCCTTGTATTGCTAAGATTAGCTAAGTCATTCACAATTCTTTATTAAGCAATATTGCTATTACTCTCTACAAAGTTCTCCTGCTTCTGTACACTTCACTGTGCATTAGTTCATGTAAATCTTTCTAGGTCTTTCTGAAATCATCTTGCTTGTCATTTCTTATAGCATAATAATATTCTATTACAATCATATAACATGTTTTATTAGCCATTCCCAATAGATGGACATCCCTTTGATTTTCAATCTATTGTTACCACAAAAGAGTTGCTATAAATATTTTTTTGTAAAAATGTGGCCTCCCTATTTTTTTGGATGTTTTTGGGATATAGATCTAGCAGTGACATTATTGGATTAAATGGTATGCAAAGTCTGTTGCCCTTTGGGCATAATTCCAGATTGTTTTTCAGAATGTTTGGATCAATTCATAACTTCACCAACAATGTGTTAGTATCCCAGTTTTCCTAAATCTCCCCCAACATACAACTTTTTTTTCTCTGAAATTAATCACTCTAATGGGTGTGAGATGGTACTTCAGAATTGTTTTAGTTTTTCCACCTATAATTGATAGTAATTTACAGTATGTTTTTCATTTTATAGTAGATAACTTTGATTTGTCTGAAAACTTCTTGTTCATGTCCTTTGGCCATTTATCAATTGGGCAATAACTTGTATTTTTATAAATTTGATTCAATTCCCTATGTTTTTGAAAAATGAGTTCTTTATCAGAAACACTTATTGCAAAAGTTTTCCCCCAATTTTCTGCTTTCCTTATAATTTTGGTTTATGCAAATTTTTTAATTTTATGTAATCAAAATGATCCATTTTATATCTTGTAATGCTATCTACATCTTTGGTCCCTAATTCTTCCCTTTGTAAATCTGACAGACAAACTATTCCACATTCTTAATTTGCTTTGGGTATCACCATTTAAGTGTGAGTCATATGTCCATTTTGATCTTATCTTGGTATTAAATGTGAGGTATTGGTTTATACCTAGTTTCTGTCATAATGTTTTTTAATTTTCCCAGAAATTTTTTGTCAAAAAATTATTTTTTGTTCCAAATTTTGGATCTTTGGATTTATCACATATTAGATTACTATAGTAATTTACTATAATGTAATTTATATCTAATCCATTCTGCTGATCCACTAGTCTATTTCTTATCTAGTACAATTTTTTTTTTTATAATTACCACTTTATTATAGTTTGAAATCTGGTATAGCTAGATAACCTTCCTTCCCTGATTTTTTTTTTCCATTGGTTTCCTTGATTTACTTTAACTTTGGTTCTTCCAGGTGAATTTTATTATTTTCTTTCTAGCTCTACAAAATAATTTTTAATAGTTTTTTATGTAATGCTGGAGAAACTGAGGCAAGATAAAGAACAGTTTAATAATTTTGTGTAGATACCATGTACTGCTGACATAATAGTATATTTCATTCTATTCCTATTCAATTTTTTTTCTGGAGATCCATTATATTTGACTTTTCCAGAATTTTATCCACCTCCTTAATTTCTTTTTTGCTTATTTTTTGGTTATATTTAACTAATTCTAAGAGGGGAAATTTAAGGTCTTTCACTACTATAGTTTTATTATCTATTTTCTTCTGTAACATTTAATTTCTTCAAAAATTTAGATGCTATACAGTTTGGCATATATATATGTAGCTTGGATATGACTTGATTGTCTATGGTGCCTTTCAACAAAATATCATTTCCATTTTTATCTCTTTTAATTCAATCTGTTTTTGCTTTTGTTTTTGCTTTGTCTGAGATCATGATTGCTAACCTGCTTTCTTTGTTTCAGCTGAAGTACAATAGACTCTTATCTTTAGCCTCTGTGTACCTCCCCTGAAGCTAGACACCTTCAAATGTATTTCTTTTTAACAATCAATTGCAAGATTTTGTTTTTTTAAATTCATTCTGGTTTCCATATATGTTTTATGGGTGAGTTCATCCTATTCAAATTTTAATCTTGATAACTGTGTATTTCCCTCTATGCAGTTTTCCCATTATTTATCCCACCTGCTCTTTTCCCTTTTCCAACTCTTTCCCTACTCACATATGTTTTACCTGTGATCACTACCTTCTCCAATCTTATTGTCTCTCTCCCTTTTTACTTCCTTAAAAATAAGATAGATTTCTATAACTATGGAGTATGTAAGTTATTCACTCTTTGAGCCAATTTTGATGAAAATAAGGTTTAACATTTGCATCCTGATACTGCCTGTCCCACCAACCTTCTCTTCCATTAAAATATCAGTCATGTCCCATTCATTCTCCCTCCTCTTTCTCCTTACAATGAAATGTTCTTTCTCATAACTGCCCCTCCCCTTATTATTATTATTATTTTTTTTTTGCAGGGAGGGAATATTATCCCATCAAAATCACCTTAAAAATATATCCTCTGTCTAGGTATACTTCTTTTATGTTCTCTTATAACAATAAAGTTCTCCAGTTACAAATATTATCTTGCTATATAGAAATATAAATATTTTAAGCTTATTGAATTTCATATAAATTTTCTTTCTTGTTACCTTTTTAACTTTTTATGTTTCTCCTGAATCTTGTATTTGAAACTAAGGTTTTTAAAATTTTATCTTTGGTCTTTTAATTAGGAATGTTTGAAATGTTGTGCCACAGTTACCTTTTAATGTCCTGACCCAGTTTCCATAATTGTACTATTCACTTATTCTACTTCAAGTTATAATCATTCCATCTTAATGTTGGATAGGATAAAAGTCTTATATCTTAGACATCATTAGAATCCCAGGAGCCTCTCCAGTACCTCCCTCCATTATGTCAGCCTAGGTGCTTGCCTCTTTTATGTCATCCTCATCCTAGGTACCTCCCCCATTATGTCATCATTCTTATTACCCTATAAAAGAATCTTGTATCTGACATTCACAACTGGATTCTCGGAGATGATAGAACTCAGGCCTGGGACCAAATCATGGATCCATTTGGTCCCAGTAAACTCTCCCTTTCAAATAAAATATTAAATTGTTCCCTAATTTCTATACTGCCTCAGTTTCTTTGGCATTACAGAAAATCTTCTCTTTTTTAAATGTCCATTTTTTTCTGGGTAAAGGATTTTTGCTTGTAATACTAACTCTTTTGTCTTATTGTATATTTGGCCCCAGGTTCTTTAATGTGGAAGCTGCCAAATCCTGTGTAATACTAACTGTAGCTTCATAATATTTGGATAATTTCTTTTTGGCTGTTTGAAGTACTTTGTCCATGATCTGTGAGCTATGAAATTTGATTATGATATGCCTGGGAGTTTTCATTTTGATATCTCTTTCATATAGTATTTGATGGATTCTTTCTATTTCTATTTTGCCTCTGGTTCTAACATATCAGGGCAGTTTTCTCGAATAATTTCTTGAAATATGTTGTCCATGTTTTGTTTTGTTTTATTTATTTGTTTATTTTTATATTTTTTTAAATCATGATTCCCAGGTGGTCCAATAACTTTTATGTCATTTCTCCTGGTTCTATTTTCTTTCTTTTTTTCTTTTTTTTTTTTAAGCTTTTTATTTTCAGAACATATATACAGATAATTTTTCAATATTGAAATATTTTTTCAATGTTTTCAGTATTTCATCATTGATCCTTGGCTAGCCTTGTATTTCATATTTCCCCCTCCTTCTTCCACTCTCTGCCCTAGATGGCAAGCAATCTAATATGTTATACATTTGCTGCACAAGAAAAATCAGATCAAAAAGAAAAGTAAATGAGTAAGAAAACAAAATCCAAGTGAATAACAACAAAAAGAGAGAAAATGTTATGTTGTGATCCATATGCAGTTTCCACAATCCTCTCTCTGGTGTAGATAGCTCTCTTCATCACAAGATCATTGGAACTAGTAACAGTCATCTTATTGTTGGAAAGAGGCATGTTCATCAGAATTGATCGTCATATAATATTGATGTTGCTATGTACAACAATATCCTGGTTCTGCTCAATTCACTTAGCATCATTCATGTAAGTCTCTCCAGGACTCTCTGAAATCATCTTGCTGATCGTTTCTTATAGAACAATAATATTTCATAATATTCATATACCATAACTTATACAGCCATTCTTCAACTGATGGGCATCCATTCAGTTTCCAGTTTCTTGCCACTACAAAGAGGGCTGCCACAAGCATTTTGCATATATGGGTCCCTTTTCTTCCTTTAAGATCTCTTTGGGATATAGGCCCAATATAAACATTGCTGGGTCAAAGGGTATACACAGTTTGATAACTTTTTGAACATAGTTTCCAATTGTTCTCCAGAATGGCTGGATTTGTTCACAGTTCCACCACCAATGTATTACTGTCTCAGTTTTCCCACATTCCCTCCAGCATTTGTCATTATTTTTTCCTATTATCTTAGTCAATCTGAGAGATATGTAGTGGTATCTCAGAGTTCTCTTAATTTGCAGTTCTCTGATCAATAGTGATTTAGAGCACCTATTCATATGATTAGAAATGGTTTTAATTTCTTTGTCTGAAAATTGTCTGTTCATATCCTTTCATGATTTATCAGTTGAAGAATGGTTTGAATTCTTATAAATTTGAATCAATTCTCTATATATTTTAGAAATGAGCCCTTGTTCAGAAACCTTAAATGTAAAAATGTTTTCCCAATTTATTGATTTCCTTCTGATCGTGTATGCATTAGTATTGTTTGTACAAAAACTTTTTAACTTAATGTAATCAAAATTATCTATTTGGTGTTCAGTTATGAGTTCCAATTCTTCTTTGGTTACAAATTCCTTTCTTCGCCACAGGTCTGAGAGGTAAATCATCTCATGTTTTTTTAAAATTTGCTTATAATATCACTTTTTACGTCTAAATCCTGTATGTGGTATGAGGTGTGGGTCAATGCCTAGTTTATTCCACACTACTTTCCAATTTTCTCAGCAGTTTTTGTCAAATGATGAGTTCTTATCCCCATAGCTGGGATCTTTGGGTTTGTCAAATGTGGTGTTCATCTTCTTTTATATAATATAATGGTTCTCTCTGGGAACAAGTTTCTTGGGGAGGTTTTTGGCTCAGAGTAATAATCACTCCAAATGCAGCCAGTGTTAAAAGTTCAGATCTTTTATTGCTTCCTCCAAAATAGTCTGGTTAGTTTGCTTGGTGGCCTATCTCTCTGCTTGGTTCCAAGAGCACCCTCCGAATGTCTCCAAATCCAAATTTTGTCCTTAAGCCTCCAGCCTGCACAAAGGTGGAAAATGGAATGAATCTGACTCCACCTCTGAGAGTGGGCTTGTGGGCTTCTGTATCTTCCAGAGTGCTCCTCTCTGACTCCTGGCAATTTTCCGAACTAACTAACTGACTGAGCCTCTGTCAGCTTCTCATACATGATCTCTCAAATGTTGACTCCTCCTCTGAGAGAGTGGGATTATGGGATCTGAGAGTAGGATTATGGGTTTCTGACTTGTGAATCTCCCAAAAGTGTGAACTCCAATGAGTACTTAAATACATCAGTGAGCTAGAGGATTTGCTAAGTACCATGCTAAATTAGACAACTGACTTATCACTTTGTAAGGATTCTTAAAAAATACTAGATTTCTATAGTTATTGACTATTTTTTCCTTTGAACCTAACCTATTCTACTGATCAACTACTCTATTTCTTAGCCAGTACCAAATGGTTTTGATATCTGCTGCTTTATAATGTAGTTTTAGATCTGGCACAGCCTAGAGCACCTTCATTGACATTTTTTTTTTTCATGAATTCCCTTGAAATTCTTGACCTTTTGTTCTTCCAGATAAACTTTGTTAGTATTTTTTCTAGGTCTGTAAAACAATTTATTGGGAGTTTGATTGGTATGGCACTAAATAAGTAGATGAATTTGGCAAGGAACTTACAGAGGGACTTGTCAATGCTTTTAATGTGGTAAAATAGGACATTTGAAACCTCAAAGTTTGCATAGAAGACAGGGTGGGAGAACAAGACCCAAAATCCTATGTCCAAAATGCGACAGAGGCTTCCACTGAGCATTAGAATGTAGAATGACTCAGGAAAATGGGAAGCAGTGCCCAGCTCCAGCGCCCCAGGCAAAAAACACTTGGGGCATGATGGCAGAGGATGTGACATAAAGAAAGTCTTTAGGAGTTCAGTACTCAGACACAATCAATCAGTAGAAAAGCAATCTGATGGGAGAAAGGGATTACAATTGAGGAGAATAGAGTTGTATGCAGCTGGAATTACTGAGATATCCCTTGGAGAGGTGAAATCTGTCCTTGTCCAGCCTATGTATCCCTTGCCTCCAGGCATAGTAGGCTTGGCCATTTCACCTCCTGAGTGTGCTTACAAAACAATGCTTATGCATACACTAATGTGGGAAAACTGGGGAATGTGTAGCTAATATCCCAGTCACTAATATAGGTAGACAATGTGTGACATCACCCAGAAGTAGTAGCATCAGGTTTACTGATACAGACTCTTAATAGGTAATTTGGTGATATTTGCCCAGATTTTGATTCCCAGCAACAGAATCCAGGAATATTTTGGATTGTAGCTATTATAGCTGACCATCCTGTGCTCACTACCTATGTAAATGGCATACCATTGAAAGGTTTGGTAGACACAGGTGCAGATCATACAGTCATTAGAGGGGCCGGTTGGCCCAGTCATTGGCCAAAGATTAAGGCAGACACCTATATGTCTGGCAGAGGAGGATCAATAGCAGCTGAAATTAGTGCTACAGTTTTGAGATGGACATTTCTTCTATCTTTTCAGGTTCTTTTTGAATTCTTCCAGGAGAACATTGTGAGATGGAGACAAACTCATATCACCCTTTGTGGCTTCATCTGGTGATAATTTGCCTTTAGGATCCTTGTGGTTTGAGGTCTGTTCTTTTCTTTTCCATAAAAGCTATCTATGGTCAGAGATTTTTTTTTTTTTTTTTTGCTTATTTCTTTTTTAAATGGTTGCAGTATGCCCTTTGGGCAAAGGGGTGCTTATCCCAATCTTCCTCTACAGGTGACAGCAGCTTTAGACTACCCTGGGCTGGTGCTGCTGACTGACTTCCAGTGCTGGGTGGGCAGGGCTAGATCCCATGTTTTTTATGGGGTTCAGATATTCACTATTTGTCTTTTATATTTGTATTGAATGTCTCACAGCTAATCTGTTGATTCATTGGCTTGTAATAGAAAAGAGTTGCTAAATTGCTGCATTTTGTCTAAAAACCTTCTGGTAGATTCCTCTGCATGCAGATGCCACCATATCACTCTGACTCCCTGTGCTGCTCCTATGCTCTATCAATTCCCTGGTGCCTGATTGAAATAGATTGTAGGTCCACAATGTTTGAATTGTTTCTTTCTAACTACTTGCAATATTTTCTCCTTGATCTAGGAGGTTTCGAATTTGTACGTAATATTCCTGGAAATTTTCATTTCATTATATCTCTTGGGACAGTTTTCCTCAATAATTTCTTAAAATATGGTGTCCAGGCTCTTTTTTGAACATGTATTTTTCAGATAGTCCAATAATTCTTAAAATATCTCTTCTCAATCTATTTTCTGGGCTGGTTGTTTTTCCAATGACATAGTTCATCTTTTCTTCTATTTTTTTTTTTTCATTCTTTTGATTTGTTTTATTTTTTCTTGATGTCTTACAAAGTTAATAGCTTCCATTGACCAATTCTAATTTTTAAGGAATTATTTTCTCTAGTAAGATGGTTTACTTTTCCCCACCCCACCCAAATTTGGCCAATTTTGCTTTTTAAGGAGTTATTTCACTCAGTGAATTTTTGTGCTTCCTTTTCTACTTGTCTTATTCTATTTTTATTAAGTTATTTTTTCTTCAGTATTTTCATGCCTCTTTATCCCACACTCTTAATTGCCTTTTTGTAATTTTCTTCCTTTATTTTCATTTCTTTATGTAGTTTATGCTTTTGTGATTTTTATTTGATTTTGAAAATAATTTTTTTTTTTAAAGTTCTTCAAGGAATTCTTGTTGGACTTGTACCTAATTAACATTTTTTCTTGGAGTCATTGCTTCTAGTTATTTTGATTTCATTGTCTTCTTCTGATTTTGTATCTTTGCTTTCCCTGTCACCATAATAGATTTTTATGGTCAGATTCTCCCTCCCATACATTTATTTCCAGTCAATTTCTTGATTGGGAGCATTAGATTAATATTGGGCTTTCTTCCTGATAAAGGGCACAGAGGTATACTATCTCAAGCTTCAGATACTTTTATACTGCAGTTTTAAAGTCTACCCTCCTCCAATTTTCAGTGCTTTTATATGGTAATATCTGGGTAGAGGTGTGGTCAACCTCCCTCCCTTTCTCCCTTCCTCCTTCCCTTGTTCTTTTACTTCTTCCCATGTTTCTTTTCCTCTTCCTTTCCTTCCTCTCTTCTTCCTCTCATTCATTTCTTCTTTCCTTCCCTCTCTCCTGCCATTCCTTTCTTGTCTTCTATCCTCCCTTCCTCTCTTCTTCCCTTTGTTCCTCTCTCCCTTCATTTCTTCTTCCTTCCCTCCATTCTTCATTCCCTCCCTTCTTATCGATTTGGTACATTCTGATTTTCAGGGTTCTTGTTACTAGAGTAAGAATTTGTATATCTTCTGTTAAGTTATTGATCCTTCTGCCCTCCCCACCAGTCTTTCCCCCATGTAACTATAATTTCTACTACAATAATAATTATTTTTTTAAAAACCATGTCATTTTTTGAAAAATTCTGATTGTTACTGCAATCATTTTTTTTAAGATTTGATTAGAAATGTTTTGAGTTCTATTTTTTTTTTCTTGACTTATGCCTTATTTATTCCTGGAATTTTAATATTTTTTAAAAAATGTTTTTATTTATTCATGTTTATTACTGAGATCTCAGGAGCTGAATTCTAGCTGTTCACTATTCTAAGGATCAAATTAATTTAATGAGATTTCCTTCACATCAGTGGTCATTCTTTAAGCCTTTTCCTTCACCAAATCCCAACCTTCTCCTCCTGTTTGATCAGCTTAGTTGAGGTCTTTCCTTTGGATGGGAAGAAAAAGGAAGAAGTGTTGTTTTTAGAACTCATTCAATTCCAAGGCTGCCCTCTTCTGGTGAAAAAAACTGTTGAGATCTTTTCTGTAGCATACAAATCTATCAGTTTCCTGTCAGTCCCTCAGGGAATTTTTTTTCTGCAGAGGCAGTTGAGTATTTTATTTTTAAAAATCAACTGTCCGCTTGATTCAAGGATTTGTTTTCTTCACATTAAAGTGTTTCCTTTCCCCTAGTGTGTGTGTGTTTTTTTTCTTTTTCTTTTTCTTTTTCTTTCTTTCTTTCTTTCTTTCTTTCTTTCTTTCTTTCTTTCTTTCTTTCTTTCTTTCTTTCTTTCTTTCTTTCTTTCTTCTCCTCCTCCTCCTCTTTCTTCTTCTTCTTCTTCTTCTTCTTCTTCTTCTTCTTCTCCTCCTCCTCCTCCTCCTCTTTCTTCTTCTTCTTCTTCTTCTTCTCTTCTTCTCTTCTTCTTCTTCTTCTTCTTCTTCTTCTTCTTCTTCTTCTCTTCTTCTTCTTCTTCTTCTTCTCTTCTTCTTCTTTTTAATAACCTTAGCTTCAGATTCTATCAGTTTCACTTCAATCCCCCAGTGGACTAAAATGTTAGTTGAGACTTTTCAATATTTCAGTTTTGCTTTTTCATTTTTCCTGCATAGGATTTTTAACTTTAGAGATTTGAAAAGTTTTGCTCTTAACCTTAAGGAAAACTAGATTGTTTTCTGCTTATCTGAGGGATGAACAGTTTAGAAATTGAATTGTTTAATGGTAGACTGTAGTTTAACTGTACCATTTTCTTTTACTTTGCCCTGTTGGTCTGGAATTTCATTCATATATAGTATGACTACATCAGTGGAATTGCTTTCATGGGCATTTTTTAATTAACATAAGTATACATGACTTATTACATTATGGTCACTTTGTTTGCAACCATAAATTTTTAGGCCTATTTATCATTCATAGTAATCATAAGAGTTGACTCTATATTTACCTTATTTCTCCAAATAAACTCTTAGAGTTGCCATATTTTTGAGTAACTAGAAAAAAAAAAAGTGTAGAGATCCTGAAGTAAAAGCCAAAAGAAGAACCCTCAAATCTTGGACAATGGTTATATTTTAGCATATATGTGTACCTTCTGAAGGCAATGGTGTTGAAAGGAAAAATGTCAATTTAAGAAAACTGAATTTTGTTAAATTTTATTTTTTTAAATCGGTGACAAAATTTGTGGTCAAACCTGATATACAATTTGTCAAAAGTTACCCATAATTGAAAGCAATAAGCCAGTTTTAAAAAAATGCAGAATATACAGGATGACCTAACATTAAATCAATCTATAAAAACATGTTATACTCAGAATGTAAAGTGCTCTACATGATAGACCAAGAAACATATTTTTTTTTCCCTAGAAGCAATAAGGAGCTGTTAAAATTTCTTGAATAGAAGAGTGAAGTAGTTATATTCATCCTTAAAGAATGTCATTTTGGTATTATGTGGAGGACAGATTGAAAAGAGCATGAGGAAGACCAGTTAAGTGATTGTTGAAATATTCTGGGTGAGAAGCTATTCAGGTTTTGGTTCTAAGAATGGAGAGAAGTAAATGGATAGAAAATATTACATTCAGAATTAACAAATTATAATAACTTTTTCGATATGAAGGATAAGAAAGATTGAAGAGTTGAGGCTCAGTTAATTAATATGTATTTATTATCTGTTTTCTAAACATAACTTCTATGCTAGGTAGAGGGAATACTTTTTTTTTAAATGAGAAAATCCTTGCTCTCAACAAGATAACAATTCTAATAAAATATCACATATAAAAGATTAGCTAGAATTTGATCTGAACAGGCACACAGAGTTTTAATATAAACCTATAGAAGTCTAAGGATTGTGAATAGTGTCATAGGTCAATATATTGTCATTCCATTTCCTATGTAACAGTGATAGAAAATAGCTCCTGGAGTGAGATTCCATATGAGACAACTGAAACAGAAAGATTAGAAAGGACTCAAATCCAATAGGTGTAAAGGGCTAAAACTCTGAATAGGTGCACTTGAATCAGACAACCAAATACTTAAGACTAATTACATATTAGACAATAACTCTATTAGCATGTTTGGAATTTTTCTTCTCACACTTAATGCTAGCTCAATGCTTGGGGTTAAGAGAATTGTAAGGATGATTAGGGGGTGGAGTGAGAGGAGTCAGAGTCACTTTGGAGGTGGACAAAGAGAAAGGAGGTTGTGGAGAGTTTGTGCTAGTCTTGTCCATCCCGTTTACTTCTCCCCCTAAAGACCAAGGACTTTTGCTTATCCTGACTCTAATTTATTCTGAGGCCTCCAGAGGGCTAACTCAGACTTCACATTTTGGTGCCTAACACGTGAACCAAGGACCCTAATTTCACTGAAGAAGTCCCAGGTGACCAGGAAATAGGGTGAGTATTTTAATAGACAAACAGGGAACTTACTTTGTTAAGAGCTAAACTAGCAACTCTCAT
This sequence comes from Antechinus flavipes, assembly GCF_016432865.1. NCBI lineage: Eukaryota > Metazoa > Chordata > Mammalia > Dasyuromorphia > Dasyuridae > Antechinus > Antechinus flavipes. The sequence continues at coordinate 106,287,821 of NC_067399.1, read as the reverse complement.
TTTCTAGCTGAAATGGAGCAGATATTAGGAAAAGATTCTCCCTCACCCCCACTCCCATCCACAACCCCACCCCAAAGGAGATCTACAGGAAGCATACTCAGACTGATAAAGAGACAGGTTTAATTGTGACTTGTGAGCAGATTGATAGACTTCTGGATACATTAAAATGTACATCCCCTTGGTTTTTCAAGGAAGAAGAAATAGAGGCAGATAATTGGAAACTAGTAGGAGATCACCTATGTGAATATTATAATGATAATGGTCCTGATTCAATTTCCAAAGAAACATTCTATATATACAACATAATACAATTGGCCTTAAAAAATCCCACAAGTTATAGAAAAAAGAAAAGTTTTGAGAACAGCAAGATGAGGAAGTGTGAGGAAAAAGAGGAAGACAAAGGACAGATTAATTGCAATATCGCCAGAGGGCATGAGGACTTAACTGAACTTGAAGGGCATGGTGATTCTCACTCTAACAACCTATCTTCAACCCCTCCTACACTGGAGCAGGTCATTAACATGCCCCCATCAACTTCACCTTCTAGGAGGAGAAGGAACGGGAGGGGCAGTGATATTACCAGCACCTTCCCTCCAGCAATCACCCCCTCCTATGACTAGATTGCAAAAGCCACAGAAGAAGGGCAGAATACAGCTGATTTGGGAATAGAAATATATCCTGTGAGTCAACAGTTTAACTCTTTAGGTCAAGAAAGTAGAAGATACACTTCTTTTGATCTAGAAATCCTCAAAGACCTGAAAAAGGCTTGCACTCTTTATGGAGCTACATCATCTTATGTTAAGATGTTATTACAGAATTTGGCTTATGAAGTCTTAACCCCTAGGGACTGGAAATCTATAGCAAGGACATGCTTAGAATCTGTACAATACTTGTTGTGGCTTTCTGAATATAGTGAGCTCTGTAGGATACAAACCCAACTAAATAGGCAACCTGGAATTAATATACCAGTCACATCTGACCAACTAACAGGTGTAGGTCCTCATGCAGACATTTCAATACAGATTAATTTCCCCATAGCAGCATATGAGCAAATTGCTTTGGCTGCTATCAAAGCATGGGGTTTTACTCCAGGTAAACAGGACAGAGGAGAGGCCTTCACAAAAATAGCACAAGGGCCAAATGAACCCTTTGCTGATTTTGTGGCATGTGTGCATACAGCTGTCATATGAACTATTGGTGAAAATGCAGCAACAGAAATTATGATAAGGCAACTTGCTAAAGAAAATGCTAATGAGGTTTGTAGAAGAATTATACTAGGACTACGCAAAGATGCTCCTTTAGAGATCATAAGATGCTGTGCCCACAGTGGGCATACATGCCTTTTATAGCCAGGCTATGATGTAGATTTCCCTAGATCCCAACATGGGAAGACAGAGTCCCTTTTGGCTAGGGACTTCCAGAGAGACTCATGAATACTTTCAATGTGGTGAAGTAGGGCATCTGAAAGCTCAACGTTGGCATAGAGACAGAATGAGAAAACAGGGTGGGAGAACAAGACCCAAAACTCCATGTCTAAAATGCAACAGAGGCTTCCATTGGGCATCCAAATGTAGATTGATTCAGGGAAATGGGATGAGGGGCCCAGGCCCAGGGCCCAAGGCAAAAAATACTTGGAGCATGATGGCAGCCAATGCAACACCCAGAGAGCTTTAGAAGTTCAATACTCAGACATTTTTGTTACACCACACTGAGCCTGCACTAGCTGTGGGGACAGTCATCACTAATAGCCTGTGCTTTATTGCTATGTGCTTGTGTAATACCTCCCATGCTGATGGGTTTGTGCATACATGTTTCTATGTGGGTTTCTTAAACCCACTAACAATATCTGGCTTAACTCCCCATTTCCTTTTGGTGTTTTTCATCTGTCTTCCTGAGAAGTCAGGTAGGGCATGATCAACTCCTTTTTAATGCTTTCACCTCCCTTCCTGAGAAGTCAGGGGGTGTGTGTGTGTGATCACCTCCTTTTTGGGGTTCTCATCTCCCTGAGAAGTCAGGGATGGTGTGACCACCTCTGTTCTAAAACAAAAGAAAGAGGGAGATGCAAAGGGCTGAAACTCTGAAAACAACCAAGCACTTAAGGCTAATTACCTATTGGACAATGACTCTATTAGCATGTTTGGAATTTCTCTTCTCACACTTAATGCTAGCTCAATGCTTGGGGTTAAGAGAATTGTAAGGAGGGATTAGGGGGTGGAGTGAGAGGAGTCAGAATCACTTTGGAGGTGGACAAAGAGAAGGGAGATTGTGGAGAGCTTGTGTCAGTCTTGTCCATCCCCTTCACTTCTCCCCCTAAAAATCAAGGACTTTTGCTTATTGTGACTCCGGCTGATTTTGAGGTCTCCAGGGGGCTAACCCAGACTTCACAGATAGGTTGCTAGAACTCTAGTTAAGCTGTTGCTCAAAGTGTTGATGAGTGAACTTGTCTGTTACTGATATATGTAAGAATAAAGTAATTAATATTTTGCTTCTTGAAAATGGCTATGGGGAGCATATTCAGTCAAAGAAAACATCAAAATAAGATTACTTGGGAATTTTATTAAAATTGGGAGAAAATAGCTTTCCATAGATAATGGTGAGATATATTCTGATATTTACTAATCTTGCCTTTTGAAGAATTTTCGTAAGATTGGTCCCAACTCTACTATGTGTAGCGTTGCCTTTGGGATTAACACCTCAACTACCATTCACATTGGGAAGCCACAGCTAAGAAGAGGCTGATTATATGTCTTCTCAGGATTCTAGGTGTAACTCAAGGGCTGAGTTCCTATCTAGTATGCTTCTCATTGATTATCAATTAGAAAAGTTGCTTTGAAATTTATTTAAAACTTAAATGCAAAATAAGAAAAAAATAGAAAAAGACAGAAAAAAAATACTATGTATGTGCCCAGTAGAATATCAAGGAAGATTAAACATATGTAATAAAATTTCCATTTCAGGAAGGCATACATAATAATGCAAGATATTATATTCAAGAGTGTCCATCTTTTCTTTGCTTCTTTGTAGGTTTTCTTTTGTTCTCTGTTGTATACATTTTACTTTATTCTTTTTTTCCTTTTTCCTTCCTCCCACTTCCCTCAAGCAAGCTATAGTTAAATATGGATATATTTATGTATATATGTATATATGTATATATATATACACATATGTATATATATACATATATACATATATCTATATACACACATACATATATATATATATATATATATATATATATATATATATATATATATATATATATATATATATATATATATATATATATATATATATATATATATATATATATATATATATATATATATATATATATATATATATATATATATATATATATATATATATATATATATATATATATATATATATATATATATATATATATATATATATATATATATATATATATATATATATATATATATATATATATATATATATATATATATATATATATATATATATATATATATATATATATATATATATATATATATATATATATATATATATATATATATATATATATATATATATATATATATATATATATATATATATATATATATATATATATATATATATATATATATATATATATATATATATATATATATATATATATATATATATATATATATATATATATATATATATATATATATATATATATATATATATATATATATATATATATATATATATATATATATATATATATATATATATATATATATATATATATATATATATATATATATATATATATATATATATATATATATATATATATATATATATATATATATATATATATATATATATATATATATATATATATATATATATATATATATATATATATATATATATATATATATATATATATATATATATATATATATATATATATATATATATATATATATATATATATATATATATATATATATATATATATATATATATATATATATATATATATATATATATATATATATATATATATATATATATATATATATATATATATATATATATATATATATATATATATATATATATATATATATATATATATATATATATATATATATATATATATATATATATATATATATATATATATATATATATATATATATATATATATATATATATATATATATATATATATATATATATATATATATATATATATATATATATATATATATATATATATATATATATATATATATATATATATATATATATATATATATATATATATATATATATATATATATATATATATATATATATATATATTTTTTTCTCTAAAAAGTTCTACTCTTGATCCTTGTTATTGTTTTTGTATATGCTCTTATTTCCTATTCTTGCTAATTCTTCTATTTTAGTTCCACTACTTAACTTGCCTTGCTATTACTTAACCTCCTCTCACCATGGATCCTTCACTTATCTTTTGCCACCTTTTCCCTCCTTCTTTATCCCATTCCCATTAATTTTCACACCTTACCCCACTGACATAAATCTATTTATCTTTTTTATACCCCACCTTACCCTATTCTTTGCCCTTTTATTTATAGATTTTTGAGGTTGTTCTTGCATTCATATAACATAATTCCTATTTTTTTACCTTTTTGTTTTCTAGAGTCACTTTATATTCAGTTCTGTCCCAATCTTCCTTTTGGACTACCCAATTACTAATATCAATCTTAGACATTTGGTTTACATTTTCAAGAATAAAATATAAACAGTTTGTCCTTGTTAGATCTCTTGAAATTAGTCTTTGAAGTTAACTCTTGTATCTTAAATTGTTTATTGAGTTTGTTTAAGATAAAATACTGAAAATCTGAGAGTTCACTGAATATCCATATTTTTTGTTCAATATTATACTTAATTTTGCTGAATATAAATATTTTTGCTGTAACCATAGTTCTTTTGATAGTCATAGCATCCCAGGACCTGTGATCTTTTATTATAGCTGCTAATAAATCCTGTACAATTCTGATTGTAGCTTCAGTATATTTGATTTTTTTTCTTTATTTATTTCTATTAATTTTTTTTTCTTTTTGATCTGTGGGTTTCAAGTATAGCAGTAATGTTTCTATATGTTTTCCTTATAGGATATCTTTCAGATGAAGTCAGAATATAGAGAAGTGTGGGTTTTTTTTTTTTTTTTCTATTTCTACTGTTCCCTTTTGTTCTATCATGTTAGGACATTTTTCTTTGATTATTTCCTGTATTATGTATGAAGATTTTTTGTTTGTTTTTGTTTTTGTTTTTGTTTCATTTTTGGTCATAGCCTTCAGATAGTCCAATTATTCTTCTGTTTACTCTTCTTGATTTGTTTTTCAGATCTGTTGTTTTTCTGATGTTTCACATTTTCTTCTGTTTTTTTTTTTTCATTCTTTATATTTTGTTTTGTTATTTCTTGGTTTCTTCTAATTTTGCTGGCTTCCCCTTGCAAAAGTTCTTGCCTTGTTCTAATTTCCTTTCCTTTCCTTTCCTTTCCTTTCCTTTCCTTTCCTTTCCTTTCCTTTCCTTTCCTTTCCTTTCCTTTCCTTTCCTTTCCTTTCCTTTCCTTTCCTTTCCTTTCCTTTCCTTTCCTTTCCTTTCCTTTTCCTTTCCTTTCCTTTCCTTTCCTTTCCTTTCCTTTTCCTTTCCTTTCCTTTCCTTTCCTTTCCTTTCCTTTCCTTTCCTTTTCCTTTCCTTTTCCTTTCCTTTCCTTCCCTTTCCTTTCCTTTCCTTCCTTCCTTTCCTTTCCTTTCCTTTCCTTTCCTTTTCCTTTCCTTCCTTTCCTTTCCTTTCCTTTCCTTTCCTTCCTTCCCTTTCCTTTCCTTCCCTTCCTTTCCTTTCCTTTCCTTCCTTTCCTTCCTTTCCTTTCCTTTCCTTTCCTTTCCTTTCCTTTCCTTTCCTTTCCTTTCCTTTCCTTTCCTTTCCTTTCCTTTCCTTTCCTTTCCTTTCCTTTCCTTTCCTTTCCTTCCTTTCCTTTCCTTCCTTTCCTTCCTTCCTTTCCTTTCTTTCCTTTCCTTTCCTTTCCTTTCCTTTCCTTTCCTTTCCTTTCCTTTCCTTTCCTTCCTTTCCTTTCCTTTCCTTTCCTTTCCTTCCCTTCCTTTCCTTTCCTTTCCTTTCCTTCCCTTCCCTTTCCTTCCCTTCCTTCCCTTCCTTCCCTTCCTTCCCTTCCTTCCCTTTCCTTTCTTTCCTTTCCTTCCTTTCCTTCCTTCCTTTCCTTTTCCTTTTCCTTTCCTTTCTTTCTTTCCTTTCCTTTCCTTTCCTTCCTTTCCTTTCCTTCCCTTCCCTTCCCTTTCCTTCCTTTCCTTTCCTTTCCTTCCTTTCCTTTCCTTTCCTTTCCTTTCCTTTCCTTTCCTTCCTTTCCTTTCCTTTCCTTTCCTTTCCTTTCCTTTCCTTTCCTTTCCTTTCCTTTCCTTTCCTTTCCTTTCCTTTCCTTTCCTTTCCTTTCCTTTCCTTTCCTTTCCTTTCCTTTCCTTTCCTTTCCTTTCCTTTCCTTTCCTTTCCTTTTCCTTTCCTTTCTTTCTTTCCTTTCCTTCCTTTCCTTTCCTTTCCTTTCCTTTCCTTCCTTTCCTTTCCTTTCCTTTTCCTTTCCTTTCCTTTCCTTTCCTTTCCTTTCCTTTCCTTTCCTTTCCTTTCCTTTCTTTCCTTTCCTTTTCCTTTCCTTTCCTTTCCTTTCCTTTCTTTCCTTTCCTTTCCTTTCCTTTCTTTCCTTTCCTTTCCTTTCCTTTCCTTTCCTTTCCTTTCTTTCTTTCTTTCTTTCTTTCTTTCTTTCTTTCTTTCTTTCTTCCTTCCTTTCTGAGGCAACTGAGGCTAAGTGACTTGCCCAGGTTCACACAGGCAGGAAGTATTAAGTATCTGAGGCCAGATTTGAACTTAGGTCTTCCTGACTTCAGGGCTGGTTCTCTATCCACTACACAAACTAGCTGCTCCTCCAATTCTAATTTTCAAAGAATAATTTTCTTCTTTAAGATATTTTTAGTTGTTTGACTTTCTTTTCATAATCTTCTTGTTTTTCTTGGATTTTTTTTGTTTGTTTTTAGTTTTTTCTCAGATTCTCATTTGCTTCTTTTCTTGTGTGTATGTGTTATTTAATTAATTTATTTAATATTTTCCACCCAGTTACTCATTTGATTCTTAAAATCTTTTTTTTTTTTGAGTTTTTCTATAAATTCTTTCTGGGAAGGGTTACCATTTAATGTTACTCATTGTGGTAGAAGAGGCTATTTTTTTTTTAAATTTCAATATCCTTCTCCTGAAGATGGACCCTGGTTTTTCCTATTCCCATAGTAACTTTCTGTGATTGAATTCTTTCTCCTTTTCCTGCATATTTTTATTTTATTTTATTTTTTAACAAGAACTTACTAATGTTACCACTTGTAATGTTACCAACCACCTGGGGGTGGGTGTAGTGGATAGTGATTCTGGCTTTACTTCAATTATCCCCTCTGGTATGGAACTCCAAACCAATAACTCCCATCTTTTATAAAAGTCTACAGCCAGTAGTATCCCTGCTCTACAACTTTTGCACCCACTGGGTGTGCAGGTTTCTCACTCAGGACTGCATCTCTACAGCACAACTGGGCTTGAATCCTCATCTTGATTGTTTCTCTTGGGTTATTGGACAATTTGCTTTTTTTTTTTTTAAGATATTTACTAAACTGATAAGTCAAGGGGAATTGTTGTAGAAATATTCTCTAGCCCCCAAATCAGGGGCTTACATTAGTCTTGCACACACAAAGTTCCTGGAGAAAAAGAGAACAAATTTAGAGAAGTATTTTAGCTAGAAAGGAAAATTATGTCTCCTGGTTACTGGGATAATTTTCTCCCTTGTGGACTGGGCTCTGGAATAGATGCTTTTGTAGAGTCCTGAAACTACCTTTCTTAAGTATGTCTTCATATGTCTTCCAGTTTCCAATGCAGAAGCTGTTGTTAGCTATTAGAACTAGAGGACATTGCTACTGACTCCCACAGATACTACAACTAACACTGATAGGTGTAGAGAACTGGAATTCTGGAGAAGTATACTTGAAGCAAAGTGTTAACTCAGTGGAATTGATGATATAATGGTTCTCTAGTATACATATACTTAGTACTTATCATGCTGAGGTAATGGTTCTCTAAGTTCACACATAATCAGCATGCTGCAATGATGTAATTACAATAAGGTATATAAGAGTTAAGAAGGACTAGAAGAGATACATTCTATTTTTGACCAGCCTCTGGGTGGCTGTCCTGCCTCCTGCACTCCTGCACTAAGATCAAGGCTGGTCCTGAGGTCCTCCAGAAAGCTAGCCTGAACATTACATTTTGGTGCCCAATGTGGGACCCTAGAAAGGCAGGGCCTTGCACAAAGCAGTTCAACTGACTCAATTGTAAGCTCAGTGGAGAAGTCCCTGTGACCTAGAAATAGGGTGAGGACAAAAATAGACAAGCAGGAAACTTTGGTAAGGGCTAAACTAGTCACTTTCATTTTTTTAGATTTTTAGATTTTTTTTTTTTTTTTTTTTTTTTTTTACATTTTAGATTTTTAGAATTTTAGATTCATTTTTAGATTGATTATAACTTGGAAGCAGATCATTGGACTCTTAGATACATTAGAATATGTGTCTCGTTGGTCTTCTAAGTTAGAAAAATTAAAGCCAGATAAGTGGAAACTAGTGGGAGAGCAACTAATTGAATACTAAAGTGATCATGGTCCTGATTCAATTCCTGAGGAAACATTCTATACATACAACATAATACAATTGGCTTTAAGGAATCCCACAAGTTTTAAAATAAGGAAAAAGGAGAAAGAGCAGGAGGGGGATGGTACTGACAAAGCCGCTTAAAAAACCTGAACAATTGGATTAGAAAGGAATTAAGTATAATGCTGATGAAATTAAGGCATGTGCACCACTCTTTATCAGTACCATCCATGTAGCAGCTTTGTCTATGATTACAAAAGGCAATAATTAAAACTAAAAATGAAGGACAGGATATATCTGATTTAAAACTAGAAGCATAACCTGTGATTGAAAAGTTTGACTCTTCAGGTCAAGAAAAAATAAAATACACTTGATTTAATCTAAAAATTATCAAAGATCTTAAAAAGACTTGCACTCTTTATGGATCTACACAATCTTATGTTAAGATGTTATTAGAGAATTTGATTTTTGAAATTTTAACCCCTAATGATTGGAAATCTATAGCAAGGACATGTTTAGAAACTGGACAAAACTTGTTATGGCTTTCTGACTATAGTGAACTCTGTAGGATACAATCCCAACTAAATAGGCAACCTGGAGTTAATATACCAGTCACATCTGACCAACCAACAGGTGTAGGTCCTTCTGCAGACACTTTAGCACAGATTAATTACCCTATAGCAGCATATGAGCGAATTGCTTCTGCTGCTATGAAAGCATGGAGCACCCTCCCAGGAAGACAAGATAGAGGGGAAGCCTTCATGAAAATAACACAAGGTTCAAATGAACCCTTTGCTGATTTTGTGGGATGTATGCAAACAGTTGTCATATGAACTATTGGTGAAAATGTAGGAACAGAAATTATGATAAGATAATTTGCTAAAGAAAATGTTAATGAGGTTTGTAGAAAAATTATACTTGGACTACACAAGGATCATCCTTTAGATGAGATCATAAGATGCTGTGTCACAGTGGGCACAAATACCTTTTATATCCAGGCCATGATGCAAACTTCTCAAGATCTGAACGTGGGAAGACAGGGTCCCTTTTTGCAAGGAACTTACAGAGAGACTTGTCAATGCTTTTAATGGGGTAAAATAGGACATGTGAAACTTCAAGGCTTGCATAGAAGACAGTGGGAGAACAAGACCCAAAATCCTATGTCCAAAATGCAACAGAGGCTTCCACTGAGCATCAGAATATAGAATGACTCAGGGAAATGAGAAACAGTGCCCAGCTCCAGGGCCCCAGGCAAAAAATACTTAGGGCATGATGGCAGATGATGTTACATGTAGAGAATCTTTAGAATTTCAGTACTCATCCACGATCAATCAATAGAGAAGCAATCTGATGGGAGAAAGGGATTATAATTGGGGAGAATAGAGTTGTATGCAGTTGGGACTACTGAGATATCCTTTGGAGAGGTGAAATCTGTTCCTGTCCAGCCTATGTATCCCTTCCCTCCAGGCACAGTAGGCTTGATCATTTCACCTCCTGAGAGTGCTTACAAAACAATGCCTATGCATACACTCATTTGGGAAACTGAGGAATGTGTAGCTAATATCCTAGTCACTAATACAGGTAGACAATGTGTGACTTATCACCCAAGAGAAGTAGTAGCATCAGATTTATTGATACAGACTCCTGATAGTCAATCTGGTGATATTTACCCTGATTTTGGCTCCCAGCAACAGAATCCAGGAATATTCTGGACTGCAACAGTTATAGGCCTTATTAAGTATAGTACAGGAGCAACTTGACCATGGACACTTGCAACCTTTTCTACATCCTTGGAATTACCTTGTATCTGTTGTAAAAAGAAATCTGGAAAATGAAGGATGTTGACTGATCTGAGAAAAGTAAATGAACAGATGGAAACTATGGGAACTCTTCAGTCCGGACTTTCACCTTACTCAATTGCCTAGAGAATGGCCTCTTTGGATAATAGACATTAAGGATTGTTTCTATTCTATCTATTTCTATTTCTATTCTATCTTAGTTGAGCCTTATAAAAGATATGAATGGACAGTTTTGCCACAGGGAATGAAAAATAGTCCTACTATGTGTCAAATGTATGTAGCTGCTGCTCTTATTCCAATAATAAAAGCATTTCCAAAAGTTATGTTATTACATTACATGAATGATATCTTGGGGTGTGCACCTGAGGAGCAAATGTTAGAAGCATATCTACAAAAGACCATAGAAACACCAAGGAACTACAAATTGCATATAATGTAAAGACATGCTACTTTTCAATATTTAGGATATGAAGTATAACCTAGGATGCTTACAGTACAAAAACTTTCTTTGAGAACAGAGAAGTTGAACATCTTAAATGACTTTCAGAAATTGACAGAAGATATCTAATGAATGTGTCCGGTTTTAGGTTTAACTACCCATCAATTACAACCAATATATGACATTTTAAGAGGAAACACTGCTTTAAATTCACCACCCCAGCTTACTAAGGAAGCTCAAGAGGCTTTGAGAGAGGTTGAACTGGCTTTATCCAATATGGTTGAAAGAGTTACTCAAAACCCTTGGAAAAATAAATTTTTGCTACATAAGAGGAACCTATAGTAGTCCTTCATCAAGGAGACAGTGTGATAGAATAGATGAACCTTCCAGCACAACCAGAACAAAGCCTTACTCCTTACCCAGTCCTTGTGGCTAGAATTTTATTAAAGGCCATTAAGCAAGTAGTGCAATTATCTGGAATAAGACTTGACAAGATATACACCTTTTATACTAATGCACAAATTAATGTATGCTGTGAAATCATCCCAGAGTGGCAAATTTTATTGGCCACAGCTCCAAATTTTACACATAGATCGCCATTAAAGATAACTCGCTATTACATAATTGGCGATGGCTTTTTGAAGAAAAGTTTTGAAAGGTTCCTCTTAAAGGACCAACTATCTTTATAGATGCATCCAAACATAACATTTGTGCTCTATACTCTTGTGACTTAACTATAAAGAGAGTCAGAACTGCTTTTCAATTCTTTCAGCAGAATGAATTTTATGCAATCATGATCACTCTTACTTATTATCCAGGAGATGCAAATATAATATCTGATTCAGCCTATTCAGTAGGTGTGTTGTTTTTGAATAACTTTTTATTGACAGAACCCATGCCAGGGTAATTTTTTATAGCATTATCCCTTGCACTCACTTCTGTTCCGATTTTTCCCCTCCCTCCTTCCATCCCCTCCCCCAGATGGGAAGCAGTCCTTTACATGTTGAATAGGTTACAGTATATCCTAGATACAATATATGTGTGCAGAACCGAACAGTTTTCTTGTTGCACAAGGAGAATTGGATTGAGAAGGTACAAATAATCTGGGAAGAAAAACAAAAATGCAAGCAGTTTATATTCATTTCCCAGTGTTCTTTCTTTGGGTGTAGCTGCTTCTGTCCATCCTTGATCAATTGAAACTGCATTAGCTCTCTTTATCGAAGAGATCCACTTCCATCAGAATACATCCTCAAATAGTATCATTGTTGAGGTACATAATGATCTCCTGGTACTGCTCATTTCACTTAGCATCAGTTCATGTAAGTCTCACCAATCCTCTCTGTATTCATCCTGTTGGTCATTCCTTACAGAACAATAATATTCCATAACATTCATATACCACAATTTACTCAACCATTCTCCAATTGATGGGCATCCATTCATTTTCCAGCTTCTAGTCACTACAAACAGGGCTGCCACAAACATTTTGGCACATACAGGTCCCTTTCCCTTCTTTAGTTATCTCTTTGGGGTATAAGCCCAGTAGAAACTCAGTAGGTGTGGTACAAAGAATTGCCACAACCCAAATAAAATTTTTAGCCTCTTATATATATCAGCTTTTTAAGGAACTTCAAAAGCAAGTGAGAAAGCATCCAGGTAAGATTTATATCTCTCACATTCACTCCCATAGTAGACTTCTAGCTTCTGTTTTTTATGGAAATTCAAAGGCAGATTGCCTTCTAATTATGTTAGCCAATACTCCTTTATTTCAGGCAGCCCAAGAATCTCATTCTAAATATTATCAGGCTGCTTGAGCTTTATGTTTACAATTTGGAATAATAAGAGAGGAAGCTAGGAGCATAGTAAAAGCCTGCTTTTACTAAATAGGCTTGCTTTCTTTTCCCCATTCTTAGCTCCTTCCAGGGAAGAACCCTTGTGGTTTGAGACCCAATGAAATTTGGCAAATGGATGTGACCCATTATAAATCTGTTGATCATCTGTCTTATCCATGTTGTGGTAGACCCCTTTTCAGGATTCACTTTTGCAATACCAGAAGTAAAAGAGACAGCCAGAGTGGTCACTGAATTCCTTATCCAAGCATTTGCAATTATGGGCATGCTACAAGCAATAAAAATAGATGATGGACCTGCATATACTTCTAAACATTCTGTACACTTTTGTGCACAGTATAAGATTTTACACACCAGTGGCATACCTTTTAATCCTCAAGGACAGGCAATAATAGAGAGGAGAAACAGAGACATCAAGACATTCCTCCAAAAACAAAAGAAAGGGGGAGCCACAGGTAACCCTAGAGAACTTCTAAATTTAGCTCTTTATACAATTAACTTCTTGATTTTTGACAAAGCTGCACTGGCTCCAGCAGACAGGTTTTATAACCCACTGGAAGGGCAATGTTCAGTGCGAGCAGCTCCACTATCTTTAGATAATGACCAGGTGATATGGAGAGATCCAGAAAGTGGTGAATGGAAGGGACCAGAGAGATTAACTGCTTGGGGGAGAGGGTTTGTTTGTATCTCTACAGATGGAGAAGGAATCAGATGGGTGCCAACAACCCATATTCACCTTGAGCATTGGAGAGAGACAAAGCAGACTCTTAAAATGAAGGAGAAGACCTAAGGAACATCGAGTGGTTCCATTTCTGATTGTGCCCACCACTGAAAGAGCATGGCAGTTATGGCATTTGACTCATGAACATCAAAAATTGTTGATGAGACTGATGCAGGACTTCAAAACCTGCAGGAAATCATTGGATTCCCTGACACATGAAATAATGAACGATAGATTGGTTTTGGACTATCTCTAGGACTTATGGAGATGTATAATTCCTCATGTTGATTCATGTTGTTTGTTACAATCACTACTAACCCATGTTATATTACTATGTGCTTGTGTAACACCTCCCATGCTGATGGATTTATGTATAACTGTTTCAATTACCCTTTGGCCCAGAGGACACTTGCTAACAATATCTGGTTTGATGTTTTCACCTCTTTTCCTGAGAAATCAGGGAGGGCATAACCACCTGTGTTCTAAAACAAAAGAAAGCTGGAGATGTAGAGAGCAGGAACTCTGGAAAAGTACACTTGAAACAAGGAGTTAACTTAGTGGAATTGATGAAATAATGGTTCTGTAGTATACATATACTCAGTACTTATCATGGTGAGGTAATGGTTCTCTAAGTTCACACATAATCAGTATGCTGTAATGATGTAATTACAATAAGATATATAAGGTCTGGAAGAGAGTCATTCTATCTTTGATCAGCCTCGTGGTGGCTGTTCTGCCTCCTGCACTTTGACACTAAGATCAAGGTTGGTCCCAAGGTCCTCCAGAAAGCTAGCCCAAATATATAGATAGGGACTTTAGGTCTTAGAATCTCTTGAATTAAAAAAATATATATAATTTGTCAGAAAAATCAGTGGAGAAGGCAACACTAATTCTTACTTCACTCATTTCTCTCTCTGCCTTGTGGTTTAGAATAAAGGAGTTAAAATCTATCTCTTTAGGGTATTTGGAATCTCCAGAAGCTTATCCATTTTGCTGCTGCTCTTCAAACTTAATAATTCTTTTGTTGTATTCTACATAGTCTCCCAAGATGTCACTAATTAAATCCAACCATTCACAAAATATTACATTTTTTCTGTCATCTGTTTTCACCCAATGACAATTACCAGGCTCCTTAAGATTAAGGACTTGCTTATATCTAGTTCACAATTTTGAATCAATTGAGAAGGTTGGGCCTTCTGTTTTTACATTAACAAGAATGACTTACATATGGAAATAAATCACCTTCACTCTCAAAGAGGAAATGGATTTAGAGAAAAAGAATAAGAATGAAATACTAGTGAAAGCGAAAGATATTTTTAATCTTCCTCCCATGTAGGCTGGGTAAAGTGGCAGAATTTGACCTTTGAGCCAAAAGAATAATATACAGCACTATATACACCTAGAGCATTATCTGACAGCTGCCAAAGATGACATAATCTTTTTTTATGTAAAACTTGTTGTGTGACCTTTTTAAAGGCTAGAAACTTGCAAATAGATCTATAGAAGAGGAATAGGATATGTGTTTTACCTGAATAAGTATATTTAATATTAGAGGTATGAATAATCTTTTTCTGATATTATACCAAAGTTCTGGTAATTTTTTCCACAATATGCCATATTTCTTTCATTGGGAGTGTTCCATGCTGAACAAAGTTTATTGTGCCTTTAGAAGGTTATTATACTTTCAAAGTTATTAAAATTTCTGGAAATTAATTATAAGGTAAAACTGATGCCCTTTATCAGTGGAAAAATCAGAATGTTTAAGCAAAAGGGATAAGGATGTAAGGCTGGCTGACACATTTTGCATTTAATATCCTCCATCCAAAGAAATGAACAATGTTGCTAGTTAAAAAAAGAAGAAAGGGGATATTTAATAAAGACCAGATGGCAAATAGACTTTAATTTTTAATTCAGTAAATAAGAAAAAACAACAAAATGACTTCTATATATTGTGAGTGTCTTAATAATCCTAGAGGTAGTAGATAAAAATCCTTTCTACAAATAACAGTTAGACAAATAGAAATTTGAGCTTGCCTGGGCTCAGCAAGTTTATCTTCCAATTCAACACAAGAGAATGAGATGAACAGAGATACAGAGAGACGACATTTGAGACTTTGTCTACCAGAGGAACTCTATAGCTACTTGCTGTTACTTTTGCAAGGAAAAGGACGAATAGAGCCACTGCTTAATGTTGTGCCTTCAAGCAAAAAGGATAAATAAGAACAAACTCAGAACATACAGCATCTCCAATTTCCAATAATGTCAGGCTTTGATATTTTTCTTCTTGCTAGAGTTTCAGTAATTTTGTTTTAGTTAAAGAAAAAGTCTGGGCCTTCTGTGTTTATATGAATTTAGGTGGGGATTTCTTCTCATCATCTTTTGCGAATGAAAGAATATAATTTTATAGCTTTTGAATTATAAATTTAATGGCTGATATGAACCAAGTATAGAAATTGCTTTTCCAAAGCATATTGGATATTTTAATCAATGGGGCCTAATTGTTTGCAATGGAGGATTACCTTCTCAGCATAGTTATGTGACTTAATGTTGCATTTATGTTCGTATGAGTGTATACAATCCAATGAGAAAGAAAAAATAGGATTCATCTGAAAAGACCAATGTCAATGCATAGAAAACAGATGAGTATGTATTGATTTGTCTTTCCCTTAGTACTATATTGCTTCCTTAGGTCATATACATGTATATAGGGGAGTGTGTATATGTATGTATGTATATATGTATGTATGTATATATGTGTATATACATTTATTATAGAGAAGATATAGTTTTGTGTATTCATCATAGTTCAACATATAACCTGATAAAATTTCCAGAGATTTGGAATGAATGAATGAATGGTAAATTTTCTCTCTAATTTTTCTATTTTATAGTTGTTTGAATGAGCATAAACTTGTCATATATATCTCTTATCTTTATCTAAGAAGCCTTGATATTTGGGAATTTCTCTTACATGGAAATTATTCTGGATAAGTCATGGAGGTTTACTCAGTGTACAAGCTCTCAATTTTTTTTTTTAGCAGGGAGGGTACCAATTGCCTATCTCCTGGGCATATTAGAAAGTTAATATGTTTGTTTGGATAAAATATTTGAAGACTTTAAAATACTTAAAAAATAAGCTTCTTCTACATTTAGCGAATTGCATTATTAACACTGACTTCTAAGAAAAAACTGCAGGGCAGTCCCAATAAAATATCTTCCCTCTATATGTACCCTACTTAGTAGAGTATTTTAATAAAGCATTAAAAGAAATCTGGGATCTTGGCAATATTTAGCATTGTAATATTCATGGTTAAAAAAAAGTTCCAAGCCAATGTGACACAAATCCAACTTTCAATAAAATTAAGTTTTTTGGATTTGTCTTGATTTTTTCTTTGTTGTTACCGAGCATTTGATATATACATATACATATGTATATATAAACACACACATTAGTAATAGGAGAGTTTGGAGGACTCCTCTTTTTCCTGAAGTGATATAGAAAGGTAAATTGCATGAATTCTAATAAAAACTCCTTTGATTTTACTTTAGTTACCAGTAAACAGGCCTTCAACCTATTGATCAGTGAGTTAAGGGGACTAACACAAACTTGTGAAAATTTCCCACCATGACATGTATAAATTGAAAACAATTTGTCCCAATAACCATAGAGGAAGTTGAAACATGTATTGTGAAATACTAGAGCATGGTGAGACATCAAAGACTATGCATTCTACATCATCCATTGTATCCCAGGTCATCACTAATTGTTCTGACTGTTGTTTTGCCACTTTAAATTCAGTCCATAGGCGGTGATGTCATTGGTCCTTTTTGGAAATGAAGGATGAAAAACAAGAAGTTACCAGTATGAGAACTAACACTGAGACTGAGAATTATGCAATGTATTTTATGGAAAATAAAATCTAGTTTAAGGAAATGCCCAAATCTCAGAAAACCTGTTTATCTTGGAGACTTTCTCAAATAGATATGATAAGCACCAATCCAGTTTCTCCAATGACCTAGCATATTGTGTAGTTTTGCAATGTCTGGCAAGCCACAAAGAACTGGCACATTCAGATTTTCACCAAATACTGATTTTTCCATATTCCCACTAGCAGTTACAGGAAGAGCTGATAAAATTTATAACTAAATTTTTATTTTCAATGTGTTCTTGGCATAATGTTTGAGCCACATTCTGTAGAAAGAAGCATCAGTAAGGGGAATAAATGGGCCTTTGAAAACACCATTATTCTAGTTAATATCTCTTCTTTTCAGTTATCTATCTTTCCCTAAATAAAGACATAGACAATGCTATGAAAACTATTTCCATTTTACTAGGACAGGGACAGGGAAAAAGCTTCTTTCTTTACTTGATGAAACTATAGTTTCTGTATGACAATGGTACCTTCAAATTCACTTCCAATGTGCATAGTTGCTCAATGAGGCATTATCCAGTGAATCTCAGTTCATTCCCCAGAACCTTGGGGCTGATAAGCTATAGAATCCTATGTAAATTCTAATTTTGAGTTTTGGTGGTTTCCATAATTCTAATCTTTTGAAGCATAGAAGGTGGTAGTTATCTCTAATCTCCCTAATCTAAAACAGACAAAAAATAGAACAATGATATCAAATAGACATAAATAAGAGACTCATCTTCACACATTACATACCAGTTACCAATAAGGAGCCCTGTCTCCATCCAGAGTATGGATATTTCTCTCTTCATTTGTCACAAAGGAGGGGAAAAAGAAAAGAAAAGAAAAAAAAAAGGTTATTGATGGTTCACTCTCAATGTGCTAGCAATTCTTTGGTTGAGCATGCCAAAGGTCTGTGCTTACTTTGTCCATTTTTATATTTTTATCAGTGACTTGAATAAAGGCATAGATGTAAGGCTCATGAAAATTATAGATGATATAAAGCCACGAGGGACATATAATATAGTGAATGAAAGAGTCAGGATTAAAAAAAAAAAGATCTCAAACCATAATATTGGTTTGAATCTATTGAGATGAAATTTAATAGGGATAAAGGAAAGTCATGTACTTGAACCCACAAAAAGTCATCTTTATAAGTATAAAATGAAGAATCATGGGTGAATGGATGACAAATGTTCTGAAAATAAATATCTGGTCATTTTATAGGGTTGTAGGCTCAGTTATTAATTACCAGGGTGCTATGACATCCAAAGAAAGAAATAATATAACTTTAGGTTGAATTAAAGAGTATACATTCCAGAAATAGGAAAATATCTCTATGTTTTGCTTTTGACTCTCCTAGTCTGGAGGAAAGTACTCAGTTTTGGGAATTGTGGTTTAAGATGGACATTATTAAAACTGAAGAGTTACAAGAGGGCAACTATGTTGTTAAAGTGTTGGATTCATATCAAATAAGAGTTGATAAAAGGAAGTGAACATCTTGAGCCTGTTAAAGAGACTTCGGGGAAATGATAGATGTCTTCAAGTACTTGAAGAGCTCTCCTTTGAAAGAAGTAGACTTGTTTCATTTGGTCCTAGAGGACAAAACTAGTAGAAATGGGATTTAATCACAAGGGGAAAATGTAATGCAAAATTTCCTAACAATTAGAGCTGCTGCGAAGTAGATAGATTGACTAGAAATATGGAATAAGTTCTCTTTCCTTACTGTTTTTTCCAACAGTGGTAGGATGACTATTTGTTGGATATATTTTCATATATGCATATATACAAATACCCATGTGTGCGGCAATGTGTATGACCCACATAAATATGTGTCATACATGTACACGTGCATGCACATATATATCAAGGTACATAACTATATATGTTTACATGCTCATAAACTGTGTGTTGTATCTACATGTTTCTTATATAAATGTTATACATATATATACATATGTAGAAAGATATGATTATACATACATATATACATATTATATAGTTATAACTTGATGTGTGTGTGTGTGTGTGTGTGTGTGTGTGTGTGTGTGTGTATGTGTGTGTATGTATCCAGTTAGGGTTCCTTCATACATAATAGATTTTTTATTTTGATGTCCTCTCATAAATCCTTCATGGGGAGTCCACCCATTGTTTCATAGTAAGTCTTCCTCCAGATTTCTTAATATGTATGGCTATCAATGGATTACACAGGCTGTTCATTGGCTATGTTTCTTTTCAGCTCCATGATTAGTCTAATTTATTTTCCTGTCTCAACTTTATCCCAGAAAGCTCATTTATACTTTGTCTTGTATAGTTTTTATATAGCGATGTTGTGCATTCTCTTTTCACTTGCTAAGCCCCTGTCCACTGTCCTTTAGTTTTTTGAAGCCTGTGATAGTCTTTGAAAGTTGTCTTGTTATATTTTTAAAGGAATTTTGTATGATCTTAACATATGCATGGTAAACATCTTGCCTGTGGGGTCTTTAAATCAGTGTTTTGCACTTCTGCATCAGATGCTTTTCCTTATTAACAGTCTAACTAAAAATATATTGTGATCTTAAATTCTTTGTATATTTCAATCAACTATGATTATAAAGATATAGTCAGAAATATATATATATATATATATTTATTTCTTCTTTCCTTTTACTTTCATCAGGAATGTTATCAATGCAGATGTGTATTATTTTAAAAAAAGGTTTTGTAGAAATGGGAAATAGATAAGGGTGTAAAAATTAATTTTTCAGTTACTTTTTAAAAATTCAGCATATATGTATATGTGGAAACAATCATACCTTGGCAGTCCAGAAAGTTACCATTATTTGTTTAAATCCTTCATTGTAGACTTGTAACAGAGTTAATAAAGGAGGCCTCACTATTTTAGTCTTCTTTGCTTTCCAAACCCCACTCTCACTCTTCAGGCACAGGAAAGGACTTACACATTTCATTTGAACTTCTTGCTGCTCATTTAATGCTTATATCTCTATTTCAAGTCTATTTTGTATTCTAAATGAGTCTTTAACTTAATATAAATTAAACCAAATGAAAGAAAAGCATATGATAAATAATCTATGGTTGAAATGGGATGGGAAAATTGTTAAAGATGATTTGTTCATATAATTCACACAATGCATGTATCTACTAAGAAGACTCATAACACCAGTGCTTTGTTTGATCTTCCCCAATACCTATTTATTTGCTTTCATATTCTGTAATCCGCAGATTAATTACAAGTCAATCAAACCAATAAAATTTATTTTCTTTTGCAATATTACTGAAACATTATCAAAATTTTTTATTAATGCCAGCTTAATTGGGTGTGACAGGTATAAAAAGACATATAGGCTAATTGAGAAATTGTAATTAATTTCAATTAATGTGAAATATGCCTTGATTTCTCGAGCAGAATTGAATTCTTACTGTTTGCTTTTTCTGTTGGCAATACATCTTACATCCAGAAATGAGGTCCATAGCATTTACAAATAGCTTCCACTAGAGGTCACTCTCTCCAAAGCCATAAAACTGACTTCTTGAAATGATATTATTTGTCCTTGTGATTTATCTTTCATTTTTACACCAACCATTTTTTATGTCATTAAAATACTTTTCAGAAGAAGGTTTGCCTACTCCTAAAGGCAAATACATTTTGAGAGTATGGAGATAGGTCTACACTTATCCTTAAAAGTCATTCAGTGATAACAGTGATAATTTCAACATACTTATGCTTTGGGGAAAATAAAAGATACAATTAAGGGTCAATAATCAAATTTTATTAGATACATTTATTTTACTGATACTGTTTTGTGAATGTGAGGAGAAATAAAGGTAGAAAGAAATATGGAAAAAGAAAGGAAGAGAAAAAATAAAGAAGGAGAAAGGAAGAGATAAAAAAAACAAAGGAGGGAGGAAGGGAAAGAAAGAAAGACAGAAAGAAGGAATGAAGAAAGGGAGAAAAGAAGAAAATCTGTAATTTAAGGAGATATTTTATGTATCTTTAATGACCACAAACTCATGTCCCTTTAATATACTTCATATGTATGTGGATCTCTGAGAAGGGATACAATCACATTCATTTCTTTTCCTTTGTTCCTTTTGCAACAATAGAGCACATCTTTTGACAAAATAAGAGATTTTAGACAGGAGAAGAATGATCTTTTTTTTGTACCAAACAGATAATGAAACACTTTTAATTTCATCCTACACATTACAAGTTCTAGACATATTTATTGAATTGAAAAATAGATTGCAATAGCACCATTGAGATATGTGTGTGCATTGGATTTATAGCTGGAACTATAGAAATCATCTGGTTTAAAGATTATTGGCAAATTTTGTCATGGATTGCTTTGGAAGGTTTCTCATCGAATCTAAAAGACCCTTTTTGAAATTGAATTTCTATGTATGAAATGAAATACATAAGATTGCAAAGGAAAACCATTATATTGAAATATTTTTTAATATCTACATTTCCAGAACCCCTGAAATCTACCCCTAATCTAGTCTCTTGTTTTAAAAATGTGGTCTCTCTAGAATTTGTGATTTTGCCAATAAAAAACAAGTATTAACAGAGCTAGAATTCAGAACTTAGGAAATTTGGTATATAAGTTATAGTTGAGAGGAAACTTAGAAATCAAATCTGTTCTCAATCACAAATGAAGAAACAAGTCCATACAAGCAAAGTAGCTTGCCCAAAGCCACATAGATAAGGAACAGAGTAGAATTTTTTTCTCTATTCCTGTCTTTAATTGTCTACAATGGAAAACTCCTCAATTTTATGGGATGTGACGTAGATTTATTTGGGGAACACATTAAGATTTAACTTATTTGAAAAATAAGCCATCAATTCTAAAAAGAAAAGAATTGCAGAGATACTAATCATTTTACTCCTCTAAGATTCATGGCTTGCTCTTTTTTCAAGTGTAAAAAGAAATGTGGAAAAATCATTTGTTATCAGAAGAGAGAAAAAGTCAGCTGACAACAGACACTTTTATTAAAGACATTTATTTTTCTTCTGAGATGATGTAAGGGGTAGGAAGAAAATCAAAGAAAGTAACTTGAGGAAGTTGGAGGCATCTACTTAAGGAACAATTAAGACACTAAGGATAAACTTCTATTAATCATGCCCAGCTATGTTCACTGGGTAAGTATCCATTTAGCTGTTTGAATCCTGTTAAATATACTTAATGGATAGGTAATATACATCAACTCAGTAGACTTGATTTTAGAAAGACTTAAGCCTTAAGTAATTCCTAGCTTTGTGATCTTAGATAAGTCACTTAACTTGATTATCTGACTTAATGGATCCAATGGAGAAGGGAATTGTAAACCACTCTAGTTATTTTTGTCCAGAAAATCCCAAATAGAGTCAGGAAGGACTGGACATGACTGAACAACAACACAGGCTTGCTGGGTCTTTAAATTATTATTTCACATACAATGAATCTGCAGAGGATCTACAATGTAGTGATAGGAAAGAGATAATTAAAGATGTTTCTTAATTTTTTTAATTTGACATATAACTTAAGAATTAAGGTGATCCCATTTGAATACATGCAAAATATTTTCCCAGAAAACCATAAATTAGCAATGTTTCTGAAAAATAGATGCCCCAAATGCTTTTATTCAAATAACAATGGAAGATAGGACATTCTACCAACATGCCCTCCTTTCTTCTTTTATCCTTGTCAGTATATAGGTTGGCATATATAGGTAGCAGTTCTGACTGTATAGAGTCATTAAGGATAAAAGCCAGTAGTTTTAACCTATCTCCAGCCTTCCAAGTTACTAACTATTGCTTCAGCTGTTCCAGACTGCAGATATTTTCTCCTTGGCTTAAACCCACATCCTCCTTTACAAAACAAAACAAAACCTACCTAAAAGATTATTAAGCATGCTTCAGATATTTTATTCACTTATATTAGTTTTTTCAATCCAGTATTGTTATTAAAGGGGTAGAATAGAAATATGCATTTAATTGTTTTAGAATTTAAAATAGACTTGCCAAGTCTATAAACTTGATGTTCCTAGTTTGGTAGTTGCAAAAAATATTTCCAACCCATAGGGGGCACTTAATTCCAGAGATAACATTTCACAAATAAAGTATGGGAGATTGCAAAATTTGATTCTTCTAATTAACATGAGGGTTTTTTTGTGGGATTTGGGGAGAGCAAGGTGGAGGGGGAAGAAAATATGCTGATTTCCATAATGTGAAATAAATGAGTTTCGCAGGATACTAAAATGTTATTGTAGTTTTTAATGATAGATCCATAATTTCCCCCCATGATTATTATAGATAATAGCTGTTAAAATATACATTATGCTTTATAATTTACAAAGTACTTTATAAATATTATTTGATTTATTGTTAATTTCAAGATGTAATCAATCACATCTCAGTACTTCAAAGGCCTGTGCAATGAAATTAAACTCTTAAAGGTCATTCTTAATTCCCAATTATCAGATAATATGGCTATTTCTAAGTCCACCTTTTCTTTGGCTCTCTTTGCAATGTAGTACTTAATTTTGTTCCGGATTTTATTTATTTTAAATTATTTTTATCATAAAATGGTAAACTATGCATACATTACATATGCAACAAAACTGTAAGCTATTATTATAAAACAAATAAAAGTATAAGCATTTGAATTTTTAAAAAATATTTACTTATATTTAAAATTTCTTTCTCTTTAAAATTTGAGTTCCAAATTCTCTCCCTTCTTTCTGCCTCTTCCCTACCCACTGAGAATGCAAACACAGTCATACCAATTATGCATGGAAATCATGCAAAACATATTTCCCATTAACCATATTACAAATAAGAGGGAAAATAAAGAAAACAAGAAAATTATACTTCACATCTCATATTACAAATTTGACTACATATCTTTTATATTTGAGAAACAAGGCCCTTATTAAAGAAACTTGTAATAATTTTTGGTACCTTTTGGCAAAATGTAGGTTTTTTAATTATCTCTTTTAATTAGGTCTATTTTTGCTTTTTCTTTGGGTTCTTTGGGATTTCTTTGGGATCATGATTGTTATCCCTGAATTTTTACCTTCACTGAAGAATAATATATTTTGTTACAGCCCATAGACACAGTTTTCTTTCTGTTTCAAGTGTATCTCTCATGAAAACAAACAAACAAAAAAATTCCACCAAAACTCTCAAGATATTGTTGGCTTTTGGTTTCTAATCACATTCACAGTGATGATTACTATGTATTCCCTTTGTCTTATTTTAGTCTGTTTATCTTTCTCTGTTTCTTTTTATCTTGTCTCTCTTCAAAGGTCTACTTTGTTTCTGACCATTTACATTCACTCTTAATTTGTCTTTTAAGGTGTTATTTTTTTTTCAGCATTTTTGTCTTTTTTTTTTTAAAATCAAATTGTTAATTCTTTTTTCTTAATTTAATTATATCACTCTCACTCCTCCTCCCCACATTTTCCCTTTACCACTCATCTCTTTCTTTAACTTTTCTTGAAATTCTTGTTCAGCTTGAGTCCAATTACTATTTTTTTTTGCTGAGGCAATTGGGGTTAAATGACTTGCCCAGGGTCACACAGCTAGGAAGTATCAAGTGTCTGAGGCCAGATTTGAACTCAGGTCCTCCTGACTTCAGGGCTCTATCCACTGCACCACCTAGCTGCCCCTCAATTAGTATTTTTCTTTGATATTTTGATTGTAGCTCTTTTCACATAGTTATCTTATAAGTTTATGTCTTGATTTTTCCTGCTACCATAACAGCTTTTTATGGTCAAGTTCTTTGTTGTTTGTTCAGTTTTCCAGTCTATGTCGACTCTGGGGAGATGTTGTTCCCAACTTCAGGTTTTTTTGAGTGCTACTATTTGAAGCGTTACTTCTGGGGTACTGCAAGTTTTTGATGTTTCTGAGGGGATAAGGATCATGCCTTAGAAGAGGGGATCATGTGTCTGAGAGCCAGTGTGGCTTCAGAAGGGGTGAAGGAATAGTTAATATGGTATGCTGCTCATCAACTCTAGGAAAAATTCCAGTAACAAAACAGACGTCTGTACATAAGATTCATCTATCTAACAAAGTGGGAACTTGTTGAAACTTAATTTTTAAAAAATTTTAATAGCCTTTTATTTACAGGTTATATGTATGGGTAACATTACAACATTGACAATTGCCAAACCTCTTGTTCCAATTTTTCCCCTCCTTCATCCCACCCCCTCCCCCAGATGGTAGGATGACTAGTAGATGAAACTTAATTTTTTAAAAAAAATTGTAGTAAGTCTGTTGATTTTTAATACAGATTGCTTTATGATTTATGTTGGTAGAGAAAAATCAGAGCCAAAGAGAAAAACTATGGGAGAGATAAAAACAAAACAAAACAGAAAAAAAGAAGTAAACATAGCATGTTTTGATTTACATTCAGTCTCCTTAGATCTTTTTCTGCATGTAGATGGCATTTTCTGTCCAAAATCTATTAGGATTTCTTTGGATCACTATACTGCTGAGAAAAATAAAGCTTTCTGTAGTTGATTATCGCACATTTTCATTGTTATTGTGTACAATATATTCCTGATTCTGCTTGTTTCACTCAGCATCAGTTCATGTAAATCTTTCCAGGCTTTTCTATAATCAGTTTTTTTCACCATTTTTTTGATAGAACAATAATATTTCATTATCTTCATATACCACAGATTGTTCAGTCATTCTCCAATTGATGGGCATCCGCTTCTTTTCCAATTCTTTGCTAACACAAAAAGAGCTGCCCCAAATATTTTGGTACATATGGGTCCTTTTTCCTCCTTTATGATTTCCTTGAGATATAGACACAGTAATGGTACTGCTGGGTCAAAGGGCATGCACAGTTTTGTAGCACTTTGGGCATAGTTTCAGATTACTCTCCAGAATGGTTGGATCATTTCATAACTCCATTTACATTAGTGTCCCAGTTTTCCCACATCCCAGACAACATTTATCATTATCTTTTTCTATCATCTTAGCCAATCTGAGAGATGTGAGGTGGTACCTCAGAGTTGTTTTAATTTTCATTTCTCTAACCAATGATGATTTAGAAGATTTTAAAATATAATATTATATAATTATAAATTATTTTAATTTTGTCATCTGAAAACTGTCTGTTCATATCCTTTGACCATTTATCAATTAGAGAATGACTTGCATTCTTAAAATTTGACATAGTACTTTATTTTAGAAATAAGACCTTTATCAGAAAGATTTCCCCCCCCCCCCCAACTTTGTACTTCCCTTTTAATCTTGTTTCTGTTATTGTTGAAACTTATGACAAACTTTGGTTTCCTGGAGAAGTTCATAAGTATCAGTTTCATCATAGTATACTTGCCCAGGTTTTATATAATGGAAAATGCTCTTGTCCTTTCTTAAATACCAATGGAATGTAGCAGGACTGTATGCTTGCTCTTATGCTTTTTAGCATGATATTTTCTCTGATGTTATGAGACACCTTCAATAAGAAATAAAATATTACCAAAGTTAGCTGTCACACTGACTGTAAATTATTTAATAAGTAAAGCCTACAAGCCAAAACTAAAGTGGAGGGAGAACTGGTGATTGATTACAGATTATTATGCACTTAATACAATCTTTGAGTCTGAGATGTAACATAGTATGGATCAAATCTTTGCTCCTTGTGCTAATTTTGGCCTAATGATTAATACCAAGAATGCAGAAATTCTTTACCAACCAGCTCTATACCATCCATATGTGGAACCATTGGCTTCAGCAAATGAAAAAAATTGGAATGTTGTGAAAAAGTTCACTTGGCAATATTCTTTGCAAGGATGTATCCATTGATCATAAAATGGATTGCCAGAGGTCCTCAATGTTTAGCAGAATCCAAATGAAAGTGTTGGAGAAAAGAGATATTAAATTGCTCCCTTTGTGGCTCAAATCAGGAGACAACTATCCTGTGAAACCTTCTCTACTCTTAATTGTTCTATTCGTTCTCAAATTACCTCCAGTTTACTGATATATGAACATTTTACACCCACAGAATAGACTTTTTTTCTTCTCCTTTTTTTTCTTTTTCCTCTTCCTCCATTCTTCATTTCCTTATTTCCTTCTTTTTTATTTCCCTAATGCTTAGCATGGTGTCTTGTACATCAGTGAATATGAATGATATGAGGAGAAAAGACCATTAAGTTCTTGGTTAGAGCTGAAAGGGACTTTATATATTAATTAATCCAGCTTCTTTGGTATAGGAAAAGAAGAAAGGAAGATAGAGAGGAAGAAAAAAAGAAAAGAAAGAAGGAAGGAAGAAGGAAAGAAAGGAAGGAAAAAAGAAAAAAGGAAGGAAGGAAAGAAGAAAAGTAAGAAAAAAGGAAGGATTTATTATATGATTATTATGCACCAGGCATTATGTTTAGAACTAGGGATAAAGTTACTTTCTAATTAAGGGAGACAACACACAAGGGAGCTATAAATTTTTCTCCTTGTATGAGGGTGTGATTTTGAAGTCCAGAAACCAGGAATAGGACCCTGAGAAACATTATGAAAGGCAGCAGAGGCCTTTCCAGAAAAATGGAAGCTCCAGAAAAAATCACCAGTGTTAGAAGAAAGCAGATCTTACTGAAGGATGTTCCATGTTGAGAAAACTGCAGAAATTGTTGGGTGTTTGAGGACAAAGATTAGCAGATGTTGAGGAAAGTTCCTCTATAAAATAATATGGTTTGGTTGCCTAGAAATCAGTAGATTTCTGTGGAAAGTCAAGGTTTGCCTAGCTTCTTCATAAAATATAGCTCTCAGGAGGAACTCACAAGTGGGAAAAGGGGATAGACTTTATAGAGCAAAGAGGGAAGAATGGAAACAAGCATATGCAAGGCATATATTAGGAATATAAATAGAGCAAAAGGAAAGAATCCCTGAAGTTAAGGATCGTCCATTGTAATTGGGGAAGTTGGCTAGTTTTTAAAGGCTTCATTGTAAAGTGACCAGCTTGCCTGAAACATTTGAGTTCTTAGGAAGGACTATTGTTAAGAAGGTTTACAGAATGTGATAGAAATAAGATGAAAATTAAATACACTTTCCTTTCCTTTCCTTCTTACAGCCCTCTCATCACCTCTAAATTCATCTCTAGCTCCTTTCCTCTCTATTGTTTTGGACACCCCTCCAGGTAATACACCACAGCTTCCAGAAAGGAACTTGCTGAGGCCTACAGGGAACTGCTACCCATAATCAGTTTTAGAAACCCGTTCTCCATTCTAATGAACATTAAGATGTGGCTCAGATAGTTCACAAGCTGTTTAGTTATGTTAAATATAATGCAAGATAAATGAATATGTCTGAGGCAGACCAGTCAAAGTACAGGAGCAGTATCTGGAACAGAAATAAAATTTAACATAATGATATTTCTTCATGCAGTAAGGAGTTCCTAAGGGGGCAGATGCAAGTTTTGGAAACACAGTAGGCAAAGTGTGATCCTTGTGTCCTGTTCACTGTAAGAAAATGCATGTGAGGAATCTTCCACAACCTTTGCTTCTTTTCCACATTCCTAAACTTCTCATCTCAATATGGACAGTATTATCATAGCAATAAGCCAACTTGAGGTAGTCAGTATCACAGAATCCCAGAGTTGGATTGGACAACAAGGCCCATCTAGTCTTAGCCCTCCTTCAAAAAGAATGCTTTTATTCAGTATACCTCACAAATGATAATTCAGTCTTTGTATAATATGCTTCAATGCAGGAGAACCTATTGCCCTCTAAGATGACCTATTCCATTTGGGAGAGCATTAATTGTTAGGAAATTCTCTCTTATTTCAGACTTAAATTTATTATTCTACAATTTCTACTAGTTTATTCCTCTTGTAATTTTACCCTGTGGGATCAAATGAAACCAATTTCATTTTCTTTCAATATAAGGACTCATTCTATTATTGAAGCCGTTTGCATTGTTTAATCATGAATCACTAGCTCTCACCAATGATATCTCACCATGAAGGGGGAAGTAAAGTGAAGACATTTCCCCTTCTTACTCAGTGTTTCCCCTTCCATCCCAATACTTACCCAGGGCTTTCCAATGTTACTCTTGTTCTAGTTTCCACCAATTAAACTCTCTTTATCAGAGATTCCTAATTGGGGTTTTATGAACTTAAAAAATAATAATAAAACATGGTAGCTGTATTTCAATATAATTTTTTTCTTTGTAATTATGCCCATTCTATTTTATCCAAAAAAACAAATAAACATTCTTTTAAGAAGATATCCCTAGACTTTAGAAATGACATACAAGCATAAAAGTTAAAACTCTCTACTTTGTTGCATATAAACAATTAAATTATACTTATAACAACTTACCCTCCTAAAATAACTGTGTTACTCTTCCCAAATTTGTTCCATATATAGATCATACTCACTCATCAAAACAGTTTTTCATCCTTCCTGACTAAAGGTCTTGGGTCATTCAGTTGCCACATAGCTCGGGACACTTACCAATCCTGTGGCTTCCCATTCCCAATCTTTTTCCCCCCACTAATTTATATGTGTTGTCTTCCCTTTTTGGAATGCAAGCTCATTTAGGTCAGAGACTGTCTTTCCTTTTTTTTTTTTTTTTTTTTTTTTTTGTATTTCTATCCCCACTTCTTCACATGGTATCAACTAGCACTTTACATATTTTTTTTTCATTTATATATTTTTTTCATTTATTTTCTAGATCAATTTCCAAGTCCCATAATAAAGAACCAAATGCATCAAAATGCCTTCCCTGTCTCCCTTAAACCTTTCATTCTCTAGGCGAATAATTCTCAGTTCCTTGATCAATCTTCATAAAGCATATTATCAAGCTCTTCATTATCCTTGTCACCCTCCCCTTGATGCTCTCTTGCTAATCAATGTCTATTCTAAAATGTATTCTGAGTATATTATTACAATCCTAGATGGTATCTTGGCATTGTCTAAGTTTACGTTAGGCTTTTTTCCAGCAATATCATACAAAAATCATAGAATTTCAAAATCAAAAAGAATCTCAGAAACCATCAAGATGAACACATCTCAGAAAATAACCCTCACCCAATATAAAACATCTAATAAGACACCATCCAATTTCTCTTTGACATTATTGCAATGAGGGTAACCCATGACATTCTGTGATGGTCTATTTCAATTAAAAAAAAAAAACCTTCAATTTTAAGGGAGGATTTTTTTCCTCATCTTCTAATGGGATTTAATTTATTTCTTTCAACTTACAGTCTTTGCTCCTAATTCTTCTCTCTGGAAAAGAATAAAAAAAGTTTAATCACTCTTCCATATAACTTCCTTTCAAAATCTCAAAGACAATTAGCATGTTCCCTATTAATTTTCTTCTCTGGCTAAGTGAACCAGTTCATTCAATAGATTTCTATATGGCACCATTTTGGTTGCTTGGATGCTATTTGAAAGGGAACAGGATAGATGTCTACCATATGGGGAGTTTATATTCAAAATAAAGCTAAACTATTAGAGAATATTTAATATAATTTCACACATTTCTTCCTTTAAGCAATAAGATCCTTGATAACAGCAGTATGTACCTAGGAAATGAGAGGATGCAGATGTTTTTGGAGGGTTCCTGGGTACAAGGGAGTGGGGCAAGATGGGCTCTGAAACTATAGATGTCTATAGCCAATATCTGCCAGGAGTGTGATGGAAATGATAGAAAAGACAGGCATACAGCTCTCTAACCTTATTTCCTGGTCTATAAAATTAAGATGCTCATATTTTCTAAATGCTTTATGTGTGTGTATTGTGAGGGAAAGTTCTAGGTAAACTGAAAAGGATTATGTATAAATATTACTAATAATTATTTAACTAACAGTGCTAGGTGCTGATATAAAGAAATGAAAGACAGTCATTCTTTTTAAGGGATTTACAATCTAATTACAGGAAAAAAATAGGGAATGCTATAATTGTGGAACTAATAGATCTAAAGTGACCACAGCTGTGGGGCTAAGATTGTAGCAGAAGGGATTAACTTGTTCTGCTCCTTCACAAGAGAAAATTAGGACTCATGGGTGAAATCAATGAGAGGCAGATTTAGACTCATTATAAGGAAACTCTTAACAATCAGAACTGTCAAAATTTGAATAGACCATTCTTAGGAAGTACTGGCTGCTTCCTCTGTCTTTTCCTTCTCCCTCACTAAAAGTCTGTTAGTGATATAGAAGAAGGCATTAGTGCTCAGGTTCAGTTTGGATTAAGGTTTAGAAGATCTGTTTGTCACTGAAATTC
This sequence comes from Antechinus flavipes, assembly GCF_016432865.1. Taxonomy (NCBI): domain Eukaryota; kingdom Metazoa; phylum Chordata; class Mammalia; order Dasyuromorphia; family Dasyuridae; genus Antechinus; species Antechinus flavipes. Next base: position 106,256,170 of record NC_067399.1, on the reverse strand, counting down.
TGTGATTTTGTATGGGATTCATGATGGGGAGATATAAATTCAGATAAGAAAATGGACTAGATGAGTTGGAACACTCAATGAAAGTTTGGTGATGGAAGTATCATGAGACTTTAAGAACAGATAAGGATGGAAGGAGAGAATTCATGAAGTTATATCAAGTAGATGGGAAGAATAAGCAGTCAGATGTGGGAATATAGGAAGCACAGTAGACAATAAAATAAGTTTTCAATTACCCCATATAATAACCCATATAAATGGAAGAAATGCATTTTTTCTTTCATTCTCCAAACAGAATACTTTTCCTGGCTTACCTTCAAAATCATATCAATTCTTAATATTATCTTTAGAAGTGAAGGATGAATATTAGATAATCATTAGAATACATCACTCTAATTAATAGACAAGACACAACAATTTGGAATTTTTGATGAAGAGCTGGAGTCTTCAATTGGACAGACAAAGTTATTCTTGGAGGAACTGTGACATGAATTCACATATATTTTCATCACTCCCACATTTATTTTCATAGTAGAACACAAAAAAGGATATGTTCACATTCAAATTGCTTTCTTAAGTTTTATTTTTTTAAGCCCAAGAGGATTCTAAAAATACCAAAGTATTTGTACTTAAGAGACAGCTAGGCAGTTCAGTGGAAAAAAATACTGCGTCTGCAGTCAGGAAAACCTGAGTTCAAATTTGGTCTTAGAAACTTACCAGGTGTGTGAATTTGAGCAAGTCACTTACTTCTGTTTGCATTGTTAATACACTGGAGAAGGAAATGATAAACTACTATGGTATCTTTGCTAAGAAACCCCATGGACAATATTAGCACATTATAGTCCTGAAGTCATGAAGAGTTGGATATGACTAAATGACAAAAAACAAAATAAAACCTAACAAAATTTGTACTCAATGACAATTTGATCAGTATTCTTTTACATTCACCTCTCCTCCCTTGTCCCAACAACAATACAAAAAATAGTTTAATACAGGATGAACAAGTTCTCGTGTGTGTGTGTGTGTGTGTGTGTGTGTGTGTAGCTGTGGGTCTTTTTGATAATAAAAAAAGATTATAATAACACATAAGCAAATATTTGGATGAAAAGTAGAAAAAAATAAAGTTCTCAGATGACCATTTCCAGCTATTCAGATATGTATCATCCCATATAATAAATAATTGGTTTAATGCTTTCTTTGTTCTCTTACAAATTATAGATTCTATTATCATTTATTTTAAAAAATACTTATTGGATAATTGTTTTTACTTAGCAGAACATTGTGCCAAGTATTAAAAAAAAAAGATACGAAGACTCTCTGGGTGTGTTCCTCAGTTTACAATCTAGAAAGAAACCAATTTCCCCTTAATGTACTGCTAATATTTATTCAATTCAGTTTCCTAAATGCTTATGTCAGTGTTTGTTATATAGAATAGTTCTATAGAGAATAGTTCTCTGAACTTCAGGGATTTCATGTTCATCTGAAGAAAGGAAAATACCTTGACATGTAATGTTCCTCTTTGTGTCCAATATGCCACATCAATTCAGAATCAATCCAATCTGAAATAAAAAAAATTAAATATGAATATCTACTTTTTCAACTTTTAGTCCTGGCTATAGGATCTAAATTTTGACAATGTCTGTTTGAGTTTAGTTTAACTAGAACTAGTGGCCTATTTTGAGAGGGAGAGTGAATCTGACAACTCTATATGAATGACAGTAATGTTTCATATCTGATTCACTTGCCCTGAAGGTTTGAGACTGCTATTTTTTTCTCTGAATAAATTGGACTTCTTCACTTGAAGCTAAAAAAAAAAAAAAAAGAATGAATCCTAATAGAACATATTTCCCAGTAAAATATTTTTGTAATTTTATTTCAAATAAAATGAATGAAAAACAAAACCTGGCACATTGTTTCAGATAGTAATTCTTCCAAATTCTGTTTTTTTTTAAATAGTACTACAAAAGTACATGAAGTTAGACATATAATTAATTTATATAACATTAATTTTAAAGTTTAAGAATGTTCACCAAAATGTCCCTCTTATTCTAACAACTTGTTACAGCTCTATCATCAATTATTTTATACCTATAAAATATTGAAGCTGGAAGGGACATCAAACACTATCTACTTAAACCTCTTTAGTTTATGATGAAAAAAGCAAAACTCAGGGAGGTCAAGACAGAGACAGTAAGAAAGGTAACTTTTGAGCTTAATGGTTCTCAGTGTGTTATTCTCTTTAACCACACTGATTCATTGAGATATCATTATGGACTGAAAGATAGAAGAAACAGCAATCCCTTCTCCTCCACCTTATTAAATGGAAAATGTAATTTCCATTAGATGAAGAAAGAAGATACAGAGGCCAAAGCATGGCCATGATTTTTCTCCTCAGAAAGATGGGGAAACTGGATTAGAGTTTTAGGAAATGTAGTTTTCTGGCTCAAACTAATCTTCTACTTTCTACTTCTGAATGAGGGAAAGAAGACATCAAACTTTATAATTAAACTTCAGTTTTTTTCTCTACCAAATCAGTTCCATAATGAACACACATTTAGAAAATATCAAAGAAACACGTTTGTCCAAGTCAATAGTAAAACAAAAATCAGAGAATGTACATATAGGAGGAGAATGAATACAGATAATATAAAGTGAGCAAGTCCTCTTGTTGGGATTGAGATAACTCAATGCAACCAAGAGAAAAAAATACTAGATTTCACCCACCCTGAATTTTGGGATGAGATGGAGACTTCTAGGTCTTCTCATGTTAGCTTCTTAGTCTTCTTTTAGAAAATGTAAAGTGGGATTGCCATCTTTTCTCAGAGACCAAAGTGACTGTAGAACCCAGAGACTGAAGAGATTCAAAGAGACTGAAGAAACTTGAGTTTAATGATATACAAAGAAAATCCAGAAAGAGTGGAATTCTCCTTCTTCATTCTCATCAACTAGTTTTGTGACCCTGGGCAAATCACATAAGTCTGTTTGCCTCAGTTTCTCCATCTGTAAAATTAACCAGAGAACCACTTTAGTATATTTACCAAAAAAAAACGGGGTTACAAAGAGTTGGACATGTTTGAAATCATGGAATAACAACAACATATGCCAGATAATGTGCTAACTATTGTAGATAGAACTACAAGAAGACAGTCCCTGCTCTTAAGGGACTTACATTCTAATGTGAAAGACAGTATACATAAGAAACTAAAAAATGATAAAGTAGAGGGGTATTCCTTTGTGTGCATTGTATTGAAGTCCCAGAATTCAGAAGCATAGGAAATGAAATTTGCCTGGCCTTTATATGACTCCAAAATGGAGGCCCTGGACAAATCATCAATGGGATTTGTATGGTAGAAGGTATGATTGGTACCAATTGATACAATAGAAGGATGTTCCAGGGTAAGAAGATTGGTAAAAAGACACTAGGTGCTAAAGGAAATCCAGGACGAAATGGTAATTGAGGGATGTTGAAATAGAGGAAATCTACAATTGGTAGAGAATTGAAGATCATTAGTTCATTGTAAATGGTAGGCACCTAATGATTGTTCATTGAATGAATGAATAGATCTCTTAATATTTAAGAATCTTATTTTTTGTATCAGTCTATTTTCTGACACTTCTATTATTATAATAATTTTATTGTTCTTAATTGTTTCTTCCTATAGTACATATAGGAGTAGGATAATCTTTTTTCTATTGTTCAAATATTTATGTGAGAGAGAGAGAAAGAAAGAGAAACACAGAGAGAGAACATGAGAGCATGCAAATGCACCAGCCCTTGAACTTGAAGGTGAGAGGTAAAGGCAATGTGATCTTTGACCTACCTGCAAGGTTAAGTGAAACTGTTCTGTATTGAGAGTAGACCTATGTTCACCATTGCTATACAATTATTATTTCTAATCAAGTCAGATCAAGTGAAATTAATTTTTATTCTATTACCTTATCTTCAACCATCCAAACCCTCCCATAAACCCCTTCTCCTGCAGATATCCACAACTTTTGTATTTTAACATCTATTTATTTCTGACTTTTTTTTGAGACCATTGAATCATTTTAATAAACAAATAATTTACAAACAGTAGGGACCAGCTGTAATTAGGTTGATAGATAGGTAGATAGGTTGACCCACTATCATCCCTAATGGCATCTTAGTACTTTATTTAGAGTATATATAAAGTCTATGTTATCACTAAATACTAAGATGATCTCTATGTGGACAGGGTGACTGCACAAATCTTGCAGAGTGAATTGACTTTACAATTCAGTCAATCAATTGATTTGACTATTTGTGTTAATTCAATTAAATAGATGTTCAGCTGAATTGAATGGCTGATCGTTATCCAAATGCTAGCTATATTTTAAGTTCCAGATTTAAATATTTCACTGTGAACCCTTCCCTGTTCAGGCCTGTTCATAATTATTTCCTCATTTCTCTGCTAAAAAACTCCTAATATATAATGGTAGGCTAATACTTTATTACCTTACCATCTCCCTACTCACAAACTATTGCTCAGTTACACACAGAACATCAGATTTTGGGGTAGTGGGGATGGCCGAAGAATCACATGATTAAATTGAATAGACAGTTTTCTGTTTTTATTGGGGCTAGAACATTTTCAATTAAAATATATCTGTTGGGGAGGCTATATGGCACAGTGCATAAAACATTGGATCTGGAGTCAGGGGTACTTGTGTTCAAATATGGTGTAAGCCACTTAACAGAGGTAAACCTAGTTATCCTCTGGTTTAATGGAGAAAAAGAAAGTGTGCTATAATGGATAGAAAGCTGAACACATAGTGTCAGGAATACCTGATGCCAAGTCTCACTTCTGACAAATACTATCTGTGTGACACTGGACAAGGGACAGCTAATTTCTCAGCACTCCAAGGCAATTCTCTAAGACAATTAAAGTTGCTGATCTGCATTAGAAGAATATACTTTCCTCACAAAGAGTTCGATACACTGTAGAAATTTCAGTTTCTTAACATCTACCCCCTAAAAAAAAAGTTGGGGAGAAAACTTGTAACTCAGATATTCAACTAACTTCCCCCTTTTGAAAAGAATGGACACCCTACCCAAACATTGATGTAAATTGCATGACACAGATGATACTTATTATTAAGAATAGACACTCCCTGAGGACAGGGACAATTTCATTTTTCCTTTGTTTCTTCAGATCTTAGCACAGTTCCTGGCACACAAAAGATGTTTAATAAATGTTTGTTGATTTGATTATTATTCCAACAAGGAGCTTTTGCATAGAGCAGTAGGTGTTTGAATAAGCTTTGGAGCTTTTCCATGGGAAGATGTAAGATTTCTACTGAGTTGAAGTATAGATGCAAATAGGTACTAGCTGTGAGTTTACTAGCTCTTTAGGTTCTAAACTTAGAAATACTTGTGTGGGTGGAAAAATAATTGAGTCACCACACTTTAGTGTTTTCTAGCAGGCCAGCTGCTGTTCCCTGCTGTGCAGTTTAGAGAATTAGCACTGACCCTCACCAAAAGAATCTTACCTATGGTTTTGCTGATTAAATGCTTAGAAAATTCCTACCAGATAAGCTATGACTTACACCTAAACAAAAGGAGTCCTCTTGTCAATTAAAACATCCTTTTGTATTATGAATAAACATTCCTGGTATATGTTGGTGAAATCCCAAATTTTTTTCTTAAATCAGAGCCTACATGAATTGATAATAGCCCAACATATGTTGAAAGTTAAGCTGTCAGAGACTACTTGCCCCCACAAAGACATGATTATTCATTTTTCTTGTCAATGATAGAAAATGCACAAAATTTACATAAAGGAATATAGCTTTCTCTAGTCAACTTTAATAGTGCCCTAGTTTGTAGCAACAAAAAAGTCATTGAAGGACATTGAACTAGATCTGTGGTTCATAACTTGGGAATCTGTGAAGAGATTTCAGTGATTCCACAAACTTGGAAGGGGGAAAATATATTTTTCTTTTATGTCACCTCTGAACTTAATTGAGCTTTCCCTTAATTTATTGAAAACATCATCCAGAGAAGGAGTCTATAAGCTTCACCAGACCACAAGGGTTCATCTCTCTCTCTCTCTCTCTCTCTCTCATTTACTTACACACACACACACACATACACACACACACACAAAGGGTTAAGAACCCCTTATCCTATTTTATCTGTGAGAGATCTAGTTCACTTAGGGAGGGGACAAGTAATAATATTATTTTCCTGAAGGGTAGGGATGACATTTTCTTTCCTCTTTTTTCATGATAACAAGAGTGTGAATTCTCTCAATCTACCTGAAAATTACAAAATTTCACAGTGAGAATGAGTTTTCTGAGGAGATGGTGAACTCCTTCACAGTGTAAGTTTGTCTCTCACTAGTTTGAATCAGTGATGAGGGTATTACTGTGAGTGTATAGAATAATAATAACTTAATTCTTCCAATAGATACTGGTTTTCTCTGGATAATAAGTCTATAGACAATATAGAAAACAAATAGAATATAGGGGACATGAAACAGCTAGATAGCATATAGTATATATTTGGAGTTGGTGTCAGGAAATTTTGAATTTGAATCCTGTATTAGATATTTATTGTGATCCTGGGCCAGTCACTTGAATTTACTGTTCCTTAGTTTCCTCATGTGAAAAATGAGTTAGAATTGATAGTCTCTAAGGTCTCTTCTAGTTGTGACAATAAAGACATTATGACAATACCCATTATAGTGAAATAATTGAGCCAGATATTAATTTTTTTCTGATTGAGAAAATCAATTGTTAGCTCTTTTCACCAGAAAAAAGCCCAAACCAAAATCATTGCTTCTAAATCATCCATTTACAAAGACATTTGTTTACCTGATTCATTTCTATTGCTCCCTCTATATGAATAAAAATCACACTGATTTACATGCATTCCTTCATTATAGAAATCTTCTGAAATAGATCATTAACTTCATTTCACAAATATTGAAACTGAGGCTTAGAAATAATTTGTTCATGACCACAAAATAAATCAGTGCTAAAAAGCAGATTAGGACATAAATCTCTTGATTCCTAATTCACTATATTTACCACTATACCAAATGTCAGGACACATCGGCAGTGTCTGAGAATACAGTGTCAAGAATCATTTTATTTTTTTACTTATTATTATTTTTTAAATTTAGTTTTGCTGGAGGCAATCGAGGTTAAATGATTTGCTTAGAGATACACAGCTAGAAAGTGTTGTGTTGAACTTGGGTCCTCCTGCTTTCAGAGCCAGTGCTGTTTGCATTGTATCATTTAGCTGCCCCAATATCAAAAATTCTTGAAGCTACAAATCTTCCACTAAGATGTTCCTAAAGTCATAAGATTTAGAGCTGAAAGATACTTAAAAGATCATTCTGTTCATATCCCTCATTTTACGGTTGAGAAAACTGATATCTGTTAAGGTTAATTGACTCATCCAAGGTCACACAGCTAGTGAATAATACTAATTAACATTTGAACAGCACTTTATGATGTATAAAGTGCTTTATCCACACTATCTCTTTGCTTATAATGATCTTGTGAATTCAGAACTATAAATATTGTTATTCCTGTTTTACAGAAGAACAAATTAAGGCTTAGAAAGCTTAAATAATTTGCCAATGTTCACATAAGTAATGAACCTCATAAATGAAGTTTAATTACTACCTTTAAGTCCTTGTTGCTCTTTTCACTATAATTGTGCTGTCTTACAGCATTATAGAATCTCATCATTTAAAAACCAGAAGGAATCTCAGCTGTCATCTAATCTAACTCATACATAAAAGGAACACAGATTTTAGTAGTCATCCAAGTTCTGTAACTTCCTTCTAGCCTGTTGATCACTAAGTACAATTTTCCAAAGTCTATACAGATAGTATTAAATATATGTAGTTATTATAAAGAAATGAGAGCAATTCATGTGGGGAACTTGAAAAAGTAATTCTCATTACTTTATAGTCATATTAATGAATATTTCTTGAATGCCATGATAAGTTGACAAACTGTTATTAAGCTTTTAGTGTTCCAAGCAATGTGATGAAGTTGGGGCACAAAGGAATGCCAAACCATTTTTCATGTCCACAAGGAGTTTAAATTCTAAAATGAAGGCAACAACATGTAAATGACTATGTACATACAACACAATAATATCTGTCGTTTATGTAACAGTTTTTGGAATATATTTTATTTACTTTGTTATATATTCCCTAATCACATTCAACATTCATTTAAAAAAATTTTTAAGTTCCAAATTCTCTTTCATACTCCCATCCTCTCCCAATTGTTGAAAGGGAAACATTATGATATTTATACATGTGAAATTATGCAAAATACATTTTCATAATAGTCATGTTACAAAAGAAAACATACAAAAATCCTTAAATAAATAAAGTGAAAAAAATGCTTTGGTCTACACTCAAGAGTTCACTAGTTTTCTGTGTCTAGAGGTGTACAGTATTTTTCATTCTAAATTCTTCAGAATTGTCTTACATTTTATATTGCTTTTTCAAAATTGATCATTATTATAATACTGCTGTTACTCTTTAGGATGTTCTGATTCTAAGGACATCAATTTGCATTAATTCCTATTAGAGTTCCCAGGTTTGCCTGAAATCATCAGATTATCATTTCTTGTAGCACAATAATATTTTACCACAATTAGTTCACCTCCAACTGATGGGCATCATCTCAATTTCCAATTCTTTGTACCATAAAAAGATATAAATATTTTCATACAGGTAGCATTTTTTACTTTTTCTCTGATTTCTTGGAATATAGACCTGTAATAGTATTGCTGAGTTAAAGAGTATATATAGTTTTAAAGTCTTTTGGATATAGTTCCAAATTGTTCTACAGAATGGTTGAACCAGTTTAAAATTCTATCAACAGTGAATTAGTGTTTATATTTTTCTACATCATTTCCAGATTTGTCCTTTTGTTTGTTTTTGTCATGTTAGTCAATCTAATGTGTGTGAGGTGATACTTCATTGATATTTTAATTTGCATTTTTCTAATCAGTAGTGATATAGAGCTTTTTAAAATGTAACTGTTGATACTTCAATTTCTTTTCCTGAAATCTGCCAGTTCATATCCTGTTATGGGCCAGAACTCTGAACTTGAAACAAAGGATTCTTACAAGGTGCTAAGTCAGTGGAATTGTTAGAGACAATAGTTATCTAATTTAGCATGGTTCAGTATGATTGATCCTACATGGTTCAGTATGATTTAATCCTACAAGGAGATGTTATGGGCCAGAACTTGAAACAAGGTAAATAAGTGGAACTAAGGAGACAATGGTTAAATCTAGTTTAGCATTGATTTAATCTTACAACCAAATAATGGTTTCCTAGTGATATAATGATTGGTGTATACTCTGTGTGGGGCATATAAGATAGAAGCTCTCAGGGCCAGAAAGGACAAGCACACTAGAAGCTCTTGGAGGCTGAGACAGATTCATTCCATTGTCCACCTTTGTTGTGGCTGGAAGCTGAAACACAAACCTTTGGATAGTCAGGGAGATTCAGAAGCCAGAGAAGGCAGGCGGGAGTTCAAGCTCTCAGAACCAAGAAGAGAGATAGATTTCCAGAAAAACTACCCAAGCCTCAAGTGAAGGAGATAAGACTTTGAAGGAGACAATAAAGGATTTGGCCTTTAACCTCTGGCTACTCATGTGGTGATTACTGAACTGAAACGAAGGCTGCTCCCAGAGACCCAAAGAAAACCTCAACAGAGAACATTACATTTTAGAGAGAACTTTACAATATCCTTTCAACTTTGATCAGTTGGGAATGTCTCTTATTTTTTATTAATTTGGCACAGTTCTCTATATATCTGAGAAATGAGATCTTTATCAGAGAAACTTGTTGTAATACCACCCTCCTGCTTCCTGTTTTCCTTTTAATTTTGATTGCATTAGTTTTATTTGTAAAAAAAAACAAAAAACAAAAAAAAAAAAACAAAAACAAAAACAAACTTTTTTAATATGAGGTAATCAAAATTATCTATTTTGCCTTCTATGATCTTCTCTATCTCCTATTTTTCAGGAAGTTTTCCTTTATTCATAGATCTGACAGGTACATTTTTCTATATTCCCCTAATTTATTTATATTACTGTTTATGACTATATCATTTATTTATTTTGACTTTATTTTGGCATACAGTTTAAGGTGTTGGTTTATCTTAATTTCCATCAAACTGCTTTCCAGTTTTCCCAGCAGTTTTTGTAAACTGGTAAATTTTTTGCTCCTAATGTCTTGTTTTTTAACTTAAAAAAAACACTAAATGTCTACGGTCATTTACTACTATGTCTTGTTTACAAAATCTATTTCACTATCCACCATTCTATTCATTAGCCAATAGCAGATTCTTTTCATGATTAATACTTTGAAATATATTCTGGAATCTAGTACTGCTAGGTTGCCTTCCTTCACATTATCCACCATGAATTCCCTTGATACTGTTGACTTTTTGTTCTTACAGATGAATTCTATAAAATAATTTTTTGGCAGATTAATTGACATAACAATAAAAAGTAAATTAATTTAGGTAGAATTGTCCTTTTGAGGATAGTAACTTGCTCTACCCAAAAGCAGTTGATATTTTCCCAACTATTACTTCTTGTTTTCATTTGTATGAAAAGTGTTTGGTAATTGTGTTAATAACACAACTTAGTATAGTCCCTGGGTTTGTCTTGGAAAGTAGAACCCCAAGTATTTTATATTGTCTGCAATTTTTTTTTTTAAACTGGAATTTCTATTTTCTATCTTTTATTGCATGGTTTTGTTGGTAGTATACAGAAAGGTGATAATTTATTTGATTTTGTTTATATCCTGGAACTTGGCTAAAGGTGTTAATTATTTCAACTGTTTTTAGTTGATTCTCTAAGGTTCTTTAAATGTATCATAAATCATCTGCAAAGGGTGATAGTTTTCTTAAATCATTTATTTTTATTCTTTCAATTTCTTTTTCAATCTATTATTATAGTTGGCATTTCTAAAACAGTATTAAATAATAGTAGTGATAATGGACATAGTTGTTTCACCCCTGATCTTATTGGGAAGGCTTCTAGTTTACTCTATTATCCTTAGATAATCCCTAGTACCTCTGGTTTATAGATACGGCTTACTCTTTTTGTTTGTTTGTTTTGCTCTTATTGTTTTGAGTTATTTTTCTGTGTCTAAATCTTTGGGACCCCCTTTTGATGTTTTTGTGGCAAAGGCATTGAAGTGGTTTGCCATTTCCTTCTCCAGTTCATTTTAGAGGAAGAAACTAAGGCAATTTTGGTTAAGTTACGCCCAGTGTCATGCAGCTAGTAAATATCTCAGTTCAAATCTAAATTCAGGAAGATAAACTTTTCTAACTCTAGGCCCTGCATTCTGTTTATTATATCACTTACCTGCTCTCTCTTGGTTTTAGATTATACTATTTTTTTTTCATTTTAAGGCATATGAATTTATTCCTATGCTTTCTAGTGTTTTTACTAGAAACAACTTTTATATTTTGTCAAAAGCTTTTTTCTGCATCTATTGATACAATTGGATGATTTTTTTTGGCTTTTTCTTATTTATAGGATCAATTATGCTATACTTTTCCACATAATATTGAACTAGCTCTGCTTTCCTGGTGTAAATTCAATCTGATCATCTGGTTTTGTGACATAGTAATATAATCTCCTTGCTGGTGTTTTATTTAAAAAATTTTGCATTGATATTCATTAGAGAAATCTGTCTATTGTGTTTTTTTCTTTATTTTTTTATATCTTTAGTTTAGATATCAAATTATGCTTGTGTCATAAAAAAAGAATTTTGTGGGACCTATCTTTTACCAATTCCCCCTACAACTCAATTAATTTATATGGTATTGGGACTAATTGTTCTTTCAATGTTTGATAGAATGAACTTGTAAATATATGTAGTCCTGAAGATTTTTTTCTTAGCTTGCTCATTTATGGTTTATGCAATTTTTTTTTCAGTATAAGCTTTTTAAAGTAGTCTATTTTCTTTTTTGTTATTCCAGGTAATTTATTTTTGTAACTATTCATTCATTTCACTTAGATTGTCAGTTTTACTAGCACATAATTGAACAAAAGCCTTCAAATAATTTAATAGCTATTGCTTTAATTTAATCTGTATTCATAATAAATTTACACTTTTCATTTTTGATATTGGAAATTTGCTTTTCTTTTTTCTTTTTCTTAAATCAACATGGTTTATCTATTGTATGCCCCTCTAAAACCAAGTCTTACTTTTATTCCTTTGTTCAATTATTTAAACTTTTAACTTTATTCATCACTTCATTGATATTCACATTTAAAGATGTAAAGATATTAAAGACATAAATAAAGATAAAGATAAGTATTGCTTTGACTGCATCCCACAAATTTTGGAATATTGTCTCATTGTTGTCATTCTTTTTATCAAAATTATTTTTATGATTAGTCTTTGGACCCACATATTCTTTAGGATAAGATTATTTGTTTTCCAGTTATTTTTTAATCTGTGTTCTTGTGTTCCTTTATTCAATGTAATTTTATAGCATTATGGGCTGAAAATGAGTGCATTTAATATTTCTATTTTTTGCATTTGGTTGTGAAGTTTTTAATAGTCTATTTATTACACAGAGAATTTTTGTGAAGATGCCATGTATAACTAGGGAAAAGGGGTATTTTTTTCTATACTCATCCAATTTTCTCCATAGGTCAATCATATTTAACTTTTCTAAGATTCTATTCATTGACAACTTTTTGGTTAAATTTATTTCTCTTTGAGGGGGAAAAATTGAGGCTTCCCACTAGTATAGTTTTACTGTCTATTTTCTCTTGTAATTAATTTAATTTTTCCTTTTAGAATTTGAATGCTATGCCATTTGGTGCATATATGTTTAGTATTGATATTACAATTATCCCTTCCACATATGGTAGTTAGGAGTGCTCATCCTTGCCTGGGAAATGGGTATATCTGTTTTTGACACATCATTCAGAAAAGATATTCATATTATTGTGGTATTAAATTATAAAATGTTTTGATATTACATAATTCTATACATATATTTTATTCATTTCTGAATTTTTTTTTAACTTTTTTGTATCATTTTGCTGGTCTTTGCATGTTATCTGTGGCTTCCATAAAACTTCTCAAAAATTCCCATTTAATATCTTATGCTAACTCACAGTATACCAAAACTGCTATGGGAAAGGTATAATGGAAAGAACAGCTGTACTTCATTGTCTATTATACCTTTTACCAAGATATTATTTCCCTAATTATATCTTATGTTAGATCTATTTTAAAATTTGTTTTATATGAGATCATGATTGTTACTTTCCCATTTTTACTTCAGTTGAAACATATAATAAATTCTTCTCAAATTCCTTATTTTAATTGTATTGAATTTCATTGGTTTCTATTTTACCTTCATCTTCTTGGACATTAGGGTATTTTCCTTTAGAACTTTGTGATATATATGATAAGGCTCTTTCTTTGATCATAAATTTAATGTAATCTAAATTATATTTCTCAATATATTTTCTGTCAGTTATTTTTCCAATTTATATAGTTCATATTTTATTTTATTTGTTATTCACTTGACTTTTTTGTTTTTTTGTTTTTTGATGTCTTATGGAGTTATTAGCTTCAACATAACTAGTTTTAATTGTTAAAGAATTATTTTCTTCAGTGAGCCCCTTTTCCCTTTTGCCACTTTTCCATTTGGATAGTTTTACTTTTAAAAGAGTTTTTGTTTTTTTAGTAAAAAAATTGTGCTGCTTTTTACCAAGCTGTTAATCTTCTTCCTTTACTCTCATTCTCCCCTCACCTATATGTCCTCTACTACTCATTTAATTTTGAAAATCATTTTAACTCATCCAGGGATTCTTATTGGTCTTGAGTCCACTTAACTTTTTCTTTGAGACTTTGTAACTGTTTTGACATCATTTATCTTCTGACTTTCTGCCTTAATCTTTTCTTGTCATGATAGCAGATTTTTATGCTCAGATTCTATTGTTCTTATTGTTGTTTACTCGTTTTTTTCAGTCTTTTTCTTGACTTTGAACTTCATGTTAACTTCCTGGAAACGGGAAGGACATTATTCCAACCTTCACACTTTTTTTCAGTGATAGTTCGGGGGAGGGAAGAGTGTCTCCATTTTTGGTGCTTCCATGGAAAGGTATAATCATTGTTCTCCTGTTCTTCAGTCTTCTCCTTATTTAGGAAGGGTTTCTTATTCCTTGAAATTGTGATAGATATTGCTTTTCAGGACTCCTGTTTTCCTGGATCATAAGTGATATTGTTCCTCAGGTTTCCTGCTTTCTTATGCATGAAAATACTCTTCTCCACCTTTGAACCCATTAGCAGATATTCAAAATGGAGTTATCAAATACCTTCTCATCCTCTTCCCAGTGTTCCATGGAGGACCTTGTAATCTTTTTTTTTTTTTTTTTTGATCCATTTCTCAATTCCCATATTGCCTCTGACTTAATGTTCCCAAGCCTGTTGTTGCTACTATTGCCACCATCCAGGCTCACTACTGGTGTTAATTGCAAGTGAGCACTAAGTCAGCATCCATTACAATGTAACAGACCTTTCCTTCTAACCTCTTAAGTTGTCCTATACTTTGAACAATATCTTATTCAGATCTTTTGATTGAATTTAACTCCAAAATTTTATTTGAGGCATTATTTTAAGTTGTTTAGAGAGAAATGTTGAGAGACTGACTTTTGTACTTTGTCTACTTCTCTAACTTAGCTAAAATCCTGGAAGTCCATTATATAACACTTAAAAGTTTTACAAAATGCTTTATAACTATTATCTCATTTTATCTTCACAACAGCATTGGAAATAGATGCTATTAGTATTCCCATTTTCTAGATAAAGTAAATATTTTTGCCTGTGATGGCATAACTAGTAAGTGTCTGAAGCTAGATTTGAACTGAAGACCTTCCTCTAGGTCCAGCACTTTGCTATATCACCTAGCTGTAGATATATAAAGAATACATGGAAAGTAATTTTAGTAAGTGTTTTATGATGCCATATCTTTTTCTCTATTTAATATTCCGTTCTAGCTTTGTGCTCTAACAGCAGATACCATGCTCAGGAGGACCTGACACTTCTAGCTCTTGACTATAAATTCCTATTATTCTGATTTTTAACCCTATCAAATGGTCCATTATATAGGTGGCCACAGCCATGTCTTATTTCACTCTCTAATATCTCCTCAGAAGCCATTCCACTCAAATTCTTCCTCCATTTCCCATTTTTATGGTTTCATAAACATAATCAAATTAATATATGTACCACTATTATTACTGGAAAAAAAGTTTATCTATTTCATTATGGTTCCTCTCATCTTTTCTTTAACTTTTTAAACAAAAATACCCTTTTTCAACTCTCAGTTCTCTATATTAGTGGTTTTACCATCAGAATGTAAGTTACTCAAGGAAAGATATGTTTCTGCTTTTGTATTCCCAGCACTTAGCACACAGTAAATATTTAATAATGGCTTTCCTCTCCAGGCTGCATTTCTTGTTTTCCAAGACTACCTTTATTGTATCTTAGCTGCCTCTTTATCCTGAAAACCAACTTAAGACCCAGACTGACTCCATACCCTAGAATAACCTTGGCCCTTATGGTCTCTCCTTCTGATTGGCTGATTCCTCTCAGAGTCTACATTTTAAGGAGACCAACCATATTTTCAGATTGAATTTCAGACTTTCTAGGAGGTTTTTTATTTCCTTTTTTGTTTTGTCTTCATGGTAGCTCTTTGACAGTAAAGAGTTTTTTTTTTTTGTTGTTGTTGTTGTTGTTGTTGTTGTTGTTTTTTTGCTTATTTTATATTTCTAACACTTCAGACAGTGCCTGGAAAAAGTAAGCACTTTATAAATGCTTAATGATGTGTGACTTGTTTCCTTCATTTATTTTCCTTTCTTCACTAAAACATATAAATACATATATGCCTAAATACCTAAAATATACCTGTTCAAATATACCTAAAATATATACAGATACATAAAAATTTCTGGGATAAAAAGGAGTTACTAGTGGAAGAAGTGTAAAAAAGCCCTGAAGTAGATGGCCAACAAGTAGATAATTACTCTTTCCTGGAAAACTATTAAGTTCTGTACAAAACTTGAGGAGAAAAAAGGAAGATTAGAGATAGAAGAGAGTGAAGAAGACTTACCATTATTTTACTTTCCTTGATGTCAGGAGAAAATGATTTTGGGTTTTGGTAAATAATAGCAAAGATAGCTCATCTTAGATGTGTCAGAATCAACCAGAACCAATAAGTGAAGGAGCAAAATATATTAAAAAAATCATATATATGCTTTTGGTTTTATTTCATAGATGCAATTAATTGCCTTTGTATAAATCATGTGGCTACAAAGCCTGAGAGAGGTACTAAAGCATAGTTGAGAGAATAAACTCTGGAGCCATAGACTTGTGTTAAAATCTTCTCTATTCACAAGGTAACATGTTACTTTAGACAAATTACATAGAAGGTCTGAGTTTTTTTTTTTTTTTAAATCTAGAAAATGCAGGAATAATGCAAAATAGATTCTAATTCCACAACACCATGAAATTAAGTTCTGTTTCATGAACAAAGAATACTGGTGAAAGTGTAGGATATTGTAAATATTAGCTCCATTTTTGTCCAATTAATTTGAGAAGTTTTGACAGTATCACCTCCTTCCTATAAAGTATGTTTCTCATTATGAAATCATAAAATTAATGAATTGGAAAATATCCTAGCCATCTATTTTTGTAATGCCTTACTTTATAGTTAATGAAACTAAATAGATAAAGAAATTTATACAAGATCACACAATTAGTTAGTGGGAGAGTCTGCCCTGAAGTGCAATAAACATTTTTCTTTTTTTTTTTTTTTTTTTTTTTTAAGTTTTTTTATTTAATAATTACATTATATTGACACTCATTTCTGTTCCGATTTTTTTCCCCTCCCTCCCTCCACCCCCTCCCCTAGATGGCAAGCAGTCCTTTATATGTTGGATATGTTGCAGTATATCCTAGATACAATATATGTTTGCAGAACCGAACAGTTCTCTTGTTGCGTAGGGAGAATTGGATTCAGAAGGTATAAATAATCCGGGAAGAAAAACAAAAATGCAGATAGTTCACATTCGTTTCCCAGTGTTCTTTCTTTGGGTGTAGCTGCTTTTGTCCGTCATTTATCAATTGAAACTCAGGTCTCTTTGTCAAAGAAATCCACTTCCATCAAAATATGTCCTCATACAATATCGTTGTCGAAGTGTATAATGATCTCCTGGTTCTGCTCATTTCACTTAGCATCAGTTCATGAAGGTCTCTCCAAGCCTCTCTGTATTCATCCTGCTGGTCATTTCTTACAGAACAATAATATTCCATAACATTCATATACCACAATTTACCCAGCCATTCTCCAATTGATGGGCATCCATTCATTTTCCAGTTTCTAGCCACTACAAACAGGGCTGCTACAAACATTTTGGCACATACAGGTCCCTTTCCCTTCTTTAGTATTTCTTTGGGATATAAGCCCAATAGAAACACTGCTGGATCAAAGGATATGCACATTTTGATAATTTTTTGGGCATAATTCCAGATTGCTCTCCAGAATGGTTGGATTCGTTCACAACTCCACCAACAATGCATTAGTGTCCCAGTTTTCCCGCATCCCCTCCAACATTCATCATTATTTTTTCCTGTCATCTTAGCCAATCTGACAGGTGTGTAGTGGTATCTCAGAGTTGTCTTAATTTGCATTTCTCTGATCAATAATGATTTGGAACACTCTTTCATATGAGTGGTAATAGTTTCAATCTCATCCTCTGAAAATTGTCTGTTCATATCCTTTGACCATTTATCAATTGGAGAATGGCTTGATTTCTTATAAATTTGAGTCAGTTCTCTATATTAGTGGTTTTACCATCAGAATGTAAGTTACTCAAGGAAAGATATGTTTCTGCTTTTGTATTCCCAGCACTTAGCACACAGTAAATATTTAATAATGGCTTTCCTCTCCAGGCTGCATTTCTTGTTTTCCAAGACTACCTTTATTGTATCTTAGCTGCCTCTTTATCCTGAAAACCAACTTAAGTCCCAGACTGACTCCAAACCCTAGAATAACCTTGGCCCTTATGGTCTCTTCTTCTGATTGGCTGATTCCTCTCAGAGTCTACATTTTAAGGAGACCAACCATATTTTCAGATTGAATTTCAGACTTTCTAGGAGGTTTTTTATTTCCTTTTTTGTTTTGTCTTCATGGTAGCTCTTTGACAGTAAAGAGTTTTTTGTTGTTGTTGTTGTTGTTGTTGTTGTTGTTGTTGTTGTTGTTTTTTGCTTATTTTATATTTCTAACACTTCAGACAGTGCCTGGAAAAAGTAAGCACTTTATAAATGCTTAATGATGTGTGACTTGTTTCCTTCATTTATTTTCCTTTCTTCACTAAAACATATAAATACATATATGCCTAAATACCTAAAATATACCTGTTCAAATATACCTAAAATACATACAGATACATAAAAATTTCTGGGATAAAAAGGAGTTACTAGTGGAAGAAGTGTAAAAAAGCCCTGAAGTAGATGGCCAACAAGTAGATAATTACTCTTTCCTGGAAAACTATTAAGTTCTGTACAAAACTTGAGGAGAAAAAAGGAAGATTAGAGATAGAAGAGAGTGAAGAAGACTTACCATTATTTTACTTTCCTTGATGTCAGGAGAAAATGATTTTGGGTTTTGGTAAATAATAGCAAAGATAGCTCATCTTAGATGTGTCAGAATCAACCAGAACCAATAAGTGAAAGAGCAAAATATATTTAAAAAATCATATATATGCTTTTGGTTTTATTTCATAGATGCAATTAATTGCCCTTGTATAAATCATGTGGCTACAAAGCCTGAGAGAGGTACTAAGGCATAGTTGAGAGAATAAACTCTGGAGCCATAGACTTGTGTTAAAATCTTCTCTATTCACAAGGTAACATGTTACTTTAGACAAATTACATAGAAGGTCTGAGGGTTTTTTTTTTTTTTTAAATCTAGAAAATGCAGGAATAATGCAAAATAGATTCTAATTCCACAACACCATGAAATTAAGTTCTGTTTCATGAACAAAGAATACTGGTGAAAGTGTAGGATATTGTAAATATTAGCTCCATTTTTGTCCAATTAATTTGAGAAGTTTTCACAGTATCACCTCCTTCCTATAAAGTATGTTTCTCATTATGAAATCATAAAATTAATGAATTGGAAAATATCCTAGCCATCTCTTTTTGTAATGCCTTACTTTATAGTTAATGAAACTAAATAGATAAAGAAATTTATACAAGATCACACAATTAGTTAGTGGGAGAGTCTGCCCTGAAGTGCAATGAACATTTTTCTTAGTGATTCCTATCCCTATTTCCCTATCCCATCTTCAGCCTTCTCTTTTCATCCACTGGCTAAATCTATAGCAACTATAGGAGTCTTCTTGGAAAATCTTGAGTTTCCCTCTATTGCTCTGAAATTACTGGTCCATACCATGTATGCCTTAGTTGTTTCAAGTGTGCAGAGACTCTATCCACTTCTCAACCTTTTATTTAGGAAATCTGGACTAGAGACAGAACTAGAACAGCAAGGTTGGGACATGGTTCCAAGGTAAATTTAAAATTAGTGAATTCAGAGGTGCCTGAAAAAAAATATGCAAATCATCAGTATATAGAAACAGAGTTTAGTAAAAATAACTAATTAGCAAGAATAACTAGCCAAAATAGGAAGCTATTAGATTCTTCCATGAGAGTGAAATCTTCTCTCATGTTTTCTGCCTGAGGTATGATTTATGGTACCTATTCTCAAGCATAAAACTTCTTGATATTATTCTGGATGAAAAATTGACCATTTGTGGGGGCAAAGTGGGATGTCCTGTCATTATGCTTCAACCCCTCCCAGCCTCTTCCATATTGCAGCAAATTGGGGACTTGTTACCTGAAATTCAGTTCACTGAAATGTGCTATGGGTAAGTGAATGATGACACCAGATGTTCAGATAAGTAACACTTCATTTTATAGTAGTGAGGCTTAACTATTGAAGACATCAAATATTTTAGAGTGAATATTGTATCTACTATATGCCAAGCATTGTACTCAGAACTTTCTAAGTATGATGTCATTTGATTCTCAAAACAACCAGGTAGATATTACTATTATCCCAGCAGTTTTTATCAAATATTGAATTCTTTTCCCAGAAGTTAGGGGCTTTGGGTTTGTCAAACACTAGATTGCTATAATTGACTATTCTGTCTTGTGAGCCTAGCCTTTTCCACTGATCCACTAATCTATTTCTTAGCCAATACCAAATGGTTTTGGTGACTGCTGCTTTATAATATAATTTTAGATCAGGTACAGCTAGGCCACCTTCATTTGATTTTTTTTTCATTAGTTCCCTTGAGATTCTCGACTTTTTATTGTTCCATATGAATTTTGTTGTTATTTTTTCTAGATCAATAAAATATTTTCTTGGAAGTCTGATTGGTATAGCACTAAATAAATAGATTAGTTTAGGGAGTATTGTCATCTTTATTATGTTCGCTCGGCCAATCCAAGAGCACTTAATATTTTTCCAATTATTTAAGTCTGACTTTATTTGTGTGGAGACTTTTTTATAATTTTGCTCATATAATTCCTGACTTTCCTTTGGTAGATAGATTCCCAAATATTTTATGGTATCAACAGTTATTCTGAATGGAATTTCTCTTTGTATCTCTTGCTGTTGGGTTTTGTTGGTGATGTATAAAAATGCTGAGGATTTATGGGGATTTATTTTGTAAACATTTTTCTTAGTGATTCCTATCCCTATTTCCCCATCCCATCTTCAGCCTTCTCTTTTCATCCACTGGCTAAATCTATAGCAACTATAGGAGTCTTCTTGGAAAATCTTGAGTTTCCCTCTATTGCTCTGAAATTACTGGTCCATACCATGTATGCCTTAGTTGTTTCAAGTGTGCAGAGACTCTATCCACTTCTCAACCTTTTATTTAGGAAATCTGGACTAGAGACAGAACTAGAACAGCAAGGTTGGGACATGGTTCCAAGGTAAATTTAAAATTAGTGAATTCAGAGGTGCCTGAAAAAAATATGCAAATCATCAGTATATAGAAACAGAGTTTAGTAAAAATAACTAATTAGCAAGAATAACTAGCCAAAATAGGAAGCTATTAGATTCTTCCATGAGAGTGAAATCTTCTCTCATGTTTTCTGCCTGAGGTATGATTTATGGTACCTATTCTCAAGCATAAAACTTCTTGATATTATTCTGGATGAAAAAATTGACCATTTTTGGGGGCAAAGTGGGATGTCCTGTCATTATGCTTCAACCCCTCCCAGCCTCTTCCATATTGCAGCAAATTGGGGACTTGTTACCTGAAATTCAGTTCACTGAAATGTGCTATGGGTAAGTGAATGATGACACCAGATGTTCAGATAAGTAACACTTCATTTTATAGTAGTGAGGCTTAACTATTGAAGACATCAAATATTTTAGAGTGAATATTGTATCTACTATATGCCAAGCATTGTACTCAGAACTTTCTAAGTATGATGTCATTTGATTCTCAAAACAACCAGGTAGATATTACTATTATCCTTATTTTATAATTAAGGAGACTGAAGTAGAGATTAAGCTTATTATTCAGGGTCATACAGCTAGTATAGATCTAAGCTTTTATTTGAATTCAGAATACTGCAGGAAATAAAAGTCAAAGGATTTTTTAGGTGGAGTCAATGGTGTCAGGGAGAAAAATCAAGGGACTAAGGAAAGAGGGAACTTATTTGATATCATCCCTAGAGAATAGTTGAGAGATAGTATTTGTTTTTGTCTTTAAATCAGGAAAAGGGATATCATCCATATTTGTTGATTGTTGTCTAGACTTATGTCCACTAGCTGTAAGGATCAATTCTCATAACCCTGCTTAATGGGAGCTCCTTAGAATAATATATCTAAAATTATTGTTCTAAATAATTTATTTAATTATTTATTCAATGATTTCAATTGACTAAATTCAAAAAATTATTAAATTATTTATTTATTTTTCAACTTGATGCTTCCCTTCTCACTCAAAATTTTAGGCCTCTTATCTGATTTCTGAGGAAGCTCCCACCAACTCTCCACCTTGGAACACTACTACCATTTGCTACTTTTGCTTCTTTACATGTACAGCTGAAAAAAGATGGACTAGTTGTTGTGCCACAGTTCCCTTTTAAAGTCCTGACCTAGTTTCCCTAATTGTCCTATTTACTCTGCTTCAGGTTATAAACTTTCTGTCTTAATGTTTGATGAGATAAAGGTCTACCTCAGTTGCTCTGCCTCAAAACCCCAGGCTATAATCATTCCCTCTTAAATGGTTGATGAGATAAAGGTTTTATATCTTTAGGTTATAATCATTCCTTCTTAATGTTTGACAGGATAAAGGTTTGTCCATTTTAGATGTCATTAGAATATCAGTAACCTCTCCAGTACATCCCTTCATTGTGTCATCCTAGGTGCCTCACCCCATTAGGTTATTCCCATCCAGGTACCTCTCCCATTATGTTATTGTTCTTTTTATCCTATAAAAGAGTCTTGCTGTCTAATGCTCAATGCTGGATTCTTTGAGATAATAGTCTTGTCCAGTCCTGGGACCACATGAATCCATTTGGTCCCAGTATATCTCTCCATTTAATAAATTATTAAATTGGTCTCTAAACTCTATCTTGCTCAGTTTCTCTGACATTACATTATGACTACTTCTATAAGAATTTAGGTTATATAACCCTAGGAGGTACTTTACTGCCACTAAGAAATATTATTATACTTCTGTTATCATCTCATCACATCTCTCTCCTCTGTGGTTCTTTTAAATCTTTTCATGTCTCCTTAAACTTCCCTCCACTTTATTTTTCAACTAAGAACCTTGTCTTACATTTACAGAAAAAAAAAAAATGAAGCCATTTACCACGAATTGCATCCTTTTCCCTCTTCCTTGTCTCCCAATCACTACTATCTCTTCCTTTACCCTTTGTTCACATGAGGAAATGGTCTTATTTCTTACCAAAGCTATTTTCTCTACTTGTTTAAATGATTCCATTCTCTTCCATCTTCTCCAACATATTGTTCTTCTGTGATCTCCTCTTTCTGCCTTATTTTTTCATTCTTTTTCTACCTACTGGTTCTTTCACTTATGCTTATAGATATACACAGGATTTCCCATCCTGAAAAATCTTTCACTTGACTTTCTGTCTTCACTCTCATACTATATTTCTTCTGTCCTTTTGTAGCGGACTCCTCAAAAAGGCCATATTTAATAGGTGCCTTTACTTTCTTTCCTCACATTCTCCTTTACAATCCAGCTTTCACTAAAACGTCTCTCTCCAATGAACACAGTTGTCTAATGCAATGGCCTTTTCTCTATCCTTTTTTCCCTTGATCTCTCTGCAGCCATTGACACTGGTCATTCTTTCCTACTTACTATTCTCTTCTCTCCAAGCCTTTGGAACACCAATCTCTTTGGGTTTTCCTCCTGCCCATCTGACCACTCCTTCTCTTTTTCTTTTGATAGATTCTTTTTGAGAATATCTCCTCTAATCATAGGTTTCCCTCAAGACTCTAACCTACATTCTCTTATCTTCTCTTTTTATACTATGTCTTTTGATAACCTCAACAACTTCCATGGATTTGGTTACCATCTTTATGCTGATGACTTTTACATCCGCTTATCTTGTCTCCAAGTCTATTGACTTCCAATCTTACATACAAAACTGCAATCAGATATCTTGAACTGGATGTCCATTAAACATTTTTAATTTAGCTTATCCAAAGTGAAACCCATTGTATTTTTCCCAAACCTTTATCTTACCCACTTTTCCTATTGTTGTAAAAGAGAACACCATCTTCTTAGTCTCTCAGGCTTGCAACATAGGGTGTCATCCTTGACCCCATCCTATCTTTTATTTTCCATAGCCGCTCTGTTGCCAAGGTCTATCAATTCTCACTTTAAAACATTTCTCAAATATGCTTTCTTTGATACTATCCCTTCACCTCACACTTGAACCATTATAAGAACATGTAATGAATGATTCTGCCTCATCAAATCTCTCATCGCTCCCATTCTCTATTCAGCTCCTATGGTGATTTTCCTAAAGAACAGGTCTGATCATGTAAACCCCTCTATAGCATAAATTTCACTGACTTCCTATTGCATCTAGGATCAAAGACAAAACCATCTGTCATTCAAAGGTCTTCATGACTTAGCTATAATCACCTTTCCAGTCTTACCCTTAGTCTCCAATATGTACTCTCTGATTGAATGAAACTGAATTTTTGGCTATTTCATGAACACAATACTACAACTCTCAGCTCTTGGCATTTTTTCTGGCTATTCCCCATTCCAAGAATGTCTACCTTCTCTACACTCTCTGGTTTCCTTTAACCCTCAAATAAAATCCTGTTTTCTACAAGAAATCTTCTCCATCCATTTTTAATCACAATGCCTTTTCTCTCTTACTTAATTATATTTTCTATATAGCTTGCATTGTCTATACTTGTTGTCTGTCATCTCTTCCATTAGATTTCAAATTTTATAAGGTTTGAAATTGTTTTTTGCCTTTTTTTGTCTCCCCAATAATTAACAGTGCCTGTAACATAGTAGGTGCTTAAGAGATGTTTACTGATTGATTGATTAAATTCATAGGTCCAGTCCAGAAAGGGAGGCATTTTTTGGTGCTTAATCAGAAAGTTATATACACTTTTGTTTCTTTTTAATTTGGAATGTTTTTATGGATCTAAATTACTTCTCATTTTTGTACTTCCCTATTTCTGTTAAGAACACCATCATCTTTCCAGTCCCACAGATTTATAACTTTGGTTCATTCCAGACTTCTTTCTGCCATTCCTTTAGGACTTCATATATTTTATCATTGCTAAAAAATCTTGTCATTTTTACTCATATATAAATATATTTTCTTCTATGATAAAATGCAATTACTTGAGATTAGCTTGAAACACAGTAGGTACTTTAAAAAATTTTGTTGATTGACTGGCCAGACTTGCATCTGAGTTTATGAGTTTGTTCTCTATGATGGAATTTAGTTATAAGCCTCTCTGTTTCAAACAAGATAAGATTTTTGACTTTGTCTGCTTTTGGAAGGTTAAAGCTTGTTTTTTGATATTACCTGCATCTCTCAATGCCAAATTGGAAGAGGAACAAAAAAGAGAACTTCATTTCATGCTAATTTTTCTCCACCTGGAAGAAAAAAAATAAACCATCCCTCTGATCTTGCTAATATCTCATGATAAGGGACAAGTCTGGTGATGTCTTAATTGATGCTTTTGTTTAATATGAATATAAAACAGCCAACTTCATTATAGAAACTAGTCTCTTCTGTAAAGTATGACAGAGAAAATCAATAATATAATATTAACCCAGGTTTCAAGAAGAACTACAGAATAGGAGTTTGATAAGTGAGTTGATTCATTGTCTTTGAGTGGTCCACAATTTGTTAGTGCCTTTTTCTCATACTGGTAGTTTCTTTTGGGACAATTTTAAATGGAGATAACATAATGTGATTCAAGCAGAGACATCAATGAAATATATAATATACTATAAGGGAAATACTGGAAAACTTTGAGTATGTATACTCCATTTTCTTACCAAATTCATTTTGTTAAATATCTCATTTTATGTTCACAGATTTTAGGAGTCCTTATTAGAAACACACAATACTGAAAATCAGGTATTGAGAAAAATTTATTAAAGAAGAATCTTAAGGAATCATTTTAATGTTTCTGTCCAGAAGCAGGCTCTCTCTTTGGAAAAGGGAGTGCTGAGTACAGAAGTGAAAGAAGCTTTAAATGTATTATTAACTTGGTGTAGTCCCTCCCTTCAAGGAACGAATTGGTCTATTCCTTTCTGGATTACAATCTTCTTGATATGCTCACTGTATGTTTCTCCCTAAATATGTATAAGCATGTACCCCTTCCAAGCACAACAGAAACTTGGTAAAGTCAGATTATTGACCTCAACTAGATTGAGCTAGATCAGCTATTATTTTAAATTTGTAGTTTTCTCAAAATCATAAGATTTTTTCTGATTGGTTGAGTCCACCTGTAATTTCTTAGCTCCCCAATTTCTTGTCTGTGCAAGGCTTCTGAGATACTGAAACTTAATTGGTTTGTGGAATCTGAATCTTACTCAATTTCTCACATTCTGAAAACTCACTGGTCAGTCATACTTCCAAATGGTATTTTATATTACCTTGAAGCTTACAATATTCCATGCAAATCTAACTTTTCAGTGTTTCTCACATCCCTTCAAATTGTTTTGGTTTATGGTTTATGCTAAGGTTGCTTCTCTAAGGGTATGTTTTAATCAAGCTAATGCCAGTGTTTTATTCATTCTGTGGCTGGAAGTTTTTGACTAGAAAGCTCTTTAGACCATAACTCTCAAGGAAACTGTATTTCACTAATTATTATAGTTGTAATATGACTAAGTAAAAGGTCATAGTAGGTATTCAAATTAATGAGTTCTCTCACTTCTCATAATTGGGAGAGGGAAGATATCAGGAATATGGTGGAGTAGGTCAGAAAATTTCAAGTCCTCCAGATTTGCCCCAAATATAGAAGAAATTTGCACTTTAGGGCAAACATAGACCTGGGAAAGACAAAGAATACTTGGGAAGAACTGGGATCCTTCTGGGACAATCCAATAAGATCGAAAGACCCCAAACTGGATTTAACAGATGTAAAGTGTGAACAATTACAGACTAGTTCTACAATAATAACAAGTGGGGATCTTTGTGGCTAGTTGGGCTGGATCCTTAGCCAGAATCATAGAAACTTTTAAAAGTCCTCCCTTCTCCCTCAACATTCTAGATAGCCAAAGGGATTGGGGGTCTGGGTCCAGGAAGACTTAGGAAATTAGGAATTAGGAATTCCAGGCCACACAGCAGAAATGACCCTGGGTGAGAAATGCATATATGTATGAATATGTGTGTATGTATGCATGAGGCTGTATGTTTGGCTGTATATATAAATATATGCATGTATGTGGGTGTGCCTAAGTGTGGGCATATATGTACATATACATATCTGTGCTTAACTGTAGCCTGATTGATGTAGGTGGGGGGATGAAAGGAAGAAAAAAGAATAAAGTAAAAAACGTGCACAGCAGAAAACAAAAGAATAATGTATAAGGAAGCAAAGAAAAGATGGAAAGGCATATTGCTATATATGCTTTCTTGAAAGAGAATTTATTGCTATGTATTTTGAATCCTCTCTTTTGTTCTGCTGAGCCCATCACAATGTTGTGTTTTGTTTCTTTTTTAGTTTTCTTTTTCCATCTTTCTTTTTCTATTTTATTTTTTTTTCTTATTTTACATTTAGAAAAAAAAAAGAATTGGGAGAGCTAGAAGAATATAGGCTTAAGTATCACTTGTCAAATCCATTTATGTAGTGAATGTTATGTTTTGGGTTAAATGCTTTTTGCAAATATTGTTTCATTTGCCCTTTAAAACAACCCTAGGAATTAGCTGTTTTTATCATTTACAATTTATAGTTAAAGAAACTGGAGCAAACAGATTAAGTGACTTGACCTAAATCATATAATTATTAAGTATACAAGGCCAGAATTGTATTTAGATCTCCCTAACTCTTGGTTTCAGATCTAATTGTGCTATGAGTTGTTTCCTTAAAATGTGTTAAAATATAATGTCTGGTACCTTAGCCAGAGGGAAATTTATCTTAATTGGATGAAATAAATCAGACATTTCAACTAAATGGGAAACAGCTTTATCAATTTAAATGACTGATTAGACACTGGATGGATTGGATAGGATTTGCATTAAAGAAATGTTCTTATTGGCTAAGGGAACTTGACCATGTTTTATGTGTCTTCTATGACTAATATAAATTCCAGAAAATCATGAGAGAGAATTCCAGCTAAACACCCTCAAAAATTCGTGGGGCAGAATGTAAGAAATTATATCATATTTTAATCTCTTTGACCACTATCTCCCTTTCCAGTTACAATAGTAAGGTTATAAGTAGTCATAGGAAGAAATAAGATTGCAAAGAGAAACCTAGAAGTCATTTACAGAATGTCTCAATGATCAACAGAGCAAACTGCTCACATAGTCTGTGTTTCCATCCACCTACCAAAACTCAATCAAAATTATACCCCTATGCTCCTGCCCTTGAGTATTTTGCTATCTCCTAAGGATCTGTGATGTATGAGTGCTTCCAGCTTCAATCTGTAAATAAGTGACTCTCCCCATCCCTGTTTTTAATGTCACTGCTACTTGCCTTCCTCTATTACCTCATCCCCATCCCTACAGTCTGACTGTGTCACTTCTACCTTTGCACTGTTTGTATCTGTATTTTCTGTGTTGTTCACTCTTGTGCCTTCTGTGCCTTATTAAAGCAAAATTAAACCTGGCTTCCCAATGCCATCATGGTTTTTCTCAGAAAGTACCTAAAGGATCTGGCATGCTTGCCCCCATTTCATAGTTCCATAAATTAATTAACAATTCAAAGGGTAAGACTAATGCTTCCATTTTGATTTTAACATTCTTTCCTCTCTCTTTTTTGACTGATGGAAACTGTTCTGAGTTATAAGGGATTTAGAGGACTTCCCATTGTCCCATGGGCATCATAGAAGCAGACTTGCAATAACTGGCAGAAGGCTCTGCAATGAGAACCAAGGAGAGACTGGACACAAATTGATGGTTCCACAAAGTACCCAGGAAGGATACAATTCTCTGCTTAATGGAACTTGTTAAGTACTCCACAGAAGGGATGAAAAAAACGTCCAGTAACCATATATGCTCTTGAAGTTTCCGCTGCTCTTGGATTCCGTATGTACTTGTACAAGAGTCCATCATAGATGTGATGCTTTAGTAAATATCCTTTACTAAAGGAAACTTAGTATTTAACTAAATTGATTTTGGACTAGCATTCCCAGGGTTAGATAAAAATTTCCATATCCTCATGGCTAATCCAAGAGTCTTGAAGAGATCTAGTATATATTCTGAAGCCTCATTGCAAATGTCAGTTGGGATAATTATTTCAAATATGTGCTACATTGAACCATTTAGTTGTAGGACTCTAAATAGAAAAGAAAATGTAAAATTGGATGTTTTTACAACTATATATTCCTCTAAGCATACAATGCTACAATCCTAATATTTATTAAATGCTTGAGTGGTCTGTATACTTTGGGATAAACTCTGGTAGTTGGTCTCCAAACATTAGGGTAAAATATAGAGAAGAAAAGAAAATGAACTAAGCATTCAGCCTAACTCATGACCTACATTTAAATAATTTACTAAATCACTTCAGCCTTGCAATCATTTTGGTCATGACTTTCAACTTGATCCCATATTTAATCTCTTATAGTACTAGACACTTTCCCCCAAGATGAATTAATATATATCATATCAATATATTATATATAACATAATTAACATAATAATATTAATGAATTAATTTATCTAACAATAATTACTTATGATGTTATTATTCCAACAAAACATATTCCCTAGAAGAGAAGGAGTTTTTAAGAAGGGGATAATAACCTGGGGTCTATGAACTTGTGTCTTAGAATATTTCGATAGCTGTCTCTCAATATAATTAATTAAAAAAAATATATATATATACACACACATATTATATATATAAAATCCTATATATTATATTTTGCACATTTAAAAACTTTTTCTTGAGTAAAATTTCAGACTATCAAATTTCCACAAGAGTTGTGACACAAAAAATTAAGGAAACCAATTCAAAGATTTTCTCTTCTCCATATCCCTTTTCCTGGGATATATAACTTATCATGGATATTCCTCTTATTTGTAAGGAATAAGTCGGGAAAATTCCATATTTGAAGAACATTTGCGTAGTCTACTACAATATTTGTGAACTAGAGAGTTCCCTTGTAAAACAGACAATCAGTCATGGATCCTATTCTCAACCAGGAATACCAATTATCAAGATTCTATAGTACTAAATTCTAGCTGTGGAAATTATTTGTTTTCTGAGATGGTTAGTATTTCTTAAAGCTTGGCTTGTATAAAACAGTGCTTAAAGATTCTCTTTTACTTTTTAACTTGGGTATTTTGCAAAGAGTCTGTTTATATTGGGGAAGTAGAAGGATTTTCACTACCTCTAGTGAAATAAGGCAAATTATCTTCTGTGGGATAAACATTTTTTGAATGGAATTCCCTTTTCATCAGAGAATCACTAAATATGACCCTTTACTTAATCCTTGGGGAATTTAAAGACATACATACATGCAGATATGCATGCATGCATACATCTGTACAGATGATTTGGGAAAATATGTGTGACATATGTGTTATAAATTATAAATATTGGACTATAACAACAGCTTTTAAATAGGGAGGAATTATAATCCTGTCATAATAGTAGCTAGTAATGGTGAGAATGTTTACCCTAATGTAATTAGGGTAGAAATGTGGGGCATTGCTTCAAGTTATCAAAATTGAGAGGTTTGATGAGAGCAAACCTTTTATTCTTTAAAAACAGCATAGAAGTATCAGAGGTTTGTAACTAGTTAGCAAGAATAATTAGTTAAAATAAGGAATTAATTCCTCTTATCAACCATATCTCTGATGAATTCTGTTCTAATATGATCTTAATTTTTCCCATTGCACTTAACTAATCTGATAGCATCCTCATGGCTTCCAGGGCTCTCTGCTGACAGAATAAAACTAGTTAAGGCATTATAAAAACAAACCAACAAACAAATAAACCAAACAAGCAAAGCATCTTAAAGGCCTTGATGGGATTCAGGCTATAGAAGAGAAGGAAATGGGAAATAAATACCTCCTCAGATCAATAATTTAAAAACTTAGCAAGTTGACTATACTATAGTACCAGTTAAGTAACAGAAGGGCAATATTGTCATCTTAGAGATTATTTAATGTTACCTCCTCATTTTATAGGGAAAGGAATAGGGGTGCAAAGGGGTTAAGGAATAGATATCAGACTCAGAACTAGAATTCTGACCTAATTCCTTGTCCTTCCAGTACTATATATTGTCCTGAACTATTTAAAGAGCTGTTACATAGAAAAATGAGTAGACATACTTTATTCCTTGAATAGGAAGAATAAGGACTAATGGGTAAGTTAAAATGGAAGGGAATATTAGCACAGCATAAACTAGAAATTCCTAGGAATTTCATTCAGCTTCTAGGAAGCTAGATGACCATGGCTATTCTAGAATATGTGTTGATTGGGAGGCTAGATTAAGCAACCTCTAAGGTCTCTTCTATGTTTATGATATAGATTCAGAAAACATGGTTTTAAATCTTAAATGCATGACTTTGTGCTAGTGATTTAATTCCTGGAACTCGGTTTATTCGTTGTTCATTAAATATTCAGTAAGGTCTTTTTACTTCTGAAAGTCAAGTTTTTCTTTACTGTGATACAAATGACTGCATTGACTGCCTGACTTGGATTATCTTGCCACAAGAGGGCAATCATGTTTTGATATGCTGACCAGCCAAAAGAAAATGTAGTTATATCAGATGAGTTTAAATCATAAATCCAGGCAAGACAGGGAAATGATTGTCATGGTTACAAGCATACAATAAGAACTCTAAGGACATTGGAAGAATAAAAAAGCTAGAACTGAGTCATTTGTGTATACTAGGTGAGATTTGGAAATTTGCCCTTCCATTCCTTTACCATCAAGTGGTAGTTTGAGGCTTTATTGCAATCCATGAACACTACAAAAACAATAACTACAGTCTAAGGAGAAGAAATAGGTATGAAATCAAAAAAATTTATAAGAAAGTCGCATTTTAAAATGTTTGTTATTGCATTTTGTCCTTATCCTCTCCCACCTCCATTTTGCCCTTAATGACACAGGCTATGTTGACAAACACTATTCCCAATTGTGTATGATAGACTTGAAGGTCATGGCCTAATTGTGTGGATTCATAGAATTCAGGAAATTAAGAAAATGGTTTAACCTATATAGCCTAATATAACTATGATTCTGAATTTTTATTTATGAATCTTCAAATCTCAATGTAGGTAAGAAGAGACCTTGTGAGTACCCTTATCTCCATTTTGCATGAGGATGTTTGTATAACAAGTGTTGTCTAAAACTAATAAGTGCTCCCTGCCTCAGAAGAAAGAGAAACTCATTAAGCAGAATCTGAAGGAATAGTTACAATTATCACAAAACAGGGGACACATTTGTTCCTCTGAGAATCAAGCTGAAGTTCAAAGCTCTCTCTCACAGTCCTGAGAAAGGAGTTGTGTGTGTGTGTGTGTGTGTGTGTGTGTGTGTGTGTGTGTGTAGGATTCAAAAGTTGTGTAGCAAAAATAGAATTTATTATGCTTTTCTCCAAACTTTCTTTTCACTTCATACAAAAGATGTGCATGAATTTATTTCTTAGGATAATTCTGTGGATCCAGCTGCTGTTTTTGCATATAAGATCACATAGAGCTGAAAAGGATCTCAAAGTTAATTTAATCCAAGACTCATACTGTACAGATGAGGCAATCCTTCCAGAAAAGTGAATTGACTTTTACAAACTAACATAAATGTAAAGTATCTGAGATGGTATTTGAACTCAGATCCTCTTTGTTTTTGTGCTACTTAGGGATTCCTTTCTTAGCAAAATTGTCCTTTTTGGCAGGTCCCCAAACAACAGAAATTTTCTGATGAGTTTTTCTTAACTTTTCTCTCCAATTGCTCCCATAACAGAGTTACAAATCTTCAAAGCTAATTGATGATGGTGGCTTAATGAGTTCTAGAAGTTTAGAGTTGAATATGACCTTAAGAGATCATCTAGTCTAACTCTCCTGTTTAAATGGTTTAATGAAGTGGATTAATTAGATCACAGCTGTAGAACTAGAAAGGATCTCAGTTTTCATCCAGACATTCCATCCAAACTCTCATTTTTTAGATGAGAAGATTAATGCCTAGATAATTTAAATAATTTTAATTTCATTAATCTAAATTAATGTAGCATAGGTAGTAAGTTTTAGAAGTGGGATTTGAATCCAAGTCCTTTGTCTCCAGAGGCACTGACGATAATGATGATGATGATGACAAGAATTAGTAGTTATACTGTGCTTCAACCTTGAAGCTCTTTACATATGTTTTCCCATTTGATTCTCATAACAACCCTTCCAACAGGTGCTATAATTACCCCCATTTTCCAGATGAAGATACTAAAGCTTAGAAAGTTTAGATGATTTGCCCAGGATCACATGATTAGTAAATGTCTAGGGCACAATTTTAATTTAGGTGTTCCTGACTTTAAGTCTAATGAATGTTTTATCTGTGTTAAAGTGGTGTTCACCCTGTACTGTGCAGACTGCCCAATCATACAAGTGTCAAGTAACAGTATTGGGATTCAAATTTCAGAATTTTGACTTCAAACCTGTTGTGTTAGTTTTTTGTATGTACATCCTTTAACCATTATGAAACTGGGAGGAGGAAACTGAGCTTGATTTCAAGCAACACCTATAATGGCTAAGAAATTTATTTTATATTTATATTAAAAGCAACTACAACCCAATATCCATTATCACACCTCATCAGAATAACTGGATACAGAACAGAAACTTTGATTTTCATTTTCTCCCACTGAGGTTCCTTTGTTTGGTAATATTTCAATACATCAAGCACACCAGAATATGTGGCCCATCATTTGGCAAAAATGATTTTTAGAGCTGTTGTTGCTAGGCTGTGGTTAATTTAAGTGGAAAATAAAACTTCTGAAAAATATAACTCCTACCAACTTCACACCACCTTGAGCCATTTGTGTGGCTTTTAAACCAAACATCTTCCATGCATACAAAACCAAGTAGGGAAATAAATAAATGAAGCAAATGTTTAAATTGTTCTACTTCTTTTTCATGAATTATTAGAATTACATATTTCCCCAGAAGGCTTTTGAACACATTTGATAGATCATACCTATTTTTCCTGTTAGGTATTAAACTTTGTAGTGACAGGAATATCTTTTCTTTACATTTGCAGGTGCTGTCCTTGCTTTATTTAAGCCTTTATTATGTTCTTTTTGTTGTCATTTTTAAAAAATAGTATCCTTTGAGATATTTCCAAGACTCTGTTCCTTTTTAGATTATTAAGAAAGAATATGGCTTAGTGGGGAAAAAGACTGTCCTGAGATCAGGGAGACCTTGTTTAAGACCTACCTCTTTCACCCCTGAGTATTCCAGTTATCTTCTTATTACCCTTGTTATCCTAGGCTAAAACTTCAAGTTTTTTCAGAGTTAACATCCTTCAATGATGAAATGAAATGTCTAGTCACATACCCAACATACACCCACATTCACATCCACACACACACAGCCAAATACCCACACATATACACAAACGCATATAAAAAAAAAACAAACAATTACTGAACCCATTTATTCTCCAACTTTGGGACAGAAAATATTCCTGTGAGTTCAGTTATTGAAAGATTAATTCTCCTTGCTGAGAATCAGGGTTCCATTTTAGAGAAATCTGCAATCGGTAGATCATAAATCTTAACTCTACCCACTTACTATCTGTACTATTGGGCAAGTAGTTAACCATTCTGTTTCTCTCTGCTCACTGGTGAAAATGAGGAGAGGGGACTAAAAGGGAGTTCCATTTACCCTAAGAAATGCATATTCCAAAATGAACAAACTTCTTTTCTTCTTAAAACTCTTTGTTTTTTAAAATCTTTCAGATTCTGATTCTCACCGAGACATAACTCCCTACTGACAACAATACATTCTTTGCTTTGTGTCTGGTTTTCTTCCCATCTCTTCCCATTCATGTTAGTCAAAGTTTCCCCAGTTTCATCTCCATTTACTTTATTGTGATTGATTTCTATCAGTCAGCTCCTTCCCTGCTTACTCCATACTGGATCATGTCTTCTTTATCCTCAAAACAAATAAACAAAACACCCCCCTAAGCAAATCTCAACTGATCCTACAATCATATTTGCTATCTATTGTCCTCTGCCTTTCCTCCAATGATATCCTTAAAGCCATTTATTATAGCATAGCTCTGTTTCCTCTCTTCTCATTCTCTTATGAATCTTCAGCAGTGTTTTCCAAATTCATTTATAAATTAAACTACCCTTTCTAAAGTTACTAATGATCATTTAATTAATGACTTTTTTCTCAGTTGTGATCCTCTTTGAGCTTGTAGCAGGATTCATCAGTGCTGATCATGCTGCCCTTCTAGATATTCTCTACTTTTTAAAGACATAACTATTTTTTCTAATGCTCCTTCTATTTTAATCTTTGCTGTTTCTTAATGCACATCATGCTCAGTAACCATAACCATATACTAGAGATCTATTTATTCTATATTACTTAATAATTAATTATATTACTTAATAATTTCATTAATTCATAGGGGTTCAATTATCATCTCACTGTGTAGTTGATTATCACATAGATCCTAATTATATATGTATGTATGCATATATGTATATGTATGTTTTTATATGTGCATATGTATACATACATATATGTAGGTGTGTGTGTATATATATAATATATGTATTATATATATATATATACACACAGTCCTAATATTACTCCTGAACTACAGTCATATATCTCCTACTGTTGGACATCTCAAACTGTATAGCCAATATTTATTTGGCTAAAGCAATTCCTTTTTTTAAATACTTTCAAATTCATCTATACTGAATTTCTCTTTTATTTGTCATAATATATTTGCATATATTATGCAGGCTTGCAACATAGATGTATACTATACTAATGAATTATGCTCCCTTCACATATCTAAACCATTGCCAAATTTGGTTAATTCTATTTCCATGAAAGAATAATCTCTTTCTTCATATTTATATTGTGGTAGCTTTAAGTTTCTCAACACCTTATCAATCTGGACTTAGAAAAGCTTGCTAATTTATCTCCTTAGCTCTAACCTCATCCCACTCTAATTCATTCTCCATTCAGCTTCCAAAATTAACTTCCTAAACTTTAACTCTGTCTATGTTCTAATATTCACATCTCTGCCCTTCATTCAGTTTTTAAAATTCAATAATTCCTTATTACATCCAAGAACAACCATAAATTTTTTTCCCCTTTTTTATTATAGCTTTTTATTTATAAGATATATGCATGGGAAATTTTTCAGCATTGACAATTGCAAAACCTTTTGTTCCAATTTTTCTTTTCCTTCCCCCTCTCCCCCTCCCCCAGGTGGCAGGTTGACCAATACATGTTCAATATATTAAAGTATAAGTTAAATACAATATATGTATACATGTCCATACAGTTATTTTGCTGTACAAAAAGAATTGGACTTTGAAATAGTATACAATTAATCTGTGAAGGAAATCAAAATGCAGGCAGACAAAAATAGAGGAATTGAGAATTCTATGTAGTGGTTCATACACATTTCCCAGAGTTCTTTCACTGGGTGTAGCTGGTTCAATTCATTACTGCTTTACTGGAACTGATTTGGTTCATCTCATTGTTGAAGAGGGCCAAGTCCATCAGAATTGATCATCATATAGTATGGTTGTTGAAGTATATAATGATTTCTTGCTCATTTCACTCAGCAACAATTCATGTAAGTCTCTCCAGGCCTTTCTGAAATCATTCTGTTGGTCATTTCTTGTAGAACAATAATATTCCATAATATACATATACCATAATTTATTCAGCCATTCTCCAATTGATGAACATCCACTCAGTTTCCAATTTCCGGCCACTACAAAGAGGACTGCTACAAACATTCTTGCACATACAGGTCCCTTTCTCTTCTTTAATATCTCTTTGGGATATAAGCCCAGTAGTAACACCTACTGGATCAAAGCATATGCCCAGTTTGATAACTTTTTGAGCATAGTTCCAGATTGCTCTCCAGAATGGCTGGATGTATTCACAATTCCACCAACAATGTGTCAGTGTCCCTGTTTTCCCACATCCCCTCCAACATTCAGCATTATCTTTTCCTGACATCCTAGCCAATCTGAGAGGTGTGTAGTGGTATCTCAGAGTTGTCTTAATTTGCATTACTCTGATTAATAATTACTTGGAGCATCTTTACATATGGCTAGACATAGTTCCAATTTATTTGTCTGAGAACTGTCTGTTCTTTGACCATTTGTCAATTGGAGAATGGCTTGATTTCTTATAAATTAAAGTCAATTCTCTATATATTTTGGAAATGAGGCTTTTAGCAGAACCTTCGACTGTAAATTTTTTTCCCCTGTTTATTGCTTCCCTTTAAATCTTGTCTGCATTACTTTTGTTTGTACAAAAACTTTTCAATTTGATATAATCAAAATTTTCTATTTTGTGA
The DNA here is from genome assembly GCF_016432865.1 of Antechinus flavipes. Lineage (NCBI taxonomy): Eukaryota > Metazoa > Chordata > Mammalia > Dasyuromorphia > Dasyuridae > Antechinus > Antechinus flavipes. The sequence goes on along the minus strand of NC_067399.1, from coordinate 106,218,855 downwards.
TCAATAACATCTCTAATTCCTCTTTGGTCATAAATTCCTTCCTCTTTCATAGGTTTAAGAGGTAAACTATCCTATATTCTTCTAATTTATTTATAATCTTATTCTTTATGCCTAGGTCATGAACCCATTTTGACCTTATCTTGGTGTATGGTGTTAAGTGTGGATCGATGCCTAGTTTCTGCCATACTAATTTCCAATTTTCCCAGCAGTTTTTGTTCTTATCCCAAAAGCTGGGGTCTTTGGGTTTGTCACACACTAGATTGTTAAAGTTGTTGACTGTTTTGTCCTTTGAACCTAATCTGTTCCACTGATCAACTAGTCTATTTCTTAGCCAATATCAAATGGTTTTGGTAACTGCCACTTCATAATATAATTTTAGCTCTGGTATAGCTAGGCCACCTTCATTTGATTTTTTTTTTTTCATTAATTCCCTTGAAATTCTTGACCTTTTGTTTTTCCATATGATCTTTGTTGTTAAAATAGTTTTTTGAAAGTCTGATTGGTATAGTGCTAAATAAATAGATTAGTTTAGGTAGCACTGTCATTTTTATTATATTTGCTCACCCTATCCAAGAGCATTTAATATTTTTTCCAATTGGGTAGATCTGACTTTATTTGTGTGGAAAATGTTTTGTGGTTTTGCTCATATAGTTCCTGATTTTCCTTTGGCAGATAGATTCCTAAATATTTTATATTCTTGGTAGTTACTTTAAATGGATTTTCTCTTTGTAACTCTAACTGTTGGATTTTGTTAGTGATATATAAGAATGCTGATAACTTATGTGGGTTAATTTTATATCCTGCAACTTTGCTAAAGGTATGGATTATTTCTAATAGCTTTTTAGTAGAATCTCTGAGGTTCTGTAAGTATACCATCATATCATCAACAAAGAGTGAAATTTGGTTTTGTCATTGTGTACTCTAATTCCTTTAATTTCTTTCTCAGATCTTATTGCCAAAACTAGCATTTCTAATACAATATTGAATAGTAATGGTAATAGAGGACAACCTTGTTTCACTCCCGATCTTATTGGGAATGGTTCCAGTTTATCCCCATTACATATGATGCTTGCTGACAGTTTAAAATATATGCTCCTGCCTATTTTAAGGTAAAGTCCATTTATTCCTATACTCTCAAGTGTTTTTATTAGGAATGGATGTTGGATTTTATCAAATGATTTTTTTTTGTTAATTTGATATACCAATTGTATAATATAATTGATATACCAATTATATTAATAGTTTTCCTAATATTGAACCAGCCCTGCATTACTAGTATAAATCCTACTTAGTCATGGTGTATTAGCTTGGAGATAATTTTCTGTAGTCTTTTTGCTAATATTTTATTTAAGATTTTAGCATCAATATTTATTAGGGACATTAGTCTATAATTTCTTTCTCTGTTTTCAATCTACCTGGTTTAAGTATCAGTACCATGTCTATGTCATAAAAGGAATTTGGTAAAACTCTTTCATTCCCTATTTTTTCAAATAGTTTATATAGCATTGGGGTTAATTGTGCTTTAAATAAAATTCACATGTAAATCCATCTGGTCCTGGGGATTTTTTCTTAGGGAGTTGATTAATAGCTTGTTCTATTTCTTTTTCTGAAATGGGACTATTTAAGCAATTTACTCTTAGTGTTATTTTTTAATTCAATAGTTTTTTTTTCCCTTACTTTCCATATTATTAATTCCTCATTTTAATTTTAGAATTTCAAATTTAGTAATTGATTGGGGTTTTTTAATTTGTTCTTTTTCTAGCTTTTTAAGTTGCAGACCCAATTCATTGATCTTCTCTTTCTCTATTTTATTCAAGTAAACCCCTAAGGATAAAATTTCCCCTTATTACTGCTTTGGCTGCATCCCATAAATTTTGATATGATGTCTCACCGTTGTCATTATCTTGAGTGAAATTATTAATTGTGTATATAATTTGCTGTTTTGCCCAATCATTCTTTAAGATGAGATTATTTAGTTTCCAATTACTTTTTGGTCTATTTACACCTAACTTTTTGTTGAATGTAGTTATTGTTGCATCATGATCTGAAAAGAAAGCTTTTACTATTTCAGCCTTCCTGCATTTAATTTTGAGGTCTTTACGTCCTAATATATAGTCAATTTTTGAATAGATTCCAATAACTGCTGAGAAGAAAGTATACTTCTTTCTTTCACCATTCCATTTTCTCCAAAGATCTATCATACCTAATTTTTCTAATATTCTATTAACCTTTTAAATTTCTTTTTTATTTGTTTTGTGGTTTGATTTATCTTATTCTGTGAGTGCAAGGATGAGATCTCCTACTATTAAAGTTTTGCTGACTATTTCTTCTTGCAGCTCTCTTAACTTCTCCTTTAGGAAGTTAGATGCTATACTACTTGGTGCATATATGTTTAATATTGATATTGCTTCATTGTCTATAGTACCCTTTAGCAAGATATAGTATCCTTTCTTATCTCTTTTAATTAGATCAATTTTTGCTTTTACTTGATCTGAGATAAGGATGGCTACCCCTGCTTTTTTGATTTCACCTAAAGCATAATAGATTCTGCTCCAGCCTTTTACCTGTACTCTGTATGTATCTCCCTGCTTTAAATGTGTTTCTTGTAATCAACATATTGTAGGATTCTGACTTTTGATCCAGTCTGCTATCTGCCTCGGCTTTATGGGAGAGTTCATACCATTCATATTTATGGTTAAAATTACTAATTCTGTTATTTCCTGCCATTCTAATATCCCCAGATTGTGTTTTCCTTCACATATCTAAACCATTGCCAAATTTGGTTAATTCTATTTCTATGAAAGAGTAATCTCTTTATTCATATTTATATATTGTGCCACAATATTCCTTGGAGTTTTTATTTTAGGGTCTTTTTCAGAAGGTGTTCAATGAATTCTTTCAATGCCTATTTTACCTTCTGGTTCTATTATCTCTGAACAATTCTCTGATGATTTTTTGTAAAATGGTATCTAGGCTCTTTTTTTCCAATCATAATTTTCAGGAAGCCCAATAATCTTCAAATAATCTTTCCTAAATCTATTTTCCAGGTCTGCTGATTTTCCAAGTGGATATTTAACATTTTTTCTTTTTTTTCTTTGTTTTTTTTTTTTGGTTTTGCTTGACTGATTCTTGATGTCTCCATGAATCATTCATTTCTATTTGTTCAGTTCTGATTTTTAATGAGTTATTTTCTTCATTACCTTTTTTTAAACTTCTTTTTGTATATGTCCAATTGAGTTTTTAAATGCCTTGTTTTGCTCTATGGAATTTTTTTTTTCCATTTCACTAATTTTTTTTTTTTTTTTAACTGAGTTATTTTCTTTTTCTAATTCACAAATCCTACTTTCTTGGAAGTTCTTTATCTTTTCCAATTCACAAATCCTACTTTCCTGGGAGTTCTTTACCTTTTCCAATTCACATTTCAGGAAGTTGTTACTCTCTTGCATAGCTTCTCTTTTCTTTCCCCATTTTCCTTCTAGCTCTCTTTTAAGATATTTTATATTTTCTTCTAGGAGAGCCTTGTGTGATGGGTTACATTCCTCCTTTGGGGTTTTGTCTGGAAACTGTCTGATATTAGTCTCCTCGGGGTTGAAAATCTGCTCTCTTTCTGTATAGAAGCTATCGCTGGTTAGCGTTGGCTTGGTCTTCTTACTCTTTTTTTTTTTTTTTTTTTACAGCCCTTTGCATCTGCCTTCAGGGCAAGGAGGTTACCACCTTCCTTTGCAGAACAGGGATAGGTATATGAACAATAACTATCCTGCCAATGGGTTGCAAAGAGCAACAGAGCTACAGAAGTGCTCTTGGACAAGCTCCTCACAAAAAGTGACTCAAGCCTGGATAGCACAGCCAAGCTGCAGAAGTGCCCTGTGAAGAGCCCTGCTATGGGGATTAATGACTGCCCTGGGGCTTGGGGCTATGCAGTGAAAGTGTCACTATCCCAGGCAAAAGCCCACTGTGGGTATTAGCAGTTGCCCTGCCCTGCAGGGCACAGGAAGTGTCTCTGCCCTGAGGAGCCCGCAGTCACACTGCAGAAGTTCTATTGCCCCAGGCTGAGCTCCCCTTTGTGTAGATTAGAGGCTGCCCCAGGCTGTACCCCCCTGCCATGTAGATTTGCAAATGCTCCAGGCGAAAGCCTGTGCTGCAGAATGCTGCTGCACAGCTATGCCGTGGTCTGTGCTGAGTCATTCACTTCTGGTTTTGGATGGGTATAGCCAGATCCTGTTAGGTTCTGGCATTTTTTAGAGTACCCTTTACCTTTGGCTTTAATTTCTCTGCTGATGTACTGCTTTGCAACCAAAGCAGAGCAGCCAACCTGTGGTAGAGTTCACCTTGTAAATTTTCCAGCCACAGAGACCGCCCTGCCCCTGGTCCCCTCCATTTGCTAGTCTCTCCTATCTCCCTGATTGCACTAGTCTGCTCCCACCACTCAGGACAAACCTTTTCTGGTGATCTTCCAGATTAACTTTGGCTGGTAAATTGTTGTACTTCCAATCTTTGTGAATTTTACCAGCCAAGCGCTATTTTTGAGGCTGAATTTAATAATTAGTAGTGAGGGTATGAGAGGAGCTTAGAAAGTCGGGTGTACCTTCTCCACCATCTTGGCTCTGCCCCCATAAAATTTTTAGTTTGGCATTTAAATTCATCTGCTATTCTTTGTTCACTTTTAAACAACTAATATGTATCATGGACCTTCAGGTTAATTTATTTATAATACTTATAATATTCCATACTTGCTTACTACTTAAATAACCATTAAAGAATTTTTTAACACAAATACCTTGGGTCACTATTCTGAACCCACAAGGGATTCATGAACTCACTGACTGGGTAACACTTTCATGGATAGGTTTGGTCCTTTCCTATGTATCCAGTTTTTATCTATATTATTTTTCCATAATGTTCCTATATTTTCATATCAATATCCATATTTTTCATATCATTTCAATATTCAATATTTGATTCCATATTTCCATATTTCCCATGTTATCCATTTTTATATTTTCTTTCCACATACTCTAAATTTCAGCTATACCACCTCATTTGTAGTTCTTCAAATATGTTATACCATTTCCTATTTCCTTGACTTTGAATAAGTTGTGTCCTGTATCTAAAATTCCCTACCTACTCACTTGTACTTCATTTCTCTGACTTCCTTCAATACTTAGGTTAAAGCTCTCTCTCTCTCTTTCTCTCTCTCTCTCTCTCTCTCTCTCTCTCTCTCTCTCTCTGGAGGCTTTTCCTGAATCCTGCTAACTTTTTAAAAATTAAAATCTAATTATTTATTTTTAATACATATTGCTTTATGAAGCATGCTAGGGGAGAAAAATCAGAAAAAGAAAAAAAATATGGGAGAGAAAAAAGAAAAAAAAGAAGTGACATACCATGTGTTGATTTATAATCAATCTCTCTTTTTCTTTTTCTGACTGCAGATGACAGTCTATTCAAAGTTTATTGGGATTGTCTTAAACCCTTTAATTTTTAATGGCTTCTCTTCAGATTATTGCTATTCAGTCATTTTAGTCATGCTTAATACTTTGTGATATTATTTGGGGTTTTCTTTTCTTTTCTTTCTCTCCTTTTTTTTCCCTGTGAGGCAACTGAGGTTAAGTGATTTGCTCAGGGTCACACAGCTAGGAAGTGTTAAGTGTCTGAGGTCAGATTTGAACTCAGCTCCTCCTGACTTCAGGGCTAGTGCTCTATCCACTTCACCACCTAGCTGCCCCATATTTGTTTGATTGTTTGTTTGTTTTTAATAAAGATACCAGAGTAGTTTGCTATTTTCTTCACCAAATCACTTTACAAGTGAGAAAACACAAGCAAGTAGGGTTCAGTGACTTGCCCAGTAATTCACATCTAGTAAGTACCTGAAGCCAGATTTGAACTCAAGTTCTCTGACTTCAGACTTGATGTTTATCCTTTCTACCACCTAGTTGCATCGTATTACCTTCCATCTACTATGAATCTATAATATGTAAACCTTGTTATTTCTTTGTTGTCTCCATATTCCTTGAGGAAAGGAATTTTTTTGCGGGGAGATTCTTTGTACACTTCTATCAAATGTATTTTTCTGGAGGTCAGGAGTTTGCCTTATTTTTGAATTTATATCCCATGGGAATAGTACTGGTGGTACAATGGAGAGTGCATTGGACCTGGAATTAGGAACACCAGAAATAAAATCCAGCTTCAGACACTTAATTAGTTGTATGACTCTGGACAACACTTTTATTTGCATCAATTTGCTCAATTATAAAATGGGAATAATAATAGCACTTCTCTCTCAAGATTGTTGCAAGTACTAAATAAGATAATATTTATAAAATGTGCTTTGTACAGTGCCTTGCACATAATAGGTATTAGATAATTGTTTATTGACTTTTATTTTACTTACTACATAGTAAGAACTTAATAAGTAATTATTCATTAAAATAGAATATTTAAAAGTAGAAGGGACTTTAATGAGTCTATCCTCATTTATCCCTAAGAGGAAATTGAGATAGAGTGAAGTTGAGTATTGTATCCAGTTTCACTTAGTTAAATGTCTGAAGCAGGATTTGAGTTCAAGTCTTTTTCAAATCACAGCATTGTTCAAATACCAGTCCTTCTTAAAACTAGCTATATAACTATGAGTAAGTCAGTCCCTCGCTTTGTGTCTGTTTCAATTTAAATGATTGAATTGTACTAGATGATCTACAAAGTTCTTTCCAATCTTAATACTTCATGGCTGAAATTCTTTTTCTAACCATGTGTCCACTGAGAATTCTTTAACCTCTTTCAAACCTCCATATTTTTTCTATACCCATGCACAGTTGTTTTTTTAAAATAGGTTCTTTTCACTATAGTCTCTTGATATAGTGGCTTAGACATTTTGCTATATTTTGGTGCATTGCTGATTTGCTTTAAAAAAACCAATAATATGTCTAATCCCTAAATTCTAAAATGGGGAAGATAATATCTTTATTTTCTATCTTACAGGGCTATTTTAACTAAAAATAATATATAAATTGATCTATGCATGAAAACTATTATCTTTAAAGCATTAACTTTTAGGTGGCAGTGCACCAACTTTGCCTCTATTTACCAGCCCAAACTATGATAATTTCTTATTCTTATTCAGCCAAGACTATGATAATTTCTTCCAGTTAGGATACTGATTCAATTCTATAAAATATATGTATGTAACAATGTAAGTGGTCTTCATGGAACATACCAAAATCTGAATAGAGCATATGTATGCATATGTACAAAAAGTTGAACTGATTATTATTCTAAATCATTATTAAGTTTTTCTTTCCCAAGAGGGATCATTACTCAGAATGCATGGAGCATGAAAGCCATGTGTGCATGCCTTTGGCAAACACAGACATCCTGGGACTCGATTTCCATAATTCAGAGCAGTTTAAAAATTTCTTCATATTGTTTCTACCCTATCCTGTCATTGCTTCTTCTCTGCATTGACTCACTTTATGGATGAAAAAATTGAGATTTAGAGAGGTAAAGATACTTGGCATGAAATCATGCAAATGAGCAGTTGCCAGAAAGACAGTTTAGTTCAATTTAGCAAAGGTTGACTAAACATCTACTATGTGCCAGATATTGCTCTAAGCAATAGGTCTAAGAAATTAAAGAACTTCCTGATCAGAAGAAGCTACTTGAGTTCATGAGCCCTTTTGTGGATTATTGTAATAACCTTCTATTTTTTTCTACTTGATTCAAGCCTAACCACTCTGATCCATCATCCACAGAGGCACCAAAATGATTTTTCTATAATATGTGTTTGATCACTTTATCCCCCTACTCTAAGTTCTAGTGAATTCTTATTGTCTCCCAGATTAAATACATAGTCCTCTCACTTACATATAAATAACTTCACAAGTTGGCCCTTCTTACATTTCTATTTTTTGCAAATTATTTACTTATATACAGTATATGACCCAGCCTGACTGACCTATTGCTTTGTAAAAATGACTACTTTGTCCTCTACTGTCTTAGAGCCAACTGGGTTACATTTTAACCCTTACCTAGCATTTTTCAGTAGCCTGTAAGGGAATTTGAGGTATCTAATGTCTACCATTGTGTCAAGCTTTTGTTAATTGCATTTTTTAAGGTGTAGAGGGTTCCCAGAACCATAACTCCATTTAACCACTAAATAATTTTATTATGTTTTACAAAAGATTAATGACATCATAGGTAAGGCAAGAAAAAAAAATCTAATTTTTCAATTTTTTTTATATCCAAAAGGAGATGCCAAAAAACAATTTAATATTTTGATTCTGTAAGATCTAATGATTTTCAGAAAAAATGTCTGGAGTTGAAAGAATAAGGAAAGGTGTAAAGAGAGGCAAAGATAAGTGATGTAGATATACAAAGTCATCTTAAAACTAGGGAAATTGAGGTAAGAGGTCCATAGTATTCTCTCCTGTGGTGAGCTTTTTCTTCTCAAAACGCAGCCAGGTGACAAAAGTTCAGATCTTTTATTATCTCCAATATAGCCCGGTTAGCTTAGAGGCCTATCTCTCTGCTTGGTTCCAAGAGCTCTCTCCAAATGTCACCAAATCCAAAGGTTTTGTCCTTCAGCCTCTGTCTCTGCCTCTGCTTTCTTCGGCCTCCAGCCAGCTCCACTCTTCATGTCATTCCAGTGAAATCTGACCAAGAGACTCTGCTTCTTTTATCCAAGAGGGAGGAATTGTGGAATACGAGAGAGAGGGATTATGGGTTTTCTCCCATAGTGCTCTCTGGCCCAAAGAGCTTCAAGGGAGGTGTGAACTCACAAAGGTACAAAGTTTACTTTGTGAAGCTGGCATACTTGTGAACTCCAATGAGTAAAGGTGCAAACACAAGCATTGTACTAATTAGTTCTACTTAGTACCTTGTTTCAGGTTCTGCCCAAAACATCTTCTTGTAAGATTAGATCAACTCTAATTAGTTAGCAGTTTGTAAGGATTCCAACACTCTCCCTCCATGGAATTCTGTCAGGACTTAATATTTTTGCATATTTTTTTATTGTGTATTCAACCAAATGAAGTAACACATCAATCACTTTGCAAACCTTAACACACCATCTAAATGTTGGCTATTGATACTTTTGTTGTTGCTGTTGAGGTCAATTTATTATAGGTCACTTTTGCATGTATGTATATATGTCATTTCCTCAAGACTTTATTAAGGCAGATTTTCAGTTTTATTTCTGTCATGAGTCTTTACTTTTGCAACTTAAAATGTTTCCTCTCTGCTTATTTGATGCCTCCTGATAATTTTTTCTACCTTACTTTTCTAGGGTTTCATCTGTCCATTTGGTTTCTTTTTTCCTTTATGTAAGAACAGCAGATGCTTGGTCAGGTTGTAATAAATGGCCAGTCAGCATATAAAATAATGGCAGCCAGGATTTGATAATAGCTGACATTTTTATATTTTAAATAGCCACACAGCTCTTGGGAAACCTTTTCTTATGTGTTCTTCACAACCCTGTCAAATAATTACTAAAAAATGCCATTCCCACTTAATTATGAGGAAACAGAATGATTGCGTTCTTCCTAATTTTCAGGTAGCTAGAAAGTGTGAGAGACAATAATTAAACTTAGTTGTCCTTAATTCACATTACAGAATTCCATTCTTATTACAGTTTTTCCTCTACTATATTAATCCATGATATAAACCACAAATTAATAGGATTTTACCTTTCAGTGAACACTTTAAACTACAATCTTTCAGAACTTCAAAGTTATAAAGGATCTCAGATGATTAAATTAAATGACATCCATAACTAAACAGGAATCCAGCATTAATAACACATGTCCATTTAGGCTTTACTTCAAATCATCTAGTAAGACCCAGTTTCTCCAAGGCAGATTACATAAAAAATCAAGGACTGCTTGTGTTTTGTCTTATCCATTAATGTCTGGCATAGTCCTTTGAAGATAATAGCTGATCCATGAATATCTGTTGCTCCATTGATTGATAATAAGGATAAAACAAGAAAGGAACTAAATCCTGAAAACAGAATTTTCACTGTTTTCCAGGCTTCTCCTTCAATGCTCATTTAATTCAATGCTCATTTCATTTGTTACTCTGTTCCACTGATTAAAGGCAAAAAAACATCACTAAGTATAGTGGCATTATTGAAAGGAACAAGAAAAGCAGAGAAATAAGGTTAAAAGGAGCCAAGGAAAGTCTATAGGAACAAGCCCATTTGCACAAAGGAAAGGAAAGGTTTTTTGTTTTTTTTTTTTTTTTTTTTTTAAACAGCCAGATAGGAAGCTTAGGCAATATGCAATTCATATGCACTTATAATGAAGGAGAACCAAACTTGGAAAAGAGCCCCCAAAACAATCACACTGGGATGTAAAATGATCATGTCAAAAACAAAATAAGCCCAATTGAACAGATAATGAAAGAATAGTGAACAGAGGCACTAGAGCATCACAAAAGAAAAGATAAATAAACATCTAGGATGAGCCTTATACAAGGTTGATAAAACTCAGATATCTGGATCAAACTGTCTGGATTGTATTGGATTGTATTGAAGTAGTGTTTGGTGGCTGCTTAACACTTAATGATTTAAGTTCTGCCAAAAATACCAGCAAAGGCTAAAGAAAGATATTCTCATCCAGGAAAATTACATTAGATTTCCCTCATATTTTCTATATCCTTCTAAACTTCTAGCCCACAGTCTATTATAGAATTGGTGGAAAAATCTTTTTGCTTCCTTATGGAGGGCAACTGATACTAGAGAAAAAACAAGCAAGTACAGCAAATTAAAATATGGGAATATAATTGAACTTCTCCTTCAAAAATCTAGAACAGTTCATTCACCCTCCATTTAAACATGAACAATGGAAAAATAAAATGTAATTCAGCAAATATTTCTATAAATATATACCATCATACATATATAATTATTTCAAATAATTTATATTATGAAAATAGTACAGATTCCATTTCCACTCAAACAAGTGTAAATAAGTTTTTATGTATTTATAAAGCTGTGTATTTATTTCAATTTCATATTTTAGCCAGGTAAGGGAGGAAATAGATATGAGTTGGAGAGAGAAGCAAAGAAAGACAAAACACAAGATGAGAGACACAGACACATGTAGAGAGAAAAAAGAAATTGTGACATATAGATTTGAACACTGGTTCAATTCATGAATTGTCATAAATTGAGTCTTTTGGCATATTAAAGCAATATTAGAAATTTAAACTCTATCCATAAATAGAGAGTCCTCTCGACATTTACCAATGGAAAAGATAAAATAACCCGAGAACCACAGGTTCTTTACTCATAGACAGAATCTTTAATAGGATGAAGTGACTAGGTCTTTTTGCTCTAGGAGACTGATAGCCATTTTCTGCAGTGATAATCAATTTATGAAATTTATAAAGCAAAGAGATGCCAACCAAAGTTTTGGGGTACACTTTTGAGGGTCTTCAAATATATATTCTTGGAGCTTGAAATTTTGGAAGTTGGTACAGGTTGGAACTATCAGGAAAAGAAGAATTGGAATCAGAAAGTAGATGAATACTTGGATCTATGAGGTATCATTCTTTCTTGCATACATTAGTGATTCTGGACTGCAGGGGCAACTTTCCCTAGCTAGTTCTCCAAATACTTCTCCTAATGAATTTTGTCCTACTATAGCTGGCATCCTTAAACTGAATAAATGGACTGGGTTGTCATCTTCTCTCTGATCTCTGTTCTCTTCTGTTTTCTGTCTTTTCCCCATTTAAATGACAGCTTAAAGAGAGTGCTGGTCTTGGTGTCAGGAAAGAATGAATTTCAATCATGCTTCAGTCATTTATTGTTTAGCCACCAGCTTATTATGCAATCTCTTAGTCTTAGTTTCTTCATATATAGAACAGGATAATAATTCAACCCACTTAGGTTGTGAAGATTAAATGTGATATTTACATGACACTGAAAATTCTGAAATATTGTATAAATACTAAAATTGGTATTGCTTATATAACTATAGCTATATCTCTATCAATGAGATGTAGTCTGTCATAAATAAAAGTTGATAAGGATCTGGCTTTGGTTTCTGAAAGTGTATTCAAGTATAGCTTCTAATAGGTAGAACAGTGTCAATTTTATTTAAATCACCCAGTACTTTTGGGCAATTCTAAACGTGGAACACTTGGTAATTAACATTGGTAGATGGAGTTTCCTATAAAAAGTTCAATATATCAATTAATAAATTACAGATCTAAACAAAATGTGTATCTACTAACTTTTATAGCTATAGAGAAACCATGTATATTTATCAGTTATCTGAATTTGAATATCAGTTCTGATATTTAATAACTGTATGATTTTGATCAAAACACCTAGATTCTAAGCATCAAGTTGCTCATTTGTAAAATGGGAATCATAATATTCATCTATTGGAAGGAATAATTAAAATAATCTTTGTAAGTGGCTTTGCTACCTTCAAGTATTAAATATAAATGTATGGAATTTATCTATTTATTTAGATATCCAGCTATCTATCCAAACACCACATGTTTCACACACATATACCTATAATGGATTTGAATAGTGGAAAAGAGTAAGCATTGTACAGTGCCTATTATGTGCCAGGTAACATACTATGCTAAGTATTTTTATAAATTTTATGTCATTTGATACTCACAACTACTCTGCACTATTAGTGTCTTTTACAATTGAAGAAATTAAGATAAACCAGAGGTTAAGTAACTTGCCAAGCCAGATTTGTACACTGATCTTCCTGGTTCCAAGCTTAATGTTCTATTAACATGCCACCTAGGTACAAGATCACATGTGGCAAAGAGGCATGAGATCATAATTATGAGAAATTTCAAATTTCCAGAAATCTGCAGGAGGTCTCTCTGCCAACAATTTTTTGATTTACCTTAATGATAATTTCATCTTTTAAACTGGAGAGTAACTAACAAGGAGAAATTCTACATTTAACTGTTTGATGAAATAGAAATGATGCATATATTGAGAAAAATCTCCACTCCCTCCTGACATTGTCAAAAACTATAATTTTGGGGAAGTGGATTTCAAAGGGTTTAAATGAAGAATAATCAAGATTCTGTGGATTGAATTTTATAGGCAATTCGCTGAGAGAATTTAAACTCAAAGAAGAGAATTCAGAAAGGACAAAGAGAGAGAAAGATGGGAATATTTAAATTATCAGGAGAAAGCAATGGAAATATACAGAGATGTCATTAACCAACTTATTTTTTTGAAAATGACATATGAAGAAGACAGAAACTATGGTAGGTCACAGACCAAGAATACAAGAGCATTGAATGATCCTGTAAAAATAATGTTGGCAGTATTGAAGTTGAGAATGAACTGTGGTTGATAAGAGAAAGTGTGGTCAACAAAAATATACATATTTTTAAAACTACATTGGGTGAAGGAGGATAAAAGGAGGAATAAAATACTTCCTTACAGTTGATAGAATCATAGAAACTGTCAGCAGAAGGAATGAAATTTAAATTTTTACTTTAATTTTCCCTGGTAAGAAGAATGACCTTTGCACTGTAAATGACAGAACAATAAAAATAATGACTAGCAAAGTTGATGCTCAAGATTAGAGAAAGTTGTAAGAAAAGACATTAAGGAACTACATCTTCAGATACTGAAAGAACTGGCAGATGTGGTTGCTAAGCAACTGTAAGTGGAATTTGAAAGATCATGGGAAATGGAAATTTAGTATGGTAGAACTAAAAATTCCAAAAACAAAACAAAACAAAAAAAGAAACCCAGGAAGACAATAAAACTTTAAATTATGGGCCAATGAACTTGACTTAGATTCCTGGGGAAATTCTAAAAAAAATCCTTAATGAGCTTGTTAACCTGGATTCAAACTCTGTTACCTAGTATAGTGTGATCTTGGGCAAGTCATCTAGCATTTTTGGACTTAATTTCTTCATCTGTTAAATGAAAGGACTGGACTACATGGCCATTTCTAAATTTCTAATGCTGTGAGCACACTCTAGTGAGTCCCTTGAATAAGAATGTCTCCATTTTTTTTTAACCTTGTTTTATGTCAATATGCAACATGTAATTGAACAAAATTTTTTTCTGTAGTCATGTAGAGAGTAGTAATGAGCACTTTAGCTGAATCTCAAAGTCAGGATGGTTACAAATAAAAAAGAAAACGTTACTATATTTTTTCAGAGGACATTGATTCTAACCTTGTCTTTAAGAGAGAAAAAAGAAGGAATAAAACATGAGCTGGAGCCTCATCTTCATGAGTGGGAGGAGGTAGATTACATAAAACTGAAAGCAACTTAAAGAGAACAAATAAGTTGGTAACCTTTGACTATTAAGATACAGTTTGTACTATTCAAACCATCCACTGCTCTGGCATCCTGGGAGCTCTAGTCATGTTTATTTGAGGACATTGCATTAAGACTGAGAGAATAACACCAACAGATGTATGAGCCTCCCCCAGTCCTATTATCATGAAAAATGTCAGGCCCCAGTTGTTGCCACCTAAGTACAAAAATGATGGAGCACATTCTGAAAACCAAAATAGAAGCACACAGCTTGAGTCCTTGAATGTTAGTTATTATGTTATGGTTCTATTAATGGGAGCAGTTATACCTTTTTGAAATGCCCTAAAAAAATGAACCAGAAAGATTACTGTATGTTTATTGGATACAAAGTCTTACTTTAATGGGAAATGAATTTTAAAGATAGAAGATCTTTTAATTAATTTAAAACAGGCAAACATATTTTTCACTGTTTAAAGGTATTTGAAAGCATGGTACAATACAGTCAAATTTCATAACATTTTTGAAGTCTTATCTTTTGCCTCAGCATGACCTAGGAAAACTAAGATTTTTTTCCCCTCAAAAATGAATTTCCTTTAACTTCCATCAACAAGAGTACACTTTTAGCTATCTAATCAGGAATAAAACACAGAAAGGGGGGGAACAACAACAAAGAAAAAAGAAATTATTGTTATTGAAAACATAAACTTCTGTTATTTTTTTGGTTAAAAATAACAAACCTGACAAAGCAGCATCAAAAGAAACCTGCTTTCCTTTCCTCCTTCTTTCATGTGTATTTAATGAGGTTTGCTGGGATTACTGTCAACTCTATTTACATAGCTTTAGTCATTTTCTATTTTATTCTTTTGTTTTTCATGTTTTTTATTTTGCATCTTTTCATAAATATTATTCCATATTTTCGTTATTGTTTATGTTCAGCATAAACAATATAGTTTATTGTTATGGCATAACAATAGCCTATTATATTTATATAATCATAATGTATTCATCTATTGCTCAAATGTTAGGCCTGCACTTTGTTTACAAGTGAATACAGATGCTACTGCTGGGAATATTTTTATAATTCTTATTTTATAACCCCATATGCAGTATAACTGAGAAGTAATTTCTGGGTTGAGACATTAGAACCTAGGACCAGGAGAGACAGAAAGTTAGATTTGAATTGAGTTTTGAAGAAATCCAAGGAATCTGGGGAATTAAGATGAGAAGAAAGACATTTCAGATATAGAGGAAAGTCAATGTAAATTCATACAGTATTTTCTGTGAACAATTAGTAGGCCAGTGTGACTAGATTGAAGAGCTCTTTGAAAGCAATGAATTGTAAGAAAACTGGAAACTACTATTACTATTACAACCACCCTTTCTTTTACCATCATCAGTAATAAATGATAATGATGGTGATGATAATTAACATTTACATGGTTCTTCCTATGTGCCAAGCACTTTATAACTGTTAGCTCATTTGATCCTTACAATAACACTGTTAGGTAAGTGCTTTTATTATTATTCCCATTTTACAGATGAGCCTCCCTCAGTCCTATTTTCCCCCATTTTATTAAAGCAAACAGAGTTGAAATAACTTGTCCAGGATTACATAGCTAGCAAGTGACTGAGGCCAGATTTAAATTCAGATCTTCCTGATTCTAGATTCAATACTCTATCTATGTTGCCATCTAAATGTCAGAGAATTTATATTTGATTTTAGAGATAATAGTGATAAAGAACCACTGAATTTGGGGTGTGTGTGTGTGTGTGTGTGTGTGTGTGTGTTGAGAAGTTTGCTTAGTCTTGTGCCACAGGAAAATTAACTTGGTGGCAGAGTGGAGAATGAATGAATTTAAATGGAAAGAGACTTGAGGGAGGGAAACTAATTAAAAGACTGTTAGAATAATCCAGGTGAAAAGTAATGAGAAACCATACTAAGGTGTAGTTGTGACTATATGAGTAGAAAGAAGGAGACTTTATATCAGAGATGCCATGAATGGAGAAACAAAAGAGTTGACTACAAATTTAAGGTCTGGATTGAGTATGAGTATATCAATGATGATATCCAGGTTGAAGGATAGTTTTCTGAAATTGTGTTATTTCTGATAGAGTCATTACATGGCAGAGTTTAATCAGAAATGATTATTGCAGAGTTTCCCTGCCAGCCTCTTTACTTTCCTTTTCTTCTAGGTGCACTGTTTTATTGTATAAAAGCATTTTATATTTATGTGGTTGAGACGATTTATTTTGTTCCTCATAATTTTTTAAAGTTCATAGAAATCTTTCCCCTGAAGTCAGTTGTGAAAAATAGGGTATACACTAATTTTTAAAAATTATATGTTTTTATATTTAGAATATTGATCTATTTGGAATGTACTGTCATGTATAACATTAGTTGTGTTCATTCATTAAAAATCTGGTAGTTAATTATTCAAAAATAGTAAATAATGAATTATTTTCCCCATATTTTATGAATGTGGACATTTTGAAATATTATTTATCATTTTTTTGTTAAATCAGATTATAATTCTCTATTTTATCAATATAATCTTTTTTTTATTTTTAAAAATGTATTTATTTAAACTTTAAATACAAAATAGAAAAAAAATAAAGAAAAATAACATTGTCATATATACAGAACATGAGAATATTAAAAAATAAATTTCCATTTTGAAAAAGCATATATGTTAATAGAACACGCTGTATTCGAAACTATTTTTGCTTCCATGTAGAGTTTTTTTTGTTCCATGCTATGTACTTTTTACTTTTTTTTTCCCCTTCTCCACCCCCACCTCCTTCAAGCAGGCTGTATTAAGTTCAAATATACTTATATATACATAAACATACACATATATATACATGCTTTTAAATATGGCTGACATAATGTAGATATCTCCTTTTAGATTGAATCTTTTAACATTGACTTTGATATTAATGATCACTATCCCTAATTTTTTTTTCTTTTCTTTTTTTTTTTTTAATAGCTTTTTATTTACAAGTTATATGTATGGGTAATTTTACAGCACTGACAATTGCAAAACCTTTTGTTCTAATTTTCCCCTCCTTCCCCTTACCATCTCCCCTAGATGGCAGGTTGACCAATACATGTTAAATATGTTAAAGTATAAATTAAACACAAAATAAGTATACATGTCCAAACAGATATTTTGCTGTACAAAAAGAATCGGACTCTGAAATAGTGCACAATTAGCCTGTGAAGAAAATCAAAAATGAAGGTGGATAAAAATATAGGGATTGGGAATTCTATGTAATGGTTCTTAGTCATCTCCCAGAGTTCTTTCCCTGGGTGTAGCTGGTTCAATTCATTACTACTCCATTGGAACTGATTTAGTTCATCTCATTGCTGAAGATGACCAGGTCCATCAGAATTTATCATCATCTAGTATTGTTGAAGTATATAATGATCTCCTGGTCCTGCTCATTTCACTCAGCATCAGTTCATGTAAGTCTCTCCAGGCCTTTCTGAAATCATCCTGTTGGTCATTTCTTATAGAACAATAATGATTCCATAATATTCATATGCCACAATTTATTCATCCATTCTCCAATTGATAAGCATTTACTCAGTTTCCAGTTTCTGGCCACTACAAAGAGAGCTGCCACAAACATTCATCTACATACAGGTCCCTTTCCCTTCTTTAAGATCTCTTTGGGATATAAGCCCAGTAGTAACACTACTGGATCAAAGAATATGCACAGTTTGATAACTTTTTGAGCATAGTTCCAAATTGCTCTCCAGAATGGCTGGATGTATTCACAATTCCCCCAACAATGTATCAGTGTCCCTTTTTTCCCACATCCCCTTCAACATTCCACATTATCTTCATTTTAGCCAATCTGACAGGTGTGTAGTGGTGTCTCAGAGTTGTCTTAATTTGAATTTCTCTGATTAATAATGACTTGGAGCATATTTTCATATATCTAGAAATAGTTTCAATTTCTTCGTCTGAGAGTTATCTGTTCATATCCTTTGACCATTTATCAATTGGAGAATGGCTTGATTTCCTATAAAGTAGAGTCAATTCTCTATATATTTTGGAAATGAGGCTTTTATCAGAACCTTTGACTGTAAAAATGTTTTCCCAGTTTATTGCTTCCTTCTAATCTTGTCTGCATTGGTATCAATATAATTTTCTTGGTAATTATTACTATATAGTTTAAAGGCATTTTTCCCTATTTTTTTGAGATGGTTTTCTTTGATATTCTGGGACTTTTTAAACAATTTTTTTTTCTCTTAATGGATTTAAACATATCTTTGTCTAAATAAATTAAAAAAAGTATTTTAGTTTTATAGTTATTGATATTACTTTACAACAGTATACTAATTTGGATAATATTATCTTACTTTGCTTTCTTACTAAGCATGATCAATGACTCTTTTGCCAATATTTAATTCTTGTAAAATTGTTTTATAGTTGTCTTTGTATGGATATTGTATGGTATTTTAATCACTTCAAATTTTCTTTGATTTTTTTTTTATTTTTTAGGTTTTGTTAGAAATATATAGATATTGATATTTTATGCATTTATGTTAAAACCAATTATTTTTCTAAAATGATCTTTTATTTCCATTGAGTTTTATTGATTTTATTAAGTATTTTAAAGAAGAAACCATATCTGTAAATAAGAGACGTCTTAATTGTTGTTTGCTAACATCTTTTACTTTTTCTTCCCCAACTGCTTTTAAAAATATCTAAAGAACTGAATCAAATAATTAGTGTCAAAGTGAATAACTAACCTTCTTTTTTCCAGAGAGAAGTATATTAATATAAGGATAATTTAATGCAGATATAATTTAGTATGCTAATTGTTTCTCAATATTGGATAATGATGATGTTAACTGCCAATTGTATAACATTAAACTTTGCAAAGCATTTTACATACATGATCTCATTTGATCTTCACAATAGCACTGTGATATAAGTGAGAAGCTAAAGATAGAACTTGACCTGTGATTTCATGTTTTTTTAAATACTATACATTTCCTAGAGTACTGAGGGATTTAGTGGTTTGCCAGGGACACAAAAGTAATATGGATCAGAGGGTGGGATTTAAAACCAGGTCTTCTTTGCTCTGAGGCTAATTTAATTCTCTCTAGCCACACCATGATAATTCCTTGAAATTAGATTTTTTAAAGGATAAGGCTGCTAAGTTAAATAATATATTAAGGGTTACATAATTAGGAAATGATGGAAGGAGGATCTGAACCCTGACCTTTCAAAGTTTAAGTTCTGTATTCTTTCCACTATGAGATACTGTGATGATTATACTCCTAATGTGGTCATACTAAATTACTATTTTGAACTGTTCTTATATTCTACTTCTACTCATTCATTATCATCTTTGTATTAATGTTGATTAGTGATATTTGAGTCTGATTTCATAGTCATAGTCAGAAAGGAAGTGGAAATGACACTAAAGACAATGAAGATTAAGAAAAGCAGCTGTATTAGATCAATTTTATTAAGAAGAAAACCTTGTTGAGTGCAACACAATTGTGAAGGTTTTGAGATATTTATATGTAAGTTATTTGAAGGAAGCAAAGACATCAAAGGCATGGCAGAGATAGCAATTTTTTTTAATAGTAAAAAAGGAAATGTGTGTGTCCAAAAATATCAATAACTACTTATATTTATGCCTACTCTTCCAGGCATAGCATATCATTATCATTTCACAATTGATTGAAAAATATAAAGAAGATCTTTGCCATACTTATTATTGGTTGATTATGAAAGATCATTTAATTCAATTCAGCAAAGTTCTTTTATAATCTATTCATACATTAAAATCAATTATTATGCATTGAAAGAAGTAACTTTGTTCAGTGACCCTGTGATCAGAAAGATAATGAGATGTACTAAAAAGGGAAATATATGCTTGCCAAAGGCAATTGTTATTGTTATGGAAAACACATTGACAAGTCTTTTTAAAGGTATAGAAAGATATTTCAAATATTATCATTTTTGGATAACAGTATGTTGATTGGATCAAGCTTTAATTTGTTGCAGAGACTTCTGGGAAAGATTTGTAATAATTCAAAAGAAGTTGGCCTGACACTCTACACAGGATGGATCAAGGGGATGTAAAAAAATATTTATAATTCATATTACAGCATGAATCTAGAAGTACAAATTATAGAACTTTTCTCTCCATATGTAAATTTAGAATGGACAATGCAGATAAACAATAGCCCGAATGATTTGGCCTAGAATTGGGCAAAAAGACGAGAATGGTTTGGATTGCCTTTAGAAAACCACAAAATTTCTTTAATGACTTAAGAAATTTCATTGACTCAAAAGTCCATAGTTTAAATGCTTATAGTAGGAAAACTTAGAATACAAAAGTTTACAAAGAATTATGCTATAAAGACAGTTTGATTATGTGGCAAATGGAGTGCTCCACTGATACTCTAATGATGTCAGGAAAAAGAAAGGCATTCAGAAAATTTAATAAACACCTCAAAATGACCCTAAGAGAAAGTCTGTGGATATAAGTTGCACAGGACAAGAAGGGATAGGTAAAGAGTAATCTTTAGTGCTAGAAAAATTTCTAAATTAATAAGATTACAGATTTATTTTTAATATTAAGGCCTAAATAATCTAATTTTGGTGCAGTGAGTAGAGTCTCTCTATCTCTGCTTCCTTCCCCAAAGTCTCATCTACCTACCCTGCAGTATGAGTGGAGTCAGCAGTGCTGTCCAAAGACAATAATTAATCATTGTTTAAATAAAACAAAATATTGTAAGATTCAGGAACAAGTATTCAGGTAATATGATTTCTACATATGGAATGTTAAATGGAGAAGTTTAATGAAGCTTGAGGAAATGGTAGGAATATCTATATCTATAGCTATCCATCCATCCATCAGTCTGTTTATCATATCTCTCTCTCCCTCTCCCTCTCCCTTTTTCTCCCTCTCTCTCTCTTTCTCTCCCTCTCCTTCTTTCTCTCTCTCTCTCTCTGTATGTGTATAATGCATATGTATGTGTTTATCTCCAGTTTACTGGATAGAAATCATATATATGTAGGTACATATATACACATATGCATGTGTGTGTATATATATACACACACACATAGTTTACATACGTACACTTACACACATGCATGGATAATCAGGTAAGTATATTTACATATATGTACATGTGTATTTTATATGCATGTATGATATATGTGTAATATCATGGTTAGATATGTTCTTCTTTGCCCCTCTATATTTCATGTATTGTAAATGCTATCACTAACCATGCTTCTTAATTAAAGGACTTTGTTGATTTTGGAAAAATGGAGTTTTTCCCACTTGGTACAGGAAAATATACAGATGAGAGCCATTGAAGACTGTCTTGATTCTTTTCTACTCCTTTTATTCTTATTCATAAAGTATATGAGTGAGCTTTTCTTTATTATATAAAACCAATATTTCCACTTTCTAATAGGAAGACCTAATTCTCTTCTTTATTTACTGAAATGAATCTGGATTCATTTTCTACTCAAACTTTTGTGTTGATTGAACTCATACAAGATATCCCCAAATATTCATCAATGAAGAAATACAAATACAGGAACAAGTGACTGAATATTTGACTATTTACAGCACTTATTAATATGGCATTCTTTAAAGTAGTTCAGGAGAGTGGACAGTAAAAGTTTGACTTAGAAATTCAGGTCACGGGCAAGCTTGACACTAACACCATGATAGGAGACCTCAATTTCCATTTTGTGAATAGTAACTTTTGAAGGCTAGTCATGGAATAAGTCAGAATTGTTCTTTCTTCCCTCTTCCATTTACTTCATTCTTTCCTCCTTTCCCTCACTCCACTGCCAATTATTTACAATGGTCTCTCAAGATCTCAAGAAATTGAGATATAGGGTCCAGGGTAATAGATAGCATGTTGTATGCCCATCAAATATTGCCTTTGATTCTATGAGAAATAAGGAAAATACCAAAGAATCCCCAATATAACTTAAGACATGAAACTTCTTTCCTATATAGAAAAAGCTAAAAAAATCTTGATGATACAACCCCATGACATGGGTCTGCATGTGCTACTTTGTGGAACCTATGTCTCAAAAGAAATTCAGACTTGGTTTCTCCTTTTTATAAAGGGAATCACTGGGATAGTTAGTTACCATGTTCTCTGCTTCATTATTCATGGCTAAAGCTATTGTGACTGCAATTTTTTTTCAGTGATTATAAATTGTCTTTTACTATTCTGATGTGGTTCTAGCTGATCCAAAATAATTTATTTAGAAGGCATTTTGGCTAAATGTCATGGAAAGTGAACAGGACAATATGATTATCTTTCCCATCCCAATATATGTCAATAAAACCCCAAACAAGTCAACTCTAAAGAATCCCAAGTTTAAGTAGAGCCTGCTACTTTATCTTCAGTTTCTCAAAATAGAATCAGAGTTGTATTTTTTAAACAAAAGTCACATTACTATTCCTTGTGGAAAATTCTAGAAATTTCAGTTAGGGAAATTTTGAGATGGAAAAGTTATCTTGTCTTATCCTCTTGAGCCTCTATAATGTGTTCTGATCCATGAGATAACTAGGAGGTGTTATAAAAAACTAGCACAAATTGCCCACATTTAAAATAAAATAGCACTAGAGTGAAGAGGAGTGGTGCTAGATAGGACCGAGCATGGGTTCATCTTTTTATCATATCATATCATATGTATAGCTGACATAGTCAAAAAGTTGACCTTATGAATTTAGTCAGTTGATCCCTTATGAATCTGCTGCTGAGACTCCACACATTTGTAATCAGGATTACATGCATTCATATATATGTATATGTGTGTGAGCATATCAATTTGCATGTAATCTTTTATATATCTTCATTCCAGATATTAGCCACATATTTTTTAAAATTACATTTTTTCAATTAAGAAACTTTTTTTTTTCTTTTTCCTCTTTTTCTTTATTATGAGACTAAGTGCTGATCTGCATAGGAAAGAAATTGATATATACATCATAGACCATATGAGAAATCATCCCCCAAGATGAGCAAGGTACTAACTGGTGAAAAGGTTCAACTTTAAGTCACAATTCCTGGGCTTAAATTGTGCATCTTCTACTTACTAATTGTGTGACTTTGGACAAATCATTTTCTGGCTTTCATTTCTTTCCCTTTAAAATGAAGGGACCAAATTATATGATAGATGGAAGGGAAGCAAGGTCTTTTCCTGATGAAAAAATTCTGTTAGTCTCGAGACATTACTATGTTGGTTATTATCAATCCTGTCCAAATTAGAGAATAAATGAATAAATAATACTATTGACCAATTAATATTCAATGAGCCATAAAACTTGGAAAGAAGTTTCCTAGCAATGCAAAATTACTCTTAACTTTAATCACAGGAAGCAGGAAAAAAAAATTGAATAATGAATCCATTAAAAATTTTTTTAAATCCCAGATTTTAAAATTTTGTTTCTATTGATTTAGAAAATTTAGAGAGAAGCCAAACCTTATTTTCTAAAGGATATAGAATTACCTGTTTAATTTGTTATAATCCAGAGCTATTAGCACTAATGAATTTTAAGCTTTCTGAGTGCAAAAGAGACTGCATATGTAAGAAGTTTAACAATCCATACCTTTTTGATTAGGCACTTGGATTCTGCCTTTATTATTTTATAATTATCATCACTCAAAGATGGCAAGCTTCCAATGAGCCTGAACCACTTATTTTCATTTTTGTATCAGTTTTAAGTACTCTATTTTTGTGGTAGAAAGAGAAACCAAAAAAGAAGGGAATGGTTGATATTCTATATTATGTGTCTTTTAAATTTTATTTATTATTTATAATTGTGAGAAAGAAAATTACTAAACAAACCATCTGGAAAGAGATCTGAATCATGATTCACATCTGTATAGATATTCCACTGAAACTAGGGTCCCAAAGCAAAAATATGGTGAGAGGAGCACAAAAAGGTATAGGTTTGAAAAGAAGCCTTTTGTGCCTGTGAGAGGACCCTTTGCAATGAATAATGAAGAGAATGGAGGCCTATTTCCATAAAAGAAGATAAGTCCTAGAATTTGTAGCCCTGGAATATTCTTTCTTCCTTCCTCTTCCCCCTTTCCTCTCTCAACTTCCCACTTCCTATGCCTAGGTTACACATTATTATAACTCCATGGAAGTGGAAGTTCTGTGCCTCTTAAATATTCCCATATCAGAGCTGCAATTCTCTAGATAGGGCCTTCTCATGATAGTTGCCTAGAAGACAACTAAGTGGTTAGTGGATAGAGTTCTAAGTTTAACTTCAATGAGATCCTGACTTCCTATTCCTAATAACCACGTGGAATGGTTTTGGGCAAATCCCAAAGTTCTTTTTTTTCATCTATACAATGAAATTTTTGCATGCAAAGGGTTCTAATGTCCCTTCCAGCTCCAAATATGTGTTTAATGATTCTGTGAATCATGATGACTCCTTTGGTGACCAGATGAATAAAAGCATACTCTCTCCTTATGCAGTGTAGATTCTGTGTCCAGAACTGTTAAGTAGATTTATTTCTTCCTCTCTGAATTATCTCCACTCCCAGAGATTATGCCCTGAACTAGCAGGGGAAGGGGAAACAACTATTTTTGCTCCAGGGGGAAAAAATCCTACTACTTTCTCTGAAATCCAAGAGTTTCAGATCATCAGAGATCTTGAAAATACTACATTCAAAGGCAGCCAGATGATGCAGTGAAGCAAATATTAGTCCTGAAGTCAGGAAGACCCTAGTTCAAATCTGGTCTCAGACACTTAACACATACTAGCTGTGTGATCCTGACCAAGTCATTTAACCCCACTTGCCTCACCAAAGAAAACAAAATGTTATATTCAATCAACAAATAGTTATTAAAAGTAAATTTGTGATTTTAAATAGTCAGGTTATTTATAGAATTAATCTTGCTTGATTTCATATAGACAACATCTGCATATGAACTGTAACACATTTATGTGGAAAATAGATACATAGATAGATGGATGGATAAAAACTATATTTGATGCTAGCCCAAAGGCCAAGAAGCAGTAGATGGATGGATGGATGGATGAATGGATGGATAGATGGATGGGTAGATAGATAGATAAACAGTTAGATAGATAGCTGGCTAGTCTAAGCACTGACCATTTAATAGATCTAAATTTATTGTTACTAAAAGGAGATATATGACATTATTGCAAAATTTCAGTAATCTATATAAGTTGGCAGAATTACAGCACTACAGGGTCAAAAGCTGTTAATAAAGTTCATAACTGTGTTTTATTGATTGCTAATGACTGAATGATTTTTAAAACTCAAATAATAGAATTTTAGCAAATAAATGATATTAGTGTAGAGTTTTAGGAACAAAAATCATGTAAAAATATTTCATGTTAACAATGAATTGTGAATATAAAATAAAAGTAACTCTGGATGTGGGAATCAAATACAATGGGCCTAGATAAATAATGAGCTTTCCATAGAAAGAGCCTCATTAGCTTTGTTGCAGGGAGAAAATGTCACCACTTGTTGCATAAACAAAATAGGTAGTAATGAGATTTTAGTAAATAGTTTTAAATTGCATTACATAGTCTTAAATCTTTTCCTTTTCTACTCCTTTTATCTTCTGACTCTCACCAAGATCTCCAGATGAGCTTCTTCCATGCATTTGCAATAACTTGTGGCTTCTGCCACACTTTGCATCATTTAATCTATCAGTATTACTGGAACAAGATTTCTCTGAATCAAGAAATGGACAGAAAATTCTATTTTCTTTTGGAACAAGTAAGTTTATTGAGCTTTAGTTATCACATAATTTAAGTTACAATTTTATTTAGGTCCTAAAACCATTAGATTATAAGCTCCTTGATGGCTGAGCTCTGCCTCTTTTTGTATGCTTAGAGCTTAACACAGTGTCTGGAATACAGTAGCTATTCAATAAGTATTTTTAATTGAATTTAACTGATGTTTAAAAAAACTGAACAATGTAAATTGTAAAATGTAAAAGCAGAATAATAGGTTAAACAATGGCAAACATTAGAAAGGAAAGGAATTGAATGCCCAATAACATTTAAGGAAATTATGATTTTACTTCAAAATTCTTAATGCATTAACTCTGAATTTTCTCAAGGCTACGTAATAAAGCATTGTGCCATAGTTACAGATTCTAAATAAGTATTATATGAAAGATGGGTAACTTGAACAATGTATCATATGCTTCCTTAATGTGAATTAGCACTTTGGGATTTGAATGATCATTCTTGTTAAATATTACACATTTTGTACCTCAGTGAACACAAATATTTTTCTGATTTGTTCTTTTAGGCATGTCTAGAGATAAGCAACATCATATCAGTGTGATAATTCTATAATTTTGTTTTTTAATTATGTCTGTCTATCTAATCATTATATTCACCTCTTACTATATAAACATTATAGTCACCTATTACTATAAGAACACAACTGCTGAGAGAAAGAGAGAATTAAATCTTTGATTTTTGTCAGTGATTTTGATTTTGATTCCTGACAAATTCTAAAATATATGGGGATGAGATTATATAACAATTAGATTGATTAAACTGGCTGAATGTCCACATTCAAAGAATATTCCTTTAATATAGCAGCTTATAAAGCAGTAGAAAACTTTATTACTTTTTGACCCATAATGTTTAACATTTTATTAGTGATATGAATAAATGTTATCTTAATCACAGTAACAGATGACACAAAGCTAGGAAGAATAGCTAACAGCCTAGATGACAGAGTGAATCCCAAAGAATTTTAGAGGGAAGTAAACTAGACAGAAACTTAATAAGATGAAAGATAATTAAATGTAATTTTTTTTTATTATAACTTTTTATTTATAAGATATATGCATGGGAAAATTTTCAGCATTGACAATTGCAAAACCTTTTGTTCCAACTTTTCCCCTCCTTTCCCCCACCCCTTCCCCCAGATAGCAGGTTGACCAATACATGTTAAATATTTTAAAGTATAAGTTAAATACAATATATGTATACATGTCCAAACAGCTGTTTTGCTGTACAAAAAGAATTGGACTTTGAAATAGTGCACAGTTAGCCTGTGAAGGAAATAAAAATGCAGGTGGACAAAAATAGAAGGACTGGGAATTCTATGTAGTAGTTCATAGTTATCTCCCAGAATTCTTTCGCTGGGTGTAGCTGGTTCAGTTCATTACTGCTCTATTGGAACTGATTTGATTTATCTCATTGTTGAAGAGGGCCACATCCATCAGAATTGATCATCATATAGTATTGTTGTTGAAGTATAAAATGTCCCCAGGATAATAAATACATCATGATCAAGTAGGATTTATACCAGGAATGCAGGGCTGGTTCAATATTAAGAAAACTATCAGTATAATTGGCCATATTAATAATCAAATTAACAAAAGCCATATGATCATCTCAATAGATGCAGAAAAAGCATTTGATAAATATCAACATCCATTCCTATTAAAAACTCTTAAGAGTTTAGAAATAAATGGACTTTTCCTTAAAATAATCAGTATCATCTATTTAAAACCAGCAGTAAGCATCATATATAACGGGGACAAACTGCAACCATTCCCAATAAGATCAGGAGTGAAACAAGGTTGCCCACTATCACTGTTATTATTTAATATTGTATTAGAAATGCTAGCTTTGGCAATAAGAGTTGAGAAAGAGATTAAAGGAATAAGAATAGGCAATGAGGAAACCAAATTATCATTCTTTGCTGATGATATGATGGTATACTTAGATAAACCCAGAGACTCTACAAAAAAAGTTATTAGAAACAATCCACACCGTTAGCAAAGTTGCAGGATACAAAATAAACCCACATAAGTCATCAGCATTCTTATATATCACTAACAAAACCCAACAGTTAGAGTTACAAAAAGAAATTCCATTTAAAGTAACTACTGATTGTATAAAATATTTAGGAATCTATCTACCAATGGAAAATCAGAAACTTTATGAGCAAAACTACAAAACACTTTCCACACAAATTAAGGCTGGTCTAACCCACTGGAAAAATATTAAATGCTCTTGGATTGGGTGAGCAAATATAATAAAGATGACAATACTACCTAAACTAATCTATTTATTTAGCGCTATACCAATCAGACTCCCAAAAAACTATGTTGATGAACTAGAAAAAATAACAACAAAGTTCATATGGAAAAACAAAAGGTCAAGAATTTCTAGGGAATTAATGAAAAAAAATCAAATGAAGGTGGCCTAGCTGTACCAGATCTAAAATTATATTATAAAGCAGCAGTTACTAAAACCATCTGGTATGGACTAAGAAATAGACTAGTTGATCAACGGGATAGGTTAGGTTCAAAGGACAAAACAGCCAATAACTTTGATAATCTAGTGTTTGACAAACCCAAAGACCCCAGTTTTTGGGATAAGAATGCATTATTTGACAAAAATTGCTGGGAAAATTGGAAATTAATATGGCAGAAATTAGGCATTGACCCACACTTAACACCAAGATAAGGTCAAAATGGGTTCATGACCTA
Source organism: Antechinus flavipes (assembly GCF_016432865.1). Taxonomy (NCBI): domain Eukaryota; kingdom Metazoa; phylum Chordata; class Mammalia; order Dasyuromorphia; family Dasyuridae; genus Antechinus; species Antechinus flavipes. Next base: position 106,190,080 of record NC_067399.1, on the reverse strand, counting down.
GGCATAAAGAATAAGATAATAAATAAATTGGAAGAGCATGGGATATTTTACCTCTCAGATCTGTGGAAGAGGGAGGAATTTATGACCAAAGAACTAGAAATCACTATTGACCACAAAATAGAAAATTTTGATTATATCAAATTGAAAAGATTTTGTACAAACAAAACAAATGCAGACAAAATTAGAAGGGAAACAACAAACTGGGAAACCAATTTTACAGTTAAAGATTCTTATAAAGGCCTCATTTCCAAAATATATAGAGAATTGACTCTAATTTATAAGAAATCAAACCATTCTCCAATTGATAAATGGTCAAAGGATATGAACAGACAATTCTCAGATGAAGAAATTGAAACTATTTATAGACATATGAAAATATGCTCCAAGTCATTATTAATCAGAGAAATGCAAATTAAGACAACTCTGAGATACCACTACACACCTGTCAGATTGGCTAGAGTGACAGGGAAAGATAATGCAGAATGTTGGAGGGGATGTGGGAAAACAGGGATACTGATACATTGTTGGTGGAATTGTGAACATATCCAGCCATTCTGGAGAGCAATTTGGAACTATGCTCAAAAAGTTATCAAACTGTTCATATCCTTTGATCCAGCAGTGTTTCTACTGGGCTTATACCCCAAAGAGATACTAAAAAAGGGAAAGGGACCTGTATGTGCTAAAATGTTTGTGGCAGCCCTGTTTGTAGTGTGTAGAAGCTGGAAAATGAATGGATGCCCATCAATTGGAAAATGGTTGAGTAAATTGTGGTATATGAACTTTATGGAATATTATTGTTCTGTAAGAAATGATCAATAGGATGAATACATAGAGGACTGGTGAGACTTACGTGAATTGATGCTAAGTGAAAGGAGCAGAACCAGGAGATCATTATATACCTCAACAATGATACTATTTGAGGATATATTCTGATGGAAGTGGATCTCTTCGATAAAGAGAGCTAATTCAGTTTCAATTGATCAAGGATGGACAGAAGCAGCTACACCCAAAGAAAGAACACTGGGAAATGAATATAAACTTCTTGCATTTTTGTTTTTCTTCCCAGGTTATTTGTACCTTCTGAATCCAATTCTCCCTGTGCAACAAGAGAACTGTTTGGTTCTGCACACATATATTGTATCTAGAATATACTGTAACCTATTTAACATGTAAAGGACTGCTTGCCATGTTGGGGAGGGGATGGAAAGAGGGAAGGGAAAAATCGGAACAGAAGTGAGTGCAAGGGATAATGCTGTAAAAAATTACCCCGGCATGGGTTCTGTCAATAAAAAGTTATTTTAAAAAATGAAGTATATACTGATCTTCTGGTCCTGCTCATTTCACTCAGCATCAGTTCATGTAAGTCTCTCCCAGCCTTTCTGAAATCATCCTGCGGGTCATTTCTTACAGAACAATAATATTCCATAATATTTATATACCACAATTTATTTAGTCATTCTCCAATTGATGGGCATCCACTCAGTTTCCAGTTTCTGGCCACTACCAAGAGGGCTGCCACAAACATTCTTGCACATACAGGTCCCTTTCCCTTCTTTAAGATCTCTTGGGATATAAGCCTAGGAGTAGCACTGCTGGATCAAAGGGTATGCACAGTTTGATAACTTTTTGAGCATAGTTCCAAATTGCTCTCTAGAATGGCTGGATGTATTCACAATTCCTAACAATGTATCAGTGTCCCAGTTTTCCCACATCCCTTCATTTCTGCCTTATCTTTCCCTGCCATTGTAGTCTTAATTTGCATTTTTCTAATTAATAATGACTTGGAGCATCTTTTCATATGGCTAGAAATAGTTTCAATTTCTTTATCTGAGAATTGTCTGTTCATATCTTTTGACCTAAATGTAAATTCTTAAATTAGGCATCAAGAAATCAACTTCAAAAGCTGTAAAAACATAGCTTGAAGAACTTGGGCACATTTAACCTAGAGATGGGAAGGATGGGGAGCAATGTCAGCATTACAGGTTTCAAGAACACACAAAGAACTTGATTTCAGGAGAAAAACAAAACAAGCAAAAATATCTTTTTAATAATTAGATCTAGCAAAAAAGAAATGGGTTGATTTGGAAAGAATTAATTCCTTCTTTTTGGAGGTCTTTACCCAGAAGTTGGATGATTATGTGCCAGGCATATTGTAGGATTCTTTATCAGGTATGTGTAATGAACTGGAATCAATATCTCCTTCCCTTTTCAACTCTGAAATAGAGCGATTCTGATTGGAAGTTTTCTCATTTATCTACTTTAGATCTGACTCCAGACATGCTTTTCTTCCTATCCACATTTCCCCCATCTTCTTATTGCTTCACTCAGAAAACATACCTTAGAGACCTGAGTACTTTAATATCTGATACTTCCATCCTGGTACTCTTATTTTTGGTTGTATCAGTTGTGTACTACATCTGGCCCTTTTCCAGCTGTGTTTTATTTTACTGTCTACCCATCTTAAAGTAACTTTGTTATCACTTATGTGCCTCCATCTCTCTTTTAAGTTCTAAACTATAATCAAGTCAATTATGCTATTGCTCCTGGAAAGGGTGTTTGAATCAACTCTTTTATGATTCTACTCATTACCACTGTAACTTTCTCCATAAATTTTTCTGATCCTTTGTTAGGACCTTCTCTATGCATTATTTCTTTTTTTTTTTTTTTAAATATAAGTACCTTGAATGTAGGAGCTGACTTTCCTTGCATATCTTTAATATTTATCCTATAATAAGATCAAATTATATTTCTCAATTCCTTCTTTTCTTCTTCCCTCTTTCCCTTTCTTTATTCCTTACTTTTTTCATCTTTCCTTCCCTCCTCTTTGTTCTTTGCTTTACCTATTCATCATTCATGTATGAAGTTTTTCCTGTGTGGGAGAAAAAACAAAATGGAGGAAAAAAGACAGAGATTCACTGAGGTATCCTTAAAATGCTTCCAAAAACAGTAAATAGTGCCTCAAACCAAATTCTGTACCAGCAGAAGCCAAAAACGGAGAGCTAAAACAATCTTCTAGCCAAAGACAAATGAAGATTTTGGCAAGAAAGGTTTGTTGAAGTAGGCTGAGATTAGAGCTCAGTACAAGGCAGGCTGTGTCCCAGAAAAAACAGTAGTAAGTCTTGGGAGTGACTAAATCAGTGCAGCAATGGTAGTTTCCAGACTTCTTAGTCCACAGATGGTAAAAAGATAAGACAACTGTTCAGAAGCTATAGGGATCCTTTTGCTGGCATTGGGTTAATGATTCTGTTGCATTGTCTATAGGCAGATCCAGATTTCAGTCCTAGGTATGTCCCAACAAAGGACTAGAACACCATAGATTGTTGCCAACAGCAGGTGCCCTAGTCATAGTTCCAAGCTGTGAAAAATTGTATGGAGATGCTTACAGACAAGTGACCAGTACAGGGAAGTAGTAAATATATCTCTCCATAGATCATACCACCTTAGAAAAGCCAAAAATTTACAGGTCCCCAGAATTATCTATGAAAATGGCTGCACAAACTCTGAAACTTAGGACAGTTTCCTGTCCACTCTGGAAGCCGAACCCCACTTTAGAATAGAGATAAATGTCAAGAAATTGACTGGATAAATGGCCAAAAAGCAGAAAACTATCTAGCATATAAAAAGTTAATATAATGACAGGGAAGAGCAAAACAAACTCTCAAGACAACAAAGTGAATCCAATGCTCAAAGAAAAAAAAAATGTGAATTGTTTTCTGGCCAGGGAAGAGCTCAAAAAAGATTTTTAAAATCAAGTGAAACTAATTTTAAAGGAAAAAATTGCAAAGAAAAATGAGAGTAATGAAAGAAAATCATGAAATAGCTTGGTAAAGGAGGCACAAAAATATTGTAGAAAATACCTTAAAGAAAACCCGAAGGGAGGATTCTAGGAAGATAGCAGAGTAAGTTGGTAAATTTCAAGCTCTCCAAATTCCATCCACAAATAGAAAAAAAAAATTGCCTTACAGCAAACATAGGCTGATGAAAAATCAAGAAGATTTTGGTGCAGAATGAGACCGCTTGATACAACCCACCAAAATCTGAAGAAAGAGCCCAGACTGGGATTAACCTATGTGAAGCACAAAACACCTCCTGGCCAGCTCTGATTAAACACCAAGTGGGGACCCTGGGGTGAGCTGGGAGTGGATGGGACTTCAACCACAGACACTTTCACCTCTCCACATGTTTCTGGGTTGGGGTTTGAATCTAGAAAAACTGAGTGGATATTAGTTGATTGGGATCACCAGGGCTTCTCCTGGAGGAGAAGAAACCAGCATCTGGTGAGGGCAGAGACAGTGGGATAGGGATGCTGCTGACTGTGGGCTTTTGCTGGAAAGTGGAGTTCTTGATTTGGGGTTCCAGAGGGGAATACTAAAGGGAAGGCTGAGAACCATCTCCCCACCCCATGATTAAAGGTGCTTAAACTAATACTTCTTAAGAGAAAAATGTACTGGCAAAGAAGAAAGAATCCTACCATGGAAATCTATTATGGGAACAGGGAAGACTGGGATTATCTTCAGAGAGCATCCTGAAGTTAAAAAAAAAAGATTTTAATCCAAAGAATACCATGAAATGCCTCTGTGCCCAGAAAGAATTTATACTGAAAGTAAAAAATCAAAATCAAAATCAAATGACATTGAGGAAAAACTAAAAAATAAAATAAAATAAAATAAAAACTATCCAAGAAAAACAAGATTATGAAAAAAAAAGTTAACCAACTAGAAAAGGAGATATAGTCTCAAAGATGAAAATAATTCTTTGAAAATTAGAATTGGACAAGAGGAAACTAGTAAAGCCATGAGAAACTAAGAAATAACAAAACAGGTTATAAACGATGAGAAAACTGAATAGAATGTGAAATATCTTATAAGAACAACAACATATCTGGAGAACAGATGAAGAAGAGAAAATGTAATAACAATTGAATAACCTAAAAGTTGTAACTAAGAAAAAAAGAACCTTGACACAATAATTTAGGAAATAATGCAAGAGAACTACCCTTTGTTGATAGAACATGAGGGGAAAATAGAAAGAGAAAACATCTATCAATCACCACCTTAAAGAGATCCTTTGTGGAAAACACACAGGAATATGATTGCCAAATTTCAAAAACTAGAGATCAAAGAGAAAATTTTGCAAGAAACAAGAAAAAAAAATTCAAATATGCTGGAGCTACAATTAAAATTGTGCAAGTCTTATCTGCAGTTACAAGAAAATATCACAGGTCTTAGAATCATATTTATTGACATTCAAGAGACTAGGCCAGCAAACAAAAATATTATATCTAGTAAAATTATTCATAATATTGAACAAGAAAAATGGATATTCAACGAACTTGTAGATTTTCAGGACTTTCTATCAACCAAACCCAAACTTAATAGAAGATTTAACATATGAGAGCCTCAAAGATGAATTTCAAGGAACTCAAAATGGACAATTTTTGTTGTTGTTGTTGTTGTTGTTGTTGTTTTTTAACATGGGAGATGTGCACTATATATTTAAAATTCATATCAACAATAGAGTAACTCAAAAGAAAGATTGGTGGAATTAAGGTTAAAAACAAGGTGCACAGCAGAGAACAAAAGCACAATTTATAAGGAAGTAAAGAAAAAAATAGACATTCATGAATATAATTTCTTTTACAATATTCTCTTATGTTTTATTTTGTCTTATATTCCTTTTCTCTTTTTCTTGTTCTGTTTGATTTAAATAAAATTTAAAAATGAATATAAATAATAGTGATAAACAAAGAAATCAGAAAAAAATGAGCAATAAACAAAGAAAAGAAATATGATTTTTCATGAAAAAAAAAGAAAACCATAACAAACTAAATGATAAAATTCCAATGAGGAAAAAGAATGCCTTGAAAGTAGAATTTACCGGATGGAAAAGGAGGTACAAAAGTTCACTGAAGAAAGCAATTATTTAAACTAATGATTTTATGAGACATAAAGAATTAATAAAACAAAATAAAAAGAGTAAAATATAGAAGAAAATACAAAGTATCCCATTGGAAAAACAATTGATCTGGAACATAGATTGAGAAAATGGAATTTTAAAATTATTAGACCATCTGAAAACCATGATCAAATGAGGAGTTTTTTAATTTCAAATCGAGTGATCTTCTGAAAGAGATCCCACCATGAAATCTCCTATTCGTATTTTAGTCATATTATAGAGCTCCCAAATCAAGGAGAAAATATTGCAAGCAGCCAAAAATCAACAATTCAAATATTGTGGAGCTAAAGTTTGAATAACAGAAGATTTAACCATTTATGTAATAAAAGAATAAAAAGGCTTAGAATACAATAATCTGGAGAGCAAAGGAGCTAAGATTACAATCAGCAATCAGCTATCCCAGAACATTGAGTATAATCTTTCAAGAAAAAAAAATATTCAAGGAAATAAAGGACTTTTAAGAATTCCTTATGAAAAGACCTAAGCTGAATAGGAAATCTGATTTTCAAATACATGATTCAAGAGAAGCATAAAAAGATAAAAAGATAAGAGAAGTCACAAGGCATTTAATTATTTCATCTTATATGAGAAAATCATGCTTGGGACCTGTTAAAATCTTTCTTATTCTTAGGGGAATTTGAAAAACTTATACACAGACAGAAAGCAAAGATGAGAGTTGAGCAATATGGAATAATTATCTAGAAAAATAAAATTGAGGGCTAAGAAAGAGGATTGCATTGGGAGGAGAAAAGGAGAGATAGAATAGGGGGAAATTATCTGACATAAAAGAGGCATGAAAGAGCTTTTACAGTGGAGAAGAAGATGGGGAATTGTGGGGGAACATGTGAACTTTATTCTCATTTGAATTGTCTCAAAGAGGGAACAACATGCAATTAGCTGTGCATATATATTTATCTTACCATATAGGAAAGTAGTTGGGAAAAGGCATAAGAACACATTTGAGAATAAAAAAAAAGTGGCAAGAAGGAGAGAATAGGATAAGTGGGGGAGGGGGGAGAGAGGAGGGGAAAAGAGGAATAGAGTGGAGGGAAATTCAAAGTAATAATAACTGGGAAAATTGTAGCAATTTTCTCAAAGATATAATTTTTTTAATTAATTGGAGAATTGAATTAAATTTATAAAAATAAGAGCAAATCATCAATTAATAATTAGTGAAAGGATATTAATAGACAGTATTATTGAAAAGAGAATTACAAATCAAAACAACTTTGAGTTACCACCATACACTTATCAAATTGGTTAAAATGACAGAAAAGGAAAATGACTAGTGTTGGAAGATATTTGGAAAAAAATTAGGATACATGGTATACTGTTTCAAATTGTAGAGCACTTTGGAATTATATACAAAGGGTGATAAAACCATGCATATCTTTTATCACTACTAGGTCTGTATGTTAATGAAATAAAAAAGCAAAACAAAAATAAAAGAAAAGGACCTCTGTGTAGAAAAATATTTATAGCAACTCTTTGCAGTGGCAAAACAATTGGAAATTGATGTGGGATCTAACAACTGATTAATGGATAAACTAGTTGAGATATGTGCTTGTGATAGAATACCATTGGGCTATGAGAGCTGACAAGCAGGATACTCTCAGAAAAAATCTGGAAAGACAAAAACTGATGCAAAGTGAAATCAACAGAAATGGGAGAACACTGTGCACAGTAAGCAATATTGTATGATGATCAACTGTTATTGACTTAGCCATTCTTAATAGTACAATTATTCAAGATAATTCTGAAAGATTCATGGTGAAAAATTCTATCCATCTCCAGAGAAATAACTGATGAAATCTGAATGACAATAAAAGCATACTTTTTCTTTTGTATATTCTTTTATAACATGACTTACATAGAAATATGCTTTTCATGACCACCTATGCATAACATGTCAAACTGCTTACCTTTTCAATGAGGGAGGGAGGGAATCCAAAATTAAGAAATGTAAAAGAAATATAATGTTAATAATTGTTTTACATGTAATTTTGGAAAAGTTTAAAAAGTATTTTAATAGATAAGGAAAGGAGAGGGAGATATTTGCAAATGAATATGACATAAAGCCCTAGGGATAAATAAATTTAAGATAATATTTAACCTAAAAATTCTTTCTTCCTAATAATTCTATGAAGCAGTCCAGAATTCAGATTAGAAGTAACATCAGAGGCCCTTGGGGGTAACTTATATTTGGACAAAACTTTTCAGAGAAGTAGAATCAAAATGCCATAGTAAAATAGACATTTCTGCTGAGTTCTTCCAACCCAACCTTCTAAAAGAACTTTTTAAAAGCACATCAAATCAAATTCTGAGTAGGATATTTCTTTATTATAAAACTGCCTGCTTATATCCTTTGATCATATATCAATTGGGGAATGACTCAAATTTTTATAGATTTGACAAATTTTTTTAAATATTTGAGATAGTTGACTTTTATTTGAGAAAATATCCATAAAAAGTTTCTCCCATTTTCTGTTTTCTTTTTGACACTGGAGCATTTATATTATTTTATTATCATAAAAAACCTTTTAAGTGCATATAACATAATGTAATCGTGTAATGCAATGTAATAAAAAATATCCATTTTACTCCTTGTTCTCTGTCTCCTATTTATTCATAAATTGTTCACATTTCCATAAGTCTGATTTCCATGTTCTTCTAGTTTTCTTTGACCTTATAAGATATTGGTCTTTGCTCAGTTTCTGCCATATTGCTTTCCAGTTTTCCCCCAGATTTCCCAAATAATGAATTCTTTTACTTATTTAAGTGCATGTTTGTCAAATATAAGGTTATTATATCTGTTACTTTAAATCTTCCATGATCTACCTTTCTATTTTTTTTAGCCAATACCAGACAGTTTTGAAAATCAGTGAAAGCAAAAAAGTGACATTTACATGCATTTACATTTACAGGCATTTACAGCCTTGAACAATTTAGTAGGCCTGAAAGGGGGCTCTGTGGCCACTGGAATGGGGCTAAATTGGACTTCAGCTCCATAGAAACAGCATTTGGGCTTTGGAGGTGACAGCAGCAGCAGCAGCAACAACAGTGTTAATATTGGGAATTGTTAATACCTAAAGATGGTAAGAACACTAAACACATGGTCAAAATGTGATAATAAGGGTCTACTGTACTAGCCTTTAGGATAGAACTAGGTTCCTCAAAAGTATTCTTTAAAAAGCTTGGGCGGAGCCAAGATGGCAAAGATGACATATGTTTCTTTCTGACCTTCTTCTACAACCCTCAGACTAATTAGCAAATCCAGCTTCTGAATTAATTCTGGACGAGCAGAACCCACACATTGGGAGTTCAACAAATTACCAGCAAAAGATAATTTCAAAGACTGCCAGAAAAGGTCTGTTTCAGTTGGAAACGGGAGGGAGGCAGCCAGCAAAAGAAGCTGAGCACAAACACTAGCGCAGAAAATGCAGAGTCCTGGAGTGGTGCTGACTCCACAGGGTGGTGCAGATTCCACATGGGGGAGAGTCTATGGGGAGGAAACTACAGCAACAGTGTTGGGTACTCTGCCCTGGCTGCAAGCCAGTAGATCAGCAGAGAAGTTAGAAAACATCCAACACAAACACAAAAAGTAAAAAGTGAATCCAAATCACCAGAATCTCACAGGACCTGTCCATGACCACCCAGCACTGGAGTAAGTCAGCACTGATCATGCACAGCTATGGCTGCTTATAAAGGAAGCTTGAAAAACATCCCCTGCCCTAAAAGCAGAACTTAACTCTTTTTTTAAAAAAAAATGAGTAAAAAAGAAAAGAGAACTCTAATAATAGACAACTTTTAGAGTGAAAGGGAAGAGCATATATCAAACCCTGAAGAGACTAAAGGCAGATTGTCTCAAGATGAAGCCCCAAAAAGTGATATAAACTCGTCCCCAGCAAACAAGTATCTCTTAGAAGAAATTAAAAAGGACCTGAAAAGAGAGCTGGAAGAAAAATGTGGAAAGGAAATGACAACTTTGCAAGAGGGTTTGGGAAAAAGTATTAACTCACTATAAGATAGATTTGATAAAATGGAAAAAGAAAACAACTCCCAGAAAAACAGAATTTGTGAAAAGAAAAAGAAAATAACTCCTTAAAAACAGAATTTGTGAAATGGGAAAAAATTCCATAGGGAAAAACAAAACAAAACAAAACAACTCATTTAAAAATTCAATTGGACAAATTCAAAAAGAAGTAAAAAAAAAAAATGAAGAAAAAAATTTATTAAAATTCAGAACTGAACAAATGGAAATGAATGACTCAATGAGATAACAAGAATCAGTCAAGCAAAACCAAAAAAAAAAAAAAAAAGAAAGAAAAAGAAAAAGAAAAAAAGAAAAAATAGAAAAAATGTATAATACCCAATTAGGAAAACAAATGACCTAGAAAATAGATCTAAGAGAGATAATTTAAGGATTATTGGACTCTCTGAAATCCATGATGAAAAAGAGTCTTTTTTTTCAGTATTTTTCAGGAAATCATCAAAGACAACTGTCCAGATGTCATAGAATCAAAAGGTAAAATAGCCATTGAAAGAATTCATCAAACACCTCCTGAAAGAGACCCCATAATTAAAACCCCAAGGACTGTCATGGCTAAGTTTCAGAACTATCAGACCAAGGAAAAATATTACAAGCAGCTAGAAAGAAACAATTAAAATACCGAGGAACCACAATAAGGATTATTCAGGACCTAACAGCTTCCACTTCAAAGGATTGAAGAGCCTGGAATCTGATATTCCAAAAAGTGAATGAACTTGGAATGCACCCAAGAATAAATTATATATTGTGGCTCCTCTGTATTTGATTTTTTTTCTGGTTGCTTGTAATATTTTTTCCTTTGGTCTGATAGTTCTGAAATTTAGCCACAATATTCCTTGAAGTTTTAATTTTGGGGTCTCTTCCAGGAGTTTTTTGATGAATTCTTTCAATGGCTATTTTACTTTCTGATTCTATGACATCTGGCTAGTTCTTTTTGATGATTTCCTGAAATAGAGTGTCTATGCTCTTTTTTCATCATGCATTTCAGGGAGTCCAATAATCTTTAGAAATCTCTCCTAGATCTATTTTCCAGGCCTGTTGTTTTCCGAAGTAAATATTTAACATTTTTTCCTATTTTTTTTTCATTTTTTTTTTGGTTTTGATTGACTGATTCTTGATGTCTCATTGAGTCATTCATTTCCATTTGTTTAATTCTGATTTTTAATGAATTATTTTCTTCATTTACTTTTTCAACTTGTTTTTGTATTTGTCCAATTGAGTTTTTAAATGAGTTGTTTTATTGTATGGGATTTTTTTTTTCCATTTCACAGTTTAAAAAAAAAAAAAAGAGTTATTTTTTATCCAATTCAAAAGTTCTCTTTTCCTGGTAGTTCTTTACTTTTTCCAATTCACAAGTTCTTTTTTCCTGGGACTTCTTTACCTTTTAAGTAAACATTTACTTTTAAGGGAGTTGTTTTCTTTTTCTGCTTTATCAATTCTTTCCTTTAATGAGTATATGCCTTTTCCAGATTCTCTTGCAGAGTTTTCCTTACTTTTCCCCATTTTTCTTCTAGCTCTCTTTTAAGATCCTTTATAATTTCTTCTAGGAGAACCTTGTGTAATGGGGACCAGTTATATCACCTTTTGGAGCTTCACCTGGAGACAATCTGCTTTCAGTCTCCTCAGGGTTTGAAATTTCTTCTCTTTTACTATAGAAGCTGTCTATAGTTAGAGCTCACTTGGATTTTTACTAATTAAAAAAAAAACAAGTTGGGATCTGTTTTTAGGGCAATGAGGTTCCAAACTTTATTTACAGATACCCAGAAGTGGCAGTGGGTGTGCTGGAATTGCACTGAATCAGTGATGGTGCCAGGTGGGTGTGACCAAATATAATGAGATTCCCGCACTTTGGGGTTCACTCTTTACTTTTTGCATTTGGGTTGGATGTTTTATAACTTTTTTGCTGATCTACTGGCTTGCAACCAAGGCAGAGTAGCCAGCATTGTGGTAGAGTCCTCCCCGTATATTCTCTGTCCCAAGGAGACTGCACCCCACCCCCAGTCTTCTCAGTATGTGCTGGCCTCCATTCTCTACCTCCCTGCCTGCACCTGGCCTCGTCCTGCACCCAATCAAAACAGATCTTTTCTGGTGATCTTCAAAATTATCCCTGCTGATAATTTGCTGCATTCCCAATATTTAAGCATATTTTAGAGGCTGAATTTCATAATTTGTGTGAAGGTAGTAGGAGAACTCAGAGAGAAACATGTGTCCTCTCTACCATCTTCACTCTTAACTACCTGCCCCCATATCCAGCTTTATTATGATTTCACACCAGCAACAAAATTTCCCAATATATTTATTTTTCACTTATGTCCTATCCTTTGTCTATGTTAGTTCCTCTATGAAGGCAATAGATGTGTTTTCTATAAGCTTTGAATTTTTATCCATCACCTCCCTGGATTTAAAATTCTGGATCATTAAAATATCTTTGTAACACAAGGCAAGTCATAGTCTCAATGATCTTCAGCATGCTTGTGTGTGAAATGAGAGGCTTGAATTAGATCTCAAATCCTTTCTAAATATAAATCTATGATTCCATGAACCTCTCTCTTTCCATGACCCCTATTTTAAATGAAGTAAAAAATAATAACTAATTAAAAATATCTTCAGCCAAAGGAACTATAAAATACAAGTAAAGACTCTTTCTCAGTAGGTTCTCCATCAAGCTTGGCTTAGGGGAGCTGACTTTCAGATGAATTCCATATAACATGGGTAAGAATGCCTCAGAGATTTCTTCTTACTCTGAAATTGCATGATTGGGTAGACAATTTTTTCTTGATTGTCATTAATTATCTGTAGGGAATTTTCAGTTTTTCTTACCCACCACCATTGCTATTTGCAGGCAATCTGGAAGGCAATTATTTCTTTTTTTGCCCTTTTTTGAAAATGTGTTCAGCTGAACTCATGACTTTTTAAAAAAATAAATGTACACATGTTTGAGGATCTAACTGAAACTGAAAACTCGAGAAATGAGCCCTACATTGCAAGATAGAACCCACTGCTTTTGGTTGCTTTTTTTCTGTCACATCCTGTCATCTCTGTTTGCTGATCTGCTTTCTTTTGGGGAGAATTATATCTTGAGGGATTTCAGTATCTGTTTAGTCCATTTTCTTCTGCTGCTACCAGGCTGCACATTAATTAAATGCTGTGGTTTTAATGCTTACAGGAAACTGCCAAATGCAACTCCCATGACCAATGGAGGATATATTACTTTTTCCTTTTCACAAAACCAAAAGAATGCTTGAACAATGTTGTTCTTGGATCTTAGGCTTGCATATTAGTTTGACAAATGTTAGCAAAAATCAGCAAACCTAAAAAGTAGCTTGTTAATTTTTTATATAATGATTAGAGGAGCTAGCTAATAATTTTACCTAATGAGCCAATATTTAGCTAATGTTATTAGACTATAATATGTTCCCAATTAATACAATTGAATATAATTGACTCATTTTTTATTCTAGTTCTTACTTGTATTTTATAGAGTGTTTCTTTGGCTGAGGATATTTCTTATTAATTATGACTTTTTTTTTTACTTCTTTTAGGATAGAGGTGATTGAAAGAGAGGGGTTCATGGAATCATAGATTTATATTTGGAAAGGGTATGAGAGCTAATACAACCATCTCATTTTACACCTAAGCATGCTCAAGTTATAGAGACTGTAGCTTGCCTAGTGTTACAAAAGTTAATGATCTAGCATTTTAATTCCAGCTTTCTTGATTTTCTATGCAGTGCTTTTTTCACTGTTCCATTATTGCCCTCTTTCTATTATTGGCAATGGAATCACTAAGGGAAAAACTAAATTAAACTAAAGTAAAACTTTTCCCTGTGCTAGTGATGCTGGGAAAGATTATTTCTTCTCCCATTATTCCTATGAAATTCAAAAATCTGAGTCAACCTTTTGGCAAAAAGAGTTAATTGTAAAAGAAAAAAAAGTTAGCCATTTAGAAATCAACAATTCAACAACTCTTCCCTTTCTAGCCTTATTTTTTTGATATTTGATATTTGATATTTTCTAGCCTAATAATTGAATTAAATATTTATTAATCAACTATTATCTGAGAGAGTGCTGTACTTGATATTAAGCAAAAACCAAGCTCATCAATAGTAATCTATTAAATACTTATTATTGTGCCTAGCATTGTGCTAGATCCTGAGAAGAAAAAAAAAGAATAAAACAGTTTTTTTTTCCCTCAGGGAGCTTTAATTGTATCATTGGAAACACATGCATTTATAGGCCTAAAAATTAGGTAATTGATGAAAGGAAGAGGAGACAGTAGCATATGGATGGGTCAGGAAAATATTCACAGAAATTGAAGCTTGAGCTCAGACATGAAAGCGACATGAGATATTCCTTTCATAAAGATGTGAGATATGAGCTGAAAACTGAGAGCGTCTGGGCGTTCTTAAAAATAAAGGTGAAGAGGTAATAGCAGACAGTGCAAAGATCTAGAGATGGAAAAGAGGGTAATGTGTTTAAAGAATAGTAAGCAATAAGAATGGCTAAAAAGTTTGATGGATAGTTGTGAAGAGTTTTAAATGCTGAAGAAAAGAATTTATATTTTATCCTAGAAAGTATTAGTAGAGAATAACTAGTTAGGTTTCTTATAAGTGATAACTAAACCCTTGGGCATTTATGAATTTCTGCAAACAGATAATATAGAAAATGAAAAAAAAATCACAGAATAAAGCTTTAGAGCACACAAAGTGTTAAGTGGTATGATTTGGGTAATGATCTGGCAAAAGAAGCTAAGAAGCATTGGTCACATAGGACTATGTATCTTTGTATATGTTATATGTCCTTAGGAGAATGCAAGTAAGCTCTGGAAGGACAAGAAATTATATGGTTTTGTCTTTGTATTTATATATTCTTTTAGCTTATTGACAATACCTAAGAAATTGAGGAAAATATAACAATTCTACTTATTATATTTAGATCAACTCTCAACTTATTTCATTTATTGTGTTGTTGTTCCCAGTTCCTATCACAGTGCTTTGCATAGAGTAGATGCTTAATTTAGGGAGAGGGAATAGCAGGTGTTTCCACATATCTTTGAAAATAGTATTAATCATTAATTAAAAAAAAGTTCTGTAATATTGGGAATTTCATTCTCTCAATAAGTTGTCAAGTGTAGAGGACTGAAACTCTGAACAGGTGTACTTGAATTTGAGAATGCAGAGCATTTAAGGCTAATTACCTATTCGATGTGAGACAATGGCAATTAGCATATATTTGGATCATGGCTCATCTTACCTTTAGTGCTTGTTGAATGTTTGGTAGTAGGATAATCATAGGCAAGGATTTGGGGATGGAGTGAAAAAAGGGAGAGTGACTTGGCAGCAGTACAAGGAGGAAAGAGTTTGGTGACTCCAGATTCCAGAATCCAGAATAGATCTTTGGCAAGCCTAGTGGCAGCTTGCCTGCCTCCTTCACTTCTCCCCCTAAAGACCAAGGACTTTAATTTATCCCAATGCTGGCTGACCCTGAAGCCTTCCAGGGAGGACTCTACAGTCAAGTGTTTATTAAATATTCTATTTATTCTGTGGCCAATAACAAATTTAAGAACTGGCAATAAAAATACAATGCATGTGAAGTCAGGAAGAACTGAGTTCAAATCTAGTTTCAGACACTTAACACTTCCTAGCTATATAATCCTGGGCAAATAACTTAACCCCAATTGCCTCAGCCAAAAAAAAAAAACAAAAAAAAAAAACAAACAAAAAACAAACAAACAAAAAAAACCCCACAATGAATGAAATAAATTGGGGGTTGATCCTAATACAATACAAAGAACAGTGTAGGCATTGTCCTAGGTTTTTGTGAAATGATTATTATCAAAAAGAGGGAGAATGCTTTAAAAGTATACAAGTATATATAGACTCTTTGGGTGATAAGAATATAAGAAAGCAGAGTTAGACAATCACAAAATTGGTATAATCCACCTATCAATTCATCAGGAAACTGGAAGCTTTAAACTTCCTTGAAGTTCTAAATGGAATGTGAAGGATTGGTATTTTGAAATGTTCCTTCTTGTCCACTAAACAAAGAGGAGAGCATCTTTGAAAGTAGGAATAGTGACAAGATCTGGGATTTCATTGGCATAGTGAAATCGCAAGTAAGGAATCTTTCCTTAAAAATGCAGCTTATCTCTACTGAGATTCTTTATTTACAATGTACAACTTGAGAGATTTGCTTAGAATGCTGAGAAGAGAATAAGAACACAAGAATAAAATATGTTTGTTGTTCAGTTGGGTCAATTCTTTGCAACCCTATTTGAGGTTTTCTTGGCAAAGATTATGCAGTAGTTTGCCATTTATTTTTCCAACTCATTTTACAGAAGAGAAAACTTAACTAGGATTAAGTGATTTGCCTAGGGTCAGACAGCTAGTAAATTTCTGAGATCAGATTTGAACTCAATAAGATAAGCTTTTTTTTTTTTAATCCAGAGCCAGAATTTTGTCTATTGAGCCCCTTATTATATATGAAAGAAAAATTGGTGAGGACAAAGTCTTATGAGACTCCAAATGGAAGTAAATTTAGAATGATATAAAATATATTTTTGTTCCTACTTTTGACAATTTATGTACAACCACTGAGTGTGAAAATATTTTTAATATAACGAATGTAGCCTCTACTAGTTTTCTCTTCAAAAGAAAGATGATGAGCACATTTTGAGGTGGTTCCCTGGAAGGTAGATGATACAGTGGATTGAATGTTAGACCTGCAGTTGGGAGGACTTATTTTTCAAATCTGGCCACATATACTCAATATCTGTGTGACCTTGATCAGGTCACTTGATACTATTTTCCTCATTTATACAATGAGCTGGAGAAAAAAAAATGACAAACCACTTCAATATTTTTGTCAAGAAAAGACCAAATGAAGTTATGAAGAGTTGGTCCAAAATGAAAAACAACTGAAGGAAAAAAAAATTGAGAATGAGAACATTGTAACAAGCAGAGATAAATAATAGCCTTAGGTGATTTGAATAATACCATTGAGACAACTGAGTGAACCACAGTGACTCCATCTCATGACTCAGTTCTGAAATTGGGTCACTTCCTTTTCTATTCAATTATGGGACTATGCCAACTTCTATCTTGTAAGACACCTTTATTCAATTTTAAGAATTTGGAAAAAATAAACTTTATGACATTGTTTAAATCTATCCCTGTGTGTTTGGGAAACTTGCTTAGAGACTTTTAACCAAAGACCCAGGTTATACTGACTAGAAACCTTGTCAAATCCAAAGACTGATGAAAAAAATGTTTTCACCATTATACATAACAAACAATATATATGTCTTGTTTGCAAACTGACCCCATACTGATCAATCAGTTATTGTTTCCATGTTCTTTTGATTGTTCACTGACAATTTTTCAGGGGATTGTATTTGTTCTCAATCCCTCTTCCAAGTTAAAAAGGCTCTAATTTTTCTTTCAATTAGGAATCAGAATATTTAATGTTGAATCCTGGATAATTATTTCTTTTAATTAATTGATGTTATTTGATTTTTTTTAAAGTAGTATTTTATTTGCCTCCAATTACATCTCAAGAAAAATTGTAGCATTTATTTTAAAAAGATTTTTAGTTCCAAAAATTCAGAGATGAAAGGCAGTTTGGCATAGTTTACAAATATCATTATGTAAAACATTTTCATATAAATAACAGTATGGAAAATGAAATAGATCAGAAGAGAATAAAAACACAAGAATAAAATATGCTTCAATCTGAATCTAGAGTGCATAAGTTCTTTATTTGGTTATGATTAGCATTTTCTTTCATAAGTCCTTTGTACTTGTCTTATATCATTGTGTTGCTAAGAAGAGTGTTGCTGATATTATGTACAAAGTTTTCCTCATTCTATTCTTTTTACTTTTTACTTCCAACAAGTCTTTAGGTTTCTCTGAACTCAACCCATTCATCATTTCTTAGGGGACAATATTTGTTTACCACAGATTATTTAGCAGTTCCCAAATTGATGGACTTTCCCTTAGTTTCTTATAGTTTGCCACTATACAGGGAGCTGCTATAATATTTTTGCACATGGAGTTCTTTTTCCTTTTTAATGATCTTTTTGGGATACAGACCTAGCAGTAGTATTGTTGGGTTTAAGGGTAAGCAAATTTGGTTGCCTTTGTGGATAGTTCTAAATTGCAATCAAGAACAATTGGATCACTTCACAACTTCATCCACAGTATATTAGTTCCCAATTTTCTCACATCATTGCCAACAATTATCTCTTCCCTTCTTCTTATTGACCAATCTGATAGGTGTGAGGTAATATCTCAGAGTTGTTTTAATTTGCATTTCTCTAATCAAAAGTGATTTAAAATACTTCTTAATATGCTTATAGGTAGCTTTGATTTCTTCATCTGAAAACCACCTGTTCATTTCCTTTTGCCATTTATCAATTCAGGAATGACTTATATTCTTCTAAATTTGACTCAGTTCTCTATAAATTTGAAAAATTTATCAGAGACATTTTCTGTAAATATGGCCAGTTTTCTGCTTTTCTTCTAATCTTGGTTGTATTAGTTTTGTTTGTAGGAAGCTTTTAAAATTTAATATAATCCAAATTATTTGTTTTGCATTTTGTAATACTTTCTTTCTCTTCTTTGGTTATGAATTTTTCCCTTTCCCATAGAAAAGGGACCACTGAAATATTCCACTAGCATAATTTTGCTAACTATTTCTTCCTGTAACTCATTAATTTCTCCTTTAAGAATTTGGATGATATACCATTTGGTGCAGATATATTCAGTGTTGCTTCATTGTTTATAGTACTTTTTAGAAAGATAGAGCTCCTTTCCTTGTCTCTTTTAATTAGTTCCATTTTTCATTTCATTTTCTCTGAGATTGGCATTATTACATCTGTTTTTTTTAAACTTCAGCTCCAGTCTAAAAGATTATGCTCTAACCCCTCACCTTGCCTCTGTGCATCTCTTTATGTGTTTCTTGTAAACAACATATTGTAAGATTCTGGTTTTTGATACCCTCTGCTACCCATCTCCATTTTTATGGGACAGTTCATCCCATTCTTGAAGTCTGTGCTTCAGGAATATGATTTTGGTGACTGAATGGAAGATGGACTAAAGTGAAGAGAAAATCGTGGCAGACAATTCATTGAAATGATTGATTCAGGCCATAAAAAAAAAAAAAACTCCAAGTGGGGTCACAAAGAATAGGATATTACAACAATAACTAGAATGTAAGAGATAAGAAGAGAGTATAATCAAGAGATTTTTGCAAGGGTGAAATTGATGGCTTTGGAAACCGATGGGATACAGTAAATAAGAGAACAATTTTAGGAAACTGGGAGAATAGTGATTCCCTCATTAGAAATAGGGAAGTTTGCTTCTAAGATATGGATATGTTAATCCATCATCATCACCTTCTTTAAGAAATATCATGAGCTCCAAAAAAGAAAGAAAATAATTTCCACAACTATGGATTAGGTTGATAGTACAATTAAAATTGGGCAGTGAATGGAATATTGGGAGTGGAATTAGGAAAACTCTCAGTCTCAGACCTGATAAATCAGTACTGTCAGCTTCAGTTCCTCTTCTACAAAATGAGTTAGAAAAGGAAATGCTAATCCATTCCAGTATCTTTGCCAAGATAATCCATGGGGTCACAAAGTCAGACACAACTGAACAACATTATATCCAAATTATTTTCCTTTTTTATTAGTAAAATTTCCTTTAAATTTTATTCATATTTATATTAATTTTAATATATTTAGTCATAAAATATTCACATATAAGATTAATGTGAGTATATATACAGAGCAGTTTAGTAAATATCTCATGTTTTGCATTGGTATTGAACCAAATAAGTGATGATCATTCCCCTTTCTTTCTTCTTTCCCCACAAAAAGTAGGGGGGAGGAAAAAGAGAGAGAGAAAGAGAGAGAGAGAGAGAGAGAGAGAGAGAGAGAGAGAGAACAGGGAAAGATAATATTCCAGATGTTTTGCTTAGAAAACACAGGGATTTTTCTATTATGAATGTGTATTATCCTAATATGAATGTCTTTGCATTTAATTTCTGAGGAGATATGCTCCTATTTTACTTCCAAGATATGAATAGGCTCTCTTTAGCTCTATGAGCCTATCTTCAGAGCAGACAGAATGCTTTTTTATATACAAAGGTCCCCAGGAGATACCTGAACTCTGCACAATCCTGCTGCACTGGGATTTTTTTTCAGACAGTTGTAATGGAGCCTTTCTTCTCTCAACCAACCCAAACCTATTTCCAGATGTAAAGTGATTTGGGGAGGAAGGGAAATTACATTTTATAAGTTTCTTTGGGGTTCTAAAATATTGTTTACCTTAACAGACATTTTCAAAAAGATCACTGAGTAATTTAGCTATTCATCAGAGATCCCTCAATATTTTTGTTGATTTAAAATGCAATTATTCCTTCCATACTATGGTGATTAGGGGAATGGAATCTATCTGATCTGGAAAATCTGCATACATTTTTTGGCCCTCCCTTTGTACCAGAGAAAAAAAGTTTAAATTATTTTAGTATTAAAAGGTAAAATATTTTGGTGTTAAATACTACTGTATATATTTTATGCATTTCTGAGTTTCTGAATTTTTTCCTGTGTTATCTGCTGCTATTCATGATTCATTTAAGACTTTTGCAAAACTCCCCCCAAATTTCAATTTTATTTCTTATGCCAATTCAGAATATATTGAAATTGTGAACGACATGATGTGGAAGAGACACTATTAGGGAAATACAATTTACCATGTCAATAAATGGGAAGAGAATCTGTTGGTGGACCATGGGCCACAGGACCTGTTGTGGCTAGATGACACAGAGTATATTGGCTGCTTGGAGATGATTGACAGGAGACCAGCTCAAAAGCAATCGTAAGGCATGGAAATATGTGTGTGTGTGTGTGTGTGTGTGTGTGTGTGTTTGTATACATATACATATAAATATATTTCTCCCCTGAATTTAAGTCTTTCCAAATGGGTGATTAATTGCCTCTTGCAAAATGGAATCATTTATTTATAAAACAAAAACAAAAACAAAACAACAACAACAACAACAACAACAACAACAACAACAACAAAACCATTCATCACTTTTCACCTAGGTTAATAGAACAGTCTCCTAATTGTCTTGCTTCAACAATTTCCCTATTCCATTCTATCCTATACACAATTGTCAAAATGATTTTCCTTAAACCTAGATTTGATTATGGGAATTCCCCACTAAATCAACTCTAGACGTCATATTTCCTCAAAGATAACATGTCTCTGTTTAGTTGTAAATCCCTATCCAACCAGATTTCAACCTATTTTACAAGCCTCATTCAACATTGCTTCCTGTAGTTTACAATCTAGCATATATAGGCTTCTTTGTACTTTACATTTTGAATTTTCAATTCCAAGCCTTTGCATGACTATGCGAAATGACTATGTGCCTTCTTCCTTTCTAATTTATAAGGTTCCACTCTTCATTAATAATACAGTTCAAACTCTATCTTCTCCATGAAACCTTTCCTGATTCCTCCAACTTTCAAATAATCTTGTGTTTAATTTCATGTTATATATTTGTATTATCATTTTATATTGATGTAATATGTATACACATATATCCCTCACTAGAATTTAAACTTCTTTTTCAAGGAGGACTTCTTTTATTCTTTGTACTTGTGTCACTACTGCTTAGAACAGTACCTGATCCATGTAATAAATGTTTATTTTTTGATTGATTGACGTGTACTCAATAAATGGTCATAGAACTGAGTTGATTTCCATTTTCTTTCTTTTAATGTTATTTGAACCCCTGTCTCTGTGGTAAGATATAAGGCTACAGTACAAATTGTTTTTATAAAGATATATACCCAGTTCAGGAAAGCAAATGCGGAAAGGCTTTTCTTTTCTAGGCAGAGATGTAGGTATATAAGGGGCAAAATGCTGTGTGAAGCTACTGCATTGCCAACATTTGCTGAATTCAGTTGTTGCAGCTTCATGAGAAAGTTAAAATTGGGGCTAAGGGTCATATGCAAAAGAAAATTGTGGTGCAAAAATATAACAATACAATAAAGTTATTCTAAAATTAAAAAAAAAAGTATGGTATAAATTAGAACTAATTTATATGGGAAGTAATTTGAAATCTCCTCTAATATTCCAAGAGTCTGAATGGACTCAAAACTACCTTTGTTTGGAAGATATCAAGCTATATAGTATGATACTTGAAATCCTTCAAAAAACAAGTAATAGGGAAGGAAGAGGGTTATATATTTAAGAAAGGAATAAAGTTGTATTGCTTAAATGAAGTAGTTCACTTAAAGTTGCAAAACTGAGCATTATTTAACTATATACATATATTTTAATATTTATACATAGAGAAATATAGACATATGTGTGTATATATATTTAAATAAAAGATTAATTTAGCTTAAATGTTTGTCAAAGATACATAAAATAAGGCAAGTTTTACAAAAGCTGAAAAATCAATTTCTAACATGTTACTTATTAAATTGTTAGCTCTTGTCACCATGCCTTATTTTCTTTCTCATCTTTGAAGTTTCCTTAGCTCCTTGAAATATCCATTGCTAGTTATATAGGCTCCTTCTGTTCCTGCAAAAGCTTCCCTTTTGAGGAAGGAACAAGGACAGACATCATTCTTTCTTCTCCTAACTTTGCCTTCACCCACCAATTTCATCTCACTTGTATGCATTTTCTTACTATTTTAGAAAGTAAATTCCTCGAGGCCATAGACTGTCTTTTTATTTGCTTGTAATTTCAAGGCTTAGCACACTGCCTAGAATATATTAAGTTCTTAACAAATGTTTGTTGACAGTGTCTCCTGGACTAAATTATAAAATCATCAACTATAAAATGTAGGTATTGGAGCAGATGATGAAAGAAAGAACTAAAGAATGAATGAATGAAAATGTATGTGTTAAGCACTAACTCTGTGTCAGGCACTGTGCTAAACAGTAGTGATATAAATATAAACGAGAAACAGTTGCTTCCTTTAAGGGGGAAATTCTTAATACAGTCTAATATATTGAAGTGGTAGGTAGCAAAAAATACATTTTAGTGTGGGTAGTCAAGAGGAACCTGAATAAAGTCACTGTGGAATCCTTCCACAAAAATAGGTAGTGTTGATTTAATTACTGTTCGGGGAAAGGGAGTAGAGCATAGGATATACAATAAGGCAAGAAGATAGGGTGGATAGAAGAACACTGGAATACAATTTGGAAATTGGGATTGGCAAGATGTACCAGACTCTCACCCATCAAGACAGCAGAGCTCCAGGGCAGGAACTGCAGTACCATCATGCAGCAGGATAATGTAATACAGGAAGATGCATGGAATGGAACATTTTAGGACTTCTGGGACCAATTGAGGTCTAGATTTTCCATTAGATCCACTATCCCTTAATATAGTATAACTACATTATAAACTAGGAAAGTTACATTTGGGAGTGTCAGCCAGAATCATCTTTAATAAAGTTTCCTCTCTGCAGGAGAAACTCTTAACTGAGAACAAAACTATAATTCTTCAATGTTGAAAGAACTTCATTATATCAAGTCTATGTATTTCATTTCCTCTTCCCTATAGAAATAGCTATTTTTTAGTGTTAAATACCAAGTCATTATATGTTAGATGGTGGGAATAGATTTTAGTTATTTTCTTTCCTCTCATTTAATGCTAGACAAGCCTCTGATAGATTTTTGTTTGTTGCTCCTTACTCACCTGCTTATAGAGAATGTGTCTTTATACATCTTATTTTCTTCCAGCATGACTTAATAGAGTTTGTGGTTGAGCTTTGTGCAAGTAGAGAGAGAAATCATAGCTTTAGTTGCAAATCTATTTGTATCTGAACTGTCCACCCACTGCAGAAGTATCCCAGGCAGTTTACTTCCAAACAGTCCTTTTTGCAGTAAAATGATCTTATAGACAATAATGTTTTATTTTTAATTTTTTTTTATTTTTATGCAGGAAAGTTGAACTTCATATAATTCAGTTGGCACATTTTCAGAGAGAAGGACTTAGAATATTGTATTTTTCCTTTCATTGATTTGGAATGGAACTTTTTTCTTGGATGTTTATATTGATAAACTTGACATTCCAATGAGGAAATCAAAATCTCTTAAGGGAGAGTGCTAACTCAACAGCTTATTGAGCTAGGGGCATTCAAATAGATATTTTGACTCAACTGCCAAAAACAAATGCCATTTAGTTCTTCAAAGTAAATATTTTTAAATTTAAGAATTTGAGCATTAAAAATACAGGTTTTTATGGCACCTAAAGGAGAATTTCTGAAATTTATTATCTTTTCTCAGACTATGCATTGTTTTTCCCCATAAAACCATCAAACAAAAGTATATGAGAATCCACCTTGAATTGAGGGCCTGACTAGAACCAAATTTGTTGAGTTGGCTGGGTACTGTTCTCATACTGAGCAAGTATTGGGTTTGAATCATGCTCCAAATATTTAATAATAGTTGTATGACTCTAGACAAATTATAGTCTATTTAAGCATTAATAACCCCCACAGTATGACAGTGGAAAATGGTACACAATGACCTAAATAGCACATAGAGATCAAAGAAAAGTTCTCTAGTAGGTATGAGAGTGCCATATACTATTAAAGAGAAACCTTATAGAATGAGGAACAGAAAAAATGTGCTACATTAGCACTTATATGGTTCCAGGAGAAATTGAGGAAAGCCTGTAGCAAGATGGGTAGTAAACCACCCCAGTGTTAAATGTATAGGAAGATTTGGATAAGAGTTGAAAAGATGGATAGTCATGGGTGGATTACAAACTAAGTTGTTAGGAAAAAAATGTCAAAGACATCATAGGTTCATTTGAGTATTTGAATATCCTCTTCTGCAAAATGGAATTGTAGCCACACTTACCTCACAAGATTGTTGTAAAGCTCAAATAAGATAATCATTGTCTCTCAAAGGTATTAAGAATAGTTTCAACCCTATAGAGCTGGTTTAAGTTTATGAAACTTATTTATAAAGCTTTAATCACTTGTATAAACTTAAATCTTTTCCAAGACTTTTGGGACACTATATATTTAACACATACTGAAAAGTTATATATGTAGGATTTAGACTAGGAATATGGATTTTGGGGTTTATCTGTCATTTAGAATCCTATACTTTTATGTCCTTTTGTGCTTTCCTCATAGTAACTTCATAAGTGAAGTAGTATAAGCATCAATATCATCATTTTATAGATGGGGAAAGTGAGTGTAAGGAAAGAGAAAATGATTGTTTCCTTCCTCCTTCTACCATAGACTCAGCCATGTTCCCTCATGCAACTTTATAAAATTCAACTCTTTTCAACTTCTGGCTTTGCTACTTAATAACCATTAAGTGGTTTAAACCATTCACTGGTTTAAATTGAACTCTGGATGACGAAAATGCTTTCCTTTCTATTCCTCTCTCCTCAGATATTTTGAGTTTCTTCTAGTCTATTACTCATTCTTCATAAGCCCACATCTACTTTATATCTTCACCTTTACCCTTACCCTTCAAATTCCAAGAAAAGTAGCATATGTCACTTCTTTATTGTACAGAAAAAAATATGAAAAGGTGATGTCATCTGGTCCCAGTGCAATATATCTCATCAATCATGTTGCAATAAAAATTTCAGGCAGGATTCCCTAGACAAAGTTTACAAAAATTTAAATCTTTAATAAACACAAAGAAGAGTAGGGTGATAATTTTCAAATTGAAGTCATATGCTGTTTGAATTTATTACCTATTAATATTAGTTAATGACAATGACATTCTACATATGCCAAAGGTCAATATCTTATTTTTCTATAGAATATAATAATTATTACAATAATAATAAACCAATAATCGCAATAGCTAACATTTGTGTACCTCTTTGACCTTTCCCTATATTATCATATTTAAGCTTGACAATAGTCCTGTGAGGTAGGCGCTTGATTATATTATGAATGAGGAACTTGAAGCAGATTATTTGAACTCACACAGAGCTAGTGATAATTATATCTGCCTGACTTCAAGTCTAGCATTCTACCATTAAAATATAAAGCAAATTTGTTGTTTACTCATTTCAGTTGTTATGACTCCTCATGACCCCATTTGGGGTTTTCTTGGTAAACATACTAGAGTGGTTTGTCATTTCCTTTGCCAGCTCATTTTACAGATGAGGATACTGAGGAAAACAGGATTAAGTGACTTGCCTAGGATCACATAGCTAATAAATGTCTGAGGTTGGAAATGAATTCAGATCTTCCTGATTCCATGTGTGGTGCTCTAACCACTGAGCAATCTGCAACTTTAGATTTCTGTACATAATTGATTGCACAAATTTCTTTGATGAAATTGAATAAAGAATGTAGATATAATTGAATAAGAAGGACCTAATATTACTAGATTTAATGTTTCAAATGTTATCTAGCATCATCTAGATCATCCCCTGATTTTACAGATGATAAAACTACAATCATTTCCAGTGATAGCTGCAGGCACAAAAGTTCCTGTACTATCTATCACCTTGTTTTTTTGTTGATATTTCACAAATTAATTCAATTGATTATTTCTCCTAAATTGACTGTTACTTTTTATAGATGTGTTGACTGAGTCTTTAATTCCTAAAGCAATCTCAGTTCTAAATCCCAGATGGTGTGGAGAGCAAGATGCTTGCCACTTTTTAGTTGAGGCTAAAGAGGCAATGGATGGTCTCTGATAAAATCTCACATCTACAGGCATTCAAAGTAAACTGCAGATGTTTATTGATTAAATTTGTAAAATGAAGATACTTATAATTCTGTGATTTTATATTTCTTTTTAATTCTCACCAGATGGTATTGAATACATTATGGCTGAGCCTAAATCATAGCAAATATTTCTTTGTCATCTCAACATTCCTAATTCCTTAAAGAGAAAGCTGATTATTAAACAAGATGGTCTACCATACAAATAATAATAGCTAACATTTACATACTCCAAGAATCCATAATTTCATTACTACAGATATTTGCACTTTCTGAAGCAAATTTCAGTCACTGTCGTACTTAATAAATGGGTTTCAAATATTGTTGTGAAAAAATATACCACCTTAGAGTTAATCAGTGATGACTGTCCAAACTTGGCTAGATTGGATGAAGTCAACATGTATAGAATTCCACACTGAATTGAAGCTTTTTGAGCTTACTTGGACCTGATAAACACTATTCTGTTCTGTCATAAACTCAATGGACTTAGAGTCACTTCCATGCCACAATAGATATTAGAGCAAGAAATTTGTGAAAGTATTTATATGCAATTTCAGCAAAATCTCTAGGATCAACAGTTAGAACAAACTTGGCCCAGATGTTGAGTAAGTCTAGGTCCATTACACAAGACTCTTAGGCTTTTCATAATGGAAGACCCTACTCTATAACTTTATCAATAGCAGAAAGTTCATTGGTCAGAAGAAGAGAAATATTAAGTTTGAAGCTCAATTTAAAGATAAAGCTTTATTTATTTATGTGTTTATTTATTTTTATAATTATGACCTGGGTTGAATTCTCATCTTATTTACTAGCTATGTAACTTTGAGTCACTTAATCTGTTTCCTCATCTGTAAACTGGGGATAATAATAGCACTTGCTTCCTAGGAAAATGTTGTGAGAGGGAAGTGTGAAATTTTTTATAAAACACTTAGCAGATATGAAAGTACTATGTAAATGCTAGCTAGCATTAGGTTATTATAATTATTGTTATTGTTCTTGTTATCATAGTGTGATCTTAAGTAAGTCACTTCCTCTCTTTGTATTCATTTTCATCATCTGTCACAGCAGAAATTATCTTTGAGATCTACTAGCTTACTCAGCACCAACATAATCTATGATTCTCACTTATGATAATCAATATTATCTTTCACCTTCAAAGATCCTATAAGGATATCATCAAACTATACAATAAATTGCTTTCCAAAGAAACCTAACAGGAAATGGAGCAAAACAGATATGTAATTATGTATGTGTGCACATATGTGTTACAAAATCATAGAATGGAAGGGCAATTGGTGGGTGTTTAGTGATGTCTATATAGAAAAAGTGGGTCCATTATTACACTCTGATGCATGATACTCTCCTGTCTCATTTAGGAAGGTGAACCTACCACTTCTTACGGCAGCCTATTCCATTTTTGGATATTTCTATTGTATCAAATGGGCTTTTAAATTCTTTCTACCTTCTTTATGTGAAAGGATGTTAAGATATGTAAATAGCTTAAATCTCTACTGAACACTAAGATCAATAGAAAAAAAGTTATAAAACACAAATGCACATGCACACACACACATAACATTCGAATGAGATACTGATATATGTAGGAAGATTTTAGAAAAAGATTTGATTATCCCTTGTAAATGACTAATAGGAAGATGTTCCCAGAATTAGAAAATGAAGAAGAGAAAATTCGACAATATTTGTTTAAACTTTACAGAGGAGGCTAAATGTTGGATTCTCCCACAAGATAACATCTTTATAAGTAGAAATGAGTGTCTACTATATTGCAACAACATCCCTGTCTCATTTTGTGTATTCTTTTATTTACTTCATTGCAATTTTGGCAGATAAAAGATGTTTTCCATTTAAAGAAGAAAATCAAAGTGACTTAGCTTCATTAAGTTTATATTTAGAGATCACTATTTTTCTGTGCTGCCAAGAGTAAGGCTAAAAAAAAAAAATAAGGAAATTTGAGGGAAAGAAGTTTAGATCATAGAATACTGCAATCACAAGAGAAAATATTTTTATTAGATCCACAACCACACACTCATAAACATATATATACACACACAATATTTTTATGTATAATGACATTCAATCTAACATAAAAAGTGAACATGAAATGCTAGCCATATTAGAAGAAGAAAAAGAACATTATAAAAACCCCCAAGATCCTATAAGGACAACATTAAACTATACAATAAACTTCTTTCCAAAGAAACCTAACGGGAAATGGCACAAAACAAATACGTGATTATGTGTGTGTGTGCATATATGTGTTACTAAACTATAGACTCTAAGAATGGAAGGGCAATTGGTAGCCATTTAGTAAATTCTATATAGAAAAAAAGAGTGTCTATTATAACACATGAATTGGTATGATGCTCCACTCTGATTTAGGAAGATGAACTCACCACTTCTTAAGGCAGCCTATTCCATTTTTTGGGATATTTCTAATTAGAATGCACTTTTCCACATCACACATTATTCTGCAACTCAAACGCTCCTGATTCTTCCCTCTGGAACCAAAGACAACAAAGTGTTCTCTTCTTCCATATAACAGCATCTAAAATACTTGACATATTCCCTTTTGAAAATAACTTTCTATGTCCTGAACTCAAATCATACTAGTTCTCCTCCTCTTGACACTCTCAAGTTTACTAAGTTCTTCTTAAACTGTAGTACAAAGAATTGAACCTAGTTTTGTTGTTGTTGTTGTTGTTGTTGTTGTTGTTGTTGTTGTTGTTGAGGTCTAACCAGACAGACTGCAATGGAAAGTATCACTTTTATTTCTGAAACACAGCAGTGAAAAATTTCCACCTGAAGGGCTATATAAGACCCACAAAATCTTTTGGCCTGCGCCTGCAGCTACAGGTGACAACAACCGCCACTGCTTCTTTAAGTTAATAATTTTGTATGGTTCTAAATGATGTTATAAATATCCAAAAGGCGCTTGGTAGAATAAAGTTTTCCTACATCAGTGTGTGATTTTTTTTTTCATCTAGTCCAAAATTATCTTAGCTTTTTGAGTTGCCATCACAATGCTAATAATACATATTTAACTTATAATCCATTAAAACTCCCAGATCTTTTTCAGAACAATTAATATGCAATCATATCTTCATCTCATTTTGTAGTAACAAAGTTATTTTTTAACCCAAGTATAAAACTTTTTTCTACCCAAGAGCAAAAATTACTCTCCTCGTAATTCATCATATTATATTCAAACCAATGCTTTTGCCTTTTAATATCTTTTTGAATTTTAATGATTATCTAGTGTGCTTTGTATCTTCAAAGGTTGATTTAATCTGAAAATGTGATGAACATGTCATGTGTCCCTTTATTCAAGTAGCAAATAGAAAATTACCAAAAAAAAAAAAAAAAGAAAATTACCAGCATCAGCTAACCAAACGTAGATCTCTGTTGTAGTCAACTGGAATATTACTGCCACATAACTGTGAACAACCATTCTTTGAGTCCTATGATCCCACAAAGCCTGAGTTCATTTAAATATGTTGTTTCCTTTTTTTTCAAGAAAAAAACAAAACTATAAAATTCTTTACCAAAAACTATGTTAACTACTACTCTTTGTTAATATCAACTATGACCTTAATAGTTAATTCTAAATTTTTTCAGGAACAAAAGTCAAGTAAATTATGAATTGATGAATAGGAACCTGGAAAAGTCTCTTGAAGGAGGTTGCACTTGAAATTAGTCTTTTTTAAAATAACTTTTTATTGATAGAACCCATGCCAGGATAATTTTTTACAGCATTATCCTTTTGCACTCACTTCTGTTCCGATTTTTCCCCTCCCTCCCTCCACCCTCTCCCCCAGATGCAAGCAGTCCTTTACACGTTGAATAAGTTAGAGTATATCCTAGATATAATATATGTGTGCAGAACCGAACCATTTTCTTGTTGCACAGGGAGAATTGGATTCAGAAGGTATAAATAACCCAGGAAGAAAAACAAAAATGCAAGCAGTTTATATTCATTTCCTAGTGTTCTTTCTTTGGGTGTAGCTGCTTCTGTCCATCCTTGATCAATTGAAACTGAATTAGCTCTCTTTATCGAAGAGATCCACTTCCATCAGAATACATCCTCAAACAGTATCTTTGTTGAGATGAAATTAGTCTTGAAGATGTCTTAGGTTTCTGAGCTAGAGAAGAGAAGAAGGTCATGTCAAACATTGGAAATAACTGTGCAATGACATGGAGATAGGAGATGTTGTGTATTGGGAATAGCACAGTGTAGATTATATGGAATGAAATGATGTGTAACTAATCTGGAAAGGTAGGCTATAGTAAGATTAAGGACATTTAAAAATGATAAATAGATATTATGTTTTATTTCACAGTTGGTGTGGAGGCAATACGTCTTCTTTTGAAGTCAAATGATATATTCAGTTCTGTGTTTTATAAATATTGATTTAACAGTTGTGAGGATAGAAGAGAAGTCTTGAAGGAGAAGACTAATTTGAAGAATATTGAAACAGATTATATGGGAGATGATGAGGGCCTAAGTTAAGGAAGTTATTATCCAGGTAGGGAGAAAGGAACAGATCTCAGAGATGTTGATTAGTGGAATTGACACATTTTCCCCATAAGCATGCTCATGTTCCCTCTCAAATATTTCCCTTAGTATTACTATCTCTATGAGCTAGTATCATCTTATATCTCTCCTTAGATACTTACATAAAATGGTGCTGACAAAAATTGGGAGGCCATCAAATATGTGGAATTAGAAAAATGGCTTCTGTTTTGAACATGTAGTGTTTGAGTTACAAAGGGAGTATTTTGTGTAGTATTTATGACATAGCTATAACCATAAGTCATGCAAAGTTTCACTCCTTAATGATGCCATAGAACTACAAAATGTTACTGTAAAAGTGACATTTATTTTCCTATTTCTAATAAAGAACATTCCTTTTAATTATCTACTCTAGTTAAGAGCCAGTTATAGTTTTAGTAGAGAAAATATTTTTCCTTTTAATGATCTACTCTAGTTAAGAGCAAGTTATAGTTTTGGTAAAAAAAATTGATTACTATGGGCCATGTATTACATGTTTTTCATAAAACCCTAATATAAACACAAATGCATTAAAAAATTGGCATATAGAATTGATCAGTAAAGAAGGGAAAATATCTGACAACATATATATGAAGGTGTCATAGTCAACCAATTTCTCAAGAATTTTGTTCACTTCTCGGTACTATCTTTTAGAAAAGACATTGATAAGTACCAAAAAAATTAAAGGAAAGCAACCAGTATAATTCTATTGAAGGAACTTGAAATAGTTAGTCTAGAGAGAAGAAAATTTAGGGAAATAATAGTTGAATCAAGTATTCAAAAGACAACAATGACAGAAGTATTTGAATTGCTTTTATTGACTTTAATGGAAAAAACCAAGAACAATAAATCATTGTCACAATGAAACAAAATCAAATATTTTGTAAGAAAAAATTCTTAATTGGAATTATTTGAATATGGAATGATCTGCTTTGAGATAACTTTCTCTTATTCAAAATCTTCAAGAAAAACCTTGGGAAGCAGTTATAAGAATGGTAAATACAATTGGACTTGAAGTCATGAAGACATGATTCAGATTTGACTATCTCTGAAATCAATTGGCTAATTATTGCCAGGATACTTTTTTTCTCCTATTCTTGGTGTCTTAATTTATAAAATGTGAATATTATCTATCGTATCTGCCTAACAAGTTTGTTGAGAGACTCAATTAAATGTCACGTAATGTAGTTTTCAAACTTTAAATTGCTTTAAATTTAAATATAAATATTATTATTAAAATTTGATTAGTATTGTCAGGTATATTGTAGAGAAGAGTTTTATTTAGGAATCAGCTATATTGACACAGAGACAAGATTTACACAAATATCCTTCCAATTATTTTGTGTGATGAAAAGACATACAAATAAAAAGTCTATTCTTTTTTTTTTAAATTTAATCTCTTTTTTTATATAGCTTTTTATTGACAGAACATATGCATAGGTAATTTTTCAACATTGATCCTTGCAAACATTTGTGTTCCAACTTGTCCCTTCCTTCCCTCCATCCCCTCCCCTATATGGCAGGCAGTTTCATACATGTTAAATATGAAAAACAGTATATTCAAATAATTAAAGTTATAAATCATTCAGAAGAAAAGAGTAACCAGATGGAATTGAATAGATATCACTGTATTACAGATAAGAAATTGAATAGGAGAAGGAAGGAATCAAATAACTTATTCAAATATTCAAATAGATCTGGCAACTTTAATTTGTTTGCTTGCTTTAAAGAAGCAAATCACAATTCCTTCATGTTTTTGAATCCTGTGCAACTCTGGCTCATGTTCTGTCAACCAATGTATACCTATTGGCACAATGAAAAATCCAAAGGACATTTGGTCAGAAACTCTTGGATATTTGCTAAACAAATGTGATAACTGAAAATACAATATAATCTTAATTATTACAAAGAAGAATGATGGAAATTTATGGGCAACATTGTCTCATAAAGTAAAGACAATCAGAAAAAAAGCAATATTAGTCCAATGAAAATTTGATGAAAGAAATAACTAATCTTCAGTCACTTTCTATCATTTTCTTTCCTACTATCTATAAACACACTCATATTCCCTCTCAAATATCTCCCTTGGTCTTACCGTCTCTACTAGTTAGTGTCATCTTTTATCTCTTCTTAGACACTTACATAGATTACTTGAAAAAACTTTCTATATTTGATGTTTCCACTTCCTCTCTCTCTCTCTTTTCTATATTCTCTATGATATGCTCAATGTCACAAAAGTAATTAATGGTAGGATTGGAATTAGAACTCAGGTTTTCTGATTCAAAAATTCAATGATCTTTTCACTGCACTATTCAGCATATTCTGAGTTATGCAAATTTAAATACTTTTTTACAATGAGAATGATGTAAAACAAAAACAATGCACATGTTCAGCAATTACCACATTTATCCCTGGAATATTTGTAGCCTCCCATTCTATTATGCATTGGTAATTATTCTTATGGTGAAACACCATATGTCAACTTAATTGTATAGTCTTATTTTCTAAAATCTTTTTAGATTCACTTGTCTTCCCAGCATTGTTTTCTGTCTTTATGGGACTCTCATTTGAATTTAATAAGGAAAGTTTTCGTATTTGCACAGCTGTTAAGTGACAACCACTAAACTTTTAGCCTATTTTTTGCTTTATTTTTTTTCCTTTCTGAAGACTACATTTTATTTTAGCTAATTGTAACTATGGGTTTATTCTTGAAACTGATTTCCCTTTGTGTAGGTGATTGCAACAAGGAAAAGAAACATATTGTTTATGAAGGAGAGAATATAGGGAGAATGTTGGGATGAAATGGGAGAGGAGAATGTATTTTAGAGTGAGAATCCTTATGGAGAGTAATTTCCATAGAAATTAGCTCTAAGAAAACCATGCAGAAAATATAGAAATAAAGGTAAGAAAATGAAAAAAGGAAATATTTGCTATAAAATATATTGAATATTCCTTTAAACACATTCTTCCTCATAGTTATTTTTGTTCAATAAGATTCTTAGATTTTATTTAAATGGAAAAGGGATTGTCAGTAAAACAACAATAACATGTTTTCTAATAGGTTCAGATTGCATTGGATTTATCACAGAAAAAAATAAATTGTAATATCTATTATGCAATTAATGCATATAATATATTGCTTTAGGTATTAATGCTACAAAAAAAAAGGAAATGCCCTTGTTGTACTCACATAAGAAATATAAAGTGTATTTAAGAGGGAATGAACACTAGCATGTGTGGTGATATTTCAAAGGGGAAGGGAGAGATGTGTGTTAGGAAAAGATTCCTTTCAAATGACAATTGAGCTGAGAGCCTTGAAAAAAAATGAAGGATTTTACTAAGTGGAAGAAAGAAAGGAATTGTTTTCAATATGGCACAATCTAAGAAAGGGTAGGAAAATGGGAGGTAGATGATGGGTATTGGGAAAAATTAGGAAACCACTTGGACTGCAACATTAGTATATGAACAGGAAAGCTATACAAAGTTTGGGAAAATTGATGAGAACTAAATTGTGAAGGATTTTAACTGTTATGCTGAAGATTAAGTACTTATTATTGCCATAACTGAGCTAAGCAATACCTATAAAACAATTTCTTTAAAAAAATTATAGGATTTATATACAAATGAATACTCAAACTTAATAGTACCTTTATGAGCCTTTACATTTATTAAGTTGATACCTCTGCTCAGGTCATTTTTAAGACTTAAGTATTCATTCAATTATTTGAGCCTTATTCTTTTGAATTTTATTGTCAGATTTTATTTCTGAATTTTTTAAAGGTTAAATCAACTTGGTTACTTACTTGATTCAACAAATTTAGGTCTGAATAACTTTTTTTTAAGATCCTTTTTAAAGTTCATCCAAAGTAGCCTTGTGAAATTGGGACCATTTCATATCACCCTTAGAGGCTTAATCTGGGGATCATTTGCCTTTAGAATCCTCAAGATTTGAGGTCTGTTCTCTTTTTCCATAAAAGCAGTCTATGGTCAAAATTCTTTTTTTTTTTTTTTTTTTTTTTTTTTTTTTTTTTTTTTTTTTTTTGCTTTTTTTGCTCACTTTTTCAAGATTTAATTCTGCTATTAGGGTAAAGGGAAAATTGTCTCAAGCTGACAGCTGCCTTAGGTTGTCCTGGGAACAGTGCTGCTTGCTGACTGACTTTTGGTGCTGGGTAGGTGTGACCAGGTCCTCCTTTTTCTGGGGTTCAGAAGCTATTTGCCTTCTGTATTTATGTTGGATCTCTTACAGCTAATCTGCTGTGAGTACTAGAACAGAGTAGCCAATGCAACCCTATTTTGTCCAAGAACTTCCCAGTAGATTCCCCAGTGTGCAGACACATTGGTTTCCTGGCTCCCTGCTTTGGGTCTGCACTCAGCACTCTCCCTCTGTGCTTGATTGAAACAGACCTTTTCTGAAATTCTTTCACAATATCTTCTACTGGAAATTTGCTATACTTAAGTATTTGTGGTTTTTGCCACTCTAAAACCAGTTCAGAGACTTGATCTGTTGTTGATCTGAGGGACACTAGGAAAAGCTTGGATAAAGATGTGTCTACTCTCTGCCATCTTGGCCCTTCTCCTGAATTTATAGATCTTTAGGAGAAAGATGCTCATTAAAGACTTTCTAATATAGTCATAATAACTTCTAGTCTTTACAGAGTGCTTTAAGTTTTACAAAATTCATTTCAAATATGTCATTTGATATTCACAACCCTGGGAGAACATTGATATCATTATTTTTTAATTTACTAAGGAGGAAACTGAGGCAGGGAGAGATTAAGTGACTTTCTCTGTGTCACATAACCCTGAGTGTGAGGTCCAATTTGAATTCAGGGTTTACTGATATCAGGTCTAGATCTTTATTTTAACATCAGGTACAGACAAAGACACATGCACATGCATGTAAATATGTGTGTAGAAACTAAACAAGTCATTTAACCCCTGTCCCCCTCATTTTTCTCCTCTTTAAAATAGTGATGATAATAGCACCTATCTCCCAAGATTGTTGTGACATCATATTTGTAAAAGATGCTTAGCATAGTGTCTGGCTGTTGGAGCCCAGAGGGACCTGGCAAGAAGTTTGTGCTGACATAGGGCTCAGGGGTTGTGGGTCCAGGCAGGGAATCTGTGCTGGCTTGGATCAGCCTCATCAGCATAAGGTTCCTTGTCAGGGTCTCTGATTTTTCCTGAATTACCCATGTCAGCATGAGCTAACTTCCTTGAGGTTGGGGGAAGGGAGATATAAGGAGGGGATCATAGGGGAGAGAAAAAGGCAGAGGAAAGCGCCTCCAATAAAGAGCATCTTGATTTCATCTCTTCTGACTTGTGACTCTCTTTGAGGAACATGCTGGCCGTGTTTGGTTGCTCACCGAAGCTCTAGAGAAGGAGATAAGGTCCACCTGCCCACAAGTATAGTACCTGGCCACAGGTATAGCACCTGGTACCTGGCAAATAGTAGGTACTCCTCCTTTTCCTCCTATTCCAACACACACATACACATAAATTCATTCCCTTCTCTTCCCCCTGCTATTTTCATCCTTGCCACAAGTTCAATTTTCTTCAATATTTGGATAGGACTTTCATTTTCTAATAGTATAAAATGACTGTTTGCTAATGGGAAGTCTGTCAGTTCAGAGATATACTTTTCACCAATTTATTGAGTGGAAACTTCAATCCAAATGAGTTTCAAAATCTCTTTCCTTACAATTAGGCTCTCTCTTGATTAATCAATCAACAAACCATTATTAGACATTTAATCTTTATAATAAGAATAAAAAGATAAAATAAAAATTCCTGCTTTCAAGGAGCTTACATTCTATCAGAGCTGGCAACATGTACAAATATATTGACAGGTTATTTATAAGCATTTGCAGGTTAGATAGGGAAGATAATCTTAAAGGGGTGGGTCATATTCATAAGGGTTGGCTCAATGGCTTATGTGAAATGTTCACCATTTAGCACCATATCTACTGATTAAAGAAAGACCCTGGAACAAAGGTTAAAAATGTAGCATTGTCACAAGAATCAGAAATTTGGGAAAGAGGTGATTTGGGGTTGAGATAGGAAATAAGGAATTTTGTTTTATAGGTCCTCAAAAGAAAAACAAACTCTAACTTATTTTTTTAAATAACTTTTTTTTGATAGAACCCATGCCAGGGTAATTTTTTACAGCATTATCCCTTGCATTCACTTCTGTTCCGATTTTTCCCCTCCCTCCTTCTACCCCCTCCCCCAGATGGTAAGCAGTCCTTTACATGTTGAATAGGTTACAGTATATCCTAGATACAATATATGTGTGCAGAACCGAACAGTTCTCTTGTTGCACAGGGAGAATTGAATTCAGAAGGTAGAAATAACCCGGGAAGAAAAACAAAAATGCAAGCAGTTTATATTCATTTCCCAGTGTTTTTCTTTGGGTGTAGCTGCTTCTGTCCATCCTTGATCAATTGAAACTGAATTAGCTCTCTTTATCGAAGAGAACCACTTCCATCAGAATACATCCACAAACAGTATCGTTGTTGAGGTATATAATGATCTCCTGGTTCTGCTCGTTTCACTTAGCATCAGTTCATGTAAGTCTCGCCAATCCTCTCTGTATTCATCCTGCTAGTCATTCCTTACAGAACAGTGATATTCCATAACATTCATATACCACAATTTACTTAACCATTCTCCAATTGATGGGCATCCATTCATTTTCCAGCTTCTAGCCACTACAAACAGGGCTGCCACAAACATTTTGGCACATACAGGTCCCTTTCCCTTTTTTAGTATCTCTTTGGGGTATAAGCCCAGTAGAAACACTGCTGGATCAAAGGGTATGCACAGTTTGATAGCTTTTTGAGCATAGTTCCAAATTGCTCTCCAGAATGGCTGGATGTGTTCACAATTCCATCAACAATGTATCAGTGTCCCTGTTTTCCCACATCCCCTCCAATATTCTGCATTACCTTTCCCTGTCACTCTAGACAATCTGACAGGTATGTAGTGGTATCTCAGAGTTGCCTTAATTTGCATTTCTCTGATTAATAATGATTTGGAACATATTTTCATATGTCTATAAATAGTTTCAATTTCTTCATCTGAGAATTGTCTGTTCATATCCTTTGACCATATATGAATTGGAGAATGGTTTGATTTCTTATAAATTAGAGTCAATTCTCTATATATTTTGAAAATGAGGCCTTTATCGGAAACTTTGATTGTAAAAATGTTTTCCCAGTTTATTGTTTCCCTTCTAATTTTGTCTGCATTTGTTTTGTCTGTACAAAAACTTTTCAATTTGATATAATCAAAATTTTCTATTTTGTGGTCAATAGTGATCTCTAGTTCTTCTTTGGTCATAAATTCCTCCCTCTTCCACAGGTCTGAGAGGTAAACTATCCTATGCTCTTCCAATTTATTTATAATCTTATTCTTTATGCCTAGGTCATGAACTCATTTTGACCTTAACTTGGTGTATGGTGTTAAGTGTGGGTCAATGCCTAGTTTCTGGCATACTAATTTCCAATTTTTCCAGCAATTTTTGTCAAATAATGCATTCTTATCCCAGAAACTGGTGTCTTTGGGTTTGTCAAACACTATATTATTAAAGTTATTGGCTGTTTTGTCCTTTGAACCTAACCTATTCCATTGATTAACTAGTCTATTTCTTAGCCAATACCAGATGGTTTTAGTAACTGCTGCTTTATAATATAATTTTAGATCTGGTACAGCTAGGCCATCTTCATTTGATTTTTTTTCATTAATTCCCTTGAAATTCTTGACCTTTTGTTTTTCCATATGAACTTTGTTGTTATTTTTTCTAGTTCATCAAAGTAGTTTTTTGGGAATCTGATTGGTATTGTGCTAAATAAATAGATTAATTTAGGTTGTCATCTTTATTATATTTGCTCGCCCAATCCAAGAGCATTTAATATTTTTCCAGTTGGTTAGATCAGACTTAATTTGTGTGTGGAAAGTGTTTTGTAGTTTTGCTCATAAAGTTTCTGATTTTCCCTTGGCAGATAGATTCCTAAATATTTTATACAATCAGTAGTTACTTTAAATGGAATTTCTTTTTGTAACTCTAACTGTTGGGTTTTGTTAGTGATATATAAGAATGCTGATGACTTATGTGGGTTTATTTTGTATCCTGCAATTTTGCTGAAGGTGTGGATTGTTTCTAATAACTTTTTAGTAGAGTCTCTGGGGTTCTCTAAGCATACCATCATATCATCAGCAAAGAATGATAACCAAATTGCCTCATTGCCCATTCTTATTTCTTTAATCTCTTTCTCAACTCTTATTGCCAAAGCTCTAACTTATTTTTAAAACAAACAGCAGAAATAGACAAATCAGTTTCTAGTTAAATCAAGGCTAGAAGGCTGAACTTCACTTTAATGCACATATCTCCTTGTCAGAATACCTTTGGGTAGCATGTTTTCAGGTTATGAGTTATTAATATTCAAGTTAAAGCAGGGCATTTATGACAAATAATGATAAATTTGTCAAATCACTCAACTTAAATCAAGGCAACACCATAAGATATATTTGCTGACTAGCACCAAGAACTGGATTTCAGGCTCCAGAGATTTGCATATCTCATTCAATCAAGTAGAGCTATTGGTTATGTTGTTTATAGGGCTAAACTTGTTTTTGTTTTTTCCTGCAAAAAAAAAATCCTCTCATAACTTCAGTTTTTGAAGGTTTATTTATTATAGTAAGAATAGAAAAAAAAGCATTTCATTCCCACAGTAATACGTGGAATATAATTATTGTAATCAATAATTTCCAAAGTCAATTTTAATTTTGAAGTTAGAGAAAATTCTCTGGTAAAGCCATCTGTGTAAACTCAGTGCATAAATGAAAATTCTGTGTGCAGGCATTAAGATGTTTGTTGAGAGGCCTGATAAATAACTTATAAAATAATATAACAAGCTAATAATAATAACTCAAGACTTTGTGTACTAGTGTTCTGCCTATATAGTTTACCTACAACAACTAGATAAATTTCCATCAGTCAGATTTAGAGTTAAGGAGGACTTACTGTTTGAGAGGAAATACTTCTATAAAAGAATAGATTGCTGGACTTGCCATTTGGAAGATATGGGTTCACATTCAAACTCAGCCACTTACTAATTAGTTTCCTGGGAAAATCACTCAACCTATCAATCAGTAAGTATTTATTCAGAGCCTATTATATGCCAGGCACCATGCTAAGTACTGATGATTCAAAAAGAGGCAAAAGAAAGTTGCTTCCCTTAAGAATTCCCTTAATTTAATTTTCCTCATCTTTAAAATAGGGATAACAATAGCATCTACCTCCCAGGGTTGTTATGAGGATTAAAGAAAATTATGAATAAAATGAGATACTTAATAACAATATTATCAATTATTTTGGAACACTGAGAATATTATCTAAGGAGTTTTCAGCCTACTTAAACCAGAGAATATGTCTTGAAGAATTAATACCTTATCCTGAAAATTCTTTTTTGGTATGCCACTCTCCTGATTGGCGAGTGTGTCACAATAACCCATTACAGATAATCAGTCCTAGCTTTATTTTGCTTTATACCCTGATCATCTTTTCTTAAATTATCTCCATATACTATTTCTTTATTTCTATTCCATTTTACAGTTATAGAGTCACAATTAAGCTAGTGCTGCCATTGCTAACTGGAAAGGATTTGTCACTCACTTCATCTATGACTCCATTCACTGTCCTTATAATTTACCCTGGGGTCACAGAAATCAGATAGGTGTTGGTCCTTCCTATTAGAGTATAAAATCCTTAAGTATTTCATACAGTACTTGATGCAAATTTTCCTTCTCCTTGTCTCCTTCCTTTCCTCCCTTCCTCCCTTCCCTCCTTCCCTCCCTCCCTTCCTCCCTTCCTCCTTTCCCTCCTTCCCTTCCTCCCTCCTTCCTTCCTTCTTTCCCTCCTTCCCTCCCTTCCTCCCTTCCCTCCTTCCCTCCTTCCTTCCTTCTCTCCCTTCTTCCCTCCCTTCCTCCCTTCCCTCCTTCCCTCCCTTCTTCCTTCCTTTCCTCCCTTCCTTCCTTCCCTCCCTTCCTCCTTCCCTCCCTTCCTCCCTTCCCTTCTTCCTTCCTTCCCTCCCTCCTTCCCTCCCTTCCTCCCTTCCCTTCTTCCCTCCCTTCCTCCTTCCTTCCTTCCCTCCCTCCCTCCCTTCTTCCCTTCTTCCCTCCCTCCTTCCCTCCCTTCCTCCCTTCCCTTCTTCCCTCCCTTCCTCATTCCTTTCCTCCCTTCCTTCCTTCCCTCCCTCCCTTCCTCCCTTCTTCTCTCCCTTCCTCCTTTCCTCTCTCCCTTCCTTCCTTCCTCTCTCCCTTCCTCCCTTCCTCCCTTCCTTTCCTTCCTTCCCTCCCTGCCTTCCTTCCTTCCTTCCTTCCCTCCTTCCTTCCTTCCCTCCTTTTCCAGGATTTTTAGTTGAAGATTCTAAAAGCTAGAGGGATTAAGTAAATCTTATTATTTTTTATCATCATCATTATTTATTAAATGATTATTTAATTTGAAATGGACAAATCCCTCCTTTCCTCGGGCCAGCAGAAGAAAGTTTGCTCAGCTAGACTGGGGACTTCTTTTGCACATCAAAGGGCCAGCTCAACAATGCTCTTTAGGATATCTGTTTTGGGAGGGTGGTACCCAAAACCATCTATTTATGTTAAAACATCTGCCCTGGTGGGATTTCTCCTCTTATCCTGTAAAACCCCCTATCTTCCTGTTGTAAAATGCGAATCACAGATTAAAATGTAACAAGCTCGAACAAAAAATGTTTATAAGGCTGTCTTTAGTTCTGTAAGGTATGGAATTCGATTAGAACTCTGTCCCGAGCTCGGTACTAAATAAATTCTAAATTTTCCTCATTGCAGCTGTCTTGAATTTTATTGCCTGGGCTATTTCAAATTCTGGAGCAGGTCAGTGACACAATGAATAGAACACTGAACTTGGAGTTAAAGAAGACTCATCTTTGTCAATTCAAAACTGAGCATAATACTATTTGCTTCTGTTTCCTCATCTGTAAAATGAGCTAGGGAAAGAATTGCAATCCACTACAGTATTTTTGCCAAGTTCAAATGAGATCAAAAAAGAGTTAGATATAATTGAAAAATGACTGAACAATTGGGAATTGTCTGAGGTTGAGCTTCAAATTATTTATTTATAACCATCTGGGGCATTTTATGCAAACCTTCACATACTTAGAATGTCTTTTGTGCCTTTTTTTTTTCCTAGTCCAGCAGTTGTTAACCTCTTTTTGAGAGTGTGGTGATATCCTTTGATTATCTTGTAAAATTTAGAGATGCTTCTGCTAAATATTTTAAATGCACAAAATAAAATACACTGGCTTAGAAAGGAAACCATTATTGAGCTAAAGATGTAATATTTTTCTGATGCAAGTTCATAGACCCACAGATCAAATAGGGTGTTAAAAACCTCTGCTCAAGACAAAACATTCCCTTTTTTTTTTTCTCTTTCCTCTTTCTACTAAAATGTAAAATTGCTAACAAAGTAAGGTAAGAATTTAGCTGATATTCTTCTACTATGAAAAAAGACCTCTATTAGAATCTTAGAAAGTTTGAAGTCCCTTGCTACTATTATATCTTCTTTTTATACAGACTTTATTATTTGCACTGGGAATTAGCTCCTCTTTCATTTTTAGCATTTGTTTGAGAGATCTATGTATATTTATATCTCATGTTTACAAAGAAAGTAATATTTTTCCCAAACAAGTTCTCTCTCTCTTTCATTGATATTTATTCTAAATGAAAATTCTTGTGGTAGAAGAGATATAAGGCTGTCCTTTTTGTTGGCAAGACCAGAGTTCAGGTCTTACCTCTATCATATACTGTCTATAGAGTATGTGCGGAAGCCCTTAATATCAAGTCTCTCAGGTAACTTTTTAAGACTAAAAGTTACCAGTGATTTTATGATCTTCAATTACACATATGTAAAATCACAGGTCTCAACAAAATAAAATAAAATATAGTTTTCACTCCCACTCTCTTTGTATAAGTTATTTTCTTCAAATCACAACAGAAAAGATTTATTTATGAAAGTGTTTTTTAAGAGAACAGCAACTCAAATGTGACTAAGTATTAATTAAGATTTCTTTCCATCTATATAAGATATAGAAACTCTGGGTAAAAATTAAATTGATTAAGTAAAATGAAATTCACACATACTGATGAATTCCCAGAACATGTTGGGGAAAATAGTGTTTTAAATACAAGCATTATTTACTTCACTGACTTTTTAAAGATATCTACCGTTTATCACAATCAAATCTAATCTATAATTATTATAAAGGAAAGGGAAAAAATAAATAAAGAGAAAAAAGAGACAAGGGAACAGAGAAAGAAAGAAAAAAATGAAGGCATAAGTGAAGAAAAGAATCATAGAAGAAAGGAAAAAAGAAAAAGAAAGAGAGGCAGGGAAGAAAGGAATGAGGAAGCAAATAGAAATAAACCAATAAACTTGACTTTGATTTTTGGGAAAATTCAAAATAAATCATTGGTAAAGTAAATATTAAATATCTAGCAAAGAATTAATAATTATAGAAGTATTGGTGTTGTCTCATCGAGAATAGATCATTATAGATTTTATTGTTTTTCTTTAAGCAGGGTTAGAATATTGATAAATTAAAGGATATAATTTAGCAGAATTTTAACAATCATTTGTTAAAGTATCTAATATCATGCTCTTGAAAAATATTGAGAAATATAGATTAGATGATAATATGAGGTAAATTTAAAACTGGTTGGTTAGCAAGATTCAAAGAACAGTCTTTAATAGTTCACTACACACTTGTAAGGACACTTCTAGTGGAGTGCCTTAGTGATTTGACTATGTGTTATTTAACATTTTTATCAGTATTGTGGATAAAAGCATAACTGACACACTCTTCACCTTTGCATATAGTAGGAAACTAGAATGACTAATACATTGAATAAGAGAGCCAGAATTCAAAAAGATCTTGACAGGTTAAAATATAGGGCTTATTCTGATAAAATTAAATGTAATAGAGATAAATGTAAAGTCTTACCTTTCAGAAACCCAAAAGAAAAATATCACACTGCATGAAAATGCACCCTTAAAAGTATAGCAGGGTGATATCTTTAGTTGGACACTTTACACAGAAATTTGTTTTTTTTAAAGGTCTTGGAATTTTAAAGGACTACTAGCTCAATATGAGTCAAACATTTTTATGGACAACAGAACACCTAACATTACTTTTAAAATTATTTTTTTAAATCTAAAATGTACTTTATTTTTTTAATTTATTTTTTCTAGTAAATTCATTTATTTTTAATAAACA
Organism: Antechinus flavipes; assembly: GCF_016432865.1. Lineage (NCBI taxonomy): Eukaryota > Metazoa > Chordata > Mammalia > Dasyuromorphia > Dasyuridae > Antechinus > Antechinus flavipes. The sequence continues at coordinate 106,145,461 of NC_067399.1, read as the reverse complement.
TTGCTTTATGAATCATGTTGGGAGAGAAAACTCAGAGCAAAAGGTAAAAATCATGGGAGAGATAAAACAACAGAAAATAAAAAGTGAACATAACACATGTTGATTTACATTCAGTCTCTTTAATTCTTTTTTTAGATGCAAATGGCATTTTTCTTTCCAAAGTCTACTGGATTGCTTTGAATCACTGGACCGTGGAGAAGAACCAAGTCTTTCATACTTGATCATTGCACATTCTTGCTGTTACTCTGTATCAATGTATCCCTGGTTCTCCTTCTTTCGCTTAGCATCAATTCATATAAATCTTTCCAGGCCTTTCTAAAAATCAGCTTGTTCATCGTTTTTATACAAAAATAATATTCCACTGTCTTCATATATCACAATTAATTTAGCCTTTCCTCAATTGATGGGCACCTACTCATTTTCCAATTCTTTGTTATCATAAAAAGAGCTGCTACAAATATTTTTGACCTGTGGGTCCTTTTCCCTCCTTTAAATATCCTTGGGATACTGATCTAGTAACAGCACTGCTGATATCAAAGGGTATACATAGTTCTATAGACTTTTGAGCATAGTTTCAAATTGCTTTCCAGAATAGTTGGATGATTTCATAATTCCATCAAAAATGCATTAGTATCCTAGTTCTCCCACATCCCTTTCAACATTTATCATTATATTTTCCTGTCATCTTAGCCAATCTAAGAAGTGAGGTGGTATCTCAGAGTTGTTTGAATTTGCATTTCTCTAAGAAATTGTGATTTCAATAACCTTTTCACATTATTATAGATGACTTTAATTTCATCATCTGAAAATTATCTGTGCATATCCTTTGACCATTTATCAACTGGGTAAATGACTTGTATTCTTATCAATTTGACACAATTCTTTATATATTTTAGAAATGAGTCCTTTATCAGAAACACTAGATGTAAAGATTTTTCAAGGTTTTGTACTTATTTTTAATCTTATTTCTGTTGGTTTTGTTTGTGCAAAACCTTTTTAATTTAATGTTATAAAAGTTGTCTATTTTGCCTTTCATAATTTTCTCTAGTTCTTTTTTGGTCATAAATTTTTCCCTTCCTCAAAGATCTAATAGGTAAATTTGCCCTTGTTCTCCTAATTAGTTTATGGTATCATCCTATAAGTCAAATCAGGTGTCCATTTTAACCTTATTTTGGTATGGATTGTGACATGTAGGTGTATGCCATGGTATTTCTGACATGTTATTTTTCAGTTTTCCCAGTAATTTTCTTCTTTTATTATATTACTATATATGCTCTCATGAAAAGGAACCTTATTATACATATTTTGATTCCATTCTGATATTCTGCTGGGCACATGAAGATATTTTGCTCTAAATTTGTCTTTCTTTTTCTACTTTTTTTGTTATTTTGAATTTAATTTTAATAAATAATATTTTTAAAAAAAGAATAATCAGACAGAAACACATAGTTTCAAGAATAATTCCTTTCTAATCTACCTTTATCAGAAGACTTCTGGAGTACTGTGATGTACTGGGGTCATCATATTTAAGAAAGAACAACAATAAAATGGGAGAATGTAGGTAGGGAGTGAATCCAGAGGATTAAAGGTTCTTGAGAAGAAGTCATATGTGGAGAGATTAAAAGTATTAGTGATGTTTTGTCTGGACACATGTAGACTGAGGGAGTGAAGGGGAAAATGATAACAAATTTTGCTCTGTTTGCAATAATTCCCTATTCTAACATATACACTCACACATACACATGCATACATAGAATCAGGATCAATGAGTGCATGTAAAAAAAAATCAAAATTTGGCATAATATTAGGAGGAAAAACAAGCAAATAAAAACCCAAAACCTTTTTTTCAATTTAGACTTATTCCAGAACAGAATGTATTGGCTCCAATAGTGGTAAGATTGCCCTCAATCTCTTAATACTGCATGAATATTTGAATTTTGAACAAATATAGTTTATAATGTCCAATATAGTCTCATACTTTCTTGTAATCTTCACAGAAAAAAATATTTCCCTAGTTGCTATCTGAAATAAGTGTATATGCATGTAACCTCATCTTTTATTTCACCATATCTCTGACAGATGTATAACCTTATTCATATACATATATACATATAGGTAAATATATGACCAGATAATTCATAGCTGACTTAATTATTTATCAGTTCTATATCTCCTACTCCCCACAGCAATGCAGTAAGAAAGGCAATAATAACATTTGTGGGTCATAATTAGGCCATGTAATGTATTGTCTTCAGTAAGTATATATATGTACGTGTGTGTCTCTACCTATTCATATCTATATTATTTATATGTCTATATCTTCTAGGTGATGCATAATTTAAAAGAAAAAAGAGTGATAAGGGAAGGAAACAAAATTGAAAGATAATAAATGGACCCTTGTATTTCATTGATAATCAATTCATGTCAAAAAGATCTTTACTAATAGGTGTTATCCTATTTGGGGGTGCACTCACTATAGAACATTTATAGAAGAATAGAGATAAGAACAGTCAAAGATGAACTGGATAGGTTGTGTAGATCATGATCTATTGAAGAAGAATTCAAGATTTGCATAGCAACTCTACCTAGATTTATGGTCACCAAAAGGTTTCTATATTTTGATTTCTAAGTAACATTAAATATACTGTAGCTTTGTTTTTAAATAGAACAAACATATTGCAAAATGTCTGAATTTTCTGATGAGAAATTTTAGTTATTAAACTATTAGACGTTAGTTGATCTGACAAAGACGTTTATTAATAAGGTGGTAGAAGTGGGAAGATTCGCATACTTATTCTGCTATTTGTGCAACTTGGGCAAGGCAATTAAGCTCCCTGAGTCTCAATTTTCTCACCTATAAAATGAGGCCGTTAAACTAAGTGATCGATTGCATCTGAGTCACCTTATGTCTTTAGACATATTTATTATTTAATGATTCTGTTTAAAGCAGTCTAGACGTTCAAATTGACAAGTGCCAGAAAGTACAATCTAGGCTACAGAAAATGTTTGAATCTGTTACAAAATTATGCAGATAAGCAGCTATCACTTATTTCTTAAATACTGTGAACAACTCAACCAATAATGTATAATATTAATTAGTGCCTAAACAAATAGTGCACTTCCCTACAGAAAAGTGCTTATAGCTTTATTCAGGGTATAACACACATATTCAAAACTCCAAAAATCCTTTTTATAAAATATGGCCATTTTGTGAGTTACATTTCCCAAAGTCCTAATTGGATATTTCTGAACTAAGTATAATAGAGGCAATATTTTTTTTTGTAATTATACTATCCAAAATATCCTGCTGAGGGGGAAAATAAGCAGAGTTCATTTTTTAAAATCAAAATAATTAGGATCATCATCTATCTATATCGATTAGATATACAGGAAAATTTATTGGTCTATAAGTTGATTTTGAAAACTTTGATATAAATATCACATCATAATTGTTGGTAATTTCTTGGATATAAATGTATATGCTATAAATTAGAAAGGCAGTTAGGTGGCAAAATGGATTAGAGTGTCATGTCTGGAATCAGAAAAACTAATCTTTGTGAATTCAAATGTGGCCTCAGACTCTTACTAGATGATTCTGAGCAAGTATTTTAATCTTGTTTCCCTCAGTTTCCTCATCTGTAAAATGAGCTGAAAAAGTATATGGCAAACCACACTAGTATCTTTATCAAGAAAACCCCAAATGGATTCACAGAGTCAGACACAAACAACTAATTCCACAACAACTAAAATATAGATTAGGACCAAATTCCTGTCATGTAAAACTCTATAATTAGCTAACATGCTCCCAAATGTACACTTTTCCTCTTCCTACCCTTCAAAACAATAAGTTTCTGGGCAATATTGTCTGGTATGGATAAGCAAAAGTTTTTGAAGATTATGAAAGCAAAGTCTCACATCCTGCAAGTCCTATTAAATAAGAAAGGTTTTGAATATGTGTGAGGCAATGGACTGCGTGCCTGTTTTTCAAGGACTAATCTATTTAGTTTTGAAAAGTTTTTCAGCAGAGACTGTGATATAATGAAATTTTTGGATACACTGAACCATAAAGATTGTCTACTATGAAATGGAAGAAGTGAAATCTGTGTAGAGGGAGGGAAGGCACATAACATGAAATCATGCATTCTCAACTACTCATTCATTACACACACATACATACATTTTGCATTTTAGGATATATAGGTGATAGGGACTCAAAAGGTCTGTTTACTTATGATTGAACTGAGTTCCAAAGAGGTTAAGTCAGCATTTCTGGAGGAAACATCTATATTGATGAAACGACAGATCTCTGAATTACTGAAAAAGAAGCTCAGAATTCAAATAGTACCCACATAAATTATGTGAATCCTTAGTTCTCATTTATTAAAATGTGTAATTGATAATTGAGATTTTAAAAGAAATGGATTTGTATTTGAAAATGGCACTGCTGAAAAGTTTACCTTTTCATGTGGGGAAGCCATACCTTCTGAAAATTATTCTTTCAAAAGCAACTTTTGTTGACACTTAAAAAATCAATTTTTTTTTTGATAACTATACCTCCCTCATATTGAACCCTCCTTTTGTAGCAAGAAAAAAGTTAATCAAAACTGACAAATCAAATGCAGTATTAACACATACAATCTATTCTAGTAGTCTTTCATCTCTCTCCTGAGAGTAAAGAGTTTATTTCATCATTGATTTCTCAAAGACTAAATTGGTCATTGCTGCTAATCTCAGTTCACTTCCATTTTAGGTTTGTTTTCTTTTAGTTTACTCTCTCTCTATATATATTTTTTCTTGATTCTACTTATTCTGTTCTTTATTAGTTCATATGTCTTCTCATAGTGTTTTTAATTAATTATTATTTTAATAACCTAATATCACTCCATGGCATCCAAATACTAAACTAAAACTTATTTATCTATTTTACCAATTAATGAATGCTACTACATTGTTTGAAGTCTTCCCCCCGCAACATGCACAGAGTTTACAGCATTCTCTTTTAGACTACAAACACATTGAGAGCAGAAGCTTCTGCCTGTCTTTGTATTCTCAAAGTTTAGCACAATGCCTGACACATAGGAAGCACTTAATAAATGCAAGTCATTGACTAACTTTTAAAAAATTTTGCATATATGTTGATAAACTGTTTCATGAAGTGAATAGCAACCTAGTCTCCCAGCCAAGAAAATCAAGTTATACTTTTGAAATAAAATTGTTATATGTCTCTAGACAATTCAACTTTTCAATGCTCTAGGTCAATGGTATCAAGCAGAAATAGAAATGGATTATTGTAAGTTGCCTAGTGTCATAAAAAATTTAAAAAAAAGTAAAATTCTCTTTGTTTTATTATATCTTATTTATTTCATTAGCATTTCCCAATTTCATTTTAATCTGGTTCTGGACACACTCAGGAATAATATGAACCACAGGCTATCAGCAGGCAGCTTAAAACCTCTGTTCTAGGCAATTTTTAAGTGCATAAACTAAAAAGAATTTGCTGACTCAGATTGGTACAGGGAACTTTCTTACCTATGTTTTTCTTATATGAATGAAATCACTGTCTAGTGCCAAAATCTTAATTTTCTTAGTGCTTATACTAGACATGCTAAGCCTCTCATTTTTTATAGTTCTGTTTTCTTGCTCTTCTATGTAGATTTTGCCCTAAATTAACACATTCTTAGTATCTTAAGATTGGAAGAAACCTCAGAGGTCATTTAAGTCAGTGTTCTCATTTTACAGATGAAGAGACTGAGAGGGAAAAGTCATGACAAGAGTTAGAATCAATATTATTGTTCTCTACACATTTGTTGTTCTGTCCCAACATACCAGTTATCTGATAATATGTGAAATGCTCCTTTAATGAAAATGAGCTTTCAATTTGCCTTCTTCTCAGAAAAGGCAATTATAGAGAAGAGAGTCAGACCTGCCTCACTTCCAGCCATATATAATACATATTCAGTAATCAGTCCATTGCCATGAGATTTGTCTCATTCCTCTGGAAATCTAGCCACTCACATAATTTAACAGCACTTTAATATCTACAAGGTGAGGTGAGAAAAAACGGAAGGGAAGAGGAGAGAAGAGATAAAAGAAAGGGAGAGAAGTGAGAAAAGGAGTAAAGTGAAAAGAGAGGAAATTTTAAAAAGGAAAAATAAAGATGGGAAAGACAATCAAAGGGATATAAATGGCACTTACTAAAGCCTTGTTGACTTGATTTGGCATACATACAAATGGACAGAAACAAAAAAGAGGAAAATATAATGCTGAAGAAAATAATTTAACCCAAAGTCAATCAATATCTTTTCTTGGTGAATATGTTTTTACTAAAGATTCTTGAGTGAAAACAGTGACAGTAATTTCATGGAGTGTGTAACATTGTTTTCTGTCTCTAACATTTTTTTCACACTGGTCCATTTAGGAAGGTGTAACCACCTTTTCCTTAGGTCACAGGTAATACTGCATTTCCTGCCATTTCCAAATGAGCCTGATTCTCATATATCAAAGAAGAATGTTAAGCATGTAGAAGGTATCTGAATATAGAAATTATTTCTGTTCTCCATTATGGATTCAGATTGATTATCTTTTGTTAAGATTAACAATTCCTTCCTTTTTAACTGCCATAATGTCAGCTTCCAACCCTATACTCTTTTTTCCCTTTTATAGCTTATTTTTGACCAATCATGAAGAAGGGTCAGATTGCTCTGAATTAAACACTACAGTTCTGTTCAGCTCTAAAAATCTATGAAGTCAATTTAGAAACCCTTTTATTATATAAAGCTATCTTTTTGCTTCATTCTCTAGTTCAAATTAGCCCATGTTATAATTTGCTTCCCAAAGAGTTCATTATGTTCAATACTTTATTTAATTTACATTAACATAGCCCTTCAAAATTTGAAAAGTCTTTTAAATACCTTATCTCACTTAGTCCACAAAACAATTCTGGGAGATAAGTATATCTCTGTATTACATACATTTTCCTTATTTTAGAGTGAGAAAACTGAGGCTGAGAATTAGGGGAGCCATAGTCAGAGTGCAAGGAACTTGGAGTCAGAGTACCTGGATGTGCATCTTCAGGAAATTTTCTTTCTTGTAAATATAGGAAAATCATTTAAACTCATTTTTCTCATTTGTAAACTGAAGGTTTTTTTTTAATTAAAGCTTTTTTTTTAATTTTCAAAACATATGCACTGATAATTTTTTAATATTGACCCTTGCATAGCCTTATGTTCAAAATTTTCTCCTCCTTCCCCCCATCCCTCCCCTAGATGGCAAGTAATCCAATATATGTTATACATATTAAAATATATAAAACTGAAGATTTTCAAGATAGCCTTTGAAACTGCTAAATTTACCTTCAAATCTAGGATGCTATAATCCTGAATATAATCCCACAAGTTGTTCAGTATCAGAAGTATGTTCAAATTCAAAGCAAAAGATTCCTCAACAAAGTAAGACAGAATATTATTGACATCTTAATTACTTCCTCAATTAAGAACCAGATGCCAAAAATGACTTTTTCCCCCTATGAGCCCTACCTTCAGGATTACCAAATAACAGGTTGAAAATTAAAATTATAATAGAAGGCTCTACTTTTATTTTTATATAATTAACATGTTATAATGTAATCTAAGCTTTTAGTGATCATTGGATTTTACAGATTTGTTTGTTGTTCATCTAATGTTCATAAAATTCCACTGGAAAGGAGATTCCCCCTGGAAACATATCAGTTAAAATCCCTCAAAACAACATCATTATTACACCTATAAATTTCTGGAAAAGACAGAATTAGTAGTATGACACAATGCAACCACATGATTCAGATCAGTGCCTTCCATTCTCCTTCCTTCTGGAGGAGGCCTAGGAAGTGAAACTGCATCTTAGTCATGGTCCTTGGTATATTTATTGTAAAACTGTTTTCAATTTTTCCTGCCATTTCCAGTTCTGTCGGTGAAAGGTACATTTTTCCTGGCAGAAGGTAAAGAACAGAGAGAAAGATAGCAAACGTTCAAGTGAAAAAAAAAAGACATTATGTATAGTGCAAAATCCAGAGGAAGGCAGATAATAGAATCACACTACATCCCTTGGGGCAAGAGGGAGTGGGGGGAAATGAGTAAAATCATAATTGAAAAATAATTTAGGAAACATTTAGTAAGCTGTACTTGATACTGTAAACAAAAACCTGTGAAAGGTATGGAAAAGAAATTTAATTTAGTTAAGAACCAGCTCTTCATGGCACATACAGAGCAGTAAGAAATGACAAACTCAAATATATACAAATTTATATATGAATATATAAGAAAAGTTCCACTATGCCCAAAAAGCTATCCAACAGTATCTCTCCTGGGTGTGTATCCTAAAGGGATCATAAAAAAAGGGAAAGGACCCACATGTGCAAAAATGTGCGTGGCAGCCCTTTTTGTAGTGGTAAGAAACTGGAAACTGAGTGAATGTCCATCAGTTGGAGAATGACGGAATAAATTGTGGCATAAGAATGTTATGGAATATTATTGTTCTTTAAGAAATGATCAGGAGGATGATTTCAGAGAGATCTGGAGAGACTTACATTAACTGATGCTGAATGAAGTGATCAGAATGAGGAGATCATTGTTAAGACATTAAGAACAAGGTTATGTGAGGATCAACTGTTGTTGATTAAGCTCTTTTCAACAGTGAGGTATTTCAGGCTAATTGCAATAGACTTATGATAGAGAGAGCCATCTGCTTCCAAAAAAGAACTATAAAGACTGAGTGTAGATCAAAGCATACTATTTTCACCTTTTGGGTATTATTTGCTTGCTTTTATTTCTCATATTTTTCCCTTTTTGATCTGATTTTTCTTGTGCAGCATGGTAAATGTGAAAATATGTATAGAAGGAAAAAAAAAAGGAAAGTTCAAATAAACTGTTCTGTGAGACCTAAGGGAAAAAGACTAAGAAAATCCTGAGGTTCCTGACACTTGATTTTTCACTTCAAAGGATGTGTAGGACATCGATTGGTAGATATTAGCAGAAGAGGAGAATGTGTCTGAGATTTGGGAACATCATGAGCAGAAGGCATGGAGAGAAGAATCTAAGTTTTAAATGAAGTTTGAGTGTAGAGTACCAGAATATAACCAAGTCCAATGCCATCTCTGTTCTAGTGGCATCAATAAAACTCAGATCATAGATACAGAGAAGAGTCTTTAAAAACCTAGTCCAACCCCATCACTTTATAGATGAGAAAGTCAAAGCCAAATGTTAAATACCTTTCTTAAGGACCTAGAATTACTACCTTGAAGTCAGTATCTTAACCAAGGTACACAGATAACATATTCTGTGTTTTTATTTTCCTATGCTGCATTGTTACCTCAACTTTCAGCACACCAGGATAACTATTTTTCATTATTTTGCAAAGTGGATTCTTGTTTAGTTGTGGGTCAGAGTGGAAGATTTCTAAGATCCTTTTGAAGTATGAAATGAACTGATTCAAAGAACACCAATTTTGATAGGTTTGAAAAAGGAAAAGGAAAGAATAAGAGATGATTTTAAGCTTTTCAACATGGAATACTGAATGAATAATGATACTATAGAAAGAAATAGAGAAGAAATAAGATATGGTTTACATGGACCTATTAAAAAATTGGATAGAGATATGGTAGCACCTTGAGGTATGTAGGTTCTCACAAAAAGAAAGAGCCAACATCATCTACTGAGAAAGAAGGGAATTGGGGCAGAATAAGAGAAGTAGATGTAAGATTATGATTATGGGGACTGTGACAGGTCATGGACCAAAGATATATATAAGGGCTGTTCAGGTTAAATAGTGTTAATTCATATTAGATCCAAAAACCTAATTTTTTAGCTTTCTGTAAATGATTTGAAAACAGAATTTTCCAAGTCTCATTTCCTCACACTTGCTTCTTCACTGACAAACACAATATGATGAATATTACATCCCTATAATAATTCAGAAGGAGAGAGAAAAAATAATATCCAGTAATGAGATTCTATTCATGGATCATGACCCGCTGAATGATCTCATTAAAAGTTACTTCATAAATATTACAAAATTGTACACAAGAGTTTTTTCAGTTAATGTTTAACAATTATAATACAACATAGAAGAGGTGATAGTTATTTTTAAACCATTATTGCTCTTGTGAACTTTATGAATATTTCTCCCCCAGTTTGAAAGGCCGTAAAGCAACTTACTTCACGTTCCCATTTCTTAAAGGCTAATTATTACCTTAACTTAAATACCAAAAGAATTATGCAATGTGGATAGATACATTATCTTACTATTCCTATTAATGAAATTGTAGGTAGTGTCTCCAATTTTGTAATGTAATTTAAAATTTCTACATATGAAAACAAGTGTCCATGATCTTTTTAAGACTTTTCTCATCTTCAACACATAAAAAAATGAAGAGACCAATCTAATTCAGAGCAGAAATCTTACACATCATTATATTTGAGTTGATAAATCAGTAAAGGTGAAATGTTTGCTTCTGAATGCTTTTCCAGGCCAGTGGAATCTAAACAATTGCTTGTATTTATGGTTTCTTCCTCATTGAACACATTTATTCTAAATTTTTGATTTTTACTCATAATACATTCATTATATAAACTACATAACAAATATAACATAATGTAATAAATAATATAAACTACAACTGCCTACCCAGGGAATGCATTTGACATGTTGTTGTTTCAACTTCAATTTTTCTCTTTAAAGATCTCTTTTGACCACATGATTAAAAATCATCAGGTTGATGTGATCAACCAGATGTTAAACTAGATAAATTTCCAGAAAGATAGAGACACAACAGAGAGAGACATAGAGAGATACCATGTATAAAGCAATTATATTTGAATCCATAAGTTTTCTTTTAATAACAACTCCAAAAAAGTAAAATTCTTATGAATTAACAATAGAAAATTCTAATCCTTAGAGAGATTACTCAAAATTCCTTCATCCACTAGCATTAATGCTCCTAAAAAGGATACAAAAAAGATTCACAGGCTTATGCTTTAGAATGATATTGGTATCATCTCTTATAGCAGGAACTTTGAGGATATATACCATTCTCTACCCTAATTCAGAACAATCAGTATGCTTATTCTACTTAGCCTTGTTGGAATAGGGATGTTTTGATTTCTTCATGGACCATCCCCTACAATAAAGAATGTAAACTCTGCAATTCCATTGGTGAACAGTGATGCAACAATGATTGCTATCTCAACAAGAAAATAATTCAGTAGGAATAAAACAAGTGTCAAAAGAGAGAGAGAGAGGAGGAAAAGAGAGATGTTCTAGTTGTTTCTGGAAACTACTAGAACATGGAACTAGGATATTCTTATTTATCATAAGTTGGGGAAGAAGACTGAAAACAACAGGATGGGTTTCAGCCAATCCTAGTTAACTTTGCAGTGAGATAGTTTAGCAGGTGCAAAGTCCAAAGCAGGGCAACAATTTGAGACAGACACAAAGAATTGTTGTTATGTCTAGACTAAGCAAGGGTCAGATCAATTACTGTTTGAGTGATTGCATCTTTAGGCTTTCCATCTTCCTCCTTCGATCCTATGGAAAAGGGTAACTCAAAGGAGACAGGGAGGTCAAATTTGGGTATATGTTCACAGAGCTAAGCCAACTACTTTTTTTTTTTTATTAAAACTTTTTTTTTTTTTTTTACAAAACATATGCATGTGTAAGTTTTCAACACTGACCCTTGCTAAACTTTCTTTTCCAAAGTTTTCGCTCCTTCATCCCACCCCCTCCCCTAGATGGCAGGTAGTCCAATATATGTTAAAATATATGTTAAATCCAATATATGTATACATATTTATACAGTTATCTTGCTGCACAAGAAAAATCAGATCTAGCAAGAAAAAAACACATGAGAAAGAAAACAAAATGCAAGCAAATATCAACAGAAAGCATGAAAATGTTATGTTGTGGTACACACTCAGTTCCCACAGGCCTCTCTCTGGGTGTATATGGCTTTCTCCATCACTGAACAATTAGAGCTGGTTTGAGTAATCTCATTTAAACACACTAATTCTTAGCACCATATCATACTTTTGCTATGTTAGAGTACAGAAATTTTCAAATTTTTAATTTTCAATGAAAAGACAGAAATATTAAAAATATTTTTAATAGACACATTTTCAAAAGCCACTGAAATAAAGTGGCAAAGTCATAATTTGAACTCAGGTCCTTTGATCCTAAATCCAAACCTAATTCTTCTATAGTACAGTACCTCTCACAAAATGCAAAATCTTCATTCAAGATAGTGAATGCATAGATGAATTAAAACACATTTATTGAATATTATCTATGTCTAAAACATTTTGTTATGCACTTGGGTTACAAAGAGAATAGCAAGACTGACTCTGAATCCCAAGAAGTTAACATTCTAATAGGAACAGACAATATTTACAAGAGGTTTCACGCGCAAGGTAGTTGGAAATGCCTATCTTTGGGATAATGTCAAAGCAAAAGACATATGTGAGTTTTATTATTATTTGATAAAACTATATTTGTTTCTAACAATGGACTCACTGCTCATCAGTGCCAGGGACTTTGGTAAGAACTTTCTTTACATTTTCTTCATTAGTTGTGGCCAAGAAGATGTAGTTATAGCACCAGCAAAGTCAATTTCTGGTTAAAACTCCACCAACATTTCAACCTGATGAATGGCTATGGTGACTAATCTGAATGAAAATATTACTATTATTGGGGAGCTTTGACTTCCCTCTTTATAAGTTATAGTTGGTTGGCAATGTGTATTAGTGGCCACAAAAATGAGGGAAGTTGCAACAAAAGGTTTGACAATTGTCAATGCTATAAAATTATCCATGCATATAACTGGTAAATAAAAAGCCTAAATTTTTTTTTTTTTAAAAAGTGACTTGCCCAGGATCACACAGTCAGAAAATGTTAAATATCTGAAGCTAAATTTAAAGTCAGCTCTTACTGACTCCTGTCATATTCCAGTGTGTCATCTAACTGCTCCCTAATAATAGAAGTTGTAATAGCAACAGTAATAGCAGTTTTAATGATGCTAAATTTCTTGTGTTTTCACCTCTTTTAGTCTTCAAATTCAGCACATGGCATCATATGAGGAATTTAAGTACCATAATTTTAATTTTCTACTTCTATAATACCTTTATTATAAATAAGATTATGGTTAAGATGTCTGGTTTTAATAATATATATATATATATATATATATATATATATATAATTTGTATATATTTATACAAAAGAAAATATTGCAGACTTCATCAAAGCAAAACTGAGGAGTGCTTTTCCCCCTACTTCTATTAAATCATGAAGGAAACTTGCAACTCTTTTATCAACTAATCTAAGGGACTTCTTCTTTGATTACTTATCCTAATCCAGATTTTGACACATAAGGTTCAAAAAGAACTAAGAATAATTAAACAGAAGACTTATACCATATCATTAAGCAGTAATTACCCTGCTGGGAGTGAATTGGTGCTTAGAAGATCATCATGATCCATCAGATTTCCCTTCCAAGCTTTCTGTTAATCCTTAAATTGTCTGCCACCAGCCCTAACCCAGTTGTTTCTCGTTCAGGGAAATTATAACACATTCAACAACTATTTATTATGTACTTCTCATATAGAAAGCACAGTGTTCTACCTCAAGGTTATAACAATAAAACAAAGGTTCCTACCCTCAAGGTCCTTCTATTCTCCTCTAAGGGAGAGAAAATGACAAATACTAAGAGAAGGGGAAGAAGCACTTATTAATCACCAGTTTGGTAACAGATACTGTACTAAGTGCTTCACAAATATTATATCATTTGATCAATAAGACAATCCCATTTTTATTTTTATTTTGTAATTAAGGAACTTCAGGCATAGAGTGATAATGAGTGACTTGCATAGGGTCACATAACTAGTGAGTTTCTGAGACTGAATTTGAACTCAAATCTTTTTCATACTTTCTGTGTCTTCTACTTGTTCGACTATATGGCCATACTATAGAAAATGATTGTGAGTGAGGGAAAGCATAAAAGAGAGAACAGCTCAATACTTGAAGGTGAACATACAGAGGTGAAATGAAACCTGGTACAAATGGTGAACAGAGAGATCTCACATAAGGGACTAATATTTAAAAGCCAAAGTTGAAAATCGATGGGCTTTTTGAGACAATAGAACACAACAATTGTAATAATCTCTTGTATTATTTAGAATATTCATTAATTTCAATAATTAAAGTCTTCTTTTATTATTATTCAATTTTACTTAACATGATAAAATGCCTATTACATGTGAGGCAATTAAGAAATGCTTTTTGATTGACTAACAGAAAATTTATGGAAAATGAGTTGAATATCATTTCTTTGGTTCTGGAATTATTAAGATTGAAGCAAAGAGAAATACATGCTACAATTAACAAAAATAAACTTTTTCTTTCCCATTACCTTACTTAAGTCTTCTCTGGCACAAATTCCTTTTCATAGTGATTAGGTACAGATGAGTTGTCAGTGTCTAGGAATGTGACAATTACATTCTACATTATCCATTTTTATATTTCATCCATCATTGTGTATATAACATTCAAGAGGCATAAAAAACTTCGTTGATAACAGAATACCATTATTTAAAAATATTTTCAAAATTTTGAAATTGTTGATTTTTTTAGTTAGTAATTCTCCTAAAAATCTCATTATTAAAATATGGAGAATTGAGTCAAATTTATAAAAATACAAGTGATTCCCCAATTAAAAAATAGTCAAAGAATATGAATAAAGCAATTTTCAGATGAAGAAATTAAAACCATTTCTAGTCATATGAAAATGCGCTAAATCACTATATTAGACAAATGCAAATTAAGACAATTATGTGATACCACTTCATACCTCTAAATATTGAGGTTACAGGAAAAATAATGATGAATGTCAGAGGGGATGTGGGAAATTGGGAAACTAATGAATTGCTGGTGGAGTTTTAAAGTGATCCAACCATTTCAGAGAGCAATTTGGATCTTTGTCCAAAGAGCTATAAGTATGCATAATCATTGTTACAGCAATGTCTCTACTGGATCTGTATCCCAGAGAGATCATAAAAAGAATGAAAAACATGTGCAGAAATGTTTGTAGCAGACATTTTTGGAGTGGCAAGGAACTGGAAATTGAATAGATGCTCATCAGTTGGGGGATAGCTCAATAAACTATGGCATATGAAAGTAATGGAATATAATTGTTTTATAAGCATTTATCAGAAGCCTGATTTTGGAAAATCCTAGAAAAGTTTGCATGAATTGATTCTGAGTGAAATAAGCAGATCCAGAGAACATATTACATAGTAACAGCAGGATTATTTGATGATCAATTTTGATGAACTTGGCTCTTTTCAACAATAAAGTGATTCAAAGTAATTCCAATAAACTGGTAATAGAAGGTGCCATCACATGCAGAGAGAACTGTGAAGATTGAATATGGACCAAAACATATTATTTTTATCTTTTTTGTTGTTTGTTTCCTTTCTTTTGTTTTTTACCCTCTTTTAATGTGATTTTTTCTTATGTAGCATGATGGAGATGGAAATATGTTTGAAAAAATTGCATATTTAACATATCAGATTCCTTATTGTCTTGGAGGTATGGGAGGGTAAGAAGAGGAAGAAAATATAGGAACACAAAATTTTGGAAAAATGAATGATGAAAACTATTGTTACATGTATTTCCAAAACAAAATACTATTTTTCTTCTTTATTTTTAATTTTTCTGGTTATACATGTTATATTAACTTTTTAAAATACCATAAAAAGACTTGCTACATTTGTTACATTTGTGAGTCCTTTCCCCTCCTTTATAATTTCCTTGGGATACAGACCTTTTGTAGTTGTACTATATTTTTCACAATTAGTCTACTGATCCACTGGCTTCAGAATCAGGACAGCAGTCAATGTTGCTGTATTATGTTGAAGAGCATTCCAGTAGTTTTCCCCACTGTGCAGAAGCCACTCCAAACTGAGGTCCTGCACTTGGTTCCCCATCCCCCCACTCACCTTGTACCCAATCGAAACAGACCTTTTTTTCTGAATTTCTTCCAAAATATCTTCTTCTGGAAATATGTTACACTCCAAATATTTATGTGTTCTGTCACTCCAAAACCAGTTCATAGGCTTGTTCTGGTGTTGATCTGAGGAAAGTCAGGAAGAGCTTAGGCAAAAACCGGTCAATTCTATACTATCTTGGCTTCCCCCTCCACACACACATTTTTTTGATGTCTTTGGGATATAGACCTAGCAGGGGTAACCTGAATAATAGTGTATGCCCAGTTTTATAGTCCTTGTTTGGCTCAGTTTACTACTCCACCAAAAGTACATCTGAATCCCAATTTTCCCACATGTAACTTTTCATCATAATAACCACTGTGATAAGTGTGTTTCAGAGTTGTTTCTCTGAACAATAGTTATTTGGAGCATTTTTTTTTTCATATGACTAGATAATTTTGATTTTTTTGGGGGGGTCAGACAATTATTTATTCATTTTCTTGGAACATTTATCAATTGGGAAATGACTTATATTTTCATAAATTTGACTCATTCTTTATATACTTCAGAAGTGAGACCTTTATCAGATATATTTGTTGCAAAAATGTTTTCCCAGTTTTCTGTTTTCCTTGTAATTTTGATTACATTGGTTTTGTTTGTGTGAAATCTTTTTAATTTTATATAATTAAAATATTCTATTTTACATGTTATAATGCTCACTATAATTTCTTTGCTCTTAAATTCTACCCTTGTTCACAAACCAGACATGTACTGTACCATGTTTTCTTAATTTACTTATGGTATCATTTTTTATGTGTAAATTGCATACCCATTTTGCCTTTTTCTTAATATACAGTGTTAGATGTTGATCAATGCCTAATTTCTGCCATACTGTTTTCTAGTTTTTCCAGCAGGTTTTGTGAAATAATGAATTTTTGTCCAAAAACACGGATCTTTGTGTTTGTAAAAGTTTATCATATACTAGATTAATATAGTCATTTACTATAATGGAATTTGTACCTTAGTTCCTAACCAATATCAAATAATTTTTATTACTACCACTTTGCAATAAAATTTGAGATCTGGTATGGCTAAACCATCTTCTTTCACATTTTTCCTCTTGATTCTCTTGATATCCTTGAGCTGTTGTCTAACCACATGAATTTATTTATTTTTCTAAATCTATAATGTTTTGATAGTTCTTTTAATATAACGCTAAAATAATTTAGATATAATTGTCATTTTTTATTATGTTTGTTCAGCCTAAATGTCATTTATTTCAACTTGTTCATCCATTCCCCAATTGATGGTCATGTACTTATTTGTTGGGAGCTGCAATCGCTAAGCTGATTGGCAAAGCCCAGCACTGAGATCAAATGTGTACAACACTCAAGCAGGAACAACATTTCCTTCTATGATTCTCATTAATGTACTATTATCTCCTATATTATTTATAATTGGCTTGATTACAGCACTAAACATTATCTAAAACAATCTGGTGACAAGGGGAATTTGGGCAAGTTAACTAGAAATAATTCCACATGCATATTCTGTCCTAATAAAATTAATCTCTCACTGAGATAAATGATGGATGCATTCCAAAAGTATGAAGTGTTCCTGGTAGAGGATTACCTAGTTAAAGTACAACAGGGGCTCCAATACTATATGCAGGAATTTATTGAACACCATTGTTTCTATAGGAGAGAATCCAAAGGTCTAAGCCACAGTGGTGTTTATTAACTTGGGCTCAAAAAAGATCAGTTTGCCTAGAAGTCAGTAGATGGTTAAAACGCAGTTGAAATTGCCCTAAATGCCTATGTACACAATTCCAAATCAGGGAAATAGAGGAATCAAACAGTCCATAGAATTGACAAAGAAGACATAAGTAAATTAACAAAATTCACTGAAATTTAACCTTGTATAAATTTACCTTTCATTATTAGCTTTGCATAATATAATCAATAATTAACATTTAACCATAAAAAACTTACTCAAAAAATATCAAATGTAGTAACATAAAAAGGTCTATAAGTCAGACACATGTTTGAAGACCATGTTGACCTAAAGAAATGTATATGATCATGAATTCATGATCATGAAAGAGTATAAAAATAAAACTTGAAGGAGCCTTCCATCAGTTCCTCACTCAAAGTACCCCACAATTCCTGTCTTCCTTTGACATCAACCCTATTCCTACTGTTCAGCTCCCTGGACCCCCTTGCAGACTCTAGATCCCTGCACTCATTTTTCATTTCTTTACTACCACAAAAGAGATGCTACAAATATCTTTGCACATGTGGGTCCTTTTCCCTTTTTCATGATTTCCTTGGGATACAGACCAAGTAATGGTACTTGTAGGTCAAAGAGTGTGTATAGTTTTAAAGCCTTTTGGACATAAATCCAAATTGGTCTCCAAAATGGTTGAATCATTTCACAACTTTACCAGCAATGCATTACTATTCAAGTTTTCCCACATCATCTCCAACATTTATCATTATCTTTTCCTGTCATTTAAGTCAATCTGAGAAGTATGAGGTAGTACCTCAGAGTTGTTTAATTTCCATTTCTCTGATCAATAGTGATTTAGAGCATTTTTTTCATATAACTATAGATGGCTTATGAAAATTGCCTGTTCATATTCTTTGACAATTTATCAATTGGAGAATGACTTGTATTCTTATACATTTAACACAGTTCTTTATATATTTTAGAAATGATAACTCTATTAGAAACACTGGATGTAAAGATTTCTTTCCCAGCTTTGTTCCTCCCTTTTAATCTTGTTTCTGTTAGTTTTGTTTGTGCAAATCAATTTTAATTTAATGTAATCAAAATTGCCCATTTTGCCTGTCATAATTCTCTCTAGTTCTTTGATTGTAAATTTTTCTCTTCTCAAAATATCTGATAGGTAAATTAAAGTATTTTACTTTTGATAACTGCATTTCCCAATCTACCTTTCCTTTTATCAGTCCCTTCTCTGTTGGAATCCTTACTAACTGCTAAGTAATTAGAGTTGATCTAATCTTACAAGAAGTTGTTTTGGCCAGAACCTGAAACAAGGTACTAAGTAGAACTAATCAAGACAAGGCTTGTGTTCCCATCTTTACTCATTGGACTCCACAAGTATGCCAGCTTCACAAAGTACACTTTCTACACCACACCTTAAAGCTCTTTGGGCCAGAGAGCACTATGGGAGAAAACCCATAATCCCATTCTCTCAGAAGGTTCACATATAAGGCGAGACAGCCATTCCAGAATACATTTTTTCCTCTTGGCTGGCTGATCGCGCTAGACTCGAGAGAAACGACTCTGCTGCAAGAACACTTTTGACGGACTTCAGTGGAGCTACGCCAGAAGCCCTCTCTCCACGGCAAATTGGTGGCTGGGCTCCCCAGAAGGAGATAAGAGAGACCTTCCATCTCTGTTGGAGGCAGAAGAAGGCAGAGGCAGAGGCTGAAGGACAGAACCTTTGGATTTGGAGACATCCGAAGGGCTCTAAGCCTCTAAACCGGCTGTCCTCTGAGAACAAACTCCAACATTTGAACTCTTAACACTTCTCCTTTGTCTATTATGCTCATCTCTCTTTACTTCCTTATATATTAAGATCAGATTCTATAATTAAATGTTCATGTTAATCTCTCTTTAAGCCAGTTTTGACAAGAGTAATGTTTAAACTTTGTCTGCCAAACTTCTATTTCCTCCTCCATTTTATTGGCTCTGTCATTCCTGTTTTATGTGTGATAATTTATTTCAATCAGTCTCTCTTTGTCTTTTTCCCAAGCAATTTTCTTTCTTGACCCTTTTATAATTTTTGTGGATGTATATATAAAATATGGTTTTCCAAACATCCAATAATTCTTCTATTATGTCTCCCATACCTGCACTCAATCGAATATTGTTTTATTGAACAAAGGTTTTGCACCTTAAAAGGATGAAGCATTTCTTATAAATTGGGTAATATAATGGGCTTTGCCTTCAAATCGATTTATTTTGTAAGTCTAGGTTTCAAATTGTTCTTTAAATCTGAGACTCTCTTATTCATATCAGTTATTAAAGTTCCAGTTACCTTCAGAGTAAATAATTATTTTTAGCCATGTCATTAGACAGGTACACTATATGGATGCTTGATTTTTCTTTCAAAAGATTCTTTGTTAAATGCTTTGTTAAAATGCTCATTTGATGAGCAAAATTTTGTAATAACGTTTCTTTTCCTATTCCTTGGCATATTAAGGTGTGTCTCCAATTAACTAATCATTTGATCATCCAAGCAATAAGCATTTATCAAGCTACTGCTATATACTAGAAACCAAGAATATAAAGATGAAAAAAAATGAATATTAAAAACTCCCTCTAAGATTTTATATTCTAATTGAGAGAAGCAAAATATATATAAATATACATAGAATAGGCATGTTTTAATTCTCTAGAAGAAAGGTAAATGAGGAAATGCAGGAGATTTCTGAGGAATGAGATGAGGAGGAAGGGATAAAAGGAAGGATCCTCTTAGTGACTATTTTCAATACATAAATTGTATGCATATATTTGTATATGCATATATATATATATGTATAGATAGATAAATATGTATGTTCATATCTACACATCTATATCTATTGGGTATATGTGTATCTATATCTAGTTAGCTAAAGCTTTTGTAAACTAAGATTTTTGTCACATATTTTGTACAAGAAACATATAGTACAAAAATTACAAAATGATTACATTGGAGACACTAAAGAATGATGTGAATAGAAGAGGCTTAGATCTAAAGTAAAATTTGGGTTTCATATTTGAAATCTTCCCAGCTTTGTGAAATATCTCTGAGCTAGTACTTCATTAATTTGGCTTCTGGAACATAGAAGCCACTGAGATATGTCCCTAGAAATGTGTGATTAATTTTCTTTTAAATCATTATAGTTAACAGTTTTTATGGAAAGCCACATTTTACACCTTAAAAGGATGAAGCATTTCTTATAAATTGGGTAATATAATGGGCTTTGCCTTCAAATGGATTTATTTTGTAAGTCTAGGTTTCAAATTGTTCTTTAAATTTGAGACTCTCTTATTCATATCAGTTATTAAAGTTCCAGTTACCTTAAGAGTAAATAAATTTTTTTTAGCCATATCACTTCCAGAACATCATTTAGAGATAGAGGATGTCTTCTTATCAAACGTAAAAGTGTCAACAAAAATGAATTGTCAACAATATTGGAATTAGAATTAGTGCAATTGGGCTCAAAAAATCTTATTTTATATATATACATATATATATATGTATATATATACATATATATATACACACACACACACACACACACACATACACACACACACACACACACACACACACACACACATATATATATATATTATATATATATATAATGTATTATATTATATATAGGGGCTGCAATATGCTTTGGTAAAAGGGAATATTACCTTTAACCTTTCATAATGTTCTCTAATTCTTTTTTGGTTAAAAATTCTTCCCTTCTCCAAAGAACTGATAGGTAAATTAAAGTATTTTACTTTTGATAATGAGAAAAGCAACATTAATACTAAAATGTTTTTTTTTTAATACAAGATGGCAGAGTAAAATCAGGAAACTGAGCTCTTTAAATTTCCCTCAAAAATCACTAGCAAGGCTAATAGAATGCTAGAAAACCTAGATATGATAGACCTCTGGAGAAAATTAAATAGGAACAGAAAGGAATGTACCTTTTTTTCTTTGGTGATACATAGCATTTACATAAAAATTAACCATGTAATAGGGTATAATACCCTCACTATCAAATATGAAAGGTAGAATTAGTAAATACTTCCTTTTCAGAACACAATATGGTAAAAATTACATTAAATAAAGGGTGAGGGAAAAACAATTGAAAATTAAACAACCTAATTCTAAGGAACGAGTGGGTCAAACAACAAATCACAGAAACAATCCATCATTTCATCCAAGGGAATACCAACAATAAGACAATATACTAAAACCTATGGGATGCAGTCAAAGCAGTTCTTAGGGGAAATTTTATATCTCTAAATAGCTACATGAATAAAATAGAGGAGATCAATGAATTAGACATTCAATTAAAAAAGCTAGATAAAGAACAGATTAAAAACCTCCAATTAAATACCATCTTAGAAATTCTGAAACTCAAAGGAGAGATAATTAAACTAAAAAGAAAATAATTGAACTAATAAATAAAACTAAGAATTGTTTTTAAGAAAAAAACCAACAAAATAGGTGAAACTTTGGTTAATTTGATCAGTAAAAGGAAAGAATAAAAAACAAATCAGTAGCAATGAAAATGAAAAGGGTGAACTTACCACCAATGATAAAGAAATTAAAACCATGATTAGGAGCTGTTTTGCCCAACTGTATGGCAGCAAGTCTGACAATCTAACCAAAATGGATGAAAATTTACAAAAATATAAATTGCCCAAGTTAAAAGAAGAGGAAATAAATTATTTAAATAGTCCCATTTTAGAAAAAAAAAAGAACAAGTCATTAATTAACCCTCTAAGAAAAAAAAAATTTCCAGAACCAGTTATATTCAGAAGTGAATTTTACCAAACAATTAAAGAACAACTAACTGCAGTGCTATTCAAACTACTTGGAAAAATAGGTAAAGAAGGAGTCCTAACAAATTTCTTCTATGACACAATTTTTAAAATATGGCACTAATATCTTAAACATGAAAGATCAAAAAAGAGAAAATTACAGACCAATCTTCCCAATAAATATTGATACACAATTTTAAAATAAAATATCATAAAGTGATAATAGGAACTTATCAGCAAAATAACACACTATGACCAAATATGATTTATACCAAGAATGAAGGGCTTGTTCAATATCAGGAAAACTATTACCATATTGACCACATCAATAAGAAAACCAACAGAAATCATAATCTCAATAGATGTAGAAATTTTTTTTGACAAAATACCACACCTATATCTATTAAAAAAGATCAGATTAAATGAAAAAAATTAATATCTATAATAAAGTTCGATTAAAAATACTAAAAAATAAAAAGTATAGAAATAAAAGCAGCTTTTCTTAAAATAATAAACAGTATTTTAAAACCTACCATATTTTTATTAGTAATGGAGAGAAGTTGGATGCATTCCCAATAAGGGAATCAGGGGTGAAACAAGGATGCCATAATAATCACTGTTATTCAACATTGTACTAGAAATATTGACTCGTTTAATAATAAAAAAAAAGAAATTAAAGGAATTATAGTTGGTAATGAGAAAATAAAACTATCACTCTTTGCTGGTGATATGATAATAAACTTAGAGAATCCTAGAACATCATCCAAAAACCTACTGGAAACAATGGAAGTTTTATCCAAGTTGCAGGATATAAAATAAACCCCCAACAATCATCAGTATTTCTGATATATTTCTATATATCTATATTTCTATATTACTGACAAACCTGATCATCAAGAGATAGAAAGAGAAATTCCATTTAAAATCATTATTGACAGAATAAAATACTTGGAGTTCTACCTGTCAAGATAAACTAAAAAATTATATGAACACAATTACAAAACACTTTTCAAGAATTGGAACAATATCAATCGCTCATTGCTAGGCTGAGTTAATGTAATAAAAATTCTGCCTAAATTGGTCTTATTCATATCAATCAAACTACCAAACATTATTTTATAGAACTGGGAAACATAACAAAATTCATCTGAAAGAACAAAGGAGCAATAATATCAAGGAAATTAATGAAAAAAATACAAGAGGTGGTGGCTTAGTAGTACCAAACCTAAAACTATAATGGAAACCAGCAGTCATCAAAACCATTTGGTAAGAAATGACTAAGAAAAAGAGTGGTAGTTTAGTTGAATAGATTAGATACACATGATACAATAAGCAAGGTCTATAGTAATTTAGTATTTGATAAACCCCCAAACTCCATCTTCTAGAATAAGAACTCAATATTTAGCAAAAATTGCTAGGAAAGCTGGAAAATATTATTTCAGAAACTTGGCACAGACATACATCTTATATCCCAAACAAAAATAAGGTCAAAATGAGTACATGATTTGGGCCTAAAGAATGACACCATAAACAAATTAGGAGAACAAAGAATAATTTACCAATCAGATCTCTGGAGAAGGGAGAGATTTATGATCAAAGAAAAGTAGGGAAAATTATGAAAAGCAAAATGGACAACTTTGATTATATTAAATTTAAAAAAATTTGCACAAACAAAATAAACAGAAACAAAATACAAAATTATTAAAAATTTCTATTGCCAGTATTCTTGATAAAGGTGTCATTTCTAAAATATATAAAGAACCATGTCAAAATTACAAGAATACAAGATTTATTTTTTAATAAATGGTCAAAGAATATGAACAGGCAATTTTCAGATGATGAAATTAGAGGCATCTATAGTTAGGTGGAAAAAATGTCCTAAACAATAGCTATTAGAGAAATGGAAATTAAAACAACTGTGAGATACTACCACACACTTCTCAGATTGACTATGATGACAGGAAAAGGTAATAATAAATGTTGGAGGGGATGTGGAGAGCAATTTGGAACTATGCTCAAACGGTTTTAAAACTATGCATACCATTTGATTCAGCAGATGCATTACTTAGTTTGTATCTCAAAAAAATCATAAAAGTGGGAAAAGGATGCACATGTGAAAGATGTAGCAGCTCTTTTTGTGATAGCAAAAATTAAGAAAATCAATAGATGCCCATTAATTGGAGAGCAGCTGAACAAGTTGTGATATATGAAAACAATGAAATGGTATTTTATAAAATATGATAAACAAATTGGTTTTAGAAAGACCTGCAGTGGGGTGGAGGTAAGATGGCAGAGAAGACACATGTGTCATTGTAATCTCCTCTCCTACCCTCACTACTAATTATCAAATTCAGCCTCAGAAATAGTGCTTGACTGGTGAAATCCACAAATACTGGGAGTACAACTGATTACCAGCCAAAGATAATCTGGAAGATGGCCAAAAAAGGTGTGTCCTGTTGGGGGGATGGTGGGGAGGCAAGAGCAGACAGGAAGGGAGAATGAAGAGGCTAGCTCATTGAGTGAACAGGGGTGGGGAGGTCTCTGCAGGTGAAGATTTTGCAGGGAGGACTCTACCACAGGTTGGGTGCTCTGCTTTGGTTGCAAAGCAGTAGAACAGCAGAGAAGTTACACAAACGCCAAAGGTAGAATGTACTCCAAAAAATGCCAGAATCTAACAGGATCTGGCTACACCCATCCAGCACTGGAAGTGACTCAGCACAGACCAGAGCACAGCTGTGCAGCCACATTCTAAAGCACAGGGCTTTTGTCTGGGGCAGTCACACTTCTGATCATGGGGAGGACTCTGCCTGAGGTAGCCACAAATCTGCGTGAGGTTTGGGGTGGGGGGGAGAAGGAGGAGGTTTTGCTTTGGGTAATAAAACTTCCACAGCATGGCTACTGGCTTCCCAGGGCAGAAATATTTCCAATGCAGAGGTCTTCCCAGGGCAGTGTCACTTCTGCTGTGTGGGGCTTTTCCCAGGGCACTTCGACAGCTTGGCTGCTCTTAGCAGCCCATTTGCAGGACAGCTACTGTCCATATATCTATCCCTGCTCTGCAGAAGAAGCTGGTAATCCCCTTTCCCTGAAAGCAGACCCCAAGGGATTTTACAAAATGAGTAAAAAAGCCAAGTATATGCTAACCATCAATAGCCTCTATACAGAAAGAGAGCAGGTTTTCAACCCTCAGGAGACAAATAGCAGACAGTCTCCAGACAAAACCCCAAAGGGGGATGTAATCTGGTCCCTATCACACAAGGCTCTTAAAAGATCTTAAAAGAGAGCTAGAATAAAAAAGGGGAAAGGAAAGAAAAGATCTGCAAGAGAGGACAGAAAAGGCATATAAATCATTTAAAGAAAAATTTGATAAAGTAGAAAAAGACAACAAATCCCTGAAATGTGAGTTGGAAAATGTTAAGAACTCCCAGAGAAACAGAATTTGTGATTTGTTTTTGTTTTTTTTTTTTTTTAATTTTTTATTTAATAATTACATTATATTGACACTCATTTCTGTTCCGATTTTTTTTCCCCTCCCTCCCTCCACCCCCTCCCCCAGATGGCAAGCAGTCCTTTATATGTTGGATATGTTGCAGTATATCCTAGATACAATATATGTTTGCAGAACCGAACAGTTCTCTTGTTGCGTAGGGAGAATTGGATTCAGAAGGTATAAATAACCCGGGAAGAAAAACAAAAATGCAGATAGTTCACTTTCGTTTCCCAGTGTTCTTTCTTTGGGTGTAGCTGCTTTTCTCCGTCATTTATCAATTGAAACTCAGGTCTCTTTGTCAAAGAAATCCCCTTCCATCAAAATATGTCCTCATACAATATCGTTGTCGAAGTGTATAATGATCTCCTGGTTCTGCTCATTTCACTTAGCATCAGTTCATGTAGGTCTCTCCAAGCCTCTCTGTATTCATCCTGCTGGTCATTTCTTACAGAACAATAATATTCCATAACATTCATATACCACAATTTACCCAGCCATTCTCCAATTGATGGGCATCCATTCATTTTCCAGTTTCTAGCCACTACAAACAGGGCTGCTACAAACATTTTGGCACATACAGGTCCCTTTCCCTTCTTTAGTATTTCTTTGGGATATAAGCCCAATAGAAACACTGCTGGATCAAAGGATATGCACATTTTGATAATTTTTTGGGCATAATTCCAGATTGCTCTCCAGAATGGTTGGATTCGTTCACAACTCCACCAACAATGCATTAGTGTCCCAGTTTTCCCGCATCCCCTCCAACATTCATCATTATTTTTTCCTGTCATCTTAGCCAATCTGACAGGTGTGTAGTGGTATCTCAGAGTTGTCTTAATTTGCATTTCTCTGATCAATAATGATTTGGAACACTCTTTCATATGAGTGGTAATAGTTTCAATCTCATCCTCTGAAAATTGTCTGTTCATATCCTTTGACCATTTATCAATTGGAGAATGGCTTGATTTCTTATAAATTTGAGTCAGTTCTCTATATATTTTGGAAATGAGGCCTTTATCAGAACCTTTAACTGTGAAAATGTTTTCCCAGTTTGTTGCTTCCCTTCTAATCTTGTTTGCATTAGTTTTATTTGTACAAAGGCTTTTTAATTTGATGTAATCGAAATTTTCTATTCTGTGATCAGTAATGGTCTCTAGTTCATCTTTGGTCACAAATTTCTTTCTCCTCCACAAGTCTGAGAGATAAACTATTCTATGTTCCTCTAATTTATTTATAATCTCGTTCTTTATGCCTAGGTCATAGACCCATTTTGATCTTATCTTGGTATATGGTGTTAAGTGTGGGTCCATGCCTAATTTCTGCCATACTAATTTCCAGTTATCCCAGCAGTTTTTATCAAATAATGAATTCTTTTCCCAGAAGTTAGGGGCTTTGGGTTTGTCAAACACTAGATTGCTATAATTGACTATTCTGTCTTGTGAGCCTAGCCTTTTCCACTGATCCACTAATCTATTTCTTAGCCAATACCAAATGGTTTTGGTGACTGCTGCTTTATAATATAATTTTAGATCAGGTACAGCTAGGCCACCTTCATTTGATTTTTTTTTCATTAATTCCCTTGAGATTCTCGACTTTTTATTGTTCCATATGAATTTTGTTGTTATTTTTTCTAGATCAATAAAATATTTTCTTGGAAGTCTGATTGGTATAGCACTAAATAAATAGATTAGTTTAGGGAGTATTGTCATCTTTATTATGTTCGCTCGGCCGATCCAAGAGCACTTAATATTTTTCCAATTATTTAAGTCTGACTTTATTTGTGTGGAGACTTTTTTATAATTTTGCTCATATAATTCCTGACTTTCCTTTGGTAGATAGATTCCCAAATATTTTATGGTATCCACAGTTATTCTGAATGGAATTTCTCTTTGTATCTCTTGCTGTTGGGTTTTGTTGGTGATGTATAAAAATGCTGAGGATTTATGGGGATTTATTTTGTAGCCAGCTACTTTGCTAAAATTATGAATTATTTCCAATAGCTTTTTGGTAGAATCTCTGGGGTTCTCTAGGTATACCATCATATCATCTGCAAAGAGTGATAGTTTGGTTTCCTCATTGCCTACTCTAATTCCTTTTATATCTTTCTCGACTCTTATTGCCGAGGCTAGTGTTTCTAATACGATATTAAATAATAATGGTGATAGTGGGCAACCTTGCTTCACTCCAGATCTTACTGGGAAAGGTTCCAGTTTTTCCCCATTGCATATGATGCTTACTGATGGTTTTAAATATATGCTCCTGACTATTTTAAGGAAAAGCCCATTTATTCCTATGCTCTCAAGTGTTTTTATTAGGAATGGATGTTGGATTTTATCAAATGCTTTTTCTGCATCTATTGAGATGATCATGTGGTTTTTGTTTGTTTGGTTATTGATATAGTCAATTATGTTAATAGTTTTCCTAATATTGAACCAGCCCTGCATTCCTGGTATAAATCCTACTTGGTCATAGTGTATTATCCTGGTGACAATTTTCTGTAATCTTTTTGCTAATATTTTATTTAAGATTTTAGCATCAATATTCATTAGGGAGATTGGTCTATAATTTTCTTTCTCTGTTTTCAGCCTACCTGGTTTAGGTATCAGTACCATATCTGTGTCATAAAAGGAGTTTGGTAGGACTCCTTCAATCCCTATTTTTTTAAATAGTTTATATAACATTGGAGTTAATTGTTCTTTAAATGTTTGGTAGAATTCACATGTAAATCCATCTGGTCCTGGGGATTTTTTCTTAGGGAGTTGATTGATAGTTTGTTCTATTTCTTTTTCTGAGATGGGACTGTTTAGGATATTTACTTCTTCCTCTGTTAGTTTGGGCAAGCTGTATTTTTGGAGGTATTTTTCTATTTCATTTAAGTTGTCGAATTTATTGGCATAAAGTTGGGCAAAGTAACTCCTAATTATTGCTCTAATTTCCTCTTCGTTAGTGGTGAGTTCTCCCTTTTCATTTTTAAGACTAACAATTTGATTTTCCTCTTTCCTTTTTTTAATCAGATTTACTAAGGGTTTGTCTATTTTGTTGGTTTTTTCATAGAACCAACTCTTAGTTTTATTAATCAATTCAATAGTTTTTTTTACTTTCAATTTTATTGATCTCACCTTTTACTTTTAGAATTTCAAGTTTAGTGTTTGACTGGGGGTTTTTAATTTGTTCCTTTTCTAGCATTTTTAATTGCAAACCCAATTCATTGACCTTCTCTTTCTCTATTTTATACAAATAGGCCTCTAGAGATATGAAATTTCCCCTTATTACCGCTTTGGCTGCATCCCATACATTTTGGTATGATGTCTCATTATTATCGTTTTCTTGGGTGAAGTTATTAATTATGTCTATGATTTGCTGTTTTACCCAATCATTCTTTAGTATGAGATTATTTAGTTTCCAATTATTTTTTGGTCTACTTCCCCCTGCTTTTTTGTTGAATGTAATTTTCATTGCATCGTGGTCTGAAAAGGATGCATTTACTATTTCTGCCTTACTACATTTGAGTTTGAGGTTTTTATGTCCTAATATATGGTCAATTTTTGTATAGGTTCCATGAACTGCTGAAAAGAAAGTGTATTCCTTTCTGTCTCCATTACATTTTCTCCAGAGATCTATCATATCTAGCTTTTCTAGTATTCTGTTTACCTCTTTGACTTCTTTCTTATTTATTTTCTGGTTTGATTTATCTAATTCTGAGAGTGCAAGGTTAAGATCTCCCACTATTATAGTTTTACTGTCTATTTCTTCTTGCAGCTCTCTTAGTTTCTCTTTTAAGAATTTAGATGCCCCACTTGGTGCATATATGTTTAATATAGATAGTGCTTCATTATCCATGCTACCCTTTAGCAAGATATAGTGTCCTTCCTTATCTCTTTTAATTAGGTCAATTTTTGCTTTAGCTTGATCTGAGATCAGGATGGCTACCCCTGCTTTTTTGACTTCACCTGAAGCATAGTAGATTTTGCTCCAACCTTTTACCTTTAACCTGCATGTATCTCCCCGCTTCAGGTGTGTTTCCTGTAAACAACATATTGTAGGATTCTGGCTTTTAATCCATTCTGCTAACCGCTTCCTCTTTATGGGGGAGTTTACCCCGTTCACGTTTATGGTTAGAATGACCAATTCTGTATTACTTGCCATCTTGTTAACTCCGGTTTATGCTTTCCTCCCTTCTTTCCCCTTTCCCCCCTTCCAAGTATTAAGCTTGTGAGCACCCCTTGCTTCTCACAGTCCTCCCTTTTTAGTGTCCCTCCCCCCGCCTTAGAGTTCCTCCCCCTATCTTACCCCTTTCCCTCCCAGTTCCCGTATTCCCTTCCGCTTAGCTTATTCCTTCCCTTTCCACTTTTCCCTTCTCACTTTTCAATGAGATGGGAGAAGTTTCACCATAGATTGAATATGTCTTAAGATTTTTCACTTAAAGCCAATTCTGAAGGCAGTAAGATACCCACTATATTCATCCCCCTCCATTCTTTCTCTCAGATATAATAGTTTTCCTATGCCTCTTCATGAGATGTACTACCCCCACTTTACCCTTTTTCTGGTACAATGTCCTTTCCACATCAATTTCTAGAACAAGGTATACATGTATTCTTTATACATCTATATAGTCAAAATATAGTTCCCAAGATTAATCTTTACCTTTTTAGATTTCTCTTGAGTTCTATATTTGTAGATCAAACTTTTTGTTAAGTTCTGGTTTTTTCATCAGAAATAGATGAAATTCGCTTACTTCGTTGAATGTCCATCTTCTTCCCTGGAAAAAGATGCTCATTCTCGCTGGGTAAGTTATTTTTGGTTGCATACCAAGTTCCTTAGCCTTTCGGAATATCATATTCCAGGCCCTTCGATCTTTTAATGTGGATGCTGCCAGATCCTGGGTGATCCTTATTGTGGCTCCTTGATACTTGAATTGGGTTTTTCTAGCCGCTTGCAATATTTTTTCTTTCATCTGAGGGTTCTGGCATTTGGCCACTATATTCCTTGGTGTTTTGATTTTAGGATCCCTTTCAGTGGGTGATCGATGAATCCTTTCAATGTTTATTTTTTCCTCTGTTCCTATGACTTCTGGGCAGTTCTCTTTGATAATTTCCTGGAAGACGGTGTCCAGGCTCTTTTTTTCATCATGTTTTTCTGGGAGTCCAATGATTCTCAGATTGTCTCTCCTGGATCTGTTTTCCAGGTCTGTTGTCTTCCCCAGAAGGTATTTCACATTTTTCTCCATTGTTTGATTTTTTTGGATTTGCTTGACTGATTCTTCTTGTCTCCTCGAGTCATTCAATTCCACTTGTTCAATTCTGATTTTCAGTGAAGTATTCTCTTCACTCACTTTTTTAAAATCTTTTTCTAATTGTCCAATTGCGTTCTTTTGTTCTGTGGAATTTTTTTCCATTTCGCCAATTTTGTTTTTTAGAGAGCTGTTTTCTGTTTCCAGTTCACTAATCCTATTTTTCAAGGATTTTACTTCTTTATCCACTCTCTCTTTAACTTTCTCCAGGCTCTTTTCCCATTTTTCTTCTAGCTCCCTTGTGAGAGCCTTTTTAATCACTTCTATGAGGTTCATCTGTGCTGAGGAACAGACGATCTCCTCCTTTGGGGAATCACCTGGGGACTGCCTGTTTTTAGTCTCCTCAGGATTTAGAGTCTGCTCTCTATCTGTGTAGAAGCTGTCAAGGGTTAAAGTCCTCTTCAGCTTCTTGCTCATTCTGTCTATTAATCAGAGACAAACTACCAAAGAAAAACAGAAAAAACTGGAGTCTTTCTTTGGGGGGGGGCTGGGTGTGTTATCGAGCTTCCTCTACAGACTGCAGGGGGCAGCAGTGAGGCACTAGCAGGACTGTGCTGCGCCTGCGCTCTGAGATCCCAGAGCGTGCTGAGTCACTGAGGGGGGGGAAGGGGGGGGCGGCCAGGTCCTGAGAGACTCCAGCTGTTTGCGGTTGTGTTCTTCAGCCCCGGTGTTTTTAGCTTCTCTGCTGGGCTGTTGACTTGCTGCAGGTTCCAAACCTGTAGCGAAGCTCTCCCCGCAGAGACGGCTACGATCACTCCCCACCCCCTCTCCAGTCTGCTCCCGTGCCCTCACTGCCGCTGCCCGCCGCCTGCGCCCGATCTAAAACCGCCCCAGCCCTCCAGTAAAGACAGACCTTTCTTGGCGGATCTCAAGGATGGCTTCTCTTGGTAACTATTTGTGGGTTTTTTTCAGTCAAGCATTGATTCAGAGGCTTGTAATGAAGTGGATAGTGAGAGAAAGCGCGGAGCTTATGCAACTGTGAGCCTCCTCTCCGCCATCTTAACCGGAAGTCCCAATTTGTGATTTGGGTAAGATAAAGAACCTCCAGGAAAGTAGGATTTGAGAACTGGAAAAGATAAAGAACTCCCAAGAAAGTAGGATTTGTGAATTGGAAAAAGAAAATCACTCAGTAAAAAAAAAATAGTGAAATGAAAAAAATTCCTTAGAACAAAGTAACTCATTTAAAAACTCAATTGGGGACTTCCGATTAAGATGGCAGAGAGGAGGCTCATAGCTGTGTAACCTCTGCATTTTCTCTCACTATCCATTTCATTACAAGCCTCTGACTTAATGCTTGATTAAAAAAAAAACCCACAAATAGTTACCAAGAGAAGCCATCCTTGAGATTCGCCAAGAAAGGTCTGTCTTTACTGGAGGGCTGGGATGGTTTTAGATCGGGCGCAGGCAGTGGACAGTGGCAGTGAGAGCACGGGAGCAGACTGGAGAGGGGGTGGGGAGTGATCGCAGCTGTCTCTGCGGGGAGAGCTTCGCTACAGGACTGGATACTTTTGCCCTGGCAGCAAGTCAACAGCCCAGCAGAGGAGATAAAAACACCAGGGGTGAAGAATACAACGCCAAACAGCTGGAGTCTCTCGGGACCTGGCCCCCACCCCTCCCCCCCCCCCCCCCCAGTGACTCAGCACTCTCTGGGATCTCAGAGAGCAGGCACAGCACAGTAGGGCTAGTG
Source organism: Antechinus flavipes (assembly GCF_016432865.1). Classification (NCBI taxonomy): domain Eukaryota; kingdom Metazoa; phylum Chordata; class Mammalia; order Dasyuromorphia; family Dasyuridae; genus Antechinus; species Antechinus flavipes. The sequence continues at coordinate 106,112,426 of NC_067399.1, read as the reverse complement.
CCTCACTGCTGCCCCCACAGACTGTAGAGGAAGCTCGGTAACACCACCCAGCCCCTCCCCCAAAGAAAGACTCCAGTTTTTTCTGTTTTTCTTTGCTAGTTTGTCTCTGATTATTAGACAGAATGAGCAAGAAACTGAAGAGGACTTTAACCCTTGACAGCTTCTATACAGATAGAGAGCAGACTCTAAATCCTGAGGAGACTAAAAACAGACAGTCCCCAGGTGAATCCCCAAAGGAGGAGATCATCTGTTCCTCAACACAGATGAATCTCATGCAGGAAATTAAAAAGGCTCTCACAAGGGAGCTAGAAGAAAAATGGGAAAAGGAGAGGAAGGCTTAGCAAAAGGAGAGGGAGGCTTGGCAAAAGAGCCTGGAGAAGTCATCCCACTCAGTTAAAGAGAGACTGGATAAAGAAATAAAATCCTTGAAAAATAGGATTGGTGAACTGGAAACAGAAAATAGCTCTCTAAAAAACAAAATTGGCAAAATGGAAAAAAATTCCATAGAACAAAAGAACTCAATGGGACAATTAGAAAAAGATTTTAAAAGAGTGAGTGAAGAAAATACTTCACTGAAAATCAGAATTGAACAATTGGAATTGAATGACTCGAGGAGACAAGAAGAATCAGTCAAGCAAATCCAAAAAAAATCAAACAATGGAAAAGAATGTGAAATACCTTCTGGGGAAGACAATAGACCTGGAAAACAGATCCAGGAGAGACAATCTGAGAATCATTGGACTCCCAGAAAAGCATGATGAAAAAAAGAGCCTGGACACTATTTTCCAGGAAATTATCAAAAAGAACTGCCCAGAAGTCATAGGAAGAGAGGATAAAATAGACATCAAAAGAATTCATCGATCACCCTCTGAAAGGGATCCTAAAATCAAAACACCAAGGAATATAGTGGCCAAATGCCAGAACCCTCAGACGAAGGAAAAAATATTGCAAATGGCTAGAAAAACCCAATTCAAGTATCAAGGAGCCACAATAAGGATCACCCAGGATCTGGCAGCATCCACACTAAAAGATCGAAGGGCCTGGAATATGATATTCCGAAAGGCTAAGGAACTTGGTTTGCAACCAAAAATAACTTACCCAGTGAGAATGAGCATCTTTTTCCAGGGAAGAAGATGGACATTCAACGAAGTAAGCGAATTTCATCTATTTTTGATGAAAAAGCCAGAACTTAACAAAAAAATTTGATCTACAAATATGGAACTAAAGAGAAATCTAAAAAGGTAAAGATTAATCTTGGGAACTATATTTCGTCTATAAAGATGTATAAAGAATACATGTATACCTTGTTCTAGAAACTGATGTGGAAAGGACATTGTACCAGAAAAAGGGTAAAGTGTGGGTAGTACATCTCATGAAGAGGAATAGGAAACCTATTATATCTGAGAGAAAGAATGGAGGGGGATGAATATAGTGGGTATCTTACTGCCTTTCAGAATTGGCTTTAAGAGAAAAATTTTAGACATATTCAATCTATGGTGAAACTTCTCCCACTTCATTGAAAAGTGAGAAGGGAAAAGTGAAAAAGGAAGGAATAAGCTAAGTGGAAGGGAATACAGAAACTGGGAGGGAAAGGGGTAAGATAGGGGGAGGAACTCTAAGGCGGGGGAAGGGATACTAAAAAGGGAGGGCTGTGAGAAGCAAGTGGTACTCACAAGCTTAATACTGGGAAGGGGGTAAGGGGGAAAGAAGGGAGAAAAGCAGAAACCGGGGTTAACAAGATGACAAGTAATACAGAATTGGTCATTCTAACCATAAATGTGAACAGGGTAAACTCCCCCATAAAGAGGAAGCGGTTAGCAGAATGGATTAAAAGCCAGAATCCTACAATATGTTGTTTACAGGAAACACACCTGAAGCGGGGAGATACATGCAGGTTAAAGGTAAAAGGTTGGAGCAAAATCTACTATGCTTCAGGTGAAGTCAAAAAAGCAGGGGTAGCCATCCTGATCTCAGATCAAGCTAAAGCAAAAATTGATCTAATTAAAAGAAATAAGGAAGGGCATTATATCTTGCTAAAGGGTAGCATGGATAATGAAGCACTATCTATATTAAACATATATGCACCAAGTGGGGTAGCATCTAAATTCTTAAAAGAGAAATTAAGAGAGCTGCAAGAAGAAATAGACAGTAAAACTATAATAGTGAGAGATCTTTACCTTGCACTCTCAGAATTAGATAAATCAAACCACAAAATAAATAAGAAAGAAGTCAAAGAGGTAAAAAGAATACTAGAAAAATTAGATATGATAGATCTGTGGAGAAAATGTAATGGAGACAGAATGAATACACTTTCTTTTCAGCAGTTCATGGAACCTATACAAAAATTGACCATATATTAGGACATAAAAACCTCAAACTCAAATGCAGTAAGGCAGAAATAGTAAATGCATCCTTTTCAGACCACGATGCAATGAAAATTACATTCAACAAAAAGCCAGGGGGAAGTAGACCAAAAAATAATTGGAAACTAAATAATCTCATACTAAAGAATGATTGGGTAAAACAGCAAATCATAGACATAATTAATAACTTCACCCAAGAAAACGATAATAATGAGACATCTTACCAAAATGTATGAGATGCAGCCAAAGCGGTAATAAGAGGAAATTTCATATCTCTAGAGGCTTATTTGTATAAAATAGAGAAAGAGAAGGTCAATGAATTGGGTTTGCAACTAAAAATGCTAGAAAAGGAACAAATTAAAAACCCCCAGTCAAATACTAAACTTGAAATTCTAAAAATAAAAGGAGAGATCAAGAAAATTGAAAGTAAAAAAAACTATTGAATTAATTAATAAAACTAAGAGTTGGTTCTATTAAAAAACCAACAAAATAGACAAACCCTTAGTAAATCTGATTAAAAAAAGGAAAGAGGAAAATCAACTTGTTAGTCTTAAAAATGAAAAGGGAGAACTCGCCACTAACGAAGAGGAAATTAGAGCAATAATTAGGAGTTACTTTGCCCAACTTTATGACAATAAATTCGACAACATAAATGAAATAGAAAAATACCTTCAAAAGTATAGCTTGCCCAAACTAACAGAGGAAGAAGTAAATATCCTAAACAGTCCCAAATCAGAAAAAGAAATAGAACAAACTATCAATCAATTCCCTAAGAAAAAATCCCCAGGACCAGATGGATTTACATGTGAATTCTACCAAACATTTAAAGAACAATTAACTCCAATGCTAAATAACCTATTTGAAAAAATAGGGATTGAAGGAGTCCTACCAAACTCCTTTTATGACACAGACATGGTACTGATACCTAAACCAGGTAGGCTGAAAACAGAGAAAGAAAATTATAGACCAATCTCCTTAATGAATATTGATGCTAAAATCTTAAATAAAATATTAGCAAAAAGATTACAGAAAATCGTCACCAGGATAATACACTATGACCAAGTAGGATTTATACCAGGAATGCAGGGCTGGTTCAATATTAGGAAAACTATTAGCATAATTGACTATATCAATAACCAAACAAACAAAAACCATATGATCATCTCAATAGATGCAGAAAAAGCATTTGATAAAATCCAACAGCCATTCCTAATAAAAACACTTGAGAGCATAGGAATAAATGGGCTTTTCCTTAAAATAGTCAGGAGCATATATTTAAAACCATCAGTAAGCATCATATGCAATGGGGAAAAACTGGAACCTTTCCCAGTAAGATCTGGAGTGAAGCAAGGTTGCCCACTATCACCATTATTATTTAATATCGCATTAGAAACACTAGCCTCGGCAATAAGAGTCGAGAAAGATATTAAAGGAATTAGAGTAGGCAATGAGGAAACCAAACTATCACTCTTTGCTGATGATATGATGGTATACCTAGAGAACCCCAGAGATTCCACTAAAAAGCTATTAGAAATAATTCATAATTTTAGCAAAGTAGCTGGCTACAAAATAAATCCCCATAAATCCTCAGCATTTTTATACATCACCAATAAAACCCAACAACAAGAGATACAAAGAGAAATTCCATTCAGAATAACTGTTGATACCATAAAATATTTGGGAATCTATCTACCAAAGGAAAGTCAGGAATTATATGAGCAAAATTATAAAAAAAGTCTCCACACAAATAAAGTCAGACTTAAATAATTGGAAAAATATTAAGTGCTCTTGGATCGGCCGAGCGAACATAATAAAGATGACAATACTCCCTAAACTAATCTATTTATTTAGTGCTATACCAAACAGACTTCCAAGAAAATATTTTGATGATCTAGAAAAAATAACAACAAAATTCATATGGAACAATAAAAAGTCGAGAATCTCAAGGGAATTAATGAAAAAAAAATCAAATGAAGGTGGCCTAGCTGTACCTGATCTAAAATTATATTATAAAGCAGCAGTCACCAAAACCATTTGGTATTGGCTAAGAAATAGATTAGTGGATCAGTGGAAAAGGTTAGGTTCACAAGACAGAATAGTCAACTATAGCAATCTAGTGTTTGACAAACCCAAAGACCCTAACTTCTGGGATAAGAATTCATTATTTGATAAAAACTGCTGGGATAATTGGAAATTAGTATGGCAGAAATTAGGCATGGACCCACACTTAACACCATATACCAAGATAAGATCAAAATGGGTCCATGACCTAGGCATAAAGAACGAGATTATAAATAAATTAGAGGAACATAGGATAGTTTATCTTTCAGAGTTGTGGAGGAGAAAGAAATTTGTGACCAAAGAGGAACTAGAGACCATTACTGATCACAAAATAGAAAATTTTGATTACATCAAATTAAAAAGCCTTTGTACAAATAAAACTAATGCAAACAAGATTAGAAGGGAAGCAACAAACTGGGAAAACATCTTCACAGTTAAAAGTTATGATAAAGGCCTCATTTCTAAAATATATAGAGAACTGACTCAAATTTATAAGAAATCAAGCCATTCTCCAATTGATAAATGGTCAAAGGATATGAACAGACAATTTTCAGAGGATGAAATTGAAATTATTACCACTCATATGAAAGAGTGTTCCAAATCATTATTGATCAGAGAAATGCAAATTAAGCCAACTCTGAGATACCACTACACACCTGTCAGATTGGCTAAGATGATAGGAAAAAATAATGATGAATGTTGGAGGGGATGCGGGAAAACTGGGACACTAATGCATTGTTGGTGGAGTTGTGAACGAATCCAATCATTCTGGAGAGCAATCTGAAATTGTGCCCCAAAAGTTATCAAATTGTGCATACCCTTTGATCCAGCAGTGTTTCTATTGGGCTTATATCCCAAAGAAATACTAAAGAAGGGAAAGGGACCTGTATGGGCCAAAATGTTTGTAGCAGCCCTGTTTGTAGTGGCTAGAAACTGAAAAATGAATGGATGCCCATCAATTGGAGAATGGCTGGGTAAATTGTGGTATATGAATGTTATGGAATATTATTGTTCTGTAAGTAATGACCAGCAGGATGAATACAGAGAGGACTGGCGAGACTTACATGAACTGATGCTAAGTGAAATGAGGAGAACCAGGAGATCATTATACACTTCGACAATGATATTGTATAATGACATATTTTGATGGAAGTGGATTTCTTTGACAAAGAGACCTAACTGAGTTTCAATTGATAAATGACAGACAGAAGAGCTACACCCAAAGAAAGAACCCTGGAAAACGAATTTGAACTATCTGCATTTTTGTTTTTCTTCCCAGGTTATTTATACCTTCTGAATCCAATTTTCCCTGAGCAACAAGAGAACTGTTCGGTTCTGTAAACATATATTTTATCTAGGATATACTGCAACATATCTAACATATATAAAACTGCTTGCCATCTAGGCAAGGTGGAGGGAGGGAGGGGAAAAATCGGAACAGAAACGAGTGCAAGACATAATGTTGTAAAAAAATTACCCTGGCATGGATTCTGGCAATATAAAGTAATTATTAAATAAAAATTAAAAAAAAAGAACTATTTCTGTTACTCTGCATAAGGCAAGAAAATCTTCTCCAAATAACTAATAAAAAAGAGTTTAAAAAAAAAAAACTCAATTGGACATATACACAAAGAAGTAAAAAAAAAAAAGCTAATGAAGAGAATAACTCATTATTTTCTGAACTGAACAAAGAGAAATGCATGCTTCATTCAGACATCAAGGATCAGTCAAGCAAAACCAAAAAAAAAAAAAAAAAAAAAAGAAAGAAAGGAAATAGAAAAAAATGTTAAATATCTACTTGGAAAAACAACAGACCTGGAAAAAAGATCTAGGAGAGATAATCTGAGGATTATTGGATTTTCTGAAAATAATGATGAAAAAAAAAGAGCCTAGACTGTATTGTACAGAAAAGTATCAAAGAAAATTTCCCAGATGTAACAGAATCAGAATTCTAAAATTAGAAGGCACTAAAAGAATTCATTAAACACTTTCTGAAAAAGACCCTAAAATAAAAACTCCAAAGAATATTCTGGCTAAATTTCAGAACTATCAGACAAAGGAAAAATATTATAAGCAGCCAGAAAAAAAAAAAAATTTAAATACCGAGGAACCAGACGAAGGATCCCTCAGGATCTAGCTGCTTCCACATTAAAGGATCAAAGGTCCTGGAATCTGATATTCTGAAAGGCAAAAGAACTTGGAATGCAGAGAAGAATAAACTACCCAGCTAAGCTGAGCATTTTCTTCCAAGGAAGAAGATGGACATTTAATGATATAGGTGAATTCCATTTGTTTCTAATGAAAAAAAAAAAAAAAAAACCAGAGCTAAACAAAAAAATTTGACTGCGAACTATAGGACTCAAGAGAAGCAGAAAAAGGTAAAAAGACCTCTTGAGAATCTGTTATGTATATACATAAAGAGTGCGTGCATAATTTGGTTTTACTGATATAATATAAAAAATGGGAAGTAGAAAAGGGATAGTATCAGAAAAAGGGAAGAGAGGTGGTAAAAAGAGGGTAACTACATCCCACAAAGAGGCAAAGGAAACCTATCATATCTGAGGCACCTTAGGGAGGGGGAGGAACATTGTGTGAGTCTTACTCTCATCAGATTTGGCTCAAAAAGAAAATAATTGACATATTTTGTTTACAGTGAAACTTCTCTAACCTTATTAAAAGTGGGAGAGGAAAAGGGAAAAGTAAAAGAGTAATAAGGGAAAGGTATAAGAAAGGGGAAAGGATTCAGAGGGGAAGCAAGGGATTCTAAGGAGGGCCAGCTGTGTGAGGTAAGTGGTGCCCATAAATAGAATATGAAGGATGGAGGTAAGGGGAGAAAGTCTGGGGATAATAAGATGGCAGGAAATACAGAATTAGTAATTTTAATGGTAAATATGAATGGGATGAATTCTCCCATAAAGCGGAGGCTGATAGCAGATTGGATCAAAAGCCAGAACCCTACAACATGTTGTTTACAGGAAACACATTTAAAGCAGGGAGATACATATAGAGTAAAGTAAAAGGCTGGAGCAGAATCTATTATGCCTCAGGGGAAGTCAAAAAGACAGGGGTAGCAATCCTTATCTCAGATCAAGCAAAAGCAAAAAATGATTTAATTAAAAGATAAAGAAGGAAACTATATCTTGCTAAAGGGTAGCATACATAAGGAAGCAATATCAATTTTAAACATATAAGCACCAAGTGATATAGCATCTAACTTTCTAAAGGAGAAGTTAAGAGAGTTGCAAGAAGAAATAGACAGCAAAACTATAATAGTAGGAGATCTCAACCTTGCACTCTCAGAATTAGATGAACCACAAAACAAATAAGAAAGAGCTTAAAGAGGTAAATATAATGTTAGAAAAGTTAGGTATGATAGATCTTTGGAGAAAATTAAATGGAGACAGAAAGGAATATACTTTCTTCTCAGCATTTCATGGAACCTATAAAAAAATTGACCATATATTAGGACATAAAGACCTCAAAATTAAATGCAGGATGACAGAAATTGTAAATGCATTCTTTTCAGATCATGATACAATAAAAACTACATTCAACAAAAAGCTAGGAGTAAATAGACCAAAAAGTAATTGGAAATGAAATAATCTCATCCTAAAGAATGATTGGGTGAAACAGCAAATCATAGACACAATTAATAATTTCACCCAAAAGAATGACAACAATGAGACAACATATCAGAATTTGTGGGATGCAGCCAAAGTGGTAATAAAAGGAAATTTTATATCTTTGGAGGCTTACCTGAATAAAATAGAGAAAGAGAAGATCAATGAAGTAGGCTTGCAATTTAAAAAGCTAGAAAAAGAGCAAATTAAAACCTCCAATCAAATATTAAACTTGAAATTCTAAAATTAAAAGGAGAAATTGATAAAATTGAAAGTAAAAAAAAAACTATTGAATTAATAACTAATTATTATTAATTAAGAGTTAGTTTTATGGAAAAAACAATAAAATAGATAAACCTTTGGTAAATCTGATTAGAAAAAGGAAAGAGGAAAATAAAATTGTTAGTCTTAAAAATGAAAAGGGAGAACTTTTCACCAATGAAGAGGAAATAAGAGCAATAATTAGGAGTTACTTTGCTCAACTTTATGCAAATGAATTTGATAACCAAAGTAAATTGGATGACTACCTTCAAAAATATAGGCTTCCCAGATTAATAGAGGAGGAAGTAAATTGCTCAAAGTAAATTTCAGAAAAAGAAATAGAACAAGTTATTAATCAACTGCTTAAGAAAAAATCCCCAGGACGAGATGAATTTACATGTGAATTCTACCAAACATTTAAAGAACAATTAACTCCAATGTTATAATGTTATCATGAAAAATAAAATAATAAAATTTAAAAAAAGAATAAAAAAGACCTGAAAAGATTGTCACCTGATTCTGAATGATAAAGGCAGAATCAGGGGTGGGTGCACTGTACACAATAACAGCAGCAATGTGTGATAATCAATTATGAAAGACTTGGTTCTTCTCAGTTGTTTAGTGACCCAAAACAATCCCAATAGACTTTGGATAGAAAAAGCCATCTGCAATCAGAAAAAGAGTAAGGAAAATGGATGTAAATCACCACATGTTATGTTCCCTTTTTTTTCTGTTTTTTTTTTTTTTTTATCTCTTTCATGGTCTTTCCCTTTTGCTCTCCCAGCATGATTTATTTTTATTTTTTTTAAATTTAATTTTATTTAATAATAACTTTGTATTGACAGAATCCATGCCAGGATAATTTTTACACAGCATTATCCCTTGCAATCACTTATGTTTCGTTTTTTCCCCTCTCTCCCTCCTCCCCCACCCCCAAGATGGCAAGCAGTCCTATATATGTTAAATATGTTGCAGTATATCCTAGATACAATACATATTTGCAGAACCGAACAGTTCTCCCGCTGCACAGGGAGAATTGGATTCAGAAGGTAAAAATAACTCGGGAAGAAAATCAAAAATCAAATAGTTCACATTCATTTCCCAGTATTCCTTCTTTGGGTGTAGCTGTTTCTGTCCATCATTTATCCAATGAAACTCAGTTAAGTCTCTTTGTCAGAGAAATCCACTTCCATCAGAATACATCCTCATACAATATCGTTGTCGAAGTGTATAATGATCTCCTGGTTCTGCTCATCTCACTTAGCATCAGTCCATGTAGGTCTCTCCAAGCCTCTCTGTATTCATCCTGTCCCAGCATGATTTATAAGGCAATGTTTATTAAAAATAAGTAAATTAAAAAAAATAGAATGATTCTATACACATTTCCATTAGTCATCTCAATAAACATATGAAGTAATTGCTTCATTATGTTAATTTTACATTTGAAAAAAACAAGTTTGGGCAGTTAAAGTAATTATCCATACTCTCACAATTATAGATGTTTTAGGGGTGATTTAATCCAATGCCTTCACAAACTTTTCATTTAGTGCTCCAAGGGCTATGTTCTGTTTCCTTACTGTGAATACTGGGGTAGAAACTGAAGAAAGAGTCTTTTACTTTTTCAAATTGAAGGATAAATGAAAAATAAAAAAGCTATCTAAAAACATAGTAAATAAGATCATGTCGATTCATTGTAAAAAATATTTTTTGCCCTTGGAGAGAGATAACAGGAACTTTGTTTCACTGGTTACTTCAATCTTGTTACATTAGATCAAATGGACATCTTTAGCAATTATAAAATTATTTGGTCACCTTTTTTTGTTAAAAATAGATTGTTTTTCTCATTTTGATAATAGACTATCTCATCTGAATGGCAGACCATCTCCCAGAAAACTAGTTTTTTTTCTTTGGCTAATGCCTTTTTTGTCTCCTTCTCCCTCTCCTTTGAAAAGTGTTGTCTATCCTAAATTGCCTCAGAATTCTGCTAATTAATTGTGTATTTTAAATGAGTCTGAAAAGTTGGTTAAAAAAGAAACACACACACATTCTAAAGTCTATCTTCCCGATAGCTGAGTCCGTTTTCAATAAGCAGTTTTTAGTCTTTAATTTACTAATAAGTATTTTTTTTCTTTTCAGTTTGGCTACTTGAGTTATTTGACCTGACAGTAAAAGGATACAGCTGGAAGGAAAGATTCTCCCTAGGCTCTCCAGAAACTCAGGATGAGAAAATTTCTAGCAACATCTAGTATTGTCTTTATCCCAAGATATTATTTAAAGTTCAGAGGACATACTTTCCATTTTTGTTAAGGGAAAAAAAGAGGAATTTCTTCTTAATAAATTTTGTTAAAATATTTTGTTTTAATAAATATCTTGTTAAAAGACACATGAGATCACATTATCATTTATTTAGAAGTGAAATGATTAAAGGATAATAGATTTAGATCTGAAAGAAGCCTTAGCTGTCATTAAGTCTAATTTTCTATTAGAATTTAGGAATCCAAGTTACAGAGAAGGTAAGTGATTTATTCTAAGTCACATATTAAGCAGCAGAATCAGGATTTGAACACAGCTATCTTGAATCTGAATCTAGCGACATTCCCACTTTCTCACAATAAAGAATTTCATAGAGCACTGAAGAAAGAGAAGGGAGAGAAACATAATGATTAGGAGAGGCTAAGGTTGAGTTTACTATTGACTGGAGGCTTTCAGATAATGGTGTTTCAGTTGAATGCAGTCTTCATTACTGTTCCCCTTAACTTTTTGTTTGGTTATTTTTGTCTAGTGTTTAGAATGATAGGGAAGGACTTTAAGTACAATCAAGAAGATCCTTCCTATTCTAACATTCTAGAATTGCTTTGAGTCTCAAAGTTTTATCTGTCTTCAAGAGTCTCAGATTAAAAATTGGAATATACTCAGTAAAGTTAACATTAATTGTCATCAACTAAAGCTTAGTAATTTCTAGCTGATATTTAAAGGGCCTTTTAAATATAAATAAGATATCTTGGAAGAGAATATCAGATAAGTGGGATGCAAGGAATAGGGGGAGCACTGCTGGAAAAATTATAACATTCTACACTTGAATGAATCTTATATTGATACATACATATATATGTATATGCGTACATATATATATATATGCATATATATATATAACTAGAAAAATAAATTAATTTTTTAAAAAATATATTATATAGTGCTCTCATTTTACCATTAAAGAAGCTAAAATCTATAAAGTTAAAGTGACTTGGCCACAAAGTCATTCTAGTAGTAAATTCTACATCAGTGATTCAAATAAAGGTCTACTCTATCCAAGTTCATTGTTCTTAATACTAGACCACTATTTCTGCTTTGGCCACACTAATGAGAATTAATCAAAGGCTGATTTTTTTCAAAGGCAATTTGGCCAACACTGTGTAGGCCATCAGTTTTTTAGGGAAAAAAAGCAAAAACAAAATATATAAGTCCATAAACAAAACCACTATCAAAGATTTATAGAATGTAACAATGTGTAGGAAAAAGAGTCAATGTCTTTTCTTTTATATATGCTTAGCAGTCTACTATGACTTATTGCTTTTTAACTATAGCTGTATATATTAGTTAATTTCTGGTGTCTGATAGCATCTACTTAATCTACTTCATTTTCAAACAAAGTAAATATTTTATCTAGTTTTCCATCTAGTGTGTAATCAAACATTCTTGGGTTCAGTCAGTGGTCTTCTTTGTCTTTGTCTTTCCAGTCCCTTAATATTTCATATTTTATATGCATGTATTGGCAGTTTTTCCTTCCTGCTTGGAATATTCTTCCTCATCTCTGCATTTTACAACATTTAGTTTCCATGTATGCTTAGTACATATAAGGTATGCTAACATATGGCTTATGCTAACATGTGGCCTTTTCTGATCCCTCCTTCTCTTCTACAGTCTTCCTTCTCTTATATGGGATGATAAGGGTAGTATTAATTTAATTACTGAATCTGCAACAAAAGAATCAAAATAGGGAGAATAATGTATAGAGAATATGCATTATTTGGTGTGGGTACAGTTAGATATATTGTCCATATGAATATGTACTCATTCACCAATCAAGACAGTCAATCTCTGGATTAGAACTTCAGTATTGAGTGACTCACATCCCTAAGGCCTGTAAGCATAGGATGGAGACATGGAAGACTGGATAGTTTACTTCTTGCAACTTTCTAAAATTTATCTGCCCTAGCCCAGTTATTGATCTGTCTGAAGAAATCCCCATATTTGGAGGTTCCCTTGCCTGAGGAAATGACTAATCTTTCATATTTGCATTTTCTGTATATCTACTAGCCATAATTTGTGTGTGTGTGTGTGTGTGTGTGTGGTTAAGGATAAAAAAAATCTTTCCAAAAGGATAATGAATGGGCAGAAAAGAGAGTAATCAAATAACAAATTGAAATTATAAAATTTACCATCAGTGGAACAGGTTAGAGTTTATATAAGACTTGTAGAATTAATGCTCCATTAAGATTGTTTTTGACTTGGAAGCCCAAAATTTAGGGTGAAAAGTCTGAGAGAATAAATTCAGAAGAGCATGATTCATCATTTTCTTTGTTTCATCCTATGAAAACAGAATGGTCCAAAAGTGTTTCTCTCCATTATCCCTCCACTGGCTTTTATAAAGGATTATGAGTAGTAGACTGGGCAATTCTATTGTAGATATGTCATTTTATTTTGAAATGTTTAAAGAAAGAATGGCTCAGAATGAATCCACTTGCAAGGGAGTGAAGCATTAGATTAAAAAGAAAATTCATCATATTCTAAGTAACTTACTTCCTTTATGATTGTCCATCAAAGAATTGGGTTTTTTTTTTTAATAAATCTTGGATATTATTTAAACTAAATTAGCTGAAAGCATGGTCATTGTCCTTGGGAAGTGTTTAAATTGCTATTTCCTAAATTGAGAATAAGAGGAAAATATGACTAGTTATATTATCTCCTACATTTTACATAATATAGATCATTCATAGATGATTTGGAGTAGGGGCATGAGGAGGATCCGTAAGTAAGCAAAAATATGAAAACTAATGAAGATAAAATTTGGGGGACTTCACAAAATAAAAAAAAAATCACTTAAACATATAACTGAATACTTTAATCATGATCTTCAAAATTAAACAAAGATAAAACTATGAATTAAAAATTATCATTTATATTTGACACCCTTATCTGCTAAGAAACATAAGTAGTAGGGTGGTGTCTAGAACTTTGGACCTCAAATCAGAAAGATCTGATGTACTGGGTTCAAATCCAATTTCAGGCATTCATTAGTTGAGTATTCTTGGGAAAGCCACTTAGTCTCCATCTGTTTCAATTTCTTTAGCTATCAAATGGGTATAATAATAGCACCTGCCATTTAAATTTTTATACTGACAAAATCTATAAAGCTCTTTGCAAGCTGTACTATATAAATGGTACCTTTGTGAATTACTTTGTCCATTTCAGTGCCAGATTTTCTTATCTGGAAAATTTGTAATGCTTAATTTCTCTTTCTAATAATGTAACACTTGAAATTGTTAACTGAATGGATTTATATTAACTTATATTTTAAAGTTTGCAATATAATTTTACATACATCTGTATATAAATACATGTGTTTGTCTAAATATACTATATAAACAGTTAGAGTTACAAAAAGAAATTCCATTTAAAGTAACTACTGATTGTATAAAATATTTAGGAATCTATCTGCCAAGGGAAAATCAGAAATTTTATGAGTAAAACTACAAAACACTTTCCACACAAATTAAGTCTGATCTAACCAACTGGAAAAATATTAAATGCTCTTGGATTGGGCGAGCAAATATAATAAAGATGACAATACTACCTAAATTAATCTATTTATTTAGCGCTATACTAATCAGACTCCCAAAAAACTACTTTGATGAACTAGAAAAAATAACAACAAAGTTCATATGGAAAAACAAAAGGTCAAGAATTTCAAGGGAATTAATGAAAAAAAAATCAAATGAAGGTGGCCTAGCTATACCAGATCTAAAATTATATTATAAAGCAGCAGTTACTAAAACCATCTGGTATTGGCTAAGAAAGAGACTAGTTGATCAATGGAATAGGTTAGGTTCAAAAGACAAAACAGCCAATAACTTTAATAATATAGTATTTGACAAACTCAAAGACCCCAGTTTCTGGGATAATAATGCACTATTTGACAAAAATTGCTGGGAAAATTGGAAATTAGTATAGCAGAAACTAGGCATTGACCCACACTTAACACCATACACCAAGATAAGGTCAAAATGGGTTCATGACCTAGGCATAAAGAATGAGATTATCAATAAATTGGATGAGCATACGATAGTTTACCTCTCAGACCTGTGGAAGAGGGAGGAATTTATGACCAAAGAAGAACTAGAGATCACTATTGACCACAAAATAGAAAATTTTGATTATATCAAATTGAAAAGTTTTTGTACAAACAAAACAAATGCAGACAAGATTAGAAGGGAAACAATAAACTGGGAAAACGTTTTTACAATCAAAGGTTCTGATAAAGGCCTCATTTCCAAAATATATAGAGAATTGACTCTAATTTATGAGAAATCAAACCATTCTCCAATTGATAAATGGTCAAAGGATATGAACAGACAATTCTCAGACAAAGAAATTGAAACTATTTATAGACATATGAAAATATGCTCCAAATCATTATTAATCAGAGAAATGCAAATTAAGACAACTCTGAGATACCACTACACACCTGTCAGATTGGCTAGAGTGACAGAGAAAGATAATGTGGAATGTTGGAGGGGATGTGGGAAAACAGGGACACTGATACATTATTGGTGGAAATGTGAGCACATCCAGCCATTCTGGAGAGCAATTTGGAACTATGCTCAAAAAGTTATCAAACTGTGCAAACCCTTTGATCCAGCAGTGTTTCTACTGGGCTTATACCCCAAAGAGATACTAAAGAAGGGAAAGGGACCTGTTTGTGCCAAAATGTTTGTGACAGTCCTGTTTGTAGGTGGCTAGAAGCTGGAAAATGAATGGATGCCCATCAATTGGAGAATGGTTGAGTAAATTGTGGTATATGAACTTTATGGAATATTATTGTTCTGTAAGGAATGACCAGCAGGATGAATACAGAGAGGACTGGCGAGACTTACATGAACTGATGCTAAGTGAAATGAGCAGAACCAGGAGATCATTATATACCTCAACAATGATACTGTTTGAGGATGTATTCTGATGGAAGTGGATCTCTTAAAATAAAGAGAGCTAATTCAGTTTCAATTGATCAAAGATGGGCAGAAGCAGCTACACCCAAAGAAAGAACACTGGGAGATGAATATAAACTGCTTGCATTTTATTTTTCTTCCCGGATTATTTATACCTTCTGAATTCAATTCTCCCTGTGCAACAAGAAAACTGTTCGGTTCTGCACACGTATATTGTATCCAGGATATAATATAACCTATTCAACATATAAAGGATTGCTTGCCATCTGGGGGAGGGGGTGGAGGGAGGGAGGGGAAAAATCGGAACAGAAGTGAATGCAAGGGATAATGTTGTAAAAAATTACCCTGGCATGAGTTCTATCAATAAAAAGTTATTTAAAAACATATAAAAAAATAAATAAATAGTGCTCAGAATTAACAAACAAACAAAAATAAATAAATAAATATACTGTATATATGTATATGTATATGTATATATATGTTTATATGTACATGTGTATGTATTTATATTCTCATTTGATTTGCTTCTTACAACTTTGTGAAGTAGGTTCCATTATTTTTCCCATTTTCAGGGTAAGACAGATAAGATTGAAAAAGGTTGACTTGCTTGGGCCACATAGTAAACATCCAAAGTAGTATTAAAATTCCACTCAACATAATTTCTAGTCAGGTAGTCCATTCATGTTTCCTCCTAGTTGTTCAAATATTTTGCATTTAAAAGAATTCTGTAAAAGATAACAAATGGTTCATTTGAAAGAAATACATTATTAATTATGGAATTGTAGGATTTCATATTTGGGGTGATTATTATTATAGGATTTCATATTTGGGGTTATCTATTAGGGAAGTTTGCCAGACACTCAAATAATACTACCCAAATAATGGCGGGTACTACCTAAGTTTAAGTCCAGTTTTTTTAATAAGTAAACTTCACTACAAACTTTAGATCTTTCTTCCAATATGGAAAGGGGAAGAATTTATTTCATTTTACTTTTTAATTAATTTTTGATGCACATTGCTTTATAAATCATACTGGGAGAGAAAAATCAGAACAAAAGGGAAAGGAAAAAAAAAACTGAAAGACAAGTGAACATAACATGTGCTGATTTACATTCAATCTTCAATTTATTTATTTATTTATTTATTTATTTTGCAGATGACATTTTCTATCCAAAGTCTATTGAAATTGCTTTGGATCACTGAACTACTGAGAAGAAGCAAGTCTTTTATGGTTGATCATCACACATTATTGCTGTTATTATGTTCAATATCTTCCTGGTTCTGTTTGTTTGGTTCAGTATCAATTCATGTAAAATTTCCCGAGCATTTCTAAAAATCAGCTTGTTTACCATGTTTTATAAAACAATAATATTCCATTATTTTCATATACCCCAACTTATTCAGCCATTATTTAATTTATGGACATCTACTCATTTTTTTAATTCTTTGCTACCGCAAAACCTTTTTTGCATAAGGATCCTTTCCCCTCCTTTATGATTTCCATGGGATACAGAATAAGTAATGGCCCTGCTGGGTTTAAAGGTATGGACCATTTTTTAACACTTTGCGTGTAGTTTCAAATTGCTCTACAGAATGGTTGATTATTTCACAACTCCGCCAATAATGCATTTTTGTCCCAGTTTTCCCCTCCAACATTTATCATTTCTTTTCCTATCATCTTAACCAATCTGAGAGGAATGAGGTGGTATCACAGAGTTGTTTTAATTTGCATTTGTTAATCAATAGTTATTTAGAGCATTTTTTCATATGACGACAAATGGCTTTAATTTCAATATCTGAAAATTGTCTGTTCATATTGTTTGACCATCTATCAACTGAAGAATGACTTATAAATTTGACACAGTTCTTTATATATTTTAGAAATGAGACTTTTAACAGAAACACTGACTCTAAAAACTTTTTCCCAGCCCTGTACTTCCATTTTAATCTTGTTTTTGTTGGTTTTCTTTGTGGAAACCCTTTTTAATTTAATGAATCAAAGTTGTCCATTTTGTCTTTCATAATGCTCTTTAGTTCTTTTTTGGTCATAAATTTCTGCCTTCTCCAAAGATCTGATAGAAAAATTATTCCTTGTTCTCCTAATTTGTTTATAGTGGCATCTCTTAGGCCCAAATCATCTACCCATTTTGACCTTATTTTGATATAGGATGTGAGATATAGGTCTATGTTGAGTTTCTGGCATAATATTTTCCAGTTTTCCCAGGATTTTTTGGTGAAATAATGAGTACTTATCCCAGAAGCTGGAGTTTTGAGGTTTATCAAATAGTAGATGATTATAGGCCTTGATAATTGTGTCATGTGTACAATGATCCACCACTCTATTTCTTAGCTAGAATCAAATAGTTTTGATGACTGTGGCTTTATAATATGGTTTTAGTTTTGGTACTGCTAAGACACCATCCTTTGTATTTTTTTTCATTAATTCCCTTGATATTTTTAATCTTTTATTCTTTCAGGTGAATTTTGTTATTATTTTTTCTAGTCCTATAAAATAATTTTTGCCACTTTGATATGTATGGCACTGAACAAGCAGACCAATTTAAGCATACTTGTCATTTTTATTATACTAGGCCTACCTTTGAGAGAAAATTAATGTTAAAAAGTGAAATATCATTCATTGGTTATTCTTTATAGGAGAGACAAGAGAAATATGCCAGGCAGGTCACATCACCTTGATTATCATGTCCCTTCAGAGGAATTTACTAGGTGGGAACAAGGACTTTGGCACTTCCCTTGCATTAATAAAAAAAGTATGTCAATTAGATGAGACAAGAAGCATATCAAAATTGACTGAAGGAACTCAGTCACAGCCTGTGGAGAATATATAAAAATAGCAGGGTAATTGAGGAACCAAGCATTCAAATATTTGGTTGAGAGAATAGTTCATGACCTTGAGAGAAATCAACTTAAGGCTAAAAGAAAAGAGCTTTTGTATCTTTTTAACCCCCTGACCCTTGGCAGGATGACTTCAAAATTTCTGGAATGCTTTAATATTAGCATATTAGCCATGTCCACAAAGCAGCAGAAACTTGTAATAGTATGTGTACCTAGAATCAAAGAAAAATGGTACATTTACTATGGGAAGCTTAAGCATTCTGAAAACTAAGTGAGGAGCACAGAAATAGGAGAAAAAGCTTTGTAGTTAACAAGAATTGTGAATCATCTCTTGACTTCATGTAGTCCATGAGTTTGAGCTCACTTACTCTCAAATGTTCTATGTATTTCTGTGAAGTTGTGTTCCAGACTTTTGAGGAGAAAGTGATTTGAAAACTATTCTATTTAAAAACACTTTCATATTATATATATATAATATGAAAGTGTTTATATATATAATATGAATATATACATATATACATACATGTATATATATATATGTATATATACATACATACACAACACACCACTTTAATTTTAAAGGGGCAATAAATTCTAATTGTTAATTGGTATCAGTTCTTAATCATTGGGAGAACTCTGGTGGGAACTCATTAGAAGGCCATCTTTCTGTCTCTACAGATACTGTGGAACTGAGAGGGATAGAAAAAAAATCTGAGGAACCAGATTGTCTGTGTATTTGGATTTTTGAGTTGCGTCCCCATAACTAGTGGCAGAAAACATTTATGTTTAATGTCACTTACTTCAAAACTGCAAGAATTTGTAATTTCATTGGTGTGAATATTTCTTTCACAAGGGCATATCACCATCCTCTTACGATATAATAGTACATCTTTGAAAGTTGTCATGACCAACAAAGAACCCCATCAGCCTGAAGCCAACCTGACAATGTACTACTCCAAACATAATTTGTTTAGCCTTTAGAAACACACTACATCTATCAGTCTTTGATTATGACACTGAAGTCCTAAGTCAACATAAGGAAATTCTGATGCAAGAACTGCTTCTTCCAATACAGATAAAAAGCCATCTGTAACATAATCTTGAATAGTTTCCTGAGGCTCAAAACCATTGATAACTTCTTTGTCACAAAGCCAGAATGCTATTTTCAGTACCTCTCAAAATGTGGATGATTGAAAACAGATCTTACTATAATGTTGACTCTTTCTCACTTGTAGTCTCTCTCCCTGTAGATAAAAATAACTCATTTATGCAAATATTGAGATAAAACCTCATTTGCTATGAGATTCATGGCTTACAGATGGAGTGAAATGATATGCCCTTCAACCAGGTTTGTATTATTCATTCTTGCCAATAGTTATATGACATTTAAGCGAGTCCTACATTGCCATACTTTCCCTTCTTTTTCATCCTTATTATCTCAGTTTACTATACAACAAATAGAGCTTTCTTTTCAGAAGTGACGAAATTAGATTTATTTTGAAAGTTGTAGGTTACAGATAATGATGCTTTTCATTTACCTAAATACAATACTTTATGTAAGTGGCTTAAATTTAAAGATGATGGGTTAAGTTTGATGGAGGCTATTACTATAGGAGTTTAGGTCAGACATTGGAATAAAACAATATAATTTAAGATCATATAATAATGAACAAAGAGATATTAAAATATTTTATAGCTCCACCATTCCCTAGCTCCTACAAGGAACTTGTTTGGTCAGGAGTTAGATTGCAGTCATATTCCAGGCCTTGGAATATTGACTAGATTGGAAGGGCCTCCATTCCACTTGAGAAGACCTTTGTAGACCTTAGGTTAACAAGAATCCAGATAATATGACCTGAGGCCACTAGGAAACTGCATCAATATCAAGGTGGTTTCACCTTTCAGTCCCTGGGCTCATTAATTATCAAGGACAGCATCCTTAACTTTTAGGAAAATACCTAGTGTAAATTACAGTCTAGTAATGTGGGGTGACCTGGGGAAGAGAGTAGCTTAAAACATATCTCTCAATATCCTATTTTTATCTAAGCTAGAATGAATTGCTTACCTAATACATTTTTTGGGTATAAATTCAATGAAATATTATCTATGACTTCCTTGAACTCAAAGTCCTACCTTCATAGTATCTAACATAAGTCAGAATACATAATTGATTTAGGCAGCTAAATGGAACAGTGGTTTATAGTGCTGAGCTAGGAGTCATGAAGACCTGAATTCAAATTAGCTTCAAACCATTACTATCTTTAAAACCTTGGATAAGTCATTTAACCATTATCTGCATCAGTTCTTTAATAGTAAAATGGAGATTATAATAGCAACTTCCTCTCAAGGGAGTTATATAGTTAAGTAATATTACATGTCAAATTAGATAATATTTGGATAGAATTTAACATAGTTCCTAGAACTTAGCAGGATTTGATAAATGCTTGTTTCTTTTCCATTTAAGATATTCATTAAAAAAAATCTAAAAGACAAAGCCTTATGTCTAGTAAGGCCTGTAAATAGCTAAGGGTCTCTATTAAAAGGATTATCACCTATTATGAAAGGATAAAAGGTATCACCTAGCTCTGAAAATTCTCCAAATGATAGAGACCATCAATCTCTTTTTGCAGAGTTTACAAAAGCTTATCACATTTATGATATCACTATCATATTTTGACTTCATCTTTGTTTCTGCAATAAAGTGTGTGATTGTTGTAATCAACTGTACTATAAACAAAAGCTCTGAGGACATCATTGGTTCTTTTAGCTAAGCAAAGGAAAATAGTTTTAAAAATTAGCCATAAACTTAGTTCAGCTGGAATTGAGTTATTAACAAAAAACAGTAGCCAAAAATGTAGTCATTTGTTTAAATGAGAATCCATATGACCTATAATGGCAAGTTGGGATACTTTATTTTGAAATAGGTTAAAGCATAAATCAAATAGAATCACATTTTCCTGATAAGCACACAATGACAAATAAAGGAATAGAATGCCTAAAAGAAAAACAGATTTGAGATGTTAATGAGCAATTAACTAATTTGAGTATTATATTTGAATTTCTGAAATATTAATTAAAATATAGCAGTATCCCTTTAGTCTGAGATGGAGCAAACCCAAAAACAGTTGACAATTTTTTTTTCCATTTTGAAAATCTAAACAAAAGTACTTTAAGATGAAAAGGAAGGGAGAGGAAGAAAATCACCTGTGTATATGTGCCAAACAAGATTGTGTAGTTAAGAAAGTGATTACAATATGGAATGAAAATATCACTTTAAATACTCAGAAGCTCACTGGCAAAAATTTAAAAAAAGAGTAATCCTACCCTTCAAATATTTTCAGGTAATTAAATAATTCTGATATTGAATAATTTTTTTCTGGACTTGGTATTAGAAGGCAAAATTAGGGAAAATGAGTAGAAATTGCTAAACAATTAATTTTATTTTTAAGTTAAGAAACATTTTCTAGAATATCAAGTAATTTGAAAATAGAATGGTCTAATTAAGGGGGCAACGGATTCTACTTAAGAGAAGGTGTTCAAGCTAAAACTAGATGGTCATTTGCTTTTTGAGAATAATGGAGAAAGGATGCTTTTTTCAAGTATAAGTTTGACAAGATGGGTACTGAAATCCTATCTATTTAGAAATGATCTAATTCTATGTCAGCATTTATGTTTATCAGAGATTCCACAATTTTTGTGATTTTTAGTAACAGGATCTACTTAAAGTTGAATAAGTGAATGATAATGGAGAAATGCTATATGTGAATATAGCATTGACTTTGAAATGCCTATTTCAGGTATCTGGATTATTTAAAATTGAAGAAGTGAGAATAATTTCATTCAGCCTTATAGCTTACAAAAAATAATTCCAACATAGAGCTATAGCACACACATAAGAAAAATATGAATGCCTAAAAAGAGGGAGGGGGAAAACAAATCTAAGATCGCTACTAATAGCTATCAATGAAAAATGTATCATTTGAAAAATCTTTCATTTATTTATAGTGTAACATTTTATTTTATGAGATGCAGTGCTATATAGTAAAATGCATACTGAAATTAGATTTATATGCAATTTCTATACTATCTGTATGAAAAGTAAAAGTGACAACAACCCTGAGGCTCAAATGCTACATGTATGTGTGAGATATACTACTTGTACTATTTCACAAACTTAGCATAAAGTAAACTCTATCTTTAAATAAATATACACACAAACACACATATGTGTACAGACAAAGGGATTAAACCTAGTGAACCAACAAATAAAACAGTATTTCCTTCTACAAGTAGAACAGAAAAAAAAAAAGGAATGTACATGTTACAATTAAATTATATAGGACTTGTTATTTATTAATGTATATGATGAATTCAATATAGAATTTTCTTTTTTTTCAAATTAAGAGTACTTTATTTCTTCATACATACAGAAATGAATTATGTTCAAAATCTAGCTTTTAAGACAACATTTTTTCCAATTTCAAAGTAAAAATAGAAAATATTTATTATTGCTAGAAAATTAATTCCATCAGAAGGCATTCTAAATTAATAATATGAAATTATTTTAGTGTCCCAAATTACAATTTTGCACTTTTCTTAGGAAAAAAAACCCTTGAAATTAGCACTATACAAAAGTAATTCAAGCTTTTTAGAAGCATGAATGATATATTTCATTGAGAAGTTATTGGTAAAAAGAAAAACTACAATTTTTAGCAACTTTAAACAGTACAGATACCATCTGTATATAAACAAAAGTTTGAAAACCTGCAATATACTGAGTAATATAATATGAAAGGCCAAACAAAAAAAATTGTAATCATTTAGAAAAAAATCATCCATACTCTGCTGATCTTTTTAGGAAATACTTCTAAATCATTTTTGCTCAATATTATTTCACTAAACTGACCTAAACATCAGAATGTCTGATTGAAATACAACAGATGAATATTATCATGACTTTTTAGGACTTTTCACATAATTGTTGTTAGTATTTAGCTAAACTTTAAGCCTACAAAAATCTGTATTAGAATCTTTACTCAATCAGATGAAATTTCAACTAGCTACAATTATAGAAAATAGAAAATTTTGGTGATCAAAATAGATTTTCTTCATGAAATTTACATGTTTTAGTTCACTTGATCCTCAGCTCTAGATTGTGAGCTTAATGGGGGGAGGAATTATTTAGAGCCTGTATTTTATATAGTCACTAATACACAGATCCACACAACTTCAAGATCATTGCTAATGATCACAGTGTCCAGCATGAGACTAATTATATATATATATATATATATCCCTAAATATAATGCAGTAATATTTATTTCATTTTGTCAATAGTAACCTTCACAATATTTCTGAAAACCTAGGCGACTGTGATATTACATTAATCAATACAGTCTGGGATACTTTCTTCCCCAAAGAGTTTTCTTGATGGTGAGATTCATTCTTTAAAATGTTTTGAGTTTTCACTTAGACTGATAGGATTGAGTATAGAAATAAGCCAATCAGCATTTCACACTGTTCTGCAAATATTATTCAGGCTTATTAACACTTATTTTCTTTGTAAAGAGTGGATTAGCCAGATTTTAACTGTTCTTAAGCAAATTAATATGCTGATTTCAAGTTCAAGGTTTTTATAAAAAAGAAACTAAGAATGATGAACAATTCATTTTTTACTAGGTCTTCACACCTTTTGCAATCTTATTTTCCATTTCAAATATCAAAAAGAAGCCTATGATTTATTAAAAACTTAAAGGAGTAAGAGAGTAACCCTTGTGGTATATTATGTAATCTCTAAAACTGTGCAGGTCATATAAACCCAAAACACTGTTATTAAAACTTGATTCATGTGTTATCTCTTCATTCCTGAATTCAAAGGCATGAATGATAAGAGCAAATATAGCTGTGCACAATAGATTCATTATGAAAATCACTCACAATAGTTGGATCTATATAATTTCTGGATAATCTGTAATCTTCTCACCACAGACCACTATATCTTCTTCCTGTTTGGCATCTTTCACTAAAACAAGGAACCTTTTTTTTGTGTGAAGGAACTCAGAAAAAACATTACAGTCCCATGAATTTCCAATACAAATTTTTACATATGCCTTTTTAAAGTTCATTTATAGATTTGCCATGAATACTTTCCTGCAAAACAATCATCTACTATTTGTGCAGTTTTTCGTCCCCATAGCTACAAAAATAATGGGAGGAATTACTAAATTGAGGTCTACATCTTCAAAAGCAATAATAGCATTGTATCCTTCCAAGTTTTAACAAACTTCTCATATGAGTGCTTCTTGTGAAGGAAAACAAATTTACCCACTTATCTTTGGTCATTGCTGCACTACTATGCACCTCTATAATGTATCATAGAATAGATTGCACCAGATAAATTGTTGTCTTCCAAAATTTTGACAATTATCTTAGTGACAGAAATCTTAATGAATGAAGTTGTTGGTGTACTTTTCTAAAGGAAAACATTCTCAAAAATCAAGCAAAAATTATTTAAGTCATATGCAGCCATTTGGAAATTGAATGTGGTGATGATTCTAATTAAACCCAAAGGATCCTGTTATTTAATGAGTGTACAGATAAGTTTTTCAGAATGAAAGATGGGTCCACCAGTAATTTGTAATAAACCAACAGCATAATTACACATTCTCCTAGGCAACTTCAACTCAGATCTTTCCCATTTTCAAAAATACCATATTTCCTAAGATTTAGATCTTTTGAGGCAAGACTTTGCCAATCCTTCTTATTACTTTTCTTATTCTAAGACTGGAGCATCTGCCCGTATTTTCAAGAATTCATTGGCTTTCTCTAACAGCAGATATTGTTTTCTAGAGTTACAGATATAGTTTTTTCATCTAGGGATGCAAGTGGTTTAACCTTTAAATATATATATTTTCCCCATTTAAATTTTTTATGATTCTCTTGAGTCCTATGTTTGTAGATTAAATTTTGTTTAGTTCTGTTTTGTCAATAGAAAAGAATGAAAGTCTCTTATTTCATTGAACATTCATCTCCTTCCCTGAAAGATGATGCTCAGTGTGGCTGGGTAGTTAATTCTTTGTTGAACCCTAGGTCCTTGGCCTTCTGGAATATGGTATTTCTTTATTGTAGATGCTGCCAGTTCTGGGTAATCCTGAATTTTGCTCCTTAATACTTGAATTGTTTTTCTCTGGTGGCTTGGAGAAATTTTCCTTGAGATTATGGTTCTAGAGTTTTGTAACCATTGGGGTTTGCCTTGTGGGATTTCTTTCCGAGGTGATTGATGGGTTCTTTCAATGACTATTTCTCCCTCTGGTTCTAGAGATCAGGGAAGTTTTCCTTGATGATTGCTTGAAGATTGCCCTTTTTATGCTCCCCCCCCCTTTTAGATCATGGCCTTCACCCAAAATTTTTAAATTTTCTCTTCCGGATCTATTTTCTAGATCAACTGCTTTTCCAATGAAGTATTTTACATTTTCTTCCAATTTTTCATTCCTTTTAGTTTGTATCACTGATTCTTATGTCTCATAGAGTCATTAATTTCTATTTGCCCCATTTTAGTTTTTAATGCTTGTTTTTCAATAGTTAGCTTTTGTATCTTTTTTTCAATTTGATTAATTCTATTTTTCATGGTGTTTTTTTCTTCAGTGAATTTTTTTGCAGTTATCCTATTTTATATTTTAAGGAACTGATTTCTTCAGTGGATTTTTTTTTAACATCTGACCAATTGTAATTTTTAAGGAATTGCCTTCCTTTTCCAAACTGTTGACTTTATTTTGCACATATCTTCTTTCTTTGCTATTTTTTTCTTCTACTGCTATTATTTTTTTTTAATCTTTTATGAGCACTTCCTAGAAGACTTTTTGGACTTTGAGACCAATTCATATTTCTCTTTGAGATTTCCTGTGTGGACATTTTGTCCTTCTCTGAGTTGGTTGTTTTGGTTTTTCATTTTACTTCTATGGTTAAGGTCAGTTTTTGTTTCTTGCTCATTTTTATTCCTTTGTCTTTGTATAGCCTCTTATGGAACTTTTAAGGTCAAGCTCTGCTCTTGGGGTAAAAAGGGTGCTGTTCCAAGCTTCTTATGTGGTTCTGAGCTTTGTCTTTGAGCACGAGGGCCTGTTTTTGGTGTCTTGCCCACAGCAGGGGGTAGCTTTAACTAATCTTTACAGATTTTTTTCCAGAGTTTTCCAGGATTTGCCTTATAAGCTGGTATTGGGAGCTGTTCCATTGGTCCCTGCAAGTACTAAGCTACAATGAAGGGTCTCAGTTGCTGATTGTTTTGTTTAATATCCTCTTACTGTCTTTGCTAGACTCTGACTGAACATTTTTTTCACCCCAGTGAGACTGACTTTTCTTGAAGTCCTAATCGATCTTGAGTGGAGAGTGGTCTGTCAGACTCTGTTCAGTGGCTTGGTTTCATGTGGTTTTTGAGGGAAACAGAGATCCAGCTACTTCCTAACTTCATTCTGCCATCTTGGCCCCATCCCTGGAAGTCTCTTTTTTATCTTTTTAAAACAATTTTTTTATATCTTTTGAACATTTTGGTATTAAGGAGTGGATATTGTTCTTCTAAACTGATATTTCTCCTTTTATAATTTAATGTAAGACCTTTATTGGAGAAAATTGCTATTGTTAGATGCTCTTCCTTTTTATTTCCTTTAACATTGTTGATCTTTTTTTTTTTTTAAGATTTTAGCTTTGCTTATTTTTAGCTTTGCATGGCACTAAATAAGTAAATTAATATAGTTCCTATTGTCTTGTTAGTAATATCTGTACATATTAACTACAAACAATTTCTATCCAATTATTTGTCTTTTTTGATAAAGATTATTTTATCCTTGACTATGTAAACAAGAATACTTTTTCTTCTCTCCTTTCTTTATTTCTTTCTTCCTTTCTTTTTTATATGTTTTACTGAATTTTGTTTACCATCATTGTTCCTTTGCAATGGTTGTAGCTTTCTATTCTCCTCTGAAGTCCTTTAGACTTCTCTATGACAGCCTAAAAATTTAATTCTGGAAGATTACCACTGCAGCTCATACATGATTAGTACTATCTGCCCCCATGGCTCATTCCTTTGTTTGAAGAACTCCTCCCAGAATTGTGATTTAAGGAGGGCATCAATACCATCTCTTTTTTTCCCATTTCTTACCTGCCTGTACTCCTTTGAACTTTTTAATCATGCATTTATTTTCCTCTCTTCCTACCTTTTTCCTTTGAAGTTTTTGGTATAGTCTTCCCCATTAATATAGGAAAACAGAGACTATCTTTTGCCTCCCTCTCCTGTCCTCCCCGCTGCCCAAGCACTTAGCACAATGTCTGTCACATAAAAGGTGCTAATTAAAAGTTTATTGATTGACAGACTACTCAACCCCATCATCTCTCAAATCTCTGACTTGTAACAAATAAATACAGTTAGGATAAATTAACTAAATGATTGATTGTGTCTGAAAATATACTGCCTCATTCTGTACCTATTATACCTTATTTTTCTGCTATGAAATGGGAGGCATGTTTTCCTCTAAACCTTGGAAATCAAGATTAGTCTTTGTATTAATCAGAACTCTTGTCTTTCAATGTTATTTTCCTTTACAATACTGTAATCATTGTATATATTTTTTCTGTCTTTGCTTGCTTTTCATAGCAACATATGAGAAATTTTTTCTTAGTTTTTTTTCTGAATTTCTAATATCAATTTTTCAGGCATAATTTTCATAGGATCATAGTATTTTATGCTGCTTCCTAGACCTTTGCTGCCACAGAATATAGTTTCATTTTTATTTATTATTTTGATGTATTATTGTCATTCTGATCACTCAGAAAATGACTTGAATAGGATCTGGAATCTAAAAAGTCAATCTGAACTCAAATCTTTAGCTAGGAATAGGATAGTCAGGAAGTATGACTAATGTAAAGGGCTGAAATCTGAATAGGTGCACTGGAGTCAGACAATGGAACACTTAAGGCTAATTACATGTTGGACAATAACTCTATTAGCATATGTTTGGAAAAAAAATGACCCTTCTTGCTATTTGGTGCTGGCTCCATCTTTTGGTGTATACAGTTAATCATAGCAGGGATTAGAGGGTGGAGTGAGACAAGTCAGACTCACTTTGTAGGAGAAGAGAGGTTAGTGGAGAGTTTTGTCAGTTTTTTCCATCCCCTTCACTTCTCCCCCTAAAGAGCAAGGACTTTTGCTTATCCTGACTCTGAGGCCTCCAGGGATCTAGCCCAGAACTTACAGACTAACAATTGTTTATTACTTCTGTTCCCCCCTCACCCCCACTCCCCAGTCTTTGTTACTAAAAAAGAAATTGTCTATATGGCAAAGTAAAACATGATCTTCTGGCTTTTTGTCATGGCCCCTACATTATATCTTAGAATACTTGAGCCTGGGTCAAAACATATGCTATACTCTGTTCTTTGTCATTGTCTGGACTCAATCCCTGCCCCCTCTATCTTTCTTGAATAAGACTGTTTAGACCATACTTTTCCTCCTACACAGTCATGGGTAACAAAGCTGGTAATTTTGGAGGTCTTGTTCCCACTATATTCCTAGATAGGTTAGAAGATCTGGGGGTTAAAGTGTTCTGAAAAATGATTTCTGAGGCAAATGACATATTAATTCCTTGATCTTATCACTTTCCTTAATACATGATAGAGCTGTTGAAATGAGAATAAAAGTTCCCTTAATACTAATTCTGAAAATTCAGAAGTAACAGCATAGTTATGGTTTCTACCTTTTTCTCTTCTTCCTTTTTTATCTCTTACTTTTTCAGAGAATGTCATTGGCTTTCTCTTGGCTCATTAATTCCTGATTTTTCTCTCCTTAATTAGGCCCATTTTCCATTTTGATTTATGCAGTTTTGGAGATCATTATGCATGGTTGAAACCATTGACTTTGTCATCTTTTCTTAAAGTTTCCTTATTATTATTTTCTTTCAATTTTACAATTCTGAATTGATAACAGAAACCCTTTTTTTGTGTCTTTATATTACCTATGAATCAACTTGCTCCTCCCCACAGAGATTGTCCCATAATATCTTAACAATGAAAAAAATTTTTCTCATTTCTTATATGATTTTGTAAATGAGTTGTACAATCCAATGAAATAATGACTTAACTAAATAATAAATTAGTTTCTAATTTTTACTAAGTCAGGAAATTATTTAAGCCGAAGTTTCTTAATTTCTTTTCAAAAAGATATATACCCCGGGAAATTGAAAAATCTACTGGACCCATTATTTTAGCCATGAAATTCCTCTCCTCCTGCTTCCCCTCATCTGCCACTTTCATTCTTTATTTTCCCAGAATGTGCAAGAAGGAATTAAATGTAGAAAGTTGCTATTGTGAGGGTGGCCAGAGATACTACAGAGTTGGGAAACACAAAAATCTTGACATGTGCCTGGGTAAGGAATATGGAGGCAGAGTCTATTATAATCAGTGATCTAATTATGACTAGCTCAATATATAAGATACTTACCAAATTTACTTCTGTTTCATCCTTCTCTCTATCAGTAACTATATTTCTACTGATTAAATTCCCCTCTTGATTAAATGTGAAATAGAAGTATTTTAAATCTTATACTTAATAAAAACACATTAATCATAGGTGACCTAAGACCTAAAAGAAATGTATTAGTCTTTATTGTCAAGTGAGCCTAGCAAAAATCCTTCATCATCCTAATTTTTCACTTATGAGTGTGTTTTATCTGTTTTTAAGAGTTAAACTTCCCAAGGTAAACTTGAACAAGGGGAATAAAACAACAGAAATTCTTCCATATGGGCTTCCCAGCTTGGTAGTGAAGTGTCATTCTTTTATTGGACTTGATTCTGAGCCCCTGTGGGTTTTATGATATGTGAGTAAAGCACAGTAACACAAGATGGCTTGATTCCCTGTGAAGAATCCTTTGGAGATGCTTTATGGGCAAAGCATTGTTTGTGTGGCATTTGCCCTTCTTTAGAGCTTATAAAATTATTATCATTTTTTTACTTTCATTTCCAAGACTTACTGAGTAAGAAAAGAATGGTCATATTAGTGTCATTTGAGTTTGATCCACTTGATACAAAGTGAGAGAGAAAATACTTGAATTTCCTTCTCTACTTCATAAAGTTGCCCTCAGGTAAAAGACAAATAAAATCCATTTCTTTGCAACAATCAAATAGTCACTGATAGCAAGATCATCTTGAGTCATAACATAAGTGAACAAGTTATTAGTTTTAAATTGGTCCCAGTGGACCATGGGAAATACTGAATGCAAAGGAGTAAGTATGGATGGTGTAAATTATGTCTTTATTCCCTACATTTTCTTTCTTTCTTTCTTTCCTTCCTTCCTTCCTTCCTTCCTTCCTTCCTTCCTTCCTTCCTTCCTTCCTTCCTTCCTTCTTTCCTTCTTTCCTTCCTTCCTTCCTTCCTTCCTTCCTTTTTTCCTTCCTTTC
The DNA here is from genome assembly GCF_016432865.1 of Antechinus flavipes. Lineage (NCBI taxonomy): Eukaryota > Metazoa > Chordata > Mammalia > Dasyuromorphia > Dasyuridae > Antechinus > Antechinus flavipes. The sequence continues at coordinate 106,081,601 of NC_067399.1, read as the reverse complement.
TTCCTTCCTTCCTTCCTTCCTTCCTTCCTTCCTTCTTTCCTTCCTTCCTTCCTTCCTTCCTTCCTTCCTTCCTTCTTTCCGTGTCATTTCATTTTTGTTTCAAATTGTTGTCTCTTGTTCATTTAACAAGATATGAAACTAACATATAACAAATAACAAACACATGAAACTAAGAAATATTTTCTCCAGGTTTGTAAGAGATAAATGGAAGTCACTTCATCTATAAATGCAAAGCCCCATTAAATTCTTCCTCTAATGATTCATTTGAGGTGATTATGGATGAATTAATGATTCAATCAATTAACAGCTTCTAGAAATACCAGGCAGCATGCTAGGTGTTGGAGAACTAAATTACATAAATGAAGCGATCTCTTCCCTCAAGGCTCTTACATGCCATTGGGGCAGATGCACACAAAAAATAGGCACACATTATATACAAATTAAATATAATACAGTTTCAGGAACTCTGTATGTGTGTGTGTGTGTGTGTGTGTGTGTGTGTGTGTGAGAGAGAGAGAGAGAGAGAGAGAGAGAGAGAGAGAGAGAAACAGAGAGAGAGAGAGACAGAGACAGAGAGAGAAGAAGGGAGAGAGAAAGAGATGGCAAAAAAGATTTCCTGTTGGAGATGATAATTTTTGAAGGACAAAAGGCATTCTAAGAGGTAGAAGTGAAGAGGCAGTACATTCAGAACATGAAAGACTGCTACATAACATAAGCCACACCATATGTGAGGGATTTTTAGAACATTTTTTCTCTATTATAAAGAACATAAAAAGGAGATATGTAATGTATCTGGAAAGGTAGTTTGTAGTCAGATTATAAAGATTTTTTTTTATTTTTAAAGCTGTTTATTTTCAAAACATATGCACGGATAATTTCTCAACATTGACCTTGCATAGCCTTGTTTTTCAGATTTTCCCTTCCTTCCCCCATCCTCTCCCCTAGATGGCAAGCAATCCAATATATGTTATACATGTTAAAATATATGTTGAAATACATGATGAATATTCATTCAGTTTCCAGTTTCTTGCCACTACAAATAGAACTGCCCTAAACATTTTTGCACATGTGGTCCTTTTCCTTCCTTTAAGATTTCTCTGGGATACAAGCCCAGTAGTAACGCTGCTGGATCAAAGGGTCTGCAAAGTTTGATAACTTTTTAAGCATAGTTAAAAACTGCTCTACAAAAAGGTTGGATTCGTTCACAGTTCCCCCAATAATGTTTGTGTCCCAGTTTTCCCATATCCCCTTCAACATTTCTCATTATTTTTTCCTGTCATTTTAGCTAATCTGGGAAGGGTGTAGTGATACCTCAGAGTTGTCTTAATTTGCAGTTCTCTGATCAATAGTGATTTAGAGCAACTTTTCATATGATTAGAAATGCTTTTAATTTCTTCATCTGAAAATTGTTCACATCCTTTGATCACTTATCAATTGGAGAGTGTCTTGAATTCTTATACATTTGAGTCAATTCTCTATATATTTTAGACATGAGACCTTTATTAGAGCCCTTAAATAAAAAAAAAATTCCCATTTCATTGCTTCTCTCCTAATTTTGTGTGCATTAATTTTGTGTGTACAAAAACTTTTTTTACTTAATATAATCAAAATTATCTATTTGTTGTTCAATTATTAATTCCAGTTCTTTGGACATGAATTCCTATAGATTGGAGAGGTAAATTATCCTATGTCCTTTTAATTATATAATCATATAATATCGCTCTTTATATCTAAATCATGAACTCATTTAAACCTTATCTTGGTATGTGGAGTTAGGTGTGGGCCAATGCCTAGTTTGTTCCATACTAGTTTCCAATTTTCCCAGCATTTTTTCCCCAAATAGTGAGTTCTTATCCCCAAAGCTATGTTCTTTGGGTTGTCAAACACTAGATTGCTATAGTTATTGACTATTTGTTCCTGTGATCCCAACCTATTCCCCTGATCAAATAATCTATTTCTTAGTCAGTACAAAATGGTTTTGATGACCACTGTTGTATAATATAGTTTAAGTCTAGCATAGCTAGGACATTTTCAATGTCATTTTTTTTTTCATTAATTCCCTTGACATTTTTGACCTTTCGTGCTTCCAGGTGAACTTTGTTATAATTTTTTCTAGGTCTGTAAAATAATTTCTTGGGAGTTTGATTAGTATAGCACTAAATAAATGGATTAATTTAGGTAGTATTGTCATTTTTATTATATTTATTCAGCCTACTCTTGAGCACTTGATATTTTTCCAACTAATTAGATCTGACTTTATTTGTATGGAAATTGTTTTGTAGTTTTTATATAGTTTCTGACTCTCCCTTGGCAGATACTATCAAAAGTTATTTTGAATGGAATTTCTTTTTGTATCTCTTGCTGCTGGACTTCGTAGGAAATGTTTAAAAATGATGATGATTTATGTAGATTCATTTTGTATCCTGCAACTTTGATAAAATTGTCAATTGTTTCATAGTTTTTTTAGTTGATTTTCTAGAATTATCTTAGCATACCATCATATCATTTGCATAGTTATAATTTGGGTTATTCATTACCACTCTAGTTCTGTTGATTTCTTTTTCTTTTCTTATTGCCAAAGCTAACATTTCTAATACAATATTGCATAGTAACAGTGATAGTGGGCAACTTTTTTTACTCCTGATCTTATGGTAATGTTCTAGTTTGTCCCCCATTACATATGATGCTTGCTGATGTTTTTTAGTAGATGCTACTGATCATTTTAAATCAAACTCCATCTATTCCTATATTCTCTAATGTTTTTTTAAAATGAATGGATGTTGGATTTTATCAAATGCCTTTTTGCATCTTTTGAGATAATCATATGATTTTTGTTATTTTATTTATTGATATAATCAATTAGACTAATAGTTTTCCGAATATTGAATCAGCCCTGCATTCCTGGTATAAATTCTACTTAGTCATGGTGTATTATCCTGGGAATGATTATTTGCAATCTCTTTGCTAATATTTTATTTAAGATATTTGCATCAATATTCATCAGAGAAATTGGTCTATAGTTTTCTTTCTCTGTTTTCACACTACCTGGTTTAGTCATCAGCACCATATCTGTGTCATAAAAGGAATCTGGTAGGACTCCTTCTTTCCCTATTTTTTCAAATAGTTTATATAGTATTGGTACTAATTGTTCTTTAAATGTCTGGTAGAATTCACATGTAAATCCATCTGGCCCTGGAGATTTTCTCTTAGGGAGTTGATTAATACCTTGTTCTATTTCTTTTTTTTTTTTTTTTTCTAAAATGGACTATTTAAATAATTTATTTACTCTTCTGTTAACCTGGACTATCTACATTTTTGTAGATATTCCTCCATTTCACTTAGATTATCAAGTTTATTGGCATATAATTGGGCAAAATAACTCCTAATTATTGCTCTCTAATTTTCTTTTCATTAGTGGAAAGTTATCTCTTTTCATTTTTGAGAATAACAATTTGATTTTCTTCTTTCCTTTTTCTCATCAAATTAATTAAAGATTTATCTATTTTGTTGCTTTTTTCATGAAACCAACTTTTATTTTTATTTATTAATTCAATAATTTTCTTACTTTCAAGTCTATTAATCTGCTCTTTTATTTTCAGAATTTCAAATTTGGTATGTAATTTGGGTTTTTAATTTGTTCTTTTTCTAACTTTTTTAGTTGCAAGCCCAATTCATTGATCTTTTCTTTCTCTATTTTGTTAAATAAAGCATCTAGAGACATAAAATTTTCCCCAATAACCACTTTTGCTGCATCCCAGAAATTTTGATACATTGTCTCATTATTGTCATTCTCTTGATGAAGTTGTTGATTGTGTCTTTGATTTATTGTTTCATCCATACATTCTTTATGATTAGATTATTTAATTTCCAATTAATTTTTTATCTATTTTCTCCAGCCTTATATTACATGTGATTTTTATTGTATTGTGATCTGAAAAAATGCATTTACTATTTATGACTTTTTGTATTTGATTTTGAGTTTTTTATGCCATAATACTTGGCCAATTTTTGTATAGGTTCCTTGAATAGCCAAGATAAAACTAAACTCCTTCCTTTCTCCATTCACTTTTTTTCAAAGATCTATCATACCCAAGTTCTTTAACATTCTGTTTACCTTTTTAACTTCTTTATTTTGTGGCTTGATTTATCTAGTTCTGAGAAAGCAAGGTTGAGATCCCCCACTAGTATAGTTTTAATGTCTATTTCTTCTTGCAACTCTCTACTTCTCCTCTAGGTATCTGGATGCTATACCACTTGGTGCATATATGTTTAGATATTGCTTCATTATCTATGGTTTCATTTAGTACAATATAGTTCCCTTCCTTATCTCTTTTAATTAGACCTAGTTTTGCTTTTACTTGATCTGAGGACAGGAGGGCTATCCCTGATTTTTTTTTTTTTTACTTCTCCTGAAACATAGTAGATTCTACTCCAGCCCTTTACCTTCACTCTTTATGTATCACTCTGCTTTAAATGTGTTTCTTGTAAGCAACATATTGTAGGATTCTGTTTTTTAATCCAGTCTGCAATCCATTTCTCTTTTATGGGAGAGTTCACATTCCCCTTTAAAATAAGTAATTCTATATTTTCTGCCATCTTATTTACACTAAGTTATGTTTTTTCTCTTTCCTTTCTCCTTCCCCTCCCTCCCACTATTTTGCTTCTGATCACAACCTCTCTCAAATAGCCTTCTCCCTTTAGAGTCCCTCCCTCTTTTATATACTTTTACCCTAATACTTCCATTTTCTCATCTATTAGTCTTTCCCTTTCTTTTCCCCTTTCCTATAAGGTGAGGCAACTCTGATATTCTCTCTTTGAGCCAAATCTGATGAGAATAAGATTCACACAATGCTCATTCTCCTCCCTTCTTTCCCTCAATTATAATAGGTCTTCTTTACCTCTTCGTGAGATGTAATTTCCCTTATTTTATCTCATTTATCCTTTTTCCAGTAGATCCTCTTTCCATCTCTAGTTTCTAAATCATATTATCTTTAAAAAATCAAAGTATACCTGCAATCTCTAAGTATACCCATAACAGAAATATAGTTCTCAAGAGTTCTTTCCTTTTTACCTTTTTATGCTTCTGTTGGGCTCTGTATTTGGAGATCAAATTTTTTTGTTTAGCTCTGGTCTTTTCATTAGAAATAGATGAAGTTCACCTATATCATTGAATGTCCATCTTCTTCCCTGAAATTTTAGTTGAATAGCTTATTATTGACTGTAATCCAAGTTCCTTTGACTTTCAGAATATTAAATTTCAGGCCTTTTGATCCTTAAAAGTAGAAGCTGCTGGGTCCTGTGTAATCCTAATTGTGGCTCATGGATATTTAAATTGTTCCTTTCTGTTTGCTTGAAATATCTTTTCCTTGAGGTAATTGTTCTGAAATTTAGCCACAATATTCCTTGAAGTTTTAATTCTGGGGTCTCTTTGTCAGGAGATGGTTGGTGAATTCTTTCAATGGTTATTTTACCTTCTGATTCTAAGACATCAAGGAAGTTTTCCTTTATGATTTCCTATAAGATATTGTCTAGGTTCTTTTTTTTTTTTTCATCATGGCTTTCAGGAAGTCAAGTAATCCTTAGATTGTCTGTCTCTTCTAGATCTATTTTCCAGGTCAGTTGGTTTTTCTAGAAGATATTTCATATTTTCTCCTATTTAAAAAAAAAAAGATTTTTTTGACTGATTCTTGAAGTCCTATTGAGTCATTCACTTCCATATGTTCAATTCTAATTTTCTGGAAATTTGTTGTACTCCAAATATTTGTGGGTTCTTTGACTCCAATACCAGTTTAAAGGCATAATCTATTATTGGTTTGAGAGAAGTTTAGAGCAGGTTACAGAAAATCATATCTGCTTTTCACCATCTTGGCTCCACCCTCTAAATTACATAAAACGTTTATATTTGATTCCAGAAGTGTTAGGAAACTCCGGGAGATTCTTAAGTGACAAAATTATATTCATGTTCTAGGTCTGTCATTTTGGTAGTGAGGTAGAATATGGATTGGAGAAAGGAGAAAGTAAACAAAAAAAATACAATTAGGACCCCAGAGCAATTTCCTAGGAAAAAAATGATGAAAATCTGAATTGCTGATGGGTATGCAGATAAGGAAAAGAGCATGATTATTTACAAAAGGTTGCATTGTTGTAATTTCCCAATGGGACAGTGTAGAGAGGCAGGAATGTGATAAAGGAAAAAAGTTTCAATATAATTCTGAAGTTTAATCTGATTTCTCAAAAACAATGCCAAATGTGCATGTGTAGAGGATTCTGTAAATCTGAAACTATTCTAAATCTATATCCAAAAACAGGCTTGATTATCTGATATTCAAATAACACCTGATGATCAAATATTTTTGTGTCTACCATTCTCAAAATTCAACAGTGAAGTGTAGTGATCAGTTTAAGTAGAGAGTATATTGCCATTGTTGAAACTATGAATCCTTGAAGAATTGAAATACTAATGAAGTAAACCAAGAGGACTTGAAAAAAAGGATTCTTTTAATTTATGCTAGTTGTAAAGAACCCACTGTTGAATCAAATCAATAATTATAAACTTTATCTGCCTTAATTCTGTTCATTCAAATATCAGATTCATAGAAAGACATAGTCCTTTCATCCCTGAACTATTCAGAATGCTATGTTCTTAGAAAACATACATTCAAAATCATGGAAAAACATGATACTTATATCATGTATATGAACTGATACAGAGTAAAGTGAGCAGAAGCAGAATAATTATTTTACATTACAAAGATAAACATTTCTGAGGATTTTTATAGATTAAGAAAAATGAAATGAGCAGAATCAGAAGAAAATATTCAATTTCAACACGATAAAAACAATAACTTTGAAAAGGATAAGAATTTTGATCAGTGAAATAACCATTCATGATTTAGGAGGACAAATGACTTACTATCCCTGACTGAGAGGTGTTTGATTCAAGATTCAGATGAGATCATTGTAATTTTTAAAAAAAATTTTGTTTTGATTCAAGAGACCTCTCATGAAGTAGGAGTAACTTAGAAGTTTTTTTTTTTAATATAAGAACAAAACACATTAACAATATAGCAACATTATGTTATTGATGTTGTTTAGTTTCTTGCAGTGGAATCCCCAGGTTAAATGATATGGAGAATTTAGACATTTTTCTAGTATAAATCCAAACTGTTTTCCAGAATTAGTTCATAGATATATTAATAGTCTTAGTCTTTTGTCTTTCCATAATTTCTGCAATGTTAATAATTCACATATTTTATCATATTTGTTGGGTATCAACTAAAAATTAGTATTGTTCTGATCTGGATTCAATAATACTTTATAACTTTATAACACTGGACTTTAGATAATATCATGTTAACTTATAGTTTGCAATTCTGTTGAAAACTATTCAAATGCTTTGGCCACATCCAGTTGGAACATTCTTGTATAATATCTTTATTTATCTTGGATATCAAATCTTTTTTTTTAATTTACTTTTTCTTTGTTGAGGATTTTATCCCCTAATACATTGTCAATTTTTGTGTAGGTTACATGTACCACTGAGAAAAAAAAAGTATAATTCTTTCTATCCCCATTCAATTTTCTCTAAAGATCTATCATATCCAACTTTTCAAAAATTATATTTACCTTCTTAACTTCTTTCTTGGTTATTGTGTAGTTCAATTTACTTAGTTCTGATAGAGGGAGGTTCAGATCCTTCACTAGTATAGTTTTGCTGTCTATTTCTTCTTGCAACTCTCTTAACTTCTTTTCTAGGAATTTGGATGCTGTACCACATGGTGCATATATATGTTTAGTACTACTATTACTTCATTATCTATGGTACCTGTTAGCAAAATATAGTTTCCTTCTTTATCTCTTTTAATTAGATCTATTTTTGCTCTTGCTTGATCTGAGATCAGGATCACTATCAGGTGTTTTTTTTTTTTTTTTAACTTTAGCAGAAGCATAATAGATTCATCTCCAGCCTTTTACTTTTAGTCTGTATATATCTCTCTGCTTCAAATGTGTTTCTTGTAAACAATATGTTGTAGGATTCTGGCTTTTAGTCCAGTCTGCTATTATTTTATATTTTATTTTATGAAAGAGTTCATCCCATTCACATTCACAATTAAAATTACTAACTTGTATTTCCCATCATCGTATTTTCCCCAAGTTATACTTTTCTCTTTTCTTTCCCCTTTCCATCCTCGCCAATGTTTTGCTTTTGATCTCCACCTCCTTCATTGTCCTTTTTTTTCAGCCTTTCCCCTTTTTTATATCTCTTTCCCCCTCTGCTTCTGTTCTTCCTTTTATCAGCCTCACTCTTTTCCCTCCTACTTCCCTCACGGGTGAGACAAGTTTTTATATCAAACTAAATATGTTTGAACCAAATCTGATGAGATTAAAGTTCAAACAATGCTCATTTCCTTAATTTCTTCCCTTAAGTGTAATAGTTTTTTTTTTTCCTGATCATGTGATATAATTTACCCCATTTAATCTCCTCTTTCCTCTTCTTCCAGTGCAATCTCTTTTCCAGCACAGCTTCTTTTTTTATATTATCACATTAAAGTCAACTTGAACCTACACCCTCTAAGTATACTCCTAAAAAAAGATACCATTTTCTTTTTTTTTTTAATTTTAATATCTTTTTATTGATAGAATGCATGCCAGGGTAATTTTTTACAGCATTATCTCTTGCATTCATTTCTGTTCCGATTTTTCCCCTCCCTCCCTCCACCCCTTCCCCCAGATGGCAAGCAGTCCTTTACATGTTGAATAGGTTACAGTATATCCTGGATACAATATATTTGTGCAGAACCGGACAGTTTTCTTGTTGTACAGGGAGAATTGAATTCAGAAGGTATAAATAACCCGGGAAGAAAAACAAAAATGCAAGCAGTTTATATTCATTTCCCAGTGTTCTTTCTCTGGGTGTAGCCACTTCTGTCCATCTTTGATCAATTAAGGCTCTCTTTATCGAAGAGATCCACTTCCATCAGAATACATCCTCAAACAGTATCGTTGTTGAGGTATATAATGATCTCCTGGTTCTGCTCATTTCACTCAGCATCAGTTCATGTAAGTCTCGCCAGTCCTCTCTGTATTCATCCTGCTGGTCATTCCTTACAGAACAATAATATTCCATAACATTCATATACCACGATTTACTCAACCATTCTCCAATTGATGGACATCCTTTCATTTTCCAGCTTCTAGCCACTACAAACAGGGCTGCCACAAACATTTTGGCACATACAGGTCCCTTTCCTTTCTTTAGTATCTCTTTGGGGTATAAGCCCAGTAGAAACACTGCTGGATCAAAGGGTATGCACAGTTTGATAACTTTTTGAGCATAGTTCCAAATTGCTCTCCAGAATGGCTGGATGTGTTCACAATTCCACCAACAATGAAAAGATACCATTTTCAAGAATTACACATATCATCTTCTATTTTTTAAGGAGTTGTTCTCATTTCCATTTCATCAATTCTATTTTTCAAGGAATTGTTTTGTTTTTCAGTTTGGTCACATATAATATTCTTCTCTAAAATATAATGTTCTCTGGGAGCAAGTTTCTTGGCACGGGGTGGGACGGGGGGGAGCTTCTGGAGGCAGCCTTAGTTTCAGTTCAGAGTAATCACCTCAAATTCAGCCAGGTGTTAAAAATCCAAATCCTTTACTGTCTTTTTCTAAATCTTGTCTCCTTTATTTGGGGCTCAGTTAGTTTTCTGGAGGCCTTCCAGATCTTGGTTTTGGTGTTCTCCACAGGACAGCCTGCCACCACTTCTCTGTCTTCCTTCATTCTGCCCGACTTGTGAATTTCCTTGACTGAATCCTGGCTCTGAATATCCCAAAGTCCACACTGTTTGAGGCTCCTAGCTTATATATGCTCTCTTAAAGGTGTGAATCTTGTGGAACTGTAGTAAGTAATAAGTACATCTAGAGAACTGTTAAGCATCCTGCTAAACAACCATTGTCTCTATTAATTCCACTGGCTTAGCATCTTGTAAGAATTCTAACAGCCGCATCTGTTTTTTAAGAAGTGGTTTTCTTCAGTATACATTAATTTTTTTCCCACTTCACTGAAGATATTTTTTAAGGAGTTGCTTTCTTCAGACAATTTCTGTTTCCTTTTCCAAACTCTCCTGCAAAGCTTTCATTTCTTTTCCCCACTTTTCTTCTAACTTTCTATAAGATCCTTTTTGAATTCTTCCAAGAGAGTCTTTTGAGTTGCAGACCAGTTCATATCTCACTTTGAGGCTTCAACTGGAGAAATTTTACCTTTTGTGTCCTCAAGGTTTGAGTTCTGTTCTTTCCTGTTTCCATAATAGCTATCTATAGTCACAGCTATTTTTTTAACTCATTTTTAATGGTTAAGGTCTGCTCTTAGAACACAACAGAAATTGTCCAGAGCTTTCTCTACAGGGCAATAGGGGCTTTATATTGCCCTAGGGTCAGTGGTGCTGCAGGTTTCCTCCATACACTGGGTGGCCTGGCCAAGTCAGCCTTGTTACTGTGGGGTTGAAGGGTTCACCATTTGCCTTCTGTAGTTGTGCTGGAAGTCTCACAGTTAGTCTGCTGATTCACTGACCTTCTGAACCAGGAAAAAGTAGCCAAAGCTTCTGTATTTTGGCTAAGAGTCTTCTATTTTGTTCCCCACATGAACTTCTCTGCCCTGTACCTCCATACTCAGTCCCTTTGCTGGGCCATTTCCTGTCTACTCTCTACCTTTTGGGGTCTGTCCCTCCCCACTGTTTTCTTTTTTAGTATTTATTTTTTCTCAACAGTATATTCTCTCTCTAAATACATGTAAAGATAGTTTTCAACATTCATTTTTCTAAAACTTTGTTCCAAGTTTGTTCCATCCTTGTGTTCCAAATTTTTCTCCCTCCCTTCCTTAGCTCCTTAAGACAACAAACAATCTGATATAGGTAAAATATTCTATTTTTTATCAGATATATTTTCTGAAATTTTATCATTGATAGTCTGCCTGTAATTTCCTAATGATACTGATTTTGTTGATATAAAAAGATTTTTTTTTCAATTTCATATAACCCAAATCATACTTTGTGTGTATGTGTTTGTGGAGGGGAGATAGAATGAATAGACCACTAGACCTGGAATCAGAAACAATTGAATTCAAATCTACCTTAGACATGTACTGGTTTGTAAATCAGGGCAAATCATTTAACTTCTGTTTGCTCAATCTCCTTATCTGTAAAAAGAGATAATAAATGGACCTACATTCCTGAGTTATTGTCAATATCAAATAAAATAATGGTAAAGCTCTTAGTACAATGCTTTCATGTAATAAACACTATAATGTTAGATATTATTTTTTTTTCCTTTTGGGAACAAAAGAATGATATTATATGAATTGAAAATATGTAAATACTTTTACAACTGCTCCAATTCTGTATCTAATTCTTATACAGAAAAAAATGTCTGTGGGCATAAATTTGAGGAACTTTCAGAATAGAATCATTGACTTAGAATTTATTATAGAGGAGAGGAAATTGAAAATTTTAGTCTAAGAAGCTTTTTATATTTAGAAAACAGTATCAGAACTCAAAGTAATATTTCATATTTTAAGAAATAAAATTCTACAATGAAAGTTAGAAGATGGGGATAGAAAGCAACAATAATGAATTTTAAGAGGCACATAGAAAAACAACTCTGTTTAAGAGGAAAAGTGACAACTTTCTTCCATTGAAATGGATGCATTGATAATTCACCAACCAATTTCATTATAAAAAAGAGAAAATGGCAGCAAAGAAAGGTAACAAAGGGTAAATTATTAAAAATTATACTTATAAGTTATACTAAAACTCAGAATGAACTAAAATTAATTTGTTTTAGCTGTATTGAAGAAAAAGGAAGCTCACAGGAAAGAAAAGATATTTCTTGGATTGGATAGGACAATAAATTAGCCATGACATATCTAAGGTTTAGTATAAAAAAGAAAACAAAAACAAAATTACAAATTCTCTCAGAGCACAATAATGCTGAACATGACTGCATCGAGACAAATAAAGTGACATAGAAATCAAAGATTTGTGGTGAAAAATTGATCCCAATAAAAGTTGTCATTGGACTATTTCCTTCTGCAGTTCTTTGTCTCTGTCATCGATAGACGATCACCCTGAGTCCTGATAGCAGAAAACTACACATATGGTGTGAGTCATATTATGTTAGAAAAACAATGTCTTCTTTTCTATTTCTCAAATTATTTTATTTCCAAAATGCTTCCTAGAATTCTATCCCAGAATTTGCTGTGGCAATTGTTGAGGCAAGGGCTGTATGATTCGAGAATTGTTCTCTCAGGATTCTTCCTTCTTTTTAATTTCATAACCTCATTTGCTTCTCTTTGACTTTTTTCCCCCTACTTATCAGTTGAATAGACTGAGTCAAACAGAGCTGAAATGTTTTGTCTAGTAGCACTGAGCTAGTAAATGTCCGAGGCCAAATTCAAGGTTAGGTTTTCCTGATTCTAGGCTTAGAGCTCTATCTACTGTGCTACCTGCTGCTTAGTAGAATGATTTTATTAAGTTGTATGTTTACACATACATATATACATACAGTATCACATATAATATAAATTACACGTACTATTGTATTGTTAATATGCATCAATATGTAATATGTATTAATTAACTTGTATGTATAATATTGTATTATTAATATTAATATAAGGTTACGTCATTTTATATAGTGATATATTTGGATATATGTATATAATAGGTATGTATGTAAATATGTATGTGTACATATACATATGCATATTTCTATATTAGAGAACACATGTATGTTCTCTGATTCTTACTCTGCCAAAGATAACTGATAGCATTTGGAATTAGAAAAATGAGAATTATTTTAAACACTAACATTAATGTAATATTCAATATTTTTAAATGATCACATTTCATAGTTAAAAAGGAGTTCAGAATTCATATTCTAATTCTAAACCAAAATATCAATCTCATCTAAAATTTTCCAGTTGTCTAGCCATAGAGGTAGTTAGGATGTTGTTGGAATGCATAAAACAGAACCCCTCTGTTAAAATTGAAATTTATACAGCACTGAAGAGAGAAAAAGAAAGAATTCAAAATAGATGCTTACAATGGGCAATCTGAGCACCTAGCCCCATTGCTCATTATAAAAGTGAGAATCTTCTGTGAACAACATTCTGTCTTTGCTTGTAACCATAAAAACTATTGACCAATTTCTATTGATAAGACGGTAAAACCAAAAGTCTGAGTAATGGAAGTCTCCTTGATCCAAATTTGTCCAAGACAACAACCTCATTAGGTTCTTATAGCACTCATCATGGTCCCAACATTAAGGGGGAAAAGATCAGCCATCCCCACTAACTTCTAATAAACAACTGCCCACAGAGTAGGCACACCAGCCTTATGAAAACAATAAGGGATCTTCCAAGAGAATTAGGAGATGGAATATATCAACTAATCCCACTGTATGTGATGTCTTAATCATATTGAAATGTGAATTTAAGAAGATTGTCTTGATTTTCCATTTGTATCCCCAATGCTTAGACCACTACTTTGCCTATAGCAAGTGCTTAAAAAATACTTGCTTATTCATATATTCATTTATTCATTGAGTAAAATCTTCACAATATGATGTCATTGTTTATGATAAGTAATATATAATTTAGAATTAGAACTAGATTTCATTTCAAAGGGTAGGGGCAGAAATCAGGGGTTTACTGCTTCATTGTTTCACCTCTCTCTATTTCAGTTTCCTTATTTTTAAAATAAGAAATTTGTATGTAATAATGTATGAGTTTTCTTGTACCTCTAAGTTTATTATTCTTTGAAATACCCAAATATTCCAAATACAAATTAATTTTGGGGTGTCAGTCATTTTGGATAATCATCATCTCTGCTATCTTCAATAAAAATTGACCTTAAATTAAGCATTAAATGAGGTGTAACATTTGGAAATAGAAAAAAAAAATTACACAGGTTATTTTAAGTATAATTATTATCCCCTAGCCTATTCTTTTATCAGTCCAGGGCAATCGATGATTTAAATCCAATGAGTAGCAAAAGGGTGAGATACTTTAAAATTATTATTGTATTGTTAACTACTTCCTGAAGATACAATTTGATTAAAAACATTTAGAGGCAAAAAACCATTGAGAACTGATTTTTTTGTCATTGTTTATAACAGAGGCATTTAAGATGACCTTTAAAAAAATCCCATAAAACGTCATTCATGCTTGCGTGATATTCTCTTTGGGACCTGTGGGTATAAGTAATTTAACCTGCCATACAAACTTACTAAATGATGGTTTGGGAAGAACAAAAGGGCTTTGGAATTCAGTGGCTTCCTAAATCCTTTAAGGTTTAATAGTCTTCATATTATGACAAAGCAGTAAGTTAATAGCTTTAATAGCTGTTGCTGATTTCCTTTCTACACAGAATACTTTTTAAAAGCTTGATGACTGCAGAAATAGCTTGTACCATGTCAGCAGAATGGGGTTATCATTGGGACAAAATCTTCAATGTTTAATAGCGTTTTAGCAGTTCAGTCTCTGTCCTGTAACTAAAGATGAAACCAAATAGGTCAGTGGCTCAAATCCGTTGCTGACAAAATGGAATGCTAGATCAAAGCTCTCTTGGTTTTGAATCTTAGTTGGAATTCTAATAAAGTAACAAGGTGAAAAATAGATTTTAATGCTAGATCAAGTGGTGAAAGTTCAAATCATTGCACATTCAAATTCATATACCCAGATTTGAATTTAATTGGAGTATCTTCTTCCTAAACATCTCATACTAATTTATAATTATTATTATCTGTCTTGACAAACCCTATATATTCATTGAGAGAAACACATTCAAATAACTAAAGATCTGCAATTTCATTAACATATGGAAATTTAGATGTAGGATAGCCATCCATTTAGGTGGCAAAACTTGTACGATTTAGGGTTTAATTTCTAGGGAGTTCTAACAAGCAGAAGTTCTTGGGGTTACCCAGCTAGTAATTATCAGAGAAATAATTTGAATCTCCCAATCCTTTAATCAAGGCCCTGTCTCTATGAGATTAGTGACTTCGATTATTGGACTATTGGATAGGAGAAAACTTTCATCCTTATGATCAGGGTGAAGGAGAAAACTCTTTGAAGATACAGAGTAATATTACTGAGAGAAAGCTTAAATTTTACAGCCTCAGGCTTCTCCCTGAATCAAGCAGAGAGGAGCACTGATTATCTTGACCTTTTGATCTCAATTGGGTCTTTTATTTTTAAGTAGGGCTTTATTACACCCTGACTCAGGTGGAGATATCTAAGTGAAATCTTAGTTGAATTCTTTTCATTGATAAAACCATCATAACTCCACAATCACTATATCCAATTAGAAAGCAAAGATAGGATGCCAACCCTGATGTTATTTTTCCCTTATCAAAGTCTATATGTATCTCCTTTTCTTTGCTAAAAGCACCATATGGATTTAACCCTCTGTTAGCAGTGTAATAAAACTTTTGCTTCTTGAGTTGAAAATGGTCTAAGTCTACAAAATCTTTTGAGATTCCCAGGGACACAGTCCCATAATCCCATTGTAGTTTTGGAATCCAAAAATTCTGAATTCCAACATTTAACTTTTCATAGAAGGTCTAATAGCAGGTTGAAAAAGATAAATCTCTTTGTTATTATTTCTAGAATAAAATGGAAACTTCTCTTTAACTTTTAAAACCCTATATAACCTAGATCAAATCTAATTTTTTATCCATATTGAATATTGCTCCCACAATGGACTATGTTATAGGCATTTATTACATATTATTAATTATAAAAATTTAAAGACATCGAATGATGCCAGTCATACTGCCATATTATGAATAAACAAAAGGTCTGACTGGAGTACATGATTTCAAAACTTGACTACTCCATTACTTGTGTAATGTCAGTTATTTCAACTTTCTATATCTGTTTTCTGATCTGTAAAATGAAGGGTTTGAATCAAATGATTATGAAGAACCCTTCCAGCTCTCAAATTTATATACTTTTATATGATTTAATTTGCACAATTTTTTGCTTCCAAAACCAATCCCTAAAACCAAATTATTTTCCAGTTACTATCTAATATATAAGAAGGGTTAGGATGTACAAATTGGTAGTACAGTTGATGAACACATTCTAGAAACAATCTAAGACTTAGAAGAGAGTCTGCTTTCCCATGTGGCTTTCTCTTCTTGAAAGGTTTCTGAACCTGTCTGTTGTTGCAGGAGATTTACATATCCACTGACAATAGATAAGCAAAGCAAACTAATTTGATTCTCACAGTTGTGTACTCTTTCTTATAGCAAATGTAATTCAGAGAACACTCTCTTCTAGGCAAAAGGAAACCGTTTTGACATGAGAGAACATTATCTGGTCATTGTGACATATGTCCTGTAACAATCTGAATCTCTGTGGAAAAGTTTTAGTTCTAGTGGGTAGGTGACTCAAGAACCCAAAGTGATTAAATCTCTAAACTATTCTAGATAATCAGCTCACATAAAGCTATAGATCTACATCCACCCTTTCATTTCCCACTGGGTTTACATTTACATTTTTAGAAGACATGCTGAGGTTTCAAACTAGAAACAGAGTAAACTTTTCATTTGTAATCCCATGGTCTTGAATTGTTTTAAACAATTATAGTCTTGTTGAATATTTAAAAGTATATTGTTTATTAACTGGGATGAATAATTATTTCTGAGACTTGTCAGTGTAATCTCACTCCTGCCCTAATTTGGGTGCTATTTTCTGAGGGATAGCCCTTTGTTTGCTCCAAGATCAATGTGAGAAAGAGGAGACTTGAGTCCTGATTGGTCTAGAGAATTCTGAGTCTGCAACATTGTGTATCTGCATATGGGGAAAGGGGATTTCTTTTGATTGACAGAAGGTGAATTTTTAGATAGGGAATTAAAAATTCCCTCAGGGCTGTCTCAGGACATACATATGTGAGAAGCCAGCCCCAAACATATCTCTATGCATATAACCCTAGAGACTGCCAAGGACAAAATTTCCCAGTGAGATCATTTTTTGTCTTTGGTTGAGCTGGGACCATTTATTTTTGTGTATTCACTCAAGTATTCTGATCCATATAACCTCCATGTTTCCATTCCTTTATGAATTTATAAAAGGATATAGTAGCTATCTATGACTATCACTGATAAAACCACATTTTTAGCAGTGTGGTAAGCCTGTGAGAATAAAGTATTATTTTTTTGAGTAAATAGAGAAGTGGCTTACATTGTATATCCATGACTAAGAAAGCATCATATTCCTAGACATTCCAGTACCTCTGTGGAGATTCAGAGGCTGGTCCTACACTGTTAGTGACCTAGGACAAGAAAAGTCCAGCTTAGTTGTGACTAGGGAATCACTCTATCAATTCAGATCTAATGGAGATAATGGACTAGAAATATATCCATATACCATAACTCAAATATCTAGTCTGGAACCATAGGTATTTGATGATAGCTATTCAGGGGTTTAAAATTAAAAGTCATTTTGTGGGTCATTTTAGTACAGAAAGTTTACTCTTTTATGTAACTCATTACCTCCAAAGGGTGATTACAACAGCACATAAATAACTTCAGTTTCCTTAGATGTATAAGCAATTTAATGAAAAGCATTTTAAAAATCAGAACTAGGATACTGATTTGTTTTTACATCAAGGGATAATAACCTTTTTGTGTGTCACAGACCTATTAGGCAGAATAATAAAGCTTATGGAACTCTGCAGAATATCTTTGTCAAAGCATTACTAAAAGGAATGCTAAATTTTAATTACAGAGTAGTGAAAATAAGAATGTTTTCCCCCATTCAAGTATGTACATCCTTTGAAATTCCATCAATTTCTCTACTGGATAAGCATCAGACAGTCACCTGGAATTCCATGTGGCTGTTTCATCCTTAGGAGACTAGGAAGTACTGACTGATCCTTTAGATAAATGAACTAATCAAGTATCAAGGTCACTCTTAATACAAAAAAACCCAAACCAAACCAAACTAAAACAAACTAACAAACAAAAAAGCAAAATAAAACTTAACTTTCACGCAGACGGAGGGTGTATTACTGATTTACACTTTTACATACCATTCCAGGAGGACTACCTGCTTGTTTTATGAGAACTTATTAGGTACTTTGATCTCCCATTATTGCCCCTCACTCTATTGCCAATTTTGTCTTCCAAACCCTCTTTAGTTAGAATTCTTACAACGAATACTAATTGTTTTGCTGGTATCAATGTGGATGGGGCAATCATTGACACATTAGAGAAGCAATAACCTAAGAAGGGGCAGCAGGTACCCATAGCCACTGAGCTGTCATTGCTGCTAGGACCCACTGCACTGTCCATTACTGATGAAGTCTACATTTCTTCCTACTTTCCAATATTTTCTATTGCTTTTGGGACCTGCACCTGTGCCTGTTGTTCCCTATTCAGTCTATTGAGGCTTATGTCAGTGCCCACTGCCCTTTGACTAGTGCTACTATAAAATTGGAGCCTTAAACTTTGATGCCCAGTCAGTACTATTGTCAGTACTAGGCTTCCATCTTTTTCTGCTCTATAAAAGGATTGAGTATTACCACAGACCTGAGATGTATGACATTGCCACTGCTGAGTCTGCTTGCCCCTTCATTGAAAGACTGACTCTTCCTTTTTATGTAGATCCTTACAGCTGACCCATGTTGCCATTGTCCTCCTGTGCTCAATATAGGACTTAGAAGATGCCAATGTTGTTCTGCAGTACAGAGCTGCAAGAAAATGTTAGTGCCTCTGGTTGCTTCACCACAGTTTGTGAAGTTAGAAATTATAACAACAGATTGATAATGCAATTCCAGAGACTTTTGATCAGTCATAATATGACTTGGATTCCTCTTCTTGTCAGAAGTCATTCTCTTCTCTGCAGGAAATTTTTCCTGCTGTCAATTGTCCCTCACTGAGAGATTCAGGAGGTTTTTACCTCTCAGGCTGTCCAATCAACCACCAAGGCCATAAATGACTACTTAGGATGTTGGGGAAAATATTGAAGGCTTAAACTCAGTAGAGATCTTTTAATGGAAAAGAGTGATACAGAGAAATAGTGAAACAGACACAGAGACAGAGAAAGAGAAAGACAGAAAAAGAGAGAGACAGAGAGACAGAAAAAGATAGTGACACAGAGAAAAATAAGGATAAAAATCAAAATACATAGTTTAGATAGTAGAAACTTGGTCTTATTGGGAAGAATTAATCATTGTTCTTTCAAGTACTGTCTCAAACATTTATATCATGTGATTATAACAAAGTCAATGTGGAATAATTCTGCTTGAATCTGTCAAATGTTAAATTTAAACAAATACAATTCAAATAGTTTTCTAAATATAATTGTTAGACAGTATTAGTTCTTATAATTCCAGGTATCTGCCACAGTTTGCATTAAGTGCTGATATCCCTTATAATATCACTCAACTACATGATAAAATCCATATGGAATAATAGCTTGACAACTGTTTGATCAAATTTAACATCACTTCTAAAAATCATTCAAAACAAAATAATTATTCACTCATTCACAAATGAAAATGATAACCTTAAAGCTTGGTAAGTTCTTTCCTTAAAGGTCTTTTCTGAGGGAATTGATGATAATAATCATTATCAATCTAACAATTACAGGAAGGTGAATTTTTGTCTTCTTTTTTTGTCCTCTTGTTAGTGTGAAGAAAATCATGACTTTCAACTTTTAATTTCCAAAAAAAAACTCAGTTCTTCTTGGCTATTTGGAAAGTATGATTGAGAATTAACTCATCCAACCACTCTGGAAACCAATATGAAACTATGCCCAAGGGGCTACCAAACTATGCATGTTTTTTGATCCAGCAGTGTCTCTACTGGACCTGTATTCCAAAGAGATCATAAAAAAGAGAAAAGGACCTATGTGTGCAAAAATGTTTGTGGCAGTCCTTTTTGTAATGGCAAAAAACTGGAAACTGAGTGGCTGCCCTTCAGTTAGAGGCTGAATAAGTTATGGCATATAATGTTATGCAGTATTATTGTTCTATTAAAAAAATGATTGGTAGGATGATTTCAGAAAGGCTTGGAGAAACTTACATGAACTAATGGCAAGTGAAATTAATAGAACCAAGACAACATTGTATAATGAAACAATAAGATTATGTAATGATTTGGACATGGCTCTTTTAAAAAAATGAGGTAATTCAGGTCAGTTCTAATGGAATTGTGATGGAGAGAGCCATCTGCATCTAGAGAGAGAACTGTGGGGACTGAGTGTGGCTCACAACATAGTAAATGTTGTTGTTGTTGTTTGCTTGCATTTTGTTTTCTTTCCCATTTCTTATCCTTTTTTGACCTGATTTTTCTTGTGCAGCATGATAATTGTGGAACTATGTGTAGAAGAATTGGACATGTTTAAAATATTGGATTATTTGTTATCTAGGGGAGAAGGTGAAGGCCACAGAAAGAAAAAAAAAATGGAACAAAAGATTGTGCAAAAGGGAATGTCGAAAAATTTTATGCATATGTTTTGAAAATAAAATGCTTTAATCAAAAAAAAAAGAAAGTATATTGATTTATTATTAAATCTCCATGTAAAAGTGAAGAAGTCTTAAATTGACATGTTGGAATGTACATGAATAATAGAGATGATGAGCTTAAAGGATAGTTTACCACACTTATGTCAAGGTACAGGGTTTTTTGAGGGGAGGTGTAGGGGATCTATGAGTGTTATGTTAAACATATTTCCACATTAGTCATGCTGTAAAAGAAGAATCAAAAAAAAGAGAGAAAACTATGAGAAGAAAAAAAGAACACATTTTTAAAAAGCGAAAATACTGTGCATCAATTTGCATTCACTGTTCATAGTTTTCTCTCTGAATGTGAATGACATTTTTCATCACATATCTTATGGAATTGTCTTGGATCAATGTATTGTTGATAAAACATAAGTCTATCATCATTACACAGTCTTGCTGATTCAGATCACTTCACTCAGCATCAGTTCATGTATATCTTTCCAAGATTTTCTGAAATCTGCCTACTCATCATTTCTTATAGCACAATGGTATTCCACTTCATTCATATATCACAACTTGTTTAGTAATTCCCCAATTGATGAACAATTCTCAAGTTCCAATTCTTTGTCATAACAAAGATTTTATATATATATATATATGTATATATATATACATATGCACACACACGTGTGTGTGTGTGTTTGTGTGTGTGTGTGTCTTGTCCCCCTTTTTATGATCTCTTTGGTATCTAGAACAATGTACAGTTCTTAAAGACATATGTATACTTTGACATTGGTCACATGCTGTATGGTTAGGGAAAGTTATGCTCTAATCTCCCAGAGTTGGCTATTTTATATTGAGCAGCTATCATATCTAGAAGCATCACCAAAAGTACCATAAGAAGCATGAATACTAATCCAGGATTCTCCTTTCTCTAAATCAATCAATTGAGGATAGTCTCTATGCCATTTAAAGGGAAAAAATATCCTAAGATTTTTTTCAAATTAATTTTTTTCCTTGTTATACATGTATATTAAATTTTAAAATACACATTTCTTTAGGACCCACATTGTGAGAGAAAAATCAGAACAAAATGGAAAAGACATGAGAGAAAAAAAAAAGTGACCATAGCATGTGTTGATTTACATTTAGTCTCCATATTTTTTTTTTCCTGGATGCAGATGGCATTTTCTCTCCAAAATTTACTGGGATTGCTTTGAATCATTGAAGCACTAAGAAGAACCAAATCTTTCATAGTTGATCATCACACATTCTTGCTGTTATTGTGTACAATGTATTACTGTTTCTTCTTAGTTCTATATCAGTTCATGTAAATCTTTCTAGGCTTTTCCAAAATCAGCTTGTTCATCATTTTTATAGAACAATAACATTTCATTGCCTTCATATACCACAATTTATTCAGTCGTTTTCTAATTGGTGGGCATCTACTCATTTTCCATTTCTTTGCTACACAAAAAAAGCTGCTACAAATATTTTTGCGCATGTGAGTCCTTTCTTCTCCTTTATGATTTCCTTGGGATAGAGACCCAGTAATGGCACTACTCAGTCAAAGGGTATGCACAGTTTTTATAGCCCTTTGGGCACAGTTCCAAATTGCTCTCTAGAATGATTGGATCATTTCACAACTCCACCAGCAATGCATTAGTGTTCCAGTTTTCCCACATCCCCTTCAATATTTATAATTGCATTTTTCTGTCATTTTAGTTAATCTGAGAGGTGTGAGGTAGTACCTCAGAGTTGTTTTAATTTCCATTTCTCTAATCAATAAATATTGAGAAGATTCTTTTCATATGACTGTAAGGGGCTTTAATTTTGTCATCTGAATATTGTCTATTTATATCTTTTGATCATTTATCAATTGGGGATGACTTGCTATTCTACAAATTTGACACAATTCTTTGTATATTTTAAAAATTAGACTTTTATCAGAAACACTGGCTATATATTTTTTTTTACCATAGCTCTGTACTTTCCTTTTAATCTTTTTTTATGTTAATTTTGCTTGTGCAATTTTTTTTAATTTAATGTAATAAAAATTGTTGTCCATTTTGGATTTCATAATTTTCTCTAGTTCTTCTTTGGTCATAAATTCCTCCCTTTCCCAAAGACTTAATTGTAAAATTTTCCTTGCTCTTCTAATTTGCTTATGGTATACTCCTTTATGCCCAAGTCATGCATACATTAATTTTGATATAGGATATGAGATATAGGTTTATGCAAAATAGCCTAACTTTTACTTCTATCATATATAGATAGCCTCACTCCTACTATATATGTTTGGTTTATTTTTTATTATTTATTATTATTATAGCTTTTTATTTACAACATGTATGCATGGGAATTTTTCAACATTGACCTTGCAAAACCTTTTGTTCCAAATTTTTCCCTCCTTACTCCCACTCTCTCCCCCAGATGGCAGGTAGACCAATACATGTTAAATACAATATATGTACATATATCCATACAATAATTTTGCTGCACAAAAAGAATCAGACATTGAAATAATGTAAAATTAATCTGTGAAGGAAATCAAAAATTCAAGCAGACAAAAACAGAGGAATAGGAAATGCTATATAGTGGTTCACACTCATTTCCTAGAGTTCTTTCATGAGTGTAGCTGGATCTATTCATTATTGAACAAATGGAACTGATTTGGTTCATCTCATTGTTGAAGAGAGCCACATCCATCAGAGTTGATTATCATATAGTATTGTTGTTGAACTATATAATGATCTTTTGGTCCTGCTCATTTCACTCAGCATCAATTCATGTGAGTCTCTATAGGCCTTTCTGAATTCATCCTGCTGGTCATTTCTTACAGAACAATAATATTCCATAGCACTCATATACCACAATTAATTCAGCCAGTCTCCAATTGATGGGCATCCATTCAATTTCCAGTTTCTAGCCATTACAAAGAGGGCTGCCACAAACATTTTGCACATATAAGTCCCTTTCCCTTCTTTAAGATCCCTTTGGGAAATAAGCCCAGTAGTAACACTGTTGGATCAAAGGATATGCCCAATTTGATAACTTAGTTGTCTTAATTTGCATTTCTCTGATTAATAATGACTTGGAGCATCTTTTAATATGGCTAGAAATAGTTTCAATTTCTTCATCTGAAAATTGTCTGTTCATATCCTTTGACCATTTATCAATTGGAGAATGGCTTGATTAAATTAGTGTCAATTTTCTATATATTTTAGAAATGAGACCTTTAACTGTGAAGATGTTTTCTTAGTTTATTGTTTCTCTTCTAATCTTGTCTGCAATAGTATTGTTTATTGTAATGAGTTGAGGCTCGAGTTGATGCACTGAGGTCCCAAGCACATGAGGCTAAATAGTAATTGGACCATACTCTATTAACATATATGCTTGGAGAAAGAATGGCCCCCGCCCACTCTTTGTGCAAGTCCTGATGTGTTGTATAGGAAATGATGATTTTGGTGGGTGGAGGCAGCGGGGCAGAAAGGGAAGCAGAAAAAGAGACTGCTGGCTGGTGTCTTGTTGCAGCTGCACACATTGCTACCGCGATCCCCCTTCACCTCCAATCCCCCTTCACTTCTGAGTCCCCTTCATCTTCAATTCTTCTTCACCTCTACTAAGAATAAAGATCAACAATTTTCCCCTAACCTGAATTCCTGACTCCGGCTGATTTTAAAATATACAGTCATCACAGTTTGTAAAAAAACCTTTTCAATTTGATATAATCAAAATTTTCTATTTTGTGATCAACAATGATATACAGTTCTTCTTTGGTGACAAATTCCTTCCTCCTCCACAGGTCTGAGAGGTAAACTATCCTATGTTCCTCTGATTTATTTATAATCTCATTCTTTATTTCTAGCTCCGGAACCCATTTTGACCTTATCTTGATGTGTGGTGTTAAGTATGGGACAATGCCTATTTTTCCCAGCAGTTTTTGTCAAACAGTGAATTCTTATCCAAAAAGCTGGAGTCTTTGGGTTTGTCAAACACTAGATTATTAATGTTATTAACTATATTGTTCTGTGAACCTAATCTATTCCACTGATCAACTAGTCTATTTCTTAGAGAATACCAAATGGTTTTGGTGACTGCTGCTTTATAGTATAGTTTTAGATCTGATACAGTTAGGCCACCGTCGTTTGATTTTTTTTTTTTTTTTTCATGAGTTCCCTTGAAAGTTTTGACCTTTTGTTCTTCCAGATGAATTTTGTTACTATTTTTTCTAGGTCATTAAAATAGCTTTTTGGGAGTCCAATTGGTATAGTATTAAATAAATAGATTATTTTAGGATAGATTAAATACTAATAGAGTAGTAGTGTTGTCATTATTATATTTGCTAGACCTATCCAAGAGCACTTAATATTTTTTCAATTGGTTGGACCTGACTTTATTTGTGTGGAAAGTGTTTTGTAGTTTTGCTCATATAGTTCCTGACTTTCCTTTGGCAGATGAATTCCCAAATATTTTATACTATCAGCAGTTACTTTAAATATAATTTCTCTTTGTAACTCTAACTGTTGGATGTTGTTAGTGATATATGAGAATGCTGATGGTTTATATGGGCTTCTTTTGTATCCTGCAACCTTGCTAAAGGTATGGATTATTTCTAATAGCTTTTTAGTAGAATCTCTGGGTTTCTCTAAGTATACCACCATATCATCTGCAAAGAGTAATTATTTGGTTTCCTCATTACCTACTCTAATTCCTTTCATCTCTTTCTCAACTCTTATTGCTGAAGCTAGCATTCTAATACAATATTGAGTAGTAATGGTGATAGTGGGCAACCTTGTTTCATTCCTGACCTTATTGGGAATAGTTCCAGTTTATCCCATTAAACATATGATGCTTACTGGTGGTTTTAAATAGATGCTTCTGACTATTTTAAAGAAAAGTACATTTATTCCTATACTCTTAAGTTTTTTTTAATAGGAATGGATGTTGGATTTTATCAAATGCTTTTTCTGCATCTATTGAGATGATCATATGGTTTTTGTTGATTTGATTATTGATATAGTCAATTATGCTAATAGTTTTCCTAATATTGAACCAGCCCTGCATTCCTGGTATAAACCCTAGTTGGTCATGGTGTATTATCCTGGGGATGATTTACTGTAATCTTTTTGTTAATATTTTATTTAAAATTTTTGCATCAATATTCATTAGGGAGATTGGTCTATAATTTTCTTTCTTTGTTTTCAACCTACCTGGTTTAGGTATCAGTACCATGTCTGTGTCATAAAAGGAATTTTATAGGAGTCCTTCATTCCCTATTTTTTTCAAATATTTTATATAACATTGGCATTAATTGTTCTTTAAATGTTTGGTAGAATTCATATGTAAATCCATCTGATCCTGGGGATTTTTTCTTAGGGAGTTGATTAATAGCTTGTTCTATTTCTTTTTTCTGAAATAGGACAATTTAAGCAATTTATTTTCTCCTCTGTTAATCTGGGAAGCCTATATTTTTGAAGGTAGTCTTTGTTTTTGTTTTTTTTTTTCCACAAAACCAACTCTTAGTTTTATTTATTAATTAAATAGTTTTTTTTTAACTTTCAATTTTTATCAATTTCTCCTTTTAATTTTAGAATTTCAAGTTTAGTATTTGATTGGAGGTTTTAATTTGCTCTTTTTCTAGCCTTTTGAATTGCAAGCCTAATTCATTGATCTTCTCTTTCTCTATTTTGTTCAGGTAAGCCTCCAAAGATATAAAATTTCCCCTTATTACCACTTTGGCTGCATCCCACAAATTTTGGTATGTTGTCTCATTGTTGTCATTCTCTTGGGTGAAATTATTAATTGTGTCTATGATTTGCTGTTTCACCTAATCATTCTTTAGGATGAGATTTTTTCTTTTCCAATTACTTTTTGGTCTATTTACCCCTAGCTTTTTGTTGAATGTGGTTTTTATTGCATTGTGATCTGAAAAGAATGCATTTACAATTTCTGCCATCTTGCATTTAATTTTGAGATCTTTATGTCCTAATATATAGCCAATTATTGTATAGGTTCCATGAAATGCTGAGAAGAAAGTATATTCCTTTCTGTCTTCATTCGATTTTCTCCAAAGATCTAGCATATCTAACTTTTCTAATATTCTATTTACCTCTTTAAGCCTTTTCTTATTTGTTTTGTGGTTCATTTAATTCTGAGAGTGCAAGGTTGAGATCTCCTAGTATTATAGTTTTGCTGACTATTTCTTCTTGCAGCTCTCTTAATTTTTCCTTTAGGAAGTCACATGTTGTACCACTTGGTACATATATGTTTAGTATTGATATGTCTTCATTGTCTATGTTACCCTTTAGCAAGATATAGTTTCCTTCCTTATCTCTTTTAATAAGATCAATTTTTGCTTTTGCTTGATCTGAGATGAGGATGGCTACCTCTGCTTTTTTGACATCACCTGAAACATAATAGATTCTGCTCCAGCCTTTTATCTTTACTTAATATGTATCACTCTGCTTTAAATGTATTTACTGTAAACAACATATTGTAGGATTCTGGCTTTTGATCCAGTTTGCTCTATGCCTCCGCTTTATGGGAGAGTTCATCAAATTCACATTTATGGTTAGAACTACTAATTCTGTATTTCCTGCCATCTCATTATTCCAGATTATGCTTTTCTTTTTCTTTCCCTCCTTACCCCCCTCTCCAGTATTAAAAACTTTCCCTCTTTAAAATTCCTCCCACTCCCTTTGAGTCCCTTCCCCTTTCTTATACCTTTCCCTTATTACTTTTTTCCCCTTTTTCCTTCTCCTTCCCACTTTTTAATGAGGTGAGAGAAGTTTCTCTGTAAGCAAAATATGTCAATTATTTTCTCTTTGAGCCAAATCTGATAAGAGTAAGAATTACACAATATTCCTCCCTCTCCCTGAATTCCCTCAGATATGATAGGCTTCCTTTGCCTCTTCATGAGTTGTAATTTCCTCTTTTTATCTCCCCTATTCCCTTTTTCTAATACAATCCCCTTTCCACTACTGCTTCCCTTTTTATATTATATCAGTAAAATCAAATTATACATGCACTCCTTATGTATGTCCATAACAGAAATACAGTTCTCAAGAGTCTTTTTACCTTTTTCTGCTTTTCTTCAGTTCTTTAGTTGGAGGTCAAATTTTTTTAGCTCTGTTTTTTTCATTAGAAACAAATGAAATTCACCTGTTTCATTAAATGTCCATCTTCTTCTCTGGAAGAAAATGCTCAGCTTTGCTGGCTAGTTTATTCTTGACTGCATTTCAAGTACTTTTGCCTTTTGGAATATCACAGTCCATGCCTTTTGATTTTTTAATGTGGAAGCATCTCGATCCTGAGTGATCCTTAGTGTTGCTCCTCGGTATTTGAATTTTTTTTTTCTGGCTGCTCATAATATTTTTTTCCTTAGTCTGATAGTTCTGAAATTTTGCCACAATATTCCTTGGAGTTTTTATTTTAGGGTCTCTTTCAGAAGGTGTTTGATGAATTCTTCCAATGCCTGTTTTACTTAGGCATCAAAGAGAACTGCCCAGAGATAATACAATCAGAAGGTAAAATTCTGATTCTATTATCTCTGGGCAGTTCTCTTTGATAATTTCCTGTAAAATAGTGTCTAGGCTCTTTTGTTCATCATAATTTTCAGATAGCCCAATAATCCTCAGTTTATTTCTTCTAGATCTATTTTCCAGGCATGTTGTTTTTCCAAGTAGATATTTAACATTTGTTTTCCTTTTTTCTTTCTTTCTTTCTTTCTTTCTTTCTTTCTTTCTTTTTTTCTTTCTTTCTTTCTTTTTTTTTTTTTTTTTTTTTTGGTTTTGCTTGACTGATTCTTGATGTCTCAATGAATCATTCATTTCTATTTGTTCAATTCTGATTTTTAATGAGTTATTTTCTTTATTAACTTTTTTTTGCTTCTTTTTGTATATTTCCAATTGAGTTTTTTAATGAATTATTTTGCTCTATGGAATTTTTATCCCATTTCACTAATTTTTTTTACTGAGTTATTTCCTTTTTCCAATTTACAAATCCTACTTTCCTGAGAGTTCTTTATCTTTCCCAATTCACAAATTCTGTTTCCCTGGAAGTTCTTTACCTTTTCCAGTTCACATTTCAGGAAGTTGTTTTCTTTTTCCACTTTATCAAATTTTTCTTTTAGTGAGTTATAAGCCTTTTCTGTACTCTCTTGCAAAACTTCTCTTTCCTTACCCCATTTTTCTTCTAGCTATCTTTTAAGATCTTTTATAATTTCTTTTAGGAGAGCCATGCAATGGGGACCAGGTTACATCCCCCCTTTGGGGTTTTGTCTGGAAACTGTCTGCTATTAGTTTCCTTGGGGTTGAAAACTTGCTGTTTTTCTGTGTAGACGTTAACAATAGTTAGAGTTTGCTTGGCTTTTTTACTCATTTTTTAAAAGCCCTTAGTGTCTGCCTTCAGGGCAAGTAGGTTACCAGCTTCCTCTACAAAAGAGGGATAGATATATGGACAGTAGCTGTCCTTCAAACAGGTTGCAAAGATCAGCTGAGCTGTGGAAGTGCACTGGGAAGAACCCATAGAGGAAGTGTCACTGTCCTGGGAAGTGCCCCCTGATATGCAGATTTGTGGCTGCCCTGGGCAAAAACCCCATGTTGCAGAATGTGGCTGTACAGCTATGCTGTGGTCCATTCTGAGTCACTTCTAGTGCTGGGTAGATGTAGCCAGATCTTGTTAGATTCTGGCATTTTTTGGAGTACACTCTACCTTAGGCCTTTTTGTAACTTCTCTGCTGATCTACTACTTTGCAACCAAAGCAGAGCCTGTGGTAGAGTCCTCCCTGTAAAATCTCCTCCTGCACGGAGACTGTTCAGGCCCTGTCTGCCCAGTGTGCTAATCTCTGTATTCTGCCTTCCTGCCTGTGCTGGCCTTCTCCTACTGATCAGGACAAACCTTTTCTGGTGATCTTCTAGATTATCTTTGGCTGGTAATCTGTTGTACACCCAATATTCATGGATTTCACCAGTCAAGCACTAATTCTGAGGCTGAATTTGGTAAGTAGTAGTGAGGGTATAAGGGAAGGTTAGAATGGCGTGTGTGTCTTCTACACCATCTTGGCTCTGCCCCTGTTTCATTTCAGAGATTGTGTTAGAGACATGATTTCATTTTTCCATGTTTCACCAATGAGAAAGATGTCTGCATCTGAGATATATACATTTAATTTCTATTCTATATAATCTAGGACCTCATTTGAAGAAAACCAACTATAAAAAATTTAAATTTGATCCAAAACATCGAATAATTATTCTAACTGTAAAATGACTAGTCATAGACTATATAATGAGTTCCTGCAGATGTTTATAATAGGATAGAGTTTATACAAACTTTTCTCCAACCAAAAGTGAAGCCATGGCATTATGTTAGAATTGTAATAATGAAGTCTTTTAATAGAGCTCCCTCATTTTATAGAGGAAGAAACTAAAGTTCATAGCATTGAAGAAACTTGTCCATAATCCCATAACTACAGTGATAGTGAAAGATTAAACTTAAGTCACCTTACAAAAGCCTCTTTAACTCATATCTAATTTACTTCATGTCATGACATCATCTTTCTGGTGTCTCAAGAATGAAGGATAGTCAACAATAACAGTCTCAATTCTCTCAATTATAAAATCAGAATAATAAAACTTTGCATCATAGGATTATAGTGAGGATCAAACAAGATCATATCTGTAAAGCACTTAATACAATGCCTAATGCTTAGTCCCTAAATTATTCATATCTGATCATCACACAACATTGCTGTTATTGTGTATAGTGTTCTGGTTCTGCTCATTTTACTTTGCATCATTCATTTGTAAGTCTGTCCGGGTTTTTCTGAAAGCATCCTGTTCATTATTTTTAATAGCACAATAATATTCTCAAAATCATATACCACAATTTGTTCAATCATTCTCCATTTGAAGAGCATTTCCTCAGTTTTCAATTCTTTGCCACCATAAAAAAAGGGTTACTGTAAGTCATTTTATACACAAATGTCCTTTTCCCTTTTTCTTTCATCAATGCACCTGCATTTCTCCCAAAAGCCTCAATGAAGTGTTAAACTATTAAAGCCAAAATCAGATTTAAATTGTTTGGATTTTAGTAGCTCATTCATATTTCTATATCTATCTATCTAATAACAGAGCATAATACAATGTAATATTATATAATGTAGTGTAATACAATATATTATATAATGCTATATAGAGAGAGCATATATTTTAAAATATGGAATATTTATGTATTGTTAATATCTATGAGAATAAATTTGAAAACACTATATTTTTATTAGAGTAATTATAACATATCATATTATCATAGCTATTAAGTAAATGCAATTAGAGCTCTGTGTTTCAAGTATTAATTCTTCATATAATTTGCTGGTCTTTGCACTCTTTCTACTAAGCTTCTTTTTCCTTCTTTTTACTGGAAAGTACATTGTGACTCAGATTTTGAGTCAGCTAGGTCAGACTAAATTGTCTTCTATTGTATAACCACCCATCTGCTCCCAAATCTACCTTGCTGGATTTTCTTGCCCTTCTTCTTGATTTTAATTGCTGTGTCATGCTGTTCTCACAGTTTGGGGGATTGGAGTCCACAATTATTCCTTAGGCTAGGTCTCAAAGCCTTCTTCCAGTTCTGCTGAGTAACATAACTTTTTCCTTAATTGCTGAGGCCAATGTAGGGCTTTATAGCTCTATTACCATCCACCTTGCTACAGGGCAAATTCAAATCCATCTGTGTTTTAGTGGTTACTTCCTCTGAGTTCTCTCCTTTACTACAATTTCATCTCATCAGTAATTCTATCTAATTCACAGTTGTTTCCCTTTGACAGATCATTTATGGAGATTAAAATCAGCAGAAGTCTAAGGATTAATTTTAGTGGGGAGTCAAATAAGCATGCATTCAACAGAACTGATTTGCATGTAAGTGTTTAGCCATTAACTCTTGTTAATTACTCATTATTATGAGGTAGAAAGTAAAAGAATTGAATCTACTCAAGTAACTGTGGGTGAGAAAGAGAAGAGAGGGCTCAAGAGAGTGGCAAAAAATGGTAAAGTCACCAGTCATTGAGGAAATATTTGTGTGAGAAGCATGGTCTAAAATGAGAGCTAATTTTGAAAAGACAATCATCAGCATAGAATGCTCAGGGACTAGCTAATTGTGCTGGCAGTGTGATAACTCTATAGGTGAAGACTTTATTAGCAGGCAGTAAGGTGATCAGTCAAGGGGAGATGTTAATGGGCCTATTTAAGTGATTTGGAAGAAATGATTAAGCATCTTGCAGAGACTCTACTAGTGGACAGCAGGAATATCTCAAATCTGGGATTGCTTCTTTTGTATTTCAGGACCAGTCACACTCACATTTTGAATACCTGGAAGAAGAAGCTTTCGAAATAAAAAGCTGAATATTTGCACCAGCTGGAACAATTGTTCATGCAACTATTCCAATCTATTATCAGAGCAGTGGGAGAATAATATGCCTATATTCTTAAGAGGTAAAATCTGCACCTCAAAGCCTATGGGAAGCCTTTGACCTCTATGTTTTTTTTTTTGTTTGTTTGTTTGTTTATTTGTTTTTGTTTGTTTGTTTGTTTTTGTTTTGTTTTGTTTTGTTTTTTTCAGAATTTGTTGCTCCAGCACTATTGCAGTTAGCACTATATAGGGATATTTAAAGAAGGGGGAAAGTATTTCTTCTTTTTTTTTTTTTGACTATTTCTTTTTAATTTTTTTTTATTGAAACTTTTTATTTTCAAAACATATGCAAAGATAATTTTTCAACAATTGACCTTGGCAAAACTTTATGTCCTAGATGGCAAGTAATCCAATATGTTAAACATGGTAAAAATATATGTAAATGCAAATTTATACAATATATGCATATTATGTATAATGTAAATTATATATATTATACATATAAATATATGTAAATCCATATTTATATAATTATCTTGCTGCATAAGAAAAATCAGATCTAAAAGGAAAAAATGAGAAAGAAAATAAAATTTAAGCAAACAACAACAAAAGAAGTGAAAATGCTATATTGTGATTCACACTCAGTCCCCATAGTCCTCTCTCTGGGTATAGATGGCTCTCATCATCACAAGATCATTGGAATTGGCCTGAATCATCATTTCATTGTTGAGAAGAGCCATGAATGGACCATTTACTACAACTTCTCTACATTATGTGTTGTTATGGTTGTGGTCTGCAAATGCTGCCTTCACATTCCCTATAGCTCAGTTGCTCTTTTTTGGGGGGATGGTAACACTTTCATAAAGAATTTTAATGATGTTCAACGTTAACATAGTAAAGGAATTACATTTCAATATATGTATTTCAATACTTTCAAAAATCCACAATTTCCTCAGTATGAATGCTCCCTCAACCACTAAAGTTCATAACCCCTTTGAGAGATCTTCATGAGTTTTTGTGGCTGAAAAAAATCTCATCACCTTATGATCAGCCTTCTAATGGTAAGGATACTTGTATTATTTTTAAATAAGGATGACTAGAATAATGTTTTCTTAAGAAATACTGATTTCAACACCAAAAGCATTAGAACTCAAAATTGAAAAAAATAAATGTTAAAAATTGACTTCATATGTATTTTGGGGGAAATAAAATGTTATTTATGATGTAAAAAGTGAAAACAAACTAAAGACAGAGTCAATCAGGTCCTCTAGAATGTTTGGCTCACAGAGAACCTAGATTCTTGACAAAAGGCAATTACTCAAATGGCCATCCACCATAAGAACTAGATTTAATTTATATGACCAATTCCATCATCATTAGTGACTATCTGCTCTTCCCCCAGTGTTACATCACAACCTAGTCAAGGGCCAAGGAACTGTTGTCTTTGTGGCCTCAATAATACTAAGGAAGTCATTCATACCAGAACACAAACTAGTAGTAATGTTGGTTTCCTTGACCTTTCTGGGTCATAGATTCAATAGCATCCGAGATGCTATTGATCCAGCATTAAAACAGTCAATGCTATAACCATTATTTTTTCTATCATATCTTTCCATATACTCTTTCTTACTTGATAGGCCAGGTTTTATGACTAATGGCACACTCTCTAAATTAAGGCTGTTCAAGGTATAGGTCTGACTGTGGTACAAACAGAAGGTTGTGGCTATAAATAGGGATTGTACCACCAATTCAAATGTGACAAAGTATTTGAATTAAAGGGTTTGGGTCGAGAGTCAAGAGATTTGGGATTTGGGAATTCCAACCACTAAGGAGCTCTATGATTTGGGGAAACTCATTTTGTTTCTCTGGGACTTGGTCTTCATTTTTTAAATTAATTAATTAATTAATTAATTTGTTTTAATTTAATAATTACTTTATATTGACAGAATACATGCCAGGGTAATTTTTTTACAACATTATCCCTTGCACTCGTTTCTGTTCCAATTTTTCCCCTTCCTCCCTCCACCCCCTCCCCTAGATGGCAAGCAGTTTTATATATGTTATATATGTTGCAGTATATCCTAGATACAATATATGTTTGCAGAACTGAACAGTTCTCTTGTTGCACAGGGAGAATTGGATTCAGAAGGTAAAAATAACCCGGGAAGAAAAACAAAAATGCTTCACATTCGTTTCCCAGTGTTCTTTCTTTGGGTGTAAGGGGGAAAGTATTTCTTGAGCATCTACCATTATAGTCATAGTTTAGGGTGCTTAACCAATCGTTCAGGGATATAACCACTAGTTATGTCCACAGTGTAGCATACAACATTATTTGAGGAAGAAATGAAGAAACTTGGGCAATTGGGCATGGAGGGTAATTATTTTTAAAATATGGGGGACTCTTTTTTGAAACATGTCCTCAAACAATGGCCGAAAATAAAGCTGAGTAGATTTTAAATAAAAATATCAAGTATGGACTGTTGAAACAAATAGTAGAGGCATCCTGCTGTGTTATATAAATATATATATATATATATATATATAGTACTGGATTTGGCACATTTGAGAATTAATCTTGGTTCTTCTCTTCATTTACTATCCTTGTGATCCTGGGCAAATTACTTGGTCCTACTGAAACTCAGGTTCTTTATTTGTTAATGAAAGAATCTGACCAGATAAATTGTAAATTCCCATCTACTAAGTGTGTGTGTGTGTGTGTGTGTGTGTGTGTGTGTGTAAGTATGCATGTATAACAATTAAATGTAGCTTCCTTATTACAGGTATTATATGAAAAAAAATCTAAAAGTTCTATGAAGGAAAAGAAAAAATCATTTTAGAGAGAATTATATGGCATTTAACAAGATGTAAATGATTTTGGTTGACATCAATACTTTTTTATTTATTATTTATTATTTCTGAGGATAATACTCATGAAGGTAGTATAGTACTGTAGGTAGTTCATTGTCAAGTCTAAACCAGGTGGGAAACTATGTAGTTAAAAAGAAGGGAGACATAGTAACTTTGAATTTCACTTGGAAATCATGAACTGAAAAACTATTTTTCTTAGGTTCTAATAGATCACAAACTCCTCAATATATACTTTAATATTACATATATTTACATTTATAGGTATATATCTATATGTCTATAAAATTTCATTTGAATATTACAACAATTATTACACTAATTTTGTCAAATGTTTTCCAATTACATTTTAATCTGATCTGGATTGCCATGGGGAAATTTGTAGATCTCTACATGTTTGATATTTTTGTTTTATACCACTTAACTGTTTCTCCACATATTCTACTCATTACTACTAGATTTTACTTCCTGGGTTCAAAAAAAGCAAGACAAAATCTCATTTTACTTTACAGACCTTTCAAATATTTGAAGATAACTATTATTCCACATCCTCTTCTGGTTAGGCATCCCTTCAATTGTGCCTTCTATAATATAGTTTCAGTCAAAAGCAATTACAAAATGCTTAGCATGTGCCAGATGCTTTGCCAAATGCTGGGATTAAATTTGATTATTTTATTAATATTCTTGGTCCAGATCTATAAGGAAGACTTAGCATAGAAACTGCTTTTAAAGATGCAGATCATTAATTTGGGGGCAATTTATAGTGTTATGGAATTTCCTTGGGAACTGAGAGGCTAAGTGATTTTGCCTTGTATGAAAGCTAATATGTACACACACACACACACACACACACACACACACACACACACTTAAATCAACTCTGTTCTAAATCAATTACTGTACTTTCAAGACATAAGGAACTTGTGCATTTTATTTCCTTTCCATTGCCTTACTGCTTACTTCTTCATCTTAAGACCTTTTCAAGCACTTATTCTTTGACAACAGGCTCATATTCTTTTTCTTTGTTTAAAGGGGAGGCTGATCAGGTAGAACCTCAGCTATATGTTTTCCCCCCTTTTATCTTAAGACAGTCTGAAGTACTCTGTTAATATCAGTTCTATAACCTTTACAAAAGAGCAAAGAACATACAATTAAAGAATGCCTTCTTTTACATAAGTAATACTTATGATATTATGTGAGATGATATAATTATCCCAATTGTTTCATGACTATGCTTTGCATTAATCTGTTCCTTGCTCCCACCAACGCATGTAGTAAATTCTTATTTATTTGTCCTACTTTATAATATGCTTGGCATAATCATGAGCAGGAAAAATAGTTTACAGTTGATTTGAACAGATAAACTGGCCATTAAGAAGCTCTTCCTCTCTTGATTGTCACCTATCCTTGCATAAGGATAAGGGAAGATGCTTCAGGACTCCAGTTAGGACACCATTCCTCAGAACCCATCAGAGACCTTCAATTAAGGAAGATTTTGTGAAAACTCACTCCACAGAGGGAGAAAAGGAATTATCATAATCAGGAACTCTGAGTGTTTCTTTTGTCCCCATGTGCTTTCCAAGCTTGCTCTATTCAAGGATAAGTCATATGTAAGAAGAGCATATTTCATCCCAAGGGATTTTTTTTTTTTTTTTTTTTTTGGTGTGGGGAGGAAGGGGTGTAAGGTGCCATTTTACTTCTTCCAAAACAACAACAACACCACCACCAACAACAAACCTTCCTTTGTAAATACCTTTCTGTGGTGAGCTTTTTCTTCTCAAGACACAGCCAGGTGATAAAAGTTCGGATCTTTTATTATCTCCAATATAGCCCGGTTAGCTTAGAGGCCTATCTCTCTGCTTGGTTCCAAGAGCTCTCTCCGAAGGTCGCCAAATCCAAAGGTCTGGTCCTTCAGCCTCTGCCTCTGCTTTCTTCAGCCTCCAGCCAGCTCCATTCTTCATGTCATTCCGGTGAAATCCCGACTTGTAGCTTCTTCCTCTGAAGAACCTCTTTGACTGGCCCATTGGCTTATTTATGCTCCTTCCAGAGAGAGGGATTATGGGTTTTCTCCCATAGTGCTCTCTGGCCCAAAGAGCTTCAAGGGAGGTGTGAACTCATTGAACTCCAATGAGTAAAGGTGTGAACACAAGCCTTGTATTAATTAGTTCTACTTAGTACCTTGTTTCAGGTTCTGCCCAAAACATCTTCTTGTAAGATTAGATCAACTCTAATTAGTTAGCAGTTAGTAACGATTCCAACACCTTTCCTGAAAACTGTTTATGTTTTACTAATAATCAATTTGTAGGAACATCAACTAGGGACTGGTATGTGACAGTACCATAAATACCAAGACCCGTAAGGCTACTCTATAACCTTGAATGGAATAGAGGCAGCTTCCCTCTGAAGACCCAAATCACTAATGTGAACTGGATTATGAAATTAGCCCAGAAGAGATGATATTTCCTAGCTTTGTATAAGGAAATTAGCAACTTTGGAATCAGATATCTTGAGGTTTAGGATTAGAATCATGCCTTAAAACTAAATGCTCAGGTTCTCATTGATTGACCAATAATAAGCTCCACAGCAAGCTCCACTTGGTCATTGTTTAGGCCAATTGACTGAGATTGAATGTAAATAAATATATTTATAGAATATAAGAGATATATAGATAAATATAAATGTTTTTGGTTGGCCAGACACTTTCAGGTACTCCCCTTAGAGATTTTTTTTTTTTTACTAGTTAAAAGAAACCATTCTTTCCCTAATTTTTTACCTAGCCGTAATTACTAGTTGGGCATTGCCTCAGTAGAAATGAGACTTGTTAAAAACTTTAAAAGGTCAAGGTCTCCAATTGCATATAGGAATATCTCCAGTCTTCCTGATCTATATCTTGCCATTAGACCCAGATGACTCTAATGGAGAAATGAGGCTAGTGACTTTGCATAGCCCTCCCTCACTTAAAAGCAATT
The DNA here is from genome assembly GCF_016432865.1 of Antechinus flavipes. Lineage (NCBI taxonomy): Eukaryota > Metazoa > Chordata > Mammalia > Dasyuromorphia > Dasyuridae > Antechinus > Antechinus flavipes. The sequence continues at coordinate 106,043,850 of NC_067399.1, read as the reverse complement.
TCACTGCAATTTTAGATACTGTATCTTTCTTTGATTATAATTAATGATGCCATGGTTGTACTTGATCCTATGAATCTAAAGGATATTCCTCATCTTGCCTGCACTCATTATCTCAGGAAATTGTTTTCTTTTGTTTTGTTTTTAGGAAGCATAATATTTTAAGCCATGATATATGAGAAAAAAAATTCTGAAGTGGAGAAAAAAAGAGAAATTGTTTAAAAAAATCTTTCATCTCATTTAACCTTTGACAGCACAAATGAAGGATAAGATACAATTCCTCTAATGCATCTTAAAACTTTGAGTACCAGGAGAAAATCATAACATGGTCTTATAGCACACCTTACTGCATGAACTCTGGGGAAAGTTAAAGTTTATAGTATCTGCATCAGTACAAAAAAGGTCATGCATTGTTGATGAAGGTGACCATTTCAGATTTCATAAGCTAAAAGTATCTACCTAAATATTCTCCAAACGTTTCTTCTATATTATAATAACTGTATTTATTTCTTTTATATTTTGGGTTTTTTTTTTGACATTTAGAATTAAGGTTTATGAAGTAATTCAATAGCCAGTGTTCACTATAAAATATCACTTACTAGGACCATGGAAAGAAATTAATGCTTTTTTCTAAGGAATATGTGACAAAGAATATTTAGTAAGATCAGTGAAAATATATTTCAAAACTTTTATGAAAACCTAGCCACTTGGAGAATTCATATTTAATAAAAACATGAATGAATGATTATGTAAATATAAGACTATAAACTTAATTTATAATTTTACCTAGGATGACTATTTTCAGTTGCCTCTGTTCTTTTGTATTCATATTTTCTTGCATTTCAAGGTGAATGAAAATGGAAATCACAAGCAAATTCACACTAAACTTATGCTTCTCATGTATAGAAGAGCAATGTGATATAAAGAATCAGAAGACTTGGATTTAACTTCTAGATCAGCCAGTTGCTCCTGATATAATTTAATTTTATTAAGTAATTGCTTTGTAAAAGACTCTATTAGGAGCTAGGGGCAAAAAGAGAATAATTCTTTAAGAAAATTATATTCTGGCAGAAACTAGGCATTGACCCACACTTAACACCATACATCAAGATAAGGTCAAAATGGGTTCATGACCAGGCATAAAGAATGAGATTATACATAAATTGGAAAAGCATAGGATAGTTTACCTCTCAGACCTGTGGAAGAGGAAAGAATTTATGACCAAAGAAGAAATAGAGATCATTATTGATCACAAAACACAAAATTTGATTATATCAAATTGAAAGTTTTTGTACAAACAAAACTAATGCAGACAAGATTAGAAGGGAAGCAATAAACTGGAAAAACATTTTTTACACTCAAAGGTTCTGATAAAGGCCTCATTTCTAAAATATATAGAGAATTGACTTTAATTTATAAGAAATCAAGCCATTCTCCAATTGATCAATGGTCAAAGGATATGAACAGACAATTCTCAAATGAAGAAATTGAAACTATTTCTAGCCATATGAAAAGATGCTCCAAATCATTATTAATCAGAGAAATTCAAATTAAGACAACTCTGAGATACCACTATACATCTGTCAGATTGGCTAGAATGACAGGGAAAGATAATGCGGAATGTTGGAGGGGATGTGGGAAAACAGGGACACTGATACACTGTTGGTGGAATTGTGAATACATCCAGCCATTCTGGAGAGCAATTTGGAACTATGCTCAAAAAGTTATCAAACTGTGCTTAACCTTTGATCCAGAAGTGTTACTACTGGGCTTATATCCCAAAGAGATATTAAAGAAGGGAAAGGGACCTGTATGTGCAAGATGTTTGTGGCAGGTCTCTTTGTAATGGCTAGAAACTGGAAACTGAGTAGATGTGCATCAATAGGAGAATGACTGAATAAATTGTGGTATATGAATATTATGGAATATTATTGTTTGGTAAGAAATGACCAGCAGGATATTTCAGAAAGGCCTGGAGAGACTTACATGAACTGATGCTGAATGAAATGAGCAGGACCAGGAGATCGTTATATACTTCAACAACAATACTATATGATGATCAATTCTGATAGACCTGGCCATCTCCAGCAATGAGATGAACCAAATCGGTTCCAATAGAGCAGTAATGAATTGAACCAGCTACACCCAGCAAAAGAACTCTGGGAGATGACTATGAACCACTACATAGAATTCCCAATCCCTCTATTTTTGTCTGCCTGTATTTTGGATTTCCTTCACAGGCTAATTGTACACTATTTCAAAGTCCGATTCTTTTTGTACAGCTAAATAACTATATGCACATGTATACATATATTGTATTTAAAATATATGTTAACATATTTAACATATATTGGTCTACCTGTCATCTGGGGGAGAAGGGAAGGGTAAAGAGGGGAAGATTTGGAACAAAAGGTTAGCAATTGTCAATGCTGTAAAATTACCCATGCATATAACTTGTAAATAAAAAGCTATAATAAAAAAAAGAAAATTATATTGTACTGGGAGAATAAAATAAAAGACAAGTAAAAAAGTTTTTTTAAAAATTTTTTTATTATGTGCATTACATACCAGGCATTATGCTAAGCATTGAAGAGACAAAGGCAAAAATGATTCTTGATATCAGAGTTCACAATCTAATGGGGAAGCCAGTTTGCAAATAACAAGGGGCATAGAAGATTGTAGAGGTCACAGACTTGAGGGAATTATGGGTGAGATATAAATGGACCTTTCATCCCAGAGAAAACCTGCTGACAATGTCTTTTTCAGCTCCCCATCTCTCCTAAGGGCTCTTGGCCTACCTGAGAAGTCAGGGGGTGCTGACAACCTGTGTTGTAGTTAAAGTAGAGTGATACCTGGTGGCAAAGAGTCATACAAAGAATAGCAAGTTGTTTATGTGGTTGGGATTGTGAAGTATATAGTTAGTGCATGCAGTGTTGCAAGTCATATTTTGGATACCTTAAATGTTACACATAACTTTTATCTTATCCTATGGGGTAGCTAAATGGCTCAGTGGAGAAGGCACCAGATGTGGAGTTCAGAAAGCCTTGAATTCAAATTCATCCTCATGTAGTGGGCAAGTCACTTAATTTTAGTTTGTTTTAATGCACTGGAGAAGGAAATGGCAAAACACTCTAGTATGTTGCCCAAGAAAATCTCATGAAGAGTATAGTCTATGGGGTCGTAAAGAGTCAGACATTACTGAATGACAAAATAACAAAACCCTATCCTATAAGAACAGAGAGTGAAAGGGGGGGGGAGTTTAACTAAGAAAGTACTATAACTATGGATAGAGGAAGATTATTTTGGCTGAGGTAGAGATGTCAGATTGGAGATATAAGAGCTTTGCTATAGATAAGATAAATTTTTGAGCTCTTGCAACTAGGTGAAAGTTGATGAAGGTCAAATCTAGGCTGGGTAGAAAATGATGGATGCAAGATTTCATATGCCCACAGTGCCAAGAAGACAGACTACTATATAAGCAGAATGAAAGAAATACAAGAGTCAAAGATGACACTGAAGTTATCAACTCTGATGATCATTAAGACTGTGCTTTCTTACATACAAGTAGGAAAGTTAGGTTGATGGCAGAAAATCAAGATCCCTAATGTCTATTAAAACCTGTCTGTGTCAACACATTATCAAATGTATTTTAAGCACTTATTATGAGCTCGATCCTATGCTAAGTCTGTGTGAGTCTTCTGGTGTGCTTCTTGAATTCATATTTTATATTTCTAACCCATTCTTCCCTTTTTCATATTCTATTTTTTTTACAATTTATTTTACTTTCAGAATTTAAGTTCCTTGCCCTTGCCTTTAGTTTAAATTTCTTTTCTTCATTTTGAATACCCCATCTCCTTTATTGTCTAATTATCTCTCAGTGCATAAAGAATCTGTTCTAACTTCTCCTACCTATACACAATTCACAATTTTGAGCCCTTCCATAGCTCCTTCAGAGTGGTTAAATGATTTGGGTCACAGATACAAAGTGGTTAAAATAACATGTAAAACCATTTTTTAACTTTGTCAGCTATTATGTTCCCTTTACTAACTATTTCTCTGTGAGGAAGGGTAGTTCTTTGTATTTTATACACTATTTTCATGGGGATTCTTATTCTTGACTTGACTATATCATCATAAGCAGGAAAATGAAGTTACCATCTATCAATGTATATACTTAAAGAGTGAATGGGTGTTTGTGTCTATATCTTTCTGAGTATTTGTATATATTAAAAGCACCATTTAAAATTGGTTTTCTTTTTATTTTGTTTGTTTTGTTTTGGTTTTAATGTGCCTGATAGATTGAATCTCTCTTAAATCCGAACTTAGATTTGGATCCAATATGGACCTGGCCTCTGGTTGCAGTATAATATTCTTTACCTTTTTTTTTTATTTTTTTTTTTTTAGTTTAAATCTTATGGCATAAACCCTGTTACCATTTCTCTGGAGCTGTGATATTTCCTTATAAATTCTAGGATGCTTTCCAAACAGCATCCATCCTCCTTTGACAGGATTTGACATCAACATTTTCTGAGTAAAAGGGGCTCTGGAATAATAGTTTTACTTTGTAAGGACATAATGTCTTTAGGTGAAATAGTCTGTACTGAAAAATAGAGGAAAAGCTCATAAAGTAAGATCGTCAACTTCAAGGGAAATAGACATAAAGGAAAACAAATGAATATGAGGTGTATCATTTTGGGTAAAGGAGAAGAAATATTGAACTTGAGTAAATTTCAAAACATAAAAGGTCTTCATTTTACATGCCATGAAATTTTTATTTCAACCTGAAGTCTATGGCACGGGCCATAGACATATCTTTTCAAATGATAGCGTACAAACAAACTTTCATAGATATACTCTCTGTTGCATAATTGATTATAAATCATCTAATAGCATTACAACCTCTGATGCTATCATTCTGTGCAGTTCATTCAGGTTAACAGACTGGGGAAATAAGGAAATGTTTAAGTTTGATATTTATTCTGTTCTATCAAGATTCAACTAGCTTACAAAGCAATATTTTATTTTCTTGGAAAGTCCCAGGAATTAATCTTAGGAAATTCAGAAACACAAAAACACTTTGAAATGTCTTTGTGGATTAATCAGTGCCCAGGAAAATAAGCAAGGGTATAAAAAAGGCTTTGTTAATTTTTTTATGTATTCAGTCTTATATAACATATCTTAATCTTAGTTTTCTCATTTGTAAAATAATGAAGATATATTTCTTTCTCTTTTATTGGCAGCTGGAAATGGTTTAGTTTATTTTTAAAATTATATAATTTATTTTTTTTTAATTTTCCTTAGTTGCAAGTAAAACAATGTTTTTACATTTGTTTTTAAAACTTTAAGTTCTAGAATTTTTCTCTATCTTCCTCACCCAATCATTGAGAAGGCACATGCAAAATTATGCAAAATATTGCCATAAAATTTATTTTGCAAAAGAAAACAAAGATTCCCTCCCCCCAAAAAAGCCTTTAAGAGAAATAATATTTTTTAAAGCGTGCTTCATTCTGTATTCAGATATAATCAGTTCCTTCTCTGGCTATGCATGGAATTTTTTATCATAAGTCTTTCAGAGTAGTCTTATATCATTGTATTGATAAGAATAGCAAAGTCATAGCAAAGTCATTCACTGTTGATCATCCCACAATAGCATTATTACTTTGTACATAAGCCATTTCATTTTGCATGAACTCATGAAAGACTTTCCAATTTTTTTCTGAGAACATTCCGCTCATAATTTCTTATAGAATAATATTATCCTGTCACAATCACATACCAAAATTTAAGAGCTGCTGTAAATATTTTTGTACCTACAGGTCCTTTACTTTTTTGTTAATCTCTTTTGGGATTCATGCCCAGTAATAGCATTATTAGGTCAAATGACTGATTTTATTTTATAGCCCTTTGGCCATCGTTCATATCTTTTGATCTTTATCAATTGGGGAATGGCTCTTATATTTTTTTTATAAATGTTACTGATTTCTTTATATATTCAAGAAATGAGACTTTCAAAACTATTTTCAGAATTACTATTGCTAACTCTATTCCCCCCTATTTATTCTATTATCTCTTTCCTTTCAATCTATTTCTCTTTAAAAGTGTTCTGCATCTGACCACTCCCTTCTCCTCAAGCATATACTCTTTTCTATCACCCTCCCTCCTTTTCTTCCTATTTTTAATTCAGGGTGAGATAATTTTCTTTTTTTTAATCTTTTTTTTCCCTTTTGTGAGACTATTGGAGTTAAGTGCCTTGTCCAGAGTCACACAGTGTCTGAGGCCAAATTTGAACTCAGATCTTCCTGACTCCAGGAATAGTGCTTTATCTACTGTGCCCACTAGCTGCCCCCAGAAAGGTAGATGTCTATACCTGCATTGAGTGTGTATATTATTTCCTCTTTGAGACAATTCTGATGAGAATAAGGTTTCTCTTCATATTGAACATCTGTGCCCTATGTCTATATATACTCAAACTGCTGTACTTCCTTTTGCATTATTCACATTTTAGAGTATAAAATGCAGACATCTGATATTTTGCTTATAAGAATATTTTCAGTCCAATTATATATATACACACACAGACACATGTATGTTTGTATGACAATATATAAATATGAATGTGCATGTATAGATGTATGCATCTATATATAAAGAGGTCTCTCATTATGTAAGAGGACTCCTGCAAATTTCTATATAAACCAATTGTTACATAACGTAAATTCTACTCATTTTAGATAGCCTATTAAATGAAGACTTACATTAAATAAAACTTTTATACATGTCATAACATGTACTAAAGACATATTAAGCATTATACCATGAGAAACATAATTATTAAATGAATGGTAAAGGTAATGATAAAGTATGCACAATACTTTATAATAAAGTTAGCGTATGGAGTAAGTTATTATGGGGTGTTACCCCTTCCACACACACACACTTCATTAAACCTTTTTTATTTGATTGCATAGCTTTTTCTATGAATCTGTGAAAAGATTTTTGAACAGTGGCTCTCTTTCTCCCCAGAATATATCAGATGATAACAAGTAATGTTATCTTCAACTATTTTTAGAACTTTAAAAAATTTCAAAGTTTTTGAATTCATCTTTTCAATACAGGAAAAGAAATCACTCTGTGAACTGCTTTTTCCAACTTTCATGGTGATCCTTTTTGGTTTGACCTTTGGTTACAAAATTTTTCTTTCACAATTTTTGCAATTTGTAAGTCAATCAGACTCTCAATTGACAGTTCTCCATGAGACTCAGTAAACTCCTCTAGAACATTCTCATCCATATCTAGCTCTAATTATGCTAATTTAATAATTTTGTTACTCAGTTTTTCATCTTTATCAAATTCAGGAAAATCTACAACAAACTGTGGATACACTTATGACTATTTTATAGTGGGGGAAATTGAGGCAGAAGTTAAGTTCCTTTCTCAAAGCCACAAAACAAGTAAATATTTGAGATGAAAGTTGAATTCAGGTCTTCTTGTTTTAAAAATTGTGGAATAAAATAAGTATTTTCATTACAGTACAATATTACAAAGATCATTGCATATGAAGCTACACTTTTATTATTCATCTTAAATATATAATAACAGTATCATGCATAGTTCTTTTCTTCCATTTTTCTATATTCCTCTCATCTTAAAGATGACTGTCATTAGATTCAAATGTGTGTATATGTATATATACAAAAACACATATATTCATAAAATCATTCAATGTATCCTTTTTATCAGTTCTTTCTTTGAATGAAGATACCACCTTCCTTCATATGTCTCTTGTAAGTAATTTGGATATTCACCATAGTCATAATGTCATTCACTTAAATTTATTCTTAAAACTATATTGGTTTTACTCTATATATAACATTCTTTTGGTTCTCTTACCTTCACTTTTCATTATTTCATGCAAGTATATCCATGCTTTTCTAAAATTATTGAGCTCATCATTTCTTAAAACTCAATAGTATTGCATTACAACTATACCATAACTTTTATGCCATTGGTTTAGCCATTCCCCAAATAAAGAGTATCCCTATAATTTCCAGTTCTTTGCCACCACAAAGAGAGCTGCCATCAACATTTCAGCATATATAGTTACTGTTCCTTTTTCCCTAATGATTTTTGGAAATCGATCTAGTAGAAATATTTCTGAGTCAAATAGCACAGTTCGTTTAATAATTCTTAGGACACAATTCCAGATTGTTCACCCAGATAGTTGGATCAGTTTGCAATTCCACCAACAATGAATTAGTGCTCTACTCTGCCCACATCCCGCCAACATTTTCCTGTCTTCCCTTCAATCATTTTAGTCTATCTGATAAGCTTAAATATCTCAAAGTTGTTTTAATTTCCACTTCTCTAATTAATAATGATTTAGAACATTTCATATGACTATACATTATTTTGTTTTCTTTATTCAAAACTACCTGTTAATATCCTTTGGCCAAACTCAGTTCTTCTCAGAGACTTCTCTGTCTCTCTCCTTTCTTTATATGTATATTTATAATATGCAAACATGCAAACATGCATGCATGTGTATGTGGATATCTATATATGTTTCATATATAGAGGATAATTTAATTCCATGGGTGTCAGTAAAGTCACCAAGAGATACAATGCAAAGAGTGAAATGAAGAGTTATAAAGAGAGTCAAGAGTAGGGGGGAATCACAGTGAGGGAATCTGCTATTAATGAAAACTATCAAAGGAGAAAAAGACTGGTCAGAAAAGGTGAAGAAAAACAAGATGAGTGCCACTAAAACTCAATGAGGAAAGAGCATACGGCATAATTGGTGGGTAACTTGAGAATTCTCTTAATCAATGGAAATTGATTACTTTGAATTTTGTAAAACTCTTAATTTTTGCATTTCCAATTTGGTGTCAAATTGGGAATGGAAAAATTGTGATTTTTAAAGAAAAATATTTTAATTGCATGCCCCCTATATTGATTTGCACTTTCTCACTTTTATATATGTATGTATTTAGAGGTATAAATTTTCTTCTCAGAACTGCTTTGTATTTATCCCATAAATTTTGGTATATCATCTTATTATTATCTTTGTCTTTAATAAAATATATTTCTATTTGTTTTGTAGCACTTATTCTTTAGGGTTAGATTATTTAGTTTCCATCACTTCCCTCAAGTTTTTTTTTTCCTTTTTCATTCACCTTCACTCTAAATTCTCTATTGGAAAAGATAGATTTATCAACCAGTTTACTGTTATTTTATTCACTCTTTCAGCTAATTCCAATGACTGTGAGGGTCAAGTATTGCCTATTGTTATCTTTCTTCCTTTCCCCTTTATTATAAAGGTCTTTTTGGATTTTTAGTGAGATAACTTATCTTATTCTACTTTGCACTTCCCAGAACTTCCAGTTCAGTTCCAGTTTTTCCTCTCCCATTAATTTTATTTTTTTGAATATTATCCCATCATACTTAACTCACACTCACATTCCTACCTATGTACACATCTAATTATGATAAAGTTATTTGCTTATTTATAACAACTATCATTTTTTTCTTGTAAATTTATTTATTTTTAATACACATGCTTTATGAATCATGTGGGGACAGAAAAATCAGAGCAAAAAGGAAAAACCATAGAAGATATTAAAAAAAAAAAAACCCAGAAAGCAGAAGTGAACATTGCCTGTGTTGATAGACATTCAGTCTCCTTCCTTTTTTTTTTCTTTTTCTGGATGCAGATGGCATTTCTATCCAGATTCTATTGGGATTGTTTGGATCACTGAACCATTGAGAAGAACCAATTCTTTCATGGTTAATCATCGCACATCCTTGCTTCTATTATTTACAATGCATTCTTGGTTCTGCTTGTTTCACTCAGCACCAGGTTATATACATCTTTCCAGGACTTTTAAAAATCACTTTGTTCATCATTTTTATAGAATAATATTCCATTGTCTTAATATACCACAACTTGTTCAGACATTCCCCAACTGATGGATTTCTAGTCATTTTCCAATTCTTTGCCCACAAAAAGAGTTGCTAAAAACATTTTAGTACATGTGGGTCCTTTCCCCTCCTTTATGATTTCCTTAAAATAGAAACCTAGTAGTGGCACTGCTGGGTCTAAGGCTTTGCTGAATTTTAAAGTTTTTTGGACATAGTTCTGGATTGCTCCTCAGAATGGTTGGATCAATTCAAAATCCCCTCAACAATGCATTAGTGTCCCAGTTTTCCCACATCCCCTTTAACATTTATCATTATCTTTTCCTGTCATCTTAGCCAATTTGAGGGGTATGAGGTAATATTTCAGAAGTGTTTTAATTTTCATTTCTCTAATCAATAGTGATTTAGAATATTTTTCATATCCTTATAGATGGCTTTAATTTCATCATCTGAATTGTCTATTAATATTCTTTGGCAATTTATCAATTGGGGAGGCATATTTTTACAAATTTGACACAGATATTTATATATTTTAGAAATAAGACATTTATCAGAAACACTGGTTGTATAGATTTTTCTTAGTTTTGTATTTCTGTTCCAATTTTTTTTCTGTAGGTTTTGTTTGTGCAAAAACTTTTTTTTACTTTAATGCAATCAAATTTGTCTATTTTGCTTTTTATAATGTACTCCAGTAATTCTTTGGTCATAAATTTCCCATTATCCAAAGATCTGATAGATAAATTATTCTTTGTTCTCCTAATTTGTTTATGATATCATCTTTTATGCCCAAATCATGTACCCATTTTGACCTTATTTTGATAAGGCATGTGAGATGTAGGTTTATGTCAAGTTTCTGACATATTATTTTTCAGTTTTGCCAGCGTTTTTTTTTTTTTTTTTTTTTTTTTTGTTGTTGTTGTTTGTTTGTTTGTTTTTGTCAAATAATGAGTTCTTATTCTAGAATCTGAAGTTTGGGAGTTTATCAAATACTAGATTACTATAGAATCTGATTATTGTGTCATGTGTATCTAATCTATTTTTCTGATCAACTAATTTCTTAGACAGTACAAATGGTTTTGATGAGTTCAGCTTTAAAATATAATTTTAGGTTTGGTATTGCTAAGTCACTATCAATTGTACTTTTTCATTGATTCCCTTAAGATTCTTGACTTTTTGTTCCTCCAAATGAATTTTGTTAATTTTTTTCTAGTTCCATAAAACAATCTTTTGGCAATTTGATTCATACGGTTTTGAACAAGTAGACCAATTTAGGCAGAATTGTCATTTTTATTATATCAAGTCATCCTACCCATGAGCAATTGACATTTTTCCAATTGTTTAGCTCTCATTTTGTTTTTGTGGGAGAAGTGGTTTTTTTTTTTTAATTTTGTTCATATAGTCCTTTGGCTTACCTTGGCAGACTCCCAAATATTTTATTTACTGTTAACAGTAATTTTAAATGGAATTTCTCTTTCTATTTCTTGCTAATGGATTTGTGAGTAATATATAGAAATGTTGATGATTTGTGTGGGTTCATTTTATATCCTGCAATTTTGCTAAAGCTGTGAATTGTTTCCAGCAGTTTTTTTATAATATTCTATGATTCTCTAAATATATAATTATATCATCTGCAAAGAGTGATGCTTTTATTTCCTCATCATTTATTCTAATTCCTTTGATTTATCTTTCTTTTCTTATTGCTAAAACCAACATTTCTATTGCAATACTGAATAATAGTGGTGATAATGGGCATCCTTATTTCACACCTGAACTTATTGAGAATGTATCCAGCTTCTCTTCATTACAAATAATGTTTGCTGTAGATTTTAGGTAGATATTGCTTATTATTTTTAGGAATACTCCCTTGATCCCTATGCCTCCTAATGTCTTTAATAGGAATGGATACTCTCTTTTGTCAAAAGATTTTTCTGCACCTAATGAAATTATCATATGAGTTCTGTTGGTTTTATTATTAATATGGCAATTATGGTAATAATTTCCCTGTTATTTAACCAATGCTGAATTTCTGGCATACATCCCACTTGGTCATAGTTTATTATCCTCCTGATAAGTTGTTACAGTGTTAATATTTTATTTAAAATTTTTGCATCAATATTTTTTAGGGAGATTGGTCTATAATTTTCTTTCTCTGTTTTGGCTATTCCTGGTTTGTGTCATATTTGTGTCATAGAAGAAATTTGGCATGACTCCTTCTTTACCTATTTTTCCAAATAGTTTCCATAGTACTGGAATTTATTTTTCTTTAAATATTTGGTAAAATTGACCTATGAATCCATCTGGCCCTGGAGATTTTTTTCTTGTGGTTTCCATTAATGGCTTGTTCAATTTCCTTATCTAAAATGGGACTATTTAAATAATGAATTTCCTCTTCTGTTAATGCGGGCCAAATATATTTTTAAAAAATATTTATCTATTTTGGTTAGATTGTCATACAGTTGGGCAAAATAGCTCTTAATTATTTTTTTTGTCATTGTTGCTAAGTTCATCCTTTTCCTTTTTGCTGATGCTGATTTTCTATTTTTCTTTTCTTTCTCTAATCATATTAACCAAAGGTATATCCATTTTTTCATAAAACCAACATTTAATTTTATTAGTACAATCAATTTTTTTAATTTCAATTTTATTAATCTCTTCTTTGGGTTTCAGAATTTCCAATTTGGTATATAATCGAGGGGTTTAATTAGTTCTTTTCCTAGCTTTTTTAGTTGCATGCCCAATTCATCGATCTCCTCTTTTTCTATTTTATTCATGTAGCTATTTAGAGATATAAAATTTGCTCTAAGAATTGTTTAGACTTTATTCCATAGATTTAAGTATGTTGTCTCAATATTTTCATTCTTGTTTGAAATTATGAATTGTTTTTGTGATGTGTTTGAACCCACTTTTATTAAGAATAAGATTATTTAATTTCCAATGGGTTTTTATTCTATTTCATCTTGCCTCTTTATTCAATATAATTTTTATTGCATTGTGGTCTGCAAAGGAAGCATTTACTGTTTCTACCATTCTACATTCTACAATTCTGTCAGCATTTTATGCCCTTATATGGGGTCACTTTTTTTCCAGGTACCATGTACTGCTGAGAAAAAAGTATATTTCTTTCTGTCCCTATTCAATTTTTGTCCAGAGGTCTATTGTCTAGGTTTTCAAGGATCCTATTAATCTCCCTAGTTTCTTTCTTATTTATTTTGTGATTAGATTTGTCTGATTCTGAGAGGGAAAGGTTGAGGTCCCTTACTAGAAGAGTTTTCTGTCTATTTCTTACTGTAACTGGCTTAAAATCTTCTCCATGAATTTGGCTCTTCTACCACTTGGTACATACACATTTAGTATTGTTACTATTTTATTGCTTATAGTACCCTTTATCATGATGCACTTTCCATCCTTATCTCTTGTAATAAGATCTCTTTTTTACTTTTGCTTTATCTGAGATAGGAATTGCTACCCCTGCTTTTTTTTTTTTTTTTACTTCAGCTGAAGCATCATACATTCTGTCCCAACCTTTTACTTTTTTTTTTATTTAATTTTATTTAATAATAACTTTATATTGACAGAATCCATGCCAGGGTAATTTTTTTTTACAACATTATCCCTTGCACTCACTTCTGTTTCGATTTTTCCCCTCTCTCCCTCCACCCCCTCCCCTAGATGGCAAGCAGTCCTATATATGTTAGATATGTTGCAGTATATCTTAGATACAATATATGTTTGCAGAACCGAACAGTTCTCTTGTTGCACAGGGAGAATTGGATTCAGAAGGTAAAAATAACCCAGGAAGAAAATCAAAAATGCAAATAGTTCATATTCATTTCCCAGTGTTCTTTCTTTTGGTGTAGCTGTTTCTGTCCATCATTTATCCATTGAAACTCAGTTAGGTCTCTTTGTCAAAGAAATCCACTTCCATCAGAATACATCCTCATACAATATCATTGTCGAAGTGTATATTGATCGCCTAGTTCTGCTCATTTCACTTAGCATCAGTTCATGTAGGTCTCTCCAAGCCTCTCTGTATTCATCCTGCTGGTCATTCCTTACAGAACAATAATATTCCATAACATTCATATACCACAATTTACCCAGCCATTCTCCAATTGATGCCAGCCTTTTATTTTTATTCTGTATGTGTCTCTCTGTGTTAAATGTGTTTCTTGTAAACAACATATTGTAAACTCCCATTTTTTTAATCCACTCTGATATGTGTTTTCATTTTGTGGGAGAGTTCATCCCATTCACATTCATAGTTATGATAACCAGTACTATATTCCCCTCTATCCTATTTTCTTCCTTGTATATACTTTTGTTCTCTCTTTACACCCTATCCTTGGTAGTGATTTTTTAAATTCACCTTACCTACTACCTAATCTCCTATTACCTCTCCCACCTCTCTTACCTTTTCCCCCAGTATTTCTACCCTCCCTTCTATTCTGCCCCTCCCTTTTCTTTCTTTGCTCTCCTCCTACTTCTTTATGGGGTTAGATAAATTTCTATACTCAAATGAATGATTATTGTGGGTAACTGAATATTCCCTCTTAGAGCCCAAACTAATTAGATCAATCTTCAGACAATGCGCCTCACCATTCTTTCTTTTTCTCCATTATAATAGCTCTTTCATGCCTTTTTATGAGAATTAATTGTCCCTTTATACATCCCTTTTCCTCTTCTTTCTAGTAGACAATTTTCCAGTCCTTATTTTTATTTGATGTCATCACATCAGAGTCCATTCATAACCACACTCAATCCATGTGATGCCCCCCTCTCTCTGCCCCAGTGACAATTCTCAAGAATTACATGTATCATTTTCCCATTTAGGGATATACTAGTTTAACTTTTAAATAATGTATATTTTTTCCTGTTTACCTTTCTATGCTTCTCTTGAGTCCTGTATTTGTAGATTACATTTTATGTTTAGTTCTGCTTTTTTTAATAGAATTTATCTAAAATCTCTTACTTCATTGAAGATCCATTGATTCCCCTAAAAGATGATGCTAAGACTTACTGGGTAGTTTTTTCTTAGTTGTATCCCTAAGTCCTTTGCCTTCCCAAATATGGTATTCTAGGCCTCCAGCCCTTTATTGTAGGAGTTGCCAAATCCTGGGTAATCCTGACTGTTTTTCCTTGATATTTGAATTGTTTTTGTCTGACAGCTTGGAGCATTTTTTCCCTTGAAATTGTAGTTCTAGAATTTTGCAACAATGTTCCTAGGGTTTTCCTTGTGGAATATATTTCTGAAGATTATCAGTTATTGATATATTTTTTCAATTAGTATTTCCCCCACTCTTTCTAGAAGATCTGAGTAGTTTTCCTTAATAATTTCTTGAATAATGCTATCTAGGTTCCTTTTTGATCATGGCCTTCAGGTAGATCAATAATTAATAAATTATCTCTTTTAGATCTATTTTTCAGGTTGGTTGTTTTTTCCAATAAATATTCTTCCATTTTTCATCTTTTTAGTCTGTTTGACCGATTCTTGCTGTCTCACAGTCATTAGATTTCTTTTTGAGCTGTTCTAGTTTATAATGTGTAATTTTCTTTAGTTAGCTTTTGTATATCTGTTTTCCATTTGGTTAGTTCTATTTTAAAGAGTTATTTTCAGAAGGATTCTGGGAAGATGGAGGAATAGGTTGGTAAATTTTAAACTCTCCCAATGTCCTTCACAAATAGAATCAGGGTGAATATAGACTGGTGAAAAACCAAGAAGACTTTGGGTAGATCAGTTGTCTTCCTCATACTGCTGGACAAGATATGAAGAAAGACCCTAGATCAAGATTAACTTGTCTGAAGTGCAAACATCTCTGGGTTAGCTGTGCAGAAACATCAAAGGGGGTTCTTTCAGGCTACCTGGGTTAGGCTAGAGCCTCAGCAGAAACCACAGACACTTTTACATTCCATATTGTTTGATTTTCCTCTTTCCTTTTTTTTTTTAAATCAGATTTACTAAGGGTTTGTCTATTTTGTTGGTTTTTTCATAGAACCAACTCTTAGTTTTATTAATCAATTCAATAGTTTTTTTTTTTACTTTCAATTTTATTGATCTCTCCTTTTATTTTTAGAAATTCAAGTTTAGTGTTTGACTGGAGGTTTTTAATTTGTTCCTTTTCTAGCATTTTTAGTTGCAAACCCAATTCATTGACCTTCTCTTTCTCTATTTTATACAAATAGGCCTCTAGAGATATGAAATTTCCCCTTATTACCGCTTTGGCTGCATCCCATACATTTTGATATGATGTCTCATTATTATCGTTTTCTTGGGTGAAGTTATTAATTATGACTATGATTTGCTGTTTCACCCAATAATTCTTTAGTATGAGATTATTTAGTTTCCAATTATTTTTTGGTCTACTTCCCCCTGGTTTTTTGTTGAATGTAATTTTCATTGCATCGTGGTCTGAAAAGGATGCATTTACTATTTCTGCCTTACTGCATTTGAGTTTGAGGTTTTTATGTCCTAATATATGGTCAATTTTTGTATAGGTTCCATGAACTGCTGAAAAGAAAGTGTATTCCTTTCTGTCTCCATTACATTTTCTCCAGAGATCTATCATATCTAACTTTTCTAGTATTCTATTTACCTCTTTGACTTCTTTCTTATTTATTTATCTAATTCTGAGAGTGCAAGGTTAAGATCTCCCACTATTATAGTTTTACTGTCTATTTCTTCTTGCAGCTCTCTTAATTTCTCTTTTAAGAATTTAGATGCTACACCACTTGGTGCATATATGTTTAATATAGATAGTGCTTCATTATCCATGCTACCCTTTAGCAAGATATAGTGTCCTTCCTTATCTCTTTTAATTAGATCAATTTTTGCTTTAGCTTGATCTGAAATCAGGATGGCTACCCCTGCTTTTTTGACTTCACCTGAAGCATAGTAGATTTTGCTCCAGCCTTTTACCTTTAACCTGCATGTATCTCCCCGCTTCAGGTGTGTTTCCTGTAAACAACATATTGTAGGATTCTGGCTTTTAATCCATTCTGCTAACCGCTTCCTCTTTATGGGGGAGTTTATCCCATTCACATTTATGGTTAGAATGACCAATTATGTATTACTTGCCATCTTGTTAACCCCGGTTTATGCTTTTCTCCCTTCTTTCCCCTTTCCCCCCTTTCCAGTATTAAGCTTGTGAGCACCACTTGCTTCTCACAGCCTTCCCTTTTTAGTATCCCTCCCCCTGCCTTAGAGTTCTTCCCCCTATCTTACCCCTTTCCCTCCCAGTTCCCGTATTCCCTTCCGCTTAGCTTATTCCTTCCCTTTTCACTTTTCCCTTCTCACTTTTCAATGAGGTGGGAGAAGTTTCACCATAGATTGAATATGTCTTAAGATTTTTCACTTAAAGCCAATTCTGAAGGCAGTAAGATACCCATTATATTCATCCCCCTCCATTCTGTCTCTCAGATATAATAGGTTTCCTATGCCTCTTCATGAGATGTACTACCCCCACTTTATCCTTTTTCTGGTACAATGTCCTTTCCACATCAATTTCTAGAACAAGGTATACATGTATTCTTTATACATCTATATAGTCAAAATATAGTTCCCAAGATTAATCTTTACCTTTTTAGATTTCTCTTGAGTTCTATATTTGTAGATCAAACTTTTTGTTAAGTTCTGGCTTTTTCATCAGAAATAGATGAAATTTGCTTACTTCGTTGAATGTCCATCTTCTTCCCTGGAAAAAGATGCTCATTCTCGCTGGGTAAGTTATTTTTGGTTGCATACCAAGTTCCTTAGCCTTTTGGAATATCATATTCCAGGCCCTTCAATCTTTTAATGTGGATGCTGCCAGATCCTGGGTGATCCTTATTGTGGCTCCTTGATACTTGAATTGGGTTTTTCTAGCTGCTTGCAAAATTTTTTCCTTCATCTGAGGGTTCTGGCATTTGGCCACTATATTCCTTGGTGTTTTGATTTTAGGATCCCTTTCAGTGGGTGATCAATGAATCCTTTCAATGTTTATTTTTTCCTCTGTTCCTATGACTTCTGGGCAGTTTTCTTTGATAATTTCCTGGAAAATAGTGTCCAGGCTCTTTTTTTCATCATGTTTTTCTGGAAGTCCAATGATTCTCAGATTGTCTCTCCTGGATCTGTTTTCCAGGTCTGTTGTCTTCCCCAGAAGGTATTTCACATTCTTTTCCATTGTTTGATTTTTTTGGATTTGCTTGACTGATTCTTCTTGTCTCCTCGAGTCATTCAATTCCAATTGTTCAATTCTGATTTTCAGTGAAGTATTTTCTTCACTCACTTTTTAAAAATCTTTTTCTAATTGTCCCATTGAGTTCTTTTATTCTATGGAATTTTTTTCCATTTCGCCAATTTTGTTTTCCAGTTCACCAATCCTATTTTTCAAGTATTTTACTTCTTTATCCACTCTCTCTTTAACTGACTTCTCCAGACTCTCTTGCCAAGCCTCACTCTGCTTTTCCCATTTTTCTTCTAGCTCTCTTGTGAGAGCCTTTTTAATTACTTCTATGAGGTTCATCTGTGCTGAGGAACAGATGATCTCCTCCTTTGGGGATTCACCTGGAGACAATCCGTTTTTAGTCTCCTCAGGATTTAGAGTCTGCTCTCTATCTGTATAGAAGCTGTCAAGGGTTAAAGTCCTCTTCAGTTTCTTGCTCATTCTGTCTAATAATCAAAGACAGACTAGCAAAGAAAAACAGAAAAAACTGGAGTCTTTCTTTGGGGGAGGGGCTGGGTGTGTTACCGAGCTTCCTCTACAGACTGCGGGGGGGCAGCAGTGAGGCACTAGCAGGATTGTGCTGCGCCTGCGCTCTGAGATCCCAGAGCGTGCTGAGTCACTGTGGGGGAAGGGGGGAAGGGGGGGCGGCCAGGTCCCGAGAGACTCCAGCTGTTTGGGATTGTATTCTTCAGCCCCGGTGTGTTTAGCTTCTCTGCTGGGCTGCTGACTTGCTGCTGGAGCAAAGTATCCAGTCCTGTAGTGAAGCTCTCCCCGCAGAGACGGCTGCAATCCCTCCCCACTCCCTCTCCAGTCTGCTCCCGTGCTCTCACTGCCGCTGCCCGCCACCTGCGCCCGATCTAAAACCATCCCAGCCCTCCAGTAAAGACAGACCTTTCTTGGCGAATCTCAAGGATGGCTTCTCTTGGTAACTATTTGTGGGGTTTTTTCAGTCAAGCATTAATTCAAAGGCTTGTGATGAAATGGATAGTGAGAGAAAGCGTGGAGCTTACACAGCTGTGTGCCTCCTCTCCGCCATCTTAACCGGAAGTCCCATATTGTTTGTTAAGTGTGGCTTTGAGTCTAGGAAAACAGAGTGAATCTCAGCTAATTGGGACACGAGAGGGAGGGGGGGTTGGGCGGGAGAGGGTAAGAGAAGCTGCTGAGACATACACCTGAAGAAGTGTTAAGGACTGTTAAGAGTTCAAATGTTGGAGTTTGTTCTTCTCAGAGCACAGCCGGTTTAGAGGTTTAGAGGATGTCTCCAAATCCAAAGGTTCTGTCCTTCAGCCTCTGCCTCTGCTTTCTTCTGCCTCCAACCAAGACAGAGATGGAAGGTCTCTCTCTTATCTCCTTCTGGGGAGCCCAGCCACTAACTTGCCGCGGAGAGAGGGCTTCTGGCGTAGCTCCACTGAAATCCGTCAAAAGTGTTCTCTGCACCAGAGTCGTTCCTCTCGAGTACAGCGCGATCAGCCAGCCAAGAGGAAAAAATGTATTCTGCCATAGATCCCTCATCGCTGGCTTTTTATCTGCCTCTTCTGAGAGAATGGGATTATGGGTTTTCTCCCATAGTGCTCTCTGGCCCAATGACTTTAAGGGAGGTGTGAACTCCCTTGAAGTTAGAAAGTGTACTTTGTGAAGTAGCATACTTTTGGACTCCAATGAGTAAAGGTGTGAACACAAGCCTTGTCTTAATTAGTTCTACTTAGTACCTTGTTTCAGGTTCTGGCCAAAACATCTTCTTGTAAGATTAGATCAACTCTAATTACTTAGCAGTTAGTAAGGATTCCAACAAAGGACCATACCTAAGTATGAAGGAGCAAATCACCCCACAGTGGTGAATCATAACAATCCTGAAGAAATTGCAAATCATCCTTTACTGACACAGATGTTGCTTGTGGATGGGGAATGAAATAAATTGGGGACAAGAAGGAAGAGGAGAGAAGTCAGAGAATACAACTGCCTTTCAGTCTCCTTGTATCATTATCACCTTCTCACACCTTCTCACATGAAGGGATCCATTCTGCTGGTCTGATTTGGATTCCCCAGCAGCCACTAGCAGGTTGCTCCCGTAACAGGGAAGAAGCAACCTGTGCCTATGAGTGCAGAAGCAGTGGGACAGGGGCACTTGCAGGATGGTGGAGCTCTTGGTTTGGGGTTGTCAGAGTGGAGATAGATAGGAAAGCTTGTGGCATCATCCCCTCACTCCACAATTAGAGGTGCTAACACTAATACCTCTTATAAAAATGAATTGGCAAAAAAGAAAGAACCCCACTATAGAAACCTGTTATAGGAAAAGGGAACATCAAAACTCATTTTCTGAGGAGGACACATTAGTTTAAAAAAAGCAGAGTAATGTGAAATGGCTCCTTACTCAGAATTAATAGAACTCAAAAAAGAATTCAAAATTCAAAGAAAAGACAGTGAAGAAAAAGTAAAGAAAAAAAATTAAAATCATCCAAGAAAAACAAGAATGGGGGAAAAGTTAACCAAGTAGAAAAGGAGGTACAGAGCCTCTGTTGGAATACATGGGAGAACTGTTGGAGTACACAGAAGCCACCTGACAATGGCTGCTTGAGGTCCAACCCAGAATGGATGTCCTCTCATTTGAGGATGATACAAGAAGCCTGAGAAGCAGATGCTGTTTTCTGACTTCTCTGACTGAGAGACCTTTGTGCTGTCTGACATCTCTCTTCTTCCCTCTGCCTCCAATTTATCTCATTCCCAGTCTACAATACCTGTGTCAGCAAAGGCTCCCCTGAAACTCTTTTAGATGTTATGATCCACAGCTATGAAGGCTCTTGGAGAATTGACCTGTCCCTTAACAATGTAATATAATGTAAAATGTAATGTTCTGGCTTGGCTTTCTGGAGGTTTTGGGACAGGCCTTCATTTCAGCTGAGTAATCACCATGAGAATAGCCAGGGATAAAGTCCAAATTCTTTATTGTCCCCTTCACAGTCTGTCTCCTTGCATGGGACTCGGCTAGCTTTCTAGAGGCCCTTCAGATAGGCCTTGATTGCAGTGGGGGAAGCAAGAAGACAGGCCAGCCACAACAAGGCTGAAGAAGATGGAATATCTTTCTGTTGTCCAGTCCTTGTTGGCTCTTATATACTCTATTTTAGTTACATCATTATAGGTGTGAGTATTGTAGAATAGGTGTCAATCTTGTAGAACTATATTATGTACTAAGTACATGTACTGAACTAGAGAACTATTAATCACCATTCTAAACTAGATAACCATTGTTTTATCAATTCCTCTGAGTAAACACCTTGTTTCAAGTATGTTTCTCCAGAGTTCTGGCTCTTCACAAATTTCAAAGATGAAAATAACTTTGAAAATTAGAATTGGGCAAGGGAAAGCAAGTGAAGCTATGAAAGATCAATAAATAACAAAAAAACTATTATAAAGAATGAGAAAACAGAAGAGAATGTGAAAATTCTAATAGGAAAAATGACATATCTGGAGTATAGATCAAGAGGAGAAAATATAAGAATTGGACTAAGAGAAAGTTGTGACCAAAAAGAGATCTTTGACACAATAACGAAGGAAATGATCCTCAAAAATTGTGCTGGAGTGATAGAATATGAGGGGAAAATACAAATAAATAAAATCCACTGATCACTACTTCAAAGAGATCCTTTGTGGAAAACACATAAGAAAATTATTGCCAAATTTTGAAACTCACAAATCAAAAAAAAAAAAATACTTTGCAAGAAACAAGGAAAAAACCTAATCCAAAAATGCTGGTGCTACAATTAGAAGTGCACAAGACTTATCAGTAACTATAACAAAAGACTGCAGATCTTAGAATTGTACCTAAGACAAGCAAAAACTAGGTTTGTGGTAAAAATATTATAGACAGCAAAGTTATCTATAATTGTGAATGAGAAAAAATGGAGATTTAATGGCCTTGCAGATTTTTTAGGGCTTCCTATCAACAAAACCTGAACTTAACAGAAATTTTAACATATAAGTGCCAATAACAAAGAGTAACTTTAAGCAACTGAATATGAACAAATTATATAAACATGGACACGTTGTGTTTTTTTTAAACATGGGAAATGTATACTTTATATTTGTTTTTTGCTCAAAAGAAAAATTGGCAGAATAAAGGTAAAAATAATAATCATGTTATACAAATGAGGTAAAGAGGAAAAATAGACCTAGCAGAATTAGAGGGAGGAGGAGGGCTCATAGTTCTAAAAATCTACTTATATTGGTAATGAGTTCAATAGGCAGCACTACATAGCACCCCCCCAATATCTATAAAGAAATAAGAGGGGAGGTTGTATAGATGGGAAACAAAGGATGAGGGAAGGAGACAAAGGAGGGATCCCTGGGTGTGGGGTGTTAACTTATGAAATATAATTTAATTAAAAAGTCAGAAGGCATAGAAAAGACATGTGTGGTATGTATGTGTGTATGTATATATCTACATATGTATACATAAACATATCTTTTCTTAATTGTAGCTACCTTGGGTATGATGGTGGGGAGATGAAAGAAGGAAAAAAGAATAAAGTAAATAAGATGCACAGCAGAGAACAAAAGAAGAATTTATAAGTAAAGAAAAGATGGACACTCATTAATATATTCTCTTCTATAAACATATACATGTTCTTAAATTGGTACTTGCTGCTATATATTTTGAATCCTTCTTGATATTCTGCTGTGTACATGATAATGTCTTTTGATTTATATTGTTTTTCTTTTTGCTTATCTTATTTCTTCAAATAAAATAAATTTGGGGAACAAAAAGGAGTTGTTTTCTTCAAACAATTGTTTTCCTCCTTTTTCCAAGCTATTGACTCTCACATACGTACCGCCCATTTCCTTTCTCATTTTTTCCTGTCTCTCTTATTTGCTTTTTAAAATCTTTCTCTTTTTGCATATATGTGTACTTTTCCATTTTTTACTATCTGTTTTGTATACAGACCCAGCAGTGTCACTTATTTATTGATAGATGACATGCCCCTCAAGTAGATTCATAGTTTTGTCACATAAGAGATAAAAAAGGAAGTGATAATAAAAACACACATCCCCTCATTCTCCCCCCATTGTTCTGATTGAATGGAAACTTTTGAATGAAATTCACAGGAAAGAAAGTGCCTATTTATATTTAGTAATTTTTTGTACATGTGGGTCCTTTTCCCTCCTTTATGAATTCCTTGGTATACAGACATAATAATGGCACTGCTGGGTCAAAGAGCATACTGGTTCCAGAATGCTGTCCTGTGAGGTCTGAGTTAGCCCCCTGGAGGCCTCAGAATCAGCCAGAATCTGGATAAGCAAAAGTCCTTGGTCTTTAGGTGGAGAAGTGAAGGAGATGGACAAAAATGCCACAAACTCTCTATCAACATCCCTTCTCCTTGTCCTCCTCCAAAGTGACTCTGGGTCATCTCATTCCACCTCCTAATCCCTCCATACAATTGTCTTAACCCCAAGCATTGAGCTAGCATTAACTGTGAGAAGAGAAATTCCAAACATGTTGGAATCTTTACAAACTTCTAACTAATTAGAGTTGATCTAATCTTACAAGAAGATGTTTTGGGCAGAACCTGAAACAAGGTACTAAGTAGAACTAATTAGTACAATGCTTGTGTTTGCATCTTTACTCATTGGAGTTCACAAGTATGCCAGCTTCACAAAGTAAACTTTGTAACTTTGTGAGTTCACACCTCCCTTGAAGCTCTTTGGGCCAGAGAGCACTATGGGAGAAAACCCATAACCCCATTCTCTCAGAAGACTCAGATATAAGGCCAGTGAAGAGAGAGCTATTCCAGAATATATTCCACTTGGCTGGCTGGTCGCAGAAGAGAGTTCAGCTGCATTGGAGAAGAGCACTCTGGTGCAGACACAGAGCACTTTGGGAGATTTCAGCGGAATTACGCCAGAAGCCTTCTCTCCGAGGCAAGGAGAATATTTTCCATTTGGCTGGCTGGTGGCAGAAGAAGAGTTTTCAGAGGATAAAGCTACGAGTGGAGAGTTCAGTGGACAACCAGATTCATCTTCATTTCACACCACTGTAGTTGGTGGCTGGGCTCCTGCACTTCCCCCACTGAGACCAAGCTGGTCTGAAAGACTCACCAGAAAGCTAGCCGAGCCCCAAGTGAAGGAGACAAGAGATTCATTCCATCTCTGTGTTGGTTTGAGGCTGAAGAAAGCAGAGGTAGAAGAAAAAGACAAAACTGCAAGAGCTCTTGGAACCAAGCAGAGAGATAGACCTCTAAGCTAACCGGGCTATATTGGAGATAATAAAAGATCTGAACTTTTATCACCTGGCTGCATTTGGAAAGAAGATCACCACACAAACATACTAATAGAGTTATTGCCCAATAGGTAATTAGCCTTAAGTGCTTGGTTGTCTGATTAAAGTGCACCTATTCAGAGTTTCAGCTCTTTACATCTGCTTTCATTTGTTTTAGAACACAGGTGATCGCACTCTCCTTGACTTCTCAGGAAGGGAGGTGAGAGCACTAAAAAGAAGATGAGCACGCCCTCCCTGACATTTCAGGAAGGTAGATGAAAAACACCAAAGGGAAGTGGGGGCTACTAGCGGGTTTTTGGGCTGAAGGGTCTTATTAGAAACAGATATGTACAAACATCAGCATGGAAGGTATTACACAAGCACATGGCAATAAGGCACAGGCTATTAGTGATGACTCTCCCCACAGTCAGTGCAGGCTTAATGTGGTATAACAAACATGAATTGTACATGCAAGTAGTGATATAACAATATAAATCAACATGGTGTTGTAAAAGATTTCCAAAAGTCCTAGAAGGAGGGTATGTAAATAACAGTAACACATATGCCTCCTTCAGCAGCCAAGAGATAGTCCAAAACCAATCTATTGTCCATTGGGTTCACATGTCAGGGAATTCAATGAACCTCACAGGTTTTTGAAGTCCTGCAACAGTCTTTTTATGTGTTAGGGAATCCAATGATTCCAGCAGATTTTGAAGTCCTGCAACAGTCTTATCATTTCTCAGAAAATCCAATGATTCCTGAAGGTTTTCAAGTCCTATAACAGTCTTATCATGTCTCAGAGAATCCAATGATTCCTGAGGGTTTTGAAGTCCTACAACAATCTTTTCATGTCACAGGGATTGCAATTATTCCTGAGGGTTTTGAAGTCCAACAATTTTTGATGCCCATGAGTCAGTTGCCATAACTCCCACGCTCTTTCAGTGGAAGGCACAGTCTGCAATGGAAACACCTGATGTTTCTTGGGTCTTCTCCTTCATTTCAAGGGTCTGTTCCATTTCTCTTTGATGGACAAGGTGAATACAGCTTGTTGGCACCCAGCTGATTCCTTCTCCATCTGTAGAGATACAAGCAAACCCTCTCCCCCAAGCAGTTAACCGCTCTGGTCTCTTCCATTCACCACTTTCTGGATTTCTCCATATCACCTGGCAACTATCTAAAGATAGTGGAGCCGCTCACACTGAACACTGCCCTTCTGGTGGGTTATAAAACCTGTCTGCTGGAGTCAGTGCATCTTTGTCAAAAATCAAGAAATTAATAGTATAAAGAGCTAGATTTAGAAGTTCTCTAGAGTTACCTGTGGCTCCCCCTTTCTTTTGTTTTTGGAGCAGCATCTTAATGTTTCCGTTTCTCCTCTCTACTATTGCCTGTCCTTGAGGATTAAAAGGTATAAACTTTTCTTAAATCAGTTAGCATCCTCCATTTTCCAGATTTCTTTTTTACAACAAACAGTGGGGAATTCCAAGGACTTAGAGAAGGTTGTAAGTGCCCTTGTTCAAGCTGCTCCTGTACTATATCTAATAAGGCCTGAATTTTATTGCTACCTAAGGGCCACAGTTCTATCCACAGTGGTGTATTAGTTTTCCATTGGATAGGAACAGGTGAAAGTGTTGGTAGGCCTTCAACATCAGCACTGCCTAAAAAAACAAAGTACTCATTTTTAACCCTAATTGCTGTAAAACGTCTCTTCCCCACAGATTGATGGGGATTTTTTCAATTATAAAAGGAGAAAAAACTCCTGTTTTGCCTTCAATAGTCCATATCAAAGGGGTAGCGCTAACTTCAGTTGCTATTGATCCTCCTACACCAGACATGTAGATGTCTGCCTTAATCTTTGGCCAGTGACTGGGCCAGCTGGCACCTCTAATGACTGTATGATCTGCATCTGTCTACCAATACCTTAATGGTATGCCATTTATATAGATAGTGAACATAGGATGGTCAGGTGTCACAGCTGCTATCCAGAATATTCCTGGATTTTGTTGTTTGAAGTCAGAATCTGGGCAACTATTAACAGATTGCTTATTAGGAGATTGCTTCTCCTGATTGATAAGTTACACATTGTCTACCTGTATTAGTGACTGGGATTTATCTACACATTCCCCAGTTTCCCACATCAGTGTATGGATGAAAACTGTTTTGTAAGTACTTTTAGGAGGTGAAATGGTCAAGCCTACTGTGCCTGGAGGCAAGGGATCCATAAGCTGAAGAGGAACAGATTTCATCTCTCCAGAAGGTATCTCAGTTGTCCCAGATGCATACAATCTATTCTCCCCTTGTAATCCCTTTCTCCCATCAGGTTGCTTCCTGGCTGATTAGTCATGTCTGGGTATTGAACTTCTAAAGACTCTCTGGGTGTAGCATTGGCTACCATCATGCCCCAAGTATTTTTTTTTTTTGCTTTGGGCCCTGGGCTGGGCCCCTAATCCTGTTTCCCTGAATCAGTATACATTCTGATGCCCAATCTGTTGCATTTTGGACATAGGGTATTGTGTGTTGTTCTCCCACTCTGTTTTTTCACTCTGTTTTTATGCCAACATTGAGTTTTCAAATGTCCTACTTTACCACTTTGAAAGCATTGATGAGTCTCTCTGGAAGTCCCTTGCCAAAAGGGACCTTGTCTTCACATGTTTGGATCTTGGGAAGCCTGCATCATAGCCTGGCTATAAAAGATATCTGTGCCCACTGTGGCACAGCATCTTATGATCTCCTCTAAAGGTGCATCCTTGCATAGTCCTAATATAATTCTTCTATGAACCTCATTAGCATTTTCTTTAGCAAGTTGCCTTATAATTTCTGTTGCTGCATTTTCACCAGTAGTTCATATGACAGCTGAAAACATCCCACAAAATGAGCAAAGGTTTCCTTTGGCTCTTGCGCTATTTTTGTGAAGGTCCCTCCTTTGTCCTTTTTACCTGGGGTAAAACCCCATGTTTTGATAGCAGCAGAAGCAATTTGATCATATGCTGTTATGACGTAATTAATCTATATGGAAATGCCTGCATAAGAACCTACACCAGTTAGTTGGTCACAGGTGATTGAAGTATTAACTCCACTATGAGTATTTTGTTGGGTTTGTATCCTACAGAGCTCACTATAGTCAGAAAGCCACAACAAGTTTTGTTCAGGTTCTAAGCATGTCCTTGCTATAGATTTCCAGTCTTTAGAGGTTAAGTCTATATAAGCCAAATTCTATAATAACATCTTAACATAAGATGTAGCCCCATAAAGAGTGCAAGCCTTTTTCAGGTCTTTGTGGATTTCTAGATCAAAAGGAGTGTATTTTCTACTTTCTTGACCTGAAGAGTTAAACTGTTGAATCACAGGATACATATCTATTCTCAAATCATCCGTATTCTTCCCTTCTTTTGTGGCTTTAAGTGGTGCCTTTTTGCAATCTAATCATAGGAGAGGGTGATTGCTGGGGGGAAGGTGCTGGTGGTATCACTGTCCCTCCTACTATTTCTCCTCCCTCCACCCTGGAAGGTGAAGTTGAGTGGGGGGAGAAGGGGCATCAAGGACATGTTCTGCTGCAGGCAGAGTTGAAGCTGGGTTGTGAGAGTGAGGATCACCATGCCCTTCAAGTTCACTTAAGTCCTCATGCCCTCTGGTGATATTACCATTAATCTGTCCTTTGTCTTCCCTTTTTTCCCTCACACTTCCTCATCTGGCTGTTCTTAAAACTTTTCTTTTTTCTATAACCTGTGGGATTCTTTAAAGCCAATTGTATTATGTTGTATATATAGAATGTTTCTTTGGAAATTTAATCAGGATCATTATCATTATAATATTCACATAGTTGATCTTCTACTAGTTTCCAATTATTTGCCTCTATTTCTTCTTCCTTGAAGAACCAAGGGGACATACATTCTAATGTATCCAGGAGTCCATCAATCTGCTCCCAAATCATAATTAAACCCTGTCTCTTTATCAGTCTGAGTATGCTTCCTGTAGATCTCCTTTGGGGTGGGGGTGAGGCTAGGGGGTGGGGAAGGGGGGGAATCTTTTCCTAATATCTGCTAGAAAATGAGAGTTACTAGTTTAGTTCTTTACAAAATAAGTTCCCTATTTGTCTATTAAAATACTCACCCTATTTCCTGGTCACCAGAGACTTCTTCAGTCAAATTAGGGTCCTTGGTTCACATGTTGGGCACCAAATGTGAGGTCTGAGTTAGCCCCTTGGAGGCCTTAGAATCAGCAAGAATCCGGATAAACAAAAGTCCTTGGTCTTTAGGGGGAGAAGTGAAGGAGATGGACAAAAATATCACAGACTCTCTACCAACCTCCCTTTGCGTTGTTCTCCTCCAAAGTGACTTTGGCTTGTCTTGCTCCACCCCCTAATCCCTCCTTACAATTCTCTTAACCCCAAGCATTGAGTTAGCATTAACTGTGAGAGGAGAAATCCCAAACATGCTAATAGAGTTATTGTCCAATAGGTAATTAGCCTTAAGTGCTTGGTTGTCTGATTCAAGTGCACTTATTCAGAGTTTCAACCCTTTACCGTCTCCAGAATGGTTGGATTATTTCACACTTCCACCAATATATTAATGTTTTAATTTTTCCACATCCCCTCCAACATTTATCATTATGTTTATTTGTCATTGTAGCCTGTTATGGGCCAGAACTCTGTTCTTAAAACATGGATTCTTATAAGGTGTTAAGTCAGTGGAATTGATAATACAATGGTTATCTAGTTTAGTATGGTGCTTAATAGTTCTCTAAGTTCAGTATGGCTGATTTAACCTTCCAACAAATAATGGTTCTCTAGTGATATAATGATTGGCTTATACTCAATATGATGAATGGATTTAACTATAACACAGCATATAAACTGGGACAAACAGCCAGGGCGGGGCTGAGAGTCAGATCCATTCCATTGTCCACCTTTGTGGTGACTGGAGGCTGAAGCACAAGCCTTCGGACTTAGAGTCAGATTCATTCACTTCATCTCACACTGCTGGTGGCTGTCTTCCTGCTCCCCACACTGAGAGCAAGACCTGTCTGAAAGACCTCCAGAAAGCTGGCTTGGGCCCCAGGCAAGGAAACTAGACTTTAAAGGAGACAATAAAGGAGACTTTAATATCTGGCTATTCTCGTGGTGATTACTCAACTGAAAAGAAGGCTTCCCAGAGACCTCCAGAAAACCAATGAGAACACAACATTGGCCAATCCGAAAGTTGTGAGGTAGTACCTCAGAGTTGTTTAATTTGAATTTGTCTAATAAATAGTAATTTATAGTATTTTTCAAATGACTATAAATGGCTTTATTTCATCATCTGAAAATTGTTCATGTTGTTTGACCCTTTATCAATTAAAGACTGACTTGTATTCTTATAAATTTAATACATTCTTTACATGTTTTTAAAATGAGACCTTTATCAGAAATACTGGCTGTAAAGATTTTTTTAACCAACTTTTAACTTCTCTTTTAATCTTGTTTCTGTTGGTTTTGTTTGTGTAAAAAACATTTTACTTTAATGTAATCAAAGTTGTCCATTTTGCTTTTCATAATGTTCTCTAGTTCTTTGGTCATAATTTCCTGCCTTCTTTGAAGATCTGATAGGTAAATCATTCCTTGTTCTCCTAATTTGTTTATGGTATCATCCTTTATATCCAAATCATGTACCCATTTTAACCTTATTTTGGAATGAGTTGTGAGATGTACATCTATGATGTGATGTGTTTCTGACATACTGTTTTCCAGTTTTCACATTAATTTTTGTTAAAAAGTGAGTTCTTATTCCAGAAACTGGAGTTTGGAGGTTTATTAAATACTAGATTGCTATAGATCTTGATTATCATGTCATGTGTATCTAACATATTCCATTGATCCACCACTCTATTTCTTAGTACTAAATGGTTTTGATGACTGCCTCTTTATAATATAGTTTTAGATTTGATACTGCTAAATCACTATACTTTATATTTTTTATTAATTCCTTTGATATTCTTGACCTTTTGTTCTTGCAGATGAATTTTGTTATTTTTTCTAGTTCTATAGAATAATGTTTTGGCAGTTTGATTTGTCTGACACTGAACAAGTAGACCAATTTAGGCAGAACTGTCATGTTTATTATATTAGCTCAGGCTAACAATGAACAATCAATATTCTTTCTTTTTTCAATTATTTATTTATTTATTTTTTGCTGACGCAATTGAAGTTAAGTAACTTGCCCAGGGTCACACAGGTAGGAAGTGTTAAGTGTTTGAAGCCAGATTTGAATTAAGGTCCTCCTGATTTTAGGGCTGCTGCTCTATCCACTGCATCACCTAGCTGTCTAATATTATTTTAATTGTTAAAACTGACTTTATTTGTGTGAGGCTTTGTTTTGTCTTTCAAAAGTTTTTTTTTTTATCTTTTTACTATTACTATTATTATTTATTACAGCTTTTTTTCAGAACATATGCATGAATAATTTTTCAACATTGATCATTAAAACTATATTATAATGTGGCAGTCATCAAAACCACTTGGTTTCCAATTGTTTTTTGGCCTATTTTTCCCTGACCTTTTATTGTATATAATTTTTATTGCATTGTGATCACAAAAATGCATTGACTATTTCTCTTTCTATTGCATTTGATTTTGAAGTTATTACGCCTTAATATATGCTCAGTTTTTGTATAGATTCCATATACTGTAGAGGAAAAAAAAAGTATATTCATTGTTTTCTCCATTTAGTTTTCTCCAAAGGTCTATCATCCCTAACTTTTCTAGGTTTCTATTTATCTTCTTAACTTTCTTGTTTATTTTGTGGTTTGATTTACCTAATTCTGAGAGATCAAGATGTACATTCCCCATTGGTATAGTTGTGCTGTCTAATTCTTCTTTCAGCTCTCTTAAATTCTCGTCCAGGAATTTGGATGCTATATCAATTGACTGGTATATATTCAGTATTGATATTACTTCATTATCTATAATACCTTTAAGTAGGATGTAGTTCCTTTCCTTATTTCTTTTAATTAAATCTATTTTTGCTTTGCTTGAGCTGAGATCAGGATTGCAAGCCCCATTTTAAAAAATTCAATTGAAGTGTAATAGATTCTGCTCTAGCTTTTTACCTTTGCTCTGCATATATCACTCTCCTTTAAATGTGTTTCTTGTAAACAACAAAATGTAGAATTCTGGCTTTTAATCTAATGTGCTATCCACTTCTGTTTTATGGGAGAGTTCATCCCATTCATATTCATAGATAAAATTACTAATTGTATTTCCTGCCATTTTGTTTTCGCTCTCAGTTATATTTTTCTCTTCCTTCCCCATTTCCCTCCTCCCCTGTATTTTGCTTCTGATCTACCCCTCTCTCAAACAGACTTCCCCTATTACAGACCCTCCCCCTTTCTTATACCTTTACCCTTCCACTTCTGTTCCCTGTTTCATTGAATGTCCATCTTTTTTTCTCTGAAAGGTGATTCTCAATATTGCTGGATAGTTGATTCTTAGCTGCAATGCAAGTTTCTTTGCCTTTCAGAATATCAGTTTTCATCCCCTTTGATCTTTTAAAGTGGAAGGTCCTGGGAGTTTGTTTTTGTCTTCCCTACCATCATAGTAGTTTCCCATGGTCAAGGTCATGGTCTTGCTGCATTTTCTCTTTGATTAGAGAGATCTGGGATTTATTTTTAATATTATTTGGAACTCTCATTTGGAGATTTCTTTCAGGAGGTGATTGATATATTCTTTCAGTTCTTACCCAAACCCTGGTTTTAGGATATCAGAATATTTTTTCTCGATAATTTCCCAAAAGATCCTAGTTGAGCTTTTTTCCCCCCTTTTGATCATAGTTTTCAGGTTGGTAATACCTTTTAAATTTCCCCCTGATTCTTTTTTTGAGGTTGGGTTTTTTCCCAATAAAATATTTCACATTTTCTTTTGTATTTTTTATTCTTTTGTCTTTGTTTTATGGTTTCATGATATGTTATGAAATCATTAAGTTTAACTTGTCTAATGCTAATTTTTAAGGAATTGTTTTCATCAGTGGGCTTTTGTACCTCCTTTTTCATTTGGCTAATACTATTTTTTAAGAAAATTTTCTCTCAAGTATATTTTTGTGCCTCTTTTATCACTTGAACTAATCATTTTTTAAAGATGTTACATTCTTCAGTGGATTAATGCCCCACTGACCAAACTGTTGATTTTTTTTTACTTCCATGATGTATCATTCACATTTTTCTTCCTAATTTTTCCTGCATTTCACTTATTTGATTCTTAAATTCCTCTTGAGTTCTTCTAAGACATGAAAACAATTCACATTTTTTCTTTGAATTCTTATATGTAGTTGTTTTGTTTCATGGACTTCTGAATTTGTGTTTTGATTGTCCTGTCAATATAGTAACTTTCTTTGACCAGGCTTTTTGTTCCTATTTCTATCCTCTTCCTCTCTCTCTGTCTCTCTC
Organism: Antechinus flavipes; assembly: GCF_016432865.1. NCBI lineage: Eukaryota > Metazoa > Chordata > Mammalia > Dasyuromorphia > Dasyuridae > Antechinus > Antechinus flavipes. The sequence goes on along the minus strand of NC_067399.1, from coordinate 106,011,078 downwards.
TGTCTCTCTCTCTCTCTCTCTCTCTCTCTCTCTCTCTCTCTCTCTCTCATTCTTTTTTCTCATAAATAACCTTAGCTCTTGACTTTTAACTTTCTGCTAAAGTTGGGCTCAGCTTCCAAACTTTGAGTTTTTGTGGTTATGTTTTCAGAGATAGTTTTAGGGTCTGTAGGTTTTAATTCTTCCAAGGTGTTACAAAAAGAGCGGTATGGTCACTGCTCCTGGCTATGCTCTGATCTGTGAGAGAACACAAACACTCTTTTCTGCTCTAGAACTGTGATCTGGATCCTTGCTTTTGCCATTGCTCCTCACCTTGAGACTATGATTTGAAGCCCTACATGAGTTATGTAACAAAGTACTGCTTCCAACACTGGCAAAGAGTTTTCTAGTAATCTTATTCTGATCAGTTGCCTATCCCTCTTACTATCTATGCACTGAGAATTCAGAAAGCTGGCTGATGATGCATACACCACCATGGACAGCTCATAAATTCCATGGTTTAGCTCTGTACTGTGCTCCATTGTCACTCCAATAAGGAAGATTTTTCCTGCAAATTTCTAAGTTGTCTGGAGCTGTAAAATTGTTTCATCTTGTCCTTTTGTTGGTTCTCATGCTCCATAATTCATTTTGAAGTATTATTTTTAAATTGTTTTGAGTGAAATTTGGGAGAGCCCAGGTGAGTCCCTATTTTTACTTTGCCATTTTTGTTTTGCTCCTTCTTTTTTTCATTTAATCTCACTTAGGTTCGCTCAATTACTTAAAGAAGTTATGTGAAACAATTAATTTTTAAATTCATGTGGGACACTCAGAACTGAGTCACAGACCCTGTCAGATTTACTCATCATCCCCTCGGAATCCTATTGACTTTTAAACATGCCAAGGATATTGAGTGCCTTTCATTTGCTCTTATTATAAGTTTGGAACAAATAAGGCAAAATTAGAAAAAAAAAGTCCTCTAAAGCACACCTAGGAAGCTCAACACTGAGCACTGAAAAAATAATTAGACTAAAATAGCAAGTTTTCTCAGAAAGTGAGATATCTCAATCTCTGATTTCTCATTAAAACAAACTTAGGTACATAACAAAGCCATTGTTCTCTATTTTGATATACACACATGTTTGTGTATGTGTCCATATATGCAGATATATGTCTACATGTTGTTAGCAACAGGAAAGCTCTTAATATTATAGAATATTAACATTTCCTCTGGTTTTATTCTTTTTTGATAGTTTTGAAGTTTTCATAATGAATGTGATAATGATTTCTGAGTTAAGATAGAAAGTGATAAGATTCAATCATGTTGAAGAATTTTATTCTTTATGTCATATAATGTACAGAATAAAAACCAGCTTTTGTGAGCTTCTCATTTCATTTCTTTTCTGACCACTATAACTCCAGAAATAGAATAATCTAGGATATTTTGTGCCTATTAAAACAATATTGAGATAGTCTTGAAAATGACTTTCTTAAAAAATAAATAAATAAAAATTAAAATTAAGAAAAAAAGAAAGAAGAAAAAGAAAAAGAAAATGACTTTCTTTCTCCCTTGCTCCAAAATCAAGATCACAATGTTATGTATGCTAGGAGTTTCTGTGTCACATTATATTGATCATACTCCCTGTGAGCTTCAGAGTTTGCTGTTATTATGTCTTTTTCAGTTTCTATATTTCTGCTAAGATTTTCAGAGTATATTCTGTAGTAATAAAAGAACAGTTACATTAAAAGACTGCCTATACCAAGACAGTCCTTTTTGATGAATAAGATCTTTGATAAGGAAAAGAAGAGAGGGATTTGTAATAGTTTGAATTTGTCCAAACTTTTTGCAGGTCACATTTTTTTCAGAGGTCAACTCAGAAATAGCAGCCACTACAACAATACCATTAAAGCTCTTTCCCAGAGAACATAGAAGGAGAAGCAAAAAAAAGGGGAAATTGGCAGCTTGGAAGTATTAGAATTTTTCCAATTTTCCCAATTAAAATGAAAAAGAATCCCTTTAACTTCCCAATGACCTAAAGTTACTATTTTAGAAGAAAACATTAAATATCATTAAATATTTCCTTAAATATTTTTGTATATTTGTTATTATATTTTGATATTAAATTAATTTGATAAAGATTTGGTATATTTTCAAAAAAAATTGAAAGATCTTAAATTATATGATTATGATCCACTATCTATAGTATTAGAAATTTTATATGTTGCCTTATAAGATGTTTATAACAAAATATTTATATGACCTTTTTCTAAAGACTAATTTAGCTGAAGAATAATGACTATGAAGTTTCAGAAAGGATAACACCTAACATAATGTGCCATTTTATATTTTTATTTTGAATTAATATTTCATCTTCCCAAATTATATATATAAAAAAATCCATTGATAATAGAAAAAATGAGGTCTCAAATTTTCTCTACTTCTCTCTACAATTTTAAGCCTTTCAGGCAGTAATCAATTTGATACATGCAACATATAAAACTGAACAAATTATATTTGCATATATTAGGAAGTGAAAGAAAATACAGACAAAAAATGATTTTATTTTCAATGTACAATATTGTCCTGGTAACTGTTTTAATTATTATGATTTTGCAATATGTTTTATTATTCCATCTGAAAATTTCATCTTCAAATTTTTGACTTTATCAATTAAGGTATGCCTCTTATTAGCATAAATAATATGACTTTTCTATATTTCAGAAATGAAGTCTTTATCAAAGAAATTTGTTGTAAAGTTTTTTCAGTTATGATTTCTATATATTTTTCTTCATCCCTTCCCCCCCCATTTTTCCTACTCTTTCTCTTCTTTTACCATGTCCATTCTCAAATGTATTTTACTTCTGACTTTTTTTTGACTTACTATCTCCTCTCTCCTTTCCCTTCAATACTACTATCCCTTTTTCTTATTCCTTTCCTTTCTTACTTTCTCATGGAATAAGATACATTTCTATGCATAATAGTGCATATGTTATTCCCTTTTTGAAACAGTTCTGATGAGAATAAGATTTATGTATCACCCTTTACATCTTCAATCTTCCCCTCCATTGAAAAAAATTTCACATATCTATTCTGTTAAACAATTTACCCTATATTACTGCTCCTTTTATCATTTTTCCAGTACATTCCTCTTTCTCACCCTTTAATTGTTTTAAAGATAATCCCATCATATTCAAATCATACTTGTGTCCTCTGCCTATGTGTACTTCTAATTGCTCAAATAATGAAATTTAATCTTAATAAATCATGTATGATTTTGTTTTACTGTTTGCCTTTCACATTTCTTTTCAGTGTTATATTTAAAAGATAGATATTTTATTTAGTTCTGTTCTTTTCATCAAGAATGCTTGAGAATTCTCCATTTCATTGGAATTTCCTTTTTTCCTCACTGAAGGATTATAATTTTTGCTGGGCAAGTGATTCTTGATTGTATTCCTAGTTCTTTTGTCCTCCAACAGATTATATACCCAAACTTTCTGCTCTTTAATGAAGAAACTGCAAACCTGATGTTACTCTGACTGTGTAACAATTAATATTTCAATTGTTTCTTTTCAGCTTATTGCAATATTTTCTCCTTAACCTGGGAGCTTTGGGATTTGACTACAATATTTCTAGGATTTTTCATTTGAGAAATATCTTTCAGTGGATGATTGATGGGTTCTTTTAATTTTTATTTTATCCTCTGGTTCTATAATATCAAGGCCATTTTCCTTAAAATTTTCTTGAAATATATTGCCCAAACTGTGCTTTTGATATTGACTTTCAGGTAGTTCCAATTATTCTTACATTCTCTCTCATGGATTTATTTTCCAATTCAGTTGTTTTTCCAATGAGATATTTTTCTATTATTTTTCATTTGTAACATTTATTTTATTGCTTCTTGCTGTTTCATGGAGTCATTAGCTTCTATTTATCCAATTCAATTTTCAATGAATTATTTTTAATGAATTATTTTCCTCAGTGATTTTTGTATCTTCTTTTCCATTTGTACAATACTACTTTTCAAAGAATTTTTTGTTTACTGAATTTTTATACATCTTTTTCTTTATTTTTTGTGCTTCCCTTTCAAGCTGTTGACTTTTTTCATGATTCTCTTTTATTCTCATTTGTTTTCAATATTTTTTCTTTTTCTTCTACATTTCTTGATTTTTTTTTCCATTTTGAGTTCTTCCAGGTATTGATTTTTTTTTTTTGGGTGGGGAAGGGGAATTGAGACCAATTCATTTTTTTTTTCCTTTAAGACTTTGCAGATAACCATTTTGATATTTTTGTCCTCTTCTGAATTCATGTTTTGATCTTCTCTTGTTTCCATAGTAATTTTCTGTTGTTAGTTTTTTTTTCTTCTTCCTCATTTTTTATTCTACTTTATGAATTCTACTTTTAACTTTATTTTAAAGTTGGTCTGTGTTCCTAGAATAGACTGTATCAAGCTTCTTGTATTGATATAGAGGGCCTAACTGTTGGCCAATGCTATGGTAGTGGAACCTAATTGCTGTCCTGCACTGGAGCTGCCAGGATCTTATTGCCAGCTTTCTGGGGCTTGGCCTTCTGCTGTTTTGCCTGAATGTTATTTGCATAGGAATGTGCTCCCCCCTCTCCCTACTCTTTTATTTGTGTGTTTATGTATACATCTTTTTTCCTTTTATTTTTCCCATTGAATTTCTTTTTATTCACTATTTCCCCAGTTACATTCAAACAAAAAAAAATTTTAAAAAAATTGAGTTCTAGGTTCTCTCCCTTGTTTCTACCCACAATCAAGAAACCACATGTGAATTTATGCAAAGCATTTCTATAAAAGTCAATTTGTGAAAGAAAACATAGATCTCCTACCCAAATGAAAATAAAAACCTCAAGGAAAAAAATAACTTAAAAAGAGAGAGATAGAAAGAGAAAGAGGGAATGCTTCAATCTATAGACAAATCAATTCCTTTTTGGGGTATGAATACAATTTTTTATCATAACTCCTTCAGAATTGTCATGGATGATTGTGCTACTGAGAATTGTGCTTCTCTTTTACCTTAATGATTCAGAGGTTTTCTGCTAATCAAAATTTTCTTGGTCTAGAAAATTTTTTTACCCCATCATTTTGTAAGTTTTGCCATTTCAACATTTATTTTGAGATGTTATTTCATAGTTGTTTGGAAGTGAATTCAGAAAAGTCTATACAAATTCTACCATATTTCATCTTGGCTCCATCTTCTATGTTTTTAATATAATTCTTGCCTAAAAATTATGAGATGACAGGGGGTGGTCTGAAAACTATCACATTGTCATCTAGGGATCAACTGGTTTGATAAGTTTGAGAAGGAAAAGAAATCACTACATTTTTGATAAAGTTCATATGTAAGAGCAATGAACAAATTGTATTTATTTATTTTTTTTAATTTAGTGTGTATTCATTTTGGACTGCTGGATAAGCAACATGAAAATTCTGTGAACATAGATGCTGATGGGATTTAGGATCCCTATTAACTGTAATAGTTTGTGTTCTAAAAATGGCCTAATATTTTCTCTCCAAATTTTTATCAAATTTCCTAAAGGTTTTTCAGATATAATTTTTGATAAAATTTCTTCTATTTGTAAATTTTTATGTGGTCATTACTTTCTTTCTCAATTATGCATATAAATTTCTCCCCAATTTGGCTACATTTTAAGAAGTTGTGCAATAAAAATTACTCAAGGTTATGGATTAAATTTTGCTAGGTACTACTTACTTTCTACTTGCCACAACTTTGCAACGAAATAATTACGAAAATTTACAGCCCAGACCTATGTTTTCCCTCTTTTTCATCATTTGACATTTTGAAATTTCCTCAGAAAAACAATATGTAAGGTCTTTTAATTTATGCAAATACTGAAAGATGGTAGAGCAGCATCCAAAAAACCCAAAGAATACAATTAAATAGCTACTCTGCTAGCATTTAAATATATTTTATGGAGGTGTTTCTATAAATATAATGATTTTGTTATGTTGATAAACACTTACTTGATGCACTCTTATCTTACTAGCTTAGCTATTTGTTTTTCTGTATTTGACATTTCTAGTAGCTATGGTAAAAAACAGAGTTGATATAGCATTTTGAAAATTGTAAAAAAAATGGATTTAAATAAGTTTTGCGATTTCTAGTATTGTTTGATAATTCAATTTATTTCTTACTCTCTACTATTTTTATCAGCTCTCCCTCTAACCCTATTGCATAGAATTTTAGGAGAATTAAAAATGGAATGTATCATGAATGACTGCACCCCAGAATGAGTCTTGAGAAGCTCCTTTGGACTATTAAAAATCTAATTTCCCTTTGATATCTTCAGCCTATACTACCTCTTTTCCTGGTCACTTGGACATGGATAGAATTGGTTGTAGTGAAGATCTAGAAGTTTCCATTAGTCTTTCTTTTAGCAACAGTTCTTTTTTTGACACTGCAAGTTGACAATTTTCAAAATTATAGAAATTTCATAAGAGGGATGTGTGTTTTAGGACTAAATAGTTTCACTCTTGAGAGGCTGGAAATAGCACATGGCAACTAAAAAGGACAGAAGATAGAGGGATCCTGTCATAGGAATCTTTGATGACCAATAAAACATCAATAGATCAATATACCATGGAGAAGGTGACTGATAAAATGGGTACATGGCAGTCAGTTATGCTAAAAGATGCCCAAAGTAAGTATTACAGTTTTTCTAGGTGAGAATATTAATCTCTCTTCTTTGAAACATTCCTAAATTTTTGTAGAGTGGAATTTCTAGAGTGGATTTCTTTTACTTGGCCCTATTCATCCAAAAATATTTTCATTGTAAAAGTGCCACTAAAAATTTTGCTTAATGCCCATAAACGGCTGTGTTATTATTCTTTGAAATGTCAAAGTAACTCATCCATATGAATATTCCTCTCAGTGATGAAGATTACAACTCATCCACTTTTCCTATTCAGTATGATTCTTGTCCAGCTTATGTTACAAATATTTATTGTATCTAAAGAGAATTCATAGAGAGTTAATCTAAAAAATTTGGAGAATTTCTTGTCTTTATCATTTGATGGATACCATTGCCAACCAGAACAGTTCATTATCCTTCACTTTTACTATGTAAGCATCTCATCTCTTTTTTTCAACATTCATTTCTATGATGGCATATATTATTTCTATTTTTTCTTATTGTTATTATTCTATTTTTCTTTACTTCTCTTCTTGACAAAATGAATAATTGGTGGTAGAATAGAATCCACTGGTTCATACCATGTGTACTTTCATTGTTCTTTGGATGATACAAAATGTTGATTTGTTAATAATCATTCTCATTCCATGATTTGGAAACAAATACATGTGTGTGCACAAAATAGATACAAATAGCTATGAAACACATATTTATATAACATATTCATAAGAAATATGAATATTTTGTATATGTGAATATATTTCTTCATTTAGTCATACTCTCTAGCTCCAAATCATAGAATAATACTTAAGTTTCTCTATGTGTATATGTGTGTGTGTGTGTGTGTGTGTGAGAGAGAGAGAGAGAGAGAAAGACAGAGAGAGGAAGAGACAGATACAGAAAGACACAGAGAGAGAGACAGAGACAGAGATAGACAGAGAAAGACAAAGAGAGAAAGACAGAGAAAGAGATAGAGACAGAGTAAGAGAGAAACAGAGAGAGAGAGAGAGAGAGAGAGAGAGAGAGAGAAATAGATATGCAGAAATCAGGATTGAAAACAAGTTTAAAATAGTCATTTCCAATTTTTTTTTAGATTAGGAAATGTTTAACCCTATAAGTAAAGTAAGTAGTCCATGTCATAAAGGTATGATAGATATATTATAGCTGGACTTTATATCTGACTTTTATTTTTTATTTTTTCCTCTAGGATTAGTACTGTTTTTCATATATTGAAATATTTATTTAAAGTAGTCTCATAAAGACATTGTAGTTAAAACTCTACTGGATTCTCTTCTCTCAAACTCCAATTTCCTAATGTAATTTAGAATAACATTGGATCATTCCTGATCATGCCATATATTCTTCACTCAATAAACTCCAGTGACTTCTTTGCTAAAACCACCTACTTTGCTTTAACTATCATTAAAAACTTAGCTTCTATAAGAAACATTTCCCAAACCTTTTCAATGTCAATGCATATTGTTCCCTCAATTGACAAAAGATGGTCCCTGCCCTCAAAAAGTCTTTTTCTTGCTTACATTTGCTTACACTTATCACAGTGTAGGAATTAAATACAAAATGATTGATTGTCTTGAATGTGTATCCACAATATATTTCTTGAAAAACTTAGGCCTTATCTTGTGAATAGTTTGGTCACCTTAATCTTAATATGGAGTCAGGTCTGTGTATATCACTCTTCATTCATATCTTTAAATCTCAATTATTTGAAAGATGGTATTAAGGGAATAATATGGATTATCACCCAATTAAGAATAAGAAAGCCACTTCTTATTGTTATGTGTGCAACATCCAATGAAAGCATAAACAAATAAAAATAAGATTAAATTAAGAACAGCAAGATCTATAACTGTAATAAAATAAGATGCCTTTATGTTTGTTTTTCCTAAAAGACAGACACAATTTAGTGACAAAGGAATAAGACCACAATATCATAGACTAAAACTTACAACATTTTACTTCAGTTGAATCAATATTTTAGTGCTTTTATTTTTAAATAGAATATGATTAATATTCTGAGGTTATAAAGGGACTAATGGTCAATTATTAGGCATTTTCATTCATTTTTTCATATTAATTTATATATGCATTTTATTGCAAATCTATTACATGATAAATAGATGGAATTCGTTCCTGATCAATATGGTACAGAATAAAAACACAATCCTTGTTATTTCAGTTTAACCAATTGTTATATTATTCTGTCCAAGGAATGATTCTATGGATACTATGGATAATTATTCTGAGCTGGCCCAAACAATCATTTAAAATGGTGAGGAAGATGATATAGTAACAGAGTTAATTGTTCCCTCCCCCCTATTTAGCCTTACTCCTGAAATAAGAAGCTTTGGATTGAGGAGTGATGTTTATCTTTTTCTGCAAAAATAGGAAATTTTGTTTTATATAGTTATACCATTTTTCATCTTATGGCCATTCTCCTAATTTAGGATTTTCTGCATGCCTTCACCCCCAATTAACTGAAATCTTGATTTTAAATGACCTGAAATCTCTTCAAAATAAGAATAATAGGAAGTAAAACCAGGCTTTTTTTTTTTTTTTTGTGTGTGTGTGTGTGTGTGTGTGTGTGTGTGTGTGTGTTTCACTCTAGCACAGTAAGTAGTTATCAAATCATAATTTTCTAGTATTTGTGGTTTATTAAAAAAACAGAGCCAGCATTTTACTAACCTGATTCTTTATAGCTTTTCAATTTGACATTTCAGTTATGTCATGTCTAGCCAACAGACAATGTATATGAAATGCTAGTTCTGGTGGAGAACAAATAAATTCTGCTTTTAAAGATCAATACTAAAGGGCAGACGATGAAATTGAGAAATATTAAAACATTAATTACCTGTGAAGAATGACTACAACATCAGAATGGGGGCTCTCCATCTCAAATCCTATAGGAGTGAGCTAGTTATTATTTCTTTCCTAAGCCTTTGAAACAAAATGTTTTTATTTGGTGCCCCTAATTTTCAAACTATATTACTAGTTCAGAAGTTGTAAAGTGCTTCTTCTTCCTATGCGTCCTGACCTCTTCCAAGATATTAAAAATCTCTGTTCATTCTAGACTCAGGGGTTGTATGACTACCTCCCAGGGGCTAATGTCCACAAGGTATGTGGTATTTTTTTTTTACTTTTATAATAATAGTTTTTTTATTTTTAAAAATACATGCAAAATTTCAAATATTTTCCCTCGAAAACTTTGTGTTCCAAATTTCTCTCCCCACCAAATCCCTTCTTACCTAGACAGCAAGCAATCCAGTAGAGTTTAAATGTGCAATTCTCCTAAACATATTTCCACATTTATCGTGCTGCACAAGAAAATCAGAACAAAAGGGAAAAAAATGAGAAAACAAGCAAACAAACAAGAACAATAACAAAAAAGGTGAACATACTGTGCTGGAATCCACATTCAGTCCCCAAAGTCCTATTTCTGGATGCAGATATCGCTCTTGATCACAAGACCATGGGGATTTCCCTGAATCATCTCATTGTTGAAAAGAGCCAGAGACTTGACTTTAAGAAAATTAACTTGACCAGTCACAAAAGAACTATTTATATTCAGCAAGGAATATAAATTTCTTGAGAACAGGAGCTTTTGTCTTTGTATTTCTAGAACTTAGCAAGTGATCAGCATCTATTAAATATTTGACAAATGTTTATTGATTGATTAAATATGATTTCATAGGATTCATACTTAACTGAAAAGTATATAACCCTGCAGATATCTGATTTATGCCCCCCCCACTCCACTCCCAAGTTACCAGATATCTGATCTCATTTGTATTAGCTTTCGCATCTATAAAATTTAAGTAGTATGAGACATAGTCAAGGAGGCAGAATAGAAGGAAGTACAGTTGATTCTTTTTGCTTTCCCCCTTTAGAAGAATAAAATATCTTTTAATAGATTAAATAAATACTGTAGTGAAGTTCATGCCAATTAAAGAAAAGATTATAATCAGTTATTTTCCTATTCCAGGTTGGTATAGAGAAACAGAAAGACAGCAAGGCCTTTTAATGTTGAGAATAAGGTCTAGACAGGGGAGCCAAATGGAACACTTTTGCAGAAGGAGCAGCACATAGGAGGTACATAGAAGAAGTTTCAGACCCATCTGATGCACTATAACCTCATGCAAATTGTAGGAAAAGATGCCAATTAATAACTTTGTTGCATACTACCAACTTCTAGTCCATAGATACGAGGAGAGGATGCAGAGGTAGAAACAAGAAACAAGCTTGTAAGAGTCAGTTTCTAGGTAAGAAGTAGTCACAAATCCTAGACTATATAATGGAATATGTTCAGAACACAAAGGGGCTCAAACTCCAGTAGCGGATTAGGATTACAGTTCAAATTGATAGCTGAATTTGAAACCTGTACAATAATAACCAATTCTAGAATATCAGAAAAAAAGGGACTTCCCTTTTGAATCTGTCACTGATCCAAAAGAGCTTCCTGATTGAAATATTCTACTTTTATAGAGAGCTAAATTCAAGTCAAGAAATTCAGAGCTCACACCAGGGAAAAAAGTGAGAAAAATAAGATTAGTTTGTGAAAACTGAATATTTTCAGATTTTCAGACAGAGATGTCTTTGGTAACCTAGAAAAACATAAAACTTAATTCCCTAAGAAAGTAGCAGTAGATTACCCAAATAGCAACCTCCAGAAGTGTTTAGAGGATGAGCAAGTCCAAAGTCAGGAAGTAGTCTAGCAAGGGCAATGCAATAATGAAAAAAAAAAAAGTCGTAATAATAATAATTAAAAAAAAAACTTTTGTAGTTCTTTTGATCAAAGAAAAAAATTGTAAACCAAACAAGTTTGCAAACACAGAAACAAAATAATGCTTATATGGGGGCAACTAGATGGCACAATGGATAGAGCACCAGCCTGAAATCAGGAGAACTTGAGCTCAATTCTGATCTCAGTCTCTTAGAATTTAATAACTGTGTGACTTTAGGCAAATCACATAACCCCAATTGTTTCACCAAAAAAATATTTTTTAAAAGAATTCAAATATGCTGAAGCTGCATTTAGAATTGTAAAGCATTTATCGACAGTGAAAGTCAGGAGGTCCTACTGATGCATTATTGGTGGAATTGTGAACACATCCAGCCATTCTGGAGAGCAATTTGGAACTATGCTCAAAAAGTTATCAAGCTGTGCATACCCTTTGATCCAGCAGTGTTTCTACTGGGCTTATACCCCAAAGAGATACTAAAGAAAGGAAAAGGACCTGTATGTGCCAAAATGTTTGTGGCAGCCCTGTTTGTAGTGGCTAGAAGCTGGAAAATGAAAGGATGTCCATCAATTGGAGAATGGTTGAGTAAATTGTGGTATATGAATGTTATGGAATATTATTGTTCTGTAAGGAATGACCAGCAGGATGAATACAGAGAGGACTGGCGAGACTTACATGAACTGATGCTGAGTGAAATGAGCAGAACCAGGAGATCATTATATACCTCAACAATGATACTGTTTGAGGATGTATTCTGATGGAAGTGGATCTCTTCGATAAAGAGAGCCTTAATTTATCAAAGATGGACAGAAGCAGCTACACCCAGAGAAAGAACACTGGAAATGAATATAAACTGCTTGCATTTATGTTTTTCCTCCCGGGTTATTTATACCTTCTGAATTCAATTCTCCCTGTGCAACAAGAAAACTGTTTGGTTCTGCACACATATATTGTATCTAGGATATACTGCAACCCATTCAACATGTAAAGGACTCTTGCCATCTGGGGGAAGGAGTGGAGGGAGGGAGGGGAAAAATCGGAACAGAAATGAATGCAAGGGATAATGCTGTAAAAAATTACCCTGGTATGCGTTCTATTAATAAAAAATTATTAAAAAAAAAAGAAAAGAAAAAAAAAGTCAGGAGGTCCTGAAATAATATATACCAGTAATTAAAGAACTATACCTGCAGCCAAAAATATCATATCCAACAAAATTATCCACAATATTGGACAAAAAATGGACATTCATTCAACTTGCAGATTTTCAGAACTTGGTCTCAACCAAACCTATAAGAAAATTTAACATATAAGGCCATCATCAAAGATTAATTTCAAGGAACTCAGCATGGACAAATCATGTACGTGTTGTGCATGGAAATGTATATGACAGATTTAAGAATGACATCAGTAATTGGGTTGCTCAAAAGAAAGATTTGGGAAAAGTTGGGTATGAACTGATTCCAAAAAGCAATAATGTCTAGGAAAAGATAAAAAATAGTAAATGTATCTTTTTTTGTAGTACTAGAGAATAGGAATACAAGAAGATACCTATCAATTGGAAGACAGCTAAACAAGTTATTCTATACAATGACAGAATACTATTATCATTTAAGCTATTTAAGCTGAAAACTGGGAAGATGAATATAGACTTATGTAGAGCAAAGAGACTAGAACCAGAAGAATAATTTTTCATGTTATTTGTGAATTTTATTTATTAGTGAACTTTATTTTATTTACAGATTTATGAAGAAATTTAGAATCTATGTATTGGATTTCATGAGTCAAAACAAAATGAAACATCAAATTTGTTCAGGATATATATAAATTTTTAACTTCTATGCTGTGCATTAATATTTTATATGTCCAAAAAGTTCATTATATTATTTAAATGGTGGGAAAGATAAATTAACAGGAAAGATTTATTTTTTATAGATTATGTAGCAAATAAGTGTTTTCCCCATTGTTTTTCCTTACTTTAAACAGTGTCGCATCTTAGGTGAGGTAAAATACATTATATTGTATTATGACTATGATGAAGCTAGGTAGGTAGCTGCCTAGTGTAGATTTCTCAGGGGATATGATGAAGGATCCTCTTAAATATTATTTCAATAAAAATTTATAAAAAATTAAAATTGAATGCCAAAAGAATTCTTTTTTACACACTTGCCATTTTATTTATGCATCTTAGTTTTCTTCTCTATTAAAATGAACTTTTAAATGTATAAAATGTTATTGTGTAGCATAGAATTCAACAGCCTATATTTATCCAGGATTATAAAATTCTTTTTCCTTTTTCTTGCAGATATCTTAGAGCTTCTCCTTTGTTACACAATATTACCTAACTTCTATTGAATTTATCAAATAAAATTCAATAAAATTACGCTTGATATAGATAAATCAAGTGACACTTAATCTAAATTTTTCCTACTCTGTAGTTTCTTATTTGCAGTGAGTAAAATAGTAATTTAGATTACATTTGAAACATACTCTGGCTAGAAAATACCAATGTTGCATTTCCAAAAGAGAAACACTTATGAAACACTGCAGTGTCCAAAAGACTTTTGTATATTAATAATGTAATAGAAGAGCAATGAAAATGAGTTATGTCAACTTTTCACCCACTTGGTATAAGCATAACATGTTTTAGATCAGCTTTATTGTGTCTTTATCAGCTTATCTTCTTGCAACCTGATTCATCCACCAGTGGATCTGAGAGATTTTCTAGTCACTTCCTGTGGGGCCTGATATGTTTAAGGGATTCTGTATTGTGAAGATCTTCAAGAACTTGAAGCCTTGTCCTTTTAGAGAATTTGGGGATGAGGAATTAGGAATGAGGGGAAATTAGGCTTTTTAAAGTATAAAGAATAATAGTTTTTTTTTTTTTCAAATTGAAAGGTATACCTGTTAATACTTTTGATTGGACAAAAAGAAAATGTTTCCCATGAACAGGTTCACATCTGAGGAATTTTACAAATAGGTTAGGAGGAGAAAGAGAGGCATTAAGTTTCAAATCTATGGAACCCTAGAGTTCTATGACTATTATTGATTAATAATGATATTTATATTTTAACAGAAGAAATACAAAATTTTAACAGCATGGTATAGTTGATGGAGAGCTGATTTCAAAGTAAGGGAATTCTAGATCTGTTTATTCTATGATAACTTATACTTAATGAGTGAGCCCGGGCAAGTCACTCATCATTGTTCTAAGCAACTCTTAATTAATAAATGAGTAATTGATTAGTAAGTAAAAATAATGTGCTGACCTCCATTGATAGAGATAATTTCTTTACCTGGGAGTTCTCTATACTAAAGTAATCAAAGGTTCAATCCCAACTCTTTCCCTGTAGTTATCAAAATATTTAATACATGTAGAAATAGGATTTTCCCCACACTTTGGGGTAAGAGCAATGAATCAGGAGTCAGAAGATCTAGGTTTAAAAATCTCTGATTTGTCACTCTTGGTTTATACAGCAAGCTAGAGTAGTGGGGAAACATGAGTTCAAATATTATCCTGCAAACTTTTCACCTCTGTGAGGGTATTTCATCTAACCCCTTTCCATCCTAATTTCCACTTATAAAATGGGGTTAATAATAATTAATAATAATAATAATAATAATAAATTTTAGCTATTCTTATTACTTTATGATGTTAAACAATTACTTGAGGTTTCTAAGTTTTACTTTCTTCATCTGATAGCAGAGATAATAATGCTTGCCATGCTTATCTCACATGGTTGTTGTTGAGTATTGAAATTAAATAACATACAAAGTACTTTGTAATACATATACACACATGCACACACATATATACATACATATATATGCAAACACATATATAGAGTGGTTATGTAAATGTCAGCTATCATTGAAATAACTGTTATTCCAAACCTTTATGTGATACAGAAGTCAAAAATAATTTCATTTAAAAATATTTAAAGGAGGATATAGTGCCTACTAAAATGATGCTGTCATTATAATTTGCTAGTCTTATTATACCATAGAGTATCATGTTTAATTCTTTGCTTTACATATTAGGAAGAGCCACCAGAATGGTAGGAGACCTCAAGTTCATGCCCTATGGGGATTAGTTAAAGAACTAACATTTAGATAAGGAAAACAATACTCAGAAGAGATCTGATAACTCTGTTCAACTCTTTATAGGGTTACCATGTAGGTGAGGGATTAGATGCTTCTTTTTTGCTCCAGAAAACAGTGAATATTTAAAGTTTTAGAAACTTGCTCCAAGAAAGGAAATCTTTAAAAATTAGATTTATCTCAAAGTGACTTTGAAACCTGTGAGTTCCTCTTATTTGAAATCTTTAATTAAAGATCACATATTCTCTTGTGGATTTTGTAAATGAGATTCTTGTACAGATATTTCAGAGTATATCCTCTCTTTCAAGCATTTTCTATTCCTGGCATGCTATTTCAGGTTTCAAAATAGGCTATGACCAAATAAGCCTGGGAACTGATGTCTGAACAAAGTGTCACAGTAATATAGAATAATTACTATCAACTCAATATAATATTGCAACAATGGTAGGTTGAAACACTGAGATTTTAATCTGGAATTCATACTTTATTTTATTATTTTTTTCATAATTATAACTTTTTATTGACAGAACTCATGTAAAAAATTACATTATCCCTTGCACTCACTTCTGTTAAGAGTTCAAATGTTGGAGTTTGTTCTCAGAGGACAGCCGGTTTAGAGGCTTAGAGCCCTTCGGATGTCTCCAAATCCAAAGGTTCTGTCCTTCAGCCTCTGTCTCTGCCTTCTTCTGCCTCCAACAGAGATGGAAGATCTCTCTTATCTCCTTCTGGGGGGCCCAGCCACCAATTTGCCGCGGAGAGAGGGCTTCTGGCATAGCTCCACTGAAGTCCGTCAAAAGTGTTCTCTGCAGCAGAGTCGTTTCTCTCGAGTCTAGCGCGATCAGCCAGCCAAGAGGAAAAATTGTATTCTGGAATGGCTGTCTCGCCTTATATGTGAACCTTCTGAGAGAATGGGATTATGGGTTTTCTCCCATAGTGCTCTCTGGCCCAAAGAGCTTTAAGGTGTGGACTTTGAGTAAAGGTGGGAACACAAGCCTTGTCTTGATTAGTTCTACTTAGTACCTTGTTTCAGGTTCTGGCCAAAACAACTTCTTGTAAGATTAGATCAACTCTAATTACTTAGCAGTTAGTAAGGATTCCAACATCTCCCCCTTTCTTTTGTTTTAAAACATAGGGGGTTTCTGAGGGGGTACACATAAATCCATCAATATGGGCCAGAACTTTGTAACAGATATACATGGTATACATAAATCCATCAATATGGGAGGCATTATACATAATTTACATGAGCACATAGCAATATAACACAGGCTAGTAGTAATGTAACAAATAACAAGAATCAATCTGAAAATTTACACATGTCCATAAGTCCTAGAAACAGTCCAATAGGATTCCATTGTCCATTAGTTCATGTGCCAGGAATCTAATAATTCTTATGAGCACAATCAGCAACAGAACCACCCGATATTTCTTGGGTCTTCTCCTTTGTTTCAAGGGTCTGCTCCATCTTTCTGCGATGGACAAGGCGAATGCGGCTCGTAGGCACCCATCTGATTCCTTCTCCACCTGTAGAGATGCAAGCAAATCCTCTCCCCCAAGCAGTTAGTCTATCTGGTCCCTTCCATTCACCACTTTCTGGGTCTCTCCACATCACCTGGCGATTATCTAAAGATAGTGGAGCTGCTCGCACTGGACACTGCTCTTCTGGTGGGTTATAAAACCTGTCTGCTGGAGCCAGTGCATCTTTATCAAAGATTAAAAAATTAATGGTATAGAGAACTAAATTTAGAAGTTCTCTAGGGTTACCCGTGGCTCCTCCTTTCTTTTGTTTTTGGAGGAGTGTCTTAATGTCTCTGTTTCTTCTTTCTACTATTGCTTGACCTTGAGGATTGAAGGGTATGCCAGTAGTGTGTAGAATCTTATACTGTGCACAAAAGTGTTCAAAATGTTTGGAGGTATATGCCGGTCCATTATCTGTTTTTATTTCTTGTGGCACACCCATAATTGCGAATGCTTGAATGAGGAATTCAGTGACCACTCGGGCTGTCTCTTTTGCTGCTGGTATGGCAAAAGTGAATCCTGAAAAGGTGTCTACCACAACGTGGATAAAAGACAGACGACCAAAAGATTTATAATGAGTCACATCCATTTGCCAGATTTCATTGGGTCTCAAACCACGAGGGTTCTTCCCTGGAGGCAGTGTAGGAGCGTGGAAGGGAAGGCAAGCTGTACAGCTTTTCACTATGCTCCTAGCTTCTTCTTTTGTAATCCCAAACTGTAAACGCAAAGCTCGAGCAGCCTGATGGTATTTAGAATGGGATTCCTGGGCCTCCTGAAATAAAGGCGTACTGGCCAACATAGTTAAAAGGCTATCTGCCTTTGAATTTCCATCAAAAATAGGACCTGGAAGTCCACTATGTGAATGGACATGCAGGATATAAATCTTTCCTGGATGCTTTCTCACTTGCTCTTGAAGTTCCTTAAAGAGCTGATATATATTAGAAGCTGCAAATTTTATTTGGGCTGTGGCAATTCTTTGTACCACACCTACTGAATAGGCTGAATCAGATATTATATTTATGTCGCCTGGGTAATAAGTGAGAGCTAGCATGATCGCATATAATTCGTTCTGCTGAGTGGACTGAAAAGGAGTTCTGACTACTCTTTTTACGGTTAGATCATGAGAGTATACAGCACAAATATTTTGTTTGGATGCGTCTGTAAAGATGGTTGGTCCTTCAAGAGGAACCTTAGAAACCTTCTCTTCAAAAATCCATTGCCAATTATGCAGTAGTCTGGTTATCTTTAATGGAGATCCATGTGCAAAATTTGGAGCCATGGCCAATAAAATCTGCCACTCTGGGATGGTTTCACAGCATACATTAATTTGTGCATTTGTATAGAAGGTATATATCTTGTCAGGTCTTGTCCCAGATAATTGTACTGCTCGCTTAATGGCCTTTAATAGAATTCTAGCCACAAGCACTGGGTAAGGCGTAAGGCTTTGTTCTGGTTGTGCTGGGAGGTTCACCCACTCTATCACACTGTCTCCTTGATGAAGGACTGCTGTGGGTGCTTCTTTCGTAGCAAAAACTGATATTTCCAAGGGTTTTTGAGTTACTCTCTCAACTACATTGGATAAAGCCAGTTCAACTTCTCTCAAGGTCTCTTGAGCTTCTTTTGTAAGCCGGCGTGGTGAATTTAAAGCAGTGTCTCCCCTTAAAATGTCATATAGGGGTTGCAATTGATTGGTAGTTAAACCTAATACTGGACGCATCCATTGGATATCTCCTATTAATTTTTGGAAATCATTTAAGGTGTTCAACCTCTCTGTTCTTAAAGACAGTTTTTGTAGTGTAAGTGCCTTAGGATATATTTCATATCCTAAATATTGAAAAGGAGCATGCCTTTGAATTTTTTCTGTAGCGATATGAAGTTTGTAGTATCTTAGTGTTTCTATGGTTTTTTGTAGACATGCTTCTAGAATTTGTTCCTCAGGTGCACAACCCAATATATCATCCATATAATGTAATAGCATAACTTTTGGAAATGCTTTTCTTATTGGAGCAAGAGCAGCAGCAACATACATTTGACACATAGTGGGGCTGTTCTTCATACCCTGTGGCAAAACCGTCCATTCATATCTTTTATAAGGCTCAGCTAAATTGACACTGGGCACCGAAAAGGCAAATCTCTTCATATCCTCCTTATCCAGAGGAATGGAATAGAAACAATCCTTGATGTCTATAACCCAAAGAGGCCATTCTCTAGGAAGCTGAGTAGGAGATGGAAGTCCAGGCTGAAGAGTTCCCATAGTTTCCATCTGTTCGTTCACTTTTCTTAAATCAGTGAGCATCCTCCATTTTCCTGATTTCTTTTTTACAACGAACACTGGTGAATTCCAAGGACTTAGAGAAGGTTGTAAATGCCCTTGTTCAAGCTGCTCCTGTACTATATCTAATAAGGCCTGAATTTTATCGCTACTTAAGGGCCACTGTTCTATCCACACTGGTGTATCAGTTTTCCATTGGATAGGAATAGGTGAAAGTGTTGGCAGGCCTTCAACAGCAGCCCTGCTTAAAAAACCGAAGTACTCATTTTTAACCCCAATTGTTGTAAAACGTCTCTTCCCCACAGATTGATGGGGATTTTTTCAACTATAAAAGGAGTAAAAACTCCTGTTTTGCCTTCAAAAGTCCATCTCATAGGGGCAGCACTAACTTCAGCTGCTATTGATCCTCCTACTCCAGACATATAGGTATCTGCTTTAATCTTTGGCCAGTGACTGGGCCAACTGGCACCTCTAATAACTGTACGATCCGCACCTGTGTCTACCAATCCTTCCAATGGTAGGCCATTTATATAGATAGTGAGCATAGGTCGGTCAGCCGTTACTGCTGCTGTCCAGTATATTTCTGGTTTTTGTGGTCTGGAGTCAGAACCTGGGTGACTATCACGAGGCTGCTTATTAGGATTCTGTATGAGTAACCCTGATGCTACTACGTCTCCTGGGTGATAAGTCACACATTGACTACCTGTATTAGTGACTGGGATATTATCTACACATTCCCCAGTTTCCCACATCAGTGTGTGGATGGACACTGTTTTGTACATACAAGAAGGTGAAATGGTCAAGCCTACTGTGCCTGGAGGTAAGGGATCCATAGGCTGGAGAGGAACAGATTTCACCTCTCCAGGGGGTATCTCAGTTGTCCCAGCTGCATACAGCTCTATTCTCCCCAATTGTAATTCCCTTCTGCCATCAGGTTGCTTCCTGGCTGGTTGACTGTGTAATCCCCTTCTCCCATCATATGGCTTTCTGGTTGATTGGTCATGTCTGGGTACTGGACTTCTAGGCACTCTCTGGGTGCACCATTGGCTGCCATCATGCCCCAAGTGTTTTTTGCCTTGGGCCCTGGGGCTGGGCCCCTCATCCCGTTTCCCTGAATCTGTCTGCATTCTGAGGCCCAATGGAAGCCTCTGTTGCATTTTGGACATGGGGTTTGGGGTCTTGTTCTCCCACCTTGTCTTCCCATTCTATCTCTATACCAACATTAAGCTTTCAGATGTCCTACTTTTCCACACTGAAAGCATCTACGAGTCTCTCTGGAAGTCCCTTGCCAAGAGGGATTCTGTCTTCTCATGTTTGGATTTTGGGAAGTCTGCATCATAGCCTGGCTATAAAAGGCACCTGTGTCCACTGTGGCACAGCGTCTTATGAGTTCCTCTAAAAGAGCATCCTTGCGCAGTCCTAGTATAATTCTTCTGCAAACCTCATTAGCATTTTCCTTAGCAAGTTGCCTTATCAAGATGTCTGTTATTGCATTTTCTCCATTTGTTCTTATGATAGCTGTCTGCAAGCGTCCCACAAAGTCAGCAAAGGGTTCATTTGGCCCTTGTGTTATTTTTGTGAAGGCCCCCCCTTTGTCGTCTTTATTGTGAAGAGAAGCCCACGCTTTGATAGCATTATCAGCAATTTGCTGATATGCTGCTACAGAATAACCAATTTGTGCTGCGACATCTGCATAAGGACCTGTACCTGTTAGTAGGTCACAGGTGATTGCAGTATGAACTCCACTTTGAATATTTTGTTGGGCTTGTATCCTACAGAGCTCACTATATTCAGAAAGCCACAAGTAGTTCTGTCCAGGTTCTAGGCATATTTTTGCTATCGATTTCCAGTCATTAGGGGTCAAGATTTCAAAAGACAAATTTTGTAATAGCATCTTAACATAAGCTGATGTAGCCCCATAAAGAGTGCAAGCTTTTTTCAGGTCTTTGAGGATTTCTATATCAAAAGGTGAGTATCTTCTACTTTCTTGACCTGAAGAATTAAACTGTTGAATTACAGGAAAAATGTGGTGTTGAAATTCTGATACATTTTTCCCTTCTTCTCTGGCCTTAATTAGTCCCTTTTGTAATCTACTCAAAGGAGCAGCTGGATGCTGGGGGGGAGGTGCTGGATGCCGGGGGGGAGGTGCTGGATGCTGGGGAGGAGGTGCTGGATACTGGGGGGGAGGTGCTGGATGCTGGGGGGAAGGTGATAGATGCTGGGGGGGAGGTGCTGGTGCTGTCACTGCCCCCCCCCACTACCCCTCCTCCCTCCATCCCGGAGGGTGGAGTTGATGAAGGAGAGTCAATTACCTGCTCCTCAGGTGGGGCTGAGGCTGCCTCAGATTCACCCCACCCTTGAGCCTCACTTAAGTCTCCCTGCCCTGTGGGGATATGGCCATTAATCTGTTCTTTGTCTTCCTCCTTTATCTCAGGCTTCCCCCTTTGGATATCCCGGTATTTTAAGGCTATCTGTATTGTATTGTATAAATAGAACACTGCAATGGAAACTGAACGAGGACCGTTTTCATTGTTATATGCAGACATCTGTTGACCAACCAATGCCCAGTTTTTTAGAGAGATTTGCTTTTCCTCTAAGAACCAAGGGGAGGTGCGTTTTAATGTAGCCAGAAGTCTAGCTGTCTGTCCCCAAGTTACAAGTAGCCCTTGATCTTCTATCAGCTTAAGCAGGCTTTCTATAGCACCACTCTTGGGTGGGTCTGGGGTTGGGGGGGTTGGGGTGGGAGATGGAGAATCTTTATCTAGGATCTGTCCCATTTCAGCCAAAAAAGGTTGTACTCACTCAGTTCCTGGTCACTGGAGACTTCTTCAGTGAAAGTAGGGTCCTTGGTTCCCACGCTTGGGCGCCAAATGTTAAGAGTTCAAATGTTGGAGTTTGTTCTCAGAGGACAGCCGGTTTAGAGGCTTAGAGCCCTTCGGATGTCTCCAAATCCAAAGGTTCTGTCCTTCAGCCTCTGCCTCTGCCTTCTTCTGCCTCCAACAGAGATGGAAGATCTCTCTTATCTCCTTCTGGGGGGCCCAGCCACCAATTTGCCGCGGAGAGAGGGCTTCTGGCGTAGCTCCACTGAAGTCCGTCAAAAGTGTTCTCTGCAGCAGAGTCGTTTCTCTCGAGTCTAGCGCGATCAGCCAGCCAAGAGGAAAAATTGTATTCTGGAATGGCTGTCTCGCCTTATATGTGAACCTTCTGAGAGAATGGGATTATGGGTTTTCTCCCATAGTGCTCTCTGGCCCAAAGAGCTTTAAGGTGTGGACTTTGAGTAAAGGTGGGAACACAAGCCTTGTCTTGATTAGTTCTACTTAGTACCTTGTTTCAGGTTCTGGCCAAAACAACTTCTTGTAAGATTAGATCAACTCTAATTACTTAGCAGTTAGTAAGGATTCCAACACACTTCTGTTCCAACTTTTCCCCTTCCTCCCTCCACCCCCTCCCTTAGATGGCAAGCAGTCCTATACATGTTAAATATGTCACAGTATATCCTAGATACAATATATGTGTGCAAAATCGAACAGTTCTCTTGTTGCACAGGAAGAATTGGATTCAGAAGGTAGAAATAAGCTGGGAAGAAAAACAAAAATGCAAACTGTTTACATTCATTTCCCAGTGTTCTTTCTTTGGGTGTAGCTGCTTCTGTCCATCATTGATCAATTGAAACTGAGTTAGATCTCTTTGTCTAAGAAATCCACTTCCATCAGAATATATCCTCATACAGTATTGTTGTGGAAGTATATAAAGATCTCCTGGTTCTGCTCATTTCACTTAGCATCAGTTCATGTAAGTCTTTCCAAGCCTCTCTGTAGTCATCGTGCTGGCCACAGTTTCTGTGCTGTACATGACACACGAGGTCCACTAAATGTCATAAATAGAATCATTTTCACTTGAAGCAACTTGAGTTGCCTGTTTCCATATTTATTCTTCACTAATAAGAGGCAGAAGAAGTATTATTCTAGAGAATACCTTTGGCCAAAGTAGCAGTTTGGAAATGTATACATAACATTTCTTGTCTTATTTCTCAATGGGTAACATAGTATCCCTCAAATTGCAAGTGAGTATATTGATTTTTTTCCCCAATAAATACTCCATAGTGGATTTTTGGAAGGATGAGGGGAGAAATTAAGGAGTTATTTTCTAGTTGGCAAAAAATTAGAAGACAAGAAAGTTTTGTGCAGTGTAATTGTTCTTATGAATATTTACAGATGTCTCAATACCACTGGAATAGTAAATTTAATATGACAATGAATATTAAAATAAAAACAATAGCTTAAATTTATAGAGTGACATAGCATTTGTTAAACTCTTTACATATATTATGTCAAACTGGAGAAAGAAAGTCCAGAAAGCATATGTGACTCAACAAAAGAATAATTTATCAAATTAGCTGGTTGTCATAAGATTCCTTCCTTTCTATCTCCCTTCTTAGCAATTATGGTTAAGTGACCTGGCCAGCATCACATAGCTATTAAGTGTCAAATGTTTGAGAGCACATTTGAAATCAAATCCTCCTGACTCCAAAGTCAGTGCTCTGTCCACTGAGTCACCTATCTGCCCCTGTGTATCTTTTTTCATGACCCGAAAGATAATAAATTCTAAATAAGTATTTCTTGAGAAGCAAGAAATTCAATTCAAGTCAGTATGAGTGACATTGTGGGTAAGGCAGAACAGATTTATAAGTGCAGAAATAGCATTGTATTTGTTTTAAAGAAAGCATTTTCAATTCTTATCATTGTAACATTTTCTATTTTCCTTGATACATGAAGTACAAAGTAAAAACAACAGGTGAAGAAAGACATCAGCAGAATTGTCAATATTAGTGCAGGTTGAAATAAGCACTGGTGTTATGCAAAATAAAATTTGGATTTCTTTTGAAACATCAGATATAATTCTCAAGTCAACATGATTGGAGGCTATAATTTGTAAAGTGGAAGAATAGAGAGGAAGCCACAGAGGTTGAAGAAGTGCAAGAGGAGGCAGCCAAAATGATTGAACTAGTACATTACCATTGTAACAAAGGATTAATCAAACAGTTGAAAAAAAGAAATCCCAGAGTTTCAGAGAAAGATAGGAAAAAAAGAATAGTGTGTATCACAAAACTGCCAAAGAAATATAAAAAATTATTTCCAAAAGTAAAAGGTGAAAAAACAAATGATTTTCAAGTTTTAATCTAGGAAGTCATCCAGGAAGTATTTCCAAGGATCAGAAGTGGAAAATGAGAATCAAAAAACAAAGCAATTCGGTGCAATAGATTAAAAGAATAATTGATTATAATTTGATAAATGAAGAAAAGGAGGAGTCAAATTCTTAATAGAGTTGTTAGCATATGAATTGATTTAATCCAAATACTAAAAATGTATTTCTTAGAAAAAATGGAAGGTTATACAGAGGGTACAAATTAGGACTTGCTAAAGATTTTTCTTTCTTTTTGAGCCGTGCAAGAATTCTATGCCCAATAAGGTAGATAGGAATAGAAGGAGGTGTATATGAAGTAACTCTACAAATGACTATATTAAAATTTGCATGGAAAATAGTAAATGTTTTTCAGTTGGTCAAAGCAAAGTTAAATGATTTATTTGTTTGTTTCTTAAAGCCATGCATGTATTTTCATTTTTTATATATTTCCATATGAGTCATGGTGGGAGAGAAAAATTCAGAACAAAAAAAGGAAAAATCAGGAGAAAAAAAAGCAAAAGCAAAAAAAAAAAAAGATGAAAATATTATGTGTTCAGTTTCCATCGTTCTCTCTCTGGATTTGGATAGCATTTTCCAGCCAGGCTTTGTTGGAATTGCCTTGGATTACTGAATTGCTGAGAAAAATCAAATGTGTCATAGTTGATCATCACACAATCTTGCTTTAGCTGTATACAGTGTTTTCCTGATTCTGCTTGCTTCGCTCAGCATCAGTTTATATAAATCGTTCTAGGCTTTTCTAAAATCAGACTGTTTATTAATTTTATAGAACGATATATTCTATCACTTTATATAACATAACTTATTCAGCTATTCACTTATTGATGGGCATCTATTCATTTTCCAATTCTTTGTCACCACAAAAAAGAGCTGCTACAAACATGTTTGCACATGATTCCTTTTCCCTCAAACTTTATTTTTAATAAATTGCAACTGACCAAAAACTCTCAATAATGCAAGAGATTTACATCTAACACTTTAGAATAATAGACATTTTCCCCCTTTTTTGAACTTCCTTCTTCCCTTAAATTTCAAAAAATAAAAATAAAACTTCTTCTCCCTTCTTTATATTCTATCTCTTAATGAGTATAAGAATTATGATACTCTGAAATTATAGTAAGAAGGGATATGTATTATATTAAATTAAACCTGATTTGCTGAAAGTAAAGTTTCAGCTTCTTTATGGTGCACCTCCATCACTCTTACTCAGCCTTCTGAGGTATCATAAGAGAAGTGATGTTGTACATAGAAAAGACAAGGCTACATTTGAAAGAACATTTTGTGTTTGGGATTGTTTATTGATGCTAGAAATCTAATAATGAATTATTCCTTTCCTCCCCATTTTAGCAATAGAGTATAAGCAAAGAGAAAACAATCATGCAAGTAAATATCTGAAAAAGAAACATTTTCTTAAATGTTCCATTTAGGTGGGTAGATTAGAAATGACAATTAGTATTGTATCTATTTGTTCTATATTTCCAATACAGCAATGGCTGCATTAAAGTCCTTAGAGTAGGTAAGGGCAAGGAATATTTCCATTGTTTGTATCAGAGAAAGCATCAGAATGGAAATACTTTCCCTCTTAAAGATCATTAATATATACTTTTAAATAATAGCTTTTTATTTTCAAAATATACACAAATATAGTTTTCCACATTTACCCTTGCAAAACCTTGTGTTCCAAATTTTGTCTCCCTTCCTTCTCTCATTCCCTCCCCAAGACAGCAAGCATGCAATATATGTTAAAAATGTTCAATTCTTCTATTCATATTTCCACTATTATCAGACTGCACAAGAAAAATCTGGTTAAAAAAGCAAAAAAATTAGAAAGAAAACAAAAAGCAAGCAAACAACAAAAAGGCTGAAAATGCTATATTGTGATATGTATTTAGTCCCCATAGTCCTATTTCTTGATACAGATGTCTCTCTCCATCACAAATCTATTGGAATTGACCTGAATTATCTCCTTGTTTAAAAGAGTCATGGCCATCAAAATTGAGATCATAAATATTAATTAAGGTTTTCTGTAGTCTCTCACACATTCCCTTCATCCAACTTCTACAGCAAACGCTTTTTTGTAAAAGCTAAGGTGCAAGAATAGTCCAGAAATTAAAAAAATTTGTACTATATTCTTATTCAATTTGGGACATATATTTTTTTTTGTTCCATTTGGTGGGTTTATCCTTTCTCAAGTTCAATTGCTTTATGTATTAAATTCTAATCACAATGCAAGTTTTACATGATGTTCTCTTATGAAAACTTAATAAAATGAAATATGGGAATATATGAATAAGAGTATTGTCAAACGGTCTACTTAAATTGATTTGTAAAGACTTTAGAGACATTTCACTTCA
Organism: Antechinus flavipes; assembly: GCF_016432865.1. Lineage (NCBI taxonomy): Eukaryota > Metazoa > Chordata > Mammalia > Dasyuromorphia > Dasyuridae > Antechinus > Antechinus flavipes. The sequence continues at coordinate 105,984,231 of NC_067399.1, read as the reverse complement.
GTTTAATTAAATAAAGATGTATTATTTAACACCTAGCATGTACTGGCTGAATGCTAGTTATTATATAGTCAGAGCTGTAGTTAGGGCAAGGTAATAAAAGTTTTTTTTTTTTTTTTTTTTTTTAGAAGGCCATTACATCTAGAGGGTACAAAAATTGATTTTGAGTATAATACAAGTTCAAAAGCTTCTTAATATGATATTTTCTTTTCATTAGTGAATATCAATGCTATAGTCATGTGAGGAAGGTGGTGCAATTAGCCCACTAATGAGAAGAGAGTCCCACACAAATAGGTTTTTGGATTGAGATTTATATAAGTATTTTTTAAAAATTTGCAATTCAAAATATTTGTGAAGAATGAGAGAAACTTTACTCAGGAAAGTAGAAAAAAATGATATTAGGACTTAGGGAATAATGATAGTTTTTAAAATAAGAAGTTAAGAGATGGCATGTTTCCTGTGCCTAACCCATCATCCTCACCCCAAGTAAGATCCTCTTCCTGTAATCTTTTCCATGTCTTTGCTTTTCTTCATCCAGTTTTCAACCTCCTCCTGGTGACTACAGAAACTCTGTAACGAACCAAACAATCTATTATGAAGCCAAACTAAATTTCTCCCTAATTTGAGTTCTAACTTTCCTTCAAATGAATGTCTCAATTATTATTATCAATTATATTTGAAGGTTCATGAAGTTCCACTATTTTCTCTGCAGTCAGAACTAGCTACAGCTCTAAATATAAAAAAATACAAGAAAAGCTTTATTTAATGATATCCAATCCCAAGGAAATAGTTTGGATTGTGTAGAAGGTGCAAGATGTTATAATAAGAAATAGTATTTTACTTGATTTCAGAAAAGATCTGGGTGCAAATCTTGCCTCTGTCTTTCCCAAGTGATAAACACAACTAAGTGATTTTGTCTCCCTGAATTTTAGGATAATGATGATGTGTCAGGATAAAAGTGTGTGTCAAGAAATGATAGACTTTCTAGCTAATGTGTTTCTTTCTAGCAAATTTGAAAGATGCTAAAATATAGATTGAGAAGGTTTGCAATGATCTTTAACTTTTCAAAAGTGATTACCTAGTTAAATTTTTTTTAAAAAAATGTCATTACTCCATAAATAATGATGTTGTCTTTTAATAGTCATCAATTCACCTGGGTTATCCTAATCATCTACCACCTCCTCTACCCAGTTCACCCCAAAAGGAATAATCCATCTTGTGTCCAGAGATGTAGCATATTTTGTGAAGTTTGCTTGAGGGAAAGACTTTTCTTTTTTAAAAAATTCAAAATTCATCACATTTCCTATCTTATTGTTAAGCCTATAGAATATATTCAATAAATATGGAATGAATCTAGTAACAAGCTTTTTCCATTCCTGAATGGTGCTTTCTTAGATTTAAAATTTCACAATACAAAGTCAATACAGATTGCTAAATTTTCCAAGACAATAAAATTATCAATTATATTGCTTTCTCAAATATACCTTTACACTTCTATCCCATTGATGGATAACTTTTGCCTTATTTTCTATTGGAAATAAATCTCTCTGCTTATGAAGCCTTCTTAGATCCCTACAGATATTGCTCCTGCTGCTCTGAATAGAGAGGAATAATTTTATCTAACAGTGATTCTTACCTCTTTTTGTCATGATTCCCTCTGACCATCTCGTGATGTTTATGCATTCCTTTATGAGAATAATGCTTTTAATGTATTAAAATAAGTTGTAGAGAATTATAAAGGAAACCAAAGGTTAAAGCAAATAAATATGCATTTTTCCCCTGTTAAACTTGAATGACTCTCAAAACTACTCAAATATATTTTTTGGCTAGAGTTATAGTAATGTGTGAATGCCAGCTCTGGAAAATGTGTTAAGATCCTTGTTTGTAAAATGGAAAAAGTAACATATTAGAGGTAAAAAACTTTAAATATAATCTACTGCTTTTACTTTACAATGTTTACCTTTATGCCTTAGAAGAACTATGCCTTCCCTCCCCCAAAGGAATAAAGGTAAAACCTTGAGGACTTCTCATTAGAGTCCTTTAACAATATAACATATTCATATATATGTACATATATATATATAATGTATATATATATACATTGCAATACACACATGCATATATATGATTGATATATATATATATATATATATATATATATATATATATATTACATATATATGTATCCATGCATGTGTGTGTAAAACTTGATCTTGTTGATACTGTTGTCTGTACATACACATTTGCATATGCATTTAGGCAGATATAGATATAAATAAAATTTAAATAATAGATGTCATGGAGAAATATAATATTATCAAAAGATCAATTTTCAGTTTGAAACAGATGTTGCAGTTATTATAAATAACATTGTTTGCAAATTATATTATTTTTTAGAACTTTAATTGGAATTAAAAAATCTGAATATTTTTTCTTTGATTTCATTTCACTCCAAATATAATTAGTTATTGCTTCCCTTCCTACTTTTTTGACCTAGATTTGACTGAGATTTTTGACCTAATGCTTCTCACACCCCTGCAAAGATGGAATGGTCAGATAAAAGAAATGCCAGAAGAGAGAAGTGTCCTAAAAATATAAAAGAAAGTAGCAAGAAGGAGTTACCAACAGTGTCAAGGAGGATGAGGTTAGGGGAAAGACCATTAGATTTGGCTACTAAGGGAACACAAGTAAATTAAGAACTTTTAAAAGTTTTAAAAAGATGTAAAATATAGGTTCTGCCCTTAAAAAGTTTAAAATTCAGTGGAGAGAAAAAGCAAACAGATAATAAAATAAACTATGTAGGATAAAAGGAAACAAGTAACATTAGAAGTAAGAGTGGTTAAGAAAGACTCCAGAAAAAGAAAGCATTTTAGTTGGGACTTAAAGGAAGCCAGGGAGCTCAGTAGGCTAAATAAAAGAAAAATCATTTCAGGCATGGGGTCAGTCAGAGAAAAATTCCTATTTTGATGCAATGAAAAAGTTGGAAACTCAATTATAAGGGTAAAGAAGAAAGTGGGAAGAGAGAGTCTAGAAGCAGCTAATATAGACCACTCTTTTCCTAGGAGTTTAGCTACTAAGGACAAAAGAGATAAACCAGCATAAATGAAATGATCAAGTGTCGTTTTTTTTTTTTTTTTTTTTTTTTTGTTTTTGGTTTTGTTTTGTTTTGTTTTGTTTCGTTTTCAGCACAGAAGATACTTGGGCATGTTTATAATCATTAAGGAAATTTTCTAATATACTAAGAAAATTAATGAAAAAGTAGCATTCACACAAGTCGCAATTTGTTGGAGGAGATGGGATCACTTGAACTAGTGGAGGGTTAGCTTCGATAATAAGTAAAGCTATCTCATCATTTGAGAAAGGCAGAAGATTGAATGAGAAAAGATGAGGAAAAGGGGAGAAGATGGACCTCACAATAAGTGTTCTCATTTGTTCCTCATAAAATATGCGTCAAGGTTTTCAGTAATAATTCTCTTTTCTGGTGAGTATTTTCTACTTAAAACTGAGAAAGGTCCCAGTCTTTGATATTAAGTTACTAGACAATATTAATTAACTATTCCTTATATTTCATTAGGATTATTGTTTTGGAGTTATTTCAGACCTTGTGGGCCATCAAGTCCAAATCCCTGACTTTCAAATGAGAGATTGCCATAATTTTTCCTTCTACTTCTTTCTTTAGCTTAATTCTCGGACTATTATAAATGCATTCATAGATGATTGTAATTACAAATTTGTGTTTCAATTAAGTACAAATACCTCTAACCTTTACTTTCAGACACTGCTAATGACATATTCATTTCATCTGAAGTCTCTGTTATACTTTTATGACATTACCTTTCTTGTGAGCCTAAATAGCACAATATTCTTTTTATCCATTAAAAAGTTATGTAATAATTATATATTTTCCTTTTATGATTAAAGGAATGGCAAATTGTTACAATGAGTAATGGTTTTTAACAATGGGATGGTTTTTCTACTGAATAAAGAACATATGATAGATTACTAAACTTAAAATTTAATAGATAGAAGAAAATAATTATAGATTTCCTTCTGAAAGAGGTGATCTTCAGGATTAGAGATCGGAATAGAGGATAATTTGTAGAAAGTGAGACATTTTGCTATAATATTTTTTGTATTTTCTTTAAAGTGGGAATTGATTTTGTGAATGGATAGTTATTTTTAATAGCCAATTTTGTGACCCAAAGTGTCAAAAATTAATGTTCCTGAATGAATTGCCAACTATTTATTACAGTGTTTATAATTTAGCCCTTATAGATCCATTCTTTTGTGAATTAAAAACTTTTCGTTGTATGAATCCCAAGAAAAAATACATATTGTATGACTATTAAGCCAGAACTCCATCCCAAATCTAAAACTAGTGCAGAAATTGAGAAAACTCTGAAGTTCACTACATACCTCTCATATTGACTAAGATGACAGGAAAAGATAATGATGAATGCTAGAGGATATGATATAAAACTGGGACACAAATACATTGCTGGTGGAGTTGTGAACTAATTTAACCATTCTGGAGAGTAATGTGGAACTATTTGACCCAAAGTCTAATCAATCTATACATACCCTTTGATCCAGCAGTGTCTCTACAATGTGGCTATTTTTTAAAATAACTTTTTATTGACAGAACCCCTGCCAGGGTAATTTTTTACAACATTATCCCTTGCACTCACTTCTGTTCCGATTTTTCCCCTCCCTCCCTCCACCCCCTCCCCCAGATGGCAAGCAGTCCTATATATGTTAAATGTGTCGCAGTATATCCTAGATAAAATAAATGTGTGCAGAACCAAACAGTTCTCTTGTTGCACAGGGAGAATTGGATTCAGAAGGTAGAAATAACCCAGGAAGATAAAAATGCAAATAGTTTATATTCATTTCCCAGTGTTCTTTCTTTGGGTGTAGCTGCTTCTGTCCATCCTTGATCAATTGGAACTGAGTTAGATCTCTTTGTCAAAGAAATCCACTTCCATCAGAATACATCCTCATACAGTATTGTTGTTGAAGTATATAATGATCTCCTGGTTCTGCTCATTACACTTAGCATCAGTTCATGTAAGTCTCTCCAAGCCTCTCTGTATTCATCCTGCTGGTCATTTTTTTACAGAACAATAATATTCCATAACATTCATATAATTGTGGCTATTTTTAACAATGAGATAATTCAGGCCAGTTCCAATAGTCTTGTGATGAAGAGAGCCACTTACTCCTAGAAAAAGGAATGTAGGACCTAAGTGTATATTGCAACATAGTATTTTCAAACTTTTTTGTTGTTGTTTGCTTGCATTTTGTATTCATTCTCATTTTTTCCTTCTAGATATGATTTTTCTTGTGCAGAATGATAATTGTGGAAAAATTTATAGAAGAATTAAACATGTTTAACATATATTGGATTACTTGCTCTCTAGGGAAGGGGCAAAGGGAAGGGAAGGAAAATGGAGCACAAGGTTTTGCAAGTGGGAATATTGAAAATTATCTATGCATATATTTTGAAAACAAAAACTTTAACAATAAGAAATAAAGTTAGTAAATCATGGAGTTTAGATTTTTCCCAAAGTATTTATGTATTGCTCATATAGCTTATTTATGTTCACATTTTCAATTCTCTGAAAAATAAAAAATATAATATCCATAAAAAGGAATAGTGTTAGGCTGCAGTCCTGCCTCCCTAAAGGGGACTCCAATAGCTTTTCACCTACAATTTCATCTGAAAATGAGAATAACAGAAGGAATTAGGGAGAAAAGTTAGTGAGATTGAAAAGATAACCTTAGCTATAAAGTCACATATGCCTTAAGAATTACTTTATTTAGATAATCTCAGCTTCTTTGAGTGTTTTAAAAAGTATTACTTTTCATTAAAAAATATTTTGTCTCATTTTTCTCAAATTAGAAGGGAAAAAAGATCTCTCCTAACAAATGTGCATAGTCAAAGTAATTCCCTTATTTGGCATGTTAAAATATCTATCTATACATCTTTATACCTATGTCTCATTCTAAACCTAAAATGATCACCTCTTTATGCACATAGTTGGATAACATGCTGTCTCAATGGTCCTTTGAATTTTAGGAATGTTATTACATTGATTAAGATACTTATAGCTTTCAAAGTTGTCTTTATAATTTGTTGTCATTGCAAAAACTGTTTTCATTCTGTTTATTTCATTATGTTGTTCATACTCAGTTCCAGATGACAGTTCTGGGGTAATATTAGCACTTGTGGTTATTGGGGCTCAGTTTGAGTGCTCAGAAGAATGATTGTGATCACTCACAAAAAATAATAAGGGCCCTAATATGAGTTTTAAGATGTAAAAGAGCACTAGTGATAGCAGCTTTAGGAGAATAGGAAACTGGTCAGAACAGGGACAGGAGTATTGCTTTAGTGGCTGCAAGGAAACAATTTCCCTTCCTGGGCAAAGATATCACTCTTTTGGTTAAATCACCAAAGCATAAAAAATTATAGAACTAGATTTGAAAGCAGTATCACAGAAAACCTGAAGCCCATTCAAACTTGGGAGCAGAGTCCAAATTTAACATAAATGTAAAAGTCAAGAAAGAAGTTGGGAAAATGAACAAGCAGAAAGACAAGAACTTGACCATAAAAAGCTACTATTGATGGCAGGTAAGATCAAGGTACAAAGTCAAAAGACAATGACATCAAAATAACTACAAAAAAGCCACAAAGAAAATTTGAATTGGGCAGTAGGCAACACACATTTGGACAATGCTCAAAAATAGTTTTTAATTTTTTTAAGAAAGTAAAGGAAAATAAATGGGGAAAATTAGAATAATGCAAAAAAAAAATCATGAAAGAAAATTAATGTCTTGGTAAAAGAGACACAAAAATCCTGAAGAATATACCATCTTAAAACATAGCACTGACCAAATTATAAAAGAAGCACAAAAATATTTTAAAGAGAAAACTCCCAAAAGACAAATAAAAAACAAAAACAAAAAAACTGATTTGATTAAGTGGGAAAAGATCTCAAAGCTCACTGAAGAAAATCATTTCTTTTTTTATTTTAAAAATATTTTTATCAAAGTTTTTAAAAAACATATGCATAGATAATTTTCAGCATTTACTCTTGCCAAAACTTGTGTTCCAATTTTTTCCTTCCCTTTCCCTCACCTTATCTTCTCTGTGGCAAGTAATCAAACATATGTTAAACATATGCAATTCTTCTAGACATATTTCCACAATTATCATGCTGCACAAGAAAAAATCAGATCAACAAAAAAAAATGAAAAAGAAAACAAAATCCAGCAAACAACAGAAAAAAGAATGAAAATACTATGATGTGATCCACACTCTGTTCCCACAGTCCTCTCTCTGGACACACATAGCTCTCTTCATCACAAAATCATTGGAACTGGTCTGAATTATCACATTGTTGAAAATAGCCACATTGATCAGAATTGATCATTGTATACTCTTGCTGTTTCTGTGTACAAGGATTTCAAGGTTCTATACACTTCATTTAGCATAAAGATACCTAAGTCTCTCCAGGCCTCTCTGAAATCATACTGCTGATCTTTTCTTAAAGAACAATAATATCTCATAACATTTATATACCATAACTCATTCATCCATTATCCAACTGATGTGCATTCACTTAGTTTCTAGTTTCTTGACACAATAAAAAGAGCTGCAGCAAACATTTTGTACAGCAAACATTCCTTTCACTTCTTTATGCTCTTTTTGGGATACAGGACTAATGGAGACACTGCTGGGTCAAAAACTACAATTTGATTGCCCTTGGGCATAGTTTCCAAATTGCTCTCCAGAATGATTGGATCAGTTCACAATGACTCCAACAATGTATTAGTGTCCCATTTTTCTCACATATGCTTCAACATTCATAATTATATTTTCCTGTCATCTTAACCAACTTGACAAGTGTGTAGTGGTACCTCAGAATGGCACCTCTGGTCAACAGTGATTTGGAGCAGCTTTTTATATGAGTAGAAATGGTTTATCTGAAAATTGTTCATTTCCTTTGACTATCTATCAATTGGAGAATGGCTTGAATTCTTATAAATCTGAGTTAATTCTTTGTGTAATAATGAGGCTTCTATCAGAATCCTGGAATGTAAAAAGGTTTTTCCCCCAGTTTGTTGCTTCCCTTCTAATCTTGTTTGCATTGCTTTTGTTTGTACAAAAAAATTTAACTTGATATGATCAAAATTATCCATGTTGCATTCCATAATGTACTCCAGTTCTTCTTTGGCCACAAATTCCTCCATTTTCTATAGATCTGAGAGGAAGATTATTCTTGTTCTTCTAATTTGCTTATAATATTACTTTTTATGTCTAAATCATAAACACATTTCAACCTTATATCGGTATATGGTTTTGGTTGTGAATCAAAGCCTAGTTTCTGCCACATTAATTTCAAATTTTCCCAGCAATTTTTTTTTCAAATAGTAAATTCTTATCTCAGAACATGGGGTCTTTAGGTTTATCAAACACCAGATTACCATTATCATTTACTATTGTGTTTTGTGAACCTAATATTTTTCACTGATCAACTACTCTATTTCTTAGCCATCACCAAAGGTTTTAATAATTGCTGATTGATGTCCTGGCCCACTGCCTGATCTATGTGCCTACCCTTTCATGGATGAGACTAGGCTAGTTCACCTGCCTTCTGGCTCCAACCCAGATCACACAGAGATAGACTGACCAGGAGGTGCAAACATTCTGTCTTTATTCAGTCATCCTCTCAGTGGGCGTAGCCAGAAGCAAGAGTACAAGAGAGCAAGTTCAGTTCAGGGATGTCTATTTATGCTGCCTCTCTTCTGGGATTACCTGAGCCCAGCCCACACAAAACTGCGTAGACAGAGACCTACAGGAAGCTTCTGGAGTTAGTGCTGCTCCCCAGGAGGAGATCTAGCAAGAGGATCTTGCCATCTCAAGAAACCTATTAGCTCCTTTAATTCCTGCAAGGAACAACCTCCTGCCTCAGAGGCCAAGTTTCTTTTTACCTCCCGGACCCACCTTAACAGCTGACATGGTGTACAGGATCTGTGGCACAACTCAAAGAGAGAGCAGAGCCCCATTGTCCCTAACAGCTTTATAATATAGTTTTACATTTGTATAAGTAGGGCACTTTCATTTGCATTTTTTCATTAATTCCCTTGAAATTCTTGATTTTTTCTTCTTCCGGATGAACTTTGTTATTATTTTTTTCTTGCTGTGTAAAATATTTCTTGGCAGTTTGATTGATATGACACTGAATAAACAGATTAATTTAGGTAATATTGTCATTATATATATATTCACTCAGCCTACCCATGAGCACTCGATATTCTTCCAGTTGTTTAGATCTGCTTTCCACATCACTAGGGACAACTAATTGTTGGTGGAGTGGTGAAATGATCCAACCATTGTAAAAAGGTTGTAAAAAGCAACTTGGAATTATGCCCAATTGACTATAAAATTTTTATTCCATTTGACCAACAGTGCCATTATAGGTCTGTATCCCAAGGAAATCATAAAGGGAGAAAAAGGTCCCAGAAGTGCATAATTAGAAAATGAGTAAATGCCCATCAGTTGGGTAATAGCTGAACAAGTTGTGGTGTATAAAGATAATGTAATATTATTATTCCATAAAAAATGATGAACAAATTGCTTTTAGAAAGGCCTGGAAAGTTTTACATGAACTGATGCTGAGTGTAGAACCAATAATTCATTTCCCACAATAATAGCAAGAATGTGTGATGATCAACTTTAAAAGAATTGGTTCTTCTCAAGGATTCAGTGATCCACAGCAATCCCACTGGACTTTAGACAGAAAACGCCATCTGCATCCAGAAAAAGAACTAAGGAGACTGAATGTAACTCAAAACATGCTATGTTCACTTCTTTTTTTTTTTCTGTTTTTTTTTTCCTTCTCTTTCAATGTTTTCCCCTTTTGCTCTGATTTTCTCTCCCAATAGGGTTCATACAAAAATGCATATTAAAAACAAATAAATTTACTAGAAAATAAAATCGTGCCTCAAGGATAAGTTATGTGGCTCTGACCAAATTACTGAATTTTTCCTAGCCTCACTTTCCATATCTGTAGAAATACGGATAGTAATAGTACCAACTTCATAAAGTTGTTATGAATATCAATTGCGATATCATGTGATATGTTTTTGTAAATCTTAAAGCATTATAAAAATGCCAGCTATATTTTTTTTAAAGAAAGACTGTACCAGGGGAAGATTGTGGGAAGATGGTGGAATAGGTCAGAGCATTTCAAGCTCTCTAGATTTCCTCCACAAACAAAAGGAAATTGTACCTCAGGGCAAACAGACTGTTAATCAACAAATAAGACTCTAACCAAAACAGGGGTCATTCTGGGACAACCAGAGAAGACCCAAAAAAAGGCCTCAGGATTGAGAAGTATATTTCTAGTCTTGCTTCCCAGAAACAACAAATGGGGCACTCTGGGGCTAGCTGGGTTAGTAGCCTTAGCCTGAACCACAGAAACTTTTACCTTTTGTAAAGCAGACAATGTGGGACTACTGGAGTCTGAATCTAGGAAGACTGAGGGATTATCAACTGATGAAAAAAGCCAAGTATTGCTATACCATCAAGCTGAGGCCCTGGATGAGAAGAAACCAGCATACAGTGAGTGAAGAAGCAATGGGTCAGGGAATCTGGCAGCTGTAGGCACTTAGAGGAATGTCAAGTTATTGATGTGCAACTCCAGACCAGAAAGGAGAGCTAAGGTGAAGCCAGAGGCATTAAATCCTCTACCCCAGAATTAGAGGTAGTTACACTAATAAGTTCCCATTTTTAAAAAAGGAGCAGGCAAAGGAGAAGGAATCCAATCACAGAAACTTACTACAAGAAAAGGTCCAGGGCTGACCTTTAGAAGAGGATATTGAAGTAAGTGAAAGCCTTTTCTACTGCAAAGAATAATATTAAATGACTATCTACTCAGAAAGAATTTATAGAATTCAGAAAACACTTTAAAAATGAAATAAGATAAATTGATGGAAAACCAAATATAATGGTAAGAACTTTTCAAGGAAAACAAAATTATACTCCTTCATTCTATAATACACACACACATGCTTGTGTGAACACACACCTGTCATATATATATGTATATATATATGACAGGTGTGTGTTTATATACACATATTTATCCTGAATTTTACATTCATTGAACAGTTTATTATTGAACTCTACTATACTGTAATAAATTTTATATCCAATTTATAGCTTTCTATTATTTATATTTAATGGTATATCTAATTTATTTTGAATTACATATATCTAATAATTATATTCTAAGGTAGAAGCCCACATTTTTTAATTAGTGGTAACAGGGGTCCTTATTTTAATAGAGAATTTTATTGAGGCAGCAAATTCATGTAGAAGTGACTGACAAAGCTCCTATTGTTGATAAAAGCAAAAGCAAAAGCCAGCCCATGGAGTGTGTGTGCAAATTGTAGGAATAAAATATTGAAAGATACTTTCTTCACAAAAATAAAGAATTTATCTAATGAATTCTCCTCTCTTCTCTATCCTCAAGCATTGAGGAGAAGATTAATAACTTAAGGAATAATTCTGAAAGGAAAATCACACATTCATTTGCGTTCTCAGTGCAAAGATATTGCCAAAGCTTCCTATTGCTTGGCTGCATATTTGCATTTTTATTATATATTTATTGTTTGTCCTCATCTTAAAGCCCGTTATTTAGTATACATAATTTGTACATATTACTATTTCTTCTTTGTCCTAGAAATACAATCATAAGTGAATCTTAATCTGAGTTTTCTGAAGCATCTTATTTTCTGTAGTTTGATAAACTTAAATGTATTTAATATATTCCCATAATATTGATGAGGAAATACCTTAGACCTATAAATGGAATTCAAAAATGAACAAATAATTATCATAAATTTTGCATTTAGCCTTCTATTTGGCCAATGAATATAAATATGAAATAGTATTTTTTTCAGAAAATGAGTCATTTAGTGAGAATATGTTTCAATGAAATCTATATTGCCAAATCACCCTGATATGCTAAGAATCATTTTTGGTGAACTTTTGCTACTAATTTTGTCTAGGTTTGACTTATAATCATACCTAGAGATACTTCCATAGAACTATGAGGATTAGGGAAACTACCCAGAGTTTCTGAGATAATTGTCACCCTTCCCTTGATCTTTACTAAACCTCTCAGAATTTAGAAGATGCCATTATGGGTGGCTGTAGGAAAGACAATATCGTATTCTCAGAGAGCAGAGAACAGGGCAGTTGATTAGATTGCCAGCTAAAAACTGGAGCATATTTGTGTTACTGAGTAGGAGCATGCATTAGCCAATACATGGGGGGATAGAAAATTGTAGGTGAGAAGAACATCAGTTTGATTAACAAAATATGCCTTCCTGCTGCTTGCCCATCCAGAAAGAAGGTGTGTCTATGTTTGTGAGTGTGTGTGTGTGTGTGTGTGTGTGTGTGTGTGTGTGTTACAGAGAGAGAGAGAGGAGAAGAGGAAGGAGGAGGAGGAGGAGGAGGGGAAGGAGGAAAAGGAGAAGGAGAGGAAGAAGAGGAGGAAGAGGGAAGGAAGGGGGGGGAGACGGAGACAAATACAGAAATAGAAAGATTTCATTTTTTCTTTTCCAAGTCTGAGAAATTTAAAGAAACAGATGAACAGAATTCTATTATTATAGATAGTCCTGAATTATTAATTCACACTGCCATGCACAGTGAGCAGAAAAACTAGTGCTTTAATCTGAGACATACAAGTTGTTATCTGAGGGTTTCGAAGGCATGACTAGTCCCCCCTACCAAGAGGAAAATCTTTGCTTTGTAATGATACAAATCACATTGATTAGACAGGAACTCTGTAGGGACCCTCAGTGGCTGAGGCTATCTGTACTTATAACTAGAAAGGTTTTGGTTTCCCTCTTCAGCTCCTTCTAGTAATTAAAGTGGCAAACTAACTTCTTCATTTTTTTTTTGAAGCAAGATGAAATGTACTGGTAAGTCCCATAATAAATAACCAGCAAACTTTTAATATTATATATATATTATATATATGTATATATTTATATTATATTATATAAAAATAAAAAAATATTTATATTATATTACATTTTCATAAATAATAAGAATTGACAAATATTTCTTTAGCATTTATTATATGCTAGACATTGTTTGACTTATGTGTTAAGGGAGATTAAAGGTATACATATATGTGTAAAGTATGTGAAAAAATAAATATAAGTGATATTTCACTGAAGGCATTTGCATCAAAAAAGTCTTCAAAAAAGATCTCATGTAAAAAAGTAAAGCGTGAGATATACCTTGATAAAGCCTATGCAGTGTCAGAGATAGAGATGAGGAGGGATGGCATTTCAGGTACAAGAAACATATAATGTAAAGTCATGGAGGAGGGAGATGGCATTGATATGCATGAAAAAGGACAAGAAGACATCCTTTGCTAAAAAAAAAATTATACATCAAGCAAAGTAGTGAATGATAAATAATAATTATGGAAATGGAAGTTTTTGTCAAATCATGAGAGGATCTAAATGTTAAATATGAAGTTATATTTGATACTAGAGGTAATAGGAATTAACTGAGTTTGACAAGTGGAAGAGTGACATGTTCAGATTTAAATGATAAGGAAACATTTGTTAGCAGCATAAGGATGGCTTTTAAAGAGAAAAAGCTTAAAAGTGAAGGAAATCATTTTGGAATCATGCAATAGTTCAGGCCCAAGATGATAAATACCTGTACTATCACAATGCCCATGTTAACAGAAAGAAAGAGATGTATGCAAAAATATTATAGAGGTAAAAATGCTAAGGTTTTTTTTTCATATATAGTGGAGGGGTAAGTGCCAATGATTAGGACAGTTTCTGGTTCTGAAAAAAAAAAAACTTTAAAAAAAAACTTTTTCTGAGGAAAAGGATGGTGAGGTTCAAAATAACTGGGCCAAGTTAGGAAGAAAAGTTTCATGGGAACACTAAATTCAGGAACATGGGTTGTGACAAGGAATCTTGGAGTTGGAGGAAGTGTTTTATATCAGGATGGTCAAGCATGATTTCTGACTGAATAATACCATTATTATCACAGAAAGAGGAAAAAGACCCATATGTTAAAAATAATTTATAATTGTCCTTGTGATGCCCAAAACTAGGAAGCTCAGAGGATGTTCATCAATTGGCTAATTACTGAATTAATTATGAATTATAGTGGAGCAAGAATTATTTTTGTGCTATAAAAATGATGGAAATTATTTCAGAGAGACATGAGAAAACTCAAATGACTAATGCAAAGTTAAGTAGGGAAAACCAAAAGAACAATTTATACCAAGAGAATATACAATATAACCAAGAAAATATTTTAAAAATTGACTTTGAAATATTCAGGTGTAATGTTCGGGCTAGCTTTCTGGAGGTCCTCCAGAAGGGCCTTGTTCTCAGCAGGATAGACACCATGAGAATGGACAAGAATAGAATCCAAAGTCTTTTTTGTCTCTTACAGTCTGTGTCTATCATAGTCTGACCTAGTCTCAGTCTGACTCAGTCTGCACCAGCAGTCTCATGGTCTGAGTCTCAACCAATCTCCATCTGAGTCTGACTTCGTCCCCAGTTTAAATATCCTATTATAATTACATCATTTCAGTATACTTAGTATGTGTGATCTAGAGAACTATTATATCACCATGCTAAGTACTAAATATATGTATACTAGAGAACCATAATCTCATAAATTCCACTGAGTCAATACCTTGTTTCAAGTATACTTTTCCAGAGTTCCCTAGTATCTACTGTCCTCTACACTCAGGAATTCTGGTCAATACAATGACCAACTACAATTCCAAAAAATCATGATGAAACATGCTTTCTAGAGAGCTTATGAACAATGGACACAGGTTTAAGTCTGTTTGTTTTCATGTTTTTAATTTTAAATGTAGCTAATGTAGGAATTAGTTTTGATGATTGTACATAATGATTAGTTTTATTTTTCTTGCCTTCTTAATGAACTGGAAAGGAAAGAAAAAAGAAGAGAATTTGGAATGAAAATGAAGTAAAATTGAAATTAAAAAGTCAAGATTATAAAGACAAGGAGGCATGTTATGAGACAAATTGGTGAAATGATGATCTGGTGTAGTTTACTTCATCATGACTTTGACCTTTTAATATGTTCTTATATGTCACCCACTGTAATAAAATTACAGAAGGTTAGATTTGTAAAGGCTCTCTGGTCTATTGAATATAACTAACTTCTGGGGAAGAACTTCCCTTAAAACATAGATAATGTGATCATTCAGCTTCTCCTGGAGGACTTCCCATGAGAAAGAAGCTTCTGACTCCCCAGACAACTCATTTCACTTTTGGATAGATTTAATTATGCATTCATTTTATTTCCTGAGATCTACTCTATTGTCTGATAGACAATACCTTAGGATCCTTGCACTGCTGTGCTGATGTAGCTGTAGAGATTGATAAAATCCCTTTAGGAGCTAGTTGTTTATCCTCCTCCTATTACAAATCCAATGCTCTTGCACAGGTAAGAAAGTCTCCAGGGCTCATTACTGCAATTTCTTAGTGTTTTTGTTAGAATTAAGCGATGAGGAATATTTGCTAGCAAATTGATCTTTAAAGCCATTATAAATCATTGCATTTCCAGACTATGATGGAGTATGTCTCTCCAGAAATGAGAAAATTCTAAATTAAGTCCCCCCAAAAATGAAATCCTCAGACTCTTTAATAAGATTTTATCCAGGGAGCTGTGATGAGATAAATGTTGGAGTAGATATCTTTTGAGATCACACTCAAATCTGAGAAAAAGTCTTCTATAATTTTCCTATTGAAAGAGGAAGATTTTTGTGACTGTATCTTTCCTGTATGGTTTTTCCACTTTTGCTACCTGTCTGTCAGTTTGTCTTATACATTATTGTTTATTTGAAGCTATTGGGGCGGCTTTCACAAAGAAGCAGTGTCATAAGTTAGAGGACCTTTGATTCAGTTGAAAAATCAATGGATTTGAAGCCAAAAGACTATGTTCCTTTTATAATCACTATGAATATAACCTCAGGAAAATCACTTAAGCCATTTTGGTTTTGAAAGAACTCTGTAAAATGAAGAGGTTAAAAAAATGACCTTTAAAATTCATTTCAGCACTAGATCTATCAATCTGCCAAACTTATGGGAAAACAGTTATGAATTTATCAGTCAAATTCTGTGCCTGTGAGGGAAAGGTCGGTTTCATATTATAATCCCCCTTTTATATTACCATCTTCCTATAACGATAGGTACCTATTTATTGGAACCTATTTAAGTCCCAAATACAAAGGCAACAGGTTTCTTTTTGGAAAGTATTCATCTGAGAAAAATATGAAAGTACATTTTGTTGATGTAAAAGTTCTTAAATATATTTATTGTGTGCTCTTATCAAATTCCACTGCACATAGTCAAAGCTCAACTGATATTTTAGTTGAGCAATTGAATCTAAATCTAAAGTAAATCTGTTCTTTTTTGGTTTTGTTTCATTTATTTTTTGTTATTATGACAGATGGCCTAAAATATCCCTTTTAGTATTAGATACATGATTCTATGATTTTATTTACATTCAATAACTATTTGTCTTTTTTGATTACTTCATTCCCACAGCATTTTTTTTTTTGGTTTCACTTGTTGCTATTACTTTCCTTAATCCCTTATGACAGTAGCATGAGGACATATCATATCTGTTAATGATTTTTAAGGCCTCTTATCATTCTATCACTCGATAATATCCAACAATAAGCATCATATGCTAATGAATTTTTTATAACTATCCTTAAAAATAAATTGATTTTTGGATTAAGGGAATTAGAATATGTAACAAGGAAACCAAATTATCACTCTTTGCAGATGATATGATGGTATACTTAGAGAACCTAGAGATTCTACTAAAAAGCTATTAGAAATAATCTGTAACTTAAGTAATGTTGCAGGATACAAAATAAATCCACATAAATCATCAGCATTTTTATACATCACTAACAAAATCCAACAGCTAGAGGTACAAAGAGAAATTCCATTTAAAATAACTGCTGATAGTATAAAATATTTGGGAATCTATCTGCCAAGGGAAAGTAAGGAACTATATGAAAAAAACTACAAAACACTTTCCACACAAATAAAGTCAGATCTAACCAACTGGAAAAATACCAAGTGCTTTTGTACACACCGAGCAAATATAATAAAGATGACAATACTACCTAAACTAATCTATTTGTTTAGTGCTATACCAATCAGATTCCAAAAAAGCTATTTTAGTGACCTAGAAAAAATAAGAACAAAATTCATCTGGAAGAATAGAAGGTCAAGACTTTCAAGGGAACTAATGGAAAAAAAAATCAAATGAAGGTGGCCTAACTATACCAGTTCTAAAACTATACCATAAAGCAATGGTCACCAAAACCATTTGGTATTGGCTAAGAAATAGATTAGTTGATCAATGGATAGGTTAGAGCCACAGGACAAAATAGTCAGTAACTATAATAATCTAATCTTTGACAAACCCAAAGACCCCAATTTTGGGGATAAGAACTCACTGTTTGACAAAAACTGCTGGGAAAATTGGAAATTAGTATGGCAGAAACTAGGCATTTACTCACACTTAACATCATACACCAAGATAAGGTCAAAAGGGGTTCATGACCTGGGCATAAAGAATGAGATTATAAATAAATTAGAAGAACACAGATTAGTTTACTTCTCAGACCTGTGGAGAAGGAAGGAATTTGTGACCAAAGAACTAGAAATCATTATTTTTTTTTAAATTGTAGCTTTTTACGGACAGAACATATGCATGAGTAACTTTTCAACATTGTCCCTTGCAATCACTTCTGCTCCAACTTTTACCTTTCCTTCCTCCACCACCTCCTCTAGATGGCAGGAAGTTAAAGATCATTATTGATCAAAAAATAGAAAATTTTGATTATATCAAGTTAAAAAGTTTTTGTACAAACAAAACTAATGCAGACAAGATTAGAAGAGAAGCAATAAACGAGGAAAATATTTTTAAAGTTAAAGGCTCTGATAAAAAAAAAAAACAAAAAAACAAAAAAAAAAACTCTGGTATGAGTTATAGGCTTTAGTCTGTCAAATGACATGTATCTAAAGTACCTATCAAATGTACTATATTAAGCACTGGAGATTAAAATAAATATTTAAAATCTCCAATTTCAAAGATAATTTAATACAACTCAAAAAACATTCATACAATGCATACTTTGTGCTAAACATTGTACTTGATGATAAGAATAATCAATCAGCCAAAAAAGTACATATTAAGCATTTGTTAGCTATTATTGTGCCACTGCATAAAATACTAGAATTTTTTTTCCTTTTTTTATTATAGCTTTTTATTTACAAATATATGCATATGTAATTTTTCAGCATTAACAGTTGCACATACTTTTGTTCCAACTTTTTCCCTCCTTTCCCCTACCTCTTCCCCCAGATGGCAGGTTGACCAATACATGTTATATATGTTAAAGTATAAGTTAAATAAAATATATGTATACATATCCAAACAGTTATTTTGCTGTATAAAAAGAGTCGGACTTTGAAAGAGTGTACATTAGCCTGTGAAGGAAATAAAAAATTCAGGCGGACAAAAATAGAGGGATTGGGAATTCTATGTAGTGGTTCATAGTCATCTCCCAAAGTTCTTTCCCTGGGTGTAGCTGGTTCAATTCATTACTGCTCTAGTGGAACTGATTTAGTTCATCTCATTGTTGAAATGGGCCATGTCCATCAGAATTGATCATCAAATAGTATTGTTGTTGAAGTAAATAATGATCTTTTGGTCCTACTCATTTCATTCGGCATCAGTTCATGTAAGTCTCTCTATGCCTTTCTGAAATCACCCAGCTAGTCATTTTTTACAGAACAATAATATTCCATAAGATTTATATACCATAATTTATTCAGCCATTCTCCAATTGATGGGCATCCACTCAGTTTTCAGTTTCTGGCCACTACAAAGAAGGCTGCCATGAACATTCTTGCACATACAGGTCCCTTTCCCTTTTTAAAAATATCTTTTGGATATAAGCCCAGTAGTAACACTGCTGGGTCAAAGGATATGCACAGTTTGATAGCTTTTTGAGCATACTTCCAAATTGCTCTCCAGAATTGGCTGGATATATTCACAATTCCACCAACAATGTATCCGTGTCCCGGTTTTCCCACATCCCTTCCAACATTCCTCATTATCATTCCTTGTCATTCTAGCCAATCTGATAGGTGTCTAGTGGTATCTCAGAGTTGTCTTAATTTGCATAGAAATTTTTTTTAAATGAAGTAATGTCATTTAAAAAAATCTATACGACAGTTATACAGAGTAAATGTAATGGGATGCTAGGAAGAGCAACAAAATATGTACTACAATTAGTCTGACGTGATATACCTGCACCAGGGTTGTAGCTGCAAACATGGGGGAAAAGGATTCAAAAGAGATATTGTAAACATAGAAACAATAAAAATTAGCAATGAATATGAGGGCCATTGAAAGTAATTGAATGCTTGAGGATATCACCAGGATAAAGACTGGGTTTTCTTTTTCTTCTTCTTCTTTTTTTTTTATTATTATAACTTTTAATTGACAGAACCCATGATTGGGTAATTTTTTTTTACAACATTATCCCTTGCACTCACTTCTGTTCTGACTTTTCCCCTCCCTCCCTTCACCCCCTCCCCCACATGGCAAGGAGTCCTATACATGTTAAATATGTCACAGTATATCCTGGATACAATATATGTGTGCAGAACCAAACAGTTCTCTTGTTGCACAGGAAGAATTGGATTCAGAAGGTAAAAAAATAACCTGGGAAGAAAAAGAAAAATGGAAACAGTTTGCATTCATTTTCCAGTGTTCTTTCTTTGGATGTAGCTTCTTCTGTCCATCCTTGGTCAATTGAAACTGAGTTAGATCTCTTTGTTGAAGAAATCCACTTCCAGCAGAATACATCCTCATACAATACCGTTGCTGAAGTATATGATGATCTCCTGTTTCTTCTCATTTCACTTAGCATCAGTTCATGTAAGTCTCTCCAAGCCTCTCTGTATTCATCCTGCTGGTCATTTCTTACAGAACAATAATATTCCATAACATTCAAATATCACAATTTACCCAACCATTCTCCAATTGATGAGCATCCATTCATTTTCCAGTTTCTAGCCACTACAAACAGGGCTGCCACAAACATTCTTGCACATACAGGTCCCTTTCCCTTCTTTAAGATATCTTTGGGGTATAAGCCAAGTAGAAACACTGCTGGATCAAAGGGTATGCAAAGTTTGATAACTTTTTGAGCATAGTTCCAAATTGCTCTCCAGAATGGCTGGATGTATTTACAATTCCACCAACAGTGTATTAGTGTCCCTGTTTTCCCACATCTACTTCAACATTCTGCATTACCTTTCCCTGTCATTCAAGCCAATCTAACAGGTGTATGGTGATATCTCAGAGTTGTCTTAATTTGCATTTCTCTGATTAATAATGCCTTGGAGCATATTTTCATATAGCTAGAAATAGTTTCAGTTTCTTCATCTGAGAATTGTCTGTTTATATCCTTTGACCATTTATCAATTGGAGAATGGCTTGATTTCTTATAAATTAGAGTCAATTCTCTATATATTTTGGAAATGAAGCTTTTAGCAGAACCTTTGATTGTAAAAATGTTTTCCCAGTTTATTATTTCCCTTCTACTCTTATCTGCATTAGTTTTATTTGTACAAAAACTTTTCAATTTGATATAATCAAAATTTTCTATTTTGTGGTCAATAGTGATCTCTAGTTCTTCAGTCATAAATTCCTTCCTCTTCCACAGGTCTGAGAGGTAAACTATCCTATGCTCTTCCAATTTATTTATAATCTCATTCTTTATGCCTAGATCATGAACGCATTTTGACCTTATCTTGGTGTACGGTGTTAAGTGTGGGTCAATGCCTAATTTCTGCCATACTAATTTCCAATTTTCCCAGCAATTTTTGTCAAATAACGAGTTCTTATCCCATAAACTGGGGTCTTTAGGTTTGTCAAACATTAGATTATTTAAGTTATTGGCTGTTTTGTCCTTTGAACCTAACCTATTCCATTGATCAACTAGTCTATTTCCTAGCCAATACCAGATGGTTTTGGTAGCTGCTGCTTTATAATATAATTTTAGATCTGGTACAGCTAGGCCACCTTCATTTGATTTTTTTTTCATTAATTCCCTTGAAATTCTTGACCTTTTGCTTTTCCATATGAACTTTGTTGTTATTTTTTCTAGGTCATTAAAATAGCTTTTTGGGAGTATGATTGGTATAGCGCTAAATAAATAGATTAGTTTAGGTAGTATTGTCATCTTTATTATATTTACTCTCCCAATCCAAGAGCATTTAATATTTTTTTTCCAGTTGGTTAGATCAGACTTAATTTGTGTGGAAAGTGATTTGTAGTTTTGCTCATAAAGTTTCAGATTTTCCCTTGGCAGATACTTTCCTAAATATTTTATACAATCAGTAGTTGTTTTAAATTGAATTTCTCTTTGTAACTCTAACTGTTGGGCTTTGTTAGTGACATATAAAAATGCTGATGACTTATGTGGGTTTATTTTGTATCCTGCAACTTTGCTAAAGGTGTGGATTGTTTTTTAATAACTTTTTAGTAGAATCTCTGGGGTTCTCTAAGTATACCATCATATCATCAACAAAGAGTGATAATTTGGTTTCCTCATTGCCTATTCTTATTCCTTTAACCTCTTTCTCAACTCTTATTGCTCAAACTATCATTTCTATTACAATATTAAATAATAATGGTGATAGTGGGCAACCTTGTTTTACTCCTGATCTTATTGGGAATGGTTGCAGTTTGTCCCCGTTACATATGATGCTTACTGATGTTTTAAATAGATGCTACTGATTATTTTAAGGACAAGTCCATTTATTCCTATACTCTCAAGTGTTTTTAATAGGAATGGATGCTGGATTTTATCAAATGCTTTTTCTACATCTATTGAGATGATCATATGGTTTTTGTTAATTTGGTTGTTAATATGGCCAATTATACTGATAGGTTTCCTAATATTGAACCAGCCCTGCATTCCTGGTATAAATCCTACTTGATCATGATGTATTATCCTGGGGATGATTTTCTGTAGTCTTTTTGCTAATATCTTATTTAAGATTTTAGCGTCAATATTCATTAGGGAGATTGGTCTACTTTCCCTGTTTTCAACCTTCCTGGTTTACGTATCAGTACCATGTCTGTGTCATAAAAGAATTTGGTAGGACTCCTTCATTCCCTATTTTTTCAAAGAGTTTATAAAGCATTGTGGCTAATTGCTCTTTAAATGTTTGGTAAAATTCACATGTAAATCCATCTGGTCCTGGGGATTTTTTCTTAGGGAGTTCATGTATTGCTTCTTCTATTTCTTTTTCTGAAATGGGACTATTTAAGCAATTTACTTCCTCCTCTGATAATCTGGGAAGCCTATATTTTTGGAGGTAGTCATCCATTTCACTTGGGTTATCAAATTTATTGGCATAAAGTTGGGCAAAATAACCCCTTATTATTTCTTTAATTTCCTCTTCATTGGTAGAAAGTTCTCCCTTTTCATTTTTAAGACTACTAATTTGATTTTCCTCTCTCCTTTTTCTAATCAGATTTACCAAAGGTTTATTAATTTTATTGTTTTTTTTCACAAAACCAACTCTTAGTTTTATTTATTAATTCAATAGTTTTTTTTTTCCTTTCAATCTTATTAATTTTTCCTTTTAATTTTATAATTTCAAGTTTAGTAATTGATTGGGGGTTTTTAATTTGGTCTTTTTCTAGTTTTTTAAGTCGCATGCCCAATTCATTGATCTTCTCTTTCTCTATTTTATTCAAGTAAGCCTCTATGGATATAAAATTTCCCCTAATTACCGCTTTGGCTGCATCCCACAAATTTTTGTATGGTGTCTCATTGTTGTCATTATCTTGAGTGAAATTCTTAATTGTATCTATAATTTGCTGTTTCACCCAATCATTCTTTAAGATGAGATTATTTAGTTTCCAATTATTTTTTGGTCTATTTACCCCTAACTTTTGAATGTAGTTTTTTATTGCATCGTGAACTGAAAAGAAAGCATTTACTATTTCTGCTTTCCTGCATTTAATTTTAAGGTCTTTATGTCCTAATATATGGTCAATTTTTCATGAACTGCTGAGAAAAAAGTATACTCCTTTCTGTCACCATTCAGTTTTCTCCAAAGATTTATCATTCCCACTTTTTCTAATATTCGATTTACCTCTTTAATTTCTTTCTTATTTGTTTTGTGATTTGATTTATCTAATTCTGAGAGTGCAAGATTGAGATTTCCCACTGTTATAGTTTTGCTGTCTATTACTTCTCACAAGTCTCTTATATTCTCCTTTAGAAAGTTATATGCTATACTACTTGGTTCATATATGTTTAATACTGATATTGCTTCATTGTCTATAGTATTTTTTAGCAAGATATAGTTTCCTTCCTTATCTCTTTTAATTAGATCAATGTTTGCTTTTGCTTGATCTGAGATAAGGATGGCTATCCCTGCTTTTTTTACTTCACCTGAAGCATAATCGATTCTGCTCCAGCCTTTTACTTTTACTCTGTATGTATCTCCCTGTTTTAAATGTGTTTCCTGTAAACAACATATTGTAGGGTTCTGACTTTTGATCCAATCTGCTATCTGCCTCGGCTTTATGGGAGAGTTCATCCCATTCACATTTATGGTTAAAATTACTAATTCTGTATTTCCTGCCATCCTAATATCCCCAAATTATGCTTTTCTTTTTCTTGCCCTCCTTCCCCCCTTCCCTAGTATTAAACTTATTGGTCCCCCTTACATCACACAGCTCTTCCTCTTTAGGATCCCTCCCTCCTCCCTTTGAGTCCCTTCCCCTTTCGTGTATCTTTCCCTTATTACTCTTTTTTATTTTTCCCTTTTCCTCTCCCACTTTTTAATGAGGTAAGAGAAGATTCTCAGTAAAACAAATATGTTAATTATTTCCTCTCTGAGCCAACTCTGATGAGAGTGGGATTCACACTATATTCCTCCCCCTCTCTAAGTTCCCTCAGATATGATAGGTTTCCTTTGCCTCATCGTCACATGTAGTTTTCCTCTTTTTATCTCCCCTTTTCCCTTTTTCTGACACTATTCCCTTTCCATTTCTACTTCCTTTTTTATGTTATATCAGTAAAATCAAATTATACATGTAGTTTTTAATGTATATCCACAACAGAAATACAGTTTTCAAAAGTTCCTTTTACCTTTTTCTATTTCTCTTGAGATCTAATATTTTGTTTAAGTCTGTTTTTTCCTTAGAAACAAATGGAATTCCTCTGTTTCATTAAATGTCCCTCTTCTTTCATGGAAAAAAATGCTCAGCTTAGCTGAGTAGTTTATTCTTGGATGCATTCCAAGTTCTTTTGCCTTTTGGAATATCAGATTCCAGGCCCTTCGATCCTTTAATGTTGAAGCAACCAGATCTTGAGTGACCCTTATTGTGGCACCTCGTTATTTGAATTCTTTTTTCCTGGCTGCTTGTAATATTTTTTCTTTAGTCTGAAAATTCTGAAATTTGGCCACAATATTCCTCAGAGTCTTTATTTTAGGGTCTTTTTCAGAAGGTGTTCGATGAATTCTTTCAATGCCTATTTTACCTTCC
Organism: Antechinus flavipes; assembly: GCF_016432865.1. NCBI lineage: Eukaryota > Metazoa > Chordata > Mammalia > Dasyuromorphia > Dasyuridae > Antechinus > Antechinus flavipes. The sequence continues at coordinate 105,959,534 of NC_067399.1, read as the reverse complement.
GGTTCTATTACTTCTGGGCAGTTCTCTTTGATAATTTCCTGTAAAATAGTATCTAGGCTCTTTTTTTTTCCGTCATAATTTTTGGGTAGTCCAATGTTCCTCAGGTTATCTCTCCTAGATCTAATTTTCAGGTCTGTTGTTTTTTCTAAGTAAATTTTTGACATTTTTTTCCAATCTTTCTTTTTCTTTTTTTTTTTTTTTTTTGGTTTTGCTTGACTGAGTCTTGATGTCTCAATGAATCAGTCATTTCTATTCGTTCAGTTCTGATTTTTAGTGAGTTATTTTCTTCACTAGCTTTTTTTACTTCTTTTTGTATATGTTCACATGAGTTTTTAAATGAGTTGTTTTGCTCTATGGAATTTTTTTTCCATTTTTTTATTTTTTTAAAGTGAGTTATTTTCTTTTTCCAATTCACAAATTCTGTGTCCCTGCACTTTTTGGGAGTTTTTTACCTTTTCCAATTCACAGGAAGTTGTTGCTCTCTTGCATAGCTTCTCTTTCCTTTTCCCATTTTTCTTCTAATTCTCTTTTAAGGTTTTTAATAGTCTCTCATAGGAGAGCATTTTGTATTGGGGACCAACAATTGTCTGGAGCCTGTCTGGTATTAGTCTCTTCAGGGTTGAAAAGCTTCTCTCTTTCTGTATAGAAACTATCAGTCATCCTTTTGATTTTTTAAACTCATTTTTTAAAGCCTTTAGGGTCTGCCTTCAGAGCCAGGAGGTTACCAGCATCCTCTGCAGAGCAGTGATAGGTGTATGGATGGGTAGCTGTCCTGCCAGCTGGCTACAAAAAGCAGCGAGGTACTGAAGTGCTCTGAGAAAGAGTTCCCCACCTGGGAGTAACTCAGGCCTGCATGTCAGAGCTAGGAAAGTGCCCTGCAAAGAACCCTGGCTGTGTGAGATAACAACTGCCCTGGGACTAGATGCTGAGCAGTGAGAGTTTCACTAGCCCAAGCCAAATCCCACCCTGGGGCTGTGGGTATTAGCAGTTTAGCAGTGAATGGATTTGCAGGGACCAGAAGTGTCTGCCTGGGAAGCACAGTCTGCTGGGGAAATTCTATTGCCCCAGGCCAAGTCCCACACTGTTCAGATTAGAGACTGCCCAGGCTGTGCCCCACTACTGTGTAGGTTTGTAACTGTCCCCGCAAAAGCCCCGAATTGTAGGATGTGGCTGCAGGGCTGTGTTACGGTCTGCCTGAGTCACTTCCTGGTTTGGGTGGTTAAAGCCAGATCTTGTTAGCTTCTGGTGCTTTTTAGAGTACTCTCTGTTTTAGGCTTTAATTTCTCTGCCAGTTTACTGCTTTGTAGTCAAGGCAGAGCAGTTAGCCTATAGCAGAGTTGTCTCTATAACTTCTCTAGCCACAGAGATCACCCCCGCCCCTGGTCTGCTCAGGACACTAGCCTCTCACTGCCTGTGCTAGTCTGTTCTTGGCCCCTCAGGACAAACCTTTCCTGGCAATCTTCTAGATTATCTTCAGCTGGTAAGTTGTAGAACTTCCAATCTTCATGAATTTTAGCAGTGAAGAGCTATTTTTGAGGTTGAATTTACTAGTTGATTGAGGGGATGAGAGGAGCTTAGAAAGTCGTGCGTGCTTTCTCTGCCATCTTGGCTCTGCCCCTGAAAGACTGGGTTTTCTTAAAATATCATGGTATCTTCAACATTATTAAGAAAGTTCAGAAGAGGGAAAGGTTTGAGGAAAAATAAACAATTCCTTTTTAGAATATGTTGAATTCTATATATCTGTAAGAGATCCAGTTTGAGATGTCCAAAAGGCAATGGGATATACTAAACTGGAAGAAAGGAGAGAACCAAGAGCTTGATACGTAAATTTGGGTACATTTATATAGAGATGATTATAGCACTTATAGGAATTGATAAAATTTCCAAATGAGATAGCATTGAGGGAGAAGAGAAGTGATTGGTTTCAAAATATGAATTTATTTTCCCCTCATAAGAACCCTGGGACATAGTTGCTCTTATTATATCTCCCAGGGGTGAGGAAACTGGGGAAGACAAAGATTAAAGTTGAAGTTATTTTTTGAAACTAAAATGTTCCTGACTACAAGTCTTGGGCTTTAAAACTGGGCCACTTGAGATCTATTTCCCTTTTGCCTTTTTTTCTTAGTACCTAGCATAATGCCAAGCACATAATAAGCTTTTCAGGCTGCCTTCTAGTGATGAGAATGAATAAAACCCTTTTCTAACCCATGCATAATTAATTTTGCTTGTTTCTTCATCTGTCAATTGTTATGATTGGACTCAGTGGCTTCTGAATAGTTTCACTTCTAAATCTATAATCCTATAATTTCATGATCCTTCTTAAAGATACCTATCATGTCTCTCTTCATCATCATAATAAAATTATTTTTACTTCTCATATGAAGGGAATCTCTGGTTTCATCCTACTTCATTCTACTAAACCTACTACCCTGTGTTTGCTAATTAATAGGAGACACCAAGTCATTTTCACCTATAAATTTTTAGGAGATATTTCTAAGAGCATTTCTAAGTAGACTAAACAGAACAAAACTATAATAGAGGGAAAGATTAGACACTCTTTAGTTTGGCTTTGTTCTTCTGAAAACATGGCACATTGATTTGAATGTAATGCTTGAATTGGATTTTGCTTAAGGGAGAATACAGTGATTTCATTTCCCTTTGTATGGAGAGTATCTCAATTATTGAAGCTTAAGATTATTTAGTTTTTTAAACTAATATGTCTCATAGCTTATAATCAAATTGAACTTGAAGTCCATGAAAATCCCAATAATCTTATCTCCTTAACTTTCAATTATTTAGTTGATCTTTTTATAAACTACCAAGGCTTAGATTCTATTTCAAATCTCATCCATTTCCTTCCTTTTATTGAGTGGTTAATGGTACATCACTGCATCAATATTGCTTCTGATTCCTCTTTCTGTTGATTCTCACCTAAGTAGTCTCCAAGATGCTTCCAAATGCATTTGAATTTTCTAATGTTAGAATATGTTTTTAATTTACAATTACTTTACAATACTCTAAATCTAATGTATTTCATTTGAAAAAGAAATAACATTTCATATTGAGGCATGAATCACATGCCACTAAATGTGTGTTGGAATTTTTGCTACAATTTCTAGTTTATTTTATTTATTATTAGTGATAATAATAATACCTAGTATTTATATAACAATATAACACTTTAACTTTGTAAAGCATTTCTAAAATATTGTTTAATTTTATTCTCATAACAAGTCTGGAATTCCCTTTTTATAGATGAGGAAAGAGGAAGATGGATGCTGAATGACTTGTCTAGAATCACAAAGATGGCACATGTGCCCAAAAAGCTCTTGGAATTTTTATGAACTATAGCAATTGATGCTGTGTCTAGTTTCTGGCTTGTGAGTCTTGTCATTGTATTGAAATTACTAGAATTTTGAGGATAACAACCTTATTTGTATGTCTTATGGACTGTATACCGAGTGAGTGATCATTAAGCACTTAACTGATTTTAATTATTTATGAAGTCATATATATAAAATATAAATAAATAAACATAATATATAACATAATAATAAATAAATATAATAAAATAATTTATAATAAATAAATATGATATAAAAATAATCAATAAATAAATAATAAATCAAATATTTATTTATTTATTCAGAATTTATGAAGAATAAGCTTAAGAATGATTCTGGCATACTAGTAAGTAAGTAAATATTACTTTCTAAATCCCTTTACCAAATTATTAGACCTGATATTCTATTGCTTAATGGATACCATGAGAGCTATAGTCATTTGTAAATAGAGTGGGGAAAGAGATACTATTGAAGGAAAGATATTTTCCTAATACTATTGGGAAAATAAAACAATACTGTAATCATAAATATCTTATCAACTGAATAAAACACAAAAAAATAACATGTTCATGACTTTACAAATCATACATAAGGCTTATAACCACAACTATTAGGAACTACAAAGGAAAACAAGATCAACTTATTCCCTATTGGTAAACATATTAAATGTCTTTTATTTTTATTAGCTAGACTACCCATCTTCCTGACTCACTGTTCCCAGGCAATATCTAGTTTCTTTCATTTCACCATAATGAGAAACACAATAATTTTAGGTATAATTGGAAATGGATTGAAATTTCTTTGATTTCCATTTACTCTTATTACTAAATGTAGAGGGCTGGACCTCTGGAAAGGTATACCTGAATCAAGGACAGCAGGGTGCTTATAGTTAAGCACCTACTCAGTGTGATTGATGGGATTATAGTTCCCTAATTAAACATATACGTAATGTGATATAATGATGTAATCACTCTAGTTGGCATATATTTAGTGTGATAAGGCGATGTAATGTTCTACAGTTAGCACATGTATATTTGCTGTAGTGATGTAATTGTAGTGAGGAATTTAAGGGATGAGAGGACTGGGAATTGAGAGTCTCAGACACAGACATAAGAGAAGACTCCAGACTGCAAACTGCAGACTCCATCTTTGACTAGCCTCGTGGTGGCTCTCCTGCCTTCATCACTTCTCCAATTAAATACCAAGGTCCATCCAGAGATCCTCTGGAAAGCTGGTGAGGACCTTACAACTAAGAATGTGCCTACCCACATTAAAAAAAAATTATATACTTTAAAGTTGCTATCTGTGTCTTCACTGTGGCCACATTTTGATACCCTAGATATAAATTTCTATAACCTTCTTCTGGGAAAGTACACTTTTCTTATAGAGAATTGTTTTTCCAAATCACTTCAAATCTAATTTTGAAAAATAGGAAATAATTAGTTGAGGTGTTCTAAATAAAAAATTGGGCTATTGAAATTAATCCATTAACCAAAACCCTAGTTATAATAATGAGCTGCAGGAGACAAATAAAAGCTTATCAAATGACTAGCTACAAAATCATTGACCTTTTGGGAATTCCTGAGCTCACCAACTCCTTTGAGTATTTCCTGAAGACAATGCTGTTTAACACTCACTAGCTAAAGGTCACTAAGATTGCAAAGAGCACATTCAATTACACACATCTTTATGGTAATTTAAAAATTCAGTGATTTTCTCCTTTGGAATTTCATGAAACAAAAGGATGCTTACAATAGTCATATTAAAAGAGAATGTAAATGGCTCAGAATACATGAGAATAGTTCTGTTACAAATGAGAAAAATGAAATATAATGACATTGAAGAAAATTTTGATTAATTATGCATGTTTCTTGAAAAGAGCCATTCAGCATATAACTCTTAAATGAAATATTTTGCCATCTCAGTCACTAACATGTCCTTCCCCCCACATATTTCTGAATGGCAATTAAGTAAATTAGGCTTATTCTTTCATTTGTCCTATGTTTCAAAGAGAACTACTGACATTACAGGGTGATATCTTGACTGGGGTATTAATTGTATTTAAATGAATCAGAATTACACAAAGTTATTGGCCTCTCTCTTCTACAGTCATTGAAATACCATGGCAAGACAAAAGACAAGGCAATAGGTGATGGTTCAAGATGCAGTGGATAACCTTGGCATTTCTGATGCTTGATTAAGCTCCAAGAAAATTACAACACCTGTTTTTGCTGCCTTTGTGGCTATTGGGACAAGTTGTTCTCATTTGCCCATTCCATCAGGGCAAGACTTTGCATTCTTGGGGTGGACATCTTCCTAATTCACAACCAATGTTGGGCAAGATGGTTTTGCTAGTATAGCTGCTACACAGTTACAAGCTTTTTTGGAACCACAGGTTAAAGTTGAGTGAAGGTGAACATCAAAATTGGATAAGAAGTCCTGAAAAAGGCTCAGTAAGCCTTCATACCAGAGCTGCTAGTTCTCCCTAAACACCTCATGCATTCTAATAAAATACTCTATATGCCTATAGCCTGATAGTCTGAAGAAGATATTTTTAGAATATTCAAAAATCTCTAGAAGTTCTAAAAGTTTATCATATATCTCATTTATTCCCCTCATCGTATCAATGGGGAAAAGGTTAAAAAATATTCAAATAATATACATTTAATTGGCCTGAAAGTAATGAATAGGACTCGGATAATGCTCAGGAATTACTGTCCAGTTTTCTCTATGCTCTTATTTCATGACTTTTTGATATATTATCCAGAGGGCCAAATACAAATATAGTCTTCCTGAATCTCAGCTTCAGCCTTTCAGTTCCATTATCTTCTTTGCAAATCATTCTCAGATCTCTATTTTTGACAATAGTCTCTCTCCTGAACTTTAGTTTCAAGCCACAAATGACTTTTGGACATCTTTAATTAGTTCTCTCAAACTCAATACATCCAAATAAAACTCACTATCATTCTTACTAAACCCTCCCTTCTTTTCAATTTTCTTATTAATGCTGAATACATCACCATTTCCCCAGTTACCAGTTTTCAAAAACTCACCAATATCCTCAGATATTCATTCTTACTCACCATATTTATCCAAACTGTTTCAAGTCTTGTCATTTTTTTTATCATCGTTATCTTTCACATGTTTCCAGACCTTTAATCATCCAGCTATCACATTACTGAGACTATAAAAGAATTTTACAATTTGACTTCTTGCTTCATTTCTCTCCCCTCCATTTCATTTTCCATTCAACTATCATGTGATTTTCCTCAAGTATACATAAGCCCATATACTTTCTTAACTTTTATTACTCCCTAAAGGACCCACATAGGCAAAAACATCTCTAGCAAAAATAAATAAATAAAATATGTTTGTAGCAGCTCTTATTGTAATGGCAAGGAAATGAAAATTGTGTGAATGTCCATCAGTTGAGCAATGATTGAATAAGTTACAGTATATGAATGTAATTAAATATTATTGTTCTATAGGAAATCATGAACACATTGATTTCATAAAAACCTAGGAAGACTTATATGAACTGATGTCAAATGAAATTAGTGGAAGCAAGAGAATATTGTACATAGTATCAACAAGATTCTGTAATGATCAACTGTGATAGACTTGGTTCTTCTTAACAATGCAGTGATTCAAGACAATTACAATAGCTATGGGATGGAAAATGTCATTCATAACCAGAGAGAAAAATTATGGAGAATAAATGTGGATCAAAACATAACATTTTCACCTTTTTTGCTTGTTTGTTTGTTTTTTTCTTTCTAATTTTGCACCCTTTGGTCTGACTTTTCTTGCACAAGACAAATATAGAAATATATATTTAAAGAATTGCCTTTATTTAACAAATATCAGATTGCTGGCTTTCTTGCATAGAGTAGAAGTAAGGGAGGGATGAAGAAAAATCTGGAACACAAAGACTTACAAAAATCAGTGTTGCACACTACCTTTACATGCATTTGAAAAACAAAATAGTATTGAAAAAAACTTTTTTAATCCCAATTGAATATAAATTCATGTCTCTGGCATTAAAGCTCTTTATAACTTGAGCACTCATTATATTACTAGCTTTTTATATTTATACTTTCTGTATTAAATGATTTCCTCCTAAATACACATGCTATGTTAAGCAACTTTAACTTGCTTGTTATTCTGCACAAATGTTGATCTATCACTTGCTTTCAGACAACTTCAATTGTGTATTGGAAATACTCTCCATAATAATGCCCACATTTTAGCTTCCTGACTTCTTTTAAACATAAACCAAAATCTTATCTTTTGTAAAAAGTCTTTCCTGAACTCATCTTCCTACGCTTAGTTTCTTCCTTCCCTCCTATCACATTTGTTTGTACTGCACATGTGCCTAGTTTGTTTTATACCACTTTACTCATTGAAATTTGAGCTTGATGAAGTCATAGACTTTATTATTATTATTATAGCTTTTTATTGACAAAACATAGGCATTTTAAAACATTTTTAACAGTGACCCTTGCAAAAACTTCTGTTCCAACTATTCCCTTTCTTGCCTCCATCCCTTTCCCTAGCGGGCAGGAAGTCCCATACATGTTAAATATGTTAAAGTGTATGTTAAATACAATATATGTATACATATCCATACAGTTATTTTGTTGCACAAGAAAAATCAGATTTAGAAATAAGGTAAAAATAACTTGAGAAGGAAAACAAAAATCCAAGCAAACAACAGCAGAAAGGTAAAAATGCTATGCTGTGGTCCACACTCATTTCCCAGTGTTCTTTCACTGGGTGTAGCTGGTTCTGTTCATCACTGATCCAATGGAACTAATTTGGATCCTCTAATTGTTGAAGATAACCTTACCCCCATCAGAACTGATCCTCATATAGTATTGTTGTTGAAGTTATAATGATCTGGTTCTGCTCATTTCACTTAGCATCAATTCATGTAAGTCTCTCAAAACCTCTCTGTATTCATCCTGCTGGTCAGAAAAATAATATTCCATAACATTCATGTACCACAATTTACTCAGCCATTCTCTAATTAATGGGCATCCATTCAATTTCCAGTTTCTAGCCACTACAAAAAGGGTTGCCACAAACATTTTGACACATCCAGGTCCCTTTCCCTTTTTTAATATCTCTTTGAGCTATAAGCCCAGTAGTAACACTGCTGGATCAAAGGGTATGCAGAGTTTGATAACTTTTTGAGTATGGTTCCAAATTGCTCTCCAGAACAGTTAGATCTGTTCACAACTCCACCAACAATGCATCAGTGTTGGGAGTTCAAATGTTGGAGTTCTTGTTTTTCTCAATACACAGCCGGTTTAGCTTAGAGCCCTCCGAATGTCTCCAAATCCAAGAGTTTTGTCCTTTAGCCTCCAACCAGCACAGAGATGGAATGAATCTCTTGTCTCCTTCACTTGGGGCTCTGCTAGCTTTCTGGTGAGTCTTTCAGACCAGCTTGGTCTCAGTGGGAGAAGTGCAGGAGCCCAGCCACCAACTACAGTGGTGTGAGATGAAGATGAATATGGTTGTCCACTGAACTCTCCACTAGTAGCTTTATCCTCTGAAAACTCTTTGTCTGCCATCAGCCAGCCAAGTGGAATGTATTCTGCCTTGCCTCGGAGAGAGGGCTTCTGGCGTAATTCCGCTGAAATCTGTCAAAGTGCTCTCTGTCTGCACCAGAGTCGCTCCTCTCCAGTCCAGCTGAACTCTGCTCTGTGACCAGCCAGCCAAGTGGAAAATGTATTCTGGAATAGCTCTCTCTCCTCATTGGCCTTATATGTGAATCTTCTGAGAGAATGGGATTATGGGTTTTCTCCCATAGTGCTCTCTGGCCCAAAGAGCTTTAAGGGAGGTATGAACACAAAGGTGTAAACACAAGCATTGTACTAATTAGTTCTACTTAGTACCTTGTTTCAGGTTCTGGCCAAAATCTTCTTGTAAGATTAGATCAACTCTAATTAGTTAGCAGTTTGTAAGGATTCCAACATCTCCCCCTTTCTTTTGTTAGATGAAAACACCAAAGGAAATAGGAAATCTAATCAGATTAGTGGGTTTCTGAAGGGGTACACATAAATCCATCAATATGGGCCAGAACTTTGTAACAGATATACATGGTATACATAAATCCATCAATATGGGAGGCATTATACATAATTTACATAAGCACATAGCAATATAACACAGGCTAGTAGTAATGTAACAACATGAATCAACCTGAAAATTTACACATGTCCATAAGTCCTAGAAATAGTCCATAAAGAATCCATTGTCCATTAGTTCATGTGCCAGGAATCCAATAGTTCCTGTAAGCTCTGAAGTACTGCAAAAGTCTCATCAACAATTTTTCATCTTAAGGAATCCAATGATTCTCGCTGGTTTTTCAAGAACTAAAACAGTTTCATCTTGTGTTAGGAAATCCAATGATTCCTGAAGATTTTAAAAGTCTTTTTAACAGTCTCCTTGTCAGCTATGCTCTTTCAATGGTGAGCACAATCAGCAACAAAACCACCCGATATTTCTTGGGTCTTCTCCTTTGGTTCAAGGATCTGCTCCATCTCTCTGCGATGGACAAGGCGAATGCAGCTCGTAGGCACCCATCTGATTCCTTCTCCACATGTAGAGATGCAAGCAAATCCTCTCCCCCAAGCAGTTAGCCTATCTGGTCCCTTCCATTCACCACTTTCTGGGTCTCTCCACATCACCTGGCGATTATCTAAAGATAGTGGAGCTGCTCGCACTGGACACTGCTCTTCTGGTGGGTTATAAAACCTGTCTGCTGGAGCCAGTGCATCTTTATCAAAGATTAAAAAATTAATGGTATAGAGAACTAAATTTAGAAGTTCTCTAGGGTTACCCGTGGCTCCCCCTTTCTTTTGTTTTTGGAGGAGTGTCTTAATGTCCCTGTTTCTTCTTTCTACTATTGCTTGACCTTGAGGATTAAAGGGTATGCCAGTAGTGTGTAAAATCTTATACTGTGCACAAAAGTGTTCAAAATATTTGGAGGTATATGCCGGTCCATTATCTGTTTTTATTTCTTGTGGCACATCCATAATTGCGAATGCTTGAAAGAGGAATTCAGTGACCACTCGGGCTGTCTCTTTTGCTGCTGGTATGGCAAAAGTGAATCCTGAAAAGGTGTCTACCACAATGTGGATAAAAGACAGATGACCAAAAGATTTATAATGGGTCACATCCATTTGCCAGATTTCATTGGGTCTCAAACCACGAGGGTTCTTCCCTGGAGCCAGTGTAGGAGCATGGAAGGGAAGGCAAGCTGTACAGCTTTTTACTATGCTCCTAGCTTCTTCTTTTGTAATCCCAAATTGTAAGCGCAAAGCTCAAGCAGCCTGATGGTATTTAGAATGGGATTCCTGGGCCTCCTGAAATAAAGGCGTACTGGCCAACATAGTTAAAAGGCTATCTGCCTTTGAATTTCCATCAAAAATAGGACCTGGAAGTCCACTATGTGAGTGGACATGCAGGATATAAATCTTTCCTGGATGCTTTCTCACTTGCTCTTGAAGTTCCTTAAAGAGCTGATATATATTAGAAGCTTCAAATTTTATTTGGGCTGTGGAAATTCTTTGTACCACACCTACTGAATAGGCTGAATCAGACATTATATTTATGTCGCCTGGGTAATAAGTGAGAGCTAGCATGATCGCATATAATTCGTTTTGCTGAGTGGACTGAAAAGGAGTTCTGACTACTCTTTTTAGGGTTAAATCATGAGAGTATACAGCACAAATATTTTGTTTGGCTGCATCTGTAAAAATAGTTGGTCCTTCAAGAGGAACCTTAGAAACCTTCTCCTCAAAAATCCATTGCCAATTATGCAGTAGTCTGGTTATCTTTAATGGAGATCCATGTGCAAAATTTGGAGCCATGGCCAATAAAATTTGCCACTCTGGGATTGTTTCACAACATACATTAATTTGTGCATTTGTATAAAAGGTGTATATCTTGTCAGGTCTTGTCCCAGATAATTGTACTGCTCGCCTAATGGCCTTTAATAGAATTCTAGCCACAAGCACTGGGTAAGGCATAAGGCTGCATTTTGGATGATTATTACTTTCAACTGAAACTAAGACTACCTCCAAGAAAACGTCCCTAGAGAAACCTGCACCTCCTCACCCAGAGAGAACCATCAACCTATAATATTATTTTAAAGAAGAACAAGAACATCACAAAGATTGAATAGTAATGGTAATAGTGGGCAACCTTGTTTCACTCCTGATTTTATTGGAAATGGTTTCAGTTTATCAATATTACATATGATGCTTACTGATGGTTTTAAATAGATGCTACTGACTATTTTAAGGAAAAGCCCATTTATTCCTATACTCTCTAGAGTTTTTAATAGGAATGGGTGTTGGATTTTATCAAATGCTTTTTCTGCATCTGTTGAGATGATCATATGATTTTTTGCTAATTTGGCTATTGTTATACTCAATTACTTTTCCTACTATTAAACTAACCCTGCATTCCTGGTATAAATCCTACTTGGTTATGGTGTATTATCCTGGGGATTATTTTCTGTAATCTTTTTGCTAATATTTTATTTAAGATTTTTGCATCAATGTTCATTAGAGAGATTGGTCTATATATATATTTTTTTTCTCTATTTTTGTCCTACCAGGTTTAGGTATCATTACCATGTCTGTGTCATAAAAGGAATTTGGTAGGACTTCAATCACTAATTTTTTTCAAATAATTTATATAGCATTGGAGTTTACTCTTTAAATGTTTGGTAGAATTCACATGTAAATCCATCTGGTTATGGGGATTTTTTTCTTAGGGAGTTGATTAATAACTTGTTCTATTTCTTTTTCTAAAATGGGACTATTTAACCAATTTATTTCTTCCTCTGTTAATCTGGGGAACCTCTATTTTTGAAGGTATTCATCCCTTTGATTTGTTATCAAATTTATTTGGCATAAATTTGAGCAAAGTAACTCCTAATTATTGCTCTAATTTCCTCTTCATTTGTGGAAAGTTTTCCCTTTTCATTTTTAAGACTAAAAATTTGATTTTCCTCTTTCCTTTTTCTAAGCAGATTTACCAATGATTTATCTATTTTATTAGTTTCTTTCATAAAACCAACTCTTAGTTTTATTTATTAATTCAATAGTTTTTTTTTTTTACTTTCCATTTTATTAATCCCTCCTATTATTTTTAGAATTTCAAGTTTAGTGTTTGATTGGGGTTTTTTAATTTGCTCTTTTTCTGGCTTCTTTAGTTGTAAGCCTAATTCTTTGATTTTCTCTTTCTCTATTTTATGCAAGTAGGTCTCTAGAGATATAAAATTTCCTCTTATCACCCCTTTGGCTGCATCCCACACATTTTGGTATGTTTTCTCACTATTGTCATTCTCTTGGGTGAAATTATTAATTGTGTCTATGATTTGCTATTTCAACCAATCATTCTTTAGGATTAAATTATTTAATTTCCAATTACTTTTTGGTCTACTTTCCCCTGGCTTTTCATTGAATGTAATTTTTATTGCATTGTGATCTGAAAAGGATGCATTTACTATTTCTGCCTTTCTGCATTTGATTTTGAGGTCGTTATGTCTTAATACATGGTCAGTTTTTGTATAAGATCCATGAATTGCTGAGAAGAAAATGTACTCTTTTCTGTCTCCATTTAGTTTTCTCCAAAGATCTGTTATACCTAATCTTTCTAGTGTGTCATTTACCTCTTTAACTTCTTTTTTATTTATTTTTGTGTTTTGATTTACAAAATACTTTTTTTCTTTTTTATTGTTATTATAGCTTTTTATTTACAAGATATATGCATGGGTAATTTTTCAGCACTGACAATTACAAAACCTTTTTTTCCAATTTTTCCCTCCTTTTTCCCCATTCCAATTTTTCCCCTTCTTCCCCACACTCCCTCCCCCAGATGGCAGGTTGACCAACACATGTTAAATATACTAAAGTGTATGTTAAATACAACATATGTGTACATGCCCATACAGTTATTTTGCAATACAAAAAGAATAGGACTTTGAAATTGTGTACAATTAACCTGTGAAGGAAATCAGAAATGCAGGCAAAGAAAAATAGAGGGATTGGGAATTCTATGTAATGGTTCATACTCATTTCCCAGAGTTCTTTCGTGGGTGTAGCTGTATCAATTCATTACTAATCTATTGGAACTGATTTGATTTCATCACATTGTTGAAGAGGCTCATGTTCATCAGAATTGCTCATCATATAAGATTGTTGTTGAAGTATATAATGTTCTCCTGGTCCTGCTCATTTCACTCAGTTTTCTTTTCATATGGCTTGAAATATTTTCAATTTCTTCATCTGAGAATTGTCTGTTCATATCCTTTGACCATTTATGAATTGGAGAATGGCTTGATTTATTATAATTAGAGTCAATTCTCTATATATTTTGGAAATGAGGCCTTTATCAGAACCTTTGACTGTAAAAATGTTTTCCCAGTTTATTGCTTCCCTTCTAACCTTGTCTGCATTAGTTTTGTTTGTACAAAAACTTTTCAATTTGATATAATCAAGATTTTCTATTTTGTGATCAATAATGATCTCTGCTTCTTCTTTGGTCATAAATTCTTTCATCTTCCAAAGTCTGAGAGGTAAATTATCCTGAGAGGTAAAAGTTTTTCTAATTTATTTATAATCTTATTCATTATGTCTAAGTCCTGAACCCATTTTGAACTTATTTTGGTGTATGGTGTTAAGTGTGGGTCAATACCTAGTTTCTGCCATCCTAATTTCTAATTTTCCCAGAAGTTTTTGTCAAACAGTGAATTCTTATCCCAAAAGCTGGGGTCATTGGGTTTGTCAAACAATTGATTATTAAAGTTATTAACTATTTTGTCCTTTGAACTTAACCTATTCTACTGATCAAATACTCTATTTCTTAGCCAATACAAAATGGTTTTGATACCTGCTGCTTTATAATATAATTTTTCATTTGTTACAGGTATACCACCTTAATTTGATTTTTTTTTCATTAATTCCCTTGAAATTCTTGACCTTTTTTTTTTTCTGATCAATTTTGTTGTTATTTTTTTCTAGGTCATTAAAATAGTTTCTTGGGGGTCTGTTTGGTATAGCACTAAATAAATAGATTAGTTTAGGGAGTATTGTCATCTTTATTATATTTGCTTACCTATCCAAGAGCACTTAAAATTTTCCAATTGGTTAGATCTGAATTTATTTGTGTGGAAAGTGTTTTGTAATTTTGTGCATATAGTTCCTGACTTTCCCTTGGCAAATAGATTACCAAATATTTTATACCATCGGTTTTAAATGGAATTTCTCTTTGTAACTCTAACTGTTGGATTTTGTTTGTGATACATAAGAATGCTGAGGACTTATGTGGGTTTATTTTGTATCCTGCAACTTTACTAAAGGTGTGGATTGTTTCTAATAACTTTTTAGTAGAATCTCTGGGGTTCTCTAAGTATACCATCATATCATCAGCAAAGAGTGATCATTTGGTTTCCTCATTGCCTATTTTTATTCCTTTAATCTCTTTCTCAACTCTTATTGCCAAAACTAGCATTTCTAATACAATATTAAATAGTAACGCTGATAGTGGGCAACCTTGTTTCACCCCTGATCTTATTGGGAATGGTTGCAGTTTGACCCCATTACATATGATACTTACTGATGGTTTTAAATAGATGCTACTGATTATTTTAAAGAAAAGTCCATTTATTCCTATATTCTCAAGGATTTTTAATAGGAATGGATGTTGGATTTTATCAAATGCTTTTTGTGCCTTTATTGAGATGATCATATGGTTTTTGTTCATTTGGTTATTAATATGGCCAATTATACTGATAGTTTTCCTAATGTTGAACCAGCCCTGCATTCCTGGTATAATCCTACTTGATATTGGTGTATTATACTGGGGATGATTTTCTGTAGTCTTTTTGCTAATATTTTATTTAGGATTTTAGCATCAATATTCATTAGAGAAATTGGTCTGTAATTTTCCTTCTCTGTTTTCAACCTACCTGGTTTAAATATCAGTACCATGTCTATGACATAAAAGGAATTTGGTAGGACTCCTTCATTCCCTATTTTTTTCAAATAGTTTACATAGCATTGGGGTTAATTGTTCTTTAAATGTTTTGTAGAATTCACATGTAAATCCATTTGGTCCTGGGGTTTTTTCCTTAGGGAGTTTATGTATTGCTTGTTCTATTTCTTTTTCTGAAATGGGATTATTTAAGCAAGTTACTTTCTCCTCTGTTAATCTGGGAAGCCTATATTTTTGGAGGTAGTCATTCATTTCATTTAGGTTATCAAATTTGTTGACATAAAGTTGGGCAAAGTAACTCCTTATTATTACTCTAATTTTCTTTTCATTGGTAGAAAGTTCTCCCTTTTCATTTTTAAGACTAACAATTTTATTTTCTTCTTTCTTTTTTTCTAATCAGATTTACCAAAGGTTTATCTATTTTATTGATTTTTTCATAAAACCAACTCTTAGTTTTATTTATTAATAAAAAAAAAGTTTTTTTTTACTTTCAATATTATTAATTCTCATTTTTATTTTAGAATTTCAAGT
Source organism: Antechinus flavipes (assembly GCF_016432865.1). Lineage (NCBI taxonomy): Eukaryota > Metazoa > Chordata > Mammalia > Dasyuromorphia > Dasyuridae > Antechinus > Antechinus flavipes. The sequence goes on along the minus strand of NC_067399.1, from coordinate 105,943,644 downwards.
TTAGTATTTGATTGGGGAGTTTTAATTTGGTCTTTTTGTAGCTTTTTAAGTTGGAAGCCCAATTCATTGATCTTCTCTTTCTCTATTTTATTCAAGTAAGCCTCTAAAGATATAAAATTTCCCCTTATTACTGCTTTGGCTGCATCCCACAAATTTTGATATGATGTCGGAGAGACTTAGCCTTATAGGAAGATGAGATTTCTGAGATGCAAATGTAGGGAAGGAAAGCATAACAAGAGTGGAGGAATATTTTTTTAATTTAGAGTTAGGTATGAATTGCATTTTAATTTTCATCATGTTCAGAAATTTACATCAAACAATATTATTCATTTTTGAAATATTTATGTATTTATCTATATAATTGATATCACATAAAGGATAGAGGTTTCCAAATACCCTACTGAATTGTAGACTATGTTAAATTTGTTGTTATGCTTTCAAATATGCAGGTATGAAAAGACAAAAGAGACAAAAGGACTACTGGTTTGAATAATTGTCCTTAAATTTATCTTATGTTATATAATATGTTCTCATAACCATATAATAATCACAGAAATTTATATTCTTTGGTGGAATAGGGATACAACTTACAAAATATCCAATTCACTAACAAAACTTGAAACATTTCTATGATTATATTCCTTTCCTATGTACAAAAAAGAAGTTGATGTGTTAGGTGTTAAAATATGGGAAAGTATTTGACTAAAAATCTCCAGATTAATTTCTTTTTAAAATTAGTTTTAATTAGAGAGTATAGAGATAAAGTGAACTTTCATTAAAATAATAAGTATCTATCTGGAGCCAACAATGATCATTATTTGTAATGGAGAGAAGCTGGAAACATTTCCAATAAAATCTGGGGTTAAAAAAGAAATCTATTATCACCATTATTATTTAACATTGTACTAGAAATGCTGACTTTAGCAATAAGAAAACGAAATTAAAGGAATTGGAATAGGTAATGAGGAAAGAAAACTATTACTCTTTGCAAATGTTATGATAATATTCTTAGAGGATCCTAGAAAACCATCCAAAAACCTACAGAAAACAATTCATGGCTTTAGCAAAGTTGCAGGATATTAAAAACCCCACACAAATCAGTAGCATTTCTATATGTTATTGACAAACTCAGCAGCAAGAGACACAAAGAGAAATTCCATTTAAAATAATTGTAGATGCAGAGTTCTGGGAGTGGAACCAATATGACAAAGTCAGGAAGCTGCTTGAGCTCTCCCAGTTTTTCCCAAAACCACATGAAACAAAGCTTCTGAAGATAACTTGATGGAATGAAACCACTCTCCAGTTCAAGACAGACTGAAAAAACTTCAAGAAAGTTCAATCTCACTGGGGTGAAAAGGGTGTTCAGGCTAGGTCAGATATAGTCTGGGAAAGCTGATGAGAGGGTCTTAATCACAGTAAAACTGCAACTAAGGCCCTTAGTCCTTGCTCAGTAGAGGAACAAATTGGGGGACAATTTCCAGTCCCAGCTCAGAAGTCAAACTCTGGGAAATCAGGATGTTTCCCTGAAAAGAACAGGCAAAGATATCCTCCCAAACACAAAGGGCCCCTGTACTCAAAACCAAAGCTCAAAGCTGCACAGAAAGGTAGGGACAGCTCCACATTTACCCAAGGAGTAGAGCTCAGACTTAAAAGTAAAAGATATGAAATACCAAAATAAAAGGAAAGAAAATGAGCAAGAAAAAAAAAAAAAAAAGAACCTTCACCACAGAAAGCTTCTTCAGTGACAAAGCATACCAAGGCATAAACTCAGTGGAGGACAGAATGTTAAAAAGTTTTTGTACAAACAAAGCTAATGCAGACAACATTAAAATAAAAGGAACAATCTTGGAAAACATTTTTTTTTATATTCAAAGATTCTCATAAAGACCTCATTTCCTCTCTTTTTTTTTTGTTTTTTTTTTCCTCTTTTTTCTTTTTTATTTATTATTATTATAACTTTTTATTGACAGAACCCATGCCTGGGTAATTTTTTTTACAACATTATCCATTGTACTCACTTCTGTTTTGACTTTGCCCCTGCCTCCCTTCATTCCCTCCCCCACATGACAAGCAATCTTATATGTGTTGAATATGTCACTGTATATCCTAAATACAATATATGTGTGCAGAACCGAACAGTTCTCTTGTTACACAGGAAGAATTGGATTCAGAAGGTAAAAAATAACCTGGGAAGAAAAACAAAAATGGAAACAGTTTACATTCATTTCCCAGTGTTCTTTCTTTGGGTGTAGCTGCTTCTGTCCATCCTTGATCAATTGAAACTGAGTTAGATCTTCTCTTTGTCAAAGAAATCCACTTCCATCAAAATACATCCTCATACAGTACCATTTTTGAGGTATATAATAATCTCCTGGTTCTGTTCATTTCACTTAGCATCAGTTCATGTAAGTCTCTCCAAGCATCTCTGTATTCATCCTGCTGGTCATTTCTTATAGAACAATAATATTCCATAGCATTCATATACCACAATTTACCCAACCATTCTCCAATTGATGAGCATCCATTCGCTTTCCAGTTTCTAGCCACTACAAACAGGGCTGCCACAAACATTATTGCACATACAAGTCCTTTCCCCTTTTTTAACATCTCTTTGGGATATAAGCCCAGTAGAAACATGACTGGATCAAAGGGTATGCACAGTTTGATAACTTTTTGAGCATAGTTCCAAATTGCTCTCCAGAATGGCTGGATGTATTCACAATTCCACCAACAATGTATTAGTGCCCCAGTTTTCCCACATCCCCTCCAACATTCTGCTTTACCTTTCTCTGTCATTCTAGTCAATCTAACAGGTGTGTACTGGTATCTCAGAGTTGTCTTAATTTTCATTTCTCTGATTAATAATGACTTGGAGCATCTTTTCATATGGCTAAAAATAGTTTCAATTTCTTCATCTGAGAATTGCCTATTCATATCTAAAGGCCTCATTTCTAAAATACATAAAGAACTGGCTCAAATTTATAAGAATTCAAGCAATTCTCCACTTGATAAATAGTCAAAGGATGTGAACAGAAAATTTTCAGATGAAGAAATTAAAAGTTTCTAGTTATATAAAAAATTTCCCTAAAATCACTATTGATCAGAGAAATGCAAATTAAGAAAACTCTAAGATACCACTACACATCTCTCAGATTGGCTAAGATAACAGGAAAAGATAATTACAAATGTTAGGTGGGATGCGGGAAAATTGGGACACTAATACATTGTTGATGGAGTTGTGAAGTGATCCAACCATTCTGGAGAGCAATTTGGAATCTATGCCCAAAGGGCTTTCAAACTATGCATACCCTTTGATCCAGCAGTGTTTCTACTGGGCTTATATCCCAAAGAGATCATAAAGTAGGGAAAGGTACTCACATGTGCAAAAATGTTTTTGTCTGTATTTTTTGTCGTGGCAAGAAACTGGAATGCGAGTAGATATTCATCAGTTAGAGAATGGCAGAATAAGTTATGATATGTGAATGTAATGGAATATTATTGTTCTATAAGAAACAATCAAGAGGATGACTTTAGAGACCTGGAGGGATTAATAGGAAGTAATGCTAAGTGAAATGAGCAGAACCAGGAGATCATTGTACATGGCAACAAGATGATCAATTCTGATGGATGTGGTTCTTTTCAACAATGAGATGATTCAGGTCAGTTCTAATGAATTTGTAATGATAAGAACCATCTACATGCTGAGGAAGCTACTGTGGGAAATGAGTGTAGATCACAACATAGATTTTCACTATTTTGGTTGTTTGCTTGACTTTTATTTTCTTTCTCATTTTTTTCTTTTTGTCTTATTTTTCTTGCACAAGATAATTATATAAACATGTATGCAAGTATTGGATTTAACATATATTTTTACCATGTTTAACATATATTGTATTATTTGCCATCTAGGGGATGAGATAAAGTAGAAGGGGAGAAATTATAACCCAAGATTTTACAAGAACTAATATTTAAAAATTATCCAACATATGTTTTGAAAATAAAAAAGTTTCATTGTTGGTGGAGTTGTGAACGAATCCAACCATTCTGGAGAGCAATCTGAAATTATGCCCAAAAAGTTATCAAACTGTGCATAGCCTTTGATCCAGCGGTATTACTTCTGGGCTTATATCCCAAAGAATTATTAAAGAAGGGAAAGGGACCTGCAAGTGCCAAAATATTTGTGGCAGCCCTGTTTGTAGTGGCTAGAAATTGGAAATTGAATGGATGCCCATCAATTGGAAAATGGCTGGGTAAAATGTGGTATATGAATGTTATGGAATAGTATTGTTCTGTAAGAAATGACCAACAGGATGAATACAGAGAGGCTTGGAGAGACTTACATGAACTGATGCTAAGTGAAATGAGCAGAACCAGGAGATCATTATACACTTCGACAACTATGTTGTATGAGGATGTATTCTGATGGAAGTGAATTTCTTTGACAAAGAGATCTAACTGAGTTTCAATTGATAAATGATGGACAGAAGCAGCTACCCTCAAAGAAAGAACACTGGGAAACAAATGTGAACTATTTGCATTTTTGTTTTTCTTCCCGGGTTATTTTTACCTTTTGAATCCAATTCTCCCTGTGCAACAAGAGAACTGTTCGTTTCTGCAAACATATATTGTATCTAAGATATACTGCAACATATCTAACATATATAGGACTGCTTGCCATCTAGGGGAGGGGGTGGAGGGAGGGAGGGGAAAAATCAGAACAGAAGCGAGTGCAAGGGATAATGTTGTAAAAAAAAAATTACCCTGGCATGGATTCTGTCAATATAAAGTTATTATAAAATTAAATTAAATTAAATTAAAAAAAAGAAAATAAAAAAGCTTCAAAAAAATATTTCACAGTTGATAGTGTTAGAGTATCTCTCTTACTATGTATCCTATTCTGACTATGCTCACTTCACTTTGCATTTATTCATGTCCATATTTCTATTTTTTTCTGCCAATCTTCTTATCATTTTTAGCACAATAATATTATTCCATCATAATAATCTAGTACAACTTCCTTAGCCATTCCCTAATTGAGAGGAGGCCTCTTAAATTTCAATTCTTTGTATTCCATAAAGAAAGATGCTTCAATTTTTTTTTTTGTAAATTTGGGTTCTTTTCTCTCTTTCTTTAATCTCTTTAAGTTACAGACATAGTGGTAGGATTACTATTTATCAAGTAGGATTACTATTTCAACAGGTCTAAATAATTCTAATGCTGTTTAGGTATAGGCCCAAATTATTTCCCAGAATGTGTGAAACAACTTAGGACTCCAACAATAATGCAGTAGTGCTCAAATTTTTATACATTCCATTTAATATTTATTGTTTTCCTTTTCTGTCATTTTAGTCATTATGATAAGTGAGTGGTGTTAACACAGAGGTCTTTAATTTACATTTCTCAAATCATGGTTATTTAGCACATTTCTTTTCAAATATTACTACAGATAATTTGATTTATTTTTTCTAAAAAATCACTTGCTAATATTCTTTGACCATTTGTCAAGTGGCGATTAAATTATTTTATGTTTGTTTCAATTTCCTGCAAATTTGAGATATGAAGCATTTATCAGAGAAACTTGCCATAATTTTGTCCCCACTTACCTTCTTTTGTCTGCATTCATTTTGTTTACACAAAACATTTTGAATTTCATGGAATAGAAATTATGTTCTCTATCTCTTGTTTGGTCATAAACGGTCATCTTATCCATACATTTGACAAGTATACATATCCATAATCCCATAATATATTTTTGATGTCATTCTTTATGTCTAAATCACATATTAATTTTGGCCTTATATTGAATTGCTAGTCTATCACTACTTTCTGTCAAATTCTTTCTATTTTTCCCAGAAATCTTAATCAAATAGTAAGTTTTTGCTTCTAAATCTTAGATGTTTGGGTTAATCAAATATTGAAGTGACTTGGTAATTTTCTATTTTGTATTGTTTATCTAATGTATTTCACTGACCTATCATTCTACTTCTTAATTAGTACCAGATTGCTTTGAGATTACTACTATAATTTGAAATCTGGTATTGCTAGGCTTTCTTTACATTCTGTCTATCCCCCCTCCCATGCATTCCCTCGGTAGTTTTGATCATGTTTTTATTCCAGATAAATGTTGGTATTATTTTTCTTGACCAATAAGATAATTATTTGATTTATTGTTATGACAATGAATAAATAAATTAATTCAGATATAATTTTCATTTTTATACTATTATTTTGACCTACCCATGGACAATTGATATTTATCTAAATATATATGTAGATCTATCTCTATTCTATGAAGAAGGTTGTAATTCCTGGGATTGTCTTGGCAGGTAGAATTCCAAATATTAGATTTTGTCTACAGTTATTTTGAGAGGAATTTCTCTTTTTTTATTTCTTTTAGTTTTTTGATAATACATAGAGATGCTTGTTTGAGTTTGTTTTATATTCTACAACTCTGCTAAATTGTCAACTTTTTTTGAATAAGTTGCATCAATATGGTTCTGTAAGCATACCATCAAATAATCTGTAAAGAGTGATAGCTCTTTTCCTCTGCTTACTCTTATTCCTTTTTTTTTCTCTTTTTATTATGATATTGATGTAACAATCATCCTTGTATGTACTCCTGGATATATTGAGAAAGCTATTAGTTTATCTCTATAATAGATAAAACTTATTTGACTGTAGATAAATGCTATATATTATTTTAAGAAAAGCTTGTTTATTTAGTTTTTGCTTTCTAGTGGTTTTTATTCTATATATATATGCAAAATTTATATATAAATATATATATATATATATATATATATATAATTGTTGCATAACATGTAAAACAATTTTTACCTTTTTAAAACTTTGACTTCCAGATTTTTTTCCTTTCTTTGTGAAGATAAAAATGAAGCTATGTAGAACATTCTATAAAAGTCATGTTGTTAAAAGCAACTTAATGAATAGTCTCAAGAACCCCAGCTTCTACTAAAATGTTTTAACAGTTCTATAACCTTAACTATTTCTGCTGACCCAAGTTAGCCAGTCTTATGTCCACAGAAATATGTTTTTCTTTTCCTTTTCTTTTTGATGTAGTGGTTATAAAGTTTTCCTTTCCCAGACCTAATCCTTCCTCTCACCAGCTAAAAGATATTTGCATAAGTACAATTTCTATTCTAATAAATCCAACCACAAAACAAGTGCTTTGAAATGTCAAATGGCCAAGTCTTTTCCTTTATAATTGGGTTGGCTGGGAGAAACACAGAAGACAGAAACACTGGTTTACTCACACACACAAAAATACATAAATTACTTTTAAATTCCACTTCCTTCTGTCTAGTACAGAGTTCTCTCTACTCTTCTAGGGCCTCACTTCTTTATTTCTTCCTTGCATCTACTCTTGGGAGTGTCTTCCCAATCCCTTCCTGGGCATTCTTCCCCTTTCCTTAGGCCTAGAACCCGTTCCTACCATCTGCAAGTCTAGCAAACTTTGGTGCAGCCCAAAGCTGCCTGCTCAAGACTTCCAAATGGATTTCTGCTAGAAGATTTCTGCAAAGCTGGCACTGCCCGAAGCTATTCACTTTGTTTTTCCACTAGAAAAGAAAGTCCCCAACCAAAACAGGGTGTTTCTTATCTTTGTTTGACATATCAATTTGCATGGCTTGCTGCTCAGCTCTCCTCTTATTAAGATTCTTCAGTGTACCTCAAGGCTCATGGTTTGAAGTTGCAAATTAGAAAGGAATGGGATTCAACCTCCTGAACCACTGAAATCAATGGGAGTGCTCTTCCCAAGGGCTCTTACCCTGCTCCATCCAAGGTCTATTAGCCAAATCCTATGTTGAGGGCCAAAATTGTTAGAAGTACACTTATGATAGTGAAAGTCAGATATTGAGGAAAAATTATTAAAGAATCTTGAGGAATTGTCTTAATGTTTTTACCCAGAAGTAGACCCTGCTCCTCTTCAGGAAGAGGGAACAGTGAATGCAGAAGTGGGAGAACCTTCATACTTTCTAGTGTGGTGCACTCCCTTTTTAATTAAAGTCAGAGTCTAGAATACTGTCTAGTAGATGTGTGTCCTAAAAGAAATATGTGCCTTCTTGAGAATAACTAGATAATGTTTGTATTGCAAATAAGTTTATACTACTAAAAAAAAAATAGATCAAATAGAAAGAGAGAAGATTGGAAAGAAAGACATTCCAGAAAGCAAGTAGCAAAGCCTGGGGAAATGTAAAAACACTCAATTATGGAAACTAAAAGTCATATTTTGGAGATAAGGAATATCTTATCTTAAAAATACTGTGGATGTTGTTTAGTTGTTTTAGTCATCCCATTTGTGATTTTCTTGCCAGAAATACTAAAGATACTTGCCAAAAATACTAAAGTGGTTTGCTTTTCCTTCTTCAGTTTATTTTATGAGGAAACTGAGGCAAAGCCACAGTTAAGTAACTTGCCCATGGTCAAACAGCTAGTAAATGTTTGTGACTGGATTTTAACTTAAGTCTTCCTGACTCCAGGTCTACAACTCATCTACTATACCACCTAGCATTTATAAAGCACTTTAAGATTTGCAAAGTGCTTTACATATATCATTTGATCTTCACTACACTGTGAGGTAGGTGTTATTTTTATTCTCACTTAGATAATTATTGTCTGAAATAGCATTTGAACTCAGTTCTTTCTGCCTCCAAATCCAGCATTCTGTCTGCTGTTCCACATTCCCTCATTAATCAGAAAGCTTTACAAGAGTTAGAATGACTTGGGAATTTCTCCAATAAGCTTGATCATGAAAAAAAAATCTCATTTTAGAATGTTATTCAGTCTCTTTTGATATCCCTCATTATGAAAGTCATTTAGAAATACAGTGTCAAAAAGGTACCACTCCCAAAATGATTGCAAATTTGTAATGTCAACTAGAAAAGTAAAATAATATCTTGCTTGGTTTTCTCATCTTTCCTAGTACTACATAGTAGCTTTTCCCCAGAGCAATACATGCATTAAAAGTCAGGGAAGGATAGAAGAAGCTTGTTCAGTAATGAACAAATCCATCTTATGAAAGCCTCCAGAAATTATTTCAAGCCACACTTCTTTGCCTTTTTGGGATGGATGATTTCTATCTAAATCAAGTAAGGATATGTCCACAGGCTTGATTTTGTGATGAATCCAGATGCCTTCCTCAAAAGCAGATGTAATGAAGCCCCCAAATACTTCTTAGCAGAAATTCCTTCAAAGAGAATTCTCAGAAAATTCAATTCAAAAATTATCTACTAAATACCTACTGTTTACAAAGAATTCTGACACTGATTGATAAATCAGGCTCTCTATCATCAATGGAGCTTACAGTCTGGAAAGGAAATAAGGAATATAGTTTGTAAGGTTCTGTAAATGGGCCAGCACAGTGCAACAGGAGATCTGAGTGGCCCAGAAGTAATTTTCTGTGGCTATGGGCAGGATTCTTGTTATATAGAGATAGCTTCTCTTTTTTTTTTTTAATAACTTTTTATTGACAGAACTCATGCCAGGGTAATTTTTTGCAGCATTATCCCTTGCACTCACTTCTGTTCCAACTTTTCCCCTCCCTCCCTCCACCCCCTCCCCCAGATGGCAAGCAGTCCTTTACATGTTGAATAGGTTACAGTATATCCTAGATACAATATATGTGTGCAGAACCGAACAGTTTTCTTGTTGCACAGGGAGAACTGGATTCAGAAGGTATAAATAACCCAGGAAGAAAAACAAAAATGCAAGCAGTTTATGTTCATTTATCTGTGTTCTTTCTTTGGGTGTAGCTGCTTCTGTCCATCCTTGATCAATTGAAACTGAATTAGTTTAGAGATAGCTTCTTAATGGGAGACGCTTCCCTCTCTGATTGGCTATGTGTGCACACAGACCTCACAGATTCTTTTTAACCCCCTGCCAACAGGAGGTCACTCTCTTTATCCTAGAGTAGCTGAGCTGAGTGGATGGATAGACAAGAGAGGTAAGGAGCTTGATAGTGAATATGTGGGTCTCCAGACCACATGTTCACTAGGGAGTTAACAAATCAAGACAATATGTGAGCACGTATAATAAAGGCTTTAAATTTGCACATGGCTGTTCTTGAGTGCACTATCGGTTATTAAACTATGATTCAGGAAATCATAGCCAGAGATCTCTGAAGGCCTCAGAGGAGGCGAGCCAGGTAGAATTAGTTCACACTGCAAAGGTCAGTGGCCAGAGATACTCTGATGCCTTGGGAATTAAGAGAGACTAGCAATGTGAAATATCGGGTAATGCTAGAGCTTTTGTAGATGAAGTGACTGCTCACGGTTGAGTAATAAAACAATATTTTACAATAGTTAACTAAAAGTTTAGCCATAATAAAATAAAAATAAATGTTTACATAATAAAATGTTTTCAAATAAAAAGCCATGACTAGATCCTGCTTCTGTATCTGGTCCCTATTTGATGGAAATTATTATAAGTTTGAGGTGGAAAGGATTTTAGTTATTCTACAACTTAATTCTGTTTTTACATGAAAGAAAAGTGTGATCCAGGTAGAATTGTATAACTTCTCCACTATAACATAGACAAGGCAAAATCAGGCTTCAATCTCAAATCATTAGTGTCCATAATAGTTAGGTAACCCAGTGGTTAGAATATTGGGTCTAGTGTTAGGAAGACCAGATCTGAATGTGGACTCCCATACTTACTAGTTGAGTGATTCGGTGCAAGCCACTTATCTCTTTCTCTGGTTCCTCAACTACAAAATAAGGATAATAATATTATCTACTCCCAGGGTGACTGTGTGGATTGAATGAGATACTATTTATAAATCACTTTGTATAGTATTTGACATATAATACCGATATAGTATATATAATATACTATAATAAGTATATAATAAGTCCTTTCTTTTTTTCCTTCCTTCCTTCTCCAATGAAATTTCCTAGTACAATAAATTATGTAACAGCAAAAAGATCACATGCAAGGATGTTGATTTGCAAGGAAGTTGGCAAACTTTACTATTAGTCAAAGTTAAACAAAACAAGGGGTCACTATTGTACTTAGTTGACAGCTACTATAGATAAACAAGTTTGATGACTTCATAAAAATTCAAAGTTGGAAGTAATTTCAAAGACTATTAATCCAATCACTACTTGATTTTTATCAATATCTTTAAAAAAATATTAAATGGATGGATAGAGTGGGAGAAGACTACTAATTCAAAAGTCTGTCCATTAGTATCAATAATAATAATAATAAAGGAGGAGAACAACAGCAATAAGAAGTAGTAGTAGTAGAAGGAGGAGGAGGAGGAGGAGGAAAAGGAAAAGAAGAAAAAGAAGAAAGAAGGAAGAAAAAGAAGGAAAAAAACAGTTGATATTTATATAATGCCTAGTCTGTGGCAGGTACTGATTAGTGTTTTAAAATATTATTTCATTTGTTTCTCACAACTAACCTGAAAAGTAAGTACTGTTACTGTCATTAATTTTTGGTTGAGGAAATTGAGGCAGAAAGAGGCCAAGCAGATTGTTCAGAGTTAGCTAGTAAGTGTCTGACATCAAATATTAATTCAGGCTTTCTAGACTCAAGGCATTGAGTTCTATCTACTATTCCACCTAGCTGTTTCCTAACTTAGCTCAAGTTGCTAAGAACATTTCTCCTTACATGCAACCCAAATTTGTTTCCATGAAACTTTCTTCCAATACAGGTCTTACAATTCAGGTCTCTGGGACTGAAGAGGACAAGGTAGTTTCTTCTTCCACATGAAAACCTTTTAAACAGTATGCAAGTTCTAATTTTAAACACCTATAGTCAAAAGGGCTTGAGATCATAGACAAGTACATGCTGAGAAGGAAAGTGCTGGTAGTCAAAGATCTTGACATAGGCAAATCTGCCTCTCTGTAAAAATACCCTGGGGGATGTTATAATTTCATCTTTGATCTTCATCACAATAGAATGCAGCTTTACCAAATGAAGAAGTTGTTCATTTAATATAATAATTTTAAAAATAATAATATAAAATAAAATATTACTTCACTAAATCAACATAAATATCAAGGAGTCTATATTCTCATTCCCTTCAAAGATTATTCTCAGGAAGCTGGGAATTAGGCAGGACTAAAGTAATTTGAATTCTATATGCCTTATGGCCCGGTGTTATGCATAGTAAGTGCTTTATAAATCTTTGTGGAATGTTGAATTATAGTTATACCAGAGCCAGCTAAGTGGATAGTAATAGTTTCACCCCTCAAATATATATACTAAGCCATGTAAGATAGCCATTACAAAAGCACAGTATAACACAGATACTGTTGAATTGGGGACCATGGATTTCTGGGTTTAAACCTTATTTCAGATACTTACTGTGCAATATTGAAAATTTAAAAAATAAAGGTTCAGTATTGTTTTAAGGAAGTGAATGGTGGGTTACATGGGATTGCATGGCAAGAAAAAAGAAGGAACGCCAAAGTGTTGGAGTTACAATCTGACATAATTTCTGAAAAGGTCTTGGTGACCAACAGCTGCCTCCTACTAAAGCTGTGTAAAGCATAAGTTGTTTTTACATAATGATAAAATATTTCAGTGATAGCAGAAGAACAGTTGTTAGGAAAACTGAACTCAATTCTCATTTGGCCACTATGTCACAAGTTTTATTATGCTATGTGCAACAAACTATAGCAATTTCAGAACAATGAGTAACAATATGCTGAGATCTCAATTTTACCCTAACATCTCCTGTGACTATTTTTTCTTTCTATCCATATAATCCGCAGCTCAGATCATTCTGACTCAGAAATAAATAGAAGAGTACTCTAGAAGAGTAAGAAAGCATGATGGGTGAAATAATAAGAAAACAAACAAAAATGAATAAATAACATTAGCTATTTCCAAAGTAACCTTAGACAATCAGTTGGTTATTGGGGAAAACAAATTTTCAATTTCTTGTGAATCTCTCCCATGTAAAAAGTTCCACTGGCCATCTCAAAGGGCCTTCCAAAAAGCACAATTTAATTTAGAATTCTGATTTGGGAAATGGAGGGAGACCTGAAAGAAACAAGAAAAATGTATTACTAACTGTAACAGAGGTCAAGAACCACACGTGATTATTAATCATGTTATTAATAATCATGTTATTAATAATTTGATTTGGTGCCACAACGTTGTTTCACATATAATTCTTAGGGACATGCCAAAGATTGGTCATACTGCAGACTACCATGTAAAGCACTATAGATGGAGAACATAGTGGAGGAGCAAAGGAGTTTACAGCTTCCACTTCACATCTGGTTGGCTTCTTAGGGAAAAATGCAAGCAAATTGGCACAATAATTAAAATACTTCAAAGAAGGAAAGGAAGTTTTGTAAGGCAAAGACAATATTGTAATTCTCCTGGAACTTTAATTTATTTGTCACTTTTTAAAGCAATAACAAATATACCTTCATTGGAACAAATTGTAATGTTTACAGTCATTGATTTTTATAACAAAAATAGAAATTTTACAGCTATCCAGCACATTTAAAAAAATAGTTCTGGTTAAAGTGATATATACTTATAAAAGGATGGGAAATAATGGTAGGAGAAGCAAGCATTTTACATATTATCACTAATTACTCAGAAGTTTTCTTGCCAGTGTTTTAAAGGTAAATTAACACCTTCACATTTTATCATCATATGATGTGTAATACCATGAAGAACTTTCATGTATAATAAGAATATGTATACTAAGGATAATGAGTTATTTGGTAAAGCATCAAATAAGGCACAGCTTGTTCAATGTGGCAGATTTGTGCTAAAGAGCATTTTTAATTTTCTTTCAGGAAGGCACACATTGTAATTCTAGTCAACCTATATGGAAGTTTAATAAGGCACTGTACAAAATGTGAGCTGGGCTACTCTTACTGCTAATTTTGAGCAACCTATATACATGTACAAAACATAAATATATAATAAAATGTTACATTTGTAATATTTTATCATATATTTGTTATAATTTATAAATATATCCATTTTGTATAAATCAAAGTTTACATTATACAATAAAAATAATTTTGTTTTATGTATAATAGTATGCAAATTTAATAATACAGCAGGCTTAAAACAAAAGACCCGATGATGTTTCTCAAAACAAATGTCTGTGCTTCTCAACTGTTTATGAAGAACTACACCACACAAAGATGATGATGACAATTACAACAGTAATCAGTATTGCCACATTTTGCAAATCTTTCACCAGTACTTCCTCTTCAATTTGGCCAATTTTATCTTAAAGTGGGAACCTATTGTTTGTGGCATGTCAGCAAAGTCAACTGATTCAACAAGTTTCTGATCTCTCTCCAGAACTTTGTCCACATTGACTCACATAATGTGAGTCAATATATTTTATATACTTGATTTTATGCTTTCTTAAGTTGGCAGTTATTGCCAGAGGTAGCACCAGAAGCAGGAGGTCCTCTTGTCAACAAGCTGTCACATAGAACTAATTAATTTTGTAAAAGCAATTAACCAGGATACCCAATTAGAAAATATGATTTCTAATTGGAGTAAAGATTAAGTTGGGAAGGGAAAAGAGAACATGCAAAATTCTCTGAAATAGGAATGAGAAGTGTCCCATTCTTCCCAAGTGTAATGTATCAATCAAAGGAACATGGAGATGATACCTGATTGACCAGAACAGATTTAATTGCATATAAGACATAAAGGTTGTCTGAGACATATATTTGTGAAAAAATAACTTTCATCAGTTGTTGAATCTTAGTAGGCTTTTATTCAACTTATCCTGGATCCACTTAAAATAATTGTAGACAATCTAAAATACATGTGTGTCTACTTTCCAAGACAGACTCAGGAACTATATCAATATAATTGCAAATCATTTTTCAGTCCAGATTTAAACAACTGCAAAAATATTAATTGCTCATGGAGGGCTGAGCTAATTTAATAAGAATGACAGTTCTACTTAAAATATACTTATTCAATTCCATGCAAATTAAACTATAAAGATGTTATTTTATGAAGCTAGGAGAAATATATCAAAATTCATCTGGAAGAACACAAGTTGAAGAATGTCAAAAGTAATCAAACTGTTTTACAAAGCAATGATACTTAAAAAATCTGGTGCTGGCTAAGAATTAGAGTAGTTGGTCAGATGAATAGACTATAAGATGAATGTTTCTGGAACCCAGAGACTTGTCAGGTTCTGAACCCATGCAGTTGCAGAAGCAATCATCAATTCTGACCTGTTGTGTGCTTTCTAGAGCCTCCACACTGGGGTGCCAAAATATACTGTCTGCAGTAACTCTCTGGAGGATCTCGGGACCAGCCCAAGTCCTTGGTCTTGGTGGAGGAGTGATTAAGCAGAGATCTCCATGAATGGTCAGAGATGGAGTCTGTTTATTCCAAATTCTCTCAGCCTTTTTTATTCTAATTCCTTTATATAACCAAAGCAATACTATATACTGCACTAACTATATACTGCACAAGCCAGACCACATGAAAAACTTGTTATTATATGTAGATGACTCTTTGCCACTTCTTATCACTCTGCTTCACTCACAACACAAGTTGTCACTGCCCTCTGACTTCTCAGGAAAGTTGAAAGCCTTTAGGGGAAATGGGGAGCCGAACCAGACATTGTCAACAGATTCCCTCTGGGCTTAATGGTCTTATACCTCACCCAGAGTTCCCCCACTATCTGTGGCCCTTTACAATGCCTTTGTAGAGAAACATTCATAAGCCTGCTATTAGATCCTGATTGAAACAGAGACTGGGGATACTCTCATCCCTTTGAAAGCTGACCCCAGAGAATTACTGATATTGCACCTGTAGCAAAAGTAAAAAACAGACCAATCTTCAGCTCCACCTCTAAGCCATAAAATTAGTTTATTAATGGCATGAAGCACTTGGTTTCTCTAACTGTTCCCCATAAATTTTACCTTCATGCTTTTGGTTCTTTACTAACTTATTTTGGAATTTAGCCTGACATTACTAGCACAATGAATCTTTGCTCCTTGGAGACAAACTGGATTTGCCAATTCTGGTGATACCAATCTGGGGATGCTAACATTGTTGCAAAGTTTTCCACATCAATAATATGACTTTGGTTTTGCTGATTGAACTAGGTCTGGCCAATTAAACTGATTAAACTGAATTTTGACCAATTCAGGATTTATGGCAAATATTAAGTCTATAACAAAAGATTGGAGGTTGAAGATTTCACTAGTGAAAAGCAGAAACCTTTCAAGGTAGCTTTTCATCATGATTCTCATCCTCTTTCTTTTAGTTGGATGCCATTGCAGCCTGTTCTAATGTTGAACTGTATCCTCTATTCTGAATACTATTCATCTTGATCTTCCAGTTTAATCCCCCTTTCCTTCCTAATTAGATGGATTTCCTTGCTCAGACTTTCCTTGTATTAAGGCTTCCTTTGTTCTCTCCCCATCTCTGTAGTTAGAGGCCTGACACCTCCCTCCAGGGTGTTCTGTAACCTAGCAGCCATCAGCTTTTATGTATCCTCTAGTGCAAATTTTTTTCTTACAGATTCCTATTTTTTTAGTTTATCGCAAATGTAACTCCCTTTTATGTTTTGAATATTTTATTTATTTTTAATTAATAGTATTTTTCCAGTGATATGTAAAGATATTTTTCAAAATTCATCTTTGTAAGATTTTGAGTTCCAATGTATTTCTCCTTCCTCCTTTTCCTTCTCCCACCCCAAAACAGCAAGCAAAGTAATATAGGCTGTACTTCTACAATCTTGTTAAACATACATTCAGGAGTATTTTTGGAACATGGCAAAGTAGGTTGGTAAATTTCAAGCTCTTCAGATTTCTCCCACAAGTAAAATTGTAGTATTCTGGCTAGTTTTCTGTAGGTCTTGGGACCAGCCTTCATTTCAGCTGAATAATTACCATGAGAATAGCCAGGTGATAAAGTCCAAAAGTCTTTATTGTCTCCTTTACAGTCTTGTCTCCTTGCCTGGGGCCCAGCCTAGCTTTCTGGAGGTCCTCTGGAATGTGTCTTGGTTTCTGTGGGGGAAGCAGGAGAATCACCACAAAGATATCTGTTTTGAAGTCTCCCTGAGTCTGGGAGCTTGTGCTCCAGCCTCCAGTCCTCTGTCTTCCCTGAGTCTGTTCCAGTCCTATTCAATCCCTCTTTAAGTCTGACTCTGATCTCTTAAATACTCTATTACAATTAAATCCATTCATCATATTGAGTATAAGCCAATCATATCACTAGGGAACCATTATTTGTTGTAACATTAATTCAATCACACTGAACTAGAGAACTATTAATCGCCATGCTAAACTAGATAAAAATTGTCTTATCAATTCCACTGAGTTAACACCTTGTAAGAATCCTTGTTTCAAGTAAAGAGTTCTGACCCATTACATAAAATAAATTTGCACCTCAAAGTGAATATATTTTAAAAATCAGGAAGACTTGGCACAGAAGAGGAGCCCTCCTGGTACAACTCAAAAAGATGTGAAGAAAAATCCCAGACTGTGATAAACCAATGTGGAGTACAAACCAGGATAGCTCCACAGGAATGTCAAGTGGGACCACTTGGGGCTAGTTGGCTGGGAGCCTCAGTAGGAAGCACAAAAAGTTGAGTCTGGGAAGACTGAGGAAACTTCAGCTGGTTAGAAATGTCAGAATCTGCTGTGCTGCAGAGCCAACACCCATATGAAGCTAGGAGAATAGTGAAGCTAGAATTACCACCTCTTCCCATTCCATGATTAGTACTTATACTAATACCTATTATTTTAAAATGTACAGGCAAAAAAAGAACTCAACCATAGAAACTTCCTGTGGGAACAGGGTAGACTAGGGTTTGTCTTCATAGGAGGACACTAAAATAAAAAAGTTTCTACTCCAAAGAGTACCATGAAATGGTTCTCTGCCCAGAGAGAATTTACAGAGGAACTCACAAAAGAATTTAAAAATCAAATGAGAGACATTGAGTAAAAACAAAAACAAAAACAAAACAACAACAACAACAAAAAAAAAAAACAAGGAAAAAAACATGTAGATTATGAAAAAATGTTAAAAACTAGAAAAGGGGATACAAGGATTCAAAGATGAAAATAATTCTTTGAAAATTAGAATTGGGCAAGGATAAGCAAGTGAGGCTCTTATAAACTAAGAAATTAAAAAAAAAAAAGAATGAAAAAAAATAGAACAGAATGTAAAACATCTTATAAGAAAAACAACAGAAATGGAGAAGAGGTCAAAAAAGAGAAAATATAAGAATAATTGGTCTACTTGAAAGTTGTGACCAAAAAAAGAACCAATACACAATAATGCAAGAAATAATAAAAGAAAAGTGTTCCTAGAATTTTAGAACATGAAGTGAAAATAGAAATAGAAAAAATCCACTCATCATCAGCTCAATGAGATCCTTTTTATTATTGCTAATAAAAAAAAAACCCAAATTAAGGAGAAAATTTTGCAAGAAACCAGGAAAAACAATTTTAAAATACTGGAGCTATAATTAGTATTGTACAGGACTGATCAATCAACAAAATAAAAGATTGAGGTCCTGGAATAATATCCACCAATAATCAAAGGAATTAGACCTGTGACCAAAATATCATAATGTGGCAAATATTTTTATAATATTGAATAAGAAAAAATGGACACTCATTGAATTTGCAGATTTTCAGGACTTTCTATCAACCAAACCAAGGAACTCAACATGGACAAATTATTTATTTATTTGTTGGGAAATGTATGCCATATGTTTAAAATTGACATCAACAATAGGGCAACTCAACAGAAAGATCCCAGAATTGAGGTAAAAATAGTGATTATGTTACATAAATGAGGTGCAGAAGAAGAATAGAGTGGGGAGGAAGTCTTGTAGTTCCTGAAAACCTACTCATGCTAGAAATGGATTAAATAGGCAATATTACATATATATCTTAAAGGATATAGCATCTTTCAAAATCTATAAATAAAGTGTGTGTGTGTGTGTGTGTGTGTGTGTGTGTGTGTGTGTGTGTGTGTTTGGGGAAAATATGGGTAGATGAGGAAGCAAAAGGTGGGATTAAGAAGACAAGGGAAGGATCCATGGTGGGGGAAAGTTAAGTAATAGAGAGGCAAGTTAAAAAGCTTAATTAAACCAAAGAACTGGACAGTTTAGAAAAGATATGTATTTCTGTGTACATGGCAGGGGAAGGGAGGACAGTGTGTGTGTGTGTGTGTGTGTGTGTGTGTGTGTGTGTATGTGTGTATGTACATGTACATATCTACACCTATATACATAACTATACCCTTTCTTAACTAAAGCCTACTTGGGGGTAGTTGGGGAGGAAGGAAAGAGGGGGAAAAAAGAATAAAGTAAAGAAGGTGTTCAGCAAAGAACAAAATAACAATTTATAAGAAAATAAAGAAAAGATGGACATTCATAAATATAATTTATATATGTACATATACACACACAAACACACATATACATACATACATACATTTTTGAACTGGAAATGTGTTGTTATATATTTTGAGGCCTTGCTGATGTTATACTGGGCACATCATAATGTTTTCTTTTGTTCTATTTTCTATTCCTTTTCTGTTTTTCTATTTTTTATTTTGTTTTTTAAATAAAATAAGTTTAGCCATCTTTCCACATTAGGTATATTGTGAAGGAAGACTCAGGACAAAAGGGAAAAAAGCAGACACAACATCAACAAAGTTAAAATACTATACCTCGATCTGCATTTAGATCCCATAATTCTTTCTCTGGATGTGGTTAGCATTTTCCATCACAAAATTTTTGCAATTGTTTTGGATCATTGAATTGTTGAGAAAAACTAAGTCTATCATAGTTGATCACACAATCTTGCTGTTATTTTATACAATGTTCTCCTGATTCTATTACTTCACTCAGCATCAATTCTTTTATGTATTTCCAGGTTTTTTTTCCCTGAAATTTGCCTGCCTGCTTATCATTTCTTATAGAATTATACCATTCTGAGAGGATGCTGGGAAAACTATAGAGTAGGTCCAAAAATTCCAAAGTCTCCAGATCTCTCCCACAAAACAACAACAACAGCAAAAAACAAAATAGCATCTCCAGGTAAACATAGAACAGTAAAACAAAAACAAAAACAAAAATTATACCAGAACAATGATCTTCCAGAGATAATGGCAAAAGATATGAAGAAAGATGCCAGGATGTATCCTTGGCTCCTGTGAAATGTAAATACCTACAACCTAGTTCCAATGAAACAGTGAGACCTGGGGCTAGCTGGGTTGGGTGATAGCCTCTAAGGAACTTTAACTTCCTAAATATTGTGGGGAGTCAGGTTCTGGGAAGACTGAGGAAACCTTACTTATAAAGGATACAAACCCCATCTTTACTGATGGGAAACAGTTCTGAAGAAAGAACCAGCCTAATAAAGGAGGCAGGAGGACCATGAGGATGATCAAAGAAGATGTCCAGAGTCTGGAGTCTTGTGTCTCCTTTTATGTCTGTGGCTAAGTGCTCTGGCTGAGAATTGTGGCTAAGGTAGTGTTCCCAGTCTTCCCAGCCCTTAAAAACTTCAGTATGATTATATCACTATACCACATTGAGCATGTGCAACCATTACATCACCATAGAGAACCATTATCTCACATTGAATAGGTACTTAACTATAAGCACCCTGCTGACATAGATTTAAGTACACCTTTTCAGAGTTCAGGCCCTCTACACTTATCTATGAGAGTAATGTCAAATTGTCAGCTGATCCAGAAAAATCGTAGAAGAATTCAAAATCGACTTTATAATTCATATGAGACAGATTGAGGAAAGATTTTAAAAAATAATTCAAGAAGATTATGAAAAAAAAACTCAACCAATTGAAAAATGAGATCCAGAAATCTTAAGAAAATTAGAATTGGGAGAGGGGAAAACAATGAATTATGAGATAAAGAAATAATAAAATATATATTATAAAAAAAATAAAAGAGAATGTGAAAACCACTGATATGGAGAACAGATCAAAAAGAGAAAATATAAGAATAATTAAACTACCTGAAATTATGACTACAATACCCCAAATCTGTTTTTCCCACTGAGGCAATTGGGGTTAAGTGACTTGCCCAGGATTACACAACTAGGAAGTGTTAAATATATGAGATCAGATTTGAACTCAGGTCCTCCTGACTTCAGGTCCACTATCCACTATGCTGCCTAGCTGCCCCCCCCCCAAAAAAAAAATCTTGATCCATTAATATAAGAAATAATTAAAGAAAATTATCTGAATAGTTAAAACAAAAGGGGAAAGTAGAAATAGAAAAAAATAATGCACCAATTATCACTTGAAAAGAGATCCTATGATCTACAGGATCAATATAGCCAAATTCCAAAATCAACAGGTCAAGACAATTTTATGAGCAACAAGAGAAAAACAAAACAGAACAAAACAATTCAAACACACTGGAGCCACAATTGACATCACACAAGACTTAGCAGCAACTACATTAAAAGACCACAGACCAGGACATAATATATTGAAGAGCAAAAGAACTGGGGTTATTGCTGGAAATATATCCAGCAAATTTAAATGTAAACCTGAACAACCACAAAAAGGAATATTCAATGAATTTCCAGACTTGCAGTTTTGTTACACAAAACCTGAACTTATTAGAAAGTTTGACATACAAAATGCAAGAGAATTATAAGGTAAACAGCAAAGAATAATTATGAGGGATTTTATAATGATACAAATATTTGTTTAAAGATGGAACTCAAAACTGTATGCATAAGATTATTATTAATAAGTGGATAGTTTGAAAGAAAGATCAGGGTAGAACAGATCATGATGGTATTCTGAAAAACAATACTGTATAGGAAAAGATAAAAAGAGTAATTATCTCATATAAATTAGGTGTGAATATGAAGGAATTAGACAGAGGAGGAGGACTGGTAGTTCTGGAACCCTATTCTCATTGGGAATGAGCTAAAAGAGGAACAATATATACATATCTAGAAGGGTATAAAAGTCTTCTAAATTCAGAAAGAAATAAAAGGATAAAAGAATCTTGAGGAGAAAGGATAAAAGAGGGATCTTTGGAGGGAGAATAAGTTAAGTAATAGGGAGAGCAAAGTAGTGAGTCCAAGTGAAACAGAGAATTCAGGTGGGACAGTAAGTAAGAGATACATACAAAGATAAAATAAAGATCAAGTAGGACTTATTGTGTGAAAAAAATAGGGGAAGTAATTGTGATCTCAGACAAAATTAAAACTAAAATCAATTTAATCACAAGAAAAAAAAAGGGAAACAATGTCATATGTCAGTTAAAATAACATTATTTTAGACTATTTAAAATAACTATACAGTATTACATTAGGATATTGCTGTGGTGTAGGAAATGATGAGTTAGTGAAGTTAGAAAAACATGGAAAAATTTGGAGATAGGAGAGAAAATGTTACATACCTTCAAAGAAATAGAGAGCAAATAAGCTAGTATAGTTTTACATACATGCATATGAATGTATATGTGTGTGTGATTTTTGATATATATTTATATTTATATATGTTCGTGTGATTTTATGTATGACAATGTGTGTATATGTGTGTATGCATGCATGCAATTGTGCATATATATTCATGTTTCATGTTACTTAACTAAGCATCTGTACATGTAAGTCTTTCCAGGTTTTTCTGAAATCCTACTGTTCATAAATTTAATAGAACAATAGTATTTTGTTACATTCATATACCACAACTTATTCAGCCATTTCCAAATTGACAGGAATCTCCTCAGTTTCTATTTTTTTGTCATCACAAAAAGAACTGCTATAAATATTTTGGTACATGTGGGCCATTTTTCCTCTTTTTATGATCTTTTCAAAATATAGATCTAGTAATGGTTTTGTTGGTTAGAAAAGCATGCATAATTTTGTAGCCCTTAAGGGGGCATAGTTCCAAATTGCTCTCTAAAATAGTTGAATCAGTTGAAATCTCTACTAACAATTCATTAGTGTTCCAAATACCCCACATTTTCTCCAGCATTTATCTTTTCTTTTTTTTCTGTTATAATTGCCAGTTTCATAGATATAAAGTGGTACCTCAGAGTTGTCTAATTTGCATTTTTCTAATCAACAGTAATTTAGAGCATTTCTCATATGACTACAGATAGCTTCAATTTCTTCATCTGAAAGCTGTGACCATTTATCAAATTAGGAATGATTTATCTTCTTAAATATTTGATCCAAAAAATAAAAATAAATTTGATGCAGTGTTCTCTCTATATGAGAAATGAGACTTTATCAGATAACAATGAATGGAAAATTGTTCTTCAGCATTCTACTTCCCACTAATCTTGGTTGCATTAATTTTGTTTATGGAAAACATTTTAATTTAATGCAATAAAATAATATATTTGACATTTCATAATGTTCTCTATCTCTTATTTGGTCATAAATTGTTACCTTCTCCAAGATCTGATAAGTAGACTATTCTTTGTTCTCCTAATTTGCTTATGGTTATCATATTTTATGTTTAATTGCCCTTATTTTCTTCTAGGATGTGACACATTGTTCTATGTCTAGTTTCTGCCCTTCTATTTACCAGTTTTCCCAGCAGTTTTTGCCAAAAAGTGAATTATTATTCCAGAAGCTGGAGTCTTTTGATCCATCAAAGAGTAAATTACTATTCATTTATTTGCATATCTAACCTATTTTATTGATCTATTATTTTATATTCTTTTTTTTTGATTCTCCTTTTTATTTTTTCTCTAATTATATTTTAATATACATTGGTTTATGAATCATTTTGGGAGAGAAAAAATAGAGCAAAAGAGAAAAAACATGGAAGAGATAAAATACAATAATATTAATAAGAAATAATAAGAAAAAAGAAATCAACACAGTATGTATTGATTTACATTTGGTCTCCTTAGTTCTTTTTCTGGATGCAAATGGCATTTTCTGTCCAAAGTCCATTGGGATCGTTGTGGATCACTAAACCTTTGAGAAGAATGAAGTTATTTTAAATTTATTAACTATATTTACTTCACTATTTCATTTATTACATAATAACTATGCAGATTGTATAATATATAAATATATAATAAAACAAAATAATATATATTATATATAATATAACTTATAGAAATATGATCTCTATGCACGCAAATGCTTGTGTGTTTAAATATGTATATATGAATTCATACATGTGCATGCACTATAATATAGTTATATGTTATAGCCACTAATATATTGAAAATATCTTGAGAGTAAGGTACTATGTCATTTTTCTTTTTTTTTTTATTTTATAATAACTTTTTATTGACAGAACCCATGCCAGGGTAATTTTTTTTTTTTTTACAACATTATCCCTTGTACTCACTGAATGAAGCCTTTTAAAGATGTTATTGTGCACAGTGCATTGCTGATTCTAATTGTTTTACTCAGCATCAGTTCATGTAAATCTTTCAGAGCCTTTCTAAAATCTACTTATTTATCATTTTTATAGAACAATAATATTCCATTACCTTTATACACTACAACTTATACAGCCATTCCCCAAATGATGGGAATCTACTAATTTCTCAATTCTTTGCTATCACAAAAAGAGCTGCTACAAATATTTTTCTATATGTGGGTCTTTTTTCTTTCTTTATGATTCCCTCACAATGCAGACCCAGTAATGGCACTGCTAGGTCAAAGGATATGCACAGGTTTATAGCTCTTTGGGCATAGTTCCAAATTGCTCTCCAGAATGGTTGGATCATTCCACAACTCCACAAACAATACATTAGCATCTTAGTCTTTTCACATCCCCTCCAACATTTATCATTCTCTGTCTTTTTTTTTTTTTCTGTTACCATAGTCAATGTGAGATGTATGAGGTGGTAATTCAGAGCTGTTTTAATTTACATTTTTCTAAGCAATAGTGACTTGAAACATTTTTTCATATAACTATAGAATGCTCAAATTTGGTCATCTGAAAATTGTCTGTTCATGTCCTTTGATCATTTATCAATTGGGGAATGACTTCTTACAAATTTGATGCAATTTTTTATATATGTTAGAAATAAGACTTTTATCAGAAACACTGGCTGTAATTATTTTGCCCAATATTATGATACCATTTTAATCTTGGTTCAGTTGGTTTTGTTTGTGCAAAAACTTTAATTTAAGGTGTTCAAAATTGTTCAGTTTGCCTCTCATAATGTTCTTTAGTTCTTTTTTGGTCATAAATTTCTCTCTTTTCCAATGATCTTATATCTAAATTATCCCTTATTCTCCTAATTTGTTTATGGCATCATCCTTTATGTCCAAATCATATACCCATTTTGATTTTATTTTGTTATGGGGTGTAAGATGTTGATTTATGCCAAATTTTGGACATATTATTTTCCAGTTTTCCCAGCAATTTTTGTCAAATAGTAAGTTTTTATTACAGAAGCTGTAGTTTGAGGGTTTATCAAATACTAGATTACTGTATGCCTTGGTAATTGTAGAGTGTATACCTAATCTATTCCAATGATCTACCCCTCTATTTCTTAGTAGGTACCAAATGGTTTTGAGGACTGCTGCTTTATAATATATTTTTAGATTTGGTACTGCTAAGACACCATCCCCTGTATTTTTTTTTCCATTGTTTTTTTTTTTTTATATATATATTCTTGACCTTTTGCTCTTCCAGATAAATTTTGTTATTTTTTTATAGTTCCATAAAATAACTTTTTGATAGTTTAGTTGGTACTGCACTGAACAATTAGATCGATTTAGGTAGTATTGTCATTTATTATATTAGCTCAGCCTAGCTGTGAACAATTTATACTTTTCCAGTCATTTAGATTTGATTTTATTTTAGTGAGAAGGACTTTGTAATTATGTTCATATAATTATTGGATTTCTCTTGGCAGGTAGACTCCCAAGTACTTTATTTTGTTTATAGTGATTTTAAATGGAATTTTTGTTCTATATCTTGCTGATGGACTTTGCCAGTTATATAAAGAAATGCTGATGATTTGTGTGAGTTTATTTTATATTCTGCAACTTGGATAAAACTGTTAATTGCTACCATTAGGTTTTTGGATGATGTTCTATGATTATCTAATTATATCATCATATCATTTGCAAAGAGTGATAGTTTTATTTCCTTGTTGCTTATTCTAATTCCTTTATTTATTTTTTCTTTTCTTATTGTTAAAGCCAACATTTCTAGAAAATGTTGAGTAATAGCTGGGAATAATAAGTATCCTTGTTTCATCCTGATCTTATTGGGAATGCATCCAGCTTCTCTTTATTACAAATAATGCTTGCTATAGGTTTTTGATATATACTGCTTATTATTTTAAGGAAAGTTTCCTTTATCCCTGTGCACTGTAATATTTTTAATAGGAATGTGTGCTGTATTTTGTCAAAAGCTTTTCCAGCATCTATTGAGACTATCATATGATTTCTCATGGTTTTGTTATTGATTTGATAGATTATGGCAATAGTTTTTATGATATTGAACTAACCCTGCATTCCTGGTATAAATGCCACTTGGCCACAGTGCATTATCACACCGATAAGTTGCTTTAATCTCTTTCCTAATATTTTATTTAAAATTTTGACATCAATATTCATTAGGGAGATTGGTCTTTAATTTTCATTCTCTGTTTTGGCTCTTCCTGGTTTGGATATCTATAGCACATTTGCATCATAGAAGGAATTTGGCAGCACTCCTTTCCCTATTTTTTTCAAATAGCTTATATCATATTGGAATTAATTATTATTTAAATGTTTAATAGAATTTACTTTTTGAATCCATCTGGTCCTGGAGAATTTTTCTTATGAAGTTCATTAATGATTTTTTTTCAATTTATTTTTCTAAAATCAGATTATTTAATTAATTTATTTCTTCTTCTGTCAACCTGTGCATTTCACATTTTTTAGAAATATTTATCCATTTCAGTTAGATTATCAGACATGCTACCATACAGTTGGGCAAATACTTTCGAATTATTGCTTTAATTTCTTTTTCATTGGTGATAAGTTCACTCTTTTCATTTTTGATGATAGTGATTTGGTTTTTTTCTTTCCTTTTTTCTGATCAAATTAACCAAAAATTTATTTTGGTATTTTTTTTAAAATAAAACCAACTCTTAGTTTTATTTATTGGTTATTAATAGTTTTCTTAGTTTAATTTTATTAATCTCTCCTTTGAACTTCAGAATTTCTAATTTGGCATTTAATTTGTTTTTTTTTTAATTTGCTGTTTTTCTAGATTTTTTTTTAGTTGTATTCCAATTCAATGTTTTCTTTCTCTTTTTCATACATGTAACTATATAGAAATATAAAATTTCCCCTAAAAACTGCTTTGGCTGCATTCCATAGATTTTGGTATGTTTACTCATTATTGTAATTCTCTTGGTTGAAATTATGGATTGTTTCTGTGATTTGTTGTTTGACCCACTCATTTTTTTAGAATTAGATTATTTAATTTCCAATTGGTTAATTGTCTAGTTTTTCTTGCCCCTTTATTGACTATACGTTTTATTGCTTTGTAGTATGAAAAGCAAACATTTATCATTCTGCCTTTCTATATTTGACTATGAGACCTAATATAAGGTCAATTTTTATTTAATTGCCATGTACTGCTGAAAAAAAGTGTATTCCTTTCTGTCCCTATTCAATTTTCTCCAATGGTTTATCATATCCAGGTTTTCTAGGATTCTATTTATCACCTTTGTTTCTTTCTCATTTATTTTATGTTTAGATTTGTCTGATTCTGAGAGGGGAAGGTTGAGGTCCCCCACTAGTATAGTTCACTTGTCTAGTTCTTCCTATAATTGCCTTAAAATATTCTCTAGGAATTTGCCTGCCTTACCACTTGGTGCATACCCATTTAGTATCCTTAATTCTTCCTAATTTAAGGTATCCTTTATCAAGATGTACTTTTGATAGTGTCTGAAGCCATACTAATAGAACAGATTGTTGTCTTTGTTCAATTTGATGGGTAAATTTTGTATTCTACGGGTGAGATAAGAAACTAGAACAATCCATTCATTTACAATATGATTAGTTAAGGCATCTATATCAATAATGTTAACTTATCAACTTCCATAGATAGACCAAGAATCTGTTGATGTCTCTTACAAATACTAACAATCTCCGTACTGAATATACTTGCAAAGATGTTCTGAGATACAGCCATTGCATGGTAGAGGTTGTTTGATAGATTCTAGTTAGCTAGATTCTAGCATCTTATGCAACAACTTCTATTACTGTAAAAAGTCAAGAGTTAGAATTTTGTTCTCATTCAACTGTAATGCTGGCTTGGTGGTACAATGAATAGGGTGCAGGCCTGCAGTCAGGAATCTTGTCTTCAAACTCTCTTCAGAAAGGATAGTTGCATGATCCTGAATATATTATTTAATCTGTTTGTCTCACTTTCTTCAATTGCAAAATGGAGATAATAACAGCATCTATCTTTCAAAGTGGATGTGATTGTCAAAGGAGGTAATATTTGGATAATGTTTAGCTCTTAGTAAACACTATATAAATGTTTATTCCTCTCCCTTTCTTTACTGATCCTTTCTATTTGTGGGCTAAAAGTTCTTGCAATTTAAAATTTCCTATGCTATTTGCTCACAAACTTGATGAAGATCTCAATCATCTTTGTAATATTACTTTTTTAGTTCTTTCTTTCTTCAGAAAAGTGACTTTTTTTTCTTTAAGAAATGATTTTTTTTATTATAGCTTTTTATTTACAAGATATATGCATGGGTAATTTTTCAGCACTGACAATTGCAAAACCTTTTCTTCCAATTTTTCTCCTCCTTCCCCCCACTCCCTCCCCCAGATGGCAGGTAGACCAATACATGTTAAATATGTTAAAGTATATACAATATATGTTTATATATCCTTTCAGTTATTTTACTGCACAAGAAGAATCGGACTTTGAAATAATGTACAATTAACCTGTGAAGGAGATCAAAAATGCAGAGGGAAAAAAACAGGGGGATTTGGAATGCTATATACTAGTTCACACTCATTTCCCAGAGTTCTTTCACTGGGTGTAGCTGGTTCTATTCATTATTGAACAAATGGAACTGATTTGGTCCATCTCATTGTTGAAGAGAGCCACTTCCATCAGAATTGATCATCATATAGTATTGTTGTTGAAGTATCTAATGATCTCCTGATCCTACTAATTTCACTCAGCATCAGTTCATGTAAGTCTCTCCAGGCCTTTCTGAAGTCATCCTGCTGGTCATTTCTTACGGAAAAATAATATTTCATAACATTCATATACCACAATTTATTCAGCCATTCTTCAGTTGATGGGCATCCATTCAGTTTCCAGTTTCTGGCCACTTCAAAGAGGACTGCCACAAACATTCTTGCACATACAGGTCCCTTTACCTTCTTTAAGATCTCTTTGAGATACAAACCCAGAAGTAACACTGCTGGATCAAAGGGTATGCATAGTTTGATAACTTTTTGAGCATAGTTCCAAATCGCTCTCCAGAATGGCTGGAGGCACTCATAATTCCACCAACAATGTATGTGTCCCAGTTTTCCCACATCCCCTCCAACATTGGTCATTATGGTTTCCTGTCATCATAGCCAATCTGACAGGTGTGTAGTGGTATCTCAGAGTTGTCTTAATTTGCATTTCTCTGATTAATAATGAGTTGGAGCATCTTTTCATATGGCTAGAAATAGTTTCATTTTTTTCATCTGAAAATTGTGTGATTCATATCCTTTGAACATTTATCAATTGGAAAATGGCTTGAAAAAAAATGATGTATAACCAAATAGACTTTTCATCCCTAGTGGGTATTTCTGGATTATCAACAAGAACGTATTAATAATCTGGAATTATGCCCACAAAGTATGTGTCAAAATGTTTGTGGTGGCCCTGTTTGTAGTGGCTAGAAACTGGAAAATGAAGGATGCCCATCAATTGGAGAATGGTTGGGTAAATTGTGGTATATGAATGTTATGGAATATTATTGTTCTGTAAGAAATAATCAGCACAATGAATACAAAGAGGCTTGGAGAGACTTACATGAACTAATGCTGAGTGAAATGAGCAGAACCAGGAGATCATTATACACTTCAACAACAATACTGTATGAGGATTTATTCTGATGGAAGTGGATTTCCACTTTAGGTAATGTTTTGTATAATTTCACATGTGGTTTCTTTATGGCAGGTGAGGATAAGGGAGAGTATGTAGAACTCAAAAATTTAAAGACACATTTAAAAAG
Source organism: Antechinus flavipes (assembly GCF_016432865.1). Taxonomy (NCBI): domain Eukaryota; kingdom Metazoa; phylum Chordata; class Mammalia; order Dasyuromorphia; family Dasyuridae; genus Antechinus; species Antechinus flavipes. The sequence goes on along the minus strand of NC_067399.1, from coordinate 105,913,479 downwards.
TTTAAATGTAACTTGGAAAATATTCAATAAATAAATTTAAAAAACAAAATAAATAAACAAATCAAAAGAGTGAGGATATAGTCAAAATTACCTAATTAAGAATGAAGAACTAGAAAGAAAGGAAGTTGGGAATGTAACCTTACTTGTACCATTTCAGTTAAAGGCCTGAAGGAAGATGGGTAGAAGGTTTGGGGCTTCTGGTTTTGCTTAAAAAAAAACCAGTTTTACTAGCTCTGTGGAAATTTGGAAAATGAATAGTTTTGGGGAATAACATAATAGTATCTACAGAACAGATTACAACCCACCAGACCTGCTCATTCTAGGTTATTTCTTTGTCCAACACAAAATCAAAAGTGGAAGAAGGAAGCTTACATGTAGAATCAAAGTATGATAAATTTACAGCTGGAAGGGAAATGAGATGTTATAGTCCAAACTTATTTTACAGGTGAAGGAACTAAGGCCTAGATTAAAAGTAAGCAATTTATTCAGTTAAAACATCTTTTGTCTCAATTCTCACCTACTCCATATTTATTGAATAGGCATTGCCTCAGACAAACTAAGACCTGAGAATCTGGAAATCTCAGTCACTCCCTTCACTCCTTGCCATCACCGTTATCTTTATTTTTGTTTTATTCCAAGACTTCAATAACTCTGGAGAAAAGTATGGGGCTTTGTTCAGCTCTGCCTCTCTTCAATTCCATTTGCATGCAAGTTAATATCATCCTAGTAATATCATTGATCCTCTTAGATAACAAAGTTCAGAGGACAGCAACAATTAGTTTTGTATAAAGAACCTGCAAAGAGGGAAGACTCAAAGCAGTTGTTGTCAATTAAATCTTTATGACATATACTTTATACCTCTTTGCAATCATGCAATGAGTTTAAGCTTACTGCTTCCATGAATGCTGTGTGTATTTGTGGAAAGATGTAAACTAGGTTTTTAGGAGAAAGTTTTCAGCTAACAGTCTTTACCATGTTATCTGAGGAAATGACTTTGATAAAAATGAATTGTGACTATTGAATGATTATCAATAAAGACTATTGCATTAAGCATTCAGGACCTATAGTAGAAGTACAGTCTCTGAAAAGTATATCTAGAATTCTGACAATAGTTGTAGTTAACTTTTTGTGACCCAACCTGCCAATGCAAGTAGATGTTGGGGAAACCTTAACCTTTCCTCCTTCTTCTCTTTCCTTTTATCTCCTACCTTCTTTCTTCTTCCTTTGCTACAAGTAGGTCTTCCCTACTTTGGGGATACTTTATATTTATATGTGAGTGCTCTTGTCTATAAGAATATAATTTTATTCCCTTATTTTGGTTTTGGGGAGTAGACTACAAAAATATTGTTTATTTTTAACAATTTAATTTTTGTGCTATGCAGTTTAAAATTATGATTTCTTGAAATACAGCTCTGAAAAAAAAAACAGATTAAAAAAAATCCCATTGGATTTTAAATGGAATTACTTGACTAGGCCTTTAAACCCAAATCTCTCTGGATTTTGTGGAATCTCCAATTTTAGTCCCCACCCCAAACTTCTATGACTCATTACGATTTGATAGCTTATAATGAGTATGAATAGCACTTGTATTCCTTTCTATACAGAAGCTTTGGGGGTCTTTTCCTCTCAGGTTGATATTTTGTGATGATAAATTAGACTGTCTTTTATCTCACTTCTTATCTTGCCCTTAATAATTGAATGGGCATTTCCTCAAACAAACATACCTGGGAAAGACTTTAATTTAGGGGAAGTAAACAGGACCAACCACTATATCCCTGGCTGTCACAAGTTATCTTGACTTTTGTATTGCTGAGTGGAAGAGAGAGTGAGATTGTTCTGTCTCACTTAAATCCAAGTCTTGAGCAAATCAATACATTGCTCTCCTAATATCACTGGTATTCTTTGAGAACAACAGATGAACTATAACTATTCACTGAAGGTCACACAAAAATTAAGCAATAGAGTTAAAATTCAAAACAGGGACCTTTGACTATATCCTTTTTAATGAATCATTACCTTCCTTATAAAAATCTATAATCTATAATATTTCATAACACTTATATATCATAACTTATTCAACTTATTCAGCCATTCTCCAACTGATGAGCATCCACTCAGTTTCCAGCTTCTTGCCACTGCAAAAAGGACAGCTACAAACATTTTTCTACATATGGGTCTTTTTTTTTATGATATATTTGGGATACAGGCCCAATATACTGCTACATCAAAGGCTATGCACAGTTTGATAGCCCTTTGTCATAATTCCAAATTGCTCTCCAGAATGGTTGGATCAGTTCACAACTCTACTAACCATGTAGTAGTAAGAGCATATATTTTTAATAACTATGACTTCAGTTCTGAGAGCAATGAGCTGAAAAATGGATTTTAACTGGTTTAATAGTGAACACATTAATAACCCTTTCAATGTTGAGAATATGTTGGGTTGTAGCAAGCCTATTGTGGACAAGGACTTTATTGATATTTTTCTGGTATGCTTATGCCATATATCTATGTAAATATTATAAAGCATCATATCTGATGAATAAGGAGACTGGTTTTATTGCATCCTGGATTACATGTAAGATTACATGAAAGAAGATTGGAAAGTTAAGAAGAGCCACGAGAGAATTGTAGACATATTAGTTACAGGCAAGGGATTAATACTCCTTTTTTGTTAACATTTTTACTTCCAAGTTATACAATTACTTATTTTAAAATAAAGAAAGCCAATTTTAATAAATAACTTCATTCCTAAACCCAGAATAAACAAAATAAAGGTACAAATTGATTAATTACTTATAGATGTTGAATTTGAAGGGTTGGGACATCTATACTGAATGCAAAGTCTACATGGTTTACCTAATAATAAAAGCATAGAAAAAATAATGATGGTCTCAAGTGATTTTCAAGAGGGGCTTGTCATAATTAGGAAGAGTATTTTTTTTAAACTTTTTTTAGTTTGATGTCATGAATCTAGCTAATAGCCCATATAGAAACAAACAATAAAATAATTTAAAAAACTTAAGACATCAAATTATACTGATATACACAAATATTCTTAAATATTAACTTCCCCAAAATGCTTCAAAGAACATGATTATAAATAGTGTTGTGGCATAAAATCCCCAGGCCATAGTATTTACCCTATTATTTTGTACAGGTAAGAATATATACATGTCTAAGCAATATAACTGTGTACAGCTGTATAAATATAAGGCAATTTTAGATGTTAAGTATACCAACACTTAAAGAATTTTTAAAAAATCATCATGTATATATGGTTGCTTAATCTTATAAATATTGATATTAATTTGATGTTAGTTATGAAAATAATATAACAAATGGTAATAATTACAAAACTGGTATAATGATGAGAGCGTCTGCACTACAAGTTTCCCGCCCACATGAAATCAAAGGTCTGGTTCAAAACAAAACAAAACAAAAAAGAAATTGATAAAAACCTTACACAATATATTATTTAATTAACATAGTTAATCTCACAAAATAAAAAAAAAAGACTTTCAAAATGTTTGGTACATCTCCTGTGGTTTATTCATAAAGTTATGCAGGGGAAAGGTAAAGGGAAATTACAACAAGAGAAAAAAATATAGATGGGTTACACTCTTTGGAAACTGACCTTGATACAATATAGTCAGTAACATTTTGGGGTTTCTCTTTTGTCTATCCTTTATGATCTGCCCCAAAATATTATTTATTTATTTATTTTTAAAATAGCTCTTTATTTTTCCACATACATGCAAAGACAATTTTTAATATTCATTTTTGCAAAACCTTATGTTCAAAATTTTTCTCCCTCTTTCACTCTAATCCAATATAGGTTAAATATATGCAATTCTTCTAAACAAATTTCCATATTTGTCATTCTGATAAAAATCAAATCAAAGGTAAAACAAATATGAGAAAGAAAAAAAAATAAAAGAACGATATCATAAGTAAATAAGTAAATATCATAAATAAATAAAACAAAGAAAGAAAGAAAGAAAACTTTACCTATCAGATCTATGGAAAAGAGAAGGGTTTATTATGAAACATTCATGAGAAGTGAAATGAATAATTTGATTACATGAAATATTTTTAAAAAACACAAAACTAATTCAACAAAAATTAGAAAGAAAGTTGGAAATTCATGAGGGAAGGGGATTTGAAGTAAATTTTTCAGACAAAGACCAAATTTCTCAAAAATTAGGGAATTAAGTCAAATTTATATATGTGTGTGTGTATATATATACCATTTATTATTTGGAGAATGATATATATATACATATATATATATCATTCTCCAAATAATAAATGGTTAAAAGAAGAATAGGCAGTGTTTGGAAGATCCAAACTATCAGCAATCAAATTAATATTCTAAATCACTATTTACTAGAGAAATTAAAATTAAAACAACTCTGTGATACTATCTTATATCTATCAGAGAGTCTGACATGGTAAAAAAGGAAATGATAAAGTTAGTTTCAAGAAATACGGGGAAAATAGGGAAATTAGTGAATTGCTGGTGGAGTTGTGTTCTTATTGACCCATTCTGGAGAATAATTTAGAACTATTTCCAAAGGGTTATACAACTCTGCATACTCTTCTTCGACTCAACCATGCCACTATTATATCTTTGTGTAACATTACCTTTCCTTCCTTCCTTCTTTCCTTCCTTCCTTCTTTCCTTCCTTCCTTCCTTCCTTCCTTCCTTCCTTCCTTCCTTCCTTCCTTATTTTTTCTCTTTCTTTCTTTCTTTCCAATTATATACTTTTTGACTTATCAGTGGATTAAAGAAAGAACAGAAGGAGTGAGAGGATTTGGAACTCAATTTTTAAAAGTTGAAATGATTTGGAAAAAGAAAATCACCCAAATCCTTAAAATATCAGGTAACTTGTCTAAGGCTATTTATTTACTACATGACAGAGGCAATATTTGAAGCCAAATTCATAGATTCTAAATCTATTTAATGCTTTTCCCCCACACCAAATAAATTTATTTTTATTTTTATTTTTTTTTTGTTTACTTGCATTGGTGCTTGAAATCTGACTGTAACAAATGTAAAGCCATAAAAAGAAAGATGAAGATGCACAGAGATTCTAAGAACTTATAAAATTAAAGATTTGAACATTTTGGGTTTGTTTTAAAATCGTGAGTATCAGTATCATATCTGACAATAAAACTTCATTTTATTTGTGAAAATATCTTTCCCTTTTGGAAAATAAAAGAAAGAAAAAGAAATAGAGCAATAATCTAAGAATCTAATGTATGTCTAAAACATCAATTTTTTTTCATTGTTTTTGCTTTTTTGCATCAGTTTTCCTTCAACTATCCTAGGGTCTTAATTCCTAAGTCATCCTATTTTAATCCCCTCAAATAGGTTTTCAAGGGTTAATTTCCTTGTTCAAATATCACACTCATTTAGAAGATCCTTAGAATGAATCATTTACCTGCACCTACCCGGAGACAATCAATCTTCTTTTATTACAGTCTGCCTCTCCATGTAACTGCACATAAACTAATTACCTAATTAAATTGCTGGCACACTCAATTGATGTCTAAATGTTGCCCTCACCAGTGTAATTATTTCATGTGAGCACATATCAGGAAAGGAGGAAAGAGAAATCAGGCTACAAAGTAAGGTGTAAGGAGCTCTTTTATTTCTTTTTTCCCAAGTGATGCCAAGAAACTGTTTCACTTAATTATAAATTGGATGCTAAAAGATTAATTCATAGCAGTGTTGATTGTTTATGTTTAATGGGTTTAGACTTTTGAATAAGGAACTAGCCAATCTTCTGCCTTTATCATTCAGTCATTATATAATCTTTCCTTCGCCTGCAATTCATCTCCTCCAGAAAGTCTTTCATCATTATTTTGCTCCATATTTCTCTTTCCTTTAATAAACCCTATAATAATTATGGAAATTTCACAAGTTAGCTCTGAATTGTATATAGTTATGTCATTACCTCAAAATATCCCATACATATTAGTGTCTCCCCAACAGTATAGCTAGTTTCTCCAGGCCAAAGACTATTGTATATCTTCTACTTGCACTTGATCAACATTAATCTTTTGGAAAATCATTTTTCACTTGAGTATGCAGAAATGTTTTTTGTAGTGACAAGTTAAAACATCCTGTTTTTACATGGCAAAGTGAAAATCTACAATTTCTTAAAGTGAATGTCTTTTACAGATTCTCTTTATAAAGTAGAAAGGAATAAGAGAAATCAAAGAGAAACGTAATGAACTATGAACACATTTTATCAATTGCCAAATTTTGATATTATACCCAAACCATTGACTAACCCATTCTGATACTTGTGCTTTTTTAGCCACAATCTCAATTCATGTTGGGACCATGTCTTATCTACCCTTTAGCAAGATATAGTGCCCTTCCTTATGTCTTTTAATTAGATCAATTTTTGCTTTAGCTTGATCTGAGATCAGGATGGCTACCCCTGCTTTTTTGATTTCACCTGAAGCCTAGTAGATTTTGCTCCAACCTTTTACCTTTAACCTGCATGTGCCCCCCCACTTCAGGTGTGTTTCCTGTAAACAACATATTGTAGGATTCTGGCTTTTAATCCATTCTGCTAACCACTTCCTCTTTATGGGGGAGTTTACCCCGTTCACATTTATGGTTAAAATGACCAATTCTGTATTACTTGCCATCTTGTTAACCCCTGTTTATGCTTTTCTCCCTTCTTTCCCCCTTACCCCCCTTCCCAGTATTAAGTTTGTGAGCACCACTTACTTCTCACACCCCTCCCTTTTTAGTATCTCTCCCCCTCCACCTTAGATTTCCTCCCCCTGTCTTACCCCTTTCCCTCCCCGTTTCTGTATTCCCTTCTGCTTAGCTTATTCCTTCCGTTTTCACTTTTCCCTTCTTACTTCTCAATGATGTGGGAGAAGTTTCACCATAAATTAAATATGTCTAAAATTTTTCTCTTAAAGCCAATTCTGAAGGCAGTAAGATACCCACTATATTCATCCCCCTCCATTCTTTCTCTCAGATATAATAGGTTTCCTATGCCTCTTCATGAGATGTACTACCCCCACTTTACCCTTTTTCTGGTACAATGTCCTTTCCACATCAATTTCTAGAACAAGGTATACATGTATTCTTTATACCTCTTTATATCAGAAATATAGTTCCCAAGATTAATCTTTACCTTTTTAGATTTCTCTTGAGTTCTATATTTGTAGATCAAACTTTTTGTTAAGTTCTGGCTTTTTCATCAAAAATAGGTGAAATTCGCTTACTTTGTTGAATGTTTATCTTCTTCCCTGGAAAAAGATGCTCATTCTAGCTGGGTAAGTTATTTTTGGTTGCATACCAAGTTCTTTAGCCTTTCAGAATATCATATTCCAGGCTCTTCGATCCTTTAATGTGGATGCTGCCAGATCCTGGGTGATCCTTATTGTGGCTCCTCGATACTTGAATTGGGTTTTTCTAGCCGCTTGCAATATTTTTTCCTTCATCTGAGGGTTCTTTCATTTGGCCACTATATTCCCTGGTGTTTTGATTTTAGGATCCCTTTCAATGGGTGATTGATGAATTCTTTCAATGTCTATTTTATCCTCTGTTCCTATGACTTTTGGGCAGTTCTCTTTGATAATTTCCTGGAAAATAGTGTCCAGGCTCTTTTTTTCATCATGCTTTTCTGGGAGTCCAATGATTCTCATATTGTCTCTCCTGGATCTGTTTTCCAGGTCTGTTGTCTTCCCCAGAAGGTATTTCACATTCTATTCCATTGTTTCATTTTTTTGGATTTGCTTGACTGATTCTTCTTGTCTCCTCGAGTCATTCAATTCCAATTGTTCGATTCTGATTTTGAATGAAGTGTTTTCTTCACTCACTCTTTTAAAATCTTTTTCTAATTGTCCCATTGAGTTCTTTTGTTCTGTGGAATTTTTTTTTTCATTTCTCCAATTTTGTTTTTTATTTATTCAGAATAACTGTTGATAGCATAAAATATTTGGGAATCTATCTACCAAAGTAAAGTCAGGAATTATATGAGAAAAATTACAAAAAAGTTTCCACACAAATAAAGTCAGACTTAAATAATTGGAAAAATATTAAGTGCTCTTGGAAAGGCCAAGCGAATATAATAAAGATGACAATACTCTCTTAACTAATCTATTTAGTGCTAAACCAATTAGACTTCCAAGAAAATATTTTAATGATCTAGAAAAAATAAAAACAAAATTCATATGGAACAATAAAAAGTCGAAACTCTCAAGGGAATTAATGAAAAAAAAATCAAATGAAGGTGGCCTAGCTGCACCTGATCTAAAATTATAATATAAAGCAGCAGTCACCCAAACCATTTAGTATTGGCTAAGAAATAGATTAGTTGATCAGTGGAAAAGGTTAGGTTCACAAGACAGAATAGTCAACTATAGCTATCTGGTGTTTGACAAACCCAAAGATCCTAACTTTTGGGATAAGAATTCATTATTCGATAAAAACTGCTGGGATAACTGGAAATTAGTATGGCAGAAATTAGGCATGGACCCACACTTAACACCATATACCAAGATAAGATCGAAATGGGTCCATAACTTAGGCATAAAGAACGAGATTATAAATAAATTGGAGGAACATAGGATAGTTTATCTCTCAGACTTGTGGAAGAGAAAGAAATTTGTGACCAAAGATGAACTAGAGACTATTACCGATCACAAAATAGAAAATTTTGATTATATCAAATTAAAAGGCTTTTGTACAAACAAAACTAATGCAAACAAGATTAGAAGGGAAGCAACAAACAGTTAAAGGTTCTGATAAAGGCCTCATTTCCAAAATATATAGAGGACTGACTCAAATTTATAAGAAATCAAGCCATTCTCCAATTGATGAATGGTCAAAGGATAAGAACAGACAATTCTCAGATGAAGAAATTGAAACTATTTCTAGCCATATGAAAAGATGCTCCAAGTCATTATCAATCAGAGAAATGCAAATTAAGACAACTCTGAGATACCACTACATATCTGTCAGATTGGCTAGAATGACAGGGAAAGATAATGCGGAATGTTGGAGGGGATGTGGGAAAACAGGGACACTAATACATTGTTGGAGGAATTGTGAACATATCCAGCCATTCTGGAGAGTGATTTGGAACTATGCTCAAAAAGTTATCAAATTGTGCATATCCTTTGATCCAGCAGTGTTTCTACTGGGCTTATACCCCAAAGAGATACTAAAGAAGGGAAAGGGACCTGTATGTGCCAAAATGTTTGTGGCAGCCCTGTTTGTAGTGGCTAGAAGCTGGAAAATGAATGGATGCCCAGCAATTGGAGAATGGTTGAGTAAATTGTGGTATATGAATGTTATGGAATATTATTGTTTTGTAAGAAATGAGCAGCAGGATGAATACAGAGAGGATTGGCGAGACTTACATGAACCGATGCTAAGTAAAATGAGCAGAACCAGGAGCTCATTATATACCTCAACAACAATACTGTTTGAGGATTCTGATGGAAGTAGATCTCTTTGATATAGAGAGCTAATTCAGTTTCAATTGATCAAGGATGAACAGAAGCAGCTACACCCAAATAAAAAAGCACTGGGAAATGAATATAAACTGCTTGCATTTTTGTTTTTCTTCCTGGGTTATTTATACCTTCTGAATCCAATTCTCCTTGTGCAACAAGAAAACTGTGAGGTTCTGCATACATATATTGTATCTAGGATATACTGTAACCTTTTTAACATGTAAAGGACTGCTTGCCATCTGGGGGAGGTGGTGGAGGGAGGGAGGGGAAAAATCAGAACAGAAGTGAGTGCAAGGGATGCTGTAAAAAATTACCCTGCCATGGGTTCTGTCAATAAAACGTTATTAAAAAAAATACTTGTATTTGGCCATCTGATCTGGGATGAGAGAAGTTCATTGGCCTCTTGATCTGAGGGAGTCAAGGGAGGTTATTAATTGAATATAGAGTGAATGTTGAACACTAGGAAATGAGAATAAGCAAACAAGGTCATCCAAGTTAGGGTCTCTGAAGATTATTCTTTTTTTTTAAGAATATGAGATAGGAAGGTTTTCTCAGACAATTCCTGAGAATAATTATTAGCTAAGGTTTATAGGAAATGGGGTCTAAGACAACTTGGAACTTGTCTTAGAGAGTAAAATCAACATTTTTTGAAATGGGATAATAAGTCCTATGATATACAAATATTTTATTGGTAAATTTCTGAACCCAAGCATTTTACACATGGTAAAGATCACTGCTTTGTGAGTGATCAATGTTCACAAAGCTCTATCCAAGATTGATTAGTGGAAAGTCAGAAGTACTTGTGGGAGGACTGCTAAATGTTCATGTAATTTTGCTCTTTGGTCCTCTCCTCTGTTGAATGATGCTACACTATCTGGACTATATCAGAAAGGTCTAAAGATTTCAATTAGATGATGGACCTAAAATACCATTTAAATTGATGGTAATTAATAATTTTTGAAGTAACATGCAAATAAATTATTATTAACTTCAATAGCAGCAAGGTCATTAAAAGTGAATAGGAATCTAATCCATCATTTCAAAGTCATAATTGAACTGCAAATAGAAAAGAATAAAGAGAAAAAAATTTCCAATGAGATATGCTATTTTTTCTAATTTGCATTAGTCTGGGTCATTATTTAGTTAGGATGAAAATTAAAATGTAATCATTTCATTCATAGCTTAATTTACCAAAGAAAGTGCCAGTTGAAATTCCCAAAGAACGATTACCTGAAATGCTTTATGGCATACATAACTTCCTGTAAATAAAAATAACTATTATCATCATTATTAATATATTTAGCATTTGTATAGTGATTTAAGGTTTGCAATTTACTTTGCAAATATCTAATTTGAGCCTCATAAAAACCTTAGAAAGTAGATGCTATTTCTCTACAGGTAAGGAAACTGAGTCAGAAAGTGACTTACTCAGAATTGCATAGCTAGCAAGTATCTGAAATGGGATTAGAATTCAGATCTTTCTAACTTGTGATGCCGTACTTTACACTCTGTGCCACCTAGTTGTCTCTCTCGGTTTCTCCCATTTTCTGTTATTGTCATGATCTTATCTACATAATTGTGGATAGATGTCTGACAGTATCTGAGACATTTACCTGCAAACCCAAATCTATTTAAGTTTTTCTATGCAGATGATTGTCATAGAATTTGATAAATTATTTAAACAATGTTTACAAAGTTTATTTTCTATATAAGACTATGGTAGAAATTTCATATAGTTTCCAAGTTGGAGTAAGAAAAGTTCAAAAATTAGTATGGTATGATGCAGAACAAAAAGTCCATAAGAGTCACACACACACACACACACACACAATAATGGTTACATAGAATTTAGGATTATTACAAATAGTTTTATGATGTTTTTTTCAGTTGATTCACATGACAAGCCTGTTAAGAACTGCTATGTTTACTACCACCCTCCATTTTAGAGATTTGACAATGACTTCAGAAGGATATCCAGGAATACAAGTTTGAATTTAGGTTGCTGAGTACAAGTCTAGCATTCTGATTGTTATCCTATACTAAATAAATACAATGCAATGAGGTAATCATAGAATCAGCAACAATTTTGTAGAGCAAGCAAGATCTGAATTTGACCTGGAAGAATGGGAAATATTTTGCTGTGAACAAAAACAGAAACATGAACAGAAATGAGGGACAGTATTCAGGCAGCATCTAGTAGCAATAGTTGGCTGGAACTTAACATGTATGCAGGATTTAGTTGGAAATTAAAACTAGAATCATAAATTAGGAATAACTGAAGGAAATAAGCATTTACTAAACTTTTTTATGTGTCAGACAGCTAAAATCTTTATGAATATTTCATTTGAGATATAACAACTTTAAGAGATAAATATCATTATTACCCATCTTTTATGTTTGAAGAAACTGAAGCAGAGTAGTTAAACAACATGCGGTGAAAAGGACCCACTTGTGCAAAATTTTTTGGAACTGTTCTTTTTCCAAAAATTGGAAAATTAGTAGATTCTTATCAATTGGGAAATACCTGAATAACTTATGATATATGAAAGTAATGGAATATTATTGTCCTATAAAAAATGATAAACAACTTGATTTTAGAAAGGCCTGGAAACATTTACATGTATTGATACTGAGAGAAACAAGAACCAGAAAAACCTTGTACACAACAACAGCATGTGATGATCAACTATGAGATCTTTGGTTCTTCTCAGTGGTTCAGTTATTCAAGGCACTCCCAGCAAGCTTTGGATAGAAAACACCATTCACATGCAGAGAAAGAATTATGAAGACTGAATGTAAAACATTAATGTAATATTCAGGTTTTTTTTTTCTTTTTCTTCTGTTTTTTCTTCCTCTCCTGGTTTTTCCCTTGTGATTTTTCTCTCTCAGCATGATTTATAAGGAAATATGTTTTTTTTTAAATAAAAGTATATGTATAACCAAAGTAAAAAGTTGTTTTTACATGTTACTGGAGAAAATAAAAAGTAACTTGCTCAGGCTCACACAGATAGTAGATGTCTGAGACTGGATTTGAATTCAGATCTTGTTGCCTCTGGACCAATAACTCTATCTGCTGAATCACCTACCTGCCTAAAATGTAGAAGGCCTTGAAAATCAGTCTAAAGAGTTTACATTTTATTCTGCATATAATGGAGAATTGATCATTTCTGAGCAAGGAAATAACATTCAAGGAATTATGATTTGGGAAAAGTAATCTCATGCTAATAATGTATAAATTGGATTGGAAAAGAGATAAAGTAAAATAAGAACATCTAGTAAGAGAATATTCCACTATTCCAGGAAGTAATGGATAATGATGTTGAGGTCTAGATTTGGGGTACCTAAATGAAATTAGGGTTTTGTTGAGGTCTAGTGGCAGGTTTGGGGTACAGGGAGTCAAATAGAGTTCCCCTGCAATCCCCTTGGATTAGACACAAGGATACGGGAGTAAATGAGGTTTGGTAGCAGCATGAGTCCCCAGTAAAGGCATTTATTGGCCCGAGAGCTAGATTGATAAAAGAGGTTTATTATTGGGTTTAGAAGTAAGGAGATAGGTGAAGGTAGAGATAAGGAGGGCACCAGACAGAGGGTCCAGTGGACAGAGGGTCCTCACATGGCTAGCATGTTTGGGACATCTGCAAAGAGGTGGTTCCCAGCATAGCCCTTTTATAATAGGAGATTTAGCTAGAGGGACTTTTTGGGTGCAGCCCCAAAGTTGGCTCAGATCCAGGTGGAGCTGGGACAGGCCCCGATCTTCTATTGGAGTACAAAGGGACCAGGATTTGTGAGTTAAATGGTAATTATATTCACTAGGAGGGGGTGGGAATCTAGAAAGGAATCTTTCTGACATCAATGGAACTAGAATGATAATAATGGGTAGTTTTTAAAAATGAGGCAAAAATAAATGTTTTTAGAGATAGAACTTCTTTTAAAAATAAGAACCATTAGTTATATATTTATTGTGATCAGAACACCACACAGAGCTCTAGGGGATACACAAAGTTTCAGCAAATCCTACACAGTTCCTTTCACTATGACACTTAAGAATCTTTTCATTCAATATCTACACAATAGGGTAGGAAATTCTTATCTAAGTTTGAAAGAATTGGTATATAAAATTGAGTCTTGAAGGATGAATAAAAATTTGATGAACAGAGAATGAGAATGAGATGGAAGACATTCAAATAAGGGATGGAGTGAATAAAAGCAAAGAAATGAGATAGCAAAATTTTGTTTCTTTTATAATAAATATTTTAGTACAGGTGCAGCAAGAAATATTTAAAGGGGAATATCTAGATAAGGCTAAAAAGAAGGCTGCAGCTACATTGTGAAAGGCCCTATATGCTACAATAAGATGTTTGCATTTTAATTAGGAATACAGAAGCATAAAAATGTTTTTAAAAGTGGGATGATATTATTCAGATGTACAAATTACGAAGATTAACTTGAAAGTTATATGAAAAGTAATTTGGATATCTGGAAGTGTTAAGACTACTAATATAGAAAAGTTAAAGAAAGTGTTTGAATATTACAGGTAATGAGGCTATGAAATAAAAGTGACATTTGTTAAAGAGAAGATGAATAAAGTATACACTACAAAGATGAAATGGAGAAGTGGTCATTGATTGAAATTTGGGTTGAAAGAGAGGAAGATGTAAAAAGGATGTTAAAATATTCTGCAATTTGGGGAAAAAAGTTGATACTAATTTAAATAAGAGATTCTAATGGAATAAGATTTGATGTGGGAGAAAAATAAGATTGTATTAAACATAATATAAAATTAGAAAACATCAACCAGGTGATATATCTTTTATGTTTTATGCATAGATGAACTTGAAATCAAGGATAAAGTAAAAATCAAATGCATATAAAACTGACAGTGATTTGTATAAAGTAATAATAAACAATATATGATTTATTGAAAGGAAAGAGGCAGAAGGAGAATGATAAAAAGAAAATGAAAACAATATGGAAGAAAAAAGAACATTACGAAGAAAAGAGAGAAAAAATGAAGGAATAAAGAAGAAATAGAAATAGTAGAAGAGTCTGGAAGTTGTAGCAGAATGGAAACAGGGGATAATATAATGTCATTAAGGGAAAGATTAATGGTGTGAAAAGAGGATTATAAATGAAAAATGATGAATTTGGGGAGAGATTTGAATTGAATGGGAGTGTGAATGAAGACAAGAGGGAAAAAGTCAGTTTGAAATTTTGAATAAGTAGTATAGACATGGAGGTTGTAAATAAAAACTCCTTTAAGAAATGGGATCGTTTGATCAAGGGTAGGGGAAATAAGATAGATAGTAGTTTAATGAAGTAAAGAGCTCAAATACAGAGGTCATTGGCTGAATTTTAGGTTGAAAGAGAGTAAAAAAAATAAGGAATACTAAAGCATCCTAAAAAATGGAAAAGGGAATTTTTGTTTTTATTTCATTGGAGTAGTTGTCCTCTGTGCTTGAAGATGAAATAAAATGACATTAATACACTAGAATTAAGGAACAGTGTGTCCATCTGTAGTTGATCATAACAATATTAGCTTGAAAGACTTGACCCAGATCAAGTAAAAATATTATATAAGAATATTTGGATTAGAGCTGTCTCTAAATTCGTGCATGTCACGTTTCTTTTGAGCTATTGCAATTCTACTTTGCTCATAAATCACAGCACCTTCTTTAATATGGGCACACCACACTGGATGTCCTTTGCCAGTGACTTCCATGTCTCACAATCAATTCCTAATTTTTTCAAAGAGACTTTGAGAGAGTCTTTGCATTACTTATTTTTGCCTTGAATGAGTTCTCTGTTGATGACTTTTTAGGCAAATGTACATTTAGCATTTGAACTTTTTGCCAGCTTAATAAAGCTGCATACTTTTAAGTAGAATTTGAATGCTTGGTAAGATAGCTGTAGAAAAGATCTCAGAAATTAGTACCTTATCTTGTAGGTAAGATCTTCCTTGGGGATCTTCCTAAGGCAATTCAAATGGCAACAATTCAGTTTTCTGGCCTGGTACTGATTTGCTTTTGAAGTTTCTCAGACAAACAACGAGGTCAGCACAATGGCTCTGTATTGCTTTACTTTGGTAGACAGCCTAATCCCTCTTTTCTTACATATTTCTTTCAAAACCTCCCAAATTGGGCTAGCTAGCTCTGGCAATGAAGGGGACAACCTCCTCATCTATGTGCACATTGTTGGAGAAGTAAACTTAGTTAATTGAATTTATGCACTGCATTCACATTTTTTCCTTGCTTCAACCTGTGGTTTCATATTTAAATGGTGTGGTGCTATATATAAATGGTGGAGAAGCTCTTTTATATGTAAATTTTTAGATCAAAATTAGCACAATTGGCTTTGTAGCCTTTGTATCTTAGACTCAGGCTAAATTGAATACAAAATGGTATGGGAATAAAAAGTCAAAAAACACTTCACCTTACATTTTAGTATTGGCTCAGACTTTTCAAGTAATAGCTTATCATCAGCATGGCAGTTGATCATGATGGCATTTTGATTCTCATTGAAGATATCTGACAACTTTGCTGAAAGTATCATATTAATAGGCATAGGAACAAACACATAGCTCTGCTTCACTTTTTTGATTTGGAGAAAGCACAAAATAATTTTCCATTATCTAGTAACAGTGCAAGCATGCTGTCTTTTGTGGGTACCCAAATTTTTTTCTGATATTCCACAAGCACTCACAGCTGACATTATCCAAAAAAACTTTGGACAAATCAATGAATACTGTGTACAGATCTTTGTTCTGCTCCTAGCATTTGTCTTTTTTTTTTTTTTTAAGATTATATACTTATTTTATTTTATTTTTTTAAATAACTTTTTATTGATAGAACCTACGCCAGGGTAATTTTTTACAGCATTATCCCTTGCACTCAATTCTGTTCTGATTTTTCCCCTCCCTCCCTCCACCCCCTCCCCCAGATGGCAAGCAGTACTTTACATGTTGAATAGGTTACAGTATATCCTAGATACAATATATGTGTGCAGAACCGAACAGTTTTATTGTTGCACAGGGAGAATTGGATTCAGAAGGTATAAATAACCCAGGAAGAAAAACAAAAATGCAAGCAATTTATATTCATTTCCCAGTGTTCTTTCTTTGGGTGTAGCTGCTTCTATCCATCCTTGATCAATTGAAACTGAATTAGCTCTCTTTATCAAAGACATCCACTTCCATCAGAATACATCCTCAAACAGTATTGTTGTTGAGGTATATAATGATCTCCTGATTCTGCTCATTTCACTTAGCATCAGTTCATGTAAGTCTCACCAGTCCTCTCTGTATTCATCCTGCTGATCATTCCTTACAGAACAATAATATTCCATAATGCTCATATACCACAATTTACTCAACCATTCTTCAATTGATGGGCATCCATTCATTTTCCAGCTTCTAGCCACTACAAACAGGGCTGTCACAAACATTTTGGCACATACAGGTCCCTTTCCCTTCTTTATGTCCTGAAGTTGTCAAGCAGCAAAAATAATATCAATCATTCCTTAGATCTAAGGAATGATCTTTATGAAGCCATACTGGTCTTTTTTCACTGACCATTTTCCACAATCAGCCTATTAAGGATAACTCTAGGGGGGAGGAGCCAAGATGGCGGAGAAGGCACACATGACTTTCTAAGCTCCTTTCATTCCCCTCATAACCAATTATTTAATTCAGCTTCAAAAATAGCTCTTCACAGCTTAAATTCATGAAGATTAGAAGCACTACAACTTACCAGCCGAAGTCAATCTGGAAGATCGCCAGAAAAAGTTTGTCCTGAGGGGCCAGGAACAGACTAGCACAGGCAGCGAGAGACTAGCATCCTGAGCAGACCAGGGGTGGGGGTGATCTCTGTGGCTTGAGAAGTTATAGAGACGACTCTGCTATAGACTAACTGCTCTGCCTTGACTACAAAGCAGTAAACTGGCAGAAAAATTAAAGCCTAAAACAGAGGGTACTCTAAAAAGCGCCAGAACCTAACGAGATCAGGCTGTAACCACTCAAACCCGGAAGTGACTCAGGCAGACTTTACCACAGCCCTGTAGCCACATCCTGCAGTTCTGGGCTTTTGCAGGGCAAATCTGCATGGCAGGGGGGCACAGCCTGGGCAGCCTCTAATTGGCACAGTAGGGGGCTCGGCCTGGGGCAAGAGAAGTTCCCCAGCAGACTGTGCTTCCCAGGCAGACATGTCTGGTCCCTGCAAATCCATTCACTGCTCAACTGCTAATACCCACAGCCCCAGGGTAGGCTTTGGTTTGGGGTAGTGAAACTCTCACTGCTCAGCATCTAGCCCCAGGGCAGTTGATATATCACACAGTCGGGGTTCTTTGCAGGGCACTTTCCCAGCTTGGCCATGCGGGCCTGAGTTACTCCCAGGTGGGGAACTCTTTCCCAGAGCACTCCAGTACCTTGCTGCTTTTTCTAGCCGGTTGGCAGGACAGCTACCAGTCCATACACCTTTCACTGCTCTGCAGAGGAAGCTGGTAACCTCCTGGATCTGAAGGCAGACCCTACAGGCTTTAAGAAAATGAGTAAAAAAATCAAAAGAATGATTGATAGTTTCTATACAGAAAGAGAAACAACTTTTCAACTCTGAAGAATCTAATAGCAGACAATCTCAAGATAATTGTTGGCCCCCAATACAAAAGGCTCTCCTAGAAGAGACTATTAAAAACCTTAAAAGAGAACTAGAAGAAAAATGGGGAAAGAGAAGCTATGCAAGAGAGTACAGAAAAGGCATATAACTCACTAAAAGAAAAATTTGATAAAGTGGAAAAAGAAAACAACTTCCTGAAATGTGAATTGGAAAAGGTAAAAAACTTCCAAGAAGTGCAGGGAAATAGAATTTGTGAATTGGAAAAAGAAAATAACTCACTAAAAAGAAATAGTGAAATGGAAAAAAATTCCATAGAGCAAAACAACTCAATTGGACATATACAAAAAGAAGTAAAAAAAGCTAATGAAGAAAATAACTCACTAAAAATTAGAACTGAACAAATAGAAATGACTGATTCATTGAGACATCAAGAATCACTCAAGCAAAACCAAAAAAAATGAAAGATTGGAAAAAATGTCAACTATTTAATTGGAAAAACAACAGACCTGGAAAATAGATCTAGGAGAGAGAACCTGAGGATCATTGGACTACCCGAAAATTATGATGAAAAAAAGAGCCTAGATATTATTTTACAGGAAATCATCAAAGAGAACTGCCCAGAAGTAATAGAACCAGAAGGGAAAAGAGGCGTTGAAAGAATTCATCGAACACCTTCTGAAAAAGACCCTAAAATAAAGACTCCAAGGAATATTGTGGCCAAACTTCAGAATTTCCAGACTAAAGAAAAAATTTTACAAGCAGCCAGGAAAAAACAGTTCAAATACAGAGGTGCCACAATAAGGGTCACACAAGATCTGGCTGCCTCAACATTAAAGAATAGAAGGGCCTGGAATCAGATATTCCGAAAGGCAAAAGAACTTGGAATGCAGCCAAGAATGAACTATCCAGCTAAGCTGAGTATTTTTTTTTCCCATGGAAGAAGATGGACATTTAAGGAAACAGAGAAATTCCATTTATTTCTAAGGGAAAAAAAAACAGACTTAAACAAAAAAATTTGATCAACAACAGGACTCAAGAGAAGTAGAAAAAGGTAAAAGGAACTCTTGAGAACTGTATTTCTGTTGTGGATATACATAAAAACCACATGTATAATCTGATTTTACTGCTATAACATAAAAAGGGAAGTAGAAATGGAAAGGGGAGAGTGTCAGAAAAAGGGAAGAGGGGAGATAAAAAGAGGGAAACTACATGCAACGATGAGGCAAAGGAAACCTATCAAATTTGAGGGAACTTAGAGAGAGGGATAAACATTGTGAATCCTACTCTCATCAGAGTTGGCTCAAAGAGGAAATAATTGACATATTTGGTTTACAGATAATCTTCTCTCACTTCATTAAAAAGTGGGAGAGGAAAAGGAAAAGGAAAAAGTGTAATAAGGGAAGGGTTCAAGAAAGGGAAAGGGATTCAAAGGAGTAGGGAGGGATACTAAAGAGGGAGAACTGTGTGACACAAGTGGGACCAATAAGTTTAATACTAGGGAAGGAGGGAAGGAGGGCAAGAAAAAGAAAAGCATAATCTGGGGATATTAGGATGGCAGGGAATACAGAATTAGTCATTTTAACAGTAAATGTGAATGGGATGAACTCTCCCATAAAGAGGAGGACGATAGCAGACTGGATCAAAAGTCAGAACCCTACAATATGTTGTTCACAGGAAACACATTTAAAACAGGGAGTTACATACAGAGTAAAGGTAAAAGCCTGGAGCAGGATCTATTATGCTTCAGGTGAAGTCAAAAAAGCAGGGATAGCCATTCTTATCTCAGATCAAGCAAAAGCAAAAACTGATCTAATTAAAAGAGATAAGGAAGGAAACTATATCTTGCTAAAGGGTACTATAGACAATGAAGCAATATCAATATTAAACATATATGCACCTAGTGGTATAGCATCTAACTTCCTAAAGGAGAAGTTAAGAGAGTTGCGAGAAGAAATAGGTAGCAAAATTATAATAGTGGGAAATCTCAATCTTGCATTCTCAGACTTAGATAAATCAAATCACAAAACAAATAAGAAAGAAATTAAAGAGGTAAACAGAATATTAGAAAAATTAGATATGACAGATCTCTAGAGAAAACTGAATGGTAACAGAAAGGAGTATATTTTCTTCTCAGCAGTTCATGGAACCTATACAAAAATAGACCATTTATTAGGACATAAAGACCTCAAAATTAAATGCAGTAAGGCAGAAATAATAAATGCTTTCTTTTCAGATCACAATGAAATAAAAACTACATTCAACAAAAAGTTGGGGGTAAATAGGCCAAAAAGTATTGGAAACTAAATAATCTCATCTTAAAGAATGCTTGGGTGAAACAGCAAATTATAGACACAAGTAATAATTTCACTCAAGATAATGACAATGGTGAGACTTCATACCAAAATTTATGGGATGCAGCCAAAGTGGTAATAAGGAGAAATTTTATATCCTTAGAGGCTTACTTGAATAAAATAGAGAAAGAGAAGATCAATGAATTGGGCATGCATATTAAAAACCTAGAAAAAGACCAAATTAAAACCCCCCAATCAATTACTAAACTTAAAACTCTAAAATTAAAAAGAGAAGTTAATAATATAGAAAATAAAAAACTACTGAATTAATAAATAAAAGTAAGAGTTGGTTTTATGAAAAAACCAATAAAATTGATAAACCTTTGGTAAATCTGATTAGAAAAAGGAGAGAGGAAAATCAAATTAGTAGTCTTAAAAATGAAAGGGTAGAACTTTCCACCAATGAAGAGGAAATGAAAGAAATAATAAGGGGTTACTTTGCCCAGCTTTATGCCATTAAATTTGATAACCTAAGTGAAGTGGATGACTACGTCCAAAAATATAGGTTTCCCAGATTATCAGAGGAGGAAGTAAATTGCTTAAATAGTCCCATTTCAGAAAAAGAAATAGAACAAGCTATTAATCAATTCCCTAAAAAAAAAATCCCCAGGACCAGATGGATTTACATGTGAATTCTACCAAACATTCAAAGAACAATTAGCCTCAATGCTTTATAAACTCTTTGAAAAAATAGGGAATGAAGGAGCCTGGTCAAATTCCTTTTATGACACAGACATGGTACTGATACCTAAACCAGGTAGGTTCAAAATAGAGAAAGAAAAGTATAGGCCAATCTCCTTAATGAATATTGATGATAAAATCTTAAATAAGATATTAGCAAAATGACTACAGAAAATCATTCCCAGGATAATACACCACAATCAAGTAGGATTTATACCAGGAATGCAGGGCTGGTTCAATATTAGGAAACCTATCAGTATAATTGGTCATATTAATAACCAAATTAACAAAAAACATATGATCATCTTAATAGATGCAGAAAAAGCATTTGATAAAATCCAACATGCATTCCTATTAAAAACTCTTGAGAGTATAGGAATAAATGGACTTTTCCTTAAAATAATCAGTAACATCTATTTAAAACCAGTATTAAGCATCATATGTAATGGGGACAAATTGCAACCATTCCCAATAACATCAGGAGTGAAACAAGGTTGCCCACTATCATGTTACTATTTAATATTGTATCAGAACTGCTAGCTTTGGCAATAAGAGTTGAGAAAGAGATTAAAGGAATAAGAATAGGCAATGAGGAAACCAAATCATCACTCTTTGCTGATGGTATGATGGTATACTTAGAGAACCCCAGAGATTCTACTAAAAAGTTATTAGAAACAATCCACACCTTTAGCAAAGTTGCAGGATATAAAATAAACCCACATAAGTCATCAGCATTCTTATATATCACTAACAAAACCCAACAGTTAGAGTTACAAAGAGAAATTCCATTTAAAGTAACTACTGATTGTATAAAATATTTAGGAAAGTATCTGCCAAGGGAAAATCAGAAACTTTATGAGCAAAACTACAAAACACTTTCCACACAAATTAAGTCTGATCTAATCAACTGGAAAAATATTAAATGCTCTTGGATTGGGTGAGCTAAATATAATGAAAATGACAATACTACCTAAACTAATCTATTTATTTAGCACCATACCAATCAGACTCCCAAAAAACTATTTTGATGACCTACAAAAAATAACAACAAAGTTCATATGGAAAAACAAAAGGTCCAGAATGTCAAGGGAATTACTGAAAAAAAAATCAAAAGAAGGTGGCCTAGCTGTACCAGATCTAAAATTATATTATAAAGCAGCGGTTACTAAAACCATCTGGTATTGGCTAAGAAATAGACTAGTTGATCAATGAAATAGGTTAGGTTCAAAGAACAAAACAGCTAATAACTTGAATAATCTAGTATTTGACAAACCCAAAGACCCTAGTTTTGGGGATAAGAATACATAATTTGACAAAAATTGCTGGGAAATTTGGAAATTAGTATGGTAGAAACTAGGCATTGACCCACACTTAACACCATACACCAAGATAAGGTCAAAATGGGTTCATGACTTAGGCATAAAGAATGAGATTATAAATACATTGGAAGAATATAGTATAGTTTACCTCTCAGACCTGTGGAAGAGGAAGGAATTTATGACCAAAGAAGAACTAGAGATCACTATTGACCACAAAATAGAAAATTTTGATTATATCAAATTGAAAAGTTTTTGTACAAACAAAACTAATGCAGACAAGATTAGAAGGGAAACAATAAACTGGGAAAACATTTTTACAGTCCAAAGTTCTGATAAAGGCCTCATTTCCAAAATATATAGAGGATTGGCTCTAATTTATAAGAAATCAAGCCATCCTCCAATTGATAAATGGTCAAAGGATATGACAGACAATTCTCTAGGTGAAGAAATTAAAACTATTTCTAGCCATATGAAAATATGCTTCCAATCATTATTAATCAGAAAAATGCAAATTAAGCAACTCTGAGATACCACTACAAACCTGTCAGATTTGCTAGAATTACAGGGAAAGATAGTGTGGAATGTTGGAGGGGATGTGGGAAAACAGGGATACTGATACATTGTTGGAGGAATTGTGAACACACTCAATCATTCTAGAGAGCAATTTGGAACTGTGCTCAAAAAGTTATCAAACCGTGCATACCCTTTAATCCAGCAGTGTTTCTACTGGGCTTATACCCCAAAGAGATACTGAAGAAAGAAAAAGACCTGTATGTAACAAAATGTTTGTGGCAGTCCTGTTTGCAGTGGCTAGAAGCTGGAAAATGAATGGATGCCCATTAATTGGAGAATGGTTGGGTAAATTGTGGTGTATGAATGTTATGGAACATTATTGTTCTGTAAGAAATGACCAGCAGGATGAATACAGAGAGGACTGGTGAGACTTAAATGCACTGATGCTAAGTGAAATGAGCAGAACCAGGAGATCATTATATACCTCAACAACAATACTGTATTAGGATGTATTCTGATGGAAGTGGATTTCTTCAACAACTAACTCAGTTTCACCTGATCAAGGATGGACAGAAGCAGCTACACCCAAAGAAAGGACACTGGGAAATGAATATAAACTGCTTGCATTTTTGTTTTTTTTTTTCCCAGGTTATTTATACCTTCTGAATCCAATTTTCCCTATGCAACAAGAGAACTGTTTGGTTCTGCACACATATATTGTATGTGGGATATACTGTAATCTATTTAACATGTATAGGACTGCTTGGCATCTGGGGAAAGGGATCAAGGGAGGGAAAGGAAAAATCAGAACAGAAGAGAGTTCAAGGGATAATGTTGTAAAAAATTACCCTGGCATGTGTCTTGTCAATAAAAAGTTATTTTAAAAAATGGATAACTCTAGCAAGAGTCTTACTGGGATTGACTAAAAATATATCCCTTCTGTAATTGCTACAAGACAACTTATGTCCTTTGTTTTTTTACACAGAGGAAAAATGGAAACGTACTTAATTTCATGGGAGATAACAACCCAGAAGATTTTAATCAGCTATAGAATGATCATTAGACTACCCCAACCCCACTCTTGTGAATTTTGCTTGGAATTGAATCAATACTGTTGGAATACATGAGAAAGCCTGATAGTGGCTGCTGGAGATCCAACCTAGAATGGATCTCTTCTTGTGAGAGGATGATACAAGAAGACTGAGAGGCAGTTACTGTTCTCTTACCTCTCTGACTGAGAGGCTGTTGCATTGTCTGACCTCACTCCTCTTCCCTCTGCCTCCAATTTATCTCATTCCTAGTCCACAACACCAGTGTCAGTAAAGGCTGCCTTGCAATTCCTTTAGATGTTATGATCCACAGCTTTGGAAGCTCTCAGAGAATTTACCTGTTTCTTAACACAATACCAACTACTTTTCTATAAGAGAGAAACCTAATTCCATTCAAAATTTCTTCTTCAGTTGGAAATTCAGCTAGAGAGCGATTAACTTGAACATGAGGTATGTATTGTGAATGGCTTCAACATTGGTTGAATGCATTGGGTGGATTGTCTGTTGAGAACACAATGGAAAAATTCAGTGCATCTCTTCAAGATTGTGTCCTTATCATTAATCAATGTGGCTCCATTGTCATTGAGTAGTTGAAAGACATCATTAGATCTTTGGCTCTTAAATAGCTTTCAGGGTATCATAAAAGTACTTTGAATTGTGACCATCTAAAATGTAAAATTTCATCTGCCTTTTTACTGAGCCAAGAATCCTGCATCTCTCTACGTTTAACTTACACTTTTTTTTGAGAGATTTAATGCTGCTTTTTTAGATATGAACAAAGTATCATATCTGGCAATTTCTGGCAAACTCTGGAATTTTTATTTTTCATTTTGAAGTTTCTGAATTTCCCCATCATTTTGTCAAATCAATCCTGATATCTGTAAGTGACATGACTTTTTCAGTAAATACAGTGCTGTACACCAAATCTGGGAAAACCTCCTACTCTTTTTCTATTCCACTGCTGCTAACTATGTGCTGGCTCAACATTCCCTCCAAGTTAAGCCACAAAATACGAAGAAGCACTCTAATCTTTTGAATTTAATAAGTCTTCTAGTAGTTATCTTTCTTTGGGACTATTCATTATTCTTTATCTTGGACATGATGAGTTTATAATCAGTCCAGCACTCTGCACCATAAATTGCTTTCATTACTCTCATATACTATTGCTTCTACTTACAATGGCCTATTTTGTTAAATATATATTTTGCAATAGCCTAAGTTTTATTGCATTTAGGTAAACAAAAAAAAAAAAAAAAACAATTGTTGGCAATGAGAATGTCATGAGACATACAAACCTTCAGTAGTATTTCAACATTGCTGCTACTGTTTCCATTTATACTCCTTTTAAAATTCTATCATGCCTGATGGTCTGGGTCTACTCTGCGGTTAAAGTCACATAGAATTATAAGCTTGCCTTCTTTGGGCACATTGATGCCATTTTTTTTTTTTACTTCATCAGAGTCCATCATGGTGAGAACATATATATTGATGACGGTAAGGTAATTTCCCACAGTGGCAAGCACATTGTTATGAACCTGTCATTCACTCTTTTTTGAGAGGCGTGCAAGCTTGCTGACTAGACCTGTGCCACTTTCACAGTAATTTCCATCATTGCAACTACCAGAACAAAATGTTTATCCAGATAACATTTCATTTGTTTTTCATATGTTATCCTTATTTCATTCATGGTTGCTATTTGACTATACCTGCTGAGTTCTCTTGAAGAAAACCTGTTTGTCTCTCAGCTTTACTGTATTTGATGTCCAAAACTGTGCACATTCCTTGTCCTAATGGTGAGTGGAATAATTGAAAACATTTTCTACTTTTTTGCATGTTTTAATCACAGGATAGAATCTCTGCCTTGTATTAAATAGACCAAGGTTAGATTAGGTATTGTTAAATGTTTTCTGGGTTTTTCTTCATGCCAGGAGGTAAGTGGTGAGACCCTCAAAAAAGGCCACTCACCCACCCAGGAGGCTACCCTGTCCTACTGTTGCTACAGTCCAGTGAGAATACCACCCTGCTTTCAGCTACCTGTATGTAGGTTTGGGACTCCCTGTGTCTCCCTGTGTAACAAAACTATGGTTTTGCTGAATCTAATTTTTATTAGGATCATAAGACCACAAATTTAAAGCTGTTAGAAATCTTAGAGGCCATCTAGTGTGACCACCTCATTTTGTAATTCAGGAAAAATTAATTCCTTTTTAATATTCTTGATCATAATCATTCTATTAACTTATAGTGTAAGCTATTCAAAATCCCTTGATTAAATATTTATAGAAATATATCTATTCAGAATTGGACTGAAACACATTGTAGGAGATTTCTGGGATAGGCTGTAATTTCAGTATTTAGAAATCATTGAATCATCAATGACACTTATGCTTTAAAGTTTACAAGTTGCTTTATATACACAGTCTCATCTGATTCTCTCAATAGCCCCAAAAGGTAATGATACGAACTTTATTATCCCCAACAAACAGATGAAGAAGATACAGAAAGGTTAAGTGATTTACACATTGTCACCCAGCTATTGTCAGAAATGCGGTTCAAACTCATGTGTGTCTGGATGTCAAGCAAGAACTCCTCCCATTATGCCATTAAAATTTTAAAATATTGACAGACTACTTAAGCACATTTGAAAAAGGATGAGATCATATTTTTATAGAAATAATTTTATTAAGAAACAATTTTTATAGGTTTAAATTAACCAACACTTTCATGCACACCCTTTAAAAAAAAAAAAAAAAAAAAAAAAAAAAAAAAAAAAAAAAAAAACCATGAGACCATAATTTTTTTTTTCACTTCCTTTAGAATTTCCACATGTTTCTACTCGTTGACAATTCAAGAAAAAACTACCAAGTGCCAACAGTCCAAGCTGTGCCCCCAGGATTGTGTTGATAAATGATGTAATGAGTCCTAGGTAAAAGTAATAGGAATTTTTGAAAGAGATTGGGTGGATAAGATTTAGGTACTAGAAAATGGTTAAATATATTTTCAGGTTGTATTTCCTTCATGAATTTAAGGCATGTCAGATTTTCTGAAGTGTTTGTGTGATGATTATTCACTTTAACAGCAAAATACAAGTAAATTATTACCTGTATTAATATATCTTTTAAGAGATTGAGCACACTTTTAAAAATGAAGACTAGGGAAAGCCATAAAGGGGAAAACACACTTCACATAAAATAAGAAATCAGGGTCCCTACATGTATAAGACTGTGTTTACTGCTCAGACAGAAATACAAAAATCAAATAATCTTGTTCTCAACAACCAAAAAGGCTACTGGGAAGAAATAAAATATGTGCATATCAGGAAAGAAATTTATATATTATATATTAATTTTAAGGAAATATCAAGCAATTAAAGGGTTAAGAATACTATCAACAAATGGTCAAAGATATGAACAGACAATTCTCAGATGAAGAAATTGAAACTATTTATAGACATATGAAAATATGCTCCAAATCATTATTAATCAGAGAAATGCAAATTAAGACAACTCTGAGATACCACTACACACCTGTCAGATTGGCTAGAATGACAGGGAAAGATCATGGGGAATGTTGGAGGGGATGTGGGAAAACAGGGACACTGATACATTGTTGGTGGAATTGTGAACACGTCCAGCCATTCTGGAGAGCAATTTGGAACTATGCTCAAAAAGTTATCAAACTGTGCATACCCTTTGATCCAGTAATGTTTCTACTGGGCTTATACCCCAAAGAGATACTAAAGAAAGGAAAGGGACCTGTATGTGCCAAAATGTTTGTGGCAGCCCTGTTTGTAGTGGCTAGAAGCTGGAAAATGAAAGGATGTCCATCAATTGGAGAATGATTGAGTAAATTGTGGTATATGAATGTTATGGAATATTATTGTTCTATAAGGAATGACCAGCAGGATGAATACAGAGAGGACTGGCGAGACTTACATGAACTGATGCTGAGTGAAATGAGCAGAACCAGGAGATCATTATATACCTCAACAACGATACTGTTTGAGGATGTATTCTGATGGAAGTGGATCTCTTCGATAAAGAGAGCTTTAATTGATCAAAAATGGACAGAAGCAGCTACATCCAGAGAAAGAACATTGGGAAATGAATATAAACTGCTTGCATTTTTGTTTTTCTTCCCGGGTTATTTATACCTTCTGAATTCAATTCTCCCTGTGCAACAAGAAAACTGTTTGGTTCTGCACACATATATTGTATCTAGGATATACTGCAACCCATTCAACATGTAAAGGACTGCTTGCCATCTGGGGGAAGGGGTGGAGGGAGGGAGGGGAAAAATCGGAACAGAAGTGAATGCAAGGGATAATGCTGTAAAAAATTACCCTGGCATGGGTTCTATCAATAAAAAGTTATTAAAAAAAAAGAATACTATCAACAGGGGAAAACTTTACTTCTGATGTAGCACTTGAATTGATATTAGAATGACGCTAAAGATTCTGAGAGCTACAAATGGTGAGGGAGTTCATTCCATATACAAGAGACAAACCATAAAGGAGCAAAAATAATGGAATATATTTGAGATAGAAAGGATAATCTGTGCAAAGGCAAGGAGATTGTAGATATGATGCTGTTTTGGAGAACAGCAAATAGACCAATTTGGTTGGGTTGCAGAATGTGTAAAGTGGAATAATACTCTTTGAAGCAATATTCTTTGAAAATTGGCTGGGGTCAGAAAGATTTTGTTTTATTTCAGGGGCAACTGTGAACTATTAGAACTTCTGGAATAGTGATATAACATGGACTGTTCTATACTTTAGCAATTCTACTTTGCAAGCTCTAAACATAAGTTCAAGAGACAAAAGATTTGAGGGTATTAAAGAGGCTATTGCACAAGATAAAAGGTGACAGGAAATTAAATAATATTAATGGTCAAACAAATAGGAAAGGAGAAAAATTTGAACTGTGTTATAGAGATAGATCTCATCAGAGTTAGGAGGTAATTGAGTGGATTTACAGTTATATTTTTTAACTCATTTGTTTTTGGCCAATTGAATTGCAATTTATTCATGGTATTTTTTTTAACAAATATTTCTACTCCTTTGTGTTAAAAAGTTGGAAAAGTCAGAAAGTGATTGATTTTAATGTTTTTAATGTTAATGTTAATGTTTTAATGTTTTTAATGTTTTAATATGTTCTAATGTTAATAAAAGCATTTAGGGTCACCAGGATAGTTAGTCTAAAATATACAACATGGATTGTAGAGAGGGGTGACAGAATTAAAAGAGCCCATTGCTGTTGAGAATTTGGGTGATCAAAAGGATGATAGTGCCCTAACACAAATTGAGGCATTAATAATGGGAGATAATTCCCTTCATTTCTCTTTTTCCTGTCTCCTCATTCATCTCCTTCCTATTCTCCTCCCTATTGCTCTCTTCACTTCACCATTTTTCCCACTTTTCTCCTTTCCTCCCCTCTTCAGCCCTCCCATCCCCATTTCTCTCCTCTCTACTCCTCCCTACAGCTTTCTTCTCCTTCAAACTCCTTCCCACTTCTTTTCTTTTATCTCTACTCGTGTCCCTCATTCCTCTCCTCTCCACTATCTTGCTGATTCATCATTTAGTCCTTAACTTTCCTCCCACTCCTCTCCTTCCTCAATACTTCCTGCTGCACTCTTCTTTACTCCACTCCTTGCTATTCCTTCCCATCACTTTCTTTTTCTCTCTTTCTTCTATTTTCTCTTCTCTCTTCTTTTCCTTCTTTCCTTTCTTCTTTTTAATTTAATAGATGGATGGGAAAAAAAAGTCAAATGAAATAGGCTTTGAATGTGATGAATTTGAGAATACTTTCATTTTTCTTGGTTCAATGCTCTAAAATTTGTTTTTCTGTTTATCTTTGTCATTTTTTTTTGTTTACCTTTATTTTAAAATAGCTAATCTGCTATATTCAACATAGGTACAATCAAGATTTTTTAAATTTATGCATGGATAATTTTTCAACATTGACCCTTGCATAGTCTTATATTTCAGATTTTCTTCTCCTCCTCCCCATTCTCTCCCTTAGATGGCAAGCAATCTAATATATGTTATACATGTTAAAATAGATGTTAAATCCAATATGTATAAACATATTTATACAAATTCTTGGCTGTATTCCAAGTTCCTTTGCCTTTCAGAATATCAAATTCCAGGCCTTTCCATCCTTTAAAATGCAAGCTGCTAGATCCTGAGTAATCCTGATTGTGGCTCCTTGGTATTTACATTGTTTCTTTCTGATTGCTTGCAATATTTTTTTTTCCTTTGTGTGATAAGTCTGAAATTTAGCCACAATATTCCTTGGAGTTTTAATTTTGGAGTTCTTTCAGGAGGTGATGGGTGAATTCCTGCAATGGCTACTTTACCTCTTGATTTGAAGAAATCAGGGCTGTTTTACTTTTTGATTTTCAGGAAGATAATGTCTAGGTTCTTTTTTTCCATCATGGCTTTCAGAAAGTCCAATAATTATTAGATTGTCTCTCCTAGATCTTTTTTTCAGGTCAATTATTTTTCCTAGGAGCTGTTTCATATTTCTTTTATTTTTTTCTTTTTTCTTTTTTTTTATTTTGTTTGACTGATTCTTGAAGTCTTATTGAATCATTCACTTCCATTTATTCAGTTCTAATCTTTATTATTTTCTTCAGTTATATTTTTAAACTCATTTTGTTTTTGGCCAATTGAATTGCAATTTATTCATTGTATTTTTTTTTCCTTTTCACAAATTCTTTTTTTTCAACAAATATGTATATTTTTTATATCTATTTTGTGAAGAATTTATATTCTTTTTCCATTTCATCAAATCTATTTTCTAAGGAGTTATATGCTTTTCACATTCCTTCTTGCAAAGATCTCATTTCCTTTCCCCTTTTTTCCCTTTTTCTTCTAACTCTTTTTAAAAGTCCTTTATGAAAGTGAACCTTAGAAGTTGAGCTCTGTTCTTTTGTCTCCTTACTTTAAGGCTTGAGGTCTGCTCTCCAGGCAAAGGATAAATGCCTTCATTTGTCTTGGGGCAGTTCTGCTGATTAACTTCTAGTGCTGGGTATATACAGCTAGGTCCCGCATTCTTCTGAGACTCAGTGGTTTACAATTTGCCTATTGTGGCAAATCTTCTAGATCATGACTTGCAACCAGAAGATCCCCAGATGCATGGAAGCTGCAGGGTTCTGACTCCTCACTCTAGCTCCTTGACCTGGGCTTCTCATGCTGCAATCTGAGCTCAGTAGACTGAACCCCTGTCTGTTTGAAACAGACCCATTCTAAAGTTTTTCCAAGGTATGTTCTTCTGGAAATGTGTTGTACTCCAAATATTTGTGGCTTCTGTGACTCCAAAACCAGTTTAGAGGCTTAAGCTTGGCTCTACCCCTCCCTACAATCCATGTTGTATATTTTAGACTATCCTGGTGAGCCAATAGTAGACCCTAAATACTTTTATGTTAACATTAAAAACATAAACATCAATCACTTTCTGGCTTTTTCCAACTTTTTAACACAAAGGAGTAGAAATATATAGATAGATAGACAAATAGATAGATATAGATTGTCCTAAGTGCTGTTTAAGAATTTGAACTTTTTAAACTTTCCTCAATGTCTCCAGTTGGAGTTTCTGAGACAGTCTTAACTTTTCTTTAAAATGTCTGTTTAAAGTTGAAACAGATCTATCCAAGCAGTATCAATAAATACCAATAGTTATGATTTTTAACAGAAAGGTAAACCTTGGTTTATAAAGTGTTCCTTTAGACTGGGAACCTTTGAAATTCTCTTTCCATTAGAAATAGATAAATTGTTGGAGTTGAAAAAACCTATTTGCTAATACTGATAAAATTATAAACCTTTCAATATAATTATTGTAATACTATTCCTCATTGTCTATTTTTTGAGACCTGTATCAAAACTCCCTTAGGAAATGGACCATATCTTAATTATGTTGCTATTCTCCCCAATGCCTTATGTACTATATGGCACATATTAGACATTAATAAGTGGTTAAGAAAGGAAAGGAGAGGTAGATAGAAAGCAGAGAATCAGGAGAAAAGGGAAGAAAACCAAGAGAGACTTCATAGTGCCAAGAACTAGAAAAGAGAAGGAATAATTAGGTCACTTCATTCTTTGAATATTCTGGAAAATTGCTATTAACTATTTTATAAAGTTAAGAAAAATAACAAAATTCACCTAGAAGAGTAAAATGCCAAGAATATCAAGGGAAACAATGAAAAATTATAAAGGAAATTGTAATGGCAGTACCAGATCTTGAAGTATATTAAAAAATATATTAATTAAAAATAATCTGGTACTGGCTAGAATGATAGTTCAGTGGAATAGATTAGGTACATAATATACAGTAGTAAATGACCATAATAATCCAGTGTTTGATAAACCCAGAGATGCAAAATTTTGGCATAATAACTCATTATTTGACAAAAATTGCTGGGAAAAGTGGCTTTCCATTTGGCAGAAATGAAATATAGACAAATATTTAAATAGGTATGTGATTTTGACATAAGTGTTGATATAATAAAGAAATTAGTGGAGCATCAAAAATTTTACCTGCCAGATCTATAAGGGAAGAGATTTTGGACAAATAAGAGAAAGAGAGCATCACGGGAATTAAAATAGATAATAGATAATTTGATTACTTTAAATTTAAAAAAGATTTACATAAAAGATAGAATAAAAGCAAGATTTTGGAGTAGTTAGATAGCATAGTAGATAGACAATGAGCCCTGAAGCTTTCTGGAGGTTCTTTGGAAGAGCCTTGGTCTCAGCAGAATAGACACCGTGAGAATGGTCAAAAATAGAGTCTAGATTCTGTATTCTGGCTCAGCCTTGAATTTAGTGCAGAAGGCATGAGAGCCACCATGAGGCTGGTCAAAGATAGAATGTCCATCTTCCAGTCATTCTTAGCCCTTATATAACTTAGTGTAATTATATCATTACAGCATACTGATTATGTGTGAACTAAAGAACCATTATATCACTATGCTAAGTACTAAGTATATATGTAAACTAGAGAACCATCATCAGTTCCACAGAGTTAATACTTTGTTTCAAGTATACTTGTTTCAAGTATACTTCTCCAAAGTTCTGCCCTCTACACAGGCATAACTGAGTTCAAATCTGGCTTCAGACACTTAACACTTTACGTTTCTTAATTGTGTGACCCTAGGCAAGTCACTTAACCAAAATTTCCTCAGCAAAAAAGAAAGAAAAATGGGGAAAAAAGGAATGCAATATTTCATTTATTTTATTTGTATTTGTATGCATGTATATATACATATATGCATATGTACATTTGACATATATAGTATATGTATGTCTATATATATATACAAAATCATGCAGAAGTACCTTCTGAAATTTTCTAGTCTTATGTGGGAAATAGGCAAATCACTCATAGGTTTTCTTTCATGAAATCCTATGTTATTTAAGGATATAAACTTCATTAACTCACCATCCCTGAATTTAGATAAATAAGCAATAAAAAACTTAAATTGGCAACAGGAGTTAGGCCTTTTATTTTGACATGGTGAAAATGTTTAAATAATTTTAACATTAATTTTACTTAATTTACTCAGGAATAAGCTATAGAATATATCTTTATAATTCATCAGCTTTGAGTAGTCAGAGAAAAATATCATAGAATGTAAAAAATATAATATATAAGTTAAGTAAATTATTGAAAGTTTTGAGATTATTTGAAGGCAAATGATATCATAAGTGTGCCATCACTAAAGGAATATCTTTTATCTTAGTATCATGAATTCCTGTAGATGTTTTTTTTTTCTAAAATTATTCCATAGAGGATTTAGGGAATATACTGAAATCCTTCCATTTGTTTTTTAGTATCTTCAGGTCTACTCTGTGCTTCTTGGGTTAGCATTCTATTGTTTATTATTCTAACTTTCAGTACAGAATACTAAAAAGTACTTTTTCTTTTCTTTCTTCACAATTTATATTCAATGGTAGCCTTTTCTGGTTTATTTCCATCCATACCAACAAATGGAAATAAATCATTTGTGTTATCAATTTTCCTTATTAATAATTGAAAATATTTTGTCATTTAGGGTACAACAGTACTCAGTCTAACCATTTGTTTATTTATCTAGTCTACATTATAAATAACAACATGAAAAAGGAAACATTTGTCACTAAATATTTATATTCATGGAGGCAAATCTGTCTTCCCTTACATAGTGAAATCGTGCCAGGTTAATAAACTAAGAAAAAAAAAAATCATTCAAGGACCAACCAACATTATTTAGAGAAGTTGGCAAGATAAGCTTTACATCCTAATGTAATTACACTAAAATTGGAGATCTGTAAAGAAGTCATTATTTCTTGATTTTGTAGTGATTAATAGCAGCTTAAAACTTAAGTGCAAACAGTATCATTCATTAAAATAAACATATTATGAGACTTGTTACAATAAGGGTATTGCAGTAGGAGTTGAAGAGAACAAATACTTTTAAAAAAAGAATTGTTAGCATAATTGTTAGCTCTCATTTGTCAGTATCACGTGACACATCAAGGAATAGAATGAGGACCAAAATATTCTAGATATCTTTTGGATTTTTTTTTTTTGGTGGGGGGCGTTTATAGTGAACTGGATGATTCAGTTTGATATGTATTTTTAAATTTTAAATTATAAAATTTAAAATACGAATTATAATTTTAAAAAATCCATCCATCTTCCCCACTCAATAAAAAGAAAGAGGAGAGAAGGAAAGGGATAGAGAAGGAATGAATAAAAAAGAAAGGAGCAAAGAAAGGAAAGGAAGAAAGAAGAAAATCAGGACAAAACAAAAGAATGAAAAAAGGCAATAAAAAGAGACAGACAGAAAGAAAAAGAAATAAAAAGATAAAAAAAGAAAGATGGAAGAGAAAGAATCGAAGAAAAAAGAAAAAGGAAGGAAATAACAAGGACGGGAGGAAAGGAAGAAGAAAAAGGAAAGGGAAGGAGAGGAGAAGAGAGGAAAGGAAAGGAAAAGAAACAAAAATGAAAGTAAGGAGGATAAATAGGCAGGAGAAAAGATGGGAAATCAGGAAGGAAGGACTGAGGAAAGAAGAGTCTCTGTAATATATTAACATATTTGAGCAAAAATTTCCCACATTGGGACTTCCGGTTAAGATGGCAGAGAGGAGGCACACAGCTGCAGAAGCTCCACGCTTTCTCTCACTATCCATTTCATTACAAGCCTCTGAATTAATGCTTGACTGAAAAAAAACCACAAATAGTTACCAAGAGAAGCCATCCTTGAGATTCGCCAAGAAAGGTCTGTCTTTACTGGAGGGCTGGGATGGTTTTAGATCGGGCGCAGGCGCAGGCAGCGGCAGTGAGAGCACGGGAGCAGACTGGAGAGGGGGTGGGGAGTGATCACAGCCATCTCTGCGGGGAGAGCTTCGCTACTGGATTAGATACTTTGCTCCGGCAGCAAGTTAGCAGCCCAGCAGAGAAGCTAAAAACACCGGGGCTGAAGAATACAACCCCAAACAGCTGGAGTCTCTCGGGGCCTGGCCGCCCCCCCTTCCTCCCCCACAGTGACTCAGCACGCTCTGGGATCTCAGAGCGCAGGTGCAGCACAGTAGGGCTAGTGCCTCACTGCTGCCCCCCGCAGTCTGTAGAGGAAGCTCGGTAACACACCCAGCCCCTCCCCCAAAGAAAGACTCCAGTTTTTTTCTGTTTTTCTTTGCTAGTTTGTCTTTGATTATTAGACATAATGAGCAAGAAACTGAAGAGGACTTTAACCCTTGACAGCTTCTATACAGATAGAGAGCAGACTCTAAATCCTGAGGAGACTAAAAACAGACAGTCCCCAGGTGAATCCCCAAAGGAGGAGATCATCTGTTCCTCAGCACAGATGAACCTCATAGAAGTAATTAAAAAGGCTTTCACAAGGGAGCTAGAAGAAAAATGGGAAAAGAAGAGGGAGGCTTGGCAAAAGAGCCTGGAGAAGTCAGTTAAAGAGAGAGTGGATAAAGAAGTAAAATCCTTGAAAAATAGGATTGGTGAACTGGAAAACAAAATTGGCGAAATGGAAAAAAATTCCACAGAACAAAAGAACTCAATGGGACAATTAGAAAAAGATTTTTAAAAAGTGAGTGAAGAAAATACTTCACTGAAAATCAGAATTGAACAATTGGAATTGAATGACTCGAGGAGACAAGAAGAATCAGTCAAGCAAATCCAAAAAAATCAAACAATGGAAAAGAATGAGAAATACCTTCTGGGGAAGACAACAGACCTGGAAAACAGATCCAGGAGAGACAATCTGAGAATCATTGGACTTCCAGAAAAACATGATGAAAAAAAGAGCCTGGACACTATTTTCCAGGAAATTATCAAAGAGAACTGCCCAGAAGTCATAGGAACAGAGGAAAAAATAAACATTGAAAGGATTCATCGATCACCCACTGAAAGGGATCCTAAAATCAAAACACCAAGGAATATAGTGGCCAAATGCCAGAACCCTCAGATGAAGGAAAAAATATTGCAAGCGGCTAGAAAAACCCAATTCAAGTATCAAGGAGCCACAATAAGGATCACCCAGGATCTGGCAGCATGCACATTAAAAGATCGAAGGGCCTGGAATATGATATTCCGAAAGGCTAAGGAACTTGGTATGCAACCAAAAATAACTTACCCAGCGAGAATGAGCATCTTTTTCCAGGGAAGAAGTAAGCGAATTTCATCTATTTCTGATGAAAAAGCCAGAACTTAACAAAAAGTTTGATCTACAAATATAGAACTCAAGAGAAATCTAAAAAGGTAAAGATTAATCTTGAGAACTATATTTCGACTATATAGATGTATAAAGAATACATGTATACCTTGTTCTAGAAATTGATGTGGAAAGGACATTGTACCAGAAAAAGGGTAAAGTGGGGGTAGTACATCTCATGAAGAGGTATAGGAAACCTATTATATCTGAGAGAAAGAATGGAGGGGGATGAATATAGTGGGTATCTTAATGCCTTCAGAATTGGCTTTAAGTGAAAAATATTAAGACATATTCAATCTATGGTGAAACTTCTCCCACCTCATTGAAAAGTGAGAAGGGAAAAGTGAAAAGGGAAGGAATAAGCTAAGAGGAAGGGAATACGGAAACTGGGAGGGAAAGGGGTAAGATAGGGGGAGGAACTCTAAGGCGGGGGGAGGGATACTAAAAAGGGAGAGCTGTGAGAAGCAAGTGGTGCTCACAAGCTTAATACTGGAAAGGGGGGAAAGGGGAAAGAAGGGAGAAAAGCATAAACCAGGGTTAACAAGATGGCAAGTAATACAGAATTGGTCATTCTAACCATAAATGTGAACGGGGTAAACTCCCCCATAAAGAGGAAGAAGTTAGCAGAATGGATTAAAAGCCAGAATCCTACAATATGTTGTTTACAGGAAACACACCTGAAGCGGGGAGATACATGCAGGTTAAAGGTAAAAGGTTGGAGCAAAATCTACTATGCTTCAGGTGAAGTCAAAAAAGCAGGGGTAGCCATCCTGATCTCAGATCAAGCTAAAGCAAAAATTGATCTAATTAAAAGAGATAAGGAAGGGCACTATATCTTGCTAAAGGGTAGCATGGATAATGAAGCACTATCTATATTAAACATATATGCACCAAGTGGGGTAGCATCTAAATTCTTAAAAGAGAAACTAAGAGAGCTGCAAGAAGAAATAGACAGTAAAACTATAATAGTGGGAGATCTTAACCTTGCACTCTCAGAATTAGATAAATCAAACCACAAAATAAATAAGAAAGAAGTCAAAGAGGTAAATAGAATACTAGAAAAGTTAGATATGATAGATCTCTGGAGAAAATGTAATGGAGACAGAAAGGAATACACTTTCTTTTCAGCAGTTCATGGAACCTATACAAAAATTGACCATATATTAGGACATAAAAACCTCAAACTCAAATGCAGTAAGGCAGAAATAGTAAATGCATCCTTTTCAGACCACGATGCAATGAAAATTACATTCAACAAAAAACCAGGGGGAAGTAGACCAAAAAATAATTGGAAACTAAATAATCTCATACTAAAGAATGATTGGGTGAAACAGCAAATCATAGACATAATTAATAACTTCACCCAAGAAAACGATAATAATGAGACATCATACCAAAATGTATGGGATGCAGCCAAAGCGGTAATAAGGGGAAATTTCATATCTCTAGAGGCCTATTTGTATAAAATAGAGAAAGAGAAGGTCAATGAATTGGGTTTGCAACTAAAAATGCTAGAAAAGGAACAAATTAAAAACCCCAGTCAAGCATTAAACTTGAAATTCTAAAAATAAAAGGAGAGATCAATAAAAATGAAAGTTAAAAAAAACTATTGAATTAATTAATAAAACTAAGAGTTGGTTCTATGAAAAAAACAACAAAATAGACAAACCCTTAGTAAATCTGATTAAAAAAAGGAAAGAGGAAAATCAAATTGTTAGTCTTAAAAATGAAAAGGGAGAACTCGCCACTAACGAAGAGGAAATTAGAGCAATAATTAGGAGTTACTTTGCCCAACTTTATGCCAATAAATTCGACAACTTAAATGAAATAGAAAAATACCTCCAAAAATATAGCTTGCCCAAACTAACAGAGGAAGAAGTAAATATCCTAA
Organism: Antechinus flavipes; assembly: GCF_016432865.1. NCBI lineage: Eukaryota > Metazoa > Chordata > Mammalia > Dasyuromorphia > Dasyuridae > Antechinus > Antechinus flavipes. The sequence continues at coordinate 105,874,866 of NC_067399.1, read as the reverse complement.
ACAGTCCCATCTCAGAAAAAGAAATAGAACAAACTATCAATCAACTCCCTAAGAAAAAATCCCCAGGACCAGATGGATTTACATGTGAATTCTACCAAACATTTAAAGAACAATTAACTCCAATGCTAAATAAACTATTTGAAAAAATAGGGATTGAAGGAGTCCTACCAAACTCCTTTTATGACACAGACATGGTACTGATACCTAAACCAGGTAGGCTGAAAACAGAGAAAGAAAATTATAGACCAATCTCCTTAATGAATATTGATGCTAAAATCTTAAATAAAATATTAGCAAAAAGATTACAGAAAATCGTCACCAGGATAATACACTATGACCAAGTAGGATTCATACCAGGAATGCAGGGCTGGTTCAATATTAGGAAAACTATTAGCATAATTGACTATATCAATAACCAAACAAACAAAAACCATATGATCATCTCAATAGATGCAGAAAAAGCATTTGATAAAATCCAACATCCATTCCTAATAAAAACACTTGAGAGCATAGGAATAAATGGACTTTTCCTTAAAATAGTCAGGAGCATATATTTAAAACCATCAGTAAGCATCATATGCAATGGGGAAAAACTGGAACCTTTCCCAGTAAGATCTGGAGTGAAGCAAGGTTGCCCACTATCACCATTATTATTTAATATCGTATTAGAAACACTAACCTTTGCAATAAGAGTCGAGAAAGATATTAAAGGAATTAGAGTAGGCAATGAGGAAACCAAACTATCACTCTTTGCAGATGATATGATGGTATACCTAGAGAACCCCAGAGATTCCACTAAAAAGCTATTAGAAATAATTCATAATTTTAGCAAAGCAGCTGGCTACAAAATAAATCCCCATAAATCCTCAGCATTTTTATACATCACCAACAGCAAGAGATACAAAGAGAATTTCCATTCAGAATAACTGTTGATACCATAAAATATTTGGGAATCTATCTACCAAAGGAAAGTCAGGAATTATATGAGCAAAATTATAAAAAAGTCTCCACACAAATAAAGTCAGACTTAAATAATTGGAAAAATATTAAGTGCTCTTGGATCGGCCGAGCGAACATAATAAAGATGACAATACTCCCTAAACTAATCTATTTATTTAGTGCTATACCAATCAGACTTCCAAGAAAATATTTTAATGATCTAGAAAAACTAATAACAAAATTCATATGGAACAATAAAAAGCTGAGAATCTCAAGGGAATTAATGAAAATAAAATCAAATGAAGGTGGCCTAGCTGTACCTGATCTAAAATTATATTATAAAGCAGCAGTCACCAAAACCATTTGGTATTGGCTAAGAAATAGATTAGTGGATCAGTGGAAAAGGTTAGATTCACAAGACAGAATAGTCAACTATAGCAATCTAGTGTTTGACAAACCCAAAGCCCCTAACTTCTGGGAAAAGAATTCATTATTTGATAAAAACTGCTGGGATAACTGGAAATTAGTATGGCAGAAATTAGGCATGGACCCACACTTAACACCATATACCAAGATAAGATCAAAATGGGTCCATGACCTAGGCATAAAGAATGAGATTATAAATAAATTAGAGGAACATAGAATAGTTTATCTCTCAGACTTGTGGAAGAGAAAGAAATTTGTGACCAAAGATGAACTAGAGACCATTACTGATCACAAAATAGAAAATTTTGATTACATCAAATTAAAAAGCCTTTGTACAAACAAAACTAATGCAAACAAGATTAGAAGGGAAGCAACAAACTGGGAAAACATCTTCACAGTTAAAGGTTCTGATAAAGGCCTCATTTCCAAAATATATAGAGAACTGACTCAAATTTATAAGAAATCAAGCCATTCTCCAATTGATAAATGGTCAAAGGATATGAACAGACAATTTTCAGAGGATGAAATTGAAACTATTACCACTCATATGAAAGAGTGTTCCAAATCATTATTGATCAGAGAAATGCAAATTAAGACAACTCTGAGATACCACTACACACCTGTCAGATTGGCTAAGATGACAGGAAAAAATCATGATGAATGTTGGAGGGGATGCGGGAAAACTGGGACACTAATGCATTGTTGGTGCAGTTGTGAACGAATCCAACCATTCTGGAGAGCAATCTGGAATTATGCCCCAAAAATTATCAAATTGTGCATACCCTTTGATCCAGCAGTGTTTCTATTGGGCTTATATCCCAAAGAAATACTAAAGAAGGGAAAGGGACCTGTATGTGCCAAAATGTTTGTAGCAGCCCTATTTGTAGTGGCTAGAAACTGGAAAATGAATGGATGCCCATCAATTGGAGAATGGCTGGGTAAATTGTGGTATATGAATGTTATGGAATATTATTGTTCTGTAAGAAATGACCAGCAGGATGAATACAGAGAGGACTGGCGAGACTTACATGAACTGATGCTAAGTGAAATGAGCAGAACCAGGAGATCATTATACACTTCGACAACGATATTGTATGAGGACATATTTTGATGGAAGTGGATTTCTTTGACAAAGAGACCTAACTAAGTTTCAATTGATAAATGACGGACATAAGCAGCTACACCCAAAGAAAGAACACTGGGAAACGAATGTGAACTATCTGCATTATTATTTAATATCGTATTAGAAACACTAACCTTTGCAATAAGAGTCGAGAAAGATATTAAAGGAATTAGAGTAGGCAATGAGGAAACCAAACTATCACTCTTTGCAGATGATATGATGGTATACCTAGAGAACCCCAGAGATTCCACTAAAAAGCTATTAGAAATAATTCATAATTTTAGCAAAGCAGCTGGCTACAAAATAAATCCCCATAAATCCTCAGCATTTTTATACATCACCAACAGCAAGAGATACAAAGAGAATTCCATTCAGAATAACTGTTGATACCATAAAATATTTGGGAATCTATCTACCAAAGGAAAGTCAGGAATTATATGAGCAAAATTATAAAAAAGTCTCCACACAAATAAAGTCAGACTTAAATAATTGGAAAAATATTAAGTGCTCTTGGATCGGCCGAGCGAACATAATAAAGATGACAATACTCCCTAAACTAATCTATTTATTTAGTGCTATACCAATCAGACTTCCAAGAAAATATTTTAATGATCTAGAAAAAAATAACAAAATTCATATGGAACAATAAAAAGTTGAGAATCTCAAGGGAATTAATGAAAAAAAAAATCAAATGAAGGTGGCCTAGCTGTACCTGATCTAAAATTATATTATAAAGCAGCAGTCACCAAAACCATTTGGTATTGGCTAAGAAATAGATTAGTGGATCAGTGGAAAAGGTTAGATTCACAAGACAGAATAGTCAACTATAGCAATCTAGTGTTTGACAAACCCAAAGCCCCTAACTTCTGGGAAAAGAATTCATTATTTGATAAAAACTGCTGGGATAATTGGAAATTAGTATGGCAGGAATTAGGCATGGACCCACACTTAACACCATATACCAAGATAAGATCAAAATGGGTCCATGACCTAGGCATAAAGAATGAGATTATAAATAAATTAGAGGAACATAGAATAGTTTATCTCTCAGACTTGTGGAAGAGAAAGAAATTTGTGACCAAAGATGAACTAGAGACCATTACTGATCACAAAATAGAAAATTTTGATTACATCAAATTAAAAAGCCTTTGTACAAACAAAACTAATGCAAACAAGATTAGAAGGGAAGCAACAAACTGGGAAAACATCTTCACAGTTAAAGGTTCTGATAAAGGCCTCATTTCCAAAATATATAGAGAACTGACTCAAATTTATAAGAAATCAAGCCATTCTCCAATTGATAAATGGTCAAAGGATATGAACAGACAATTTTCAGAGGATGAAATTGAAACTATTACCACTCATATGAAAGAGTGTTCCAAATCATTATTGATCAGAGAAATGCAAATTAAGACAACTCTGAGATACCACTACACACCTGTCAGATTGGCTAAGATGACAGGAAAAAATCATGATGAATGTTGGAGGGGATGCGGGAAAACTGGGACACTAATGCATTGTTGGTGGAGTTGTGAACGAATCCAACCATTCTGGAGAGCAATCTGGAATTATGCCCAAAAAATTATCAAATTGTGCATACCCTTTGATCCAGCAGTGTTTCTATTGGGCTTATATCCCAAAGAAATACTAAAGAAGGGAAAGGGACCTGTATGTGCCAAAATGTTTGTAGCAGCCCTATTTGTAGTGGCTAGAAACTGGAAAATGAATGGATGCCCATCAATTGGAGAATGGCTGGGTAAATTGTGGTATATGAATGTTATGGAATATTATTGTTCTGTAAGAAATGACCAGCAGGATGAATACAGAGAGGACTGGCGAGACTTACATGAACTGATGCTAAGTGAAATAAGCAGAACCAGGAGATCATTATAAACTTCGACAACGATATTGTATGAGGACATATTTTAATGGAAGTGGATTTCTTTGACAAAGAGACCTAACTGAGTTTCAATTGATAAATGATGGACAAAAGCAGCTACACCCAAAGAAAGAACACTGGGAAACGAATGTGAACTATCTGCATTTTTGTTTTTCTTCCCGGGTTATTTATACCTTCTGAATCCAATTCTCCCTATGCAACAAGACAACTGTTCGGTTCTGCAAACATATATTGTATCTAGGATATACTGCAACATATCCAACATAAAGGACTGCTTGCCATCTAGGGGAGGGGGTGTAGGGAAGGAGGGGAAAAATTGGAACAGAAACGAGTGTAAAGGATAATGTTGTAAAAAAAAAAAATTACCCTGGCATGGATTCTGTCAATATAAAGTAATTATTAAATAAAAATTAAAAAAAATTTCCCACAGTAGCCATAACAAAACATTTGCTTCTCTATGTTATTTGATCTACATTCTATCATGTGGTAATTAGTGTGTTTTTATTTATTTTAAACTAAATACAAACTAAGGGAAAAAAAAAACATAGAAAAAGAAAGACAGAAAAAGAAAAAAACAAACAAACAAAAAACATTGTCATATACCTAGCAGAATATCAGGGAAGATTTAAAATAAATAATAAATTTCCATTTCAAGAAAGCACATATAATAATAAAAACATCATATTCATGACTGTTCATGTTTTCTTTGTTTTGTTGTAGCTTATTTTCTGTTGTGTACTTTTTACTTTATTTTTCCTCCTTTCATTCCCCCTCAACTTCCCCAAACAGATGACAGTTAAGCCCAAATATATTTATGTATTCATATATACATACATAGGTATTAAGTGTGTGTATTTACACACATGTATATCTATATACACATATACATATACATACATATACACATATATATGCATACATATACATATATACTTGCTCACACATAGGCATATAACTAAGGCAATATTAATGTGGCTGATATATAATGTAGATTTCTCTCTTGATTAAATCTCCAATTTTGACTTTGAGATCAATGAAATTTCTTCTTTTTCCTGAGAAATTCTACTTCTGATGCTTGTTACTGTGTTTGTATATATCTTTTATTTTCTATCCCTGATAACTTTGCTACTTTAGTTCTATTCCTTAAATTTCTTTGCTATTACTTAACCTTCCAACACCCATGAATCCTTCCCTTTTCTTCTCTCTCCACAATTTCCTTCTCTCTTTATCTGATTCTATGTGAAATAATTAATCTACATGCTTTATCCCATTCTCATTAAGCAAAACTCCCTTTTGCAACTCCCCTTATTTTGTGCCATCCTTTCCCTTTCTCTTTATTCCCTCTCCATTAATCTATACACCTTGTCCAGATACCATAAATCTGTATGTTTCTACACTCAACTTTAACCTATTCCTCCACCTCTTATTTCATTCTAGATCTTAGATAATGCTATAATCTTCATGATGTACACACACACACACAAACACACACACACACACACACACACACACACACACTATATGTATTGTTCCCTATTTAACCGATTGCCAATCTGAGTAGGTTTTCAGAATCACCAACCCTCCTCCCTAATCTAATGCCTCTTTATCATTTCTTCCTCTGCACCTCATTTGTAATAGCACAATTGTTATTTTATCTTTTCATAGACAATTTTGCTTTTTGGAATCAGGTCATATTCACTTCTGTCTTAAATTTTTCTTTGATCTAATTAATTACTGATGATATTTTTAAACATATGGTTTACATTTCCATGTATAAAACATAAATACCTCTAATCCTGGGGATGGATTGATAATTCTTCTAGCTTCATTTCAGTTTTCCTTTCTGATTTTGAACCCCAGACCAAGAACTCCACCCTCCTGCTAGTGTCTGCAGCAGCAGCATGTGCTAGTTATTTATCATCCAAGGCTATGTCTCAGTAACACATATAGGTCTGGCATTCTTTAACAGTAGAGTTTCTCTCAGTCTCCCCCAAGTCACAGTCTAGGAGTGTGGGAAATGAAAGTTCCTGTGGTTCATATTGAGGCTACCTCTGAACCAGTTAGCCCCAGAGCTCCCTGCTTGGAGATTCTGTGGAGCTATCCTGGAAATGTTTATACTTCATGCCAAATAAACCACAGCCTTATAGTTTGTTTTTTTTCCCCTGCCTTGTCAGATTGTTCCAGCAAGATCCCTGCTCAGCCCCAAATCATTTTTCACCAATCCACATTTGCCCTGATTTGTTTTGTTTGTGGGGGAACTCTGGCAAGCTTAAAATTTTCTAACCCCACTCTGCCATTTTGCCAAAATCCTCCTGTCAGTGTTCTTTTTTATCCATCCTATAGAATCAGGGTGGATTCTGTAGTTGATTAGTTTTTAAGTCTTTTAAAATAGTTTGTTTTAACAATACAGATGCTATAAAGACTGATATTATAAACAAGTTAGAAATACAAAGGCTAGTTTACCTTTCAGATCTGTAGAGAAGGAAGGAATTTGTGGCCAAAGAAGAACTTGAGTACATTACTGAATGCGAATTGGATAATTTTGATTATGTTATTTAAAAGTTTCTGTACAAACACAACAAATGCAGACAAAATTACAAAGAAAGTTATAAAGTGGATTTTTTTTTCATTCAGGTGTTCTAATAAAGGGCTCATTTCTTCAATATAAAAAGAATTAAGTCAAATATATAAGAATTCACACCATGCTGCAATTAATAAATGATCAAAGGATATGGACAGGCAATTTTCAAATGAAGAAATTGAAAACATTTTGAAATGCAAATTAAGAAAAGTCTGAAGTATCTGTGTCCTTTATACTAAGTTTAATGAAGTACCACTACACACCTGTCAGATTGGCTAGAATGACAGGGAAAAATCATAGGGAATGTTGGAAGGGATGTGGGAAAATTGGACTAATACATTGTTAGTGAAGATGTAAACTAATTCAACCATTCTGGAAAGCAATTTGGAACTATGTTCAAAAAAATGAAGAATGGAATGTTAATATTGAATAATATATGTGTGTGTTTTTTTATTCAAAATTTAGAGAGTCAAAATGATATGTGCTAGAGATCCTAAAGGAGAGAAAGGGACCCACCTGTTCAAAAATGTTACACAACTGTGCATACTCTTTGATGTAGCAGTGTTTCTACTGAGCTTGTATTTCCACAGTGGGCTTTGGCCTGGGATAGTGACACTTTTGTTGCTCAGCCACTAGTCCCAGGGCAGTTGCTAATCCACACAGCCGAGTTCTTTGCTGGGTACTTCTGCAACTCAGCTGTGATACACAGACCTGAGTCACTTCAGTTGGGGAACTTTTCTAGGAGCATTCCCCCACCTCACTACTCCTTGCAGCTGTTGGCAGGACAGCTATTGTCCATATACCTATCCCTGCTCTGCAGAGGAAGCTGGTAACCTCCTGGTCCTGAAAGCAGACCTTAAAGTCTTTTTTTTTTTTTTAAATAACTTTTTTTTATTGATAGAACGCATGCCAGGGTAATTTTTTACAGCATTATCCCTTGCATTCACTTCTGTTCCAATTTTTCCCCTCCCTCACTCCACCCCTTCCCCTAGATGGAAAGCAGTCCTTTACATATTGAATGGGTTACAGGATATTCTAGATACAATATATGTGTGCAGAACCAAACAGTTTTCTTGTTGCACAGGGAGAATTGAATTCAGAAGGTATAAATAACCCGGGAAGAAAAACAAAAATGCAAGCAGTTTATATTCATTTCCCAGTGTTCTTTCTCTGGGTGTAGCTGCTTCTGTCCATTTTTGATCAATTAAAGCTCTCTTTATCGAAGAGATCCACTTCCATCAGAATACATCCTCAAACAGTATCGTTGTTGAGGTATATAATGATCTCCTGGTTCTGCTCATTTCACTCAGCATCAGTTCATGTAAGTCTCGCCAGTCCTCTCTGTATTCATCCTGCTGGTCATTCCTTACAGAACAATAATATTCCATAATATTCATATACCACAATTTACTCAACCATTCTCCTATTGATGGACATCCTTTCATTTTCCAGCTTCTAGCCACTACAAACAGGGCTGCCACAAACATTTTGGCACATACAGGTCCCTTTCCTTTCTTTAGTATCTCTTTGGGGTATAAGTCCAGTAGAAACACTGCTGGATAAAAGGGTATGCACAGTTTGATAACTTTTTGAGCATAGTTCCAAATTGCTCTCCAGAATGGCTGGATGTGTTCACAATTCCACCAGCAATGTATCAGTGTCCCTGTTTTCCCACATCCCCTCCAACATTCCCCATGATCTTTCCCTGTCATTCTAGCCAATCTGACAGGTGTGTAGTGGTATCTCAGAGTTGTCTTAATTTGCATTTCTCTGATTAATAATGATTTGGAGCATATTTTCATATGTCTATAAATAGTTTCAATTTCTTTGTCTGAGAATTGTCTGTTCATATCCTTTGACCATTTATCAATAGGAGAATGGTTTGATTTCTTATAGATTAGAGTCAATTCTCTATATATTTTGGAAATAAGGCCTTTATCAGAACCTTTGATTATAAAAATGTTTTCCCAGTTTATTGTTTCCCTTCTAATCTTGTCTGCATTTGTTTTGTTTGTACAAAAACTTTTCAATTTGATATAATCAAAATTTTCTTTGTTGTGGTCAATAGTGATCTCTAGTTCTTCTTTGTTCATAAATTCCTCCCTCTTCCACAGGTCTGAGAGGTAAACTATCCTATGCTCTTCCAATTTATTTATAATCCCATTTTTTATGCCTAGGTCATGAACCCATTTTGACCTTATCTTGGTGTATGGTGTTAAGTGTGGGTCAATGCCTAGTTTCTGCCATACTGATTTCCAATTTTTCCAGCAATTTTTCTCAAATAATGCATTCTTATCCCCGAAACTGGTGTCTTTGGGTTTGTCAAACACTATATTAATAAAGTTATTGGCTATTTTGTCCTTTGAACCTAACCTATTCCATTGATCAACTAGTCTATTTCTTAGCCAATACCAGACGGTTTTAGTAACTGCTGCTTTATAATATAATTTTAGATCTGGTACAGCTAGGCCACCTTCATGTGATTTTTTTTTTTCATTGATTCCCTTGAAATTCTTGACCTTTTGTTTTTCCATATGAACTTTGTTGTTATTTTCTCTAATTCATCAAAATAGTTTTTTTGGGAGTCTGATTGGTATAGCGCTAAATAAATAGATTAATTTAGGTAGTATTGTCATCTTTATTATATTTGCTCTCCCAATCCAAGAGCATTTAATATTTTTCCAGTTGGTTAGATCAGACTTAATTTGTGTGGAAAGTGTTTTGTAGTTTTGCTCATAAAGTTTCTGATTTTCCCTTGGCAGATAGATTCCTAAATATTTTATACAATCAGTAGTTACTTTAAATGGAATTTCTCTTTGTAACTCTAACTGTTGGGTTTTGTTAGTGATATATAAGAATGCTGATGACTTATGTGGGTTTATTTTATATCCTGCAACTTTGCTGAAAGTGTAGATTGTTTCTAATAACTTTTTAGTAGAATCTCTGGGGTTCTCTAAATATACCATCATATCATCAGCAAAGAGTGATAATTTGGTTTCCTCATTGCCTATTCTTATTCCTTTAATCTCTTTCTCAACTCTTATTGCCAAAGCTAGCATTTCTAATACAATATTAAATAGTAACGGTTATAGTGGGCAACCTTGTTTTACTCCTGATCTTATTGGGAATGATTGCAGTTTGTCCCCGTTGCATATGATGCTTACTGCTGGTTTTAAATAGATGCTACTGATTATTTTAAGGAAAAATCCATTTATTCCTATAATCTCAAGAGTTTTTAATAGGAATGGATGTTGGATTTTATCAAATGCTTTTTCTGCATCTATTGAGATGATCATATGGTTTTTGTTAATTTGATTATCAATATGGCCAATTATATTGATAGTTTTCCTAATATTGAACCAGCCCTACATTCCTGGTATAAATTCTGCTTGGTCATGGTGTATTATCCTGTGGATGATTTTCTGTAGTCTTTTTGCTAATATCTTATTTAAGATTTTAGCATCAATATTCATTAGGGAGCTTGGTCTATAATTTTCTTTCTCTGTTTTCAACCTACCTGGTTTAGGTATCAGTACTATGTCTGTGTCATAAAAGGAGTTTGGTAGGACTCCTTCATTCCCTATTTTTTCAAATAGTTTATAAAGCATTGGGGCTAATTGTTCTTTGAATGTTTGGTAGAATTCACATGTAAATCCATCTGGTCCCCGGGGATTTTTTTTTAGGGAGTTGATTAATAACTTGTTCTATTTCTTTTTCTGAAATGGGACTATTTAAGCAATTTACTCCTCCTCTGATAATCTGGGAAGCCTATATTTTTGGAGGTAGTCATTCATTTCGCTTAGGTTATCAAATTTATTGGCATAAAGTTGGGCAAAGTAACCCCTTATTATTTCTTTAATTTCCTCTTCATCAGTGGTAAGTTGTCCTTTTTCATTTTTAAGACTGCCAATTTGATTTCCCTCTCTCCCTTTTCTAATCAGATTTACCAAAGGTTTATCAATTTTATTGTTTTTTTTTTCATAAAACCAACTCTTAGTTTTATTTATTAGTTCAATAGTTTTTTTTTTAACTTTCTATATGATTAATTTCTCCTTTTAATTTTAGAATTTCAAGTTTAGTAATTGATTGGGGGTTTTTAATTTGGTCTTTTTCTAACTTTTTAAGTTCCAGGCCCAATTCATTGATCTTCTCTTTTTCTATTTTATTCAAGTAAGCCTCTAAGAATATAAAATTTCCCCTTATTACTGCTTTGGTTGCATCCCATAAATTTTGATATGATGTGTCATTGTTGTCATTATCTTGAGTGAAATTATTGTGTCTATAATTTGCTGTTTCACCCAATCATTCTTTAAGATGAGTTTGTTTAGTTTCCAATTACTTTTTGGTCTATTTACACCTAACTTTTTGTTGAATGTAGTTTTTATTGCATTGTGATCTGAAAAGAAAGCATTTACTATTTCTGCCTTCCTGCATTTAATTTTGAAATTTTTATGTCCTAATATATGGTCAATTTTTGTGTAGGTTCCATCAACTGTTGAGAAGAAAGTATACTCCTTTCTGTCACCATTCAGTTTTCTTCAGACATCTATCATACCTAATTTTTCTAATATTCTATTTACCTCTTTAAATTCTTTCTTATTTGTTTTGTGATTTGATTTATCTAAATCTGAGAGTGCAAGATTGAGATCTCCCACTATTATAGTTTTGCTGTCTATTTCTTCTTGCAACTCTCTTAGCTTCTCTTTAAGGAAGTTAGATGCTATACCACTTGGTGCATATATGTTTAATACTGATATTGCTTCATTGTCTATAGTACCCTTAAGCAAGATATAGTTTCCTTCTTTATCTCTTTTAATTAGATCAATCTTTGCTTTTGCTTGATCTGAGATAAGGATGGCTACCCCTGCTTTTTTGACTTCACCTGAAGCATAATAGATTCTGCTCCAGCTTTTTACCTTTAGTCTGTATGTATCTCCCTGTTTTAAATGCGTTTCCTGTAAACAACAGATTGTAGGGTTCTGACTTTTGATCCAGTCTGCTATCTGCCTCCTCTTTATGGGAGAGTTCATCCCATTCACATTTGTGGTTAAAATAACCAATTCTCCATTTCCTGCCATCCTAATATACCCAGATTATACTTTTCTTTTTCTTGCCCTCCTTCCCTTCTTCCCTATTGGTCCCACTAACGTCACGCAGCTCTCCCTCTTTAGTATTCCTTCCTTCTCCCTTTGAATCCGTTCCCCTTTCTTGTACCCTTCCATTATTACTCTTTTTTTCCTTCTCCCTTTTCCTCTCCCACTTTTTAATGAAGTGAGAAAAGAATCTGTGTAAAACAAATATGTCAATTGTTTCCTCTTTGAGCCAACTCTGATGAGAGTAGGATTCACACCTTGTTCCTCCCCCTCTCTAAGTTCCCTCATATATGATAGGTTTCCTTTGCCTCATTGTCGCATGTAGTTTCCCTCTTTTTATCTCCCTTCTTCCCTTTTTCTGGCACTATCCCCTTTCCATTTCTACTTCCCTTTTTTATGTTATATCGGTAAAATCAAATTATACATATGGTTTTTATGTATATTCACAGCAGAAATACAGTTCTCAAGAGTTCCTTTTACCTTTTTCTACTTCTCTTGATTCTGTTGTGGAAGATCAAATTTTTTGTTTAAGTCTGGTTTTTTCCTTAGAAACAGATGGAATTCCTCTATTTCATTAAATGTCCATCTTCTTTCGTGGAAAAAAATACTCAGCTTAGCTGGATAGTTTATTCTTGGTTGCATTCCAAGTTCTTTTGCCTTTCAGCATATCTGATTCCAGGCCCTTCGATCCTTTAATGTTGAGGCAGCCAGATCTTGCGTGACCCTTATTGTGGCATCTCGGTATTTGAACTGTTTTTTCCTGGCTGCTTGTAAAATTTTTTCTTTAGTCTGGAAATTCTGAAGTTTGGCCACAATATTCCTTGGAGTCTTTATTTTAGGGTCTTTTTCAGAAGGTGTTCGGTGAATTCTTTCAACGCCTATTTTCCCTTCCGGTTCTATTACTTCTGAGCAGTTCTCTTTGATGATTTCCTGTAAAATAGTATCTAGGCTCTTTTTTTCATCATAATTTTCTGGTAGTCCGATGATCCTCAGGTTATCTCTCCTAGATCTATTTTCCAGGTCTGTTGTTTTTCCAAGTAAATATTTGACATTTTTTCCCAATCTTTCATTTTTTTTGGTTTTGCTTGACTGATTCTTGATTTCTCAATGAATCAGTCATTTCTATTTGTTCAGTTCTAATTTTTAGTGAGTTATTTTCTTCATTAGCTTTTTTTACTTCTTTTTGTATATGTCCAATTGAGTTGTTTTGCTCTATGGAATTTTTTTCCATTTCACTAATTTTTTTTTTTTTTTTTTTTTTTTTAGTGAGTTATTTTCTTTTTCCAATTTGCAAACTCTGTTTCCCTGCACTTCTTGGGAGTTTTTTACCTTCTCTAATTCACATTTCAGGAAGTTGTTTTCTTTTTCCACTTTATCAAATTTTTCTTTTAGTGAGTTATGTGTCTTTCCCCATTTCTCTTCTAGCTCTCTTTTAAGGTTTTTAATAGTCTCTTCTAGGAGAGCCTTTTGTATTGGAGACCAACAATCGTCTGGCGACTGTCTGCTATTAGTCTCTTCAGGGTTGAAAAGCTGTTCTCTTTCTATGTAGAAACTATCAATCATTCTTTTGATTTTTTTACTCATTTTGTCAAAGCCTGTAAGGTCTGCCAGGAGGTTACTAGCTTCCTCTGCAGAGCAGTGAAAGGTATATGGACGGGGTAGCTGTCCTGCTGACCGGCTACAAAAAGCAGCGAGGTACTGGAGTGCTCTGGGAAAGAGTTCCCCACCAGAAAGTAACTCAGGCCTGCAGGGCTGGGCTGGGAAAGTGCCTTTCAAAGAACCTCAGCTGTGTGAGATAATGACTGCCCTGGGGCTTGACACTTAGCAGTGAGAGTTTCACTGCCCCAAGCCAAACCCTGCCCTGGGGCTATGGGTATTAGCAGCTGAGCAGTGAATGGATTTGCAGGACCGGAAGTGTCTGCGCTGGAAGCGCAGTCAGCTGGGGAGGTTCTATTGCCCCAGGCCGAGCCCCCCACTCTGCCAATTAGAGGCTGCCCAGGCTGTGCCCCCTTGCCATGCAGATTAGTAACTGCCCCCGCAAAAGCCCCAAACTGCCTGATGTGGCCACAGAACTGCAGTAAAGTCTGCCTGAGTCACTTCCGGGTTTGAGGGGTTACTGCCAGATCTCGTTAGGTTCTGGCATTTTTTAGAGGACCCTCTGTCATAGGCTTTAATTTCTCTGCCAGTTTACTGCTTTGTAATCAAGGCAGAGCAGTTAGCCTATAGCAGAGTCATCTCTATAACTTCTCTAGCCACAGCGATCACTCCTGTCCCTGGTTTGCTCAGGATGCTAGTCTCTCACTGCCTGTGCTAGTCTGTTCCTGGCCCCTCAGGACAAACCTTTCCTGGCAAGCTTCCGGATGGGCTGGTAAGTTGTAGTGCTTCTTATCTTCATGAATTTAAGCAGTGAAGAGTTATTTTTGAGGCTGGATTAGATAGTTGGTTATGAGGGTAATGAGAGGAGCTTAGAGAGTCGTGTGTGCCTGTTCCACCATCTTGGCTCTGCCCAGACCTTAAAGTCTTTTAAAAAATGAGTAAAAAAAAAAATCAAAAGGACAATGGCTTCTATACACAAAGAGAGCAGGTTTTTAACCCTGAGGAGACTAATAGCAAACAGTCTCCAAACAATACCCCAAAGGGGGATGTAACCTGTTCCCCGTCACACAAGGCTCTCCTGGAAGAAACTATAAAAAAAAAATCTTTAAAAGAGAGTGTTCTGTGATTTTAGGGAAAAGTTCAGATCCACTCCTATAAATAACGCTCTCTGACTCAATTAAAGTGAAAGTAAAATTTAATTATACAATACATGGAATAGATTACTTACAATAACTAACTAATACAGCAAATAATATATAAAAGACAAAAAATAATGAGGATTATGATTAAGATAGAGGAAAAAGATAGAGAGTACATCACCAATTTGAGAAAGCTCTAAAGTGGCTAGGGGCCCCATTCTGCAGCCTTCAACTCGATAGGGAAAAGTGGTCCCAGGCAGATGAATATCTCCGTGAGTGAGGCTCCAGATAGAGAATGTCTTACCCGCCCTTTATAGGATTCAGGACAAAGAAGGCTTTGAACCAAATAAAGACATCATATAAGACAGGGAAGTACCAACAAGGGCTCCAGGTGGTTGTAGTCAAGAGTTGCATCAACAAGGGGGCCAGTCCTTATCGACAGCAACATTTCCAAGGAGTGGTAAGTTCCTGGAATGTTGGAGTCTTTACAAACTGCTAACTAATTAGAGTTGATCTGATCTTACAAGAAGATGTTTTGGGCCAGAACCTGAAACAAGGTACTAAGTAGAACTAATTAGTACAATGCTTGTGTTTACACCTTTACTCATCGGAGTTCACAAGTTTGCCAGATTCACAAAGTAAACTTTGTACCTTTGTGAATTCACACCTCTCTTAAAGCTCTTAGGGCCAGAGAGCACTATGGGAGAAAACCCATAATCCCATTCTCTCAGAAAATATAAGGCCAGTGAAGAGAGCTCTATTCCAGAATATATTTTCCATTTGGTGGCAGAAGAGAGTTCAGCTGGATTGGAGAAGAGCACTCTGGTGCAGACACAGAGCACTTTGGGAGATTTCAGCAGAATTACGCCAGAAGCCCTCTCTCCGAGGCAAGAGAGAATATTTTCCATTTGGCTGGCTGGTGGCAGAAGAAGAGTTTTCAGAGGATAAAGCTACGAGTGGAGAGTTCAGTGGACAACCAGATTCATCTTCATCTCACACTGTAGTTGGTGGCTGGGCTCCTGCACTTCCCCCACTGAGACCAAGCTGGTCTGAAAGACTCACCAGAAAGCTAGCCAAACCCCAAGTGAAGGAGACAAGAGATTCATTCCATCTCTGTGCTGGTTGGAGGCTGAAGAAAGGAGAGGCAGAGGCTAAAGGACAGAACCTTTGGATCTGGAGATATTTGGAGGGCTCTAAGTTAAACCGGCTGTGTTTTGAGAAGAACAAGAACTCCAACATTTGAACTCCAACATTTTTCTGCATAAAAAACATATCAAAAAGGAAAGAAAATGAGTAAGAAAACAAAATGCAAGTGAACAACAACTAAAAGAATGAGAATGTTATGTTGTGATCCACATTCAGTTCCCACAGTCCTCTCTCTGGATGTACATGACTCTCTATATCACAAGATCATTGGAGCTATCATCAGTCATCTCATTGTTGAAAAGAGTCATGACCATCATAATTAATCATTGTATAATTTCGCTATTGCTATGTACAGTGATCTTATGGTTCTACTCATTTCATTTAGCATCAGTTCATGTAAATCTCTCCATGCCTTTCTAAAACCATCCAGCTGATTGTTTCTTACAGAGCAATAATATTCTATCACATTCATATACCATAACTTATCCAGCCATTCTCCAGCTAATGGGCATCCACTCAGTTAACAGTTGCTATCCACTACTGAGGATTGTCACAAACATTTTTGCATACATGGACCCCTTTCCTCCTCTTTAAAATCCCTCAGGGATATAAGCCCAGTAGAAACACTGTTGAATCAAAGAGTATGCACAGTATAATAACTTTTTGGGTATAGTGCCAAATTGCTCTCTAGAATGGCTTTCCTCTCAGAATTCTCATTTCTTTCTTTCAAATTCTCACAATCTTCTGACTCATGAGATAGTGAATCACTTACCTTAATTTTGCAGATTTATTCATAAATATCTGAAACTCATTTACTAGATCTGGAGACCATATTTCCTTCTGCTATTAATATTTTTCCTGTTGATATATCGGCTTATGCTTAAAGTATTTGAATCCCACCCCACCTCCCCCAGTTCTTTGATAATGTTCATCATTTTCCTTCATTTATTCTCCCTTTTACACATTTTCTGACTTTTTCCTTTCTGATAATGACTTTTCTGGCACCTGGATTACCAAGTTTTAGCTTTATTGTATGCTAGGTATGCTAGATTTACCAACACAGATCTCTGCCTCAAGTGACTTTTTGGGAGTCTTCATAGGCTCTAACCTGTTGCTTAGCTCTTTTCTTCAAAATTAACAGTGCCACTTAACATCCCCAGCCGTACATAGTTTTCTGTCTTGTTTTCTTTGCTGCTCAATCTTCTGGCCCAACTATATAGAGTATTTCACTGATGTTATTGGAACCAAGATTGATTCATCCTTTAGAGTTTGAATCTCTGCAGATCTGCGAGGAGGGGAAGGTTCAGTTTATGATGTTAGGGTCTGTAGAAATCCCAGATATATGTTTTGGCACTTTCTATCTGTTCTTTTGAATTCCTGAATAGCTTTGTTGCAGTATAGAACACTGCCATTTGCGCCTATTGAGGCCTTAGCAAATTTATACAATTTGGAGCTTAAATCTCTATTACGATGGAAAGAAAGTCATCATCCAGAATTCATTCATTCATTCTTTTTCTTTCTTTCTTTTTCCTACCTTCTTTTATTCTTTCCTTCCTTCTCTTTCTCTGTCTCTGTGTCTTTTCTGTCTTCTTCCCTCCCTTTCCCTTCCTCCCCCTGCCTATGTTTCTTAAAAATTATAGGCAGTGGGAGAGACTGAACTGAGTAAGCACAATTTGGGTGTTAATGCATGGAATTTTTTCTTCTTTGAGATTTTTTTTGTGTGACCCGAGCTATGGAAACTGGTACAGTCACTTTAAGTTTGCTACATATTTTTGATTTGGAGAGGTCTGAGGTTTTGTATGAATCAAAAATTATATTTATTTTTCCATTTTATTGATTGTGTAAGCAGAAATTCTATCATTTGTTTTCCTCTATCTTTTAAATATTTTGGCCAGTTCCTGGAATGTAGTGGATGCTTAATAAATGCTTGACTCCTAGGCTGTTTTTTTTTTTTTTATTCAATCTTTCCAATCTCTAATTATCCATAGGTTTTATTTTCATTTTATGTAGATCATTCTGAATTCTGAATATTTAGTCCTCATCCCTTTCCAATCCCACACCATCAAATTTCTATTGACCAACTTTATCTACACATACATTTGGCATCTCAAACTCAACTATTAAAAATTGAACTATTAATTTCTCTCCAAAAGTTGCTTTATTTAACTGCCTACTTCTGTCTAGGACACCACAATCCACCCAATTATCCAGAATTAAAAGCATAGAGTAATACTCAGTTTTTCATTTTTCTTTACTTTCCACCCATATTTAAATAATTACTTTGCTTCTTCTATACCCACAATGTCTTTCATTTCTCACTTTTGCTATCTTCTATAAAGCTGCCATATTTATATTCCTGCTGCAAAGATATAATAACCATGTCATTCCCTTCCTTGGAAAATTGCAGAGGTTCCTTCTTGCTTTTGGGAAGAAAACCAGAATCGTGTGCTTGATAATTGAAGCCTTAAATAAATTCAAAATTTTGACTTTACATTATGCTCTTTCCAGTATTATTGGGCATTACTTCACAGTTTACTTTGCCTTTCAGTATAATTTCAGAAAAAAAATGCAATATCACACAAATGCTATTTCTTCTCTCTGGCTTTTATCTCAAGAATTCTCTTTCTCCATCACCTCCTCCTCTTGAAATTCTTGGCTCACTTCAATGTTTATTTATCCAAAGTGTCACTTCCTGCAGAAAACTTAGTTTTTAGAAATACTTACTTCAAATGGTAGTTCTAATTGTCTCTTGAAATTACTAGTACATTTTGGATTTATTTAATTATGTGTTTCTCTAAATAAAATGCTATTTGAACAAAGAGAATATTTTATTTCTACCATTTTATCTTCATTGCACAGTCAGTTCTTAGAAGATAGTAAATGCCTAATAAATATCTGCTGGATTCAAATGAGATTTAGCCCTGTGTTAATCTTTAGATTTCAATACCAAGATAAGTTAGGATCTAATTTGTATCCTTGCTCCTCCCCACAACTTTCTTCAACAACAACAATAAACAAAAACAAGCAACCCTTCAATTTGCCACATTTAGGTTTATTTGCACATTTTGAGCTGTAGAGATATATAGATGTATTTTTAAATGATTTGAGTTCAAATTCTATCTCTGAAACTTCCTGTATCGTTGTGGGCAAGTTACTTAACCTTTGTAGACCCAAGGTGCCTCTTTTATAAAATAAGGGCTTCAACTAGAAGACTTCTACACTGACTTTCAGTTTTTAACCATGATCCTATGATTACCTTTCTACATCTGGTCCTCAGTTCAGACTAGTTCTCGGCCTCCTTTCAAATTCAGCTAAATGTTGCCCATCACTCTCCATGGCAACAGTTATGTCTAAACAGGAGAGGGAATTATTATTTATAGGAAAGTAGTATTCTAGTAGACCATCCTAGTTTAAAACTAAATTTTTATCTCTAACAGTAGTACACGGGAAAACTTAATTTATTATTTGACCTCGTCTCTCAAGTATTAAGAATATATATAGGCAAGCACAACAAATAAAACAGAGATATTTAATTCATAACTCTAAACCAATACTTATTAGTTATATTGCCCCATCCATCCTAGCTCTCTTAAATCTACTTACCCTGAAAACTTGACACACCAACAGACTTTATTAATAAAGCACATATCACTGAGGACAAACTGTGGACTTTTTAAAATGGTCTTGTCATGGGAAAATTTATCCATGGTTTTCAGGCTTTATGTTCAGTCATATTTCATGATTTAGTTTTCAAAAGCTATAGCTGTTAGAATTTATGGTCTGCACATAGGATGCTCATACACAGAGCTTAGCACTGACTTTTTATTAGGAAAACCAAAATATCCTTCAGAAGATCTGTGATATAGTGAAACTGTTTTCCAAATTATTATATGTACATGACAGATGTGGATATTGCTACTGCCCTCTTCTTAGGCACTAGCAGACTTTACCCTATTCACTTTCCCCCAACATGTTCCAATTAAAATAATACATCCTTAAAAATGGAAGGAACCTCAAACCATCAGTAATTTATAATTTCACTCTATAGGTGTGGCCATCCAGCTCTCAAAAGGTTTCTAGCATTGAAAAAAAATCACTAATAACTAGTAAAGCCTATTTAGCTTTTTCCCCCAAATAGTAAATTCTTATCCCAGAAGCTGGAGTTTTTTTTTTTTTTTTTTTTTGGGGGGGGGTAGTATCACATAATAAATTACTCTAATCATTAATTACTATGTCCTCTGGATTTAACCTATTTCACTGATCCACCACTTTATTTCTTAACCAGTACAACATGGTTTTGATGACTGCTGATTTATAATATGTTTTTGTTTGTGGAACTGCCAGGCCATTGTCCTTTGCATTTCCTGCCACTAATTCCCATTATATTCTTAATTTTTTTTTTAAAATTCCCAGATGAGTTTTGTTTTTATTTTTTCACATTCAGTTCCCACAGTCATGTCTCAGGGTATAAAAGGGGATTTTTATAATAAAATCATTGGAACTGGTATTAATCATCTCATTGCTGGAAAGAGTCACCTTCATAAGAATTAAACCTCTGAATATCAGATTCCAGGCTCTTTGATCCTTTAAGTGGAAGTTGCTAGATCTTGGTTAATCCTAATTGTGGCTCCTTGGTATTTTTTTTGCCTTGAGAACTGTATTTCTGTTGTGGATATACATAAAGAGTATATATATAATTTGATTTTACTGATATAACATAAAAAAATAAAAGTAGAAATGGAAAGGTGATAGTGTCAGAAAAAGGAAAAGGGGGAGATAAAAAGAGGGAAACTACATCCCATGAAGAGGCAAAGGAAACCTATCATATCTGAGGGAATTTAGAGAGGTGGACGAACATTGTGTGAATCTTACTCCCATCCAAGTTGGCTCAAAGAGAAAATAATTGACATATTTGTTTTACAGAGAATCTTCTCTCACCTCATTAAAATATTGGGAGAGGAAAAGGAAAAAAGAAAAGAGTAATAAGGGAAAAGTACAAGAAAGGGGAAGGGATTCAAAGGGGGTAGGAGGGATCCTAAAGAGGGAGAGCTGCGTGACACAAATGGTGCCCATAAATTTAATACTGGGGTAGTTTAATAAGGGGGAGCAAGAAAAAGAAAAGCATAATCTGGGAATAATAAGATGGCAGGAAATACATAATTAGTAATTTTAATCATAAATGTGAATGGGATGAACTTTCCCATAAAGCAGAGGCAGATAGCAGACAGGATCAAAAGTCAGAACCCTACAATATGTTGTTTTGTTTTGTTTTGTTTTTTTTCTTTCTGGCTGCTTGCAGTATCTTTCCTTTGGTATAATAGTTCTGAAATTTAGTCACAGTATTCCTTGGGAATTTAATTTGGGGGTCTGGGAGGTTGTTTATAGGAAACACATTTAAAGCAGGGAGATACATATAGAGTAAAAGTAAAAGGCTGGAACAGAATCTATTATGCTTTAGGTGAAGTCAATAAAGCAGGGGTAGCCATCCTTATCTCAGATCAAGGAAAAGCAAAAAAAAAAAAATCGATCTAATTAAAAGAGATAAGGAAGGAAACTATATCTTGCTTAAGGGTACTATAGACAATGAAGCAATATCAATACTAAACATATATACACCAAGTGGTATAGCATCTAACTTCTTAAAGGAGAAGTTAAGAGAATTGCAAGAAGAAGTAGACAGCAAAACTATAATAGTGAGAGGTCTCAACCTTGCACTCTCAGAATTAGATAAATCAAACCACAAAACAAATAAGAAAGAAAATATAGAAGCAAATAGAATATTAGAAAAAAATAGGTATGATAAATCTTTGGAGAAAACTGGAATAGTGACAGAAAGGAATATACTTTCTTCTCAGCAGTTCATGGAACCTATACAAAAATTGACCATATATTAGGACATAAAGACCTCAAAATTAAATGCAGTAAGGCAGAAATAATAAATGCTTTCTTTTCAGATCACAATGAAATAAAAACTACATTCAACAAAAAGTTAGGAATAAATAGACCAAAAAGTAATTGGAAACTAAATAATCTCATCTTAAAGAATGATTGGGTGAAACAGCAAATTATAGACACAATTAATAATTTCACTCAAGATAATGACAATGATGAGACATCATACCAAAATTTGTGAAATGTAACCAAAGTGGTAATAGGGGGAAATTTTATATCTTTAGAGGGTTACTTGAATAAAATAGAGAAAGAGAAAATCAATGAATTGTGCTTGCAACTTAAAAAGCTCCAAAAGAGCAAATTAAAAACCTCCAATCAAATACTAAACTTGAACTTCTGAAATTAAAAGGAGAAATTAATAATATTGAAAGTAAAAAAAAAAAACTATTAAATTAATAAATAAAACTAGGAGTTGGTTTTATAAAAAAAATACATAAATCTTTGGTAAAACTGATTAGAAAAAGTGTGGTGTTCTCTTCTTTAACATAATGGTTCTCTGGGAGCAGGTTTCTTGGGGAGGTTTTCTGGAGGCAGCCTTAGTTTCAGTTAAAAGTAATAATTACCTCAAATGCAGCCAGGTGTTAAAATACAGTCTATTGTTGTCTCTTCCAAAATCTTATCTCCTTCACTTGGGCCTCGGATACTTTTCTGGAGGCCTTCTCTCTTTTTGGTTCCAAGAGCTCTTGCTGCTAGTCCTTTGCCTCTGCTTCCTTCAGCCTCCAGCCAGCCCAAAGGTAGAAGATGGAATGAACCTGTCTTGCCTCCGAGAGAGGGCTTGTTCTGAATTGACTTGACTGGTTCACTGAAGCTCTATTTATGCTCCTTCTCCAAGAGTGGGATTGTGGGATCTGAGAGTGGGATTATGGGTTGCCTCCCAGAGTGCCCTCTGGTCCTAAGAGCTTCTTGCTTATATGAGCTCTCTAAAGGTGTGAACACAAGCATTGTTTCTATCAGTTCTACTTAGTACCTTGTTTCAAGTTCTGGACCATAACATCTCCTCATAGGATCAGATCAATCATACTTGAACCATGCTAAATTAGATAATCATTGTCTCTATCAACTCCAATGACTTAACACTTTGTAAGGATTCCAACAAAAAAGAAAAGTGGAAAATCAAATTGTTGCTCTTAAAAATGAAAAGGGAGAACTTTCCATTAAGGAAATTAGAGCAATAATAAAGAGTTACTTTGCCCAACTTTATGCCAATAAATTTGATAACCTAAATGAAATGGATGACTACCTCCAAAATATAGGCTTCCCAGATTAACAGAGGAGGAAGTAAATTGCTTTAATAGTCCCATTTCAGAAAAAGAAATAGAACAAGCTATTAATGAACTTCCTAAAAAAAATCCCCAGTACCACATGGATTTACATGTGAATTCTACCAAACATTTAAAGAACAATTAGCCCCGATGCTATATAAACGATTTGAAAAAAAAATAGGGAATGAAGGAATTCTACCAAAATCCTTTTATGACACAGACATGATACTGATACCTAAATCAGGTAGGATGAAAACAGAGAAAGAAAATTATAGACCAATCTCCCTAATGATTGATGCTAAAGTCTTAAATAAGATATTAGCAAAAAAACTACAGAAAATCATCCCCAGGATAATACACCATGATGAAGTAGGATTTATACCAGGAATGAAGGGCTGGTTTAATATTAGAAAAACTATTAGTATAATTGACCATATTAATAACCAAATTAACAAAAATCATATGATCACCTCAATAGATGCAGAAAAAGCATTTGATAAAATCCAACATCCATTCCTATTAAAAACATTTGAGAGTATAGGAATAAATTGACTTTTTCTTAAAATAATAAGTAGCATCTATTTAAAACCATCAGTAAGCAGCATATGTAATGGGGATAAACTGGAACCATTCCCAATAAGATCAGGAGTGGAACAAGGTTACCCACTATCACCATTACTATTCAGTATTGCATTAGAAATGTTACCTTTGACATTAAAAGTTGAGAAAGAGATTAAAGGAATTAGAGTAGGTAATGAGGAAACCAAATTATCACTCTTTGCTAATGATATGATGGTATACTTAGAGAACTCCAGAGATTCTACTAAAAAGCTATTAGAAATAATCCACACCTTTAGCAAAGTTGCAGGATACAAAATAAACCCACATAAGTCATCAGTATTCTTATATATCACTAAAAAAATCCAACAGTTAGAGTTACAAAGAGAAATTCCATTTAAAGTAACTACCGATAGTAGGGAAAATTTGAAACTATATGAGCAAAATTACAAAACGCTTTCCACAAAAATAAAATCAGATTTAACCAACTGGAAAAATATTAAATGCTCTTGGACAGGGCGAGCAAATAAAATATAGATGACAATACTACCTAAACTAATCTATTTATTTAGCACTATACCAATCAGACTCCCAAAAAACTATTTTAATGACTTAGAAAAAATAACAACAAAGTTCATCTGGAAGAACAAAAGATCAAGAATTTAAAGTGAATTAATGAAAAATGGAAATGAAGGTGACCTAGCTGTATTTGTTGCTGGCTAAGAAATGGACTAGTTGGTCAGTGGAAAAGATTAGGTTCACAGGACAAAATAGTCAATAACTATAGCACTCTAGTTTTTGACAAACCCAAAGATCCCAACTTTTGGTATAATGATGCACTATTTGACAAAAAACTGCTGGTAAAATTGAAAATTAGTGTGGCAGAAACTAGGCATTGACCCACAATTAACACCATACAGCAAGATAAGATCAAAATGGGTTCATGATCTAGGCATAAAGAATGAGATTATAAATAAATTAGAAGAACATATGATAATTTAGCTCTCAGTCTTGTGGATGAGGAAGGAATTTGTGACCAAAGAAGAACTAGAGATCATTATTGATCACAAAATAAAAATATCAAGTTATAAATCTTTTGTACAAACAAAACCAATGCAGACGATTAGAAGGGAAGCAATAAACTGGGGAAAAAATCTTTACAGTTAAAGGCTCTGATAAAGGCCTCATTTTTAAAATATATAGAGAATAGACTCAAATTTATAAGAAATCAAGCCATTCTCCAATTGACAAATAGTCAAAGGATATGAACAGACAATTTTCAGATGATAAAATTGAAACTCTTTCTTCCCATATGAAAAGGTGTTCCAAATCATTATTGATCAGAGAAATGCAAATTAAGACAACTCTGAAATACCACAATATACCTTTCAGATTGGCTAAGATGACAGGAAAAGATAATGACTTGTGTTCTAGGAGATGTTGGGAAACTGGGACAATGATGTAGTTGATGGAGTTGTGAATGGATTCAACCATTTTTGAGAGCAATTTGGAACTATGTCCAAAGGGTTCTGAAATTGTGCATAACCTTTTATCCAGCAGTGTTACTATTAGGCTTATATACCAAAGAGATATTAAAGAAGGGAAATGGACTTGTATGTGCAAAAATGTCCATGGCAGTCCTTTTCATAGTGGCTAGAAACTGGCAGAGCCAAGATGGCAGAAAGGACACATGCTTCATTCTGAGCTCCTTTCTACCCTCGATTACTGATTACTAAATTGAGCCTCTGAAATAGTGCCTGAGTGGTAGAATCTATGGATATTGGGAGTACAACAAATTACCAACAGAAAATAATATGGAAGATCACCAGAAAAAGTCTGTCTTGATCGGGTGGGAGGAGGCCAGTGGAAGCAGGGATGCAGAATATGGAGGCTAGCACACACTGAGCAGACCAAGGCTGGAATGCAGTCTTCATGGGTGGAGACTTTGCAGGAGGACTCTACCACAGATTGGCTTCTATGCTTTGGTTGCAAAGCAGTAGATCAGCAGAGAAGTTACACAAATACGAAAGCTAGAGTATACCCCAAAATGCCAGTATTTAACAGAACCAGGCCACACCACCCAGCATTGGGAATGATTCAGCATGGACCACAACCCAGCTGTGCAGCCGCATTCCACAGCATGGGGCTTTGCCCAGGACAGTCACACTTCTGCACAACAGGGCTCTTCCCAGGATAGTAGCACTTCTGCTGGATGGGGCTCTTCCCAAGGCAGCTTGGTGGCTCCTTGCAGCCCATTTGCAGGACAGCTACTGTCCATTTATTTAGCCCTGTTCTGTAGAGAAAGCTGGTAACCACCACTTACCCTGAAGGCAGACATCAAGGGCTTTAAAAAAAATGACTAAAAAAGCAAAGTGAACTCTAAGTATTGACAGCTTTTATACAGAAAGAGCAGATTTTCAGCACTAAGGAGACTAACAGCAGAGTCTCCAGACAAAATCCCAAAGTAGAATATAGCCTTGTTGGCATCACACAAGGCTCTCCTAGAAGAAATTATAAAAGATCTTAAAAGAGAGCTAGAAAAAAAATCAGGGAAAGGAAAGAGAAGCTCTGCAAAAGAGTATCGAAAAAGCATATAATTCATTAAAAGAAAAATTTGATAAAGTGGAAAAAGAAAACAACTTTCTGAAATGTGAATTGGAAAAGATAAAGAACTCCCAGGAAAGTATGGTTTGTGAATTGGAAAAAGAAAATAATTCATTAAAAATATTTAGTGAAATAAAAAAAAAAATCATAGAGCAAAACAACTTATTTAAAAATTCAATTGGGCATATACAAAAAGAAGTAAAGAAAAGGTAATGAAGAAAATAACTCATTAAAAATCAGAACTGAGCAAACAGAAATGAATGATTCATTGAGACATTAAGAATCAGTCAAGCAAAACCAAAAGAAAAAAAAGTGGGGGGGGAGTGGAGAATAGGAAAAAATGTTAAATATCTACTTGGAAAAACAACAGACTTGGAAAAATAGATCTAGGAGAGATAATCTAATTCTTATTGGACTTCCTGAAAATTATGATGAAAAAAGAGCCTAAACACTATTTTACAGGAAATCATCAAAGAAAACTGCCCAGATGTAATAGAATCAGAAGGTAAAATAGTCATTGAAAGAATTCACTGAACATCTTCTGAAAGAGACCCCAAAATAAAAACTCCAAGTAATATTGTGGCTAAATTTCAGAACTATCAGACTAAGGAAAAACTATTACAAGCAGCCAGAAAACAAAACAAAACAAAACAATTTAAATACCGAGGAGCCACAATAAAGATCACTCAGGACCTAGCAGCTTCCATATTAAAAGATCAAAGGTCCTGGAATCTGATATTCCATAAAGTAAAATAACTTGGAATGCAGTCTAGAATAAACTACAAAACTGAGAATTTTCTTCCAGGGAAGGAGATGGACATTGAATGAAACAGGTGAATTCCATTTATTCCTAATGAAAAAAAAAAAAAAAAACAGAGCTAAATAAAAAATTTGACCTCCAAATATAGGACTCAAAAGAAGCATAAAAGATAAAAAGAACTCTTGAGAACTATATTTCTGTTACAGGTATACATAAAGAGTGCATGTATAATTTGATTTTATTGTTATAATACAAAAAAATAGAAGTGGAAAAGGAATTGTATTAGAAAAAGGGAAAAGGGGAGATAAAAAGAGGGAAATTACAACCCACCAAGAGGCAAAGGAAACCTATCATACCTAAGAGAATTAATGGAGGGGGAGAAACATTGTGTGAATCTTACTCTCATCAGATTTGGCTCAAAGGGAAAATATTAGTTGTATTTGGTTTACAGAGAAACTTTTCTCACCTTATTAAAAAGTGGGAGAGAAAAAGGGAAAAGGCAAAGAGTAGATTAAATAGAAGGGAATACAGAAAAAATAAAGGAAAGGTACAAGAAAGTGAAAGGGACTCCAGTGGGGTGGGAGGGATTCTAAAGAAAGAGAGCTGTGTGAGGTAAGTGGTGCCCATAAATTTAGTACGGGGGAGGGAGCTAAAGGGGGAAAGAAAAAGAAAATCCTAATCTGGGGATAATAAGATGACAGGAAATACAGAATTATTAGTTTTAGCCATAAATAAGACTGGGATTAACTCTCCCATAAAGTGGAGGTGGATAGCAGACTGGATCAAAAGCCAGAATCCTACAATATGTTATTTATAGGAAACATTTTAGCAGGGTGATACATACAGAGTAAATGTAAAAGGCTGGACCAGAATCTATTATGCTTCAGGTGAAGTAAAAAAAAAGCAGCAGTAGCCATCCTTATCTCAGATCAAGCAAAAGTAAAATTTGATCTAATTAAAAGAGATAAGGAAGGAAACTGTATCTTACTAAAGGGTAGCATAGACAGTGAAGCAATATCAATACTAAACATATATGTACCAAGGGATATAGCAAAACTAATTATAATCAATTTGTGATTTAGCAGACAAATCCCAGGAAAATGCCTGAGGTACACAAGGATTAAATGGCTTAGTAATTATCACAAATCTTGTTAGATGTGGGTTTTGAATTCACCTCTTTATTAGTTCAAGGCCTGCATTCTATCTTCTGTTATTATGCTGCTTCTGTGACAGATCATCATTAATAAAGCCATTATCCCACATCTTCTTTACACTTGAAGTGAACAAGTTCAGGGAACAATTCCTAGAAATGCAAGCAACAACTATCTTCATGGTGCACTAGAAATAGCACTTACAGATAACTATCTATGTCTGCTAACTCCTTTTCCCCCAGATTAAGCTATAAATTCCAGTCATTCTGTGCTATCTGTGCATTTCTCCATGGCATTGTGCTGTTCTCCATGGAAAATCTGGAAGGTGACATTGGGCTGCCTTGACCACTGTGAGTTAGATTTTAATATGCTGCACTTCATTTGTTCAACTGCATGGAGTTAGGTGACATCTGTAAGTAGGTACTTAGGGAGAATGAATCGATTGGCACTGATAATGAAGAAGACAAACTCATTTTTAGAGAAAGCAATGATGCAGGGATGCTAATAATCAGTGGGGTATTGCAGAGGAATGTGCATCATATCCATGATGTTTAATTATGAAAGAGAAATAAATTATAAATTGAATGTATAAATGATTTTGAGAGATGATGATCTATTTTTGGGAATAACATATTTTGATTGAGAACTTCAGGAGGGGGCTGATTGAGTACCTCAAGGATCAATTAACAAAGTTTATGAAATCACAGGGTTTAGTAATGATAATCAACCTGACCTTGCTATTAGTTTGAGTGATAAATTGGATGGAAATCAGAAGGGCCAGAGTTTTGCTGAGGAAATCAGAAATTTTTCAAGGAAAGAGATATAAGAAGCCCAGAATTCATGCCACTGGGAATTGGTAAAAGGCAGGCTCTTTATTTTAGAATTGGGAGAAATTACTGAACTGACTTGGTACTGCAGAAAATCTGTTCACAAGTCCTAGGGATTAGCTAAAAGACAGAGTTCATGGAGCCAGTTGGGAATGAAAAGAGGTTTCTAAACAAAAATCATGAGGAGAGCTCAATGCACCTGAGAAATTTCAATTCTCCAATTAATAAATGGTAAAAGGATTTGAACAGAAAATTTTCAGATGAAGAAATTGAAACCATTTCTAGTCATATCAAAAAATGCTCTAAATCACTATTGATTAAAGAAATTCAAATTAAGGCAACTCTGAGGTACTACTATACACCTCTATGATGGGCTAAGATGAGAGGAAAAGACAATGATGAATGTTGGAGGGGATGTGGGCAAACTGAGACATTAATACATTGTTGGTAGAGTTGTGAAGTAAATGATCCAACCATTCTGGAGAACGATTTGGAACTATGCCCAAAGGACTATCAAAATGTGAATACTCTTTGACCCTGGAATGTTACTACTGGACTTATATCCCAAAGATATCCTAAATGAGGTAAAGAGACCTGTATGTGCAAAAATGTTTATGGCAGCCCTTTTAGTAATGGCAAGAAACTGGGAACTGAGTGGATCCCCATCAATTAGAGAATGGCTAAATAAGTTATGGTATATAAATGTTACAGAATATTATTGTTCAGTAAGAAACTATACATGGATGTCAATATCCAGTAGGGAGATTGAGCTGTAATTTTCTTTCTCTGTTTTGATTCTTCCTGGTTTATTATCAGTACCATATTTATGTCATAGAAAGAATTTGGCAGAACTCCTTCTTTACCTATTTTTTTTCAAGTAGTTTACATAGTATTGGAATTCATTGCTCTTTAAACATTTGGTAGAATTTATTTGGGAATCCACTGACCATGGGGATATTTCTTATGCAATTCATTAATGGCTTATTCAATTTACTTTTTCATAATGAGATTATTTGAATAATTTATTTATTCTTCTGTTAACCTGGGCACTTTATATTTTGGTAAATATTTATCCATTTCAGTTATATTCTAATTTTCTGCCATATATTTGGGCAAAAAAGCTCCTACTTATTACTTTAATTTCTTTTTCATTTAAGTTCACTGTCTTCATTTCTGATGTTGGTAATTTAGGTTTTTTTTTTCCTTTCTTTTTTTTCCTAATCAAATTAACCAAATATTTATCTATTATGCTTGTTTTTTTTTATAAAACCAACTATTTGATTTTTTATTAGTTCAATTGTTTTCTTTGTTGAATTTCATTAATCTCTCCTTTGAGTTTCAGAATTTCTAATTTGGTATTTAATTAGGAGTTTAAAATTTATTCTTTTTGTAGCTATTATAGTTGCAGGTCCAATTCATTGATCTTTTCTTTCTCTATTTTATTTATGTAGCTATTTAGAGGTTTAAAAAATTGCCTAAGAACTGCTTTGGCTGTATCCCCATAGATTTTTGTGTATTGTATTATTATTGTCATCCTCTTGGTGAAATTATAAATTATTGCTGTGATTTGTTGTTTGACCCACTCTTTCTTCAGAATTAGATTATATTGGTTTTTAATTCATCTTTCCCTGCCCCTTTATTGACTACAAGTTTTATTGCATTGTGGTCTGAAAAGAAAATGATTATTATTTCTTCCTTTCTGCATTTTTTCTGAGGTTTTTATGTCCTAATATATGAGGTATAAAAACCTCATAAAAACCTCGATTTTTGTATAGGTGCCATGTAGAAGAAGGTATAGTCTTTTCCCTCTCCATTTTTTTCCAGAGGTCTATCATAGCTAGGTTTTTCTAGGATCCTATTAACCTCCTTAGTTTCTTTCTTGCTGATTTTGTGGTTAAATTTGTCTGATTGTAAGAGTAGAAGATTACCGTACCACACTGGTATAGTTTTGTTGTCTATTTCTTCCTGTAACAGGATTAAATTCTTCTCTAGTAATTTGGCTGCTCTACCACTTGGTATATGGCTGCTGGAGGTCTAACTCAGACCTGCAGAATGGATCTCTTCATGTGAGCAGATGACAATGTTACAAGGAGATTGAGAAGCAGTTGCATTGTCTGACCCCTCTCCTCTTCCCTCTGCTTTTTTTTTTTACTCCAGCTGAAACATAATAGCCTTGTACCTTTACTCTGCTTCTCTCTATTTCAAATGTGTTTCTTGTAAACATGATATTGTATATATATAAACTCCTATCACTACTCCCTCTTTTCTTAGTATAGTTTTTAACCCACCCCATGCACTACCTTGTCTTCTGTCAACCATTCTCCTCCTCCTCTTATCTTTTTTCCAAGTGTTTCTGCCCTCCTTTGAATCCTGACCATCTCTTTTCTTTCCTCTTTCTCCCCTACTTCTTTTTACATTGAATAAATTTCTATACCTGACTAAATGATTTAGTTATTACTTCTTAAAGCCAAAATTGATGAGAATGAGCTTCAGACAATCCTCATCCCCCTCTCTTCTTTCCATGGATTATAATAGGTCTTTTGCCATCTTCATATGACCTAATTTGTCCCATTATATCTAACCTTTCCTCTTTTTCCAGGACAGATATTTTTCCACCCCTTAATGTCTTTTTTCTTTGATATCACCTCAGAGTCAATTTACAACCATACACTCAGTCAATGTAATGATTCTCTCTGTCTGTGACAAATACCACTCAAGTATAATAGATATCATTTTCCTATCTAGGATGTAAAAACTTTAACCTTTATATAATACATATTTTCCCTTAAACTTACTATGCTTCTCTTGAGTCCTGGATTTGCAGATTATTTTTTTTTCTATTTCGCTCTGTTTTTTCATTAGAAATGATTGAAAGTCTCTTACTTCATTGAAGATTCATTGTCTTCCCTGAAAGATGATGCTGACTCTTATTGGGTAGTTAATGCTTGGTTGTACTCAGAGATCTTTTGCCTTCCAGAACATGTTATTCCAGGCCTTCTGAGCATTTATTGCAGAAGCTGCCAGATTCAGGGTAATCCTGGCTATCATTCCTTAATATTAGAATTA
The DNA here is from genome assembly GCF_016432865.1 of Antechinus flavipes. Classification (NCBI taxonomy): domain Eukaryota; kingdom Metazoa; phylum Chordata; class Mammalia; order Dasyuromorphia; family Dasyuridae; genus Antechinus; species Antechinus flavipes. Next base: position 105,842,743 of record NC_067399.1, on the reverse strand, counting down.
TTTTTGTCTGGCGGCTTGTAGTATTTTGTGCTTGAGATTGCAGTTCTGGAATTTTACAGTTTCTTTGTTTCATCTCTTTTTGAGGGTGAGCAATGGATTCTTTCAATGAATATTTCTCCCTCTGTTTCTGGAATATCAAGGCAGTTTCTCTTAATGATATTTTACAGAATGCTATTTAGGATCTTTTTTTGGTCATGATGTTCAAGTAGGACAATAATTTTTAGATTGTTTCTTCTATATTTATTTTCCTGTCGGCTGTTTTTCAGATGAATTATTTCACATTTTCTTCCATTTTTTCATTCTTTTTAATCTGTGTGAATGATTCTAGCTGTCTCATGGAGTCATGAGCTTCCATTTGCCCTGTTCTAATATTCAATGTGTAATTTTCTTCAGTTAGCTTTTGTATCTCTTTATCCATTTGGTTAATGCTTATTTGAAGGTTTTGTTTTCTTCATTGGATATTTTTTGCATTTTGCCAATTGTATTTTTTAAGAAATTGTTTTCTTCAGTTATTTTTTCCTTCCTTTTGCAAGTTGTTGACTCTCTCACGTACTTTTCATTTCTTTTTCTTATTTTTTCTACCTCTCTTATTTGCCTTTTAAAGTTTTGTATGTAAGCTTTCAAGAAGCCTCTTTTGGTTGGAGACTGATTCATAGCACTCTTTGAGATTTTCTCTGTGGACATTTTGCCCTCATCTGAGTTGGTGTGGTCTGCCCTGTCACCATGGTAGTTTTCTAGGGTCTAAGTTTTTTTCTGTTTGTTGCTCACTTTCTTTCCTTTCCTTTTGGTATTTCCTTTTTTTTTTTTTTAACTTTTATTTTTGAGCTCTGGTCTTGTAATAAAGAGGTCACTTGACGCCCCAAGCTTCCTGTGCAGTTCTGAGCTTTGGCTTTGAACACAGGTGACTCTTATGTTTGCAACTGGTTGCTTTACCTGCCTTTTTCAAGAAATAGTCTGGTTTTCAGCATGTGCCTTCTGAGCTGGGATTGGAGGCTGCCCATTGATCTGCTTTTTTACTGAGCCAGGACTGAGGGTCAAGTGCTGATTTGCTATGATTAAGACCCTCTCACCACCCTTCCCAGAGTTTGTCTGAGCTGGGCTGAACACTCTTTTCACCCCAGTGAGACTGACCTTTCTTGAAGTTTTTCCAGTCAGTCTTGAGCTGGACAGTAATTTCATTCCATCAGACTTCATTCAGAGGCTTGATTTCATATGGTTTTTGAGGGAAACTGGGAGAATTCAAGCAACTTCCTGGCTTTATTCTGCCATCTTGGCTCCATCCCCAGAATAGGCTGTGTTTTAATAAACTACACATAGAAATCAAAGTTAACTCTTGATTGTCCAAAGGAGCAATAATAGGTACTCTAGTTGGTCCTCCTTACCTGGAAATGTTCTTAACTCTTACAATGAGCTGGTACTCAGAGTTTGACATGTGGAGGATGATACTTCTGCTATATGTAGGGAGTTTATCCCTATTGGTAGAGAATTAGATTATTGAGGACAGAAAATATTTTGGCTTTGATTTTTATACTGATAAATTCTAGAACAGTTTTTGATCCAAACTAAATACCTGATAAATTTTAGTTATTAATTGATTGATAGGAGTCGATGGAAAAAGGTTAGAGCAAAGATGACATATGAAGGAAAGTTGACTTGTATTCAACAAGGATCAGATGATATTTAATCAATATTAGATATAAAATTTATTGAGTGTGTTGCCACATTCAAGTGAGATATGTTTAGGTGTGGGAAAGCTGAATTGTTTACCAATATGGAAGAAAAATTACACCAAGGGACTTAATTGGAGAAACTATCTGCTTGCTTACTTCCTGCTGCTGATTCTATATTAGATGCACTGAAAAAAAAATCCTGTTTTGGAGAGGGAGCTACCTATAATTAATGTGGCCATTGCATATGCTTAATGTGGAAATACAGAGAATAAGTACTAATTAGGGTCTTATCAAAAATATTTGCAAAGTTAAACAAGATACTTGTCCTTCCTGAGACTTAGCTGACTCATCAATTAAATTGGAAAAATAATAGTTAATAATATCTAGAATTTCTTCTGTCTCAATATCTCTCATTCAATAATCATATAGAGAAGGCTTGATATCTAGTGATAATGTTCATAAGTCATAAAAATGACATATTTTAAGAACTTTGGATTTTTCTAATATTGGTTAGTAAATTACTTCCCTTTTGTGGTTCTTCTTTTATCATTTTATTACGAATGTTTCATGAAGTACTTATATAACTTTATTTTTAATATTGTAAGGAACTATTCAAGTCATGCAGGTGTAGTATAAGAGATAGAAGACTATATCTGAAATCAGAAACACTGGAATTCAAATCCTGCCTTATCAGCTTACTATCTTTATAGTGCTATTGAAATAACTTAATTTCTTAGCCTTAGGTAATCTTTTCTGTAAAAATGGACATAATAATACTAACAAGGAATTTTTTCTCCCTCCCAGCTTTGAAAGCTAAAATCTCTCTATATAATTGTTGTTATTATTATTTGTGCACTATCAGTTCTTCATATATCTTGCTAGAAGAATATTTCTTGATTGTAGTAGGTGCTTAACAAGTATTTATTATTGTCTAAATAACCTAGAGAAGAACCAAACTGGGAAATTAATTCATCTCCACTATTGATGAGCTCCTTACTGGATAAATGGCATTGATGCCATAGTTTTGATGAAGAGAAACCATAATAAGACATTCCACTGACAGATTTTTGGTTTCCTAAAATACTTGTTAGTTCACTAAAATATTTGTACCAAGTATATGTCATGTTTTTAATTTGATCCTCTTCCTTCCTTGGATTATATAACCTTTTATAAACTATAGTCAACATTTCTCATGGATATGACATTTAGCTCTGTAATCAAAATGGGTACTTGAATTGAAAATAACTGGATGCATTCCAAAGAATATTTTCAAATTATGAACTTTGTTACATGTAGAATCAAAATGAAACCAAAGATTGTGGCAAAAGTGTTTATCAAAAAAACTCAATCTTATTTTGTACCGTGAAAATCTTTGGTGATCTTGTGGAAGTCTATAGAGTCAAGGGTGAAAAGGAGAAGTATTTGTGGCAGGACAACAGCTACTGAAAAGAGTCAGGAGACAGAGAATCATATATGAGTAATATCAAGGAAGCTACTATGAATTCTAGATTATGTGAAAAAGAGAAAGGTGTACGAAGAATGAAAAGATAGGTTGGAGTAAGATTATATAAGGCTTTACAATTGATAATGATGATATTATATTTGATTCTGGAAATTAAAGGGAGCTATTACAATTTACTAAATATGCGGTTTGGATGATATTTTAGTAAAATCAAACAGCTGAGTGATGGATGAATTGAAGCAAGAGAAATTTGAGGCTAATAAATTCAACAGCAAATTATTATAATAAATCATACTTGAGATGATAAGGGCTTGCATTTGAGCAGCCATGGTGTCAGAGAAGATAGAACATAACATACAAGATTACTATGTGAGAAATGCTTGATATGGAAAGGGGAGATCAGAGAAAATGATAACATTCAGATCATATTTAGGTTGCAGTCTTAGGTGAGGGGTGTAGTGATGACACTGTTAACATTAACAGGAAAGTTAGATAGAAACAAGAGTTTAGGTAAGAAAAATGAGTTTAGTTTTACCCATATTGATTTAGATATATCTATAGGAAATTCATTTTCAGATATCTAAAACAGAGTTGGAAATGGAAGACAGGAAGTTTTAAGGAAGGTCCAGGCTGAATAAGTTGATCTAAGTTATCTCATGAAGATGATTACTGAAACCATAGAAACCATTGGGATCATCAAGTGAAAGAACAGTGAGGGAGACAGAAGGTTTAATAGGGGTACATATGTGTGGGATAGTAAATGTCTGGAAAACACAGACAAAAAGGGATCATATAGAATGCATATAGAATGGTTTGCTTTGGCAAATGGAAGTTCATATCTTCTTGTGTAACAGGAATTCCTTCAGGACTGCAACAACATCAACAACAAAAATAAACATCCCCCCATTTTTATTGGGTTATAAGAGTACCTTGATGCAAATGAGATGATCAATAGCAAACAGAAAAGCCACTGATATTATCTGATAATGAGCAAATAGTCCCAAGTAACAAATAATTCATATGCCTTACTGGAAGACATGTTAAATACAAAAAAAGATCTATAGTTTCTTTCCTTAGGGAGAAACAGTAGAAAAGTTTGGTGTAACATGAGTAATTAATATTTTGGGGGGAAAGTCAAGAAGAATTGTGCACCAGAAATGAGAATGAATAACCAACAAAGGTAGAGCGGGATGCTTAGGGTCATATCCTAAAGATAAATGGGAATGATAGTTAAATCACAGGCGAAATCCAGCTTCTGCCCTGAAGAAAAGCAGCAAGGAATTTGTCCAGGTTGAGTAATAAGACAGTCTTGTACTTTGTCTTTGCTCATATACTTTGAACAAACAGCTGAGATCTTGTGAAAAATTAAGTTAGTGGGGGCAAGTAGGCTATGGATATGGCCTACAAGAGATCAGCCATGGTGATTTGACTTCACCTCCCACTACCATCATTAGTGCTATTTTTTTTTTTATTTTGCTTTGTTTTGTTTTTCTATATGGCCCTAGCTTCTTGACTCCCAGGAGTTTGTGAGACATCTCTCTTTTCTGGCAATCTTCCTGTACCTCCAATAAGACAGAAACCTGTAGACAGAAATGATTGAACTGAATGACACAGTCTTAGAGACATTTCTGATCCTTTAAAATTCAGCTCAGTCTTCTATCAGTGAGGAGCATTTTTGGAGGCAGGTATTTTAGATTATCTCCCTTTGAGGAAGAGGAAAGAAGAGAGTTCATATCTTTCTTATTCATCATTCTGCTTTCTCCTTATTTCTCCTTATTTTCTCTCCCTCACTCACGTGTACACTTTAACTACAGTTTTATTCTAATTTTGGACAATTTTCAAATAATATATAATGTACAGAACACTGTGCTAAGCTAATAAATGGTATTTTCATAACACTTTAAGGTTTTTTAAGTGCTTTGCACAACTTCGCTCATTTGATTTTCTTAATAATCCTATGAGGTTAGTACTTTCCCCCTTTTACAGATGACAAGACTAAGTTTAAGGGAGATTAAATAATCTGTCCCTGTTCACATACCAGATGTCTGATATGGTATTCAAAGCTAAGTCTTCTTGACTCAGGGAAAGCACTAATGCATTATATCAAGGTGCTTCTTGAAAATAACTAAAAGCAGTACAAAATTTATATGAGAAAACATTCTTGCCCTCATTGAGCTTATAGGTGGAATAAAATGTCAGATTTTAAGAAACATACACCAAACTATATTTAGCTCAACAAATCCAAGAAACATTTGCTTGGTACCATTTGTATATAGGATGCAGTGATAGTTTCTACAAAAATCTCAAAATGTCATATTTAAAGATTAAGTTGTTTATTTTCATTGAGCTTAGAATTTATTTTTTCTTATTGATACATTTTATTTCTCTGTCAATCAGTTTTAGAGATGCTATCTTTCTCTCTAATCCAGTGAATCTTCCCTTAATCACAGAAAAATGCCATTAATCTAAACAGTACAGCAACAATTTTTATAGCTTCTTCACTATTCCATGCTCACAATATTTCCTCTTCTTGATTAATAGAGGAGGATGCATTTCATTTCTTTTCAAGGGTCAAGGATAGGCATTACAACTAAATAGGATTTGGCTTCCAAACATTCATTTTTAGAAAACAATTTTCCAATGAATCTGGAGATAAAATCTTTCTAATAATAGGACTGGCTCTATCTGAAGTTGAATTAAAATTGTGTATGTGGAGAGCAAAGAAAGAAATGATAATAAGTTAATATGCAGTAGAACCAATTAGGCAAATTAACTGTCTTTTAAAAAGCACACATATGCCCAATTCTTTCTTCACTTGTTACTTAGCAAAATGAAGGATGTGATATTCCATATGTTCTTTATAATATAAACACATACATAAAACACTTACTGGTGGGATCCAGGGGCTTAGTTTCTTTCTTTATAGATATTTTATCTTGTGCCTCCATAAGTGGACTTACCTTGAATATCATAACTCAGGCAAGTGACTTGGTTTGAAAAAAAGTGTCCATCTTCAAAACTTCTCACCAAGGTTATCAGAGAAAGTGGAATGATTGATTTCACAGTTCACAGAAAGCATTTCCTGTCAAATACTTCCATAATTTTCTCATTAATTCTTTAAAACCTCTAAGTCAACTCTAGCTCTTTCCACTCCTTTATTGCCCCCACTTACATTATATTTCTATGTTTTATAGACATTTTCTTGGCAGTGGTCCATGTCTATAATAACAAAAATAATATTAACCGCAACTTTAATATCACCTTCATTTTACAAACAGAGAAATGGAATTTGAGAGTAATTAAGGATAATACAACTAAAAAATATCTGAGACAGTAATCAAATTCACATTTTTCTAACTGCAAATCCATCATTATATCCATGTCTGCATCCAATTATCCCTTTGTTTCCATTTTCATTTCATTCTTATTTCAACTCCAGGTTTCAGTTATCTTCACATTCTATCTTAAACCTGGTTTATATACCTTCCTAACTTGTCTGTGGCCATTGAGGTGACCCAGTACAAATTATGCCTGGCCTGGAATCAGAAAGATTCACCTTTCTGAGTTCAAATTTGGTCTCAGAAATTTACTGGGCAAGTCACTTATAACTGTTGACCTCAGTTGCCTACTCAGTAAAATAAATTGGATCAGGAAATGGCAAACGATTAAGATCTTTGCCAAGAAAACCTCTCATGGGGTTACAAAGAGTCAGACACAACTAAAGAACAATAAACTTGACTTTATGTCTCCAAAATTTTTCTTTTTCAATCATTTATTTTGTCCTAGTTTTCCTTTGAAGTGTTACTGATATATTTCATATTCTTACTGTTATTCTTTCTTAAGGTCTGACAGAGATGCCATTTTTCTTTAATGTTTCTTCATGCTAACCATAAATGTGAGACTACTTAACTTCCTACTTATCCTTGACCTACTTTTCCCAGTTTTACATTACTGTTCCCCTACTATAGTCAAACTGAATCATAAAATTCTTGTACTTTCCCATCCCTTTGCCTCTGCTTTTGTCATGCATTCTTATCCATAAATCTCCCTCTAATCATATTTGAATATAATTTGTTTATTCTTAACAAGCCCATTTAAATGTCTCTTTCTTTGAGAAATTAAATCATTGCTCCTTTTTCTGAACTTCTCTAGCAATGAGCTTCTTTATTATTTTTTAATAAATTCACTGTATTATGTATTGCTTGGTATTACAATTACTTGCATTCATGTTTTATCTCCATACTTGACTATAAACTTCTTGAGGGCAGATGCATTTGTTTCTATGTCATTAGAGTACTTATATGGATCCTTTCTTATGATAAATGTTGAAAAAATATTTATTGACCACAAAAGTGAATGGATAACAAAACAATTTATTCTGAACCTAGAAATATGACTTAAATATGTTATTTCTAGAAGTAACCAATCTTACAACTAATAGAAGTATATAGTTGTTGTGGTCATCCTTTGTTTTCAAAGAGGATAAAAAGGATATCACTATGTTAGAATCAAGTTACACTGTATCCAATTGTTGCTGATCAGATCAATACAAAGTCAGAAAGCCCTGCCATAGGTCAGACACAAATAGTACATATGAACATTAATACATGTATTAATGTATTATATTATACTATACTGCACTGTACTATCTTATCTTTCATATTTATATTATATGTATATACATATACATACATACATACTCACATACCTGTTTGTGTATAATAGTAGTTTTCTCTGGAGTGATGTGGGGAAAAATGGTGAACGGGAGAAAAACATAAAAAGTACACAGCAAATAACAAAAGAAAACTCAGAAGGAAGAACAGAAAAGTTCTTTGAAAAAGTGATATTTATAACATAGTTTTTCTTTTTTATTAAGGCTTTTTATTTACAAAACATGCATGTTGCAAAACCTTTTGTTCCAAGTTTTCCCCTCCTTCTCCCTACCCCTTCCCCTAGCTGGCTGGTAGTCCAAAACATGTTAAATATGTTAAAAATGTATGCTAAATCCAATATTTGCAAAAGAAAAATCAGATCTAGAAAGAAAAGAAAATGCAAACAAACAACGAGAGAGTGAAAATGCTACATTCACTTTTCCGCATTCAGTTCCCATGGTCCTCTCTCTGGGTGTAGCTCTTTCTCTTCATCACTGAACAAGTGGAACTGGTCTGAATCATCTCATTATTGAAGAGAGCCAAGTCCATCATAACTGATCATCATAGAGTCTTCTTGTTACCATGTATAATGATCTCCTGGTTTTGCTCATTTCGATTAGTATCAGTTCATATAGGTCTATCCAAGCCTCTCTGAAATCATCCTGTGGGTCATTTCTTACAGAACAATGATATTCCATAGCATTCATATATCTTAACTTATTCAGCCATTCTGCATCTGATGGGAATGTACTCAGTTTCTAGTTTCTTGCCACTACAAAAAGGGGTCTCTTTCCCTTCTTTAAGATCTCTTTGGGATATAAACTCAGTAGTAACACTGCTGATTCAAAGGGTATGCACAATTTGATAACTTTTTGAGTATAGTTCCAAATTGCTCTCCACAATGGCTGGATCCATTCACAGTTGTATCAACAATGTATGAATGTCCCAGTTTTCCCACAACCCCTCCAACATTGGTCATTATCATTTCCTGTCATCTTAGCCAATATGACAAGTATATAGTGGTATCTCAGAGTTGTCTTAATTTGCATTTCTCTGATCAATAATGATTTGGAGCATCTTTTCATGTGACTAGAAATAGTTTCAATTTCTTCATCTGAAAATTGTCTGTTCATAACCTTTGACCAATTATCAATTGGAAAATGGAATGATTTCTTATAAATTTGAGTCAATTCTCTATATATTTTAGAAATGAGGCCTTTACTAGAACCTTAGAATATAAAAATGTTCTTTGCAGTTTATTGTTTCCCTTCTAATCTTGTCTGCATTAGTTTTGTTTGTACAAAGTCTTTTAACTTAATATAATCAAAATTATCTATTTTGTGATCAATAAAGTTCTTCCTTGGTGGCAAAATCCTTCCTCCTCCACAGATCTGAGAGGTAAACTATCCTATGTTTTTCTAATTTGTTTATAATTTCATTCTTTATGTCTAGATCATGAACCCTCTTGGTTATGGTGTTTGGTATGAGTCAATGCCCAGTTTCTGCCATACTAGTTTGCAATTTTCTCAGCAGTTTTTGTCAAATAGTGAATTCTGGGTTCTTTGGATTTGTCAAATACTAAATTGTTATAGTCATTGACTATTTTATTACATAGTTTTTCAAAAAAGTAAACAGTAGAAAATGGAAATCCACAGTATTATAGTGAAAAAATTGAAATTTTTATGTTGTGTACTATTGATGAAAATGTTCTCTCTCTCTCTCTCTCTCTCTCTCTCTCTCTCTCTCTCTCTCTCTCTCTCTTTCTCTCTCTCTCTCTCTCTCTCTCTCTCTCTCTCTCTCTCTCTCGGTGTGTGTGTCTGTCTCAGTGTTTATTTTTCTCTGTCTTAGATTTTACAAAGTACTTGACCTATTCAGAATGACCAAACCAGTATATTTTGCAATTGGGAGTTAAGTCTAAGATCTAATTCTTGATATAGAGAGCACCTTTTTCTCTTTCACATTATACCACTTCTTGTAAATAAGTCATAATTGATATTAACATATTTCTGTCCAGTATGTCCTACCTAACTTATTCTGCAACATGGATCAGGCATGGTCAGAACAATATGCTGAGCTTCTGCAGTTTTGGAGATCAATACCAGTCGACTTTCTGCAATACCTGGGTTTGCTGCTCTACCCAAGGCTTAATATAATCCAGGTATACCCATGCATTCTATCAATTCTTCCACCAATAGACAAACAGTACCCCTATATCCAGGCACTACTCATTTATGAACATGACAATATTGTTCAGTTGATAACAGGAAAAAAAAACCCTGTTCAATATCAGGAACACTGTCAGCATAATTGAGGTGAATGTTGAAAACTATTTTTGCATATATTTGTAAAAATAAAAAAAAAACACTATTATTACAAAATAGAACCTGTAATAAAACTGCAAATGTCACAGTGTTACCAGAACTCTGTCCCTGAGTACTGACAACAGTTAGGTAGTACAATGGATATATAGCACTAGGCCTGGAATCAGAAATATCTGACTTCAGTTCAGGTTTTACATAATTATTCTCTGTTATTCCTTATTTGGTCCAAATGTAAAATGTCTGTAAAATGGGAACATAATGGAGAAGAAAATGGCAAATTACTCCAGCTTCTTTTTTTTTTCTCAATGGCATTTTATTTTTTCTCTCAATTGCATGTAAACATAGTTTTTAACATTCATTTTAAAATATTTTGAGTTCCAAATTTTTTTCTCTCCCTCGCTCTTCCCCAAGACAGCAAGCAATATTATATAGGTTATAAATATGCGACCTATAAGAAGACATATTAAACATCAATTTTGTTCTTGCATTTGCTGATCTTTCAAGTTGGGATCATGAAAACTATAGATCTTTTCTCCAAAGATTTGGGGTAGTTCTAGAGTGAGAAGAGACTCCAGAGACCATTTAGTACAATCTTCCCATTTTACACAGGAGGATACTGAATCTCAGTGAGGTTAAGTGACTTGCCCAACATCATTCACTATCAGTGAAAATAATTTAAATCCTGGGTTCCTGACTCCAGAATTTGACATTCTTTCCCCTCTATTATATTGTGTCTTGTCTCTCTCTTTTCAACTCCTCATCCTTCCCATTTCTTCTACTACTTTCCTCTTTGTCCTTACCTATTCTTTTCTTTCTCTTATCCTTTCTTCTTGTTTTTTTCCTCTATCTCTTTCTTTTTAATTCTTCATACTCTTGTCTCATACAGCTTTTACTTCCCTTTCTTCTCCATAATTTAACATTTTTCAGACAAATATGCATTGCCAAAAACTGTACATAAACAACCCTCTTCACATGCACACATATACAAACATATATATATACACATTTGAATATTTCTCTCTTTTTTTTAAATAACTTTTTATTAACAGAACCCATGCCAGGGTAATTTTTTACAACATTATCCCTTGCACTCTCTTCTGTTTCGATTTTTCCCCTCCCTCCTTCCACCCCCTCCCCCAGATGGCAAGCAGACCTATACATGTTAAATATGTCACAGTATATCCTAGATACAATATATGTGTGCAGAACTGAATGGTTCTGTTGTTGCACAGGGAGAATTGGATTCAGAAAGTATAAATAACCCGGAAAGAAAAACAAAAATGCAAGCAGTTTACATTCATTTCCCAATGTCCTTTCTTTGGGTGTAGCTGCTTCTGTCCATCCTTGATCAATTGAAACTGAGTTAGATCTGTTTGTTGAAGAAATCCACTTCCATCAGAATACATCCTTATGCAGTATTGTTGTTGAGGTATATAATGATCTCCTGGTTCTGCTCATTTCACTTAGCATCAGTTCATGTAAGTCTCGCCAGTCCTCTCTGTATTCATCCTGCTCTCCAGCTTCTTTTTAAAGAAAAACTAAAAGAAAAGTTAATTGAGATATGGGTAATCATACATCACTGAACAACAATAACTGACAATTGAAGGCCATATGTCTTCCATTAGAGGGGAGGCTTATTGTAATGACCACCACTAAAGTAATGACTACCTCATTTCATAGTTTTCTGTCAATGTCTCACCAATACCCTTACTCCCTAAATCCCATAAATAGGGCCTCTTTTCTCCCAGTGTAGATGGGGACATTATCTCTCCATCCTTGTTTTATATTGTTCTAAGAGACTTAAGAGAATCTAGGAGGCAAGTTTAACACCAATATCACTAAATGTCTTCATTCTCTCCCCTAGATGTGATGGATGTAAACAACAAACCTAGCATTTACTTTAAACTATCAGATAATTACTACATATTTTGCTTCATTGCTTATTGACATCAATTATGATTAAATAAATAATCATTTAATGTTTTAGGCCCTTATGGTGCTTTGTGTAAATCATTGCTGTTATTATTAATACTCATAATAGTAACCATCAATACTGCTGATTTCTCATTTGTCTCCTTCAACTAGATTAAGAAACAGATTTCATTTGAGCTAAAATGTTTCCTCCTATTAGGCTTTTATTTTTCATATCGATTATTTTGGCTTTTTACTTCTACATACATACCTGTTAATCTCTGCCTCTTTACTGTTTTCCAAATGCCATATTGCCCTTTCTCAGAAGGTAATAATCAACACCCCTGAAATCATAGAATAGAATAAATTATATAAATATTTAAAGTCACTATTGATTACATATATATGCATAATCTGTGTGTGCATATATATGTATGTGTGTGTATATACATATATATATATATATATATGCATATGCACACACAGGCATATATGTATTGTGTGTGTGCACACATTAAATTTCTCTTAATGCTGCTATTAGAGTGGCAAGTCTTATCAATCCCTTCACATTTGTTGAACAAGATTTCAAGAGTTAATGGTTAGACCCACAGTGGAGAATGAGGAATTCTGCACAACATATCTATCCTAAACTGTGCTGACATCTATTAGTGACATGAATGTCACTTGGTTAGAGTAAAACTATTCCAGCCACTTTCTCAGTGCCCTGATAGGAATTAGAGTCCTCTGCCTCCCTGGGGCCATGTGCATCTGTGTCATTTCTTCTCCTTGGTCAGATCAGAATGTTCTTCAGGCACTTATCACTTTTGTTTAGTGTTAGTTATTTCTTTACATAGTGACAGTTGCTAGAAGCAATGCCAAAGCTATTCGGGCCTGCTCATCCCTGAAAACTTTCCCAAGTTAAAGGAAATAAAATCTTAGACAAGTTAATTTATTATCTCTAAACAAGGAAACCTTTTTGACAAATGAAGCAACTGTCTGGGCAGCTGGTGGTACAGTGGATATATGGATAGATAGATAGATTGTTAGGCTCAACTTCCAAAGATCTCAATTCAAATCCATTCACAGACACTACCTTTGCCTCAATTGCTTCCATCAAAAAATGGGGAAATAATCAGCATCATTGAAGATTAAATTTGTAAAGCACTTAACATAATTCATATAATAGATTGTATATAAATATTACTTCCTTTCCCTAGATTTAGGCATTCTTAAGAGTCAATATTATTTTCCCAGCAATTCAAATACCTGGCTTTGAAATTCAGAGCAGCTTCTTACTATTCTATAACTGTAGGCATGCCATTTAACTTCTTGGAGTTTTCATTTTCTTCATCTCCAAAATGGGTACAATAATATTGCTCCTGCTACATAGGGTTTCTTGGAGAAGATATTTTATATAAACCTTTTTGTCACTCTACAATGCTAAATGAGGGTGAGCAATTATAATTTCATCATTACATATAATTCTACCCTGGGAAGAGGAACTGAATTTTTTACATTAACAGGTTCAAAGGATCCAATATTTAAAACAGAAAGTACTTCTTTTGTATCTGTCATACTCTGTTTTGTAGAATGAGAGAAATCATACCTGGTTCCACACTCATGCCTTTCCTTAAAAAAAAAGAAAGAAACATGAATATTCATTGCTTGTAACTATTGTGAAAATATTCAAGATTTAAGGACAGCAAATATCTTCAAAATGCCTCTGTTCCTTCAGGGAAGGTGACACTTTGTCAATTTGGGACATTTCAGCTGTTATTTGGTTGCTATTTTTCTCTAGATTTGTTACTGTTTTTAATCTGAGTAGACTTGGTAAAATTTTATTTTCAACATGTAAGAAGCAATACTTTACATTGTCATGGCATTTTTATTGTGCCAAAGCACTTTACATCAATTGTCTTATTTTATTTGCCCAAGATTTCTACATTATACTATTCCATAAAAGTCACCTTATATATTCCTCAGTGTTCAGAATTAATTTTGTGAGGCTAGACAAGAGAGAGGACATTACATTAGGAATAATTTATTTCAAATCTGAGGTCTAACATTTTATTACCTGCATGACCTTATTCTAGTCACTGTACATTGACTATTCTTTGTATCTGGAATGTTCTCCCTCAGCTCTACTTCCTGACATTTCCTATATTCCTCCCATATATATCTATCTTGTCCCTGGTTATTTGTGTATCATCTTCCTTATTAGAAGGTATGTTTTTTGAGGACAAAGTCTTTTTATTTTCCCTTTATATCCCTAGAGCTTAGAACAATGCCTGGCACATAATAAAATGTTTAGTAAATTCTTTCTAAATATATATTGAAATATCTGATACTTTGTTTCCATCATCAGTTGTATAATAAGATCATAATATTTCTCCTAACTAGCTCACACAATTATTGTGAAGAAAGAACTTGAAAACTCTAATTTTGTATCAATATTGAAGTGTTAGATTAATGTGAAATTATATTAGTATTCTTTCTTCTCAGCTTCATGCTCACCATTTCTTAGAAATAAGATATTTAGCCTACTTTCTTAGTGTATAGACATTTAAAAGGACAGATAATATATATATATTCTTTGTCCTCCCTCTCCCCCAAAGTGAGAGGGATCCAGAATACTGTTTAATACAAAAAGAAATATTCCAAAAATATATGTTTGGTGTCATTTGACAGAGGGAAACCTGGGGCTTGGAGAATTTAAAAGATTGGTGTTTAACACACCTATTACAGGAAGAGTTGAATCTACAATTCAGGTGCTAACAAACTTCCAGTGCCCTGTTGTTTTCTCAAGTCCACCCCCATACCCCAAAACCTAAGAGCACCTTGAGCTCTTTAAGAACAGACACAATTTGTAAACATTTAGCTAACTGCAATGTATGGGACAGTGCTATACTCACAGAAAATATTAAATAACATTGCTAAAAGGGGAGGATTATGGGAGATAACAGAGTAAGTCAGAAAATTCTAAACTCTACAAATTTCCCCCACAAACAAAATAAAATTGCACTGTGGGGTGAACATAGACCATTGAAAAACAAATAAGACTTGAGGCAGAACAGGAGTCTTCCCAGGATAACCCAAAAAAGTCTCAAATAAAAACCCCAGAACTAAGATTTCATTGTTGTGAAGTATATACACTTTCAGGGTAGCTCTACAGAAACAACTACTGGGGAGCCTTGGGGCAAGGTGGGGTCTAGAGGTAACTTCAGCCCCAACCACTGGAATTTGTTTTACCTAGATACCTAAGTAAACAAGGGAATGGAATCTGTGAAGACTGAAGGGACCTCTCCTGATAAGGAACCCAAGTTCAGCTGTGCTGCAGAGACCTATGCCCTGAGTCAGAAGGAATCACCATACCTGTTAAGTACAGAAACAGTAGGACAGGGATGCTGCTGGTTGCTAACACTTGCTGAGGGTGGAGTTTTTGGTTTTGATTAGAGGGGAGAGTTGAATGGAAATCAGAGAAATCATCTTCCCCTTCCCCATCTCTTGCTTTTAATGAGAACTTATAGTGTAACCATTTCAAGAAAGGTACCCTCAATCTTCCCAGACTCAGAAAACAAAACAAAACACAACAAAACAAAAACAAGCAAAGAAGACAGAACATAATAATAGAACTGGTCACTGGAAACAGGAAGGACTGTGTTTCATCTTCAGAGGAGGTCACTGAAGTAGAAAGAACATCTCTGACCCCAAAGAAAAACATTAAATGTTTTCCCACCCAGAAAGAATTTATAGAATAATTTAAAAAGAACTTTAAAATCAAATAAGATAGATTGAGGAAAATGTAAAGAAAATGACATTCATCAAACACAGATTTTCAGAACTTTGTATCAATCAAACCTGAAGTCAATATAAAATTTAACATATAGCAGTTAACATCAAAGTTTAATTTCAAGGGACTCAACAAAGACAAATTATTTGTTTTGTTTGTTTGGTTTTTTTTTTTAACATAGAAATGTAAATGTTTAAGATTGACAACACTAATTGGACAATTCAAAAAAAATATTGGGGCAAAGCTGAATATGAACTGATTCTAAAAAGCAAAATTGTCTAGGAAAGAGGGGGATGTAATTATAATATGCAAAATTAGGTGTAGAAGAAGAACCCATATAGGGGCATTAACATTAAAAGGAGAGCTGATAGTACTAAAACCTATTCATATCAGGAATGTTAAATAGGGAAAAATACACACAAACATGCATGTAGTTATGTACATATACCATGAAACATAGAACAGTCTCCAAAGTCTATCAAAGAAACAAGTTGGGAAGGGAATAGTTTAAGGTGGAGTACAGAAGGGTGTATAGACTTATGTTGTAGATCAATGTGTGTGGGTGTGTAGATCAATGGGAAAGTGGTAAAGAAGGAGGGAATCAATGACTTAGGATAAGGTAGGCAATAGAAGGTTGTTTAAATTAATGGGAATGGGATAAAGAGGATGGGAAAGGGTGAAGGTAGAATATAAGGAAAGGATCCATGGGTAGGAGGACATTCAGTATAGCAAGGCAAGTCAAGGGGTAGAAAGAAAGCAGAAGAATTAGCAGGAATAGAAATAAGAGATACACAAAAATTATATCAAGGATCAATAGTAGAATTTATTAGGAAAAAAGTAGGGTTAGTAATCATTGAACTTGAAGTCAAATTTAAAGATTCAATCCAAAGAGAAATCTATTATGTCTCAGCCATACTAAAATTGTTTTGGATTCCAGTTCTGATGACAGTATGCTTAACCCACTCTTCCTCACTTCCCTTTCTTCCTTTCTTTTCCTTTTCTCTTTTATGGAAGATAATTTATGCCATTCTACATTTTCCATTTTCATTTTCCTAGTACATTCTTTTCTGACCTCTTGTTTTTTTTTGTTTTTTTTTTAGATATTATATATTCACATTTAAATTACACCTGTGCCCTCTATTTATAGATACTCCTTATAACTGCTGTAAAAATGGGTGACTTCTTATGAATTACAAATATTATCCTTCCATGTAGAGATGTAAACAGATTAACCATATTATGTCCCTTGTGATTTCTCTTTCCTAAATATGTTTTTAAAGTTCACTTGAGAATTATATTTGAAAATAAAATTTTCTATTCAACTCTGACCTTTCATCAAAAATGCTTGTAAGTCTTCTATTTCATTGAATTTCCATTTCTTCCCTTGGAAAATTATACTCAATTTTGCGGGGGAGATAATTCAGGGTTGTAATCCAGAGCTTCTTTGCTCTCCAGAATATCATATCCCAAACTCTTCAATTCTTTAAAGTAGAAAAGCTAAATCTTGTGTTATCCTAACTGTGAATCCAAAATACTTGAATTGTTTCTTTTTCAATGCTTGCAATATTTTATATTTGACCTAGGAGTTCTAGAATTTGGTTATAATATTCCTGGAAGTTTTCAGTTGGGAATCTCTTTAAGGAAAGGATCAGTAGATTCTTTCAATTTCTAGTTTACATTCTGGTTTTAGAATACAGAACAGGGGGCAGCTAGGTGGCACAGTGGATAAAGTACCACCCTGAAGTCAGGAGAACCTGAGTTCAAATCTGGCCTCAAACAATTAACACTTTCTAGTTGTGTGACGCTGAGCAAATCACTTAATCCCAATTGCTTCAGCAAATGATAATAATAATAATAATAATAATAATAATAATAATAAATAAAAATTAAAAAAAATAGAATACAGGATAGTTTCCTTGATGATTTTTTGAAAAATGATGGCTTAATTATCTTTTTTTTTATCATAGCTTTCAGGCAGTCCAACAATTTTTAAGTTATCTCTCCTGGATCTATTTTTCAATTCAGCTATTTTTTCTAATAACATATTTCATGTTCTCTTCTTTTTTATTCTTTTGGTACTATTTTATTGTTTCTTGATTTCTTATAAATTCATTAGCTTCCAAATGTTTAATTCTAATTTTTAATTAATTATTTTCTTCAGTGAGCTTCTGGACCTCCTTTTCTATTTGGAGTATTTTGCTTATTACATTCTTCTCCTCTTTGACTTTTGTATTTTCTTTGCAACATTTCTCTTCCCATTTTCTCTTCCCAGTCTCTTCCATCTTTCTTACTTGCTTTTCACAATCCCTTTTGAGCTCTTTCATGGTTTGAAATCACCACACTGAGCATTTCAAAGTACCTGGAGCTCTCTTCACAGGGATGTAGATCTGAAGTCAATGTAGAGACACTCCAGTCATACATGACAAAATTATTTTGACTGGAAAAATTTCCAAAGATGTTCCCAGTGCATAATATCATCTAACAAAAAAGATTGTCCCTTTGTATACTAGGCACAAAAAAAATTGGCAGCTGTCTTTCTAGTATAGTCATTCCTTATACAGGTCCAAAAAAATCTCCTCTTGGTCCCTTTATTACAAAAAACATCAGAAACTCCCCTTGCTATTGACAAGGTAAACCAAATGGAAGTACAAATTCACCCATCAGGACAAGATTTAAAACATCATTTAGTGAATTAGCAAAGAATATCAACTACTTACAGACTTTCTGCAGTGACTTTCTCATATTACAGAGGTGTAGGGCAATTTCTTTTAACAAAAGGTGATCAACCTTGGTCTGTTTAAGTGCTAAAAGAACAATACAGATACAAAAGAACAATAACAGAAGACAATAAATAATAGTCTAGTAATTCTCATATTAAACTTAATATCAGTATTTATACAGCATTAATCAATATAATACAATATCAGCATAAATAAATTACTGTCAAGTATTAATATAAAATAATTATACACAATTCAAAAATATAAAAAGTATCTATTTAGACACTTAAATAGGTAAATGAAAAGTTTACAAAATTAAGTCATTAGAATCGAATGTTTGTACAGAATTCAACAATAGAACAAATATCAGTGTAAAAGGCAGGAACTTTAGAGAAATATACTTAAGGCTCAATATGATTGGTTTAAACAAGGTGTTAACTCAGTGGAATTGATAAAGCAATGGTTATCTAGTTTAGCATGTGAGCTATCTACTTCAGTATGATTGCCTTAGTGATATAATGATTGGTTTATACTCAGTATACTGTAATGATACAATTGTAATAGAGCATATAAACTGGGACAAACTCAGACAGAGATAGACTCAGAGCAGACAGAGGACTGGAGGCTGGAGTTCATGCTCTCAGACTCAGAGAGATTTCAGGAGAGAGACATTCCATCTTCATCAGCCTCATGGTAGCTCTCTTGCTTCCCCCATTGAGATCAAGGCCCTTCTGAAGGGCCTCCGGAAAGCTATTAGAGCCCCCAGGCAAGGAGACAGATTGTGAAGGAGACAATAAAATATCTCTGGTTATTTTAGTGGTGATTACTCTGCTAAAACCAATGCTGGTCCCAAGACCTCCAGAAAGCAAACCAGAACATTACATATCAGTACTTTATAATCAATCAACAAATATAAATCTTGCAAAATTTGACTAGTACAAATGCCAAAATTCTTGTCAGGTCTCACAGTCAACGATTCTCTCTTAAGATAATTCTATACCTGGAAATCAGAAATATCAATCAAGGACCTTTCCAGGCTTCTCCACAAATGTGAAAGATATAAACCAGATAAAGAGACACATGTAACAGAATACCTTGATTTCCATTTCATAAAAGCCATGTTGATTATATTTCTTTATTCCAAGATTTTCTAATATTTTTAATTAGAGAATATCCAGCCTCTCTGTAAATGGTGTCAGTCCACACAAGTAGTGTTTCTTCAATTATAAGAAGATTTCCCTGCATCCCTTGGTCTTTTTTAATCATTCATTATCAGATTAACTTTTAAAAAGAACTATTTATCAGAAAGGTATATAACGCATATGCAAGGAATAACATGCTTTCCACAGTGCAATAGTGTCAAGCTCAAAAAGAAACAGGACCACTACACTGTACATAAGGATACATTCAAGCTATTTATAATCTAAGCATAAAAAGTAAGATTATATATGTTTTATGTATCTTCGTTAATTAATTAGTTTGCTCTTTTTTTATTAATGCTCTCATATTTTGTTTGTTCCTATCTTAATTTTTGTCTTATTTATTTAAATGTATTTTGGTTTCAGGACTAAATTTGGGATGCAATAACTTAGGAGTATTATGACAGAAAGTGACTAGTGGACTGAATATTTGCCATCTTTGCTGAATACTATAGCCCTAGTTTCATGTCCCAAAGCTCAAAACCTGGGCCTTTAATTCCAGGCTAACTTTCTGCATCATCTCACTTGAAACCCTGTCTCTGAGGTTTCCATGTTTTGATCTTTTGGATGTCATACAGATCAGTACAAACACCTGAAACTGAAAGATGAACAAAAGAGAAGAGAACAAATAGCCTCAGGCCCATTTCTTTGAGCCAGGGTAAAAGAGAGTTTGAAAAATCAGTGTAGGTGAATTATAATCTTCATTCTTGGACCAGGAAGATAGCAACTACCTCAGTCTTCCCAAGTTAAAGATTCAGCCTCTTAAAGTCATAGGAGACTACACATACACGTGACATAAGGATAAGGAGTGCCTTGCACTTAGAAGACCTGAGTATATTCCAGTAAAACCTCTTAGTAGTGACTCCATGTGAGACAATCAGAGCTAAGGCTCCTTTTATATAAAGCTAATTAGGATCAATGAATGCATGTGTCAACCATTTGTTCCCTCAATCACTTCCTGTTCAAATTCGGTCTATGCTAGTCTCTAAGATCTATTACCAGTCCCTCATTCTTTTACTGACTTCATATCTCCTCTTCCAAAATAGCTAGCCTATTGTTAGTCATTATAATAATGCAGTTTCTAGGCATTGACCCACACTTAACACCATACACCAAGATAAGGTCAAAATGGGTTCATGACCTAGGCATAAAGAATGAGATTATCAATAAATTGGAAGAGCATAGGATAGTTTGCCTCTCAGACCTGTGGAAGAGGGAGGAATTTATGACCAAAGAGGAACTAGAGATCACTATTGACCCACAAAATAGAAAATTTTGATTATATCAAATTGAAAAGTTTTTGTACAAACAAAACTAATGCAGACAAGATTAGAAGAGAAACAATAAACTGGGAAAACATTTTTACAGTCAAAGGTTCTGATAAAGGCCTCATTTCCAAAATATATAGAGAATACTCTAATTTATAAGAAATCAAGCCATTCTCCAATTGATAAATGGTCAAAGGATATGAATAGACAATTCTCAGATGAAGAAATTGAAACTATTTCTAGCCATATGAAAATATGCTCCAAATCATTATTAATCAGAGAAATACAAATTAAGACAACTCTGAGATACCACTACACACCTGTCAGATTGGCTAGAATGACAGGGAAAGATAATGCGGAATCTTGGAGGGGATGTGGGAAAACAGGGACACTGATACATTGTTGGTGGAATTGTGAACACATCCAGCCATTCTGGAGAGCAATTTAGAACTATACTCAAAAAGTTATCAAACTGTGCATATCTTTTGATCCAGCAGTGTTTCTACTGGACTTATACTCCAAAGAGATACTAAAGAAGAGAAAGGGACCTGTATGTGCCAAAATGTTTGTGGCAGCCCTGTTTGTAGTGGCTAGAAACTGGAAAATGAATGGATGCCCATCAATTGGAGAATGGCTGAGTAAACTGTGGTATATGAACATTATGGAATATTATTTTTCTTTAAGAAATGACCAGCAGGATGAATACAGAGAGGACTGGCGAGACTTACATGAACTGATGCTAAGTGAAATGAGCAGAACCAGGAGATCATTATATACCTCAACAAGGATACTGTATGAGGATGTATTCTGAAAGAAGTGGCTATCTTCGACAAAGAGAAGATCTAATTCAGTTCCAGTTGATCAATGATGGACAGAAATAGTTACACCCAAAGAAAGAACACTGGGAAATGAATATAAACTGTTTGCAATTTTGCTTTTCTTCCAGGGTTATTTATACCTTCTGAATCCAATACTCCCTGTGCAATAAGAATACTGTTCGGTTCTGCACACATATATTGTATCTAGGATATACGGTAACCTATTTAACATGTGAAGGACTGCTTTCCATCTGAGGGAGGGGGTGAAGGGAGGGAGGGGAAAAATCGGAACAGAAGTGAGTGCAAGGGATAATGCTGTAAAACATTACCCTGGCATGGGTTCTGTCAATAAAAAGTTTTATATATATATATATATATATATATATATATATATATAATATATATATATATATATATATATATATGTAATATATTGAACTTGAACTTTTTACTGTTCTTGGCATTCTCCTTCCCAATTTTGTTTTATGGATTGTCCTCATTCTTAATAGTGAATTATGGAGAATTATTTGAAGTATATCTCAGGATTAGTTCTAATTTGTTTAATGATGAATTCAAACTATCTAATATTAACTAGAATCTCACAGCTTCATGTAATTTTTTTTATTAAAGCTAATTGACTTCCTATCTTACTCCTTACCAGAGGTATTTCAAACCTTCTCCTGTTTTCTAAAGTCCACAAAGCTTCACCTCTACTAGTCTCTCTTTTTCCTAATGAATTCTTCCTACAAAAAAGTTGGAACTATGTTGACAAAACCAAGACCTCAGAATTTGATGGAAGAGAAAAAATATATAAATCCAGAAAGATCTGAGGGCTTTAGTAAGCTTCAAGTTCAATTTAAGTATAAATTTTTATGCAATAGCCAAAAAAATACCAATTCAAACTGAGGCTGAATTGAGATGCATAATGCTCATTCTGGGAAGTTGAACATTTACCTGTTTGTGCCTTGATCAGACCAAACCTAGCATATTGATCTATTTCTGGGTTACATTTTTTTTTAGTAAAAACAAAACAAAATAAAAGAACTCTGATAAGCAGGAGCATATGTAGGAGAAAGTAATAGGATGATCAAAAAATTGGGTTGTTGAAGGTAAACTAGAGTTTAGCTTAAAGGGAAGAAAAAAAATAAAGGGAACATAATACTTGTCTTCAAGAATTTGAAGGAGTATCATTTGGAAGAATATTGGATCTGTTCTCCATGTACATATGCATACCCAGAAATGTGCTACTTTCTTTTCTGAAGTGGCAGAATAGTGGAGGGAGAGGAAGAGGAGTGACAGGGAAGGCAGAGTGAATTAAGCATCACATAGTTCTTAGCTTATCTAAAACATTAATTTAACTGTCAGCATTTTAGTGTGCCAAAAATAGAGTGATTAAATAGTTAACCTATTTTAATTTAATATCACAATATAGTTATAATGGTTATCTATTGCTTTTGATTAAATTACAAGATTTTTTCTAAGATTATAAGTGGAAGAATATTTTAATTGGTTACATTTCTTTTCAGTAGACAGTATCTTGCCATTTAACCATCTCTAATTTCATATATGTTATATGACTTGTAATAATTTTACTGTGTATCATAGGTAGCCTACAGAATGGCTTACTCAGAACCCTTATTTAGGATGGAGTTGATTTGGATATCTCAATGATTTTAACAACACGGTGTAAATTCTGATAGTTCTATTATATTGAAAATAGTGTGGACATATCTCCTGAATTGGGCTTCTTTCTAAGATCTAGCTTATCTATGTATGCAAATGTTCATAAGCACGAAGAATTGACTGATAAATATTAATTTTATATATTTCTATCTACCTATTATTTGTCCATTTATGTTTGAAAAGTACAAAATGGTCCCTACCCTATTTTATTTCTGTGACAGAGGCAAAGGTATGGAAAAAGAAAGAGAGAATGCTAAGGATCCCAGGTTATAAACAACCAAATAAGGACTCTCCGAGATAACCTTATATCAATTTAATTCTCTTCTTTTTCTTTTTTTATTTTTTTGGTTTCTTTTATAAAGTTTTATGATGGATATAATTCATTTCCTCCAGTATTATCTGCATTCTTTGGATCTGATAGAGTACTAAATGTTAATATTTATTAGGAAGAATTTATTTTTGAGCAGTTTTATTTATTTAAGAGTAACAAGTTATTAAATTCACTCCATCATTCAGTAAATATGCCTTGTTTCCCCAATGGACACTAGAAATAATGATTAAAAATGTCATGCTATCAAGGAATTTATAATCTCATATAGGGAAGAGGAATAATTATAACACAAATAACTACAATACAATACAAAGTAGGATCCAATCAATGACATAAGAAAGAAAAAACAAAAGTGTTCAGTGGGAAGGAGAAAACATTTCTTTCTTTGGCCTATGGATAGTATGTAGAAGGAATTGATAGATTAATGGAAACAGATTATTAGATTTAGAGAGATTTTTTTTTTCCTGAGCAAACCTGTGATTTTATTGGTCAATGATACTCTCAGTGAGGAAATTGATTGACATCTAGGGGCACCTGATCTGTATTTAGAGAGTTGCCTGGGGACTTTAGAGTTTAAATGTCTTACACATGATTAGACAAGAGTGTTAGAATTAGGGTTTGAACCCTAGCCTTCTCATTTGTTAGGCCAGCTCTCTATCCACTACACTATTCTTCCTCTAAATGGTTGCAGATAATCAACTACTTCATTTTATACATAAAGAAACCAAGTCCCAGAAATATTGTAGTAAGTAGTATACCTAAACCTGGAACTCAAAGTCTATTCTCAAAGTTCAGTATGAAATAATAAATAATATAATTTCCAAATATTACACAAACTGGGGACATAGGTGGCATTATTATATATAAGGAAACTGAGGCATAACTTAATTTGTCTGCCTCATATTAATATGGATATCATATGGATATTAAGTACCAGAAGTTGGATTCAAACTCAGATCTTTTTGATTCCAAGTCAAATTCTTTATTGTGCCACCTGGATTCCACTTTTCACTCTACCATGCTGCCTACTTTAGGACAAATCATCTTTATCAATATTAATTTTAAATTAAGCAAACAATAGCAAAATCTGTTTAATATCTTTTAAAAAAATCCAAAAGACAAAAGACATGTGAGATTTTATAGATTATCAAAATATTTGGAAATACTGTTTCCAATGTGAAGTCCCAGCAAGCAGATTGTATCCCATGCATAGCATTACAAAAATTCATTGATTCTGGATAATCTCATTCTCTGGCAAAGTGCATAGCTTTAGTCAGCACTACATGTTAACTGAAATATTTAAAATTTTAGATTCAGTGGAACTCCATTTCCCAGGAACCTGAGAGTCAGAAATCAATCTGTCATCATCCCTATTTCATATGTGACAACTGAACTGCACCAAGTAATCCTGGTTCTGTTACCTTGCTGAATGAATTGAGAAAACTAATTGGAGGCTTTTTCTATAGGACTCAGGAATGCATTATCCATGCATGAGGATGATGCTCAAGACCTAAGAAGGATTGTATCTTAATCCAGCCCACTTGTGTGTTTTGTTGTTGTTGTTGTTGTTGTTGTTGTTGTTGTTTTCTTTTAATGGATACAAACCCTGCCTTTTCCCCACCATGTTAAATTCTCCTTCTAGGTTGGTAGGTTTGGGGGAGTGGGTTTCTGTAGAGGGCTGAAACTCTGAAAAGGTGTACTTGAATCAGACAGCAGAGTACTTAAGGCTAATTACCTATTTGATGTGAGATAATGGCTCTATAAGCATATACTTAGATGTTATGGTAATGTGATGGCTCTCCTTAAGATTGGTACCTGCTAAATGTGTAGTGGTGAAGTAATCATAGGCAAGGATTGGAGGGCTGAAGAAGAGAGGTCAGGGTCACTTGGCTGTAGGACAAGAAGGAGAGAACTGGAGACTCCAGACTCCAGGATTCATTTTTGGCAAGCCCTGTGGCAGCTTGCCTGCCTCCTTCCCTTCTCCCCTTAAGATCAAGGATTTTGATTCATGCCTCATCCTGAGGCCCTCTCGAGAATTAGCTTGGACTTAAAGGCTTCCACTTGCAAGTGTTTTCCTCACTCTGAAATTAATTAAACTTCTTTTAGTCCCTGACTTTCCTGTCTCTAGAATATTCTGTTTGGTTCTATATAATCATAGGTAAGAGACTGTTTTTGGTTCAGTTGAGAGGACATATTGAATTCTCCTTTATTCTCCTTATAGTTTATATTCAATACATAAACAGAATTAATGACTTGTAAAACATTCAGATGTCAATAGGAGAATTTATTCAGAGACAGTCTATCATTAAGCATTTATTAAGCCACTATGCCTTAATGCTCAGCATTAAGAAAGGTAAAAAATAGTCCCTGCTCTCAAGGATCTTATAATCTAATAAGGGAGACAATATAAAATTAACTATATACAAACAAGGTAAATTACACCAAGTGAAAAATATTCAACAAGGATAGGTATTAAAGATACTCCAAACTGATTCAGGAAAGGAAAGTTCTCTCATTTGGGTTGCCCATTATGGTTCACTAGGGAAGCATCATAGTGATACTTCAGCTTGTTGTGATTGCTTATATACTCGAATGACCAGGAAATGATGTTAATAGCTTGAGCTTTACTTTCTAAGCCAAGTCTTGAATATTATTTCTATGTTTTTCGAGGAATATTAAGTTTGACTTTTATGGGACTAGGAGTAAGGGTGGTAATGTTGAATTAGGTTTCTCCCATAATGGAACAAGTGGCAAGGAAGATATACTTTCAAACGTGTAGGCACTATCCCAAATATAAAAGAGTAATATATATTGTGATGACAATATGAACAAAATATACAGAAGTAGGCAATTATGCCAACTATTTGGGAAATGCTGAGTAATCAAGTGTAGCTGGAATTCAAGTGACTTATTTCCCAGGGTTAAATAAATAAGGAAAAAAGTCTTGTATGCCTACTCCAGATTCTTGGTACTGTTCATCCTTTGCCTCTTGTTCTTGAAGAGAATCAATGATGTCTGGATGTTTTCTGCAAGTAAATTAGATTTAAGTAAGAAAGAGCTGTGAAAATCATCAGCCTCATCCTCTCCTTCAGTGACATCTAAATCCACAGGCAAGACAAAAGTCAGGAAAGCTGGAGATAACTCCAGATGCAATGGGAAATCTTGGACTTTTTAACCTCAGTCTTTCTGAGATCTCAAATTGTTTGAGGTAATACATTTGGTGATTTAAGGAGAGTTAGGAAATTAGACAAAAAATGATCTACTTTTCTTACTAAAAAATCAATCTAGGAAGGAAGGATTTCAGAGAAAAACACAAACAATTGCTATTTACACTCCAAGACATCAAAATCCAAACAAATGAAGCTTGGGCCTAGACTTATTATTGACCAATCACTAAGAGCATGAGTGATTTGGCATTGTTGTTTGTTTTTCTTTCTCAAAGAGAACCATGACATCACAGAGGCAATGCCATGACATGCAAATGAATTAGATTTAAGTGAAGGAGGGCTTGTAAGATCACCTGCCTCACTTTCCCACCCAGAGCCATCTGGGTCCAGTAGCCAGATAGAGATTAGGACAACTGGAGGTCCTGGATGCAGTGGAATACTTTGGCTTTGTTAGCTAAGGTGTTTAAGAGGTCTCAGTTTGACTAAGGCTACCCCTATTCAGTGGTTAGGTGAAAAGGCTAGGTAGCAACTGAGGCAAAGAATCTCCTCTTCCACCTAGTGAAAAAAATCTAAATAAATAAATATATTTGAGACATTAAGACCCTCAGAGTTTCTGGCCAAAGCAGAAATTATTTATATTTACATTCAATCTCAGTCAATCAGGGCCCAAACAATGATGAAATGGAGCTTGGCCTGGGGCCTGTTTTAGTGATCAATCAGTGATAATCCCAGAGATTTTGTTTAAAGCACAGTCCTTAAGAAAGAAATCTAGCCAGTATACCCCAAGATATCTTGGGTGGGTTCAGAAATACAAAAAAAAAGACAAAATAAGCTTTTTAGAGCATTTGTTGATAAGGGTATGATACCCTACTTACATAAAGGTAGGGAAAGTTAGGAACAAATTAAGGAAAGTAAGGGAGGGAGGGAGAGAAGAAGGGAAGGAAGAAAGAAAGGAAGGAGGGAAGGAAAGGAGAAAGAAAGCAAGAAAAGAAGAGAGAGGAGGGAGGAAAGGAAGAAGGGAGAGAGGAAGGGAAAAAGGAATGGAAGAATGAAGGAAGGGAGAGAGGGAGGGAGAAAGGAATGAAAGAAGGAAGGAAGGAAAGGAGAGAGGGAGGGAGGGAAGGAAGGAACAGTGATAGAGGGAGGAAGGGAAGCAGTAAAAAAGAGAGAGAAGAACAAAAAGATGGGAGTGAGGAAGGAAGGGAAAGAAAAAGGGAGAGAGAGGGAGGAAGGAAGGAAGAGAAAAGCAGGGAAGGGAGGAAAAGCAGCTTTACTCACAGACATTGTTGCTTCTATTTGAATGTTAATGGGCATTATCAAAATATGATTTTCCAGGGCTTTTTTTTTCTTTTTCTTTTTTTAAACTTTTAAAATTAAAGCTTTTTTTATGTTTCAAAATGAAGATAATTCTGCAATATTAGTCTTTGCAAAATCTTGTGTTTCAGTTTACCCCACCTTCTCCCACTCCCTCCCCCTAGATAATAAGTAATCAAATGTATGTTAAACATGGTAGAAATATATGTAAAATCCAATATATGCATACATATTTGTATAATTATCTTGCTATATAAGAAAAATCAAATCAAACTAGAAAAGAAATTATGAAGAAAATAAAATGCAAGCAAACAACAACAAAATGAGAGAAAATGTATGTTGTGAACCATATTCAGTTCCCACAGGCCCCTCTCTGGGTGTAGATGGCTCTTTTGATCACAAATCCATTGGGATAGGTCTGAATCATCTCATTTTTGAAGAGAGCTGGTATACATCAGAATTGATCATCGTATGATATTGCTGTTGCCATGTACAATGATCTTCTGGTTCTGCTCATTTCACTTAGAATCAGTTCATGTAAGTCTCTCCAGGTGTCTCTGAAATAATCCTGTTTATCATTTCTTAATTACATATTAACAATTCATTAGTAGTAATATTAATTATTATTTATTACAATTAATTGTAGAACAATAATATTCCAGATGAATTTAGTTAACCATTCTTCAACTGATGGGCATACGCTCAGTTCCAGTTTCTTGCTACTACAAAAAGGGCTGCTAGAAACTTTTTTGCAAATGTGTATCCTGTTTCCTCCTTTAAGATCTCTTTAGGATACAGGCCCAGTAGAAACATTGCTGACTCAAAAGGTAGCACAGTTTGACAACTCTTTGGGCATAGTTCCAAATTGCTCTCCAGAATGATTGGATCAGTTCACAATTCCACCAACAATATGTTATTGTCCCAGTTCTCACATATCCCCTCCAATACAGGTAAGTTTCTTTTCCTGTCATTTTAGCCAATCTGAGTGGTGTGTAGTGGTGTCTCGGAGTTGCATTTCTCTGATCAATAATGATTTAGAGCACCTTTTCATATGACTAGAGGTGGTTTCAATTTGTTCAACTGAAAATTGTCTCTTTGTATCCTTTGAATATTTATCAATTGCATAATGGCTTGAATTCTTATAAATTTGGGTCAATTCTCTATATATTTTAGTATTGAGGCCTTTATCAGAACCTTTGCTTCCCTTCTATTCTTTTCTGCATTAGTTTTGTTTGTACAAAACCTTTTTCAACTTAATACAATCAAAATTATATATTTTGTGATCAATAGTGACCTTTATTTATTCTTTGGACACACGTTTCTTCCTTCTCCACAAATCTGAGAGGTAAACTATACAAAGTTTTTTTTTTTTTTTTCCTAATTTGTTTAAGATATCTTTCTTTATGTGTAGATCATAAACCCATTTTGACCTTATCTTGTATACAAGATGTATAGGTGTGGGTAAACGCCTAGTTTCTGCCAGACTAGTTTCCAATTTTCCCAGCAGTTTTTGTCAAATAGTGAATTATTCTCACCAAAGCTTGGATTTTTAAGTTTGTCAAACACTAGATTACTATAGTCATTGACTTTTTTGTTCTGTGAACCTAACCTATTCCACTGATCAACTATTCTCTTTCTTAGCTAGTACCAAATGGTTTTGATGAATGCTGCTTTATAATATAACTTTAGCTCTGGTACAGCTTAGTCACCTTCATTTGTACTTTTTTTCAATAATTTCCTTGAAAGTCTTGACCTTTTTTTCTTCCACATGAATATTGTTATTATTTTTTTCTTGTTCTGTAATATAATATCCTGGGAGTTTGATTGGTATAAATAAATAGATTAATTTAGGTAGTATTGGCTTTTTTATTATATTTTCTCAAACTATCCAAGTGCATTTGATATTTTTCCAATTATTTAGATCTGATTTTATTTGAGTGGAAAGTGTTTTGTAGTTGGTTCATATAGTTCCTGACTTTCCTTCAGCAGATAGATTCCCAAATATTTTATACATTTTATTTTAAATGGAATTTTTCTTTGTATCTCTTGCTGTTGGACTTTCTTGGTGAAGTATAAAAATGCTGATGATTTATGTGGATTTATTTTGTATCCTGCAACTTTGCTAAAGTTGTGGATTGTTTCTAATAGTTTTTTAGTTGATTCTCTAAGGTTCTCTATGTATACCATCATATCATCTGCATAAAGTGACAATTGATTTCCTCATTACCTACTCTAATTCCTTTAATTTCTTTTTCATCTCTAGCCAAAGCTAACATTTATAATACAATATTGAATAGTAATGGTGATAGTAAACAACTTTGTTTCACCCCTGATCTTATTGAAAATGATTCTAGTTCCCCATCACATATGAGGCTTGCTGATGGTTTTAAATAGATGCTAGTAGTTATTTTAAGGAAAAGTCTCTTTATTCCTATACTCTCTAATGTTTTCAATATAAATGGATGTTGGATTATATCATTTTTTTTTCCTGCATCTATTGAGATAAGCATATGCCTTTCGTTAGTTTGGTTATTGATATAGTCAATTATGGTAATAGTTTTCCTAATATTGAACTAGCCCTGCATTCCTGGTATAAATCCTACTTGATGAAAGTGTATTATCCTGGGGATGACTTTCTGTAATGTTTTTGCTAATATTTTATTTAAGATTTTGTATCTATATTTATTAGGGAATTTGGTCTATAATTTCCTTTGTCTGTTTTCATCCTACCTATCAGTAACACATCTGTATCACAAAATGAATTTGGCAGGAGTCCTTCTTTGCCCATTTTTTCAAATAGTTTATATAGTATTGGAGTTTATTGTTCTTTAAATGTTTAGTAGAATTCACATGTAAATCCATCAGGCCTTTAGATTTTTTTTCTTAGGGAGTTGATTAATAATACCTTGGTCTGTTTCCTTTTCTAAAATGGGACTATTAAAATAATTTATTTCCTCTTATGTTAATCTGGGCAATCTATATTTTTGTAGGTATCCCTCCATTTCTTAGGTTATCAAATTTATTGGCATAAAATTGAGCAAAATAACTATTGAATATTATTCTAATTTCCTCTTCATTGGTGGAAAGTTCTCCATTTTCATTTTTGAGACTAACAATTGGATTTTCCTCTTTCCTTTTTGTAATCAAATTAACTAAAGGTTTATCTATTTTGTTGTTTTTTTTTTTCATAAAACCAACTCTTAGTTTTATTTATTAATTTAATAGTTTTTTATTTTTAATTTTATTATCTCCCCTTTTATTTTTAGAATTTCAAGTT
This sequence comes from Antechinus flavipes, assembly GCF_016432865.1. Classification (NCBI taxonomy): domain Eukaryota; kingdom Metazoa; phylum Chordata; class Mammalia; order Dasyuromorphia; family Dasyuridae; genus Antechinus; species Antechinus flavipes. The sequence continues at coordinate 105,811,160 of NC_067399.1, read as the reverse complement.
TGGTATTTGATTTAATTCCCCCCGCCCCAGCTTTATTAGATGCTAGCCAAATTCATTGATCTCTTTCTCTATTATGCAAGTTGGCATAAAGAGATATAAATTTTCCCCTTATTACCGTTTGGCTGCATCCCACAAATTCTGGTATTTTGTCTCATTATTGTCATTCTCTTGCATGAAATTATTGATTGTGTCTATGATTTGCTGTTTCACCCATTCATTCTTTAGAATGAAGTTATTTAGTTCTGAATTGATTTTTGGTTTATTTTCCCCTGGTCATTTATTGAATATAATATAATTGAATATAATATAAGTAAATCAATCAATCAATGGTTGAATAAATGCAATTCACCAGTTTCATTGAATGTTCATCTCCTTCCCTGAAAGAAAATGCTCAGTTTACTGGAGTAGTTTTAATCTTGGCTGCATTCCAAGTTACTTTGCAATCTGTAAAATCAGATTCTAGGCCCTTTGATTTTTTAAGGTGGAAGTTGTTAGGTCCTGGGTAATCCTTATTGTTGCTCCTTGGTATTTGAATTGTTTCTTTCTGGCTTCTTGTAATATTTTTTCCCTTGGTCCAATAATTCTGAAATTTAGTCATGATATTTCTTGGAGTTTTCCTTTTAGGCTCTCTTTCAGAAGGTGATCAGTGAATTTTTTCAATGGCATTTTACCTTATGATTCTAAAACACCGGGGCAGTTCTCTTTGAAGATTTCCTAAGATAATATTTAGGTGTTTTTTTTTTTTTTTCCCTCATCATGGTTTTCAGGAAGTTCAATAATCTTCAGATTGTCTCTCCTAGATCTATTTTCCAGGTCAATTGTTTTCCCAAGTAGGTATTTTACATTTTCTTCTATTTTTTTCTTTTTCTTTTTCTTTTTTTTTTTTTTGGTTTTGCTTGACTGATTTCTGTTGTCTCATTGAGTCATTCATTTCTATTTGTTCAGTTCTTATTTTTGGTGAATTATTTTCTGCATTTACCTTTTTTAGTTCTTTTTGTATTTGGCTAATTGTTCTGTGATTTTTTTTTTCCATTTCACCAAATCTGTTTTTCGAGGAGTTATGTTTTTTGAGGGTTTTTTTTTTTTCATTTTTATTTTACACTATTCAAATCTATTTTGTAAGGTGTTATCTTCAGATGATTTCTGTGTTTCCTTTTCCATACCCTTTTGCAAAGTTCTTGTTTCTTTTCCCCATTTTTCTTCTGGATATCTTTTAAGATCCTTTTTAATTTCTTCCAAGAGAGTCTTGTGACATGGGGAGCAATTTATATCACACTCCGAAGCTTTATCTGGAGACTATCTCCTTTTAATGACCTCAGAGTCTGAAATCTGTTCTTCTCTTTCACCATAAAAACTATCTATGGTCAAGATTCTTTTTAATGTTTTACTCAAAAAAAAAAAAAAAAAGTTGAGTGCTGTTTTTAAGGCAATGGAAATTGACCAAGCTTCCTCTACAAGCAACAGTGGCTGGACAGAGTCGCTGATCTGGGTCCTGGGTGGGCATAGCCAGGTCCTGTGAGATTCTGGCCTTTTGTGGGTTCATTATTTTGTGTTGGATTGCATTTATGTTGGATGTTTTATAACTTCTCTGCTAATCTACTGGCTTGCAACCAGGGTAGAGTAGCCAATATTGCTATAGTTTCCTTCCCATAGATTCTCAAGTGTGCAGAGCCCCCAACTGCCCCCGGGCCTGTGCTGCCTTCGCTCAATGTTTATGTTGGGCCTGTTTGCACTTGGCCCCCCTCCCTTCATGCCCAATTGAAACAGTACCTTTTCTGGCTATCTTCAAAATTATGTGGTGGTAATTTATAACATTCCAAATATTTGTGGGTTCTGCCACTCCAGAAGTAATTCAGAAGGCTTTATTTGCTAGTTAGTCTGAGAATCATGAGAAGTCAGAAAATGATGTGTGCCTTCTCCTCCATCTTGGCTCTGCCCTCCTAGCCTTTTTTTCAAGGACTCACAAATGAAACTACATGGGACAGAAGAATTAATTGTCCTTTTGTTGTTGCTGTTTGTATTGAATAAATATAAAGGAAAGAGAAAGGACAGATCTGTCCCCCAAACCCCAAGATATCTTTTAAGTTTTAAGTGAAGAAAATTTATATTCCTTTGAGCAGAGTCCATGTGTAAAAATGCCTGAAAGCAAGATAGGTGAAGTGGGGGAGGAGTAGAAATTGTTGCTTCCTAAACATTAAATAAACTTCTTAAAAACTGACTAGCTCTCTGAAAACCACTTTCTTCAACTGAAAATCTAGCGCTTATTTAAAGACTACTGCCAAGATCCTCTTTTTAAAACAGTCTTTTGCTCAATACTCATTCAGCAAAGTTTTCCAGTTTCGCTTCTGTTTTGATATCTCTGAAAAGAGAACATATATTTCTTTAACATTATTAATGTTGTTTGTGTTGATGTTATGTCTTTTTTGCTGCTACTAACACACGAGGAAATATAAAGAGAAAATATTTCTCACATGTTTAGCAAAATGCCTGATTACATAATCAGCATGTAATTAATACATGCTTCTTGCCTTCTTCCCTGATTTAATCCCTTCTCCCCTTTCTGTGAATTCTTGAGCATAAGCACCTCATATTGTGGCAACTCCTAATATCAAAGCAGAAAGTTGGTTCTGCTTTAGTATTAGTCTTAAGGAGTTGCCCCATGTCCATAGAAGCTATGACTTGCCCTGTGTCATACAATTAATAATTGTCAGAGAAAGGAGGATTTTGGACCTCAATCCTAGAAATTAATTCATTTTCTCACAATGTCTCAGTATGAAGAAAGCATATAGATCTTTAAATTCAAAAGTAAAAAGGGAGAAGTTAAAAAAAGTAAAATCAGGCTTTTTTTTCCCCTAAATGTAGACCCATCCCTTTCATTTTATTTCCATCTTTACTAGAAGTCAGTTTTATTTATCATTTCCAAACTTGTCTCCAAAATGTGTTCTCCCTTGGAGTTGAATGATCCTAAGATTGATTTGAAGTGATGGCCACTTTCTTTCATACTGGACACTAATAATAAAATACTATTTATTTACATGGGAAGCTAGATGATGCAGTAGGTAGAGAGGTAGGTGTGGAGTTAGGAAGATTCATCTTCCTGATTTCAACTCTGGCCTCAAACACTAGCTCTGCGACATGTAATCATTTAATCCTAGTTGCCTCAGTTTTCTCTTCTGTAAAATCAGCTGGAGAAATAAATAACAAACACTTCAGTATCTGTTGGAATCTTTACAAACTGCTAACTCATTAGAGTTGATCTAATCTTACAAGAAGATGTTTTGGGCCAGAACCTGAAACAAGGTTCTAAGTAGAGATAATTAGTACAATGCTTGTGTTTGCACCTTTACTCATTGGAGTTCAATGAGTTCACACCTCCCTTGAAGCTCTTTGGGCCAGAGAGCACTATGGGAGAAAACCCATAATCCCTCTCTCTCGTATCCCACAATTCCTCCCTCTTGTATAAAAGAAACAGACACAGAGCACTTTGAGAGATTTCACTGGAATGACTTGAAGAAGCTCATGAAGAGTGGAGCTGGCTGGAGGCTGAAGAAAGCAGAGGCAGAGGCTGAAGGACCAGACCTTTGGATTTGGCGACATTCGGAGAGAGCTCTTGGAACCAAGCAGAGAGATAGGCCTCTAAGCTAACTGGGCTATATTGGAGATAATAAAAGAACTGAACTTTTATCACCTGGCTACGTTTTGAGAAGAAAAAGATCACTACAAGTATCTTGCCAAGAAAATCCTGAATGGGCATGAAGTTGAAGATGACTGAAATAACTGAACAACAAAAGCACTAGTTTACATAAAAGTCTCATGAAGATTTATGTACATTCATTTGCTGTGTTAAAGAAATAAGTTAAAAAACCACACAAACAAGGAAGCAAACAAAATGGGGTTCAGCAGAACAGACTATATTTATACACATGAAAGGAAAGAAAAATACAGTAGAATCTTTTGTTTGAGTCAAGTAGTCCATGAACAAGGGAATTGAGAGCAAGCTGTGAGCCTTATTTTCACTGGCAGACTCCTTTTTTTTTTTTTTTTTTCATTCTTAAGATATTGAATGAGAGGTCTGAATCAGAAGTTCTCTAAATTTATTTCCAACTATGAAATCTGTGATAATCCAAACAACACTCATCTTTACCTTCCTTGATCTCTAATAGCATTTGTCATCTTTATACCCTATTAAATCATTTGATTCTAAATAATTTTGTATATTCATAATCAAATATGCAAGCCTTTCTCTTGGCAATGTTATAAGCTCCATCCCTCCATTAGGAGATCACTATTCCCATGCTTTCTCAACTACTTCAAGTCCTAGACTGACAAAAAAAGCATCATTTGAAAATTCATTACTATTTATTTCACCTTTGAAATAGTACATTTTCAAATCTTTATCAAAATAATTAGCAGTAGGTTCACTATATCACCAACAAAAAAGAATTGATCCTGACGTGAAAGGATGAATAGAAAACACACAATTTAATGTTGATTACATTAATATTTTATTGGAAGCTGCTTTATAGATTGCAAACTGATAGTAAATAGTACACAATCAGTGGCTATAGAGAATGCTTAAATTCAGTTGACACTTGTCTTCCTTAAGAATTTGTGCTGAAACAGATAGTACCAATAGATGAGTAAAGAACCCTCTGAAGCTCTCCAAAATTCCCCTCCAAAAATTGTAAAATTGCCATCGAATTGATTTATCAGCAGGGAAGAAGTTTACCAGCATCACTGGAAAGGTCTGTGTCCAAGAGATACAATAGCAGCCAGCCTAATAGCAAGGGGTCTGCAGCAAGGTTCCAAGCCTATGACAATCCATTAGATAGGTGGCCTCACTCTCTTGCAAACTGGAAGTCCTTTAGGCAAGTGAGCAGTCTGTGCCCTGCCCCAGTGATCCCACTACCAGTACAAAGTACCAATGAGACTCTACTGCTGACTAGTAATAAAGCCCATCTTGGGACTGGCTAACTGCAAGACTCTGCCCCTGGGGCCTACTAATAGAGAAATCCTACTTCCATAGCAACCCAGAAAGAGGACCACATCCCTCATGCATTCCAAGTACAAAATTACTCCTTCACGGCTTGTTAGCAGAGAGATGCTATTTCCATAGCAACCACGAAGCTAGTCATTGCTCCCAGAGCAGGCCAGTGGTTAAATCCCACCCAGGGGAGGCCTATAGGAAGGATACATTCTCTAGCCCAAGCCAGAAGAGAAGGGTAAACTTCAGAGAAATTAAGCACCCAAACCATGAATCCTATTGAAAGTCAACAGTAAGACCCAGAACTTCAGCACAAAGAGCTTGGGTCAGTATAGGACCACAGCCTAACTCTCACATTAAAACATTGAGTCAAAAAAGACAGAAAATTAGGAAAAATTATGAACAAAACCTTGACTGCAGAAAGATGCAATAAAATGGAGGCTTTATGCATAATCTTTAAAAAAAGAGTGTCAAAATGGATATATATATGAAGCTGCAAAAAAAAAAAAAATGTAATTTGGTCCAAGCCAAAAAAGAATTCTTAGAAGAGCTTGAAAGGGATTTCCACAAGGAAAGTAGAGAAGTAGAAGGAAATTTGAGAAAAGAAATGAAAGAAATGAAAGTAATGTAAGAATCATGAAGATCAACCATTCTGGAGAATAATTTGGAATTATGCCCAAGGGCTATAACATTGTATACTGTGATCCAGCAGTATCTCCCTTACTTTTGTATACCAAAGAGATCATAAAAGAGGAGAAAGATTCCCATTATCACCACTATTTTTCAAAATTGTAGTAGAAATATTGACTTTTGCAATAAGAAAATAAAAAGAAATTAAAGGAATTAGAATAGGCAATGAGAAAATAAACTATCCCTCTTTATAGATGACATGATATATTCAAAGAATCCTAGAAAATCATCCAAAAATCTACTGGAAAAATTCACAGCTTTAGCAAAATTGCAGGATAAAAAACAAAGTCACACAAATCATTAGTATTTCTATATATTACTGACAAAGTCCATTAGCAGGATAGAGAAAGAGAAATTTCATTTAAAATTACTGTAGTCAAAATAAAATATTTGGAGGTCTACCTGCCAAGACAAACCCATGAAATATAAGGACATAATTACAAAACCTTTCTCACACAAAAAAAATCAGACCTAAACAACTGGGAAAATATCAATTGTTCACGGCTAGGAGAAACTAATATAATAAAAATGATAATTCTGCCTAATGTTAGTCTACTTCAGTGCCTTACCAATCAAACTGCCAGAACAATATTTTAAAGAACTAGAAAAAATAATAACAAAATTCATCTGAAGAACAAAGGTCAAGAATATCAAGGAAATTAATGAATATATATATACACACAAAGTGTGGTAGCTTAGCAGTACTAAACCTAAAACATATTATAAAGTAGAAGTTATCAAAATTACTTGGTACTGGCTAAGAAATAGAGTGGTAGATCAATGGAATAGATTATATACACACAGCACAATAATCAAGGGCTATATCAATCTAGTATTTGATAACCCCCCAACTCAAGCTTGTAATAAGAACTCATTATTTGACAAAAATTGCTGGGAAAACTTGACAATAATATGTCAGAAACTTGGCATAGACCCCATACCAAAATAACATCAAAATGGATACATGATTTGGGTATAAAGGATAATACTATAAACAAATTAGGAAAACAAGAGATAATTTACCCATGAGATCTTGGGAGAAGAGAGGAATTTATAACCACAAAAGAACTAGAGAACACTTTGAAAAATAAAATGGACAACTTTGATTACATAAAATTAGAAAGGGTTTGCACAAACAAAACCATTAGAAATAAAATTAAAAGAGAAGCACAAAGCTGGGAAAAAATTTATAGCAATGTTTCTGATAAAGACCTAATTTCTAAAATATATAACTAACTGTTTAAAATTTAGAAGAGTACTGTCATTTCTCAATTGATACAAAGGATAAGAATAGACAATTTACAGATGATGAAATTAAAGCCATCTACAGTCATATGAAAAATGTTATAAATCACTATTGGTTAGATAAATGCAAATTAAAACAACTCTGAAGTACCACCTCACATCTCACAGATTGGCTAAAATAACAGGAAAAGATAATGATAAATGTTAGAGGGGATATGGGAAAACTGGGACACTAATGATTGTTAGTGGTATGGTAAAATGATTTAACTATTCTGGAGAGCAATCTGTAACTATGCCCAAAGGTCTATCAATCTGTGAATATACCCTTTGACTGAGCAGTTTCATTACCGGATCTATATCACAAGGAAATCATAAAGGAGATAAAAGGGCCCACATATGCAAAATTGTTTGTGGCAGAAAAGAACTGGAAAAAGTGAATGTCTATCAATTAGGGAGTGGCTGAACAAGTTGTGGTACATGTAAGTAGTGGAATATTATTGTTCTATAAAAATATTTTACAAATTTATTATAGAAAGGTCTGAAAAGATTTATATGAACTGATGTTGAGTGAAACAAGCAGAACCAGGAATTCATTGTACATCAAGAATGTATGATGATCAACTACCATAAACAAATTGAGAAAGCCTGGAATAGTTTATTAGTCAGATTTATGGACAAGGGAAGAGTTTAAGATTAACAAAAATATAAATAGCATTACAAAATGTAAAAGAGATAATTTTGATTATCATGAAATTAAAATAGCCAAAAACTATCTTGCAATAGTTATCTCTAATAAAGGCTTCATTTCACAAATATATAGAGAACTGAGCCAAATTTATAGATATAAAAAATATTTAGCAATTAATAAAATGTTAAAGGATATGAACAGGCAGGTTTGAAATCAAGGAATCAAAGCTATCTGTAATCCTATGGGAAAAAAATGCTCTGAATCACTATTGATCAGAGAAATGTAAATTAAAACAAATCTGTGGTGCCACCTTATACATATCAAAGTGGTTAATGTAATAAAAAGGAAAAGGTTGAATATTGGAGGGCTTCTGGAAAAACTGTGACATTAATACATTATTAGTGGATTTGTGAACTGATTCAACCATTCTGGAAGACAATTTGGAGCTGTGCCTAAAAAACTTTTAAACTCCAATCCAATAATATTGTGATCCAATAATATTACTCCTAGATTTAAATCCCAAAGACATTAAAAGGGGGAGGGGAAGAACGTATTTGTACAAATATATACAGTAACTCTTTCCATTTCCTAGGAATTGGAAATCAAAGAGATGTCCATCTATTAGGAAATGGTTAAACAAACTGTGGTACATGATATTAATGGCAGATCACTGTGTTATAAAAAATGATGATCAGAATGATTTCAGAAATACCTGGAAAGATTTATATGAACTGATCATGGTGAAGTGAACAGAATCAGGAGAATAGTTACAAAGTAATAGCAAAATTATTGGAAGAAAAACTGAATGACTCAGCTATTCTCAGCCAATGCAAGACAATCTCAAATGATTAATGATGAAGCATACTGTCTGCCTCCACAGAAAGAACTGATATAACTTGAATGCATATGAAAGCATGCTATTTTTTGCTTTCTTTAATTTTTATCTGTTTTTTTAACAAAATAACTAATATGAAAATAACTTAGGAAAAGAGTTGAAGAGGCAGGGGTAGTGATTATATTTGGAATTCAAAACTTTAAATGAAAATGCTTTTTAAATGGAGGGAAAAGAACTTGTACTGAATCTGTAGGAAAGTTATTTAAATATTTTCATTTCCTAATTTAAATAACATAACATTCACTTAAGAGCTGATTACAATTATGAAAACACTAGCCATGCCATATATTTAGTGAAGATTCCCAAATCTCCTACAGCTTAGATTATTTAATAGTTGCAAATATGCTTCTTTTTCATTACAAATGTTTCATATACATATATATACATATACATATTATATATATACACATACATATACATACACATACACATACACATACACACACACACACACACACACACATATGAAATCATTGGTACTGAGATCATGCATTTTCTTTTCCTTAAGGGAAAAAATAGTTCTTCCAGTGAGATTGCCTTTTTTTTTCCCCTTCTCAACTGGGATGACAGATAGAAAAAAAACAATTGTTCATGTCTGTTCCTTTATTATGCTTTCAACTGCATTTGCTGCTTTAATTAGACTGTGTTGATTTAATAGATGCAGATATAATATGTAACCAAAACTTCTATTTATAGATTGGCAGTGAAGTACTATCGATACTAAAGTATTGTCTAGACTTTGGGGGAAGAAAATAATTAGTTATGATCATTTTTAATAAATTGGGATTTATTCAAGGGAGTAGGCAGTCTTACTAAATAATTTTTCTGTAATTGGAATGACCAAATTTTAGAAAGTAATGAAAGGAGGTGGGGGAGAAGAAATTAAGATGTGAACAGCCTGTAGAGAAGAAAGGTACTAAATAATGTGTGTATGATTGAGGAAAAAACACAAAGAAGTAGAGTTTGATCGAACTGGAGAGATGAAGAAACAACTTCATAATTTCCCTTAATTATTCTGATATCATTTTCATTCAATTACACAAATCTTAAAAGTGCCATCTTTCTGTCATTGTGCTGAATTGGATGAGGCTGTCTCCTCAACTATTCCCATCTCTGCCTTCTTTCTGTGGGAATAGTAATGAAAACAATCCTATTAAGTTATATGTTAATCAATTCTTCTATATCTTCATTCACAGTCCTTGTGACTTGTAAATTCAAACTACCACTCCATTTCCACCAGTCCTCATATGTGTAGTCTGCTCCTATTGGGGTATGAGCTTTCAAGGAACGATTTGTAGTCCCAATACTTATTACAGACCCTGATATCTAATGTTGAATGTAGCCTTCAGAGGGGTTACATGAGCCAGATTCCATGGATGGAAAAATTTTAATATAGTTAGAGCTGATCTTGTGATTTCTCTGTAAACTCCCAGTTGGTGCACCAGGAATCCACTATTCTAATCAGATGTCTCCATTCAAAATCATCCCTAGCCTACTCTATGGACTTGTGGCTATTTTGCAAAGCAATTTATATAACTGCTTTAAGAGGCAGCCTTCCATTGAAGCTATCTCCATTGAAGTATATTTAAAACTTACCCCTTGTACTCCTCCCAAGCTCTCCAATATTTAATTTGTGAGTTGTCCCAAAATGCAATTCCCTTGCCTCCATTAAAGATACTTGTTGCTGCTTTTGTAGTGCTTTTTATTTCAGGTTGATTACTAGTAAACACTAAATAAAAATCTTGTGTGAATAATTAGATGAATGAAAAAGCATTTATTAGTCAATTACTATATGAATTGTGATAAATGCTGAAGAGACAATAAAAAAATCAAGACAAAATTCTTGTTCTTTAGGACCTAACAATAATTGGTGTAGGCACCATATTTGAGGAGTTCATTGTACTCTGCACAGCTTGGAAAATATGACATTAGCTAATCAAGAGATAGTGGGAAAAATTTTTTTTTAATTTCTCTTACCTACAATCATTTTTGTGAAGTTAGCACACTCTGTGGTTGTTCTACACAAATAGGAAAAAAAAGGTTACCAACATTTTAAATCATCCCTAACAACTTAACCCTGATCTCATGATTTATATGAAGTGAAAGAGGACTTGATTGACAATTTCTCCACCAATGTATCATTGAGTAATATTTCTATTAGAAGAAACTTAGTCCTAGGGATATTTGCTCTTTGAGGACTGTGATGTAATTGAGAAGTAAAATATTATTTTTTATATGCTTATTAATTAATTAGTTGAAACTTGAACCAAGGAATTCAGATGAAAGAGTAAATCAAAGAAAATCAAAGATCTTAACTTGAGTAGCCATATACTATATTCTTTAGTAAATAGTCTGGCTGAAGCTTATACTGTAATGGATGACGGCAATATATACAAGGACTTTAGAAATAGGAGGGAACCCCCCATATTTCAGAGGATACTTCAATCATGAAATATTCAGAATTAAGTAGAAGTGAGAATTAAGTGAAGCATTTTTTCTGGATGGTCTGGGCCATACATTCACTATTCAGAGGCAATGATCACAGAAACTGAGATCTCATCAGGATGATAAGAATACTCACAAAAAAGGCAAAAATTCTGGAGAGAATGAAGTGGTTCTAGATATGAAGAAACATTAACAAAGTGTTATTACACAATAGTTCAAGCCTAAAGTAGACATTCAGAGCTTCCTTCCTTTCTGACTTCTTTCCTTTCCTTTCTTACTCTCTCTCCTCTCCCTTCCTTCCCCCTTTCCTTTCATCCTTTTTTTCTTTTCTTCATTCTTTCTTTCTTTCTTTCTTTTTTGATTGTACATGTACATTAAGTTTTTTAATGCACATTTCTTTATGAATCATGTTGGGATAGAAAAATCAGAACAAAAAGAAAAAAAAAGTCAAAAAGAAAAAGAAAACAAGTGAATATACCATGTGTTAATTTACATTCAGTCTCCATAGTTCTCTCTATATATGCACATGACATTTTCTCTCTAAAGTTTATTGGACTTGCCTTGGATCACTTAACCACTGAGAAGAACCAAGTCTTTTATAATTGATCATAGCACAATCTTGCTGTTACTATGTACAATGTATTCCAGGTTCTACTTGTTTTGCTCAGCATCCATATGTATAAATCATTTCAGGCCTTTTTAAAATCAGCTTCTTCTTCATTTTATAGAAAAATAGTTTTCCACTAATATACCATAACTTAGATCATTATTCTGCAATTGATGGGCATCTACTCATTTTCCATTTCTTAGGCATCACAAAAAAGCTGCTACAAACTTTTTTTTTATATATCTGGAGTATTCCTTCCTTCTTTCCTTCCTTCCTTCCTTCCTTTCAACTTTCCTTCCTTTCTTTATCTCTTACCTTTTAAAGTCTTTTTTTTTTAGTTTTTAGTCTTTATGTTAGCATCAAATGCTTGTGCAACATGAATTACAAAATACATATATGTATTTAAGAATTATCACTTACATTGGAGAGGGGGAAAGTGTTCCTACCTATTTAAATTCAGATAATTTCCAAAAATCATTTTCTCTCAAATTATCATTTTTTAAAATTGTGCCAAGTAAGGTTTGTCTGTCCCATCACATAGTCTCATACTCTATACCCCAACCTCACCATTTATGGTGGATTATTGATCATTATTTTATTTACACTTGTGTTAAAATGACTTAGGAGAGCAAGAAAATCTCTTCTTCCTACATGGGTCTAATAACAGAGCACAAAAGAGAGGTTTCTGTTTAAAGAGCTTGATAAAGTAATTTGAAATAAAGTGATGAAATACTTACAGAGTTATTGGGTTGGGCCTCCTGTCAAGTAAACCCTAGTGAGCTGTTTCTTCTTGAAGGGAAATCACCTCTCCTCCCAAAGTTTTTTTGGAAATGAGGAAACCTTTCAGATAGAAGCTCCAAAAGTAATGGTCACCAGGCTTGTTTGAAAAGCAATCTTTAGGTTTTCATCAAGAGCAATCTTAAAATGGCAAATATTCTTTCCAGGGCAACGAGAATTGTTTTTACAATTAAAAAATCTTAATAGGATAAAGAGTCACTTGAATTTAGGAAAACTGGAGAAGCAAGGGGAAAAATAATTTTAAGTTTCTTAGAGAACTTTCCCTTTAGCAACAGAAGTGAAGATAGAAGTCAAAGACTTTTTAAAAAAAATCCTTATTCAATGAGGACATTAGAATAGCTCATTTCTTATCTCATTGTAATTCACAGACATGTACTACCCTCTACCTACATCTCCTCTATCAAGAAACTAATGTAATAGATGATTGGCCAAAGAACACAGCCATTATGAACACAGAATCCCAATGTGGCCTGTGAAGGATGTACAAACATTTTACATCTCTTTTTGGTCTATTAAACAAGTAGTACAAAGGAATCAAAACTGAATGCAAGCTAAAGACACTGGTCACTGCATTGCTCTCTCTATGCTCTAATTCCTTCTAATCTGATATTTTGGTGATAGAAGAGACAGTGTTATAAGGTAAAAGGGCTCAGGTTCTTTCTCTTTGAGGATGACACATGGCCTGTGCATATGGTTTATCCTTTTGCTTTTATTCTTCCTTTTTTTTTTTTAGTTTAAGAAGACTGAAGGTACCTGAAGCTTTATGAGCTTCAAAAATTTACTGTCCAGAGGTGCCATCTTTGCCAGGTTTTGTATCCAGCATATCCAGAAATAATGCCATGAGAAATCAATTTTGGGAACTCAACTCCTGGTATCTGATAATCAGAAAACTTGGAGAAACCAAGGCTATAAACTATACTTAGTCTAAGTCTGTTCTTCCTATAAATTGCAATGATATAGGGATGAAATGTGCCCACAAAGGTTTTGTGGTTCCTTTTTTGTTCTTTCTGTGAAGGAAATATCCCTTTGTAAAAATAAGATGTTAATTGGTTAAGTGGAAGAAGAATAGTAATTACTGGCAGCAATCAGTGGGAGAAATATATATTATATATATATAATCAGTGGGAGAAATATATATATATATATATTTCTCCCACTGATTGCTGCCAGTAATTATTATTCTTCTTCCACTTAACCAATTAACATCATATATATATATATATATATGTGTGTGTGTGTGTGTGTGTGTGTGTGTGTGTGTGTGTATACACATATATATGTGTGTATATATATTTCATATATATATATATTTTTTTCTTATAATAGTCAAGGGTATATGTAGGTCGCTATAATGTTTGAATTTTATGAGAAATATAGCCAGGAAGAAGTGATTTCTAATCTAATATCAGATACAATACCTGTGATATGACAGACCTTAGAATCATGCTACTTCATTCAGAAGATACTGATATTTAAAATATAGGCTTTTGTATAAGGAAGCAACTTAGAACCATTAAACACATAATATATTTTTCCATTTGCAAAAATCTGTTCATATCCTCCTATTATTTTTTGTCTATTTTTATTGTCTAGTTGTAGTTTGTATTCAAGATATATATTAAACCAGATCAAAGAGCTGTCTATCCAATTTATATTTTGAACATTGAACATTTTTCATTTGATTGTCTTTCATACGTGAATTATTAGTGCAAGTATTTCTGAGTGGTTGTGGATTTCAGTGATAGGCCCTGTGTTTTGGGATGCTTGATTTATTCAATACATTGCTACTCACAAAAAAGTACATCTGGATGATTTCATCCATTTGTATTGAAAAGAACATCCTATGAGACTGTTGGAATCCTTACTAACTGCTAAGTAATTAGAGTTGATCTAATCTTACAAGAAGATGTTTTGGCCAGAGCCTGAAACAAGGTACTAAGTAGAACTACCCATAATCCCTCTCTCTGGAAGGAGCATAAATAGGCCAATGGGCCAGTCGGAGAGTTCTTCAGAGAGTGAAGAAGCTACAAGTCGAGATTTCACCGGAATGACATGAAGATTGGAGCTGGCTGGAGGCTGAAGAAAGCAGAGGCAGAGGCTGAAGGACCAGACCTTTGGATTTAAAGACATTTGGAGAGAGCATTTTGGCGCCCGAACAGGGACCGATTCAAATCCATCTGAACTAGATCACAACATTTTGGCGCCCTGAACGTGGGACAAACAGACCCCTCAGTGGATTTCAGTGGAAAAGCTCCGATCCTGATTCAAGTGGAAAAGCCTCTGATCCTGATCCAGTGGAAAAGACTCTTCAACCCAGAAATTAGGGTGAGTACAACAAAGAAATTTTGTTAGAAGAGTTAAAGTAGAATTTCATCTAAGATGGGACAGATATTTAGAAAACAGCCTGTTTCTGTTCAAGGAAAATGTTTAGAGAGCATTGTCAAAGTTATGGAAAGCCAAGGTTTAATTATAAGTTTACAGCAAATCACTGAACTTTTACAAACTGTAAAGGATATATGTCCTTGTTTCTCTCTTGATAAGGAATTAGATTTAAATGAATGGAAATTGGTTGGAGAGGATCTTTGTCAATTCTATGATAAAAATGGGCCTAACTCAATAATTAATACATATAATGTAATACAATTGGCTATAAGAAGTTATTTAAGTGATAGAATGATGAAAAGGAAAGTACAGGAGGAAGAAAAGCCAACTTTACTAGGTGAAAAGGAGGACAAATCAGATGAGAATGGAGTTAATTACAATTCTGAGTATGATACTTCACAGCAGGAGGAATTAGGTGATTCCACATCTCATGACCCTCCCCCCGCAATTAACCCTTCATGGGTGGAACAAGGGGGAGGGAGAGAGACAGAAACACAGTCAGCTTCTCCTGTAAAGCAGAATTTGACAAGATTAGAAAAAGCATTAATTAAAGCAAAAAATGAAGGAGAAGATATATCTGATTTTATAAATGCATATCCTGTGATTGAAGAGCTCAACTCCTCAGGTCAAAAAGAGAGAAAATACACTCCTTTTAATTTGGGACGCAATAGACAAAAAGGAGCTGTTGTACAAATCACTTTTGACCAACTAGCTGGTGAAGGTCAGTATGCAGAGAGTTCAGAACAGATTTATTAATTCTAGAGAAACTCGTCGATGTTTTCAGTGCGGAAAAATTGGACATTTGAGAGCTCATTGTAGATATGGAGATAGAGTGAGAAGACGGGGTGAGAGAAAACCCAAAACCCCATGTCCAAAATGCAACAGAGGCTTCCATTGGGCCTCTAAATGTATATTGACCCAGAGGAATGAGAGGCAGGGCCCAGCTCTAAAGTATCAATCAAAGGACAGGTGGGGCATGATAGCAGCTGAGGTTACACCCAGAGAGACTTTAGAAATTCAGAACTCTGATGTCATCAACCAACAGAAAAGCAATCAGGATTACAGTTGGGAAGAATACAGGCCTTTTAAGACAACAAGACAATATCCAATGCAAACAGCTCCAATGTAATTACCAGATGATAAAGAGAAATCCCAAATTTGGTAAATAGAAGGGAATTAGATTAACTGCTTGGGTAAGAGGATCTGCTTATATTTCCACTGATGAAGAAAGAATCAGATGGCTGACAATGAGACTGTCAAAAGGACTCTTAAAATCTTCAGAAATCTTTGAATTTCCTAACACAAGATGAAACTATTTCAGTTCCTGAAAAACCAGCAAGAATCATTGGGTTCCTTAAGATGAAAAATTGTTGATGAGACTTTTTGCAGTACTTCAGAGCTTACAGGAACCATTGGATTCCTGGCACATGAACTAATGGACAATGGAATCCTATTGGACTGTTTCTAGGACTTATGGACATGTGTAAATTTTCAGGATGATTCATGTTATTTGTTACATTACTACTAGCCTGTGTTATATTGCTATGTGCTTATGTAAATTATGTATAATGCCTCCCATATTGATGGATTTATGTATACCATGTATATCTGTTACAAAGTTCTGGCCCATATTGATGGATTTATGTGTACCCCCTCAAAAACCCCCTATGTTTTAAAACAAAAGAAAGGGGGAGATGTTGGAATCCTTACTAACTGCTAAGTAATTAGAGTTGATCTAATCTTACAAGAAGATGTTTTGGCCAGAGCCTGAAACAAGGTACTAAGTAGAACTACCCATAATCCCTCTCTCTGGAAGGAGCATAAATAGGCCAATGGGCCAGTCGGAGAGTTCTTCAGAGAGTGAAGAAGCTACAAGTCGAGATTTCACCGGAATGACATGAAGATTGGAGCTGGCTGGAGGCTGAAGAAAGCAGAGGCAGAGGCTGAAGGACCAGACCTTTGGATTTAAAGACATTTGGAGAGAGCATTTTGGCGCCCGAACAGGGACCGATTCAAATCCATCTGAACTAGATCACAACATGAGACAATTAAAATACAATATATTTCATCTTCATTTGTAATAGATAATCATGATCATAGAACAAAACTTTCTTTGTATAGTCAATACTGTTGAAGAATTATGTATCTAACATATGTATGGGATACACCATGTTGGTACTGCAGTTGAAGATCAAATTCTGCTCTTTGTACTCAAATAATTTTAATCTGTAAAAATCTGCAAAAATCTATTACTTCCTTACATATTTATCAATGAAATTTTAAAATATGTGCAATATTCTCACAAAGATTTTACAAAGATATCTTGGTTATATGGGTCAATTATTTTTAAACAAAAAAGATATAATCTATTATATAGACATATTTATACATACAAAAATACACATATACACATGCATTACATTTATAGCCATTTCTATCTATTTATCTATTACTCACTTTTAAAACTTCCATTTTATTTGATCAGAAAGATAATTCTATGAGTTAGGAATTTTTATTCAATGAATACTTATTAAGAAACTAATAGATGGTAGTGGCTAGAAGCTGGAAAATGAATGGATGCCCATCAATTGGAGAATGGTTGAGTAAATTGTGGTATATGAATGTTATGGAATATTATTCCATCTATAAGCAGATGAATACAGAGAGGATTGGCGAGACTTACATGAACTGATGCTAAGTGAAATGAACAGAACCAGGAGATCATTATATACCTCAACAACAATACTGCATAAGGATGTATTCTGATGGAAGTAGATTTCTTTGACAAAGAGCTCTAACTCAGTTTCAATTGATCAAGGATGGACAGAAGCAGCTCCACCCAAAGAAAGAACACTGGGAAATGAATGTAAACTGCTTGCATTTTTGTTTTTCTTCCCGAGTTATTTATACCTTTTGAATCCAATTCTCCCTGTGCAACAAGAGAACTGTTCAGTTCTGCACACATATAGTGTATCTAGGATATACTGTAACCTATTTAACATGTATGGGACTGCTTGCCATCTCAGGGAGGAGGTGGAGGGAGGGAGGGGAAAAATCGGAACAGAAGTGAGTGCAAGGGATAATGTTGTAAAAAATTACTCTGGCATGGGTTCTGTCAATAAAAAGTTATTAAAAAAAAGAAAGAAAGAAACTAATAGATGAAATCCACTTTGTATGGAAATCATTCTGATAGAGAAAGATTCCAGAATGAAAAAGTTGTAGAGATGGTTGGATATTCTAAAGTAGAAAACGCTCAGATATTTGGGAAGTTTCAAGATATGATATTACCATGTAGTTTGTATTTATTTAAATAAATATGAACACTTTGAAAGAAGCAATTTAGCAAGCAAGGGGATGCTAAAAATTGTGGAAGGTATTGATTAACTACTTACTGTATTGAGGAAAGCTAAGTGTTTCAGTGAACATAGCAATGGATCTAGATGCAGAAAGATCTGAACAGAAACCTGATCCAAACATTTATATTCTACTTTGAATGAGAGAGTCATATGATCAAAAATGTACAATAGATAGCAAAGTGTGACTGAATTAAAGGAGAACTCCAGCCAAGCTCCTAAAGAAAAATGGGAGAAATTCAAAGTTAGAGGCTCTGAAGGGAATTAATTTTTTGTAAAGCTAGAAATGTAGGACAGAACCAGATTGTGGAAGTCCTTAGATGTCAGTCTAAGGTCTCTATATTTTCTCTAATAGAAAATAAGAAGAAACTGAAGAAGATATGGACATCATCAGGATTATGCTTTAGGGACATATCTCAATTATATATGTCACAAATAATTCTTTTGCAGCATAACTGAATTTTAAGTTTCATAATAGATATTGGTGTTTATATAAAAGAGTGGATTTCAAAATTAGCAGTATGTCAGATAACAAAACCTAGAGAGAATTATCTTGTAGTCTTAAAGTTACTGGATCAATAACTGTAGCTCAGCTCTAGAGGATACTGCAGCACTGAACTAATCAAACATATATCTCCACCTAGAATCTAAGTCTTGCTCTTGGAAAAGTATAAATTATCTTTCTTGTTTTCCTCAATTATGGATGAGAACTGAGTAATCTGACCAACAATGCAGATTATTTCTATGTATATGTTGTCAAAATAACTGCATTATTAGGTGAAAAAAAATTGTGACCAGGATTTCAGCTAAACAAATCTAAATTTGCTAAATTGAATCTTTTTTTTTTTAATGAGTTGAATCAAAGTCTATAAAGGCCATCTAATTTTTTGCTATCTGTAACTATTTTCTACTCTTCTAAATTTTTAAACAATAGATCTGAGTGACACATTATCAATAATATTTTATTGATCTTTTATATTACTTGATTCTTTTATACATGAACAATTTTGACATACTATGAAACACAGATAAGTGCCAAAAAAGCAAATAAGAACACTTGGTGGGTATTTCTTCTAGACACTTTATGTAACAGAAATCTGTATCAAGCATAGACAAGAAACATTTTTCCCAAGATGTCTTGCACATATCAAGCTACTTATTTCCAGTGTTGAGAGAAACAAATGTTCCTGGGAAAATATTACAGGATCTTATGCAGCATCAGCATTATAACCATAAAATGACCATATAGTTTAGAACATGACAATAATTTAAAACAGATTGATTAAACCTCTTTGATATTCTTCGTGGAAAAAAGAAAAAAAAATCACGTTATTAGTTATTAGTAATTAGATTAATAATTTAACTTCAGGAGTTTAGAATAGGGAATATGTTGATTTGTTGCTATTACTGAGAACTTGGCATAGTCTTGAGTGCTTTGGGGATTTAGTATACACTGGAAATATTTTTCTACCCATATAATAATCTTTGCAAAGACAGAAACCATGTTTTAATTAAATTAATAGTTTCCCAATCCCTTAATAAAGTGTTTTGGACTTAGTTGGTGCTTTAGAAATGGTTATTTTATAAATGAATGAATGGATGGAATATTGGATGAACAGAATCTGGGCAGCAAAATGTTTATAATTTAATAGAATTTCAATGGAAATGGCTGTTGAAGAAATTCTGACATTAAAACCTGTGATCAACGTCTTATTTAAACCTTATACTTTGATCCTTGTTTAGATGATAGAGTCATTAATCAAGGACTAAAATGAAGCATTGGGGTGATCTAGTTCAATCTTCTCATTTTCCAGGTAAGGAAACTGAATTCTGAGACACTAAGAGGATCATTTTCAAGGCCACATAGTTAACACAGTTAACAAGTAGTGATCAAAAATTTGAGATTTTTTTTTTACCATATTCCATTACCTACTATGTTAGATATGTATTCCAGATTTATAACTTCTGTACATGAGATAAGTATGTCTCTAAGTCACCAAAGACAATAAAAATGCTAGATATTGTTAAACACAAATCATGAGCCATGACTTTCTGTTAATGCCCAGTCTATAGAATTATTCATTCAATCAATTTTGATCCTCCACCCCTAAAATATTTATTTTCTCCGTAACTAGTGCCACATGAGATAATTGTTCCAAATCTTTATTAAAATCAAGATAACCAAATGATCAAAGGTTTTGAACAGACAATTTTCAGATGAAGAAATTGAAAACATTTCCACTCATATGAAAAGGTGCTCTAAATCACTCTTTTTTTTTTTTTTTTTTTTTTTTTTTTTTTTTTTTTTTTTTTTTTATAATAAATTTTATTTTATTTAATAATAACTTCGCATTGACAGAATCCATGCCAGGATAATTTCTACACGACATTATCCCTTGCAATCACTTATGTTTCGTTTTTTCCCCCTCCCTCCCTCCTCCCCCCCCCCCCCAGGATGGCAAGCAGTCCTATATATGCTAAACATGTTGCAGTATATCCTAGATACAATACATATTTGCAGAACCAAACAGTTCTCTTGTTGCACAGGGAGAATTGGATTCAGAAGGTAAAAATAACTCGGGAAGAAAATCAAAAATGCAAATAGTTCACATTCATTTCCCAGTATTCCTTCTTTGGGTGTAGCTGTTTCTGTCCATCATTTCTCCAATGAAACTCAGTTAAGTCTCTTTGTCAGAGAAATCCACTTCCATCAGAATACATCTTCATACAATATCGTTGTCGAAGTGTATAATGATCTCCTTGTTCTGCTCATCTCACTTAGCATCAGTCCATGTAGGTCTCTCCAAGCCTCTCTGTATTCATCCTGCTGGTCATTCCTTACAGAGCAATAATATTCCATAACATTCATATACCACAATTTACCCAGCCATTCTCCAATTGATGGGCATCCATTCATTTTCCAGTTTCTAGCCACTACAAACAGGGCTGCTACAAACATTTTGGCACATACAGGTCCCCTTCCCTTTTTTAGTATCTCTTTGGGGTATAAGCCCAATAGAAACACTGTTGGATCAAAGGGTATGCACAGTTTGATAACTTTTTGGGCATAATTCCAGATCGCTCTCCAGAATGGCTGGATTCGTTCACAACTCCACCAACAATGCATCAATGTCCCCGTTTTCCCGCATCCCCTCCAACATTCATCATTGTTTTTTCCTGTCATCTTAGCCAATCTGACAGGAGTGTAGTGATATCTCAGAGTTGTCTTAATTTGCATTTCTCTGATCAATAGTGATTTGGAACACTCTTTCATGTGAGTGGTAATAGTTTCAATTTCTTCATCTGAAAATTGTCTGTTCATATCCTTTGACCATTTATCAATTGGAGAATGGCTTGATTTTTTATAAATTTGAGTCAGTTCTCTATATATTTTGGAAATGAGGCCTTTATCAGAACCTTTAATTGTAAAGATGTTTTCCCAGTTAGTTACTTCCCTACTAATCTTGTTTGCATTCGTTCTGTTTGTACAAAGGCTTTTTAATTTGATATAATCAAAATTTTCTATTTTGTGATTGGTAATGGTCTCTAGTTCATCTTTGGTCACAAATTTCTTTCTCCTCCACAAGTCTGAGAGATAAACTATCCTATGTTCCTCTAATTTATTTATAGTCTCGTTCTTTATGCCTAGGTCATGGACCCATTTTGATCTTATCTTGGTATGTGGTGTTAAGTGTGGGTCCTTGCCTAATTTCTGCCATACTAATTTCCAGTTATCCCAGCAGTTTTTATCAAATAGTGAAATCTTATCCCAAAATTTAGAATCTTTGGGTTTGTCAAACACTAGATTGCTATAGTTGACTATTCTGTCTTGTGAACCTAACCTTTTCCACTGATCAACTAATCTATTTCTAAGCCAATACCAGATGGTTTTGGTGACTGCTGCTTTATAATATAATTTTAGATCAGGTACAGCTAGACCACCTTCATTTGATTTTTTTTTCATTAATTCCCTTGAGATTCTCGACTTTTTATTGTTCCATATGAATTTTGTTGTTATTTTTTCTAAATCATTAAAATATTTTCTTGGAAGTCTGATTGGTATAGCACTAAATAAATAGATTAGTTTAGGGAGTATTGTCATCTTTATTATATTTGCTCGGCCTATCCAAGAGCACTTAATATTTTTCCAATTATTTAAGTCTGACTTTATTTGTGTGAAAACTTTTTTGTAATTTTGCTCATATAATTCCTGACTTTCCTTTGGTAGGTAGATTCCCAAATATTTTATGCTATCAACAGTTATTTTGAATGGAATTTCTCTTTGTATCTCTTGCTCTTGGATTTTGTTGGTGGTGTATAAGAATGCTGAGGATTTATGGGGATTTATTTTGTATCCTGCTACTTTGCTAAAATTATGAATTATTTCTAATAGCTTTTTAGTAGAATCTCTGGGGTTTTCTAGGTATACCATCATATCATCTGCAAAGAGTGATAGTTTGGTTTCCTCATTGCCTACTCTAATTCCTTTAATCTCTTTCTCGACTCTTATTGCAGAGGCCAGTGTTTCTAATACAATATTGAATAATAATGGTGATAGTGGGCAACCTTGCTTCACTCCAGATCTTACCGGGAAAGGTTCCAGTTTTTCCCCATTGCATATGATGCTTACTGAAGGTTTAAAATATATGCTCCTAACTATTTTAAGGAAAAGTCCTTTTATTCCTATGCTCTCAAGTGTTTTTATTAGGAATGGCTGTTGGATTTTATCAAATGCTTTTTCTGCATCTATTGAAATGATCATATGGTTTTTGTTTGGTTGGTTGTTGATATAGTCAATTATGTTAATAGTTTTCCTAATATTGAACCAGCCCTGCATTCCTGGTATAAATCCTACTTGGTCATAGTGTATTATCCTGGGGATGATTTTCTGTAATCTTTTTGCTAATATTTTATTTAAGATTTTAGCATCAATATTCATTAGGGAGATTGGTCTATAATTTTCTTTCTCTGTTTTCAGCCTACCTGGTTTAGGTATCAGTACCATATCTGTGTCATAAAAGGAGTTTGGTAGGACTCCTTCAATCCCTACTTCTTCAAATAGTTTATTTAGCATTGGAGTTAATTGATCTTTAAATGTTTGATAGAATTCAGATGTAAATCCATCTGGTCCTGGGGTTTTTTTCTTAGGGAGTTGATTGATAGTTTGTTCTATTTCTTTTTCTGAGATAGGAGTGTTTAGGATATTTACTTCTTCCTCTGTTAGTTTAGGTAAGCTATATTTTTGGAGGTATTCTTCTATTTCATTTAAGTTGTCGAATTTATTGGCGTAAAGTTGGGCAAAGTAACTCCTAATTATTGCTCTAATTTCCTCTTCGTTAGTGGTGAGTTCTCCCTTTTCATTTTTAAGACTAACAATTTGATTTTCCTCTTTCCTTTTTTTAATCAGATTTACTAAGGGTTTGTCTATTTTGTTGGTTTTTTCATAGAACCAACTCTTAGTTTTATTAATCAATTCAATAGTTTTTTTACTTTCAATTTTATTGATCTCTCCTTTTATTTTTTGAATTTCAAGTTTAGTGTTTGATTGGGGGTTTTTAATTTGTTCCTTTTCTAGCATTTTTAGTTGCAAGCCCAATTCATTGACCTTCTCTTTCTCTATTTTATACAAATAGGCCTCTAGAGATATGAGATTTCCCCTTATTACCGCTTTGGCTGCATCCCATACATTTTGGTATGATGTCTCATTATTATCATTTTCTTGGATGAAGTTATTAATTATGTCTATAATTTGCTGTTTCACCCAATCATTCTTTAGTATGAGATTATTTAGTTTCCAATTATTTTTTGGTCTACTTTCCTGTGGCTTTTTATTGAATGTAATTTTCAATGCATCATGGTCTGAAAAGGATGCATTCACTATTTCTGCCTTACTGCATTTGAGTTTGAGGTTTTTATGTCCTAATATATGATCAATTTTTGTATAAGTTCCATGAACTGCTGAAAAGAAGGTGTACTCCTTTCTGTCCCCATTACATTTTCTCCAGAGATCTATCATATCTAATTTTTCTAGTATTCTATTTATCTCTTTGACTTCTTTCTTATTTATTTTGTGGTTTGATTTATCTAATTCTGAGAGTGCAAGGTTGAGATCTCCCACTATTAAAGTTTTACTGTCTATTTCTTCTTGCAGCTCTCTTAATTTCTCTTTTAGGAATTTAGATGCTACACTACTTGGTGCATATATATTTAATATAGATACTTCTTCATTATTCATTCTACCCTTTAGCAAGATATAGTGCCCTTCCTTATCTCTTTTGATTAGATCAATTTTTGCTTTAGCTTGATCTGAGATCAGGATGGCTACCCCTGCTTTTTTGGCTTCACCTGAAGCATAGTAGATTTTGCTCCAACCTTTTACCTTTAACCTGCATGTATCACCCCGCTTCAGGTGTGTTTCCTGTATACAACATATTGTAGGATTCTGGCTTTTAATCCATTCTGCTAACCGCTTCCTCTTTATAGAGGAGTTTACCCCGTTCACATTTATGGTTAAAATGACCAATTCTGTATTACTTGCCATCTTGTTAACCCCGGTTTATGCTTTTCTCCCTTCTTACTCCCTTACCCCCTCCCTTACCCCCCTTCCCAGTATTAAGCTTGTGAGCTCCCCTTGCTTCTCACAGCCCTCCCTTTTTCAGTATCCCTCCCCCCCCTTAGAGTTCCCCCCCCCAACTTACCCCTTTCCCTCCCAGTTACCGTATTCCCTTCCACTTAGCTTATTCCTTCCTTTTTCACTTCTCCCTTCTCACTTTTCAATGAGGTGGGAGAAGTTTCACCATAGAATGAATATGTCTAAAATTCTTCTCTTACTGCCAATTCTGAAAGCAGTAAAATACTCACTATTTTCATTCCTCTCCATTCTTTCTCTCAGATTTACTAGGTTTTCTTTGCCTCTTCATGAAATGTAGTACCCCCACTTTCCCTTTTTTCTAGTACAATGTCCTTTCCACAACTAGTTTCTAGAACAAGGTATACATGTATTCTTTATACATCTTTACAGCCGAAATATAGTTCCCAAGATTAATCTTTACCTTTTTAGATTTCTCTTGAGTTCTGTGCTTGTAGATCAAATTTTTTGTTAAGTTCTGGCTTTTTCATCAGAAATAGATGAAATTCGCTTATTTCGTTGAATGTCCATCTTCTTCCCTGGAAAAAGATGCTCAATCTCGCTGGGTAAGTTATTTTTGGTTGCATACCAAGTTCCTTAGCCTTTCGGAATATCATATTCCAGGCCCTTCGATCCTTTAATGTGGATGCTGCCAGATCCTGGGTGATCCTTATTGTGGCTCCTTGATACTTGAATTGGGTTTTTCTAGCCGCTTGCAGTATTTTTTCCTTTGCCTGAGGGTTCTGGCATTTGGCCACTATATTCCTTGGTGTTTTGATTTTAGGATCCCTTTCAGTAGGGGATCGATGAATTCTTTCAATGTCTATTTTACCTTCTGTTTCTATGACTTCTGGGCAGTTCTCTTTGATAATTTCCTGGAAGATAGTGTTCAGGCTTTTTTTTTCATCATACTTTTCTGGAAGTCCGATGATTCTCAGGTTGTCTCTCCTGGATCTGTTTCCAGGTCTGTTGTCTTCCCCAGAAGGTATTTCATATCCTTTTCCATTGTTTGATTTTTTTGGATTTGCTTGACTGATTCTTCTTGTCTCCTCGAGTCATTCAATTCCAATTGTTCGACCCTGATTTTCAGTGAGGTATTTTCTTCACTCACTTTTTTAAGATCTTTTTCTAATTGTCCAATTGAGTTCTTTTGTTCTGTGGAATTTTTTTCCATTTCGCCAATTTTGTTTTTTAGAGAGCTGTTTTCTGTTTCCAGGTCACTAATCCTATTTTTCAAGGATTTGGTTTCTTTATCCACTCTCTCTTTAACTGACTTCTCCAGGCTCTTTTGCCAAGCCTCCCTCTCCTTTTTCAGAGCCTCCCTCTCCTTTTCCCATTTTTCTTCTAGCTCCCTTGTGAGAGCCTTTTTAATTTCCTCCATGAGATTCATCTGTGCTGAGGGACATAAGGTCTCTTCCTTCGGGGATTCACCTGGGGACTGTTTGTTTTTAGTCTCCTCAGGGTTTGGAGTCTGCTCTTTATCTGTATAAAAGCTGTCCAGGGTTAAATTCTTTTTCAGTTTCTTGCTCATTCTGTCTATTTATCAAAGACAAACTATCAAAGAAACAGAAGGAAAAAAAAACCCCTTGAATGGAGGCTGCTTTCTTTGGGGAGGGGCAGGGTATTTGTGAGGCACAGGTCCTACTGTGCTATGGCGCCTGCGCACTGAGATCCGAGCGCTCTGAGATCCGAGCGGGTTAAGACACTGTGGGGGAGGGGTGGCCAGGACCCGAGAAACTCCAGCTGTCCGGGATTGTATTCTTCACCCCCGGTGTTTTTAGCTTCTCTGCTGGGCTGCTGATTTGCTCCTATAGCAAAGCTCTCACCGCAGAGACGGCTGCGATCGCGTCCTACCACCTCTTCGCTCCACCCGGTTCTGAGCTGCTATCTGTGCTTTGGTTGCCGCTGCTGCCCGCAGACTGCTTCCAAATACCGTCCCCGCCCTCGCGCAAAAACAGACCTTTCTTGACGAGTCTCAAGGATGGTTTCTCTTGGTAAGTAATTGTATGGTTTTTTTTCAGTCGAGCATTAATTCAGAGGCATGAAATGAAATGAATAGTGAGAGAAAAACACGGAGATTACACAGAAGTGTATTTCCTCTCCGCCATCTTGGCCGGAAGTGTCTAAATCACTCTTGATCAGAGTAATTTAAGACAACTCTAAAGTACCACTACATATCTCTCAGATTGGTGAAAATGACAGAAAAAGATAATGACAAATGTTGGAGGGGATGTCGGAAAACTGACACACTAATACATTATTGGTAGAGTTGTATTGGTAGAGTTGTAAACTGATTCAATGACTCTGGAGAGCAATTTGGAATTACGTTCAAAGGGCTATCAAACTGTGTATACCCTTTGATCAGCAATGTATCTACTGAACTTCTATTGCAAAAAGGTCATAAAGAAGGTAAAGTGACCCACATATGCAAAAATGTTTGTGGCAGTCCTCTTGGCAGCTCAGCAAAGAAACTGGAAACTGAGTGCATGCCCATCAGTTGGAGAATGGCTGAATAATTTATGGTATATGAATGTTATGGAATATTATTGTTCCATAAGAAATGATCAGCAGGATGATTTCAGAGAGGCCTGGAGAGACTTACATGAAATGATGAGAAATTAAATGAGCAGAACTAGGAGGTCATTGTATATGGCAACAACAAGATTATATGATGATCAATTCTGATGATGGATATGGCTCTTTTCATCACTGATATGATTCAGACCATTTCCAATGATCTTGTGATGAAGACAGTCATCTGTATTCAGAGAGAGGAGAGTGGAGAATGATTGTGGATCACAACATAGTATTTGTCCTCTTTTTGTTGTTTTTTGCTTGCATTTTGTTTCCTTTCTCATTTTTTCCTTCTTGATCTGATTTTTTTCTTGTGCACAGGCATGATAATTATGGAAATATATTTAACTTACATTGGATTACTTGACATCTAAGAGAGGTGGTGGGAGGAAAGGGAGGGGGAAATTTGGAATGCAAGGTTTTTTAAGGGTGAATATTGATAATAATCCACTCATATGTTTTTGAAAATAAAAAAAAGCTTTAATAAAAAAAATCAAGATAAGCTATTTAGTTTTTTTTTTCATCCATCATCCTGACAATTCTGTACAAAAGTAAATAAGATTAGTCTCAAAATGATTCTATGCTGTTTTAATTTATTCACAATAAACTTTTTTATCATTGGTTACTTTTAAAAATATTTAGACAGGATAACATCCTGGGAATATGGAATATGAGAAAAAATTCTGAACTCTCAAGATAACCTTAATGAACATATGCATTTTTTTAAAATAACTTTTTATTGACAGATAATTTTTTACAACATGCCAGGGTAATTTTTTACAACATTATCCCTTGCACTAACTTCTGTTCTGATTTTTCCCCTCCCTCTCTCCACCCCCTCCCCCAGATGGCAAGCAGTCCTATACATGTTAAATAGGTTACAGTATATCCTAGATGCAACATATGTGTGCAGAACCAAACAGTTCTCTTGTGGCACAACAAGAATTGGATTCAGAAGATGTATATAACCCGGGAAGAAAAACAAAAATACAAGCAGTTTACATTCATTTCCCAGTGTTCTTTCTTTGGGTGGAGCTGCTTATATCCATCCTTGATCAATTGAAACTGAGTTAGATCTCTTTGTTGAAGAAATCCACTTCCATCAGAATACATCCTCATACGTATCATTGTTGAGGTATATAATGATCTCCTGGTTCTGCTCATTTCACTTAGCATCAGTTCATGTAAGTCTCGCCAATTCCCTCTGTATTCATCCTGCTGGTCATTTCTTACAAAACAATATTTCATAACATTCATATATCACAATTTATTGAACCATTCTCCAATTGATGGGCATCCATTCATTTTCCAGCTTCTAGCCACTACAAACAAGGCTGCCACAAACATTTTGGCACATACAAGTCCCTTTCCCTTCTTTAGTGTCTCTTTGGGGTATAAGCCTAGTAGAAACACTGCTGGATCAAAGGATATGCACAGTCTGATAACTTTTTGAGCATAGTTCCAAATCGCTCTCCAGAATGGCTGGATGTGTTCACAATTCCACCAACAATGTATCAGTGTCCCTGTTTTCCTACATCCCCTCCAAGATTCCGCATTATCTTTCCTGTCATTCTAGCCAATCTGACAGGTGTGTAGTGGTACCCCAGAGTTGTCTTAATTTACATTTCTCTGATTAATAATGATTTTTAGCATATTTTCATATGGCTAGGAATAGTTTTTATTTCTTCATCTGAGAATTGTCTGTTCATATCCTTTGACCATTTATCAATTGGAGAATGGCTTGATTTCTTATAAATTAGAGTGAATTCTCTATATATTTTGGAAATGAGGCCTTTATCAGAACCTTTGATTGTAAAAAATGTTTTCCCAATTTATTGTTTCCCTTCTAATCTTGTCTGCATTAGTTTTGTTTGTAAAAAACTTTTCAATTTGATATAATCAAAATTTTCTATTTTGTAGTCAATAGTGATCTCGAGTTCTTCTTTGTTCATAAATTCCTTCCTCTTCCACAGGTCTGAGAGGTAAACTATCCTATGCTCTTCCAATTTATTTATAATTTCATTCTTTATGCCTACATCATGAACCCATTTTGACCTTATCTTGGTGTACAGTGTTAAGTGTGGATCAATGTCTAGTTTCTCCATGCATATGTTTTGTCAATAAGAAGTTATAATAATAAAAATATGTTAAATCCAATATGTGCAAACATATTTATACAATTCTCATACTATACAAGAAAAATCAGATCAAAAAGGAAAGAAAATGAGTAAGAAAACAAAATGCAAGTGAACAACAACAATAAAAGTAAGAATGTCATATTATGATCCACAGTCAGGTGCAATAGTCTTCCCTCTGGGTGTAGATGACTCTCTTCAACACAAGATCATTGGAACTGTCATCAATCAACTCATAGATGGAAAGAATCATATTCATCAGAATTGATCGTTGCTGTGTACAATGATCTCTGGTTTTGCTTATTTCACTTAGCATCAGTTCATGTAAGTCACTCCAGGCCTCTCTAAAATCATCATTCTGATCATTTCTTATAGAACAATAATATTCCATAACATTCATATACCATAACTCATTCAGCCATTCTCTAACTGATGAGCATCCACTCAGTTTCCAGTTTCTTACTTAAAATGTTGCCACAAACATTTTTGCACATGTAGGTCCCTTTCCCTTCTTTAAGATTTCTTTTGGATATAAGCCCAGTAGAAACACTGCTGGATCAAAAAGAATGCAGTTTGATAACTTTTTGAGCATCATTCCGAGTTGCTCTCCAGAATGGCTGGATTGTGCACAAACAATGTATCAGTGCCTTAGTTTTCTCACATCCCCTCCAACATTGGTCATTATCCCTTCCTGTCATCTTAGCCAATCTCAGAGATGTGTAGTGGTGTCTCAGAGTTGTCATAATTTGCATTTCTCTGATCTATAGTGATGTAGAACATATTTTCCTATGATTAGAAATGGTTTTAATCTCTTTATCTGAAAATTCTCTGCTCATATCCTATGACTACTTATCAATAGAAAAATGCCTTCAATTCTGTTTTTAACTAATTAATTTATTTTTAAATCCTTTGACCCAGCCATATCTCTAAGTCTTTATTACAGAGAGATTAAACAAAAGATTAAAGAACCTATTTGTGCAACATTATTTATATCAGCTCTTTTGTGCTGTCAAAGTTTTGGAAATTAAGAAGATATTCATCATTAGGGAATGGATAAACAAGTCATGGCATATGATGATGATGGAATACCATCATTTGATAAGAAATTTAAAGCAGAATGGTTTTAGAAAAAAAACTGGGTAGACATATTAATTAATGCAAACTGAAGTAAACAAAAGCTAAAGGAAATTGAACAGAGTAAATAAATTGTTGCAAAACTGATTATCTATGAAAGAATTACACTATTCTGATCAAAATAATTTTAAAGACCTCTGTTAGAAAATGATATTCCCTTCCAGAAAGAGAATTTATGAGCTCTATATGCAGACTAAAGCTTATAGAGGGCTGAACTTTGGAGCACTATACTTGAAAAAAGGTGTTAACTCAGTGAAATTGATGAGATGATTATTCTCTAGATCACATATATACTTAGTATTTAGCTTGGTGATACAATGGTTCTTTAAGTTCACACATAATCAATATGCTGTAATGATGTAATTACAATAACAACCACAAGGGCCAACAAGGACTGGAAGAGAGACATTCTATCTTTGACTATCCTCCTGGTGGCTCACCTGCCTCCTGCACTATGAGGGAAACTGACAGACTGGCAGACTGGCAGACTGCTGGAAGAAACTGGGGACTGTCAATCAGTCTGTGAATCAGATTTCTGGAAGAGGCTGTGGAGTAGACTGGTTCAGATTGGGAGATTGAAAGACTTTGGACTTTATTCCTTACTATACTCATGGTGATTATTCTACTGGTCCCAAGGCCCTCCAGAAAGCTAGCCTGGAGATTACAAAAGCATACTTTTTTAAAAAAATGTTATTTTACTTGTTTCATTTCTTTATTTTTTCAACATGGGAAATATGAAAATACATTTTTCACAACTTCACATGTATAATTAAATCAAGTTGCTTTTCTTCTCAAGAAGTGAGAAGGTAGAGAGGGAGAGAATTTGGCACTCATCTTATTAAATGAATGTTAATTTTTTATTTACAATTGCAAAAATTCAATAATATTTAATAAAATAAAATATATTTTAAAAATAACTAATAGGTTGTTTCAGGGTTCCTTATAACATTATCTGAAAAGTTCTGGATTAGTTAATTATAGAGGGCCATTCAGACTCTGAGATTTTGAAAACTTTGATATGTTGATTAATTCCATTCATATTTATATTTTGGGGTCTCAGGAGGTGGTTGGTGAATTCTTTCACTGACTATTTTATTTTCTGATTCTGACACAAGGGCAATTTTCCTTTATGATTTTCTGTAAGATAATATCTAGGTTCTTTTTTTTTTTCATCATGGATTTCAGAAAGTCCAATAATACTTAGATTGTCTTTCCTAGATCTATTTTCCAGGTCAGTTGTTTTTCTGGTTAGTTATTTAATATTTTCTTCTATTTTTCTTCATTTTTTATTTTTGTTTGATTCTTGAAGTCTTACTAAGTCATTCACTTCCATTTGTTCAATTCTAATTTTTAGTGTATTATTTTCTTCAGTTACCTTTTTTATCTCCTTTTGTATTTGGCCAACTGAATTATTTTATTCATTGGATTTTTTTTCTATTTCAGAAGTTCTGTTTTTTTTTTTTTTTTTTTTAATGAATTGGTATTTTTCCCATATCTATTTTGTAAGGAGTTATATGTATTTTTCATTTCCTCAAATCTATTTTGTAGGGAGTTTTATGCTTTTCTC
Source organism: Antechinus flavipes (assembly GCF_016432865.1). Lineage (NCBI taxonomy): Eukaryota > Metazoa > Chordata > Mammalia > Dasyuromorphia > Dasyuridae > Antechinus > Antechinus flavipes. The sequence continues at coordinate 105,779,035 of NC_067399.1, read as the reverse complement.
ATCCCTTCTTGTAATGATTTTTCCCCTATTTCCTTTCCCCATTTTTCTTCTAACTCTCTTTTAGGAAACTTTATGAAATCTTCCAAGAAAGCTTTGTGAAATGGGAACCACCTCATATTTCCCTTTGGGCCTTTTCCTTTAAGAACCTCAGGATGGGAGGTCTGTACTTCTCTCTCTTCATAAAAGCTGTCTATGGTGAGAATTCTTTTTGCTTTTTTGCTCATTTTTTTTAAGGGTTGAGGTCCTCTCCTAAGGCAAAGAACAACATCTGCTTTAGTTTGCTCTTGGGCAATTCTGCTGATAAACTTCCAGTTCTGGGTAAATGCTGCTAGGTCCCCACATTCTTCTGGGGCTCAGTGGTTTACAATTTGCCTTTTGTAGCAACTCTGCTAGATCACCCACTTGCAACCAGGACAGAGTAGCCTGAAAGGCTCACAGAAGATTCTCAGGGGCATGAAAGCTGCAACACTCTGACTCCTGGCCCCAGCTCCTTGCCCTGTCTCCCTGTGTTGTGATCTGAGTTTGGCAGACTGTCCCCCTGTCCCGTTTGAAACATACCTATTCTAAATTCTTCCAAGGTATCTTCTTCTGGAAATGTGTTGTACTCCAAATATTTGTGGGTTCTGTGACTCCAAAACCAGTTTAGAGGCATACTCTAGTTTGAGAGAAGGTCAGAGGACGTCACAGATAGTTGTGTTTGCTCTCTGCCATCTTGGCTCCACCTGCTTATTATTTCTTAGAGAGAATAGTATTCCATTATTGTAATGTCCAAGCTAGCTTTCTAGAGGTCCTCTGGAAGGGTCTTGGTCTCAGCTGGATAGATGCTACAAGAATAGACATAGAGTCCAAAGTTTTTAATTGTCTCTTGCACAGTCTGTGTCTGTCACAGTCTGACCCTGTCTCAGTCTCCTCCAGTATTCTTATTCACAGTCTGACTGACTGTCTCCAGTCTCCTCCAGCAACCTGGCAGTCTGCCACTCTCAACCAGTCTCCCTCTTATTGCAGGAGGCAGAAGAGCTGCCACAAGGATGGTCAAAAATAGAATGTATATCTTCCAGTCCTTCTTAGCCCTTATATACCATATTGTAATTACATCATTACAGCATACTGATTATGTGTGAACTTAGATAACCATTACATCACCATTCTAAGTACTAAATATATATGTGAACTAGAGAACCATTATCTCATGAATTCCAATGAATTAATAACTTGTTTAAAGTATACTTCTCCAGAGTTCCTTCTCTCTACACATTACATTCAAATATCTGGACTTGTTCAGTCATTTTCCATTTGATGGATATTCCCTCAATTTTCTCCTACCCTTTAACTTTCTTTTTTTTTTCCTTAAAGTGTTTTTATTCCATCCTTTTTTTTTTCATTTTTCTGAGATCATCAAAAGAAGAAAACCCATTAAAGCCCTTAGTCTTATCCTTCTAAAAATAATGGTTAACATTTGCATAGTGGTTAGTCTATAACAGACTAAACACTTTACAATTTATAAATCATTTGTTCCTCACAATAACCCTGACAGATGCTATTATTATTCTAATTTTACAGATGAGGAATATGAGATGAATAAATTTTAAGTGAGTTGTCCAGAGTCACAAAGGTAACAAGTGCAGGATGGATTTGAACTCAGATATTCCTGACTCCAGACCCCATGTTTCAATGACTGTCCCACTCAGCTGCCTGCTTTGACTTTATGACGATAGTGTTCTGAAATACAAACATATCATATTCATATATTCAATGTAAGTTAGTTTTTCCTTGTTTAGTCCCTTCTGAATACTCATTCTTGTTTGTTTATATTTCTCTTGATTCTTATGTTTATCTTTAAAATTTTTATACAGTTTTTTCTTCTCATGCATATTATTATGGTGACAAAGTACTACTCAGGAAGTACTGAATTAGAGGGCTTAGCAAGCCCTCTATTTCATCCAATATTGATTTTTGTCCTATAAAAATATACTTATATTTCCTGTATGAATGATTCTTTTTATTTCAAGGAGCCATTATCTTCTTTTTAGATAATTTAATTTATTTAATTTTCAGAAAGTTTTTTTTTTTTTTTTTGCTAGGACAAAGCATTTTCAACTTGTTCTAGATTATTAATTCTATTTCTCATTTTCTTCTCCATAATTCTTTTTTCTTGTAGTTCTAAGATGTCAATTTTTTAAAAATAAATTTTAGAAATTCTTTCATTTCTTCAAATGCTAGATTAATTCATGTGTATAGTACATTTTTCCTTGAAGTTTTTGTAATACATCTTTTGGAATTATACTCTTACTCTGGGTATGGGATTTGGTTATCTTTGTCACCATAATATCACATAATGAATAGAATGGTGTGTTAGTAGAATAGTTTAAATATACATGACACAATATTCAGTGACTATAGTAACCTAGTATTTGATAAATCCCCAAACTGCAGTGTAATGGGCTGAAGCTGAGCAGATGCATTGAGGTCTGGTTCAAGCACTTAAGGCTAATTAGCAATTGGACAATACTCTTATTAATATATGCTTGGAGAAAGAATGGCCCCACCCACTCTCTGTGCAAGTTTGATGTGTTGTATAGGAGATAGAGCATGAGGTGGGTGGAGTGTGAGAGCCAGAGGCACTGCTGGCTAGATTCCTGTCAGGATTACTCTCACTTCATATCTCCATTCCTGTTCACCTCTGTGAAGAATAAAGATCAAGGACTTTTGCTGATTCTCACTGATTTTAAAATACCCTGGATGCTAAACGCGGTCATCACATCCAGCTTTGGAGTTAATAATTCACCATTTCACAGGAAATGCCAGGAAAACTGGAAAATATGTCATAAACTCAGCATATCACAGCCCATACAAAATAAGGTCAAAATGGATACATGAATTGGGTAATAAAGGGTGTTATCATAAGCAAATTAGAAGAGCAAAGAATAATTTACCTATCAGATCTTTGAAGAAGGGAGGAATTTATGACCATAGAAGAACTAGAGAACATTATGAAATTCAAAATGGTCTTGATTAAATTAAATTTAAAAGTTTTTACACAAACAAAAACAACACAAATAAGATTAGAAGGCAAGTACAAAATTGTGTGTGTGTATGTGGGGGGGGGGGGGTTATAATCATTGTTCCTGATAAAGGTCTCACTTTTATGATATATAAAGAACTATGTCAAGTTTATAAAAATGCAAGTCATTCCCCAATTGATACACTGTCAAAGGATATGTATAGACAATTCACAGACGATGAAATTAAAGCCATTTATAGTAAAATGACAAAATGCTCTAAATCACTATTGGTTAGAGAAATGTTAGTTATAACAACTCCAAAGTACATCTCATACCTCTCAGACTGGCTAAGATGACAGGAAAAGTTAATGATAAATATTAGAGGGAATGAAGGAAAACTGAGACATTAATGCATTGTTGGGGGAGTTATGAAATAATCCAACCATTCTGGAGAACAATCAGGAACTATTCCCAAATAGCTATAAAACTGTGCATACCCTTTGACCCAAAAGTGCTACTCAAGGGACTATATCTCAAGGAAATCATAAAGGATGGGAAAGGACCCACATGTGCAAACCATTGGTAGCAGCTCTCTTTGTGGTGGCAAAAAATTAGAAAATGAGTAGATGCCCATTAATTGGGGATATATATTGCTATATAAAAGACTGATGAACAAGCTGATTTTATAAAGTCCTGGAATGATTTACATGAACTGATTCTGAGTGAAACAAACAAAATCATGAATACATTGTGTAAAGTAACAGCAAGATTGTGTGATTATCAGCTATGAAAGGTTTGGTTCTTCTCAGTGGTTCAGTGATTTAAGGCAATCCCAATAAACCTTGCCTAGAAAATTCCATCTGCATTCAAAAAAAGAACTATGGAGATTGAATGTAAATCAAAGCATACTATATTCACATTTTTTTTTTCTGTTTGTTTGTTTCTCTCTCTCTCTCTCTCATGGTTTTTCCTTTTTTTCTGATTTTTCTTTTCTAATGTGATTCCTAAAGACATGGGCACTAATAAAAGTTAATGTACATGTACAATTAGAAAAAAATAAATAAATAGCACTTTATAATGTGGATCTCTTTTTGTTTGATTCTTTTTACAACCTACTTCTTTCCCTTGGACTTTATGTAAAGATCAATTTTCACTCAATTTTTCAAGACAATTGCTTGGTTGGGCTTAAGTTTTGTTGATTTGTACTACTGCTTTCTGTAGGGAGTGACTATTGTGTTAATCCAAAATCTCAGAGACAACTCAGGCTGGGAAACAGGCAAAATTTTAGTCTTCCAAGGATGTTCTTCTAGGATAGCAGAAAATAAGTGCTCTCATGAGAATTTGGAGCTCTGAAATTTCCTGACATAGCTTTTGGTCTAAGAAATATACCTGTGCATTTACACGGTAGCAGTTCAATAGACTGTTGCTGCATCGGGCTACTATGTCAACTGAACTCTTTGCTAATTAGAATTAACAGACTTTGAAGTACCCCTTTTGTCTTTATTCCTTGAACTGCTTGTTCTGCTTCAGGCTTCGCAGCTGAGTCTGGAACTGATACCCCTACTCTGATTTGCTCACAGAGACAAAACCACACATCTATTTACTTTTATGTTTATTTCTTATTCAGTGTATTTTTATTTATAACTGTGCACTGACTGATAGAGCTAGTGCTCTAGTAGACCATATGTCTGCATCACATACAAAGCTCATTCTTAACTCTGAGACCTTTTCTTTCACAGCCTTTACCTCTTTCAGTCTCTATGCTAGAATACTGTGCATGTGTAAAATTCATAGACATTGAAGCAATAACTCTTCCTTATGTTTTAAGTGTTTCCATTTGGCTAATTTTGTTTACATCTTGTATTTTCACCTACTGCACATCTTTCAACAAGAACATAATGCAATTAATCAAGGCTTTCATACAATCTAAAAAAAAATTTCTAGAGGATCCCCTTTCCTCCAATCTACTAAGTTGTTCTGTGAGAAAAAAAAAATAGCAAAATCTCTCAACATTTATTTAAGAAAACAAAATGGCCTGGCTGTTAAATGAAACATTTTGAAACTCTGGAGATCCTCCCACTTGCTTTGAAGATTGGTGTGCTTTATCTATGTATAGCTATAATTTGAAGCCTTAGATATAGTAAAAACTTTGGAAAATATCAAATGATTTGATAGGGGTTGAAAGTTATGTTTCTTTCATATCCTCAAATGTGTGTGAGAGAATAAAGAGTGAGTGTCCAACAAATTCTATATACCAAGTTTTTCCTTCACTTAGATCTGACATGGTCAGTCTGTAGATCCCCAAAAAAATTACAAGTGAAATGAGACTTGAATTATAAAAACATTCTCTGAATAAGACCAGGGGTTTCATATTTTATCTTCTCAATATATAAATTTCACAGGTTAAATCAAATATAAAATATAATTCCTATGTGATGTCTTGCTCTCTAAATGTGTGAAACCATAATCTGACATGGCTTTTCACAAATAGTTATTTGTTTTCCAAGATAGATTAAGTGGAATTATTTGATCATGAGATTCTTGTACCAAATATAAAAGATGTTACCCAAAAAATTTATTAAAAATATATATAAAATATGAATGTACACGTATGTATATATGCTCTCGAGTGCATGCACATATCTTTAAAAACAATATGACAGTGTCTAATATACCTCTTGTATGATTATGTATTGTATTATTATATATGATATATGTACACATACACACCTATATATGTGTACATATACACATATACTTACATATGTGTACACATATGCATACATATAAAGATAGACATAAATATATACACACATATTACATATGTAGATACTATATATGTAATACATTGCTGTGCATTTGTTTTACCATTACATCTATATGATTACTATAAATCAAATGGAAGAAGATTTTTTTCTAAGTGAAAACTATATCTATTTGCAAAATTAACAAAATTAACAAAAATCACATGATTATCTCAATAGATGCAGAAAAAGCATTTGATAAAATCCAACAACCATTCCTGTTAAAAACACTTGAGAGTATAGTAATAAATGGACTTTTCCTTACAAAAATCAGTAGCATCTATTTAAAACCATCAGTAAGCATCATATGTAATGGGAATAAACTGGAATCATTCCCAATAAAATCAGGAGTGAAACAAGGTTGCCCACTATCACCATTACTATTCAATATTGTATTAGAAATGCTACCTTTGGCAATAATGTTGAGAAAGAGGTTAAAGGAATTAGAGTAGGTAATGAGAAAACCAAATTATCACTCTTTGCAGATGACGTGATGGTATACTTAGAGAACCACAAGATTCTACTAAAAAGCTATTAGAAATAATTCATGACTTTAGCAAAGTTGCAGGATACAAAATAAATCCTTCTAAATCCTCAGGATTTTTATACATCACCAACAAAACCCAACAGTAAGAGATACAAAGAGAAATTCTATTTAAAATAACTATCATTCATATAAAATATTTGGGAATCTATCTGCCAAGGGAAAGTCAGGAACTATATGAGCAAAACAACAAAACACTTTCCACACAAATAAATTCAGATCTAAACAATTGGGAAACTACTAAGTGCTCTTTGGATAGGCTGAGCATATAATAAAGATGACAATACTATCTGAACTAATCTATTTATTTAGTGCTATACCAATCAGACTCCCAAGAAACTATTTTAATGACCTAGAAAAAATAACAACAAAATTCATATGGAAGAATAAAAGGTCAAGAACGTCAAGGGAACTTATTTTTAAAAAAATCAAATGATGTTTATCAAATGATGCAGCCTAGTTGTACTTGATCTAAAACTATATCACAAAGCAGCAGCCATCAAAACCATGTGGTATTCAGTAAGAAATAGACTAGTTGATCAGTGAAATAGGTTAGGTTCACAGGACATAATAGTCAATAATTATAGCAAACTAGTGTTTGAAAAACCCAAAGATCCCAACTATTGGGATAAGAATTCACAATTTGAGAAAAACTACTGGGAAAACTGGAAATTAGTATGGCAGAAACTAGGCATGGACCCACACTTAACACTATCCAACAAAAGAAGCTCAAAATGGATGTATGATTTAGGCCTAAAGAATGAGATTATAAATAAATTAGAAGAACATAGGATAGTTTTCTCAAACTTGTGGAGGAGGAAGGAATTTGTGACCAAAGAAGAACTAGAGATCATTATTGATCACAAAATAGAATATCAAGTTAAATAGTTTTTGTACAAACAAAACTAATGAATACAAAATTAGAAGTGAAGTAATAAATTGGGAAAGCATTTTTACAGATAAAGGTTCTGATAAAGGCCTCATTTTTAAATTATATAGAGAATTGACTATCAAGCCATTCTCCAATTGATAAATGATCAAAGGATATGAACAATTTGTGGATGATGAAATTGAAACTATTTCTACTCAGATGAAAGAGTGTTTCAAATCACTATTGATCAGATAAATGCAAATTAAGACAAGTATAAGATATCATTATATACCTATCAGATTGTCTAAGATGACAGGAAAAGATAATAATGAATGTTTGAGGGGATGCGGGAAAACTGGGATACTGATACATTATTGGTGGAATTGTGAATACATCCAGCCATTCTGGAGAGCAATTTGGAAGTATGCTCAAAAAGTTACCAACCTGCATACCCTTTGATCCAACAGAGTTACTATTGGGCTTATATCTCAAAAATATATTAAAGAAGGGGAAGGTAACATAAGTGCAAAAATGTTCGTGGCAGCCCTTTTTGTAGTGGCTAGAAACTTGAAATTGAATGGATGCCCATCAATTGGAGAATGGCTGAATAAATTGTGCTATATGAATGTTAAGGAATATTATTGTTCTGTAAGAAATGACCAGCAGGATGAATACAGAGAGGATTGGAGAGACTTACATGAACTGATGCTAAGTGAAATGAGCAGAACCAGGAGATCATTATACACTTCAACAACAATACTATATGAGAATGCTGATGGAAGTGAGTATCTTCAGCAATGAGAAGATCCAATTCAGTTCCAAATGATCGATGAGAAACAGAACCAGCTATACCCAGAAAAAAGAACACTGGGAAATGAATGTGGACTGCTTGCATTTTTGTTTTTCTTCCCAGGTTATTTTTACCTTTATGAATCTGATTTTTCTTGTGCAACAAGAGAACTGTACAAATATGTACAAATATATTGTATTTAAGATATACTTTAACATGTTTAACATGTATGAGATTGCCTGCCATCTAGGGTAGGGGATGGAGGGAAGGAAGGGAAAAGTTGGAACAGAAGTGATTACAAGAGACAATATTGAAAAATTACTCATGCATATACTCTGTCAATAAAAAGCTAGAATAAAAAAGGTAAAAACCAAAATAAAATAAAAGAATAGATGTCAAGAAATTCACAAAAGAAATAGGTATAATTCTTTTGACTTGCAGCTCTTAAAGAGAACACAGATCAATATGTATTGGAAGCTCTCAGAAATAAAATTCCAATAACATAATGGTAAATGGTCCTTAAGGGAAAGCAAATGGGAAAACATCTATCTAAATAAAGGACAAATGTAATAAAAAAAATTGCTCTAAATTGTTATTTATTACAGAAATACAAATTAAAATAACTCTGAGGTTCCACATCAGATTGGCTAAGATAGCAGGAAAATAAAATGATAAATGTTGAAGGGGACATGGGAAACCTGGAACACGAATGCAGTGTTAGTAGAGTTGTGAAATGATTCAAGCATTCTGGAAAACAAATTGGAAATATGTCTGAAAAGTATAAAACTGTGCTGACTCTTTGATCCAGCAGGGTCACTATCCCAAAGAAATCATAAAAGAGGGGAAAGAACTTACATCTGCAAAAAAATGTTTGTAGCAGCTCTTTTTGTGGGGGCAAGAAATTGGAAATGAGTAGATACTCATTAGATGGGGACTGGCTGAATAAGCTATGGTATGTGAAAGTTATAGAATAGTATGGCTCTATAAAAGAAGAATTAACAGGCTGATTTTTTAAAGGCCTGGAAAGATTTACATGAATTGATGTTTCTGTGAAACAAGGGGAACCAGGAAAATATAGTACACAGTTACAGTAAGATTGTGTGATGATCAACTATGATAGACTTAGTTCTTCTCAGTAGTTTGATAATACAAGGAAATTCTAGTGAATTTGGGTTGGAACCCAATCTGCAACTAGAAAGAGAACTACATATACCAAATATAATCAACAAACATGTGCTTTTCCTTCTTGTGTTTTATTTTCCTTATTTTCTGATTTTTCTCTCCCAACAAGATTTATATGGAAATATGTAAAAACAAATTAATGTACAAATACAACCAATAATAGTTTTACATGTAACTGGGGAATATATGAGGGAGAAAGACCACAGGTCTTAGAATACAATACAATAACAATACAATGAAGAACAATATTTGATGGTTTTGTTTGTTGTTACTGTTGTTCCTTGTAAAATTTCCTCTTTGATCTAAGTTTTAAAATTTAGCAGTAATGTTCCTGTAGGTTTTCCTCGGAGTATCTCTTTCATGTGGTATTCAGTGGATTTTTTTTATATTTCTACTTTCCTTTCTTATTCTAATACTTCAGAATATCATTTAATTATTTCTTGTACCATTGTATGCAGAGTTTATTTTGATTAAAACTTTCACATAGTTTAGTAATTCTTAAATTTTCTCTTTATCATTCTTTTTGTAGATCTGTTGTTTTTATCATGAGAAGGCTTACATTTTCTTTCATTTTTCATTCTTCATATTTTGTTTTATTATTTCTTTATCTCACATAACTTCATTGGTTTCCTCAACTACTGATTTTTTTCCTTAAGACTCTGGATCTCCTCTTTTTGGTAGTTGACTTTCTTTTCATAAATGTCTTGCTTTTCTTGCATTCTTCTTCTTCTTATTATTATTATTTTAATTTTTCCTCAGTCTCTATCATTTAATTTATATATATTTGAAATATATATATATATATATATATAAATTAATTCTATGATTTATTTTTATTCAGGGGACTATTTAATTTACTCTTTGGTTTAGGAGAATCTATTTTAACTTCATTATTTTCCTCTGAAGTTGAGCTGATTAGAGAAATTCAAATTAAAATCCCATCTCAGATTGGCGTAGATAACAGGAAAATAAAACGATAAATGTTGAATGGATAAAGCTCATGAGAAAATGGTTACTGGTTCAGTTTGGATTGATTCTGTGCTTGTTGGTGATTCAGGCATTCTGGCTAGAAAAGTTCTCTGCAATGTGGTGCAAGGTGATGAATACAGGCTGGATGTCACTACTTCATACCCTCAAAATCTCAAAGTAAATAGGCTATCCTATTGCCATAGTAACTTTCCATAGTTTGGTTCTTTCTCCTTTGCCTGCTCTTTTTTTTTTCTCTACTAATTATTTTATTTTTTCTGCTTATGCATGTATCTTTTTTTTCTTTTTTAAATTATAGCTTTTTATATATAAAACATATATATGCAAGAGTAATTTTTCAACATTGGTCCTTGCAAAAACTTCTGTTCCAATTTTTCCTCTCCTTCCCCCCACCCCCTCCCCTAGATGGTAGGTAGTCCCATACATGTTAAATATGTTAAAGTATATGTTAAATACAATATATGTATACATTTTATACAGTTATCTTGCTGTACAAGAAAGATCAAATTTAGAAAAAAGGCAAAAAACCTGAGGAAAAAATACAAAAATGTAAGAAAACAATAACAGAAAGAGTGGATGTTATGTTGTGGTTCATACTCATTTATTTCTCTGAGTATAACTAGTTCGGTTCATTACAGATCAGTTGGAACTCATTTGCATCTTCTCATTACTGAAGAGAGCCACATTCATCAGAATTGATTATCATATAGTATTGTTGAAGTGTATAATGATCTCTTGATTCTGCTCATTTCACTTAGTATCAATTCATACAAGTCTCCCCAAGCCTCTCTGTATTAATTCTACTGGTCATTTTTTTATAAAACAATAATATTCCATAACATTCATATACCATAGTTTACCCATCCATTCTCCAGTTTCTGGGCATCCATTCAATTTCTAGTTTCTAGCCACTACAAAAAGGGCTGCCACAAACAGTTTTGCACTTATAGTACCTTTCCCATCTTTAATATCTTTTTGCGATATAAGCCCAGTAATAATACTGCTGGATCAAAGGGTATGTACAGTTTGATAACTTTTTGAGCATAGTTCCAAATTGCTCTCCAGAATGGTTGGATCCACCCACAGTTACACCAACAATTCGTCAGTGTCCCAGTTTTCCCACATCCCCTCCAACATTTGTCATTATCTTTTTCGGTTCTCTTAATTCGTATTTTTCTGATCAATAATGATTTGGAATACTTTTTCATATGACTAGAAATAGTTTCAATTTCATCATCTGAAAATTGTCTATTCATATCCTTTGCCTGCTCATTTTTTAAAATAAGTTTTTTTTTTTAATGTAATCATCTCTAGTCCTGTGATGGGGACTGGGGATGATAGTTTCTTGCCTCAGGTTCTTCTTTGGTTTTCTCCTTTAGTCTTGAACCAGAAACTGAGAACTACACCATTTTGTGAGTGTCCACCAACAACAGTGTCCTTGCCTTACTGCTTCTGTCTTCACCAGGAATTTGCTGTTTCCTTCTCACCCAGGGCTAACTGGGCCATCTGCAGCCCAGCTCGACCTGGCATTCCTTATCAACAAAAATTCCCTCAATTTTCCACCACTTATATAGTAGATCCCCATATTGCCAAGATAATAAAAGTTATGTGTCTGGGCATAAGAGTACTTTCTAATTCAGCTAGCTCCAGGTCACCCAGTTTTTTTTTTCAGCAAAAATATCCTGGAGGTCTTTACACTTTAAAGAGACCATAGTTCTGTCATGGTTTCTGTCTTCAAAAGTCTTCAAATCGCCCCAAAAGGACCACTGTTCTGCCCCAACTGCTACATTTTTAACTGCTGTACACTAGCCCTAAGACATGGTTTTGTCTTATAGGGGGGGAGGGGAATTTGGAAAGCTTTGAATTTTATTACCTACTTTGTCATCTTCCCAGAATCCTCTCCAAGGTGGTCTACTTAGAAATATATGGAAAGACTTGGACTTAAGGATTTTGTTATACACTTTCACAGAAACAGAAGAAAAACAAGCATAGTACAGGTATGTGCATAGATTTATAGGTAGATATATGTGTGAGATTTTATATATGTGTGTTTGTATATGTATGAATATATATATTTGTACTTACAAAACATATATGTATATATATAGATATATATGTACATATACACATACGTACATACACATACATACATACAACAGGTTTATTTGTAACCTTCTTGGAGAAGATGGGGGGAGACAAGAAAAAGTAAATAGGGCCCAGCATAGAACAAAAGAAAATCTACAAGAAAGCAAAGGATATATGGACACCTGAATATAATGTCTAGGATTTATTATATAGGCTTTCTTGAATTGGAAATTCATTTTTTTCATATTTTGAATGTTCTTTCATGTTTTGCTGAGCACAAGGCAATATTTTTTTCTATTTTTATTCTTTCTCTATTTTGTATTTAAATTTAAATACTTTTTTTTAAAGGAAGGAATGGAAGAAAGAAAGAAGGAAGGAAGGAAGAAAGACCTTTTAAAATTTGTTAAATACGGTGGACTCTTCAAAATTCTTGTATGCTAACTGACCATGCAAACTGTTATCCAGTAAATTTTTTAATTGAATGATCAAAACACATATAACTGTTGTTTTAAAAGAAAAATGAAAAAAAAAAGAGTATAGATTACAGATTATAGTTAAAAGGCAATTCTAAATTACTTGAGAAAATTCCTAAACTTTTTATAGTATGCCATATCAGAAATATTGGTCATAATCAATGATCAATGATCTTCTTATGAATAATTTGGTGTACAGAATATAAAATTGTCAAAGGGAGATGGCAACACAAAAAGGTAACCTGAGGCCTGAAAATGGACTTTAAAAAAATATATATGTAGTGGCTAGCATCTCCAGTGTCCTTCCTCTGATATGTACCAAATTCCAAGTTTGTCTACTTCTGGCTACTTTGTCTGCTACCATGGAAACCTACATTCGATTTCTGAAAACAAGGAAGGTTATTTAAAACTAATCACTGTGTTTCACCTAGATTGTGTGAGTGTTATTCACACAGGCAGGTAGAAAGTAGCAAAGAGACCCCATACAAATGTATTTTCTGTAACTTTAGGTCCTTCTTGTTCAGAAATCAATGGAAACTGCAGTAAAGACATAACAGAAGAAGCCAGTGTTCTGGAAAGGAGAATTCCCTTTGCTGCATGTCAGAAAACGTATACTTGGACACATTTCAGACATCTTGTAAAATTATTACTTTTCATCAAGCTTCTGACTACTTTTAAGAAGCTAGTGCCTGTTTCCATGGAAAACAAAGCTATAAAATCCTTTGGCGACTCCACACTGATAGAAACACAGCTCTCTCTTGGCCATCAGGAAGATCACACATGAATAGTTTCCTTTCAGATGGGAAAATTGGGACACTGATACATTGTTGGTGGAATCCTGAATGGATCCAGCTATTCTGGAGAGCAATTTGGAAATATGCTCAAAAAGTTATCAAACTGTGCATACCCTTTGACCCAGCAGTGTTTCTACTGGGATTATATCCCAAAGAGATCTTAAAGGAGGCAAAGAGACCCACATGTGCAAAAATGTTGGTGGCAACCCTTTTTGTAATGACAAGAACCTGGAAAATGATTGGTTGCCCATTAGTTGGAGAATGGCTGAATAAGTTTTGTTATATGAATGTTATGGAATATTTTTATTCTTTTAAAAACAATCAGCAGGATGATTTTAGAGAGGCCTGGATAGACTTACATTGACTGATGCTGAGTGAAATAGGCAGAACCAGGAGATCATTATGCATGGTCACAAGAAGATTATACAATGTTTATATCTGATGGACATTATTCTTTCCAGTTATGAGATGATTGACACCAGTTCCAATGATCTTGTAATGAAGAGAGCCATCTACCCCAGAGAGGACTGTGGAAACTGAGTGTGGGTTGCAATGTAGCATTTTCACTCTTTTTATTGTTGTTTTCTTGTGTTTTGTCTTCTTTATCATTTTTCCATTTTTGATCTGATTTTTCTTGTGCAGAAAGATAATTATATAAGTATATATATATGTGTGTGTGTATATATATATATATGTGTGTATATATATATATATATATACACATATATATATATGTATATATATGTAGAAAGGGGGGATTTGCAACACAGGGTTTTATAAAGGTCAATGTTTTGAAAATAAAAAGTTTTAATAATAATAATAATAATAAAAGAACTGTCTTCTAGACCTGAATTTCTTGTTCTTGTTCTTCTATGAATCTTATAATAGTTGTGTCTCTAGGCAGGCTAATGATGTGTGCAGTTATACAAGAGAGAATTGGGGAAAGTCTGGAGCAATATATTTGGTAAATGAACTTGGCCAGAAGAGGAATCTCTATAAATATTTGTTGACACAGGAAAGCATTTTGAAGCTTGTCTTAGGTGATAAGGAAATTATGGAGGTCAGATAAAATTTATAATAATTCCATATGTATTTCATCAGATGTATTTTATATGAATATTTCAGATAGTATTTGGCATACATTTCAGGAACCATATCTTTTTTTATAATTGGCAAGAAAAATGTAATACATTCTGTGATATTTTTGCCTTTACCACTCCCATTTGAATAACTAGAGGAAATAACAAGTGTCTACTTCAAAGCATGCAAAGTGGTTGTAGAATTGATAAATAAGAGAAACTAAACATATAAATGATGTATGCATAGATACCTGTGACAATTAAGCCCTCATTTTAAGTGAGGGAAATGACAAGGATGAAACTCACCTTTTCTAGGAAACCTGTGGACTAACTGACAGTTCTAGGGAGCTGAAAGAGGCATTAATAATTGAAGAGATTGAGCAGAGATGGGGAAGGTGGAGGAAAGGAGAAAATTTAATGTTGCATAGTGTATACTTTAAGTCAAATGACTAACAATAAAATAAAGGAGACACTAGGGGGGGTGATATTCTGCAGGATCTTTATATTTGAGACTGAAAGACTGAGTGTGTATTCAAATACATCTTTAGAAATAACATCTATCACTCTTCCCAGGCACCCTCATGTGAGTGACATCACTTTTAAAGCCCATTTCGCAATCCCAGAAGTATCTTCAAGATGTATAGGGAAGACAGGACTGTCTGGAAATTTAATTACTTCCTCAAGATCATAAAACTTCTGTGTGATTATACAAAATTCTTCATTGTGGGAGCAGACAGTATGGCTACAGCAGCAACAATTGTCCCTCTCTGGGAAGTCTGTATTGTTCATGCAAAAAAAAAAAATCATGATATGCAAAGCCATTTGTGGGCATCTGGAGAACAATCCTGCCATAAAGAAAGCTGTATCATATTTGGAAGAATGTGGATTTTGTTAACCAAGGAAGATCTGACTGGGATTAGGGATATGTTTCTATCCAATAAGAGTCCAGCTGCTTCCCATGTCAGTGCCATTTCCCCATGTAATGTCACTGTGTCAGCTCAGAATACTGATTTGGACCCTGAAGAGTCCCTTCTTCCAAGCATTGGTTATCACCACCAAGATTTCCAGGGTCAACACTGAAATATTGACTGATGTGCAGCTCATTAAGACTAAAGGCAAAGTATGTCTCAGTAAGGTTACTTTGTTGAACATGCTGAACATCTTCACATTCTCCTTGGACCTATCATTCAGCAGGTTTTTGACAGTGGCAGCATTTGAAGTCCTGAAGTGTTGGACATCATGGAGGAGACTCTGAACTTTCAGTTCTTAGAGAACTTTTATAACATTGTCAATGTCTGTTTGCATATTAGCTACCTAATTGTTGCATCAGTACCCCAGTCAATCAACAGTGGGTACAAGTGGATCTTGGCTATAGCTGTGAAGAATGAGTACACCTTCCCATTTTTTGAAAAGGTGAAGGAGTTTTGTGGTATGAATATCTGAAACACAGATATAGAGAATGAGATATGGTAATGTTTTGGGTTTGGGCTTTTGTATTTTCTTTTGTTTTGTGATAATGGAAAAGGTTCTATGAATTTTGTTCTCTTAGCTCTATTGAAGGTTGCTTCCGAATCTTGCTTATATTCTTTTAACAAGCACCATGACCTATATAGTTACTTGCACCTTCTCTCTCCCCTGTACCTGTTTTTCAATTTCCTTTATGTGTTGTTTTCTCCACTAGAATGTAAGTTCTTGAAGGAAGAAACTTTCTTTTTGGCTATATTTATATTATCATCACAAAACATTGCCTAAGACATAATGTGCATTTAATGGATTTTTATTGATATGGCTTTATCTCAATTTTAATGTTACCCATATAGTGCAGCTGTGTTATGGTGGGAAGAGAAGACAGGAGGGAGAGGAAGATTACCAAATGATTTTGAGGCAAAAAAATAAACTATTTTTATATTTTAGAATGTGATAAGAAAAAGGAATCTATGAATAGAAGTCTTAGCAAACTTATTTTTAGCAATTAGATGCCCAGGGAAAAGGAGAAGAAGTTTTTTTTTTTCTTTCTCCTTCTATATTTTAAACTATTGCTTTTAATGTAAATGCATAATTAACTAGATAGAAAATCAAATGGAAAATATAATTGTATGGGTAACTTTTCAGAACTAAGATATATTATCACTTAGCCTCTCATGTAGAGTATTAAAATGGGGGGAGAAAACTTAATACAGCTGCTCAATTCTATGTACATTTAGAGGCAATTTTAGGAAGACGACCACCCCAATGCTTTGTAGAAGAAATAAATTTGACTGTTAAGTGTGGGTTTTCAATTTATCAATGTATTGTGTTTGGATACTTCAGGATTTGTATTTCTTGATTTTATTTTGGAAGCAACTTTTCCCAGAGATCTTGGATTCTTTGTAATTTAAGCTTTTACTTTACCTCTGTCTTTTTTATTGGCTTCTGCTGAGGGACACATATGTAAAAGCTCTACCCTGTATTACCAAAGGTAAGCTCTTTGAAAAACTGAACACTTAGTCAATGATCATCCAAGCTCTATATTTCTCAGGCTCAGCATCTTAGAAGTAAAAGCTAACTAACTATTGCAAGGTTAAGGAATACCCACATTGGCAGAATAATATCATTAAATCTGATTATAAGCTGTCAGTTTGAGTGAATAATATAAATGACACTAAATAATAGGGGATCCAATTAGGGACTATAGAAACATTTCAGTTGCAGCATAATTAATGCAACAGTTTTAGGGAGTCTGCCTTAACAAATTCATAATTTGTAAAGCAAAGCATGTTATTTTTTTGATGGAATAAAGCAATTAAAGATAGAAAAGCTCAAAGTTGTACACTTATGTACTTATAACTGATCTTTCCCTTTTGAGATATTTATAACAAATGAAGTTTATTTTAAGTTTTTCATTCCCTTCTTTCTTCCTTATTACAGAGAAAAGTACTAATGTTTATAAAAAGTTTTAAGCTTTGCCAAGTCTTTATCTCAGCTGACATTCATAAGATCCAGAAGAGTTATGTATTGCTTTTGCTCCCATTTTATAGATGAGGAAACTAAAACTTAGAAAAGCCAAATGACTTACCTATAGTAATATAGCTACCAAACTTCACAAATGGAAATCAAACTTGTGAACTATGATTCCTCTAATTCCAGGACCAGCATTTTTTTTTTAACTTCATCATATTGTAAGGAAGCTAGAGAAGAATTCCCCCAAAAGTTAAATAGAGCAACTCTTTCTCTTCATTAATTGTATGTTTAAATAAAGATTTCTATATAGTTAAGGAGGCAAAGTAAAGAAAGTTGGAGTAAATATTTGCATAATTGGAATTAAAATATTTTCCAAAGATTGTTTTAGCTAATAATAGTATATTGTCTTCCATATTAAACAATTAACATTTATTTAATACCTGCTAGATAATAATTGTTCTGTAAAATACAGTGGACACAAAGAAAAGTGTAAAAGAACCTCATTTCTTCAACAAGTTTCTATTATTTACAAAAAGACAATAAGTACATACATAGGTATATACATAAGAGATAAAAAATAAATACAAGGTAATTTTTAGGGGCAAAAGGCATAAACAGTCATAGTGCAAGGATATGTGCGATATAAAAAATAGTACTTCTTTTGAATCTTGAAAGAAAAGCTGGATTTGAAGATCCAGAATTGGGGAGGAACAAATTTCAATTATAAGGAGTATCACAAATGAGGAACATGAAGAAGGATGGTGTCCTTGGATGACAGACTGAAAGGGATACTATAAAATATCTTTGGAAAGCTGGATTATAAAAACTTTAAATTACAAATAGAGTAGGTTATCTTTGATCTCAAAAGTATTAAGAAGCCTATGAAGTTTTTTTTTTTTTTAAGTAGAAGAAAGTCATAGAAAATCACATTGGTTAAAATGTAGAAGTTAAATTGGAAAAGA
Source organism: Antechinus flavipes (assembly GCF_016432865.1). Classification (NCBI taxonomy): domain Eukaryota; kingdom Metazoa; phylum Chordata; class Mammalia; order Dasyuromorphia; family Dasyuridae; genus Antechinus; species Antechinus flavipes. Next base: position 105,760,522 of record NC_067399.1, on the reverse strand, counting down.
AAAACAAGAATCAGGGAGATTTATTAGAAAACTATTAAAATAGTCCAGTTGAAGAGTAATATGAGACTATGATAAGTGGGTGTCTGTTTCAATAGAAAAAAGGAATAGAAACAATGGATACAAGAGAGATAGAAATGCTAAGATTTCACAAACCTACCTAACTTATTCTTTGCATCAAATATTCCAAATTATGTGCTACTGTCCACAAAATATTGTACTGATTCTGATTTCATATTATTTTTCTTTATAAACTCTCTGATTCAGATAATTGGCCTGCTAATTCTTTCCTATACAGCTTCGATCTCTTTTTTTAAAGCTTTTTATTTTCAAAACATATGCACAGATAATTTTTCCATGTTGAGCCTTGCATAGCCTTGTGTTTCAGACATTCTCCTTCTTTCTCCCCCACTCCCCATGGATGGCAAGCAATCCAATATATGTTATACATGTTAAAATATATGTTAAATCCAATATGTATAAAATATTTATACAATTTTCTTGTTGCACAAGAAAAATCAGATTGCAAAGGAAAGAAAATGAGTAAGAAAACAAAATATAAGCGAACAACATCAAAAAAAATGAGAATATTATGTTATGATCCACACTCAAGTCTCATAGTTCTCTTTCTGGGTATAGATAGTTCTCTTCATCACAAGATCATTGGAACTGGCATCCTTCATCTCATTGTTGGAAAGATTCACGTTCATCAGAATTTTTTTTTGTATAATATTGATGTTGCTGTGTACAGTGATCTCCTGGTTCTGCTCATTTCACTTCACATCATTTTATGTAAGTCTCCCCAGGCCTCTCTTAAAATCATCTTCCTGCTCTTTTCTTATAGAACAATAATATTCCATAACATTCATCTACCATTCTTTTTTGGCCATTCTCCAGCTGATGGGCATCCACTCAGTTTCTAGTTTCTTGACACCATAAAAAAGGCTGCCACAAACATTTTTGCACATGTGGGTCCTTTTCCCTCCCTATGATCTCTTTGGGATACATGCCCAATAAAAACATTGCTGGTTCAAAGGATATGCACAGTTTGATAAATTTTTGAGCCTAATTCCAAATTACTTTCCAGAATGGCTGGATCTGTTCACAGTTCCACCAAAGATGCATTAGTGTCTCAGTTTTCCCATACCCCCTCCAATATTTACCCCCTCCAATATTCATCATTATCTTTTTCTGATATCTAAGCCAGTTTAAGAGGTGTGTAGTGGTGTCTCAGAGTTGTCTTAAATTACATTTCTCTGATCAATAGTGATTTTGAGCATTTTTTCATATGATTAAAAATTGTTTTAATTTCTTCATCTGAAAATCATCTGTTCATATCCTTTGCCCATTTATCTATTGGAGAATGGCTTGAATTCTTATAAATTTGAGTCAATTCTTTATATATTTTAGAAATGAGTCTTTTTTCAGAGCCTTTAAATGTAAAAATGTTTTCCTAATTTTTTGCTTTCCTTCAGATCCTGTCAGAATTGATGTTGTTGTAGAAAAACTTTTTAACGTACTATAATCAAAATTATCTTTTTTGGTGTTCAATTTTGAGTTCCAGTTCTTTTGGGGGCACAAATTCTTCCTTCTCCACAGATCTCAGAGGTAAACAAGCCTATGTTCTTTTAATTTGCTTTTAATATCACTCTTTATATCTAAATCATGAACCCATTTTGATCTTACCTTGGTATGTAGTGTTAGGTGTGGGTCAATGCCTAATTTCTTTCATATTCTTTTCCAATTTTCCAAGCAATTTGTGTCAAATTGTGAGTTCTTATCCCAAAAGCTGGGGTCCTTGGGTTTGTAAAACACTAGATTGTTATAGTTATTGACTATTTTGTCCTGTGATGCTAATATATTTCACTGATTGTATTTCTCAGTCAGTATCAAATGGTTTCACATGTATTCTATCTCAATGAGTTTCCCAGATTATTATTCATTTTTGAAATGCACTTCCTTCTCAATCTTACCATCCCTTGCTCCATTTTAGGATTAGATATGGTCCTACCCTTTACAACAAGTCTTTTCTAATAAACTCCTTTTCATTTTAGTTATCTCTCCATCCAGACATTATTTTTATCATGTACATGTTCTTCACTTGCTTATCTGCTAACATGTTTTCTCTTTCAAATTGATACATTTGTATCAATATTTGTATCTAAAGGAAGGGAATATCATTTATTTATCTACTTATTTATTTATTTGCTTGTGCACCCTAGTACCTAATTTGAATATTGTATTTTTGGTCTTTTCATCAAATTTATTGAAAGTCCTCTAATTTTTTTTGAAAGTTCATGTCTTTTCCTGAAAGATCATACTAAATCTTGCTGAGTAAATTGATTCTTGATTGTATTCCAAGCTCTTATGCTCTTTTGCCCTCCAGAGTATGATGTTCCAGGCCCACTGATCCTTTAATATAAAAGCTGCTAAATCCTAGGTAATCCTGACTGTGGCAACTCAATACTTGAATTTCTTCTGGCAACTTTGAATATTTTCTCTATGACTTTATACCTGTGGAATCCAACATTTCCTGGAATTTTCTTCATATGATTTCTTTCAGGAGGTAATTAATGGATTCTTTCAATGGCCATTTTGCCCTCTGAATCTTGGATATCAAGGGAATTTTCTTTGATATTTTCTTGAAAAATGCTATCTAGGCTGATCATGGCTTTCACGTAGTCCAATAATTCTTAAATTGCTTATCCTGGATTTATTTTCCAAATCAGTTGCTTTTCCAATGAGATATTTTGCATTTTATTTTTATTTTTATTCTTTTTAGTTTATTTGATTTTTGATGTCTTAGAGTCATTAAGTTCCATTTGCCCAATTTTAGTTTTTAAAATATTATTTTCTTCAGTTGCCTTTAGTACTTCCATTCCATTTAGTAACTTCCAAGTAATTAACCCTACTTTTAAAAGTAGTGTTTTCTTTCATCATTTGGCCCTTCCTTTTTCAAGCTGATGACTCTCTTGTACATATCTCTCATTTTTTTAATTTTTCATCAACCTCTCTTTTTTGATTTTTAAAATTCTTTATAAGCTTTTCCAAGATGGCTTTTTGTTCTTGAGAACAATTCATATCCCATTTTGATGTTTCACAAATAGATGTGCATAAAGACCTTTCAGGCTATCTTGAATTATATTTTTTTCCATCCTTTCTTTTTGTAGCTTCTGTTATTCTAGAATCTGTTCAGAGATTTGGTTTCATATTATTTCAGAGGGAAACTTGAGGGAACTAAAGCAACTTTCTAATTTCTCTCTACCATTTTGGCATTGTCCCTTGAATGCCTCCAATATAAGCTTTAAATAATGGCTAAAATAAAGAAAAGAAAAAAAAAGATAATTAGTTCATGATTACATAAGCTGAGTGAATTTCAATTTTACTTGTAATGAAAAATAAAGATATAGAGATAAATTAATTAATCTAGCTATGAATTTGTGCCAAAATAATAATGTTCATTCAGCTGTGATATCTTCGTAAAGGAGTTTGCATAGTTTTGATTATGATTGAATTAACTTGAGCACTGGTCTTTCATTAGGTCAAATATTCATGGTTGTAATTTTTTATTGAGTATATCACCTTTCTTCTCCACAGCTATATCTTGAGACCTTTAAACTTGATTCTTTTCATTCTCTAACCTCTATACCTAAATACTTCCAAGTCTACCTCCAAACATTTACTTTCTTTCTTCACCCTTCTTCTATATCTATTTTGGTTAATGTTCCCATTAATGTCCTTTAAGGTCCTATTTAAACTTTAATATTCACCTCTTGGAATTCAGTTAATCAGTTTTTGGGTGAAAATCTTTAGGTAAAGTGACTGGTCTTTTCCAATGACCAGTCGAAGTTGAAATAGGTTTTTAAAAAGCAAATGTAGAATGAGTATGAATTTGAATTGTATAATTTGACTTTGAACCATGGCTTTATTACAAATAAATATTTGGATGAGTCCCTTAATACCTATGTATCAGTTTTCTCATCTTCAAAGTTTAATTATAATATGTGGTATCTTAGGTGTGCCTTGAGATATAAATGCTATAAATCTATCTTTGTTTGAGGTTACAACTATTTAATCATATTTAAAATGCTATTTATTTATATTTTCCCCAGTTACATTCAGAATAGATTTTTTTACATTTGTTTTTCAGATTTTTGAGCTCTAGGATCTCTTCCTTATTCCCACTAACAATTAAGAAGCCACTTGTGAAATTATGTAAAACAGTTCCAAAAAAACCAAGTTGTGAGAAAAAAGCATAGATCTCCTATCCGAGGATAAAAACACTCAAAAATAGGTTAAAATAAAGATACAGATAAAGAGAGTAATAGAGAATGCTTTGATCTGTCTTCAGACATGATCAGTTCCTTCTCTGAGTGTAAAGGGCTGAAACTCTTAAAAGGTATGCTTGAATCAGACAAGTGAGCACTTCAGGTTAATTATCTATTTGATAATGACTCTATTAGGCTATGTGTGGGAAAATGGCCCTTCTTACTATTTTTGTGCTTTTGATGTATACAGAGGACAGATTAGAGGATGGAGTGAGACAAGCCAGACTCACTTTGCAGGAGGACCAGGAGAAGAGAGGTTAGTGGAGAGCTTGTGATAGTTTTGTCCATCCCCTTCACTTCTCTCCTTAAAGACCAATGACTTTTGCTTATCCTGACTTTGACTGATTATGAGGCCTCCAGGGAGTTAGCCCAGAACTTACATTTTGGTGCCCAATATGTGAATCAAGGACTCTAATTTCACTGAAGAAGTCCCCAGTGACCAGGAAATAGGCTGGGTATTACAAGTAGGGAACTTATTTTGTTAAGAGCTAAACTAGTAACCTTTTCTAACTGAATTGGGGCACATATTAGGAAAAAGATTCTCCCCCATCCCCAGCTCCAGCCTCACCCCCTCACTGAGGGAGCACGATAGAAAGTATACTTAAGTTGATCAAGAGGTAAGACTTGCTTATAACTTGGGAGCATATTGGTAGACTCTTGGATACATTAGAATGCATGTTCCCTTGGTTCTTCAAGGAAAATATAAAAGTAGATAATCAGAAACTAGTAGGGGATCAACTATGTGAATACTATAAGGATAAAGGTCCTGATTCAATTTCTAAGGAAACATTCTATATATACAGCATAATAAAATTGGATTTAAAGAATCCCCGAAGTTATAGAAAAAAGAAGTTTTAAAAATAACCAGATGAGGAATGGTGAGAAAAAAGAGGAAGACAAAAGACAGATTAATGGCAATATCACAAGAGGGCATGAGGACTTAAGTGAACTTGAAGGGCATGGTGATTCTCACATTCACACAGCCCAGCTTCAACCCTGCCTACACCAGAGCAGGTCCTTGACCGCCTTCCCCCACCCTCATCAATTTCACCTTCCAGGATGGAGGGAGGAGGAGGAGGAGGAGGGCCAGTGCTATCACCAGCACCTCCACCCCAGCATTCACCCCTTTTTTTTGACTAGATTGCAAAAGGCACTACTTAAAGCCACAGAAGAAGGGCAGCATACAGTTGATTTGAGAATAGAAATGTATCCTGTGATTCAACATTTTAACTCTTCAGGTCAAGAAAGTAAAAGATACACTCCTTTTGATCTAGAAATCCTCAAAAGCATGAAAACAGCTTGCACTCTTTATGGGGCTACATCATCTTATGTTAAGATGTTATTACAAAATTTGGCTTATGAAGTCTTAATCCCTAGTGACTGGAAATCTATAGCAAGGACATGCTTAGAACCTGGACAAAACTTGTTGTGGCTTTCTGAATATAGTGACCCCTGCAGGATACAAGAACAATGAAATAGTAAAAGTGGAGTTAATATTCCAATCACCTATAAAACTAACTAACAGGTGTAGGTTCTTATGCAGACACTTCAGCACAGATTATTTACCCCATTGCAACATATAAGCTATCAAAGCAGAGGGTATTATCCCAGGTAAACAGGACAAAGGAGAGGCCTTCATGAAAATAGCACAAGGGCCAAATGAAAACTTTGCTGATTTGTGGGATGTCTGCAGAGACCTGACATACGAACTATTGGTGAAAATGTAGCAGCAGAAATTATGATAAGGCAACTTACTAAAGAAAATGCTAATGAGGTTTGTAGAAGAATTATAATAGGACTACACAAGTATGTTCCTTTAGAAGAGATCATAAGATGCTGTGCCACAGTGGGTACAAATACCTTTTATAGCCAGGCTATGATGCAGACTTCCTAAGATGTGAACATGGGAAGACAGGGTTCCTTTTGGCAAGGGATTTCCAGAGAGATTCGTCAATGCTTTCAAAGTGGCAACATAGGGCATCTGAAAACTCATTGTTGGCATAAAAACAGAGTGAAAAAAACAAGGTGAGAGAACAAGACCCAAAACCCCATGTTCCAAATGCAACAGAGGCTTCCATTAGCATCAGAATGTAGACTGATTCAGGGAAATGGAATGAGGGGCCCAGCCCCAGAGCCCAAGGCAAAAAATACTTGGGGCACAATGGCAGCCAATGCAATACCCAGAGAGCCTTTAGAAGTTCAATACCCAGACATGACCAATCAGCCAGGAAGCAATCTGATGGGAGAAAGGGATCATACAATGTATCAGCCAGGAAACAACCTGATGGGAGAAATGGATTACAATTGGGGAGAATAGAGTTGTATGCAGCTGGGACTACTGAGATACCTCCTGGAGAGGTGAAATCTGTTCCTCTCCAGCCTATGGATCTTTTGCCTCCAGGCACAGTAGGCTTGACCATTTCACCTTCTCAGAGTACTTACAAAATAGTGTTCATCCATACACTGATGTAGGAAACTGGGGAATGTGTAGAGAATATCCCAGTCACTAATACAGGCAGACAATGTGTGACTTATCAACCAGAAAAAGCAGTAGCAAAGATTTACAGATACAGACTCCTAAAAAGCAATCTGGTGATAGTTGCCCATATTCTCACTCCAAGCAACAAAATCAAAGAATATTCTGGACAGCAGCTGGGACAGCTGACCATCCTATGCTCATTATCTATATAAATGGTATACCATTAGAAGGATTAGTAGACATAGGTGCAGATCGTACAGTCATTAGAGGTGCCAACTGGCCCAGTCTCTGGCCAAAGATTAAGGCAGACAACTACATGTCTGGAGTTGGAGAATCAATAGCAGCTGAAGTTAATGCTACCTCTTTGAGATGGACTTTTGAAGGTGAAACAGGAGTTTTTACTCATTCTATACATGAAAAATCCCCATCAATCTGTGGGGAAGAGACATTTTACAATAATTAGGCGTACAAATGAGTACTTCAGTTTTTTAGGCAGGACTACTATTGAAGGCCTGCCAACACTTTCACCTCTTCCTATCCAATAGAAAACTAATACACCAGTGTGGATAACATAGAGGCCCTTAGGTAGCAATAAAATTCAGGCCTTATTAGATATAGTACAGGAGCAACTTGACCAAGGACACTTACAACCTTCTCTAAGTCCTTGGAATTCCCCTGTATTTGTTGTAAGAAAGAAATCTGGAAATGGAGAATGTTGGCTGATTTATGAAATGTAAATGAACAGATGGAAACTATGGGAACTCTTCAGCCTGGATTTCCATCTCCTACTCAGTTGCCTAGAGAATGGCCTCTTTGGGTATAGACATTAAGAATTGTTTCTATTTATCCCTCTAGATAAGGAGTATATGAATAGATTTGCCTTTTCAGTGCCTAGTTAACTGAGCCTTACAAAAGATATGAATGGACAGTTTTGCCACAGGACATGAAAATGAGCCCTACAATGTGTCAAATGTATGTTGCTGCTGCTCTTACTCCAGTAAGAAAAGCATTTCCAAAAGTAAGGGTATTATATTACATGGATGATATATTGGGATGTGCACCTGAGGAACAAATGTTAGAAGCATGTCTACAAAAGACCATAGAAACACTAAGGAACTACAAATTGCACATAGCTCCAGAAAAAAATTCAAAGACATGCTCCTTTCCAATATTTATGTTATGAAATATACCCTAAGGTGCTTATAGTACAAAAACTTTCCTTAAGAGCAGAGAAGCTAAAAACCTTAAATGACATCAGAAATTGATAGGAGATATCTAATGGATGTGACCAATGTGAGGCTTGATTACCTATCAATTATGACCATTGTGTGACATTTTAAGGGGAGACACTGCTTTAAACTCACAACACTAGCTTATAAAAGAAGCTCAAGAGGCTTTGAGGGAAGTTGAACTGGCTTGATCCAATGTGGTTGAAAGAGTCACTCAAAAACCCTTGGAAATATCAGTTTTTGTTGTACAAGAGGCACCCACAGCAGTCCTTCATCAAGGAGACAGTGTGATAGAGTGGGTGAACCTCCCAACACAACTAGAACAAAGCCTTACTCCTTACCCAGTGCTTGTGACTAGAATTTTATTAAAGGCCATTAAGCATTAAGTACAGATTAAGTACAATAATCTAGGATAAAAGCTGACAAGATATACATTTTTTATATTACTGCACAAATTAATGTTCGCTGTGACACCATACCAGAGTGGCAACTTTTATTAGCCACGGCTCCAAATTTTACACACGGGTCTCCATTAAAGATAACCAGACTATTACATAATTGGCAATGTTTTCTTGAAGAAAAAATTTCTAAAGTTCCTCTTAAAGGACCAATATATCTTTACAGATGCATCCAAACATAATATTTGTGTTGTATACTCTTGTGACTTAATTATAGAGTAGTCAGAACTCCTTTTCGGTCCCCTCAGCAGAATGAATTGTATGCTATCATTCTAGCTCTTGCTTATTATCCAAGAGATACAGATATAATATCTGATTCAGCCTATTCGGTAGGTGTGGTACAAATAATTTCCACAGCCCAAATAAAATTTCTAGTCTCTAATGTATATCATTACTTTAAGGAACTTTAAGAACAAGTGAGAAAGCATCCAGGTAAGATTTAAATCTTGCATGTCCACTCTCATAATGGATTTCCAGGTCCTATTTTTGATGGTAATTCAAAGGCAGATAGCCTTCTAAACATGTTGGCCAGTCCTCCTTTATTTCAGGAAGCCCAAGAATCTCATTCTAAATATCAGGCTGCTCGAGCTTTACATTTCTTATCTGGGATAACAAGAGAGGAAGCATAGTAAAAGCCTGTGCAGTTTGCCTTCCTTTCCATGCTCCTACACTCCCTCCAGGGAAGAACCCTTGGGGTTTGAGACCCAATGAAATTTGTCAGATGGATGTGACCCATTATAAGTCTTTTGGTCATCTGCTTTTATCCATGTTGTGGTAGACACCTTTTCAGGATTCATTTTTGCAATACCAACAGCAATAGAGACAATCCGTGTGGTCACTGAATCCCTTATACAAGCATTTGCAATTATGGGTGTGCCACAAACCATAAAAACAGATGATGGACCTGCATATACTTCTAAACATTTTGCACACTTTTGTGCACAGTATAAAATTTTACATACCATTGGCATGTCCTTTAATCCTCAAGGACAAGCAATAGTAGAGATAAGAAACAGAGCTATTAAGATGCTCCTCCAAAAACAAAAGAAAGAGGAAGCCACAGGTAACCTTAGAGAACTTCTAAATTTAGCACTTCATAGTATTAACTTCTTGATCTTTGACAAAGATGCATTGGCTCTGGCAGATAGGTTTTATAACCCATCGGAAGGGCAGTGTCCAGTGCAAGCAGCTCCACTATCTGTAAGAAATTGCTAGATGATGTGGAGAGATCCAGAAAGTGGTGAATAGAAGGAACCACATAGGTTACTGCTGGGGGAGATGGTTTGCTTGTATCTCTACAGATGGAGAAGGAATCAGATAGGTGCCAATGAGGCATATTCACATTGTCCATCAGAGACAGAGCAGACCTTTGAAATGAAGGAGAAAACCCAAGAAACATTGGGTGGTTCCATTGCTGATTGTGTCCACCACTGAAGATTATGGCAGTTATGGAAATTGACTCATGGACATCAAAAGTTGTTGGACTTCAAAACCTTCAGGAATCACTGGAATCCCTGAGACATGAAAAAAAAATGTTGTAGAACTTGAAAATCAATAGATTTTCTGAGAAATGATAAGACTGTTGCAGAACTTCAAAATCTCCAGGCATCATTGGATTCCCTAACACATTAAAAAGACCATTGCAGGATTTCAAAAACTTACAGGGATCATTGGATTCCCTGATACGTGAAGCAATGGACAATAGATTGGTTTTGGACTATCTCTTGGCTGCTAAAGGAGGCATGTGTGTGATTATTATTTACATACCCTACTTCTAGGATTTCTGGAAATCTTTTACAATACCATGTTGATTCATATTGTTTGTTATATCACTACTTGCATGTACAATTCATGTTTGTTACACCATATTGAGCCTGCACCAGCTGTGGGGAGAGTCATCACTAATAGCCCATAGCTTTATTGCTATATGCTTGTGTAATACCCGCCCCCTCCCCCCCACATGCTGATGGGTTTGTGCATGTGCTAACAATATATGGCTTGACTCTCCACTTCTCTTTGGTGTTTTTTATCTCTCTTCCTCAGAAGTCAGGGAGGGTGTGATCACCTCCTTTTTTTGGGGTTCTCACCTCCCTGAGAAATCAGGGATGGTGGGACCACCTTTGTTCTAAAATAAAAGAAAGTGGGAGGTGTAAAAGTTTGAAACTTTTAAAAGGTGTCCTTGAATCAGACAACCAAGCACTTAAGGCTAATTACCTATTGGACAATAACTCTATTAGCATATGTTTGGGAAAATGGCCCTTCTCACTATTCTGTGCTGGCTCAGTCTTTTGGTGTATACAGATAATTGTAGGAGGGTTTAGAGGGTGGAGTGAGACAAGCCAGACTCACTTTACAGGAGGACCAGGAGAAAGAAGATTGGTGGAGAGCTTGTGGCAGTTTTGTCCATCCCTTTCACTTCTCCCCCTAAAGACCAAGGATTTTTGCTTATCCTGATTTCAGCTAGTTCTGAGGCCTACAGGGAGCTAGCCGTGAACTTACATCTGGGTATGGATAGGACTTTTCATTATAAGTCCTTCAAAAAATGTATGGATGATTGTACTAATGAGAAGGACAAAGTCATTTACAGCTATTTATCACAGATAGTTGTTATTACTTTGTATACAATATATTTCACTTTGTTTATGTTAAGTCCCTTTCCCAGTTTTTTTTTTTTCTGAGAGCTTCCTGCTCATCATTTTCCAGAGAAAATGATATTCCACCAGAGAAACTTTTTTCAATTTTTTTTTTTACAATTTCTATTGCTATTTAGATTTCCCCCATTTATTCATTCTTTCTTTCACTCTGTCCCTTCTCAAAAATGTTTTGCTACTGACAACTCTCTCCTTTCATATGCCCTCTCTTTTATCATACTCTCCCCTCTTCTCACCTCCAATTTCCCTCCTATTTTCCTGCAGGACAAGATAGATTTCTATATTCCCATTACGTATATTATTTATTATTTGAGCCAATTCTGATGAGAGAAAAGTTCACTCACTCACTCTTTTTTTCCCCTTATTCCCCTGCATTGTAAAAGGTTTTCTTGTCTTTTTTAAATGACAGATAATTTGCACCATTCCAATTCTCCCCTTCCCTTTCTCCCAATACATTTCTCTCTCACCTTTTAATTTCATCATTTATATATATATATATATATATATATATATATATGTGTGTGTGTGTGTGTGTCATCCTTCTGTTTATATACACTCATGATCTCTTTCTATAGATACTCCAAAGTGTCGTAATAATGAGAACATTGTAACGAACTACAAGTGTCATCTTCCCATGTTGGAACATAAACAGACAAACCTTAAGTCCCTTATGATATTACTTTCCTGATTACGTCCTCATGCTTCTTCAGAATCCTGTATTTAAAAATCATATTTTTCTATTCAGCTCTTGTCTTTTCATCATGAACACTTTAAAATCCTCTGTTTAATTGAATGACCACTTTTTCTTCTGCAGGATTATACTCGGTTTTGCTGGGTAGATAATTCTTGGTTGCAATCCTAGCTCCATTGCTCCCCAGAATATCATATTCCAAGCCCTCCACTTTTTAATGTAGAAGTGACTAAATATTGTGTTATGTTACAGACTATGGCTCCACTGTACTTGAATAGTTTCTTTTGGATTCTTGCAATATTTTCTCTTTGGCCTAGGAATTCTAGAATTTGGCTACAAATATTCTGGGGGTAGGGGGGGTTATTTTAGGATCTCTTTTAGGAGGTGACAGATAGATTCTTTCAATTTCTATCTTACCCTCTTATTCTAGAATATCAGCACAGTTTTCCTTGATAATTTCTTGAAAGATGATGTCCAGGCTCTTTTTTTTTTTAATCATGGCTTTCAGGTAAACCACTATTTTTGTTTTTAATTATCTCTCCTGGATCTATTTTTCAGGTCAGTTGTTTTGCCAATGAGCTATTTCACATATTTTTCCTAATGTTTTTCTTTTTTTTTTTCATTTCTTTGGTTTTGCTTTATTGTATCTTGACCTCTCATAAAATCATTAGTCAATTCTTTTTTAATGAATTATTTCTCTCAGAAAACCTTTGTACCTCCTTTCCCAGTTGACCGAATTTGCTTTTTAATGCATCTTCATTATCTTTTCATATTTCCTTTTGTACTTCTCTCAATTCTTTCCCTAACTTTTCTTCTATCTGTATTATTTGATTTTCAAAGTCCCTTTTAAGCTTTTCATTGCCTGAACCCAATTTTTATTTTTCTTGGAGGCTATGGATGTAGGAGCTTTGACTTTGTTATCAGCTTCTGAGTGTGTGTTCAGATCTTTCTCATTATCAACTTTCAATTGTCAGAAACTTGTTTGTCTTCTGCTTATTTTTGTTGCCTATTACTTTGCTTTTTAACTATTTGTTAAAGGAGAGTTTTGTTTCCAGGATAGAGGGTGCATCTCCTCTTTGGTGTCTCTTGACTGAAAGGTCTAGAAGCCACAAGGACTGCTGCTGATTCAAAGATTAGACATTGGTTGGTTTAGGTCGAGCACTACCATCCTAGTGTCACAGGTATTTTCTGAAGTTTCTAAGTTGTCATCTGCTGGAAAATGCACTACTCCACCTTTTTGAGTGTTCTGATATTCTAAAATTTGTTTAGAGTGATTATTTAAAGGAATTTGAAGCAATTTGGGGCAGAGGTTGAGTAAGTTCCTGTCTTCCACCTTTCCCAACTGTTTAAATCTAAATGACATAAAGTTAATGTGGAATAAGGGGCTATCCCTCCATAGCATTTTTATAGGGACATACATATATACATTCATACTGACACCTACATATAAATAAATACAAAGGTATGCATGTGTGCAGGTATGGACACACCTATTATATATATATGTGTGTGTGTGTGTATATATATATATATTGTGTGTATACATATACATATATATATAAAATATATATACTTATGCATGTATACATCACATATTTTCAAATATATGTATTCATATATATGCCCATGTTAATTTTAAATATTTTATCTATTCATCAAATCAGAGTACATGGTGGTAATTTTTACATTTGATTTGTTCTATCATAATAAGTATTTATTAAAATTAAGAAATAGTGGATGTCTATCCGTTGTTATCTTTATGTGTGCCTTTATGTATATATAGATGGAGCAATGGATAGCATACTGATGCTAGGAAACTCATATTCCTGAAATCCAATCTTGTTTCAGACATTTACTATATGACGCTAGGCATATAATAGAAACTTTTCCTTAGTTTCATCATCTATTAAATGAACTAGAAAAAAGAAATGGTAAACAACTCCAGTAACTTTGTCATGCAGATCCTAAATGGGATCATGAAAAGTCTGACTCAGCTGAAATGACTGAACAAGAAAAATATACAAATTAATATTTAAGAAACTATAATTAAAAAGAGATCCTATTACTCAATTTTAATTAACTGATAAACAGCCTTTAAAATTCCTATGTAGCTTATATGTGGATGAATGCTTCCTAGGTATCTTCCAAAGTGGTTGATAATTTATTTCTTAAGTAGACTAAACCTTACTGACTTGCTCTTTGAAAAAATATTAGTATGTAGTGAAAAGACAAACTTATTCATCTCCTTTATCTAAAAATGTTGTGAATTTGGAATTAACAATGATTTTTGCATTCTAATTAATCAAAATAGTTTTTACATTTCTAATCATTTGAATGAATCACTGTTAACCTTTTTGACACTATTATTCACAAACTTTTCAATCAGCTATGATTGCAGAATTGTCAGGAAGCTTGAATCAGCATTGCAGCATTGTTTTTTTTTTTCCCTTATTACTTTCAATGGGTAAGTTAGTTTAAAAATAACTTCATGAATTTATTTTATTTAACTATGCATATTTGTTAGGAAAGGCTCTATTTGTATTTCTTTCTTCACGCGCATAGGAACTAAGGGGAAGAGATTTATTCGTGGAAATAAGTAATCTTTTGGTTATTTAGTCTATATTATTTACATGATATATAATCAATTTTTCTATGTGAGATTAAGAATTATGCCTATAGTGAAAATCACAACACATTTCATATGGCTCTTGTAATATACAAAGCCCTTTTTAAATCTTTCTTTTTTAATATGTGTTACTTCCTTGGTTCTTTATCCCATTTATGTGGGGACTTTGTCCATGGGTGCAGATTGTAATCTATTAAAGCATTTTCATCCTATGTAAATGTTGGTCATTTCTTTCAATAAATTTCCCCACAAATTATCAACAACTGAATAATAACAATTACAAAAATTCCAGCACCAATTGATCTATCTATATCTGAAGCATTATGAAGGAAAATATAAGCTTAGTATTTTTCTTTTCTGGATTATTTTATCTCTTAGATGTTTTTATTCCTCTCTTTTCAGTTTTTTTTTTCTCTTTCTATGTTTTATCCCCAACTTTAACCTGCAGCAGAATAGGTTGATGGCAATCACAAATAATAACACAACTTGGTCAAGCAAAAGACTCCTAATTATAGTGAACTTCTGCACTAATTAAGTTCAGAACTGTTTCCCTCCTTGAAACTGAGACTATAATCTATGTTTTCTGATGTCCAGTGAATTTGCCACAGTCTAATAGACTTTCAGAAAAGGGACTCATTTTTCTGAAGAGTATCAAATTAGTTATCTCACTCCATGAGTTGGACTGCATCCATTAAGCTGCTTTAGGCTTTAGATATGAATCCATGAAATATGATATGACTGAATCAGTAGCTGGTAAGCTCATATAGCCATATTCAGTCCCTCTTATGTCTGAACTTTGTTTCTGGAGGACAAGGATATAAAAGAGAAGATTTTTAGTAGAGCAAATATTGATTCGGGTCAATGAACTATTAGTAAAGTCTCATTTTATTTTTTTAGTTGGGAAAAATTAAAGAAGAAACCAGCAATTGTATTTTTCTAAAAAATAATCACTCTCTTTCATGTAATATACCAAGTACACCATCTCGCCATATATTAATCAGAAGAGATTTGATACATTATACAAAAGCAGAACATTTAAGTTGATTCACCTTTAATACCTATTGGGGAAAAGAAGATTATTCCATTTAAGAAAATATAAGGTAGTACACGGTCTTTCTGTGAATTATAGGTTTTAAAGGGAATGATGCCCAAAGAAAGGTAAAGGTGATAATGATGTTTAGTGGATCAAAATGTCCTATTAATTAACTGGAATATACAATTAGGCTAATGAAATTGTGCAAGAAACTGGCATAGGGCAATGGAAGCTACAGAATTAGTCAATTTCAATCCACGACAGTTTTATGTTTTATGTCTACATACATAGTCTTTCCTTTGCACCATAATAAATTTATCTTTTGGGGAAGGAAACAAATAAACAGTTATGTAGTGCCTACTGTGTGCCAAGAAATAGGCTGAAAGCTTTATAAATATTTTTTTCAGGAGAATATTTGGTTTAAGTAACAAGTATATCTTTAGTATACCATGAAGAAGTCAAGCATTGGATAAAAGAATAGTAAATAACATATCTAAGACATAATAAAAACCTATGTCTATATGATGTAGACAAAGGCATCATATCAGTGAAGATTAATGATTTTGAGTTTAGTAATAAAATCCAGATTTTTTTAAGGTCTTAAAAAAGGACTAATGTGAAGAGATAGCAAACAAAGAAGAATGTGATTGCATAATATTACACCTAGTTTAATATTCTTACAATGGAAGGCATGCAATTTGATAAAGGTACCAATCTGGGTAGGAAGAGGAGGGAGTGGACCTGAAAAGAAGTTGTTTATGTTGCAAGATGAGATAGATTGATGAATAGTTTAATTCATATTCAATAGAATAATTAATAGATAGAAAGATGAATAGATTAAAAGGTCATTATTGAAAAATTCTGAGTCTCACCAAGTTGCAGAAGAGCAGACTGAGAATTATATTTAGTGTATTTTAGTGTCAGCAAGAAGTCACAAATTTTAGGTCAGGGAACTAAATTTTATTAAAGTTCATTGGGATTTATCAACTTCTAAGTCAGTTTTCTAAAATAAGAATACTTTATTTAGAGCTGATTAAAGGATGTTTAGTTCACTTAACATCACAATATTACACAAGATATGACAACCAATAAAAGTAATAGCATGTTTGAACAATACAATAATAGTGTGCCTTTCTGTATGCTCTTTAATACTTATTATTTGTGATATTTGACAATCTACCATTTGTGAAGGATAATCAAAGTTTTTGCTGAGAAATCCTCTTGTTATTTTAGTTATTTGAAACAATATTTTATACAAAATCTAAAATTTTGCAGTCCTCTAGAAAAAAATATTTTGATCACTCATCCACTGGCTAGTTCTTTATTATATACTTTTGTTGCTTCCATATGCATCTTGAATTTTTCATTTTTAATTAAAAACATTAATATAATTGTTCCTCCAACAAATTATTTCTTATTTTCTAGCCACCTTGTTGCTGCTTTTTGCAGCAGATTCTCTTCAGCTTTCCATCCCTATATTTTCGACTAGAGAAGCAGTTTGATACCATTTTTACATGTTTAACTACTCAAAACATATTTCCATATGAATTGTATAAAAGCAAACAGAGAAAATCAAAACCAAGAAAAAATAAAGTTTAAAGAGAATGTTTCAGTCTACTTAAAATTCTATCAGTTCTTTCTCTGTAGGTAGGTAGCATTTTCTTCTTCATGAGTGTTTTTGGGTTTAGATCATTGTATTGCTGAAAAAGCTAGATCTTTCACATTTATTCATTATACAATATTGTTCTTACTATGAATGTGTTCCTGAATCTGCTCATTTCACTCTGTTCATATAAGGCTTTTTAGGTTTTTCTGAAATTATATTGCTAATCATTCCACACACATATAATGTAAGTTTCAATATATATATTTTTATTTTCACCAGTTAAATGTAAAACATTTTATATTTGTTTTTAAATTTTTGAACTCCAGATTTTCCCACTCCCTTCCATTAAGAAGGCCCATCCTAAGTTGTGCAAAACATTGCAATAAAAGTCATGTTACAAAAGAAAATAAAAGTTTCCCCTGTCAAAAAAAAAAAAACCTGTCAAGAAAAAAAAAAGTATACTTAAGTCTATACTTAGCTGCGTTCTTCCTGATAAGTTTTTCAACATAAGTTTTTCAAAGTAGTCTTATTAGTAAGAATAGCAAAGTCATTCACAGCTGATCATCCTACAGCTTTTCTATTACTATGTACACAATACATTTTACTTTGAGCTCCTAGAAGACTTTCCATGTTTTTATGATCTGCTCATCATCTCTTATAGGATAATCATATTCCATCATAGCCATATACCACAACTTATTCAACAAATCCCTACTTGTTGGATATATCTTCAGTTTTCAATTCTTTGCCACCATAAACAGAGCAGTTATAAGTATTTTTGTATGTAGAAAACTTGTTTTCCATTTTTCTGTTGAGCTCTTTGGGATATAAACCTAATAGTTATCTTGTTGGACCAAAATATGTATACAGTTTTAGACCCTTTTGGCCATAGTTCTAACTTGCTTCCCAGAATGGTTGGATTAATTCACAACTTTACCAACAGAGTATTAATGTCCTGATTTTCCCACATCCTCTCTATATTTTAAAATTTTTCTTCTGTTGTATTAGCCAGTCTGAAAGACATGAAGTGATGTCTCAGAACTGTTTTAATTTAAATTTTTGTAATCAACAATAATTTAGAAGATTTTGTCATATTACTGTAGGTGGCTTTGATATTCTAAACTGAAAAACTACCTCTTCACAACCTTTAGCCTTTTGCCATTTGGTGAACGACTTGACTTTTTAATAAAAGCTTTTTTATTTTCAAAGTATATGCAATGATGTTTTTCAAAATTCATACTTGTAAAACCTTATGTTCCAAATTTTCCTCCCTCCTTTCCTCCTCACTGACTCCCTAGATATCAAGTAATTCAGTATAGGTTAAACATGTGCTCTTCTTCTAAACATATTTCCATATTTATCATACTACAAAAACAAAAACAAATCAGAAATGAAAAAATGAGAAAGAAAAAAAAAAGCAAGCAAAGAACAACAAAAAAGCGAAAATACTATGTTATGATCCATATTCAGTCCCCATAATTGTTTTTTGTTTGATACAGATGGCTCTCTCCATCACAAGTCTATTGAAATTGGATACCATCACCTCACTGTTGAAAAAAGCCAACTCCATCATAAAATATTGCTGTTACCGTGCACAATATTCTCTTGGTTCTACTCACTTCACTTAGCATCAATTCATGTAAGTCTGTCCAGGCCCTTCCAAAATTATCCTTGTGGAGGGGCAGAGCCAAGATGGCAGAGAAGGCACATGGGCTTTCTAAACTCTCATACCCACATGACCAATTATTAAATTCAATAAATATAAGTGATTAAATTATTAAAAAGCCTCAAAAATAGCATTTGACTGGTAAAACCCATGAAGATTAGAAGTACAACAACTTACCAGCCGAAGATTACCTGGAATTTCATCAGAAAGCTTTGTCCTGAGGTGCTGGGAGAGAACTAGAGGCTAGCATATCATGCAGATTGGGCAGGAATGGTCTCTGTAGTTAGAAAAATTACAGAGATGACACTGGCATAGACTGATTACCCTGCTTGCAAAACAGTAGATCAGCAGAGAAATCAAAGCCACTCAAAAAAAAAAAAAAATGCCAGAACCTAACAGAATCTGGCTATACCCACCTAAAACCAGAAGTGACACAGAACAGACCACAGCACAACTGTGCAGCCCCAACTGGCAGTATGGGGCTTTTCCTTTGGGCAGTTATGAACCTGCACGGCAAGGGGAGCACACAGTCCATGGCAGCCTCTAATCTGCATAGTGGGGGGCTCAGCCTGGGGCAATAGAACTTCTGCAGCTTGACTTGCTTCTAAGCAGAGACAATTCCCGTCTGTACCGGACTATTTGCTGGTCAGCTGCTAATACCCACAGCCCCACAGGGAACTTTGGCCTGGGGTAGTGACACTTCCACTGCTTAGTTGCTAGCCTCAGGGCAGTCGCTAAACCACACAGTGGAGTTCTCCACTGGTCACTTCCATAGCTCAGCCCTGCTGAATCACTTCAAGTTGGGGGCTGGGGAACTTTTTCCCAGAGCACTGATATCTCCCTGCTCTTTGCAGCCTGGTTATACCTTTCCCTGCTTTGCAGAGGAAGCTGGTAACTTCTGTTCCCTGAAGGCAGACCCTAAAGGCTTTAAAAAAATGAGTAAAAAAAATCAATACCTTCTATATAGAAAAAGAGCAGGTTTAATAACCCCAAGGAGACTAATATAAGTGGGGCACATGAGTCTAAAACTGGGTTGAGGGGGCAAGAAAAAGAAAAGCATAATCTGGAGATAAAAATATGGCAAGAAATACAGAATTAGTAATTTTAACAGTAATTGTGAATGGAATGAACTGTCCCATTAAGCAGGTGGATAGCAGACTGGATCAAATGTCAGAACCCAACAATATGTTTTTTACAGGAAACACATTTAAAGCAGAAAGATACGTAGAAAGTAAAGATAAAAAGCTGGAGTAGAATCTATTATGCTTCATGTGAAGTCAAAAAAACAGGGGTATCCATCCTTATTGCAGATTGAGCAAAAGCAAAAATTGAAAGAGATAAGGAAGGAAACTATATCTTGCTAAAGGGCAGTATAGACAATGAAGCAATACCAATACTAACTATATGTGCAACAAGTGGAATTACATCTAGCTTCCTAAAGGAGAAGTTGAGAGCTTCAAGAAAAAAATAGATAGCAAAACTGTAATAGTGGGAGATCTCAACCTTGTACTCTCAGAATTAGATAAATCAAACCACAAAACAAATAAGAAAGAAATTAAAGAGGTAAATAGAATATTAGAAAAATTAGGTATGACAGATCTTTGGAGAAAACTGAATGGAGACAGAAAGGAGTATACTTTCTTCTCAGCAGTTCATGGAACCTATTAAAAAACCTATAAAAAAAATTGACCATATATCAGGACATAAAGACCTCAAAATTAAATGCAAGGAGGCAGAAATAGTAAATACTTTCTTTTCAGATCACGATGCAATAAAAACTACATTCAACAAAAAGTTAGGGGTAAATAGAACAAAAAGTAATTAAACTAAATAATCTCATCTTAAAAAATTATTGGGTGAAACATCAAATTATAGACACAATTTCACTCAAGATAATGACAGCAATGAAACATCATAGCAAAATTTGTGGGATGCAGCCAAACCAATAATAAGGGGAAATTTTATATCCTTAGGGGCTTACTTGAATAAAATAGAGAAAGAGAAGATCAATGAATTGGGCTTGAAACTTAAAAAGCTAGAAAAAGACCAAATTAAAAACCCCCAATCAAATAGTAAACTTGACATTCTAAAATTAAAAGGAGAAATTAATATTGAAAGCAAAAAAAATTATTGAACTATTAAAACAAACTAAGAGTTGGTTTTATGAAAAAAAAACAATAAAATAGACAAACCTTTGGTAAATCTGATTAGAAAAAGGAGGGAGGAAAATCAAATTAGTATTCTTAAAAATGAAAAGGGAGAACTTTCCACCAATGAAGAGGAAATTAGAAAAATAATGAGTTACTTTGCCCAACTTTATGCCAATAAATTTGATAACCTAAATGAAATGGATGACTATCTTCAAAAATATAGGCTTCCCAGATTAACAGAAGAGGAAGTAAATTGCTTAAATAATCCCATTTCAGAAAAAGAGATACAAGAAGCTATTAATCAAGTCCCTAAGAAAAAATCCCCAGGACCAGATGGATTTGCATGTGAATTCTCCCAAACATTTAAAATACAATTAGCCCCAATGCTATGTAAACTATTTGAAAAAATAGGGAATGAAGGAGTCCTAAAAAATTCCTTTTTGACACAGACATGGTACTGATACCTAAATCAGGTAGGTTGAAAACAGAGAAAGAAAATTACAGACCAATCTCCCAAGGAATATTGATGCTAAAATCTTAAATAAGATATTAGCAAAAAGACTACAGAAAATCATCCCCAGGATAATACACCATGATCAAGTAGGATTTATATCAGGAATAAATGGCTGGTTCAATATTAGGAAAACTATCAGTATAATTGGCCATATTAATAACAAATTTAACAAAAACCATATGATCATCTAAATAGATGCAGAAAAAGCATTTGATAAAATCCAACATCCATTCCTATTAAAAACTCTTGAGAGTATAGGAAAATGGACTTTTCTTTAAAATAATCAGTACCATCTATTTAGAACCAACAGTAAGCATCATATGCTATGGGGCAAACTGCAACCATTACCAATAAGATCAGGAGTGAAACAAGGTTGCCCACTATCACCGTTACTATTTAATATTGTATTAGAAATGCTAGCTTTGGTAATAAGAGTTGAGAAGGAGATTAAAGGAATTAGAGTAGACAATGAGAAAACCAAATTATCACTCTTTGCTCATGAAATGATGGTATACTTATAGAACCCCAGAGATTCTATTAAAAAGTTATTAGAAATAATCCATACTTTTACAAAGTTGTAGGATACAAAATAAACCCACATGAGTAATCATCATTCCTATATATCACTAACAATGTCTAACAGTCAGAGTTACAAAGAGAAATTCCATTTAAAGTAAGTACTGATAGTATAAAATACTTAGGAATCTATCTGCCAAGAGAAAATCAGAAACTTTATGAGCAAAACTATAAAACACTTTCCACACCAATTGGAAAAACATTGAATGCTCTTGGATAGGGTGAGCAAATATAATAAAGGTAACAATACTACATAAGCTAATCTGTTTATTTAGCTCTATACCAATCAGACTCCCCAAAAAACTTTTTTAATGACCTAAAAAAAATAACAACAAAGTTTATATGTAAAAACTAAAGGTCAAGAATTTCAAGGGAATTAATGAAAAAAAAAAATCAAATCTAAAATTATATTATAAAGTAGCAGTTACCAAAACCATTTGGTATTGGTTAAGAAATAGATTAATTGATCAGTGGAATAGATTAGGTTCAAAGGACAAAACAGTCAATAACTTTAATACTCTAGTGTTTGACAAACCCAAAGATCCCAGCTTTTGGGATAAGAACTCACTGTTTGAAAAAAATTGCTGGGAAAATTGGAAACTAGTATGGCAGAAATTAGGCATTGACCCACAGTTAAGGCCATACACCAAGATAAGGTCAAAATGGGTTCATAACCTAGTCATAAGGAATGAGGTTATAAATAAATTGGAAGAGCATAGGATAGTTTACCTCTCAGATCTGTGGAAGAGGAAGGAATTTATGACCAAAGAAGAACTAGAGATCATTATTGATTACAAAATAGAAAATTTTGATTATATCAAATTGGAACATTTTTGTACAAACAAAACAATTGCAGACAAGATTAGAAGGGAAGCAATAAAGTGGGAAAATATTTTTATAATCAAAGGTTCTGATAAAGGCCTCATTTCCAAAATATATAGAGAACTGACTCTAATTTATAAGAAATCAAGCCATTCTCCAGTTGATAAATGGTCAAAGAGGTGAACAGACAGTTCTCAGCTGAAGAAATTGAAACTATTTCTAGCCATATGAAAAGATGCTCCAAGTCATCATTAATCAGAGAAATACAAAGTAAGACAATTCTGAATATTACCAGTACACACCTGTCAGATTGGCTAGAATAAAAGGGTAAAATAATGCGAAATGTTGGAGGGGATGTGGGAAAACTGGGACACTGATACATTGTTGGTGGAATTGTAAATATATCCAGCCATTCTGCAGAACAATTTGGAACTATGCTCAAATAGTTATCAAAATGTGCATACCCTTTGATCCAGCAGTGTTACTACTGGGATCATATCCCAAAGAGATTTTAAAGAAAGGAAAGGGTCCTGTATGTGCAAGAATGTTTGTGGCAGCCCTCTTTGTAGTGGCCAGAAACTGGAAACTGAGTGGATGCCCATCACTTGGAAAATGGCTGAAAAAATTGTGTTATATGAGTATTATGGAATATTATTGTTCATTAAGAAATGACCAACAGTATGATTTCAGAAAGTCCTGGAGAGACTTACATGAACTGATGCTAAGTGAAATGAGCAGGACCAGGAGATCATTTTATACTTCAACAACAATACTACATGATGATCAATTCTGATGCACCTGGCCATCTTCAGCAATGAGATGAACTAAATCAATTCCAATGGAGCAGGAATGAATTGAACCAGTTATTCCCAGTGAAAGAACTCTGGAAAATGACTAAGCACTATTATATAGAAGTCCCAATCCCTTTATTTTTGTCCACTTGCATTTTTTATTTCCTTCACAGGCTAATTATACACTACTTCAGAGTCCAATTCTTTTTGTACAGCAAAATAACTGTTTGGTCATGTATAATTATTTTGTATTTAATTTATACTTTAACATATTTAACATGCATTGGTCAACCTGCCATCTGGGGGAGGGGATGGGGGGAAGGAGGAGAAAAATTGGAACAAAAGATTTGGCAATTGTCAATGCTATAAAATCGCCCATGCATATAACTACTAAATAAAAGCTATAATAATAATAAAAAATAAAAATATAAAAAAATAAATTATCCTTGTGATTTGCTCTTATAGAATAATAATGTTCCATTACATTTGTATACCATAATTTATTCAGCCATTCTCTAACTGTTGGCCATCCACTCACAACAGTTCTTCAAATATTTTTGCACCTGGGGATCCTTTACCTTTATTTATGATATATGTTTTTTGTGATATAGACTCATTTGAGACACTGCTGGATCAAAGAGTATGTTCAATTTGATAGCTTTTTGGGCAAAGTTCCAAATTTTTCTTCAGAATGATTGGATCAGTTCACAATTCCATCAACAATGTATCAGTGCCTCAGTTTTCCCACATCACCTCCAACATTTATCATTATCTGTTTCTTCCATCTTAGTCAATAGGATATGTGTGTAGTGGTGTAATGTAAAATCAGCCGGAGTCAGGAATTCAGGTTAAGGGAAAAATCTTCAATATTTATTGAAGTGAAGAGATGAATAAGGATTGCAATAGCAATATGGGCAAGAAAGATTGCAATAGCAATATGGGCAGCTGCGACAGGAAGCCAGTTAACAGAGAGAGATCTGAGCTGAGCAAACCGTGGCAATGGCTATGCCAAAAGTCTCTCCTTCCCCTTCCTTTTCCACTCCCCTGCCTCCACCCACTAAAATCGTCATTTCCTATACAACACATCAGGACTTGCACAAAGAGTGGGCGGGGGCCATTCTTTCTCCAAGCTTATATATTAATAGAGTATGGTCCAATTACTATTTAGCCTCATGTGCTTGGGACCTCAGTGCATCAACTCAAGCCTCAGCCCATTACATAGTGGTACCTCAGAATTAGAATGACTTGAATTTTAACATATTTAACTCAATGTTCCACATATTTCAAAAATTAGACTTTTGTTAGGAAAATATCTTCATATATTTTTATATTCTTTCTTTTTAATCATGACTGCATTGATTTTACTTGTGTAAAATCTTTAATTTAATGTAATTAAATTAACTGTTTTACATTTTGCAATGCTATTTTTTATCAGAACTTCTCTTATACATGGAGCTGACAGATAAACTATTTCATATTCCCCTAACTTGGTTATAGACTCATCCTTTATGAATAAATCATGTACTCATTTTGTACCTCATTTTATCCATGCAGTATGAGATGTTGCTCTTTTTCTATTTTCTGGTATAATGTTTTCCATTTTTCCAATATTTGTCACTATTGTCAAATAGTGAGTGCTCATCCCAAAAGCTAGGAACTCTGGATTCATCAAGCACTAAAATACTATGTTTATTTAGTATTGTGTATTGTGTACTTTTGATGCACCAATCTATTTCTTAGTTAATGCCAGATTGTTTTGAGGATTACCATTTTATAATACACTTTGAGATGTGATGAGACTAAGCCAACTTCAACATTTTTAAAAATTAATTTCCTTGGTATTCTTAATCTTTTGTTCTTCCAAGTGAATTTTGTTTTTACTTTTTTTCAGCCTTGAAAAAATAATATTTCAATAGCTTGATTGGCATGACACTAAAAAAATTAATTTTGATAGAATTGTTGTGTAATCATATTGGCTCAGCTTATCCTTGAGCAGTTATCATTTTGTCAATTGTTCAAGACCTGATTTATTATGTGCAAAGTTAGTTCCTGAGTTTATCTTCACATATATAGTTCCAAGAATTTTATGTTGTTTATGGTTATTTTAAATGGATTTTCTCTATCTCTTGATGCTGAACTTGCTTAAAATACTTTTTTAAATGATAATTTATTTGTTTGCTCATTTATTACATTGTACAATTTTGTTAAGTTTCTTAATTATTTCAACTAGATTTTAGTTGATTCTCTGGGATTTTCCAATTTTGTTATCTGCAAGTAATACGTGAAAAGTGATATTTTGATTTTCTTTTTGTTTATTTTAATTTCTTTTTTTATTTCTCTTATTGCTATAGTTAATATTTTCAGTATAATATTGAATTACAGTGATGATAGTGGCCATCCTTTCTTCACTGTTGATCATATTGGGAAGGTTTCTCACTTATCCCTATAACAGATAATGTTTTCTGAGGGTTTATCTAGACAGATACTACTTATCACTGAAAGGAAAATTACTTTGGTTCCTATAATAGGAATGAATATTGTATTTTGTTAAAAATATTTTCCAGCATCTATTGAGATAATCATGATTTTTTGTTGGCTTTTGTTATTGATAGGGTTAATTGTTCTGATAGTTTTCTAATGTTGAACCAATCCTGCATTACTAGCATAAGTGCCACCTAGTTGTACAGTGTCATCCTTGTGGTACATCATCATAATCACCTTACTGATATTTTCTTTAAAAGTTTTGAAGCAATATTGATTAGGGAAATTGTCAAATAGTTTCAATTCTTTATTTTTGTTCTTCTAAGTTTAGGTATTGGCATCAATTTTTTATTATAAGAGAACTACTTTGGTAGAACTATTTTGTTTATTTTTTTTCTAAATCATTTATATAGTATTCAATTAATTGTTCTTTAAAATTTTGATAGAATTTATATGAACCTGGAGATTTTTTTCATTTTATTTGTCTATGATAAAGTTATTAAAGTATTCTCTTTCCTCTTCTGTTAATATTCTGTTAATAATATAAATGTTAATAATTTTTTTTATTTTCTAAAGTCTTTCATTTTACTTAGATTATTAGATTTATTAAATTATAATTGAACAAATAATTTCATGTCCATTTGTTATCAATTCACCCTTTTAATTTTTGATACTAGTAATTGCTTTATTCTTTTTAATAAATCAAAATAACAATGGTTTATCTTTTTTGTTACTTTTTTTTTTACTAAAACTGGCTCCCAGTTTTACTTATTATTTAAGTAATTTTATTTAAATTTTATGTTAGTTTTTTTTTTAATTTTCAGAATAGGAAATTTGAGGTATAAATGGGGACTTTTAAACTTATCTTGATAGATATTTTAGTTAGATGTCCAATTCATCAGTCTGTTCTTTCTGTATTTTATTGTTGTAACCATCTAAAGTTATTCATTTTCTACTAAGTATTGGTTTTATTACATCCCATGATTTTGGAGGTTTGTGAAAGCACAAAACTGGGGAACAATTTTTATTGCCAGTGACGTTTCTGATAAAAACCTCATCTCTAAAATATATAGAGAACTGAATTAAATTTATAAGCATATAAGTTATTCCCAAATTGACAAATGATAAGGGATATAAACAGGCACTTTCCAGATGAAGAAATTAAAGCAATTTTAATAATATGAAAAAAGTGCTCTA
The DNA here is from genome assembly GCF_016432865.1 of Antechinus flavipes. Classification (NCBI taxonomy): domain Eukaryota; kingdom Metazoa; phylum Chordata; class Mammalia; order Dasyuromorphia; family Dasyuridae; genus Antechinus; species Antechinus flavipes. Next base: position 105,733,227 of record NC_067399.1, on the reverse strand, counting down.
AATCATTATTGATTAGAGAAATGCAAATTAAGATAACAAATAACTTTGAGATATCACTTCACACCAGTAAGATTGACTAAGATGGCAGATATGAAAAATGAAAAATATTAGAGAAGATGTAGTAAAATTAAAACACTAATGCATTGATGGTCAACTTGTAAAATGATCCAACAATTTTGGAGAACAATAAAGAACTGTGCAGAGAAGGTTATAAAATTAGGCATAATCTTTCTTCCAGTAATGCCATTGCTATGATTGTTTGCCAAAGAGAACATAGAATTGGGAAATGTACTCACACATTAAAAATATTTAAAGCTACTCTTTTTGTTATTTTCAGTAAAATGTGCAGATTTCAGTAAAATTTGAAAAAAAAAACTTATTTGAAATGAAGCCAAGTGAAGTGAATAAAACCCAGAGTAACAGCAGCACTGGATGATGATTGACTTTGATAGACCTTGATCTTCTCAGCATTACAATGATAAAAGACAATTCCAAAAGACTTGTGGAAAATGCTATCCACATCCAGAGAAAGAACTATAGCTTACAATATAGATAAAAGCATAATATTTTGCCTTTTTATTTTCTTATGGTTTTACCTTTTTGTTTTGATTCTTCTGTCACAATGTGACTAATGTGCAAATATGATTCATATGATCATATACATCAAATTGCTTTTCATCTTGGAGAAGAAAAAGAACAGGGAGGAAGATAGGGGCAGAAAAAAATTAGAACTCAAATCTCAAAAAAGTAAATGTTGAAAACTTTTTACATGTAATTGGAAAAAATAAAATAATATTTAGTGAGAAAATTGGTAGATAGTATCAATATTGTCATTCTCTTTAATGAAATTATTTATTCTTTCCATGGTAGCTCTTTGACCCACTCATTCTTCAGTTAGATTATTTAATTCCAGACTGATTTTAATCTCTTTATAGGATTCCTTATTAAATAAAATTTTATCATATTCTAATCTGAAAAGAATGGCTTTAATATCTCTGCTTTTCTGCATATAATTGTGAGGGTTTTTTTCCTTCCTGATACATAGTTAATTTTGTGTAGGAACTAGTACAGTCCTCAACAATTTCCTCTGTAATTCATTTAACTTTTCCTTTAAGAATTTAGAGGACAGATAATTTGATCTTTGTGTTTATTTTTAAAATAATAGTATATTTTTTTCAACCATATGAAAAATAATTTTAGTAGATTTTTTTTTTTACTTTTCTAAATACATACAACATACAATAAGGTTGGAAAACCTTGTATTATAATTTTTTCTCCCTCCCTTCTTGCCTTTCCCCTCCCATAGACAGCAAGCAATCCACTGTAAGTTAAACATGTGCAATCTTTTAAACATATTTCCACATTTATCATGCTTCACAAGAAAAATCAGATCAAAAGGGAAAAAAATGAGAAAGGCAAAAAAAAAACCTAGTAAAAAACCAACACCACCACAAAAAAAATGTGAAAATACTATGCTTTGATTCACATTCTATCTGTGGATATGGCTGGCTCTTTCTGTCATAAGTCTATTGAAACTGCCTTGAATCATCATTGTTGGAAAAAACCAAGTCCATCACAGTTGATCATCACATCATTTTGCTGTTGCTGTATACAATGTTCCCTTGGCTCTACACACTTCACTTAGCAGCAGTTCATGTAAAACTTTCCAGGCTTTTCTGAAATTGGCCTGCTCATCATTTCTTCTAGAACAATAATATACCATTATATTCATATACCATAACTTATTCAGCAATTCTCTATCTGAGGGGCATCCACTCCATTTCCAATTTCTTACACACTACAAAAAGGCTTTTCATGGAAACATTCATTTAATTTAAGTTGAGTTTTAAAATCTCTCTTGCCGATATTCCCCTCATAAGGTGATGATTTTGAATAGGTTATGTATATGCAATCATGCAAAATGCATTTGTATATTAGCCATGTTGTGAAGAAGACATTGACCAAAAAAAAATCACCATAAAAAGTAAAGAAACTTAAAATAGTATGCTTCAGTCTGTATTCAGATTGCATCAGTTCTTTCTCTGGGCATAAATATAATGCATCATCTTGAGTTCTTTAGAATTATCTTAAATCATTCTATTGATTATAATAGCAGAGCCATTAACAGTTTATCATTCAGTTATACTGCTAGCATTGTATAAATTGTTATCCTGTATCTGCTCACTTTCTTCTGCATCAGTTCATGAAAGTTTTCTCTGATTTTTTTTTTCTGGAATCATTCAGCTCCTCATTTCAAATAGTATAATAGTATTCCAGTACAATCATATTCCACAACTTGTATGATCATTCCCCACTTGATTGACAATTCCCTCAATATCCAATTCTTTGCCACCATAAAAAAGTATTCCCATAAAATATTTTTGTACAAGTAGAATTCTTCCTCTCATATTTTCCCATATGAAAAGAGGGGCTCTTGAAACACATAAAATTAAGGAATGAGAAAAGAAAATTATCTTCCATAAAGGAGGCAAATTTTTTTTATACAGTGGAGGGGAAATTCAGGGAGTGAGAAAACTCATCTCTCGTAAAAATTGACTCAAGGATGGAATAGCATACACACTTATTTGAGTATAAAAATCTATCTTAACCATATGGCCAAATAGGAAGGGAAGGAAATAAAAGAAGAGGGAGTGATAAAAGGGAATACAAATTGGAAGAGGTGGTAGTAAGAAGTAAAACTCTTTTGAGGAAGTTCAGGTAAAAGGAAGAAAAAAGAATGAATGAGTGAATAAGGATGTAGAGAAATATAGTTAGCTAAAGTAATTATAAAAAATTTTTGAAGTAAGTTTCTCAAATAAAGATTTCATTTCAGAAATGTAGAAAAATCAATCAAATTTATACAAATAAGGGTTATTCCTCAATTGATAAATTATCAAAAGATATGTAAAATTTTTAGATGTAATCAAAGATTTCTGTAGAAATATGAAAAAAATGAGTTGAGTCACTATTGGGGATTTGAAAGTTAAATCAATTCTGATTTCCTGTCATACTTGTTAGATTGGTTAATTGGACAGAAAAGTGAAATTACAAATGTTGTAAAGAATATGGGGGAAATGAGACATTAATACATCCTTGGGGAATTTATACTTGATTCAACCTTTTGTAGAGCCATTTGGAGGTCTATAAAATTATACATTCTCTTCCATCTAGCAATATTACTACTAAATATACATCCCAAAAGAGATATGAGACCAAAAAGAAAAGGAACAGTGTGGACAAAAATATTTATAGTATCTCCTTTCTGGTGGCAAAGAACTATAAGTTGAGGAGATGGCTAACCAAATCATGGCATATGATTATTATGGAATATTATTTTTAATAAGAAATGATGAGCAGGATCCTCTCAGGGAAAAAAAAAACTAAAAAGACTTACAGAAGCTGATGCAAAGTGATGTGTACTATGTATAAAATAGTAGCAATACTGTAAGGGGATTACCTGGGAACAACTTAGATATTCTCAGCAATATAAAACAATCCTGAAGGACATATGATGTACTATACTATCCATCTCTAGAGAAAGCACTGATGATTTCTGAATACACATTGAAGCATACTTATTTTGCTTTTCTCCCCCTTTGCCTCCTTCTTCTCCTAATTAATATGGAAATATATAGTATTGGTGGTAGAAGCAGGAGAAGAAAGAGGAGAAGAAGAAAGAGAAGGAGAAATTGAAGGATAAAGAGGAGCAGGAAAAGAAATGATTTCTGCAGAAGCACATTTCTGAGCATTGAAAAAATAAATCTTGTTATGTTGTACCAATCTGTTCATTTTTATTTAAATAAAAGCTTTTTATTTTTGAAATATATGCAAAGATAGTTTTCAGCATTTACCCTTACAAAACCTTTGTGTTCCAAAATTTTCTTCCTTCTTTCCTTTCACCTCCTCCCCTAGACAGCAAGTAATCTTTTCATTTTTTGAGGCAGTTTTATCCAACCTAATATATTTATATTCTAATTTTTCAATTTTAATTAGTTATGAAAATATTCTGTTAAACTTTAATCCTCTAGAATGAGCCTAGTAAACAAATAAAATGTATTTTCACTTACTTAGACTACATATACATATTTTAAAGTCTTGGACCCTGCTTATTCCAACAATTAATTGTTTTATTCTGTTACAATTACAAAGATAAAAACAGAGTGAAAAATGAAGTCAAATTCTTATCCATTGCTACTAGTCATGGTAGAAGTGATTGATGGTACCTGTAAACTCACTGTGGTACCCACTAAAATAAGATAAATCACTGAAGAAATGTACATTGAGTAGGTGCCAAAAATCAATCTTGTTTGGAATGAAAATCCATTAATCAATTTTAACCCTCTCAAAATATTTTTCTGGATGATCTTATTTGAATTTTTGAGGAGAGAGTGTGGAAAAGAAGTCTGAACTGTTTGTAAGGACTAACTGCTCATGTTCTTGAAGAGAACCCAGGAGTCTCTCATTTTCCACATCCATCCTCTTTCCTACAGAGATCCCTGTTAATCATTGATTGAAGAGAGACTAGATTTGTGTTCCAATATTTATTTGCATATTTTATTTATATATATTGTAGCATAGAGTCTTGTGTCACCCAATGAAATTTTTAACGATACCATACATAGTTACCCAAAATTGAGAGGAAAAACTGATCCACTGAAGAAGGAAATGAGATTCCATTCCAGTATTTTTGCCAAAAAACTCCTAAGGGTAATATTAACATGATGAAAGAGAAAACAATGGAAGATGAGTGTCTCAGATCAGATTTTGTCCAATACACTATTGGGGAAAAGGGAGGACAATTGAAGGTAGCTCTAGTACTGATGGAGCAATGAGACCACAACTGAAAGGAAGCTAACCTGCACATGAAATAAATGAAAGTCTCATGCTGTGAAAAGCAATACTATATAAGAATGTAGAATGTATGATCAATGAATCAAGATAAGCTAGATGTGGTCAAGCAGAAGACCTAAAGATCAAACCGATATCATGGGTGTCAATGAACTTATGTCGATATGACTAGAGGAATTTGAATTAGAATTTGCTCTTCAATTGTGAATAGTCAGTGAATTTTCCCAGGAAGATTTTGCTAATTTCTCTTCTTATAAATTTAGTGGTTAATTACAAATTGATGATTAATTACCTTAACTTGTACCATATATATATTACAATTCAACATAAAAGAAATGTGGTGGAGAATAGGCAGCAATCTCACTGGCTAAAGTTATATACAGGATAAACAATGAAAGAAGTGTAGGAAGATTTTTTTTAAATTTTTGAAGTTAGAAATAGAAATAATTTTATGAAGGAAAAACAAGAGATTCTCAAAAGGAAAAAATAGATGAACAGTGAAAATTTACATTTTTAAAGATTTTATATTTTTCATAATTTAAAATTTTATGTTTTCCACAATTACATGCAAAAAAACCTTTTAAAATCTGTTTTTATATGTTGAGTTCCAAATTCTTTCCCTCCTTCTATCCCCTCTGAGAAAGTAAACAATTTGATATATATTGCACATGTGTAGTTTCTTCCCACATTCTAAATACTATTTTATAACATTGTTATATAGTTACAATACAATCAAGTGCTTAAGGATCCCAAATCTAACATGGATATGCAATATAAATGTATCACAATATGGTTCCATTTCACTTTTCCAGTAACATGAATTGTGTAGATTGTTATGAAATAGTATAAGTGATGTTCTCATTTATTCACATTAGGAGATACATATATTGTTTTTAATGGAGACAAAGATATTTCACTTAATAATAAAAGTTTCAAAGCAAATGACAATTTCCTGATATTAACACAAAAGCTTGAAAATAATTCTCTCCTTTTTTCCTTCTTGCAAAGCTATCTCATTTTCCCCCTAATATTTCTATTTCACCAAAAATGAATGACTATAGCACAATGCATTCTGATATATGTGATAATATAAAAAAGTGACATTTTCCATGTTAGACTTGTTTGGAAAAAAATTCACTCCAAATACATTCTTTTAATAGGTCTCTCCTCCCCCCATCTATCCTATTGCTATAAAGTTACAATGTGCCCTGAGGTGGCAATTTCAAATGGAATTTAGAACCTTGCTAAATAGTATTCTCTACTGAGGAAGCAGTTAGGATATTTTTCTGGTTATTAAAAGAAAGGAGAAGAAAAGAAATCTGAAGCCAGAAAAGCTTCTTTTATTGAAAATAGACATAAAAATTTAGGAGCTATTAAGAATTATAGGATTTGAGGAAATAATTCCTCATGGAAAATAAAAGAATATGCAAAAGCTCTCTGCAATTCTGTTCTGCGTCATTATATAATGAATATAAAATAATAAGGCATAGTCTAGCACAGTAAAGTAAAAATATTTTGCACACAATATACAAAAGTAATTTTTGAAGAAATGCTTTTTTTGAGCTTTTTATTTTCAAAACATATGCATGCACAATTTGACAACATTAACTCTTGCATAGCCCTTTGTTTCAGATTTTCTCCTCCTTCCTCCCACCCCCTCCACAGGATGGCAAGCAATCCACTATATATTAAACATGTTAAATACATGTTAAATCCAATATGTATAAACATTTACACAATTCTCTTGCTGTACAAAAAAATTCAGATTAAAAAAAAAAGAAAGTAAAGGAGTAAGAAAACAAAATGCAAGTCAACACACCAAAAAGAGTGAGAGTGTCATGTTGTGATCCACATTCAGTTTCTATAGTCCTGTTTCTGGATTTAGAAGGCTCTCTTTATCACAAGATCATTGCAATTGGCATCAATCATTTTATTGTTGGAAAGAGTCACATTCATCAGAATTGATTGTCATATAATATTGATGTTGCCATGTACAATCCTCCCCTACTAAGTCTCATTTCACTTAGCATCAGTTCATGTGAGTCTCTCCAGGCCTTTCTAAAATCATCCTCTTGATCATTTCTTGCATAGCAATAATATCCTATAACATTCATATATCATAATTTATTCTACCATTCTTCAATTGATGGGCATCTATTCAGTTTCCAGTTTCTAGCTACGAGGAACATTTTTGCACATGTTGATCCATTTCCCTCCTTTAAGACCTCTTTGGCATATAGGCCCAATGGAAACCCTGCTGGTTCAAAGGGTATGCACAGTTTGATAAGTTTTTAAGCATAGTTCCGAATTGCTCTCTAGAATGGCTGGATCCATTCAAAACTTTACCAACAGTGTATTAGTGTCCCAGTTTTCCCACATCCCCACCAACATTCATCCTTATCTTTTCCTGACATCTTAACCAATCTGAAAGATATGTAGTAGTATCTCAAAGTTTTCTTAGTTGCATTTCTCTGATCAATAGTGATCTAGAGCACCTTTTCATATGATTAGAAATGGTTTTAATTTCTTCATCTGAAAATTATCTTTTGATAACCTTTGACAATTTGTTAATTTGAGAATGGCCTGAATTCTTGTAAATTTCAATCAATTCTCTTCATATTTTAGAAATGAGGCCTTTATCAGAACCCTTCAATGTAAAAATAATGCCCAGTTTATTACTTCCCTTTTGATCTTGTCTGCATTAATTTTATTTGTACAAAAACTTTTTCACTTAATATAATCAAAATTATCTATCTGGTGTTTAACTATGAGTTACAGTTCTTCTTTGGACACAAATTCTGTGCTTCTCCATAGATGTGAGAGGTAAACTATCCTATGTTCTAATTTGCTTAAAATAATATGACTCTTTATGTTTAAATCATGAACCTATTTAGATCTTATCTTGGTGGGGTGTTAGGTGTGGGTCGAGCCCTAATTTCTTCCACATTAGTTTCCAATTTTTCCAGCAGTTTTTGTCAAATACTGAATTCTTATCCCAAAAGCTTGGGTCTTTGGGTTTGTCAAAAATTACATTGCAATAGTTATTAACTATTTTGTTCTGTGGTCCTAACCTATTCCAGTAATCAACTATATTTCTTAGCCTATATCAAATGGTTTTGAGAACAGCTGCTTTATAGTATAGTTTTAGGCCTGATACAGGTAAATCACTTTCATCAGCATTTTTTCCATTAATTCTCTTGAAATTCTTGTCCTTTTTTTTCTTCCAAATGAACTTTGTTACTAATTTTTCAAGATCTGTAAAATAATTTCTTGGGGGTTTGTTTGGTATGGCACTAAATAAATAGATTAATTTAGATAATCTTGTTATTTTTATTATATTTGCTCAGCCTACTCATGAGCACTTGATATATTTCCACTGGTTAGATTTGACTTTATTTGTATGGAAAGTGTTTTGTAGTTGTGTTCATATAGTTCCTGACTTTCCATTGACAGGTAGATTCCCAAATATTTTATACTATTGACAGTTATTTTTAATGGAATTTCTTTTTGTATTTCTTGATACTGAACTTTGTTGGTAAAATATAAAAATGTTGATGATTTATGTTGATTTACTTTGTATCCTGCAACTCTGCTAAAGTTGTGAATTGTTTGTAGTAGATTTTTAGTTGATTCTCTAGGGTTCTCTAAATATAGCATCATATCTGCAAAAAGTGATAATTTACTTCCCCCATTACCTCCTCTAATTCCTTTAATCTCTTTTTCTTCTCTTATTGCCAAAGCAAATATGTCTAATACAATTTTGAAAATTAATGGTGATAGTGGATAACCTTGTTTCACTCCTGATTTTATTGGAAATAGTTCTAGTTTATTTCCATTACATATGATGCTTGCTGATGATTTTAAATAGCCCCTTCTGATCATTTTAAGGAAAAGCCCATTTGTTCCTATAATCTCTACTGTTTTTAATAGAAACTGGGATACTGATGCATTGTTGGTGGAGTTGTGAATGAATCCAACCATTCTGGAGAGCAATCTGGAATTATGCCCCAAAAGTTATCAAACTGTGCATACCCTTTGATCCATCAGTGATACTACTGAGATTATACCCCAAAGAGATACTAAAGAAGGGAAAGGGACCTGTACGTGCCAAAATGTTTGTGGCAGCCCTGTTTATTGTGGCTAGAAACTGGAAAATGAATGAATGCCCATCAATTGGAGAATGCTCGGGTAAATTGTGATATATGAATGTAATGGAATATTATTGTTCTGTAAGAAATGATCAGCAGGATGAATACAGAGAGACTTGGAGAGACTTATATGAACTGATGCTAAGTGAAATGAGTAGAACCACGAGATCATTATATACTTCAACAATGATACTGTGCGAGGATGTATTCTGATAGAAGTGGATTTCTTTGACAAAGAGAAGATCTAACTCTGTTTTAATTTATCAATGATGGACAGAAGCAGCTACACCCAAAGAAAGAACACTGGGAAATGAATGTAAACTGTTTGCACTTTTGTTTTTTTTTTTTTTCCCCAGGTTATTTTTACTTTCTGAATTCAATTCTTCCTGTGCAACAAGAGACTTGTTCAGTTCTGCACACATATATTGTATCTAGGATATACTGTGACATAATTTAACATGTATAGGACTGCTTGCCATGTGGAAAAGAAGGTGGAGGGAGGGAGGGGGAAAATCGGAACAGAAGTGAGTGCAAAGGATAATGCTGTAAAAAATTACCCGGCATAGGTTCTGTCAATAAAAAGTTATAATTATTTTAAAAAGAAGAAGAAGAAGAAGAGTGAATGAAGATGCTACAATGATAGTTTCAGAGTGCAGGAAGGAAAAAAAATGATGAAAGGAAAACCTAAAAGCTGCCCCACTGGATTGAATTGCATTGGACTTATAAATGAATTGACTTACACATAACTGAACTTGACTAAAAACCACAGACATGAAGGGATGCTGAAATGAACGGTGCATTAGCAAAGTGTACAGGTATCCAGGTAATAGATAATGAATAGAAATTGAGAAAGTTTGTGTTCCAAAACTAGAGAAGATAGAAAGTCTAAATAAGTGATTGAATCACAAAAGATAAAGTGGACAATTTTAATTATGTAGAATTTAAGAGGTCTTTCTATAAATCTATGAAATAAAATTTTTATGGGAAATACATAACTGGCAAAAATCTTTGTAATGATTTTCTATTATTAGATTTTCATATCTAAAACTGATTCAAACTTATAGTTCTAAAAACAACTCCCCAAAAGATAAATGTCAAAGAATGTAAACATTTTTCAAAGCAAACAGCTTTTGCAAGCTGTAGACAATCATATGAAAAGATGGTCTAAATCATTAATTACAGATATGAAATTTATTTTTTTTTAACTTTATAATAATTTTTTTATTATACCCATGCCAGGATAATTTTTTTACAATATTATTCCTTGCACTCACTTCTGTTCCGATTTTTCCCCTCCCTCCCACTATTCCCTCCCCTAGATGGCAAGCAGTCCTATATATGTTAAATATGTTGCAGTATATCCTAGATACAATATATGTATGCAGAACCGAACAGTTTTCCTGTTGCACAGGGAAAATTGGATTCAGAAGGTAAAAATAACTGGGGAAGAAAATCAAAAATGCAAATAGTTCACATTCATTTCCCAATGTTCCTTCTTTGGATGTAGCTGTTTCTGTCCATCATTTATCCATTGAAACTCTTAAATATTAGCAAAAAGACTACAGAAAATCATTGACCCTGAAATTTTTCCTTTGACCATAGTGATAAAGCACTTACTTGAGTCAGACAAGTGAGGAACATTAAAATAATGGGATCCTTTTTATACTTAAGTCTAAAGCCATAAAATCTACAAAGCCTGTTAAAAATAAAAAAGATTAATATTTAGCATTATAGAACCAGAAAAGAACTTAGAATTTATTTAGGCCAATGCTTTCATTTTATAACTGAAGAAAGTGACTTCCCCAAAGTCACTTGTATAGCAGGGTCTAAATTGAAAACAAATTTCTGTTGAAAATGTTTTCCACCATACTATGCTGACAATTTAGTCCTCTCCTCCATGATCTGTTTTGTAGGAAATGCCTATTCTTATTCCTTTAATCGCTTTCTCAACTCTTATTGCCAAAGCTAGCATTTCTAATACAATATTAAATAATAATGGTGATAGTGTTCAATGTTTTGCTTTTTTTTTACTTTCTATATTATTAATTTCTCCTTTTAATTTTAGAATTTCAAGTTTAGTAATTGATTGGGGGGTTTTAATTTGGACTTTTTCTAGCTTTTTAAGTTGCAGGCCCAATTCATTGATCTCTTTTTCTATTTTATTCAAGTAAGCCTCTAAGGATATAAAATTTCCCCTTATTACTGCTTTGGCTGCATCCCATAAATTGTGATATGATGTCTCACCATTGTCATTATCTTGAGTGAAATTATTAATTGTGTCTATAATTTGCTGTTTCACCCAATCATTCATTAAGATGAGATTATTTAGTTTCCAGTTACTTTTTGGTCTATTGACACTTAACTTTTTGTTGAATGTAGTTTTTATTGCATTGTGATCTGAAAAGAAAGCATTTACTATTTCTGCCTTCCTGCATTTAATTTTGAGGTCTTTATGTCCTAATATATGGTCAATTTTTGTGTAGGTTCCATGAACTGCTGAGAAGAAAGTATACTCCTTTCTGTCACCATTCAGTTTTCTCCAGAGATCTATCATACCTAATTTTTCTAATATTCTATTTACCTCTTTAATTTCTTTCTTATTTGTTTTGTCATTTGATTTATCTAAATCTGAGAGTGCAAGATTGAGATCTGCCACTATTATAGTTTCCTTTAGGAAGTTAGATGCTATACCACTTGGTGCATATATGTTTAATATTGATATTGCTTCATTATCTATAGTACCCTTTAGCAAGATATAGTTTCTTTCCTTATCTCTTTTAATTAGATCAATCTTTGCTTTTGCTTGATCTGAGATAAGAATGGCTACCCCTGCTTTTTTGACTTCACCTGAATCATAATAGATTCTGCTCTAGCCTTTTACCTTTACTCTGTATGTATCTTCCTGTTTTAAATGTGTTTCCTGTAAATAACAGATTATAGGATTCTGACTTTTGATCCAGTCTGCTATCCGCCTCCTCTTTATGGGAGAGTTCATCCCATTCACATTTACAGTTAAAAATAACCAATTCTGTATTTCCTGCCATCCTAATATCCCCATATTATACTTTTCTTTTTCTTGCCCTCCTTCCCTTCTTCCCTTGTATCAAACTTATTGGTCCCACTTGTGTTATGCAGCTCTCCCTCTTTAGTATCCCTCCTGCCTCCCTTTGAATCCCTTCCCCTTTCTTGTACCCTTCCCTTATTACTCTTTTTCTTTCTCCCTTTTCCTCTCCCACTTTTTAATGAAGTGAGAGAAGAATCTCTGTAAAACAAATATGTCAATTGTTTCCTCTTTGGGTCAACTCTGATGAGAGTAGGATTCACACAGTGTCTCTCCCCTTCTCTAAGTTCCCTCATATATGATAGATTTCCTTTGCCTCATTGTCACATGTAGTTTCCCTCTTTTTATCTCCCCTCTTCCCTTTTTCTGACATTATCCCCTTTCCATTTCTACTTCCCTTTTTTATGTTATATCAGTAAAATCAAATTATACATATGTTTTTTATGCATATCCACAACAGAAATACAGTTCTCAAGAGTTCCTTTTACCTTTTTCTACTTCTCTTGAGTCCTGTTATTGGAGATCAAATTTTTTGTTTAAATCTGATTTTTTCCTTAGAAACAGATGGAATTCCTCTATTCCATTAAATCTCAATCTTTTTTCATGGAAAAAAAATACTCAGCTTAGATGGGTAGTTTATTCTTGGCTGCATTCCAAGCCCTTTTGCCTTTTGGAATATCTGATTCCAGGCCTTTTGATCCTTTAATGTTGAGGCAGCCAGATCTTGCATGACCCTTATTGTGGCATCTCGGTATTTGAACTGTTTTTTTTTTTTTTTCTGGCTGCTTGTAAAAATTTTTTCTTTAGTCTGAAAATTCTGAATTTTGAACACAATATTCCTCAGAATCTTTATTTTAGGGTCTTTTTCAGAAGGTGTTCAATGAATTCTTTCAACGCCTATTTTCTCTTCCGGTTCTATTACTTCTGGGCAGTTCTCTTTGATGATTTCCTGTAAAATAGTATCTAGTCTCTTTTTTTCATCATAATTTTCAGGTAGTCCAATGATCCTCAGATCTCCTAGATCTATTTTCCATGTCTGTTGTTTTTCCAAGTAAGTATTTGACATTTTTTCCAATCTTTTATTTTTTTGGTTTTGCTTGACTGATTCTTGATGTCTCAATGAATCAGTCATTTCTATTTGTTCAGTTCTAATTTTTAGTGAGTTATTTTCTTCATTAGCTTTTTTTTTTACTTCTTTTTGTATATGTCCAATTGAATTATTTTGCTCTATGGAATTTTTTTCCATTTCACTAAGTTTTGTTTTGTTTTGTTTTTGTTTGTTTGTTTGTTTTTAGTGAGTTATTTTTTTTTCCAATTCACAAATTCTGTTTCCCTGCTTCTTGGGAGTTTTTTATCTTTTCCAATTCACATTTTAGGAAATTGTTGCTCTCTTGCATAGATTCTCTTTCCTTTCTCCATTTTTCTTCTAGTTCTCTTTTAAGGTTTTTAATAGTCTCTTCTAGGAGAGCCTTTTGTATTGGAGACCAACAATTGTCTATAGACTGCCTGCTGTTAGTCTTTTCAGGGTTGAAAAGCTGTTCTCTTTCTGTATAGAAATTATCAATTGTTCTTTTGATTTTTTTTACTCATTTTGTTAAAACCTGTAAGGTCTGCCTTCAGAGCCAGGAGGGTACCAGCTTCCTCTGCAGAGCAGTGAAAGGTGTATAGACAGGTGTCCTGCCAGAGGGCTACAAAAAGCAGTGGTACTGGAGTGCTCTGGGAAAGAGTTCCACCCAAAAGTAACTCAGGCCTGCAGGGCTGAGCTGGGAAAGAGCCCTGCAAATAACCCCACTGTGTGAGATAATGACTGCCCTGTGGCTAGATGCTTAGCCGTGAGAGTTTCACTACCCCAAGCCAAAGCCTGCTCTGAGGCTGTGGGTGTTAGCAGTTGAGCAGTGAATGGATTTGCAGGAACTGGAAGTGTCTGCCTGGGAAGCACAGTCAGCTGGGGAGGTTCTATTGCCCCAGGCCGAGCCCCCCACTCTGCCGATTAGAGGCTGCCCAGGCTGTGCCCCACTGCTGAGCAGATTTGTAACTGCCCCCTGCAATAGCCCCGAAATACGGGATGTGGCTGCAGGGCTTCATCAAATTCTGCCTGAGTCACTTCCGGGTTTGAGGGGTTACAGCCAGATCTCATTAGGTTCTGGCATTTTTTAGAGTTCCCTCTGTTTTAGGCTTTAACTTCTCTGCTAGTTTACTGCTTTGTAGTCAAGGCAGAGCAGTTAGCCCACAGCAGAGTGGTCCCTATGACTTCTCTAGCCACAGAGATCATCCCAGCCCCTAGTCTGTTCAGGATGCTAGTCTCTCACTGCCTGTGCTAGTCTGTTCCTGGACCCTCAGGACAAATCTTTTTGGCTATCTCCCAAATTGACTTGGCTGGTAAATTATAGTGCTTCTAATCTTCATGAATTTAAGCACTGAAGTGTTATTCTTGAGGCTGGATTAAATAGTTGGTTATGAGTGGAATGAGAGGAGCTTAAAGAGTCATGTGTGCCTTCTTTGCCATCTTGGCTCCATCCCCGGAAGTCCCGAAGCAGGTCCTTAAAGTATTCTCTATATTTTCTTTCTAAAGAAACTGAAACTCAGAAGGATTTGCCCATAGTCACATAGTAATAAAATTGAATAAATTGAACTTGTAATAAATTGAATACATAATATAATAAAATTGAAACTATGATACATAAAATCATTTGAGTAAGAAGATTCTGTTTTTTCCCTCCTTACTAATCAGTTTTACAAGTTATCTAGAGTTATCACTTTTTCTCAAAGATTAGTGAACATCCTTTTAAAATGTAACAGTTAGATGGTATAGTGGATAGAGTTGGAGTCATAAAAACCTCTCACTAACTTTATCTGGGGGAAGTTGCTTAATCCTTTCTTCCTCCAGTTTCCTCATTTGTAAAATGAGATGGAAAAGAAAATGGCAAACCACTTAAATGTCTTTGCCAGAAAAGAAATTGCAAAATAGGGTCACAAAGAATTGGACATTCATGAATGTGTGAAAGGTATTAGTATGCCTAAAAGAATACACTAGAATAAACTGGAAAAAAATTTTCATCCAAGGGTTCTCATAAAGGTTCATTTCTAACATATATAGAGTATTGATTCAGAATTATAAGAATTCAAGCCAATCTCCAATTGATGAACATACAATTTTCAGTGAAATTAAACCTATTTCTATTCATATGAAAAAAAATGCTCTGAATCACTATTGATCAAAGAAATAAAAATTAAGACAACTTCGTGGTACCATTAAGCATTTCTCAGATTGACCAAATGACAGGGAAAAGTAATGATGAATGTTGGAGGGAAAGGGGGAAAACTGAGAAACTAATACATTGTTGCTAGAGTGATGAACTGATCCAACAGTTCTGAAGAGTAATAAGGAACTATGCCCAAAGGATTATCAAATTCTGCATACCCTTTAACCAGCAGTGTCTCTACTGGGCATGTAGCCCAAAAAAATCATAAAAAAGGAAAAAAGGAGCCACATGTGCAAAAATATTTGTAGCAGCCCTCTTTGTAGTGGCGAGAAACTGGAAACTGAGTAGATGCTCATTGGTTGGGAAATAGCTAAATAAGTTATAGTATATGATGTTATGGAATATTATTGTTCTACAAGAACTAATCAGCCTGATGGTTTCAGTGCTTGGATTTACAAGACTTGATGCTGAGTAAAGTGAGTAGAACCAAAAGAACATTGTACACAGCTGCAGCAAGATTGCATAATGATCAGTTCTGATGGATCTTTTCAATTGCAAGCTTATTCAGGCCATTTCCAGTGGTCTTGTGATTGAGCAAGTGATCTCCATCAAGAAAGAGAGATGTGGGGACTGAATGTGGATTACACTATAGGATTTTCACTTTTCATTATTGTTTGCTTGCATTTTTTTCTCATTTTTTTCTTTTTGATCTGATTTTTCTTGTGCAGCATAATGATAATGATAATTGTGGAAATATGTACAGAAAAATTACACATATTAATATACATTTGATTACTTGCTGTCTAGAAGAAGAGGGAGGGGATGGAAGGGAGAAAAAAAACAGAATGCAAGCTTTTGCAAGGGTTTTTTGCATGTATTTTGAAAATCAACAACTTTTTATTAAAAAAAAGAATATGCCAAGTGTGTTGACACATCCTACAACTTATTTCTAGACTAATTTCCCTGAGCAAAAGAGAGGGAAAGCAAAACCACCTCCTATAATTATAAAAGATGAAACTGAGTCTGAAGAAGGATAAATTCTAATGAAGTATACTTCATCCTTTGCTCTGAAATTGACAGATAAGGCATTTGTAAAGTGCTTACTGTATTCCAAGAATTATACTTTAATCTTTGAATATAAATATATGGATATCTTCCTTGCCATCAAGGAACTTATCTTCTAATCAGAAAAGTTAACAAATAAAGGGAAGCTAGAATTTGGAAAGGGACAAGAGTGCATATGTAAGAGTAAGGTGGAAAACATCTGGAGTCAGAGTCATTATATTGTAAGCTCCTTGAGGGCAGAGTCTTTTTAATTCATAATAACTAGCATAGCACACAGTAGGTGCTTAATAACTTTTCTTAAATGATTTATAGCTAAATACTTCTTGAAAAGGTCATCCCAAGCAAAAACTCACCAATGACTCTGTGTGTGTGTGTGTGTGTGTGTGTGTGTGTGTGTGACCGGGGAGTGGTATTTATGGCTGGAGGCATCTCTAGGATTAATAGGGAGAAATATCTAATGGCTACATAGAAAAACCATAAATTGCCATATAGTAATATCAAGGTGAGACCGGCATTGCAACATTGCTAATATAGTGATGGAGTTGAAATCTAAAAATATAGAAACTCAAGTCAGGTATTCAAAAATATTAGCTATGTGGTCATGAGTATTTTAACTTCTCAATGCAATGGAATCATGCTTTATAAAATGGAAATTTAAAATTATACTACCTAGCTCATAGAATTGTATCAGGATTAAATGAAGATCATCTATCCATCTATATGTGTGTAAATCTATCTATCTCTATATATGTCTATATATCTACAACTATAACTATGTCTTTCTATCTAGACAGATAGACAGAGAGATAGATAGATACATGGATACACAGATACATAGATACACAGATGGATAGATATATAGAGAGAAAAAGTAAGAGAGATGCAGGCAGCTAAGTTGTCTTGTAGATAAAGCACTGGATACAAGCCTGAGTTTGAAACCAGCCTCAAACACTAGCTATGTCATTCTGAGGAAGTCATCAAACAATTCTTAATCCATTGGAGAAGGAAGGACAACCACTCAATCAAATATCTCTACCAAGAAAACCTCATGCACAGTATGGCCCATAGACTCATGAAGAGCCAGATATGATTTAATCAGCTAAATAACATTAACCAACATGAGAGGCAGCAGGTAGCACAGTAAATAGAGTACCAGCCCTTGAGTTAAGAGGACCTGAGTTGAAATCCAGCTTCAGACATTTAACATTTCCTAGCTGTGTCACCCTGGCAAATCACTTAACCCCAATTGCCACACACACACACACACACACACACACACACACACAAACAAAAAACAAAAAACAAAAAAAAAACACATTAGCAAACAAATATTATAATTTGCATATCTTAAAGTGCTATATAAAAGTCAATCATTATTATTTGTTATGGGCCAGAACTCTGAACTTGAAACAAAGGATTCTTACAAGATGCTAAGTCAGTGGAATTGATAGATACAATGGTTATCTAGTTTAGCATGGTTTAGTATGATTGATTTAATCTTACAACAAATAATGGTTTCCTAGTGATATAATGATAGGTCTATACTCAGTGAGGAACATATAAGTAGGGACTGGGAGCCACAGAAGCAAAGCTGGTAGAGGCAGAGAAGACAAAGGACTGGAGGGAGGAGCTTAAACTCTCAGAACCAAGGGGAGAAATTCAATTCGATCTTCAATCTTCCTGGTGGCTGGCCTGACCTTCTGTATTTTCCCCACTAAGACCAAGGCCAGATAGAATGGCTCTCCAGAAAGTTGCCCAGAATCAAGCAAAGAGATAATAAAGGATTTGGACTTTATCCTCTGGCTACTCTTCTGGTGAACTGAAGCAAAGGCTGCTCCAGAGATCCCAAGAAAACCAAACTAGAGAATATTACACTTTGGTGCCCAATGTGAGACCAAGAACCTTCATCTGTGACCCAGAAAATAGGGTGAGTACAAGAAGGAAACTTTGTAAAGAGCTAAGTAATATTACAGTTGAAATGGGACAAATGTTTAGAAAGGAGCCTTTTCCAATTCAAGGAAAATGTGTAGAGAGCATTGTTAAACTTATAAAAAACCAAGGTTTGATTGTAACTGGAGAAATGTAATGGGCTGAGGCTTGAATTGATGCACTGAGGTCCCAAGCACATGAGACTAAATAGTAATTGGACCATACTCTATTAATATATATGCTTGGAGAAAGAATGGCCCCCGCCCACTCTTTGTCCAAGTCCTGATGTGTTGTATAGGAAATGACATTTTTGGTGGGTGGAGGCAAGGGAGTGGGAAGAGAGACGGAAGGAGAAACTGCTGGCTGGCGTCTTGACACAGCTGCTCACATTGCCATTGCGACGGCCCTTCAGCTCACATCTCCCTTTGCTAACTGGCTTCCTGTCACAGCTGCCCATATTGCTATCGCAGTCTTTCTTGCCCATATTGCTATTGCAATCCTTTTTCACCTCTTCACTTCAATAAAGATTGAAGATTTTTCCCTTAACCTGAATTCCTGACTCAGGCTGATTTTAAATACGTGGTCGTCACAGAGAAATTATTGAACTTTTAGAAACTGTATAGTACAGATCTCCTTGGTTCTCTAAGGAAAAATAATTAGATGCAGAGGAGTGGAAATTTGTAGGAGAGCAACTATGTGAATACTACAATAATGATGACTTTACTCAATTTATGAAAAAACACTTTATACGTATAACTTAATACAACTGGATTCAGGAAATTATATAAGTTATGGCATAAGGAAAAAGAAGAAAGAGCAGGAGGGGGAGAATACAGACAAACTAGGTGAAAAGGATGAAGAATTAGACAAGAAAAGAGTTAAGTGCAATTCTGATGAAATTAAGGAGTGTAGTGCTTTACAGCAGGAGCCATTAGGGCCCAATCCCCTGACCTACCTCCTTCAATTAGCCCTTCATGGGTGGAGGGAGGAGGAGGAGGGGAAGGGGCAGTGACACAATTAACACCACCTGTGAAGCAGCCTATGACAAGATTACAAAAGGCATTAGTTAAAGCAAAAAAAAAAAAAAAAAAGGACAGAATATAACTGATTTAATAAATGCATACCATGTGATTGATTGAAGAATTTGATTCTTCAGGTCAACAAAGGAGAAGATACACTCCTTTTGAGCTAGAAAAAATTAAGGATTTGAAAAAGAGTTGCACTCTTTATGGGGCTACATTGTCTTATGTTAAGATGTTACTAGAGAATTTGGCTCATGAAATCTTAACCCCTAGTGACTGGAAATCTATAGCAAGGACATATTTAGAACCTGGACAAAACTTCTTGTGGCTTTCAGAGTATCATGAACTTTGCAGGATACAAGCCCAATGCACTAAGCAAACTGGAGTTAATATACAAATCACCTTTGACCAACTAGAAGATAAAGATCACTCTTCAGACACTTTAGAGCAGAATAATTACCTTATAATAGCATATGAGCAAATTGCTACTGCTGCTGCTGCTGCTATAAAATCTTGGGACACCTTCCCAGGGAAAGATCGAGGGGAAGCCTTCATGAAAATTGAGCAAAGTTCCAATAAACAAACCCTTTGCTGATTTTGTGGGACATCTGTAGACATCTGTCACAAGAACTATTGTAGAAAATGTAGCTATGAGAATTATGATAAGACAACTGGCTAAGAAAAATGCTAATGAGGTTTGTAGAAGAATTATATGGGGACTACACATAGATGCTCCTTTAGAGGACATCATAAGAAGCTGTGTCACAGTGGGCACAAATGCTTATTATACCCAGACTATGATGCAAAATATGGGAAGGTAGGGTCCCTCTTGGCAAGGGACTTCCAGAGGAACTAGTCAATACTTTCAGTGTGGAAAAATACTTTCAGTGCATTTGAAAGCCCAATGTAGATATAGAGATAGAGTGAGAAGACAGGGCGAGAGAATACCTAAAAACTCTATGTCCAAAATGCAACCGAGGCTTCCACTGGGCCTTAGACTATAGATTGACTCAGTGAAATGAGAAGCAGGGCCCAGGTCCAAAACCTCAAACAAAAGACAGGTGAGGCATGAGGGCATCTGAGTTTACACCCAGCGAGTCTTTACAAGTTCAGGACTCTGATGTGATCAATCAGCAAAAAATAATCAGATGGCAGAAAGGGATTACCTGATCAATCAGCAGAAAAGCAGGCAGATGGGAGAAAGGTTTTACAATTGGGAAGAGTATAGGCTTTTTAACCCAACAGAATGGCAGTGTCCAGTGCAAGCAGCTTCAATGTAATTGCCAGATGATGAGGGGAGATCTAGAAAATGGTAAATAGAAGGGACTAGATAGGTTAACTGCTTGGGAGAATGGGTTTGCTTGTATTTCTATAGATGGAGAAGGAATCAGATGGGTGCCAACGATTACCTGGAGAGAGACCAAAAAAAAAAAAAAAAAAAAAAAAGAAAAAACCTTGGAAAAAAGGAGAAGACCTAAGAAACATCTGACACTGAATGAAAATGGCTGATAATGAGACTGTTACAGAACTTCAAAACCAGCAGGCATCATTGGATTCCCTGAGACATAAGACTGTTAAAGAACTTCAAAACCCACAAAAACCATCGGATTCATTGAGATGAAAAATTGTTAAGACTGTTGCAGAATTTCAAAAGCTGCAGGAATCATTGGATTCTCTAACACATGATGAGACTATTTCAGGACTTCAAAACTTGCAGGAATCATTGGACTCCCTACACACATGAAGTAATGGACAATAGATTCTTTTTGGACTATTTCTAGGACTTATAGACATGTATAATTCTTCATGTTGATTCATGTTATTTGTTACATCACTATTAGCCTATGTTATATTGTTATGTGCTTTTGTAATTTATATAATTATGTGTAATACCTCCCATGCTGATAGATTTATGTATACCTGTTTCAAGTGAGACCCTTCAGAAACCTGCTAATTTGGTTTGATTCCCCACTTTCCTTTGGTTATCATCTCCCTTCCTGAGACATCAGAGAGGGTGTGATCACCTCCTTTTATGGTGTTTTTACCCCTTTTTTGAGGAATCAGGGAAGGCAAAATCATCTCCTTTTGGGGATTCTCATCTCCTTGAGAAGTCAGGAAGGACATGACCAACTATGTTCTAAAACAAAAGAAAACAGGAGATGTTATGAGCCAGAACTCTGAACTTGAAAAAAAAAAAAAAAAGGATTCTTACGAGGTACTAAATCAGTGGAATTGATAGAGACAAGGGTTATCTAGTTTAGCATGGTTCAGTATGATTGATTTAATCTTACAACAAATAATGGTTTCCTAGTGATATAATGATTGGTCTATACTCAGTGCAAAGCACATAAGTGGGGACTGAGATCCACAGAATCAAAGTTGCCAGAGACAGAGAAGATAAAGTACTGGAGTTAGCAGCTTAAGATCTCAGAACCAAGGGAAAGAATTCAATTTAATCTTTGATCTTGCTGGTGGCTGGCCTGGCCTCCTGCGCTTCCTCCACTAAGACCAAGGCCAAGCAGAAAGGCTCTCCAGAAAGTTGCCCAGAATCAAACAAACAGATAATAAAGGATTTGGACTTTATCCCCTGGCTGCTCTTCTGGTGATTACTGAACTGAAACGAAGGCTGCTCCCAGAGATCCCAAGAAAACCAAACCTGAGAACATTACAATTATTAAAGTGGATAGCTCTAAGAATGCTTGCATTAGTTGAAGTAGAAAGAGTTGCATAGTTTATTCTTAATAAAACTTATTCAATATTCAAGAAGAATATTTTCATTTTCATTGTTTTACCAAGAGTATATTTTCAAGAAATATATAATTCAAGAAAAGAATCTGTGACTAAAATTCTGTTAATACATCAACTTCAATAATATTGATCACAATAGTTGTCTTTCTGTTTCCAGCTTGCTTCATTGAGTTAGGAAAGAATAGAGAGGAACAATATGTTGGAGAAGAAATGAGGCTAAAGCCTCTATTTTGCAAGGTTGAAGGTTCTTAGATTCCCACTAAGTCTGCAAAAAAAAAAAAAAAAGATAGAGAAAGAAAAGCAGAGAAAGAGAAGACATGAGAAATTACTTGAAAAATAATTACAGTCACACAATACTTGGGAACTATCTATCTATCAAGATACTTATAATTTATATAAATACAACATAGAACACATTTATGTAAATAAAGGCATAAAAGACAATCTTAGCAAGGTCATAGGTTCAGAGATAAGAATATTATATATAAGGAAGAGTGAAAAGACTAATTGGCTTAAACATTGAATACTCTAAATAGAGTACTTTGCAATTGGAAAGGAGATACATATGAGGAATGTTTTGGATATTGATTTATTATAATTTAGCAGCTCATTAAGCATTAGGAATTGAGAGAGTAAAGTTATGTGACCTAAGTAGAAAGTGTCATTTCATTTAAAATGAAAGGAAAATTGAGTCATCTTTTAGACTTATACTTAGAAGAAGAATTGTTTTACTGATCAAAAGAGAAGAAGCAATGAAAATT
Organism: Antechinus flavipes; assembly: GCF_016432865.1. Classification (NCBI taxonomy): domain Eukaryota; kingdom Metazoa; phylum Chordata; class Mammalia; order Dasyuromorphia; family Dasyuridae; genus Antechinus; species Antechinus flavipes. The sequence goes on along the minus strand of NC_067399.1, from coordinate 105,710,442 downwards.
TTAAAATTAGCAGTATTGAGTCAATAAGAAGCTTTTGCATGAACAAAATCAATGTGACCATAAGAAATGAAAAATGTCAAGAGGAGAAAAGGAAATCCTTCCCATCAAACATTACTGATATAAATCTGATATGTATGTACTTGTTTTATAACATAGATACACACATACACACACATACACATATATAAATACATGTGTGTATGTTTATATTAGTGCCAGAAACATGTTAGACTACACAAATATAAAATTTTAAATAATATTGCAAAGCTTGAGTAAAACCTGTATTAAATAGTTATTTAATTTATTAGTAGTATGAAAATCCTCACCCTACCCAGAATAGTATACATAAAATTAATATTTAAATTATAATATTTAAGTAAATGAAGGTAATTGAATAGTCTTCATTATATTCTAATATGTTGGTGTAACATTTTCTGACATAGTAGTTTGAAAGCCTGATTCTAAATTAATTTCATATCAATACATATTTTTAATGATTGTCTTAGTTTAAAAAGATGCTTCACAGAGATGCATAGATCCAAAACGAAGACATATCTTCATTCACAACATCATGATGCTCATTTTTCATTTACAGGGATCAATTACACATTTTAAAAAATGTACAGTATATCTCCATCAATTCTAACAGCTAAGATTCAAAAACTTTTTTTAATATTTTTAACAAACAAATTTAAAATCTAATCACACTTTTCATCTGGAAATATTCTTTTTTTAACTTGGAAAATTCTATTTCCATTTTTTAAAAAATCTGTAAATTTGAGATGTTTTATTGATGATGTACAAGTTTATTTAACCAGAGCTTATTTTGAAAAGTATCATTATAAACATAATGATTTCATCCTATTATTATCCCATTTCTTAAAGCATAGCATGCACATAACATATAAGCCATACTATACACATTGAGTAATATGATATACATAAATATAATATTGGACAAGGTTCACTATTAATGATAAAGGATATAAATTTTGACTAATCTTCATCACCATGATTATCCAACATTTTGTTAGATTTGATTAGATAATTAATATTTCTATTTTGTATTATGAGTCATGAAGAATTAATATTTTAAGTGAGAAAACTATTCTATCATTTTCTTATGGTGTGCTTTTTCCTTATATTATTGTTATTATTATTATCATTATAATCTTATATAATTTTAGCTGAAACCTGAATGAAATCAATAGGGGTAGATGAGGAAACAGAAGTCTTAAAGCATGAAAAACTTCTAAGGAAAATTCCTGAAGCCAAGACATGGTTTTTTTTTTTGTTTGTTTGTTTCTTTGTTTTTGCTTTTTTTGTGTGTACAACCACAAGGAGGTCCCAGGATATGGCAGGGAGTAATGTATTAAAATAATAGAAAAGCAATAGGAATTTAGCTTATAAGGAACTTGGAATATCAATCAGAGAATTTTATATTTGATCATACAGGTAATAGAGAACCACTGGAGTTTATTGTATTGGTGGTGGGGAACCATAGTCAGAACTTTCCATAGGAAAATCAATTAGTGAACTGCATGGAAATGAATTAAAGTGGCAAGAAACTTGAGGCAGGCAGACTTACTAGTAGGCTATTACAATACTCCAAGAATGGGATTATGAAGTCCTAATCCAGAAGTGGCTGAAGTGGCAGAAAAAAGAGACAGGTTCAAGAGATATTACAAAGGTACAATTGTCACAGGCCTTGGCAACAGATTGACTATAGAGAGTGAGAGATAGGGAAGAATTCAGGATGAGTTACAGATTGCAAGACACTGAAAATATGGCATGGCTCTCATCAGTACAAAAGAAAGGCTAGGGGTAGTTCTGGGAAAAAACAGTAAGTTCTCTCAGGATGTCTGAAAGGCAGTTGGAAATGTGAGATTGAAGGCCAACAGAAAAGTTGTGTCCATACAGAAAAGCTATGTAAATCCACGAAAGCTTATGCAATAAGAAAGTTAAATATAGGAGGAGAACCAGGAAAGTAGGTGTCCTAAAACCCTAAAGAGGAAGGAGTAAGCAAAGGGAGATCAATAGTAATGAAGACTGCAAAGAGATCAAGAAAGTTAAGGATTATGAAAAGGACATTAGAGTGGTCATTTAAGAGAACTACATGAACTGACATAATATGGAAGAAACAGTATCTGAAGAACAATACACACGGTGGCTAATTTTTTTAATCTAATAAAAGAAAGTTAATGTTGCTCTCATGTAAGGTATTAAACCTTTTTACTCGATAGAAAGTTCATGAATAGAATGTTGTATTCAATACCCAACATTAATAGTACACTACTTTCCCCCAATTACTGTAGCTGCTTTTTCTTTGTTAAAAGTAATGCTCATGTTAATGACATAATGATATACTTAGAAAATCATAGAAATTAAACTAACAAGTTAGTTGAAACAATTAATAATTTAATAGTATATAAATATAAATAAAAGCAGGTTATAAAGTAAATCCACATAATTCATCAGCATCTTTTTATATGGCCAACAAAACATTGCAAGAAAAAATAGTAAAAAATTTCCTATTTAAAAAAAAAATTATAAAATACCTGACAAGACAAACCCAGGAACTAGATGAACATAATTATGAAACATTTTTATACAAAGTCAGATTTAAATAATTGGAGAAATATTAATTGGTTTTGTGTGGGAAGAGCCAATAAAATAAAAATAAAAATCACCATTCCAATTAATCTACTTATTCAAAGTCATCACAAGTTATCAAAAATTATTGAGCTTGAAAATTAATAATAAAATTAATTTAAAAGAACAAAAGTGCCAAGAATATTAAAGGAATTCATGAAAAGAAATGTAAAAGAAGGAAGTTTAGGAGCAACAAATTTTAAATTATATTATAAAATGGTAATTAACAAAACTATTTGATACTCAAAAATAGAAATGTTGATCAGTGGAACATAACAAGTGTACAATACAGAGGAGTAAATTATTATAATAACCTGTGATTTCACAAGCTTTTGAAATAATAACACACTATTTGGTGAAGGAAAATGTTGATAAAACAGGAAAGCAATCTTGCTAAAATTGAGTTTAGATTAATATCTTATATTATTTACCAAGATATGATCAAAATTGATACATAACCTAAATATGAATAGTAAGAGGAATCTACATTGTGAGACATATGAGAACTTTCATTGTATTAAATTTAAAAGGTATTTTAGAACTAAATATAGTCAAAATGAGAAGGAAAGCAGAAAGTTGGGGAAATGTTTAGAGACTTTCTCAGATAAAGATTTCATATCTCAAAATATAGAGAATTCTGGCAAATTTATAGAAATACGGTTCACTTCCCAACTGATAAATAGTCAAAGGATATGGACAGGTTTAATTAATAAATCAAAACCATCCATAATCATATAAAATGCCCTAAATTATTATTGATTAGAGAAATTACAAGACAATTGAAATATAATTTCACATTTAATAGATTGGCTAAAGTGATATAAGAGTAAAATGGCAAATGGTGGCATATGAGAAAAGTTGGGACATTAATAAATTTAGTGGAATGGTAAACTGATCCAATTAATGCAACTATAAACTGATCCAAAATGATTTTGTAGAACAATCTGGAATTATGCCCAAAGAGTTATAGTCTTTGACCCAACAATACCATTATTTTGTCTATTTTCTAGAGTAATCAGCGGAAAAGAAAGAGAACCTATAATCTTCTAAAATATTTATGTCAGCATTTTTTTACATAGACAAAGAACTGAAAATTGCAATTGTACTGTCTGGGCTAACTCTCTGGAAGGCCTCAGGATCAGTCAGACTTTGGATCAATCAAAGTCCTTCATCTTTAGGGAGAGAAGTGAAGGAGGCAGGCAAGCTGCCACTTGATGTATCCTAGCTTGCCAAAGATATATCCTGGATTTTGGAGTCTGGCATCTCCAGACTCTCTCCTCATCCTGCAGCCAATAACCCTGACCTCTCTCCCTCAGCCCTTCAATCCTTGCCTGCAATTACCTCACTACCACACATCCAGCAAGTGCCAATTTTGAGGAGATCCATCACATCATCATATCATCTAAGTATATTCTTTTGGAGTCATTATCTCACATTGAATAGGTAATTAGACAAGTGTGCTGCTGTCTGACTCAAATACACCTTTTCAGAATTTCAGCCCTCTACATGCAGTGATGCCCATAAATTAAGGAATGGAAAAGAAGGTATACAATTGGGAGGGGGGGACTACTATGCTATAATACATGACGAGCTAAGGGGGGAAAAATGGAACAACTTGCATGAATTAATGACAAGTGAAGTGAATAGAATCAAGAGTACATTGTGTACAATAACACCAGTATTGCTTAAAGAATAATTGTTATTGAGTATTATCAATCTCTAAAGTAACTACAAAAGTCCTATGAAGAAACATCCACTTCCAGAGAAAGAACTGATAAATATAAGTATGAATAGTATGGTTTTATGTATACTTATAAATCTGCACAAAATTGTAGTCTTTTCTAGTATGGAGTGGGGAAGGAAACAATTTGGAATTTAAAAGGTAAAAATAAAATCTACCACAAAAAAGAAAAGTTCCCTACTAATGGTGGAGAGCACAGAAAAAGCAGTACCTGGAAATTAATTTGTTGTAAAAACAAATATCAACAATTTAAAAAAAAATCCATAGTGAAAATCTCCTTCGTTACCTTGTATACTTTGTTTATGTTGCTGAAAATGTGCCAAAGAAATTGGTGTTTCAGTCTTTCAGTCCAAGGAACACAACAAATGAAAAGTAACAAAGAAAAAGAATCTGATCTTAGCTTGTTGATGAAAAAAATCTTTGGGAAAAGGAAAAGAAACACTCTCAAATGATTTGGTAATTTAAAAGTTGACACAGTCTCAGTAATTTAAGTAATTTATTTCTTGTTTATTTTTCAAAGCTTCCAGGCACAGATTTAAGGAAATGCCATCATCCCTAAACATACCCATCAGACATGCAGAACAGATTTCTAATTCTACATCTGTTTTAGGGAATGGAGAATTAAGGTAACTTTTGTGTTTCTGAGTAATGCAGTGTTGGCTAAGATATGAGTGTAAACAAATCATCACAACCAAAATCTAAATAAAGGGAAATAACCCTCAATATTTTGCCTTAGGGAAACTTTGAAAATCACTACTGTTTATTGCAGAGACAATGAAATAATTTCCCCTAGTAAAAATGGCATACTGTCTTCAAATATTAGCATATTCTATTTAAAGTAATTATATTATATAATGAAACTCCCCCCATCAAATTCATTACAAGACTAAAGTCTGAGAAGTAATGTCTATGTCTCTAGTTAATTGTTTTATTTTTTGGGGGGGGGAGGGTCTGGACAGATAATTTTATTAGTATACAGAATGAGTACTAAGGAAATTCTCTTAATTAACAGTCTTTACCACTACAACCAATTCATTTACTCTGTAGCTATTAGAAAGTTGCCAGAACACATAATTAACCATATTTTTCTCTGTAGTGTTGTTATATGGTATAGTTTAAACAAATACGAAGAGAGTTCAGCTGAGAATTCCATAGAATGCTTCATATGCCCTCATTTGAAACATTCTGCGGAGGGCAAGAAAAAATTACAAAATCTATGTGAAATGTGAGTGTGTGTGTGTGTGTGTGTATGTGTGTGTGTGTATCTATATGTGATATACACAAAAAAGAAAAGTTCCCTACTAATGGTGGAGAGCACAGAAAAAGCAGTACCTGGATGTTGTGAGCTTTTTCTTCTCAAAACACAGCCGGGTGATAAAAGTTCAGATCTTTTATTGTCCCAATATAGCCCGGTTAGCTTAGAGGCCTATCTCTCTGCTTGGTTCCAAGAGCTCTCTCCGAATGTCACCAAATCCAAAGGTCTGGTCCTTCAGCCTCTGCCTCAGTTTTCTTCAGCCTCCAGCCAGCTCCAACTCTTCATGTCATTCCGGTGAAATCTCGACTTGTAGCATCTTCACTCTCCAGCCCTTTTTCGACTGGCCCATTGGCCTATTTATGCTCCTTCCAGAGAGAGGGATTATGGGTTTTCTCCCATAGTGCTCTCTGGCCCAAAGCTTCAAGGGAGGTGTGAACTCATTGAGCTCCAATGAGTAAAGGTGTGACCATAAGCCTTGTATTAATTAGTTCTACTTAGTACCTTGTTTCAGGTTCTGCCCAAAACATCTTCTTGTAAGATTAGATCAACTCTAATTACTTAGCAGTTAGTAAGGATTCCAACATCTCCCCCTTTCTTTTGTTTTAAAACATAGGGGGTTTCTGAGGGGGTACACATAAATCCATCAATATGGGCCAGAACTTTGTAACAGATATACATGGTATACATAAATCCATCAATATGGGAGGCATTATACATAATTTACATGAGCACATAGCAATATAACACAGGCTAGTAGTAATGTAACAACATAAATCAACCTGAAGATTTACACATGTCCATAAGTCCTAGAAATAGTCCATAAGCAATCCATTGTCCATTAGTTCATGTGCCAGGAATCTAATAATTCCTGTAAGCTCTGAAGTACTGCAAAAAGTCTCATCAACAATTTTTCATCTCAGGGAACCCAGTGATTCTTGCTGGTTTTTCAAGAACTAAAAGCTGAAGATTTTAAAGTTCTTTTGACAGTCTCATTATCAGCCATCTGATTCTTTCTCCATCTGTGGAAATATAAGCAGATCCTCTTCCCCAAGCGGTTAATCTAATTCCCTTCTATTTACCAAGTTTGGGATTTCTCCTCATCATCTGGTAATTACATTGGAGTTGTTTGCATTGGATATTGTCTTGTTGTCTTAAAAGGCCTGTATTCTTCCCAACTGTAATCCTGATTGCTTTTCTGTTGGTTGATGACATCAGAGTTCTGAATTTCTAAAGTCTCTCTGGGTGTAACCTCAGCTGCTATCATGCCCCACCTGTCCTTTGATTGATACTTTAGAGTTGGGCCCTGCCTCTCATTCCTCTGGGTCAATATACATTTAGAGGCCCAATGAAAGCCTCGGTTACATTTTGGACATGGGGTTTTGGGTTTTCTCTCACCCTGTCTTCTCACTCTATCTCCATTTCTACATTGAGCTCTCAAATGTCCAACTTTTCCGCAATGAAAACATCGACGAGTTTCTCTAGAATTCCTCTGCCAAGAAGGACCTTGTCTTTTCATGTTCATCATAGTCTGGGCATAATAAGCATTTGTGTCCACTGTGGCACAGCATCTTATGATCTCCTCTAAAGAAGCATTTTTGTCTAGCCCCCATATAATTCTCTTGCAAACCTCATTGGCATTTTCCTTAGCCAAATGTCTAGTCATTATTTCTGTGGCAGCATTATCTCCAATGGTTCTTATTACAGCTATTTGTAAACGTCCCACAAAATCTGCAAAAGGTTCATTGGGACCTTGCTCTATTTTTGTGAAAGCATTATTTCCATCTTTCTGTCCAGGGAGAGAATTCCAAGCTTTTATTGCAGCCTTAGAAATTTGCTCATAGACTGTTATGGGATAATAAATCTGTTCTGAACTCTCTGCATACTGACCTTCACCAGCTAGTTGGTCAAAAGCGATTTGTACAACAGCTCCTTTTTGCCTATTGCGTTGGGCTTGAATCCTACATAATTCATGAAACTCCGAAAGCCACAATAAATTTTGTCCCGGTTCTAGACAAGTTTTCGTTATGGATTTCCAGTCATTGGGGTTAGGATTTCATTAGACAAATTATCCAGTAACATCTTCACATAAGATGATGTAGCCCCATAAAGAGTGCAACCCTTTTTCAAATCTTTAATTTTTCCCAAATTAAAAGGAGTGTATTTTCTCTCTTTTTGACCTGAGGAGTTGAGCTCTTCAATCACAGGATATGCATTTATAAAATCAGATATATCTTCTCCTTCATTTTTTGCTTTAATTAATGCTTTTTCTAATCTTGTCAAATTCTGCTTTACAGGAGAAGCTGACTGTGTTTCTGTCTCTCTCCCTCCCCCTTGTTCCACCCATGAAGGGTTAATTGCGGGGGGAGGGTCATGAGATATGGAATCACCTAATTCCTCCTGCTGTGAAGTATCAGAATTGTAATTAACTCCATTCTCATCTGATTCATCCTCCTTTTCACCTAGTAAAGTTGGCACTTCCTCCTGTACTTTCCTTTTCATCATTCTATCACTTAAATAACTTCTTATAGCCAATTGTATTACATTATATGTATTAATTATTGAGTTAGGCCCATTTTTATCATAGAATTGACAAAGATCCTCTCCAACCAATTTCCATTCATTTAGATCTAATTCCTTATCAAGAGAGAAACAAGGGCATATGTCCTTTACAGTTTGTAAAAATTCAGTGATTTGCTGTAAACTTATAATTAAACCTTGGCTTTCCATAACATTAATAATGCTCTCTAAACATTTTCCTTGAACAGAAACAGGCTGTTTTCTAAATATCTGTCCCATCTTAGCTGAAATTCTACTTTAACTCTTTTAGCAAAATTTCTTTATTGCACTCACCCTAATTTCTGGGTTGAAGAGTCTTTTCCACTGGATCAGGATCAGAGGCTTTTCCACTTGAATCAGGATCGGAGCTTTTCCACTTGAATCAGGATCGGAGCTTTTCCACTGAAATCCACTGAGGGGTCTGTTTGTCCCACGTTCAGGGCGCCAAAATGTTGTGAGCTTTTTCTTCTCAAAACACAGCCGGGTGATAAAAGTTCAGATCTTTTATTGTCCCAATATAGCCCGGTTAGCTTAGAGGCCTATCTCTCTGCTTGGTTCCAAGAGCTCTCTCCGAATGTCACCAAATCCAAAGGTCTGGTCCTTCAGCCTCTGCCTCAGTTTTCTTCAGCCTCCAGCCAGCTCCAACTCTTCATGTCATTCCGGTGAAATCTCGACTTGTAGCATCTTCACTCTCCAGCCCTTTTTCGACTGGCCCATTGGCCTATTTATGCTCCTTCCAGAGAGAGGGATTATGGGTTTTCTCCCATAGTGCTCTCTGGCCCAAAGCTTCAAGGGAGGTGTGAACTCATTGAGCTCCAATGAGTAAAGGTGTGACCATAAGCCTTGTATTAATTAGTTCTACTTAGTACCTTGTTTCAGGTTCTGCCCAAAACATCTTCTTGTAAGATTAGATCAACTCTAATTACTTAGCAGTTAGTAAGGATTCCAACACCTGGAAATTAATTTGTTGTAAAAACAAATATCAACAATTTAAAAAAAAAAATCCATAGTGGAAATCTCCTTCGTTACCTTGTATACTTTGTTTATGTTGCTGAAAATGTGCCAAAGAAATTGGTGTTTCAGTCTTTCAGTCCAAGGAACACAACAAATGAAAAGTAACAAAGAAAAAGAATCTGATCTTAGCTTGTTGATGAAAAAAATCTTTGGGAAAAGGAAAAGAAACACTCTCAAATGATTTGGTAATTTAAAAGTTGACACAGTCTCAGTAATTTAAGTAATTTATTTCTTGTTTATTTTTCAAAGCTTCCAGGCACAGATTTAAGGAAATGCCATCATCCCTAAACATACCCATCAGACATGCAGAACAGATTTCTAATTCTACATCTGTTTTAGGGAATGGAGAATTAAGGTAACTTTTGTGTTTCTGAGTAATGCAGTGTTGGCTAAGATATGAGTGTAAACAAATCATCACAACCAAAATCTAAATAAAGGGAAATAACCCTCAATATTTTGCCTTAGGGAAACTTTGAAAATCACTACTGTTTATTGCAGAGACAATGAAATAATTTCCCCTAGTAAAAATGGCATACTGTCTTCAAATATTAGCATATTCTATTTAAAGTAATTATATTATATAATGAAACTCCCCCCATCAAATTCATTACAAGACTAAAGTCTGAGAAGTAATGTCTATGTCTCTATTTAATTGTTTTATTTTTTGGGGGGGGAGGGTCTGGACAGATAATTTTATTAGTATACAGAATGAGTACTAAGGAAATTCTCTTAATTAACAGTCTTTACCACTACAACCAATTCATTTACTCTGTAGCTATTAGAAAGTTGCCAGAACACATAATTAACCATATTTTTCTCTGTAGTGTTGTTATATGGTATAGTTTAAACAAATACGAAGAGAGTTCAGCTGAGAATTCCATAGAATGCTTCATATGCCCTCATTTGAAACATTCTGCGGAGGGCAAGAAAAAATTACAAAATCTATGTGAAATGTGAGTGTGTGTGTGTGTGTGTGTGTGTGTGTGTGTGTATCTATATGTGATATACACAAAAAAGAAAATGTCCCAGTGGTGTGACTATTCTTTTTCATTGAGAGATGAAGCAACATACAAATGGCCATATAGTCATTGGGTGCCAAAGGTTTGAATTAAACTCAGTTTTTTTGTTGTCTTTCTTTCTTTCTTTTTCTTCCTTTCTTCCTTCCATCCTTCTTTCTTTCCTTCTTATCTTCCTTTCTTTCTTAGCCAACATCAAAGATCAATTTCAAGAGATTCAACAGGGACACTTTTTTTTAACATGGAAATACATATCATATGTTTATAATTGGCATCAGTAATTGGGTAGTTCAAAAGAAACATTGGGGCAGAGCTCAGTATGATTTAATTCAAAACAGCAAAACTATCTATGGAAAGGTAAACATACTAATTATGTTATGCAAATGATATGCAGAGGAAGAACCAATACAGACACATAGTGAGGGAGAGGGCTAGTAGTTTTCAAAACCTGCTCACAATCAGAAATGTGAAAAAATTCAAAAATCTAGGAAGAAGTGGGGTGGGGATAGGATAAAGTGAGATATGGAATTGCACAGGATTTCTCATCAGCTACAATGACAGACCATAGGACCTGGAGTAATATATATCAACAATCAAAAGAACTAGACCTGTCACCAAAAATATCATATCCAACAAAACTAACCATAATATTGAAGGAAAGAAGTGAACATTCAACACACTTGCAGATTTTCAGGATTTTGTCTCAACTAAATCTGGCCTGCAACCCCAAATCAAAAACTCCACCCTCCTGTAAGTGATCACAATCAAAAACATCCTTTCCCCACTGTTTTTGCTTTTAGCTGATGTGCTGGTTCCTTCTTATATACACTGCCTTATATCCACTGTTCTGCAATAGAGCTGGGTATGGAATGTCTAATCATAGAAGTTTCCTCAGTCTTCCAGGACTCAGACTCCTGATTCTCTATGATGTCCAGGAGACATCAGGACATAAAAATTCCTGTGGTTGTGGCTTGAGGCTACCTCTTGAACCCAGCAAGCCCAAGAACTCTCTGCTTTCCATTTCTTTGGAAGTAACCTGGAGGTATTTACAATTCATATCTTTTAAAACTTGCTTCTAGAGTCTTTCTCCTGTTCTACTCAAGTGGTCTTAGGAGGACCCATGTTATCCCCCAATTCTTATTTGTTTTCCATAAGTCTTTGTTTGCCTTGAAATAGAATTTTGTTTTGTCTATGGGAAAAAATCTGAAAAGTTTAGAGAACTCTTTTGTAAGGTGTAGTTTGAAATAGGTGTTCTGTTTGTTTCCTTCCAAATTCAAATTTTCTGATTCAATCCTAGTCTCTTCAAATGAAATATTTTAGAACCAGTCAAATGAACATCCATTTTACACTCACCTACACAGCTGTCTCTAGAAAATTGTTTTATCTGAATTTTGTGATATTTCAGCAGAAAGATCTCAACAATCAGTGTTGAGAAGTAATGATTATAAAAATTTCAATACAATCCTCTACCTCAATGATACTAAAATTAATTCCCTTTTGATTCATGAAAAATTATTGAATATTTATCCTGTATAAAGCATTATATAAGATAATCACAAAGATGAAAAATATAGCTTCTTCTCTCAACAAAAATTTCTCTCTGTAGAGCAAATAAAATGAATCATGTAAATATTTATAAATTTTATGAGAAAAATCCATTAAGAACTGAAAAAAATAAATTGCAGATGATTTTAAAAAATATTTACTTCCAGGGAATTAGAAAGTTCTTCCAACTTCTCAAGAAATCACCAAGGAAATGTTCTCTTGTAAGTGGCTCTTTAGTTGGAATGGCCATCAAGACAATAAAATACAAGATTATCATAATGCTTCACAAGTTGTGAATGAAGGATGATGATAAATTTGTTTGTTTGTTTTGTTTTGTTTTTTCCCCAAGTTGTCTCAAAATCGATAAGGACATGAATCATTGACAATTTGATCTTTAACTCCAGCAAAAATTTTAGTGTGACTCAATGTAATAAATTAATTTGTAGCCAGAATAAATGTCTCTCACATAGTTATTATTGTATATTATATTGTATCCTATACTAATGTAATATATTACTTTATATTACATGTAATTATTTTTCAAATATCTCTAGATATTCTATAGTTAAAAGAGTATAAATTCACTTAAATTGTTTCTGAATTTATATAGTAGCTTTGTGTCAATATGAATTCATTTAATCAAATAGTATAATGATATTGCTACAATCATAAGAGAAAGCAATAATTTTGGACCATATAAAAAAGATCTTCATGCTCAAAGTCACAGCAAATCGTCTATTTAAACATTATGATATAAAGACAATATTTGGATTTTCATTAACATCTGGGATTGAAGATTCTAGTTGTTGTTTTTTTTTAATTTCACAGCTACCATTTTAATGATATTCTTAATTATTTTCAATTCTCTCTATTTTAAAAGATCTCTATTTCTATTAGTTTAGCATTCCTAAGCCTCTCTGGACCTAGTTCAAGAGTTACACTGACAATCATCACCTTGATATTTAAGGTGCAATGCACATGTATATGCATAATGAAGAAGAGTCTTCTACACTCAGAGAGAGGGCTATAGGAATTAAATGTATACCACAACATAATGTTCTCACTCTTTTTGTTGTTCATTTGCATTTTATTTTTTTACTCATTTACTTTCTTCTTTCACTCTGATTTCTCTGGTGCAGCAAGAGAATTCTATAAATATGTTTATCCATATTGGATCTAACATATATTTTAACATGTTTAACATATATAAAATTGCTTGCCATCTAGGGGAGGGGGTGGGGAGAAGGAGGAGAAAATCTGAAACACAAGGCTATGCAAGGATCAATGTTATCAAATTATCTGTGCATATGTTTGGAAAATAAAAAGCTTTATAAAAATTTAATTTAATTTTAAAAAGATGCATATGCATACACACTCACATGCATGCATATTTATATGGACACATAGAAATGCTGTGGCACATATATTTAAACATGTATGCCTATTATATATATACAGAGAGAGAGAGAGAGAGAGAGAGAGATGTACACAAATGACATGGAATCTACATAAACCTACATCTATTTTATTATGGGATATGCACCCTGAAATGCATTTGTTTATATGTATATTGTATCTGTGTGTATATGGTTTTCCAATAACCAATTATCTCTTTAATAAATTATTTTACTACAAAATTCGTGTTTGTCCTTTATATTTAAAGAATAGATTTTAAGTGCAAATTAGTCCCATGATGTTTTGGTATGGATAACACATAATATCAATCCAATAATTAATTGGTATATCAAGGAACTAAAAAGAAAAAAAAAAGAAACAGATCACATTTCATTCTTATTATTAGTCTTATATTATGAAACCATCAATATTCCCATAAACTAATATAAATATAATTCTCTTGTTCCCTAAGTTATACATCCACATTTACATTTTGTATCATGCTGATTATTTTCTAATGACACAATCACTTCTGCAAAATTTCCAGAAGATTAATTAAAAATAGTACAAGAAAACCACAGAGACAAAATATCTTCACAAATATTTCTTTGTTATGGCAAATGCAATAACCAATCAAAAGCCTGCAGATGGTTTCTTTATTCAGCAGAAATGATGCCAGAAATAAATATTACTTTTCCAAGACTTTCTTTACATATTTTGTCTCATGGAATATTTTACTTCCTTTGTGTCACAATCATGTTTTATAAACAATCCTCCATATTCTGTGTAGCTGAATAAAATGTAGCAACCTGCCAGAATTATAATATAGTAACTGAGGTATTTTATGCCAATGAGTTAAAATTAAAAATAAAATGGAATCTGTGTTAATTGCAGTTTTTCTGAATATATGGTTTACTAGCACTGTCATTTCTATTACTTCATATTATTTTAGATTTATAGAGCAATTTTCTCCTTGAAAGTAGCTACTTTTATGCTGGGTTATCAAGATCACTCTTGCCCTAGAGAGAAAAAGACATAGAGAAGTAAAGTCAAAGGGAACGTTTCATAATTACCTGATCAGTAAAGACAGTAAATGCACATTATTCAGATCTCTAAATGCCATTGTCAAATTCTGCCTTGAAAGTTTAGCCCTTAACTCCCTGTTCAAGATAAACTAGGTTAATTATCATATTGCACTAATGTGATACACCAGGGCCAAGAGTTGGCCTTTTTTAAAAATTGACTTTTGTCTAGACAGAAAATAGAGACTTTCTGCTTGTTTTTTTTTTTAATTGCAATTTCATGATTGCAAATCTTAATACACTGGTTTCTGATTAAAAGCTTTGCTTTTACTCTGACTTTTTCATTTCCCGTAGTTTTATTTGTTTGATGATTTTCAGAGTATAAATGTTCATACTGATAATTAAACAATTAGCTCTCCTTAGGGAGTTTCAGATCTTTGACATATACCACTGTAGGCCTTGAAGGGTTAATGTGTAAGCTTAATTTTTCTGAGAGTGGAAAGATTACCTGGTGTTGAGGACAACCTAAAGGGCCTTTGAAGCATGTCTATATGACCTCAAATGGAAGACTTTGTGTCTCAGACTACAGACATGGTCTAGCCTCCTTTTATGAGCTACAAAGCTGGGAGGGGCATAAGGAAAAAAAGAGTAGCATAAAAAGAGTGATCTATCTCAATCCTGCCACTTTTAGAGATACAACCTATTCTGATTATGCAATCTATGGTTATGATATCTATGTTATCCCAAGCAAATGGGACTACCATAACAATTAGTATTGTGGGGGATTAAGATTCTGAATCTACTCTTCTAGTTGGATTTTTTTTTTCATGATCTTGCTTTTTATGGAGGGTTTTTTTTTTTTTTTTTTTTAGTTTTTTTTTTAGTTTTTTCCTCAATGTTTCTCACTTGATTTTAAAATTCCCTTTCGAGTTCAATAAATTCTCTCTGGACAGGGAGCCAGTTATCATTAATCTTCAGGGTAGAATAAGCTCTTTTTTGGGGGTGGAGTCAAGATAGCAGAGAAGGCACATACTACTTTCTAAGTTCTTCTCATACCCTCATGACCAATTATTAAATTCAGCCTCAAAAATATCACTTGATTGTAAAATTCATGAAGATTAGAAGCACAACAACTTACCAGCAAAAGATAATCTGGAAGATTGCCAGAAGAAGTTTGTCCTGAATGGCCAGGGCAGATGAGCAAAAGCAGGGATAAAACCAGACACTAAGGTCTGGAGCAGACCAGGGCCGGGGGTGGCCTCTGTGGTTAGAAAAATTATAGAGATATCTCTGCCATAGGCTGATTGCTCTACCTTGATTACAAAACAGTAGACCAGTAGAGAAATTAAATACCCACTTAAAATCAGAAGTGACTCAGCGCAGACCACAGCACAGCTGTGCAGCTGCATTTTGCAGCACAAGCCAGGCAGTCACAAATCTGCATAGCAAGGGGGTGCAGCCCAGGGTAGCCTCTAATCTGCACAGTGTGGGGCTTAGCCTGGGGCAATAGAAATTCCATAGTGAGACTGTGCTTGCCTGGGCAGAGACACTTCCGGTCTGTGTGGGGCTATTTGCTGGACAACTGCTAATATCCACAGTCCCACAGCAGGCTTTGGCCTGGTGTAGTGATACTTTCACACTCAGCCTCTAACCTCAGGCCAGTCAATAATCCAGACAGCGGGGGTCATCACTGGGCACTTCGGCAGCTCAGCCCATGCTACTGAGGCCTAGTCACTTCTGGTGGGGAACATTTTCCCAGAACACTCCAAATGTCACTGCTCTTTGCAGACTATTTGCAGGACAGCTACTGTCCATATACCCTGCTCTGCAAAGGAAGCTGGTAATCTCCTTGCCCTGAAGGCAGACGATACAGGCTTTTAAAACATGAGTAAAAAAATCAAAAGGACAATTTAGAGCTTCCATACAGAAAGAGAGCAGGTTTTCAATTCCAAGGAGACTAATAGCAAACAGTCTCCAGATAATATCCCAAAGGAGGAGGATGTAATCTGGTCCCCATCACACAAATCTCTCCTTGAAGAGACTATTAAAAATCTAAAAAGAGAGCTAGAAGAAAAAAATGGGGAAAGGAAAGAGAAGCTATGCAAGAGAGTAATAACTTCCTGAAATATGAATTGGAAAAGATAAAGAACTCCCAGTAAGGTAGGATTTGTGAATGGGAAAAGATAAAGAAGTCCCAAGAGAGTAGAATTTGTAAATTGGAAAAGATAAAAACTCCCAAGAAAGTAGGATTTTTGAATTGGAAAAAGAAAATAAGTTTTAAAAAAATAGTGAAATGCAAAATAAATTCTATAGAGCAAAATAACTCATTTAAAAACTCAATTGTACATATACAAAAAGAAGTAAAAAAAGCTAATGAAGAAAATGACTCATTAAAAATCAGAACTGAACAAATAGAAATTAATCATTCATCAAGACATCAAGAATCAGTCAAGCAAAACCAAGAAAATGAAAAATTAGGAAAAAATGTTAAATATCTACTTGGAAAAACAACAGACCTTTAAAATAGATATAGGAGAGATAATCTGAGGATTATTGGACTTCCCGAAAATCATGATGAAAAAAAGAATCTAGATATTATTTTACAGGAAATCATCAAAGAGAACTGCCCAGATGTAATAAAATCAGAAAGTAAAATAGGCATTGAAAGAATTCATCAAACACCTTCTGAAAAAGACCCTAAAATAAAAATTCCAAGGAATATTTAGGCAAAATTTCAGAACTATCAGATTAAGGAAAAAATATTACAAACATCCAGGAAAAAAACAATGCAAATATCAAGGTGCCACAATAAGGATCACTCAAGACCTGGCTGCATCCACATTAAAAGATTAAAGGACTTGGAATCTGATATTTGGAAAGGCAAAATGACTTGGAATGAGACTAAGAATAAACTACCCAGCTAAGCTGAGCATTTTCTTCCATGGAAGAAGATGGACATTTAATGAAACAAAGGAATTCCATTTGTTTCTAAGGAAAAAAAAACAGATCTAAACAAAAAAAAAATTGATCTCCAACCATGGGACTCAAGAGAAGCAGAAAAAGGTAAAAGGAACTCTTGAGAACTGTGTTTCTGTTATGGATATACATAAAGACCACATGTATAATTAGATTTTACTGATATAACATAAAAAAGGGAAGTAGAAATGGAAAAGGGATAGAGTCAGAAAAAGGGAAAAGGGGAGATAAAAAGAGGGAAACTCCATGCCATGAAGAGGCAAAGGAAACCTATCATATCTGAGGGGACTTAGAGAGGGGGAAGAACATTGTGTGAATCTTACTTTCATAAAAGTTGATTCAAAGAGAAAATAATTGACATATTTGTTTTACATAGAATCCTCTCTCACCTCATTAAAAAGTGAGAGAGGAAAAGGGAAAAGGAAAAGAGTAACAAGGGAAGGGTACAAGAAAGGAGAAGGGATTCAAAGGGATGAGGGAGGGAGCCTAAAGATGGAGAGCTATGTGATGCAAGTGTTGTCCATAAGTTTAATGCTGGGAAATGGGGTAAGGAGGGGCAAGAAAAAGAAAACCATAATCTGTGGAAAATAAGATATCAGGAAATATAGAATTAGTCATTTTAACCATAAATGGGAATGAGATGAACTCTCCCATAAAACAGAGGCAGATAGCAGACTGGATCAAAAGTCAGAACACTATATAATATGTTGTTTACAGGAAATGCATTTAAAGCAGGGAAATACATACAAAGTAAAAGTAAAAGACTGGAACATAATCTATTATGCTTCAGGTAAAGTCAAAAAAGCAAGGGTATCCATCCTTAGATCAAGCAAAAGCAAAAATTGATCTAATTAAAAGAGATAAGGAAGAAAACTATTTCTTGCTAAAAGGTAGTATAGACAATAAAGCAAGATCAATACTAAACATATATACACCAGGTGGTATAGCATCTAACTTCCTAGAAGAGAAATTAAGAGAGTTGTAAGAAGAAATAGACAGGAAAACTATAATAGTAGGAGATTTCAACCTTGCACTCTCAGAATTAGATAAATCAAACTACAAAACAAAAAAGAAAGAAATTAAAGAAGTAAATAGAATATTTAAAAAATTAGGTATGGTAGATATTTGGAGAAAACTGAAAGGAGTATACTTTCTTCTCTGCAGTTCATGGACCATACTGACCATATATTAGGTCATAAAGACCTCAAAATTAAATGAAGGAAGGCAGAAATAGTAAATGCTTTCTTTTCAGATCTTGGCACAATAAAAACTACATTCAACAAAAAGTTAGGGGTAAATAGACCAAAAAGTAATTGGAAACTAAATAATCTCATCTTGAAGAATGATTGGGTGAAACAGCAAATTATAGACACAATTAATAATTTCTCTCAAGAAAATGGCAATGATGAGACATCATACCAAAATTTGTGAGATTCAGCCAAAGCAGTAATAAGGGGAAATTTTATGTCTTTAGAGGCTTACTTGAATAAAATAGAGAAAGATAAGATCAATGAACTGTGTTTGCAACTTAAAAAGCTAAAAAAAAAGACCAAATTAAAAATCCCCAATCAAATACTAAGATTGAAATTCTAAAATTAAAATAACAATTAACAATATTGGTAGTAAAAAAAAAAAAAACTACTGAATTATTAAATAAAACTAAGAGTTGGTTTTATGAAAAAACCAATAAAATAGATAAACCTTTGGTAAATCTGATTAGAAAAAGGAAAGAGGAAAATTAATTTTTTAGTCTTAAAAATGAAAAGGGAGAACTGTCCACCAATGAAGAGGAAATTAGAGCAAAAATAAAGAGTTACTTTGCCAAACTTTATGCCAATAAATTCAATAACCTAAGTGAATGGATGACTACCTCCAAAAATATGGGCTTCCCAAATTAACAGAGGAGGAAGGGAATTGCTTAAATACTCCCATTTCAAGAAAAAAAATAGAACAAGCTATTAATCAACTCCCTAAGAAAAAATCCCCAGGACCAGTTGGATTTAGATGTGAATTCTACTAAATATTTAAAGAACAATTAGCCCCAATGCTATATAAACTATTTGAAAAAAATAGGGAATGAAGGGGTCCTACAAAATTCAATTTATGAAAGAGACATGAAACTGATACCTAAACCAGATAGGTTGAAAACAGAGAAAGAACATTATAAATCAATTTCCCTAATGAACAGTCCCTAAAGAATTTGCATTCCCTGATGCAAAAATCTTAAATAAAATACTAGCAAAAAGATCACAGAAAATCATCCCCAGGATAATACACCATGATCAGGTGGGATTTATACCAGGAATGCAGGGCTGGTTAAATATTAGAAAAACTATTAGTATAATTGACCATATTAATAACCAAATTAACAAAAACCATATGATCATCTCAATAGATGCAGAAAAAACATTTGACAAAATCCAACACCCATTCTTATTAAAAACACTAGAGAATATAGGAATAAATGGACTTATCCTTAAAATAATCAGTAGCATCTATTTAAAACCATCAGTAAGCATCATGTAATGGGGATAAACTGCAACCATTCCCAATAACATCAGGAGTGAAACAAGGTTGCCCACTATTACCATTACTGTTCAATATTGTATTAGAAATGCTAGCTTTGGCAATAAGAGTTGAAAAAGAAATTAGAGTAGGCAATGAGAACACCAAATTATCACTCTTTGCTGATGATATGATGGTATCCTTAGAGAACCCCAGAGATTCTACTAAAAAGCTATTAGAAATAATCACACCTTTAGCAAAGTTGCAGGATACAAAATAAACCCACATCAGCATTCTTATATATCACTAACAAAGTCCAACAGTTAGTTACAAAGAGAAATTCCACTTAAAGTAACTACCAATAGTATAAAATATTTATGAATCTATCTGCCAACGGAAAATCAGAAACTATATGAGCAAAACTATAAAACACTTTCCACACAAATAAAGTCATATCTAACCAATTGGGAAAATACTAAGTGTTCTTGGATAGAGTGAGCAAATATAATAAAGATGACAATACTACCTAAACTAATCTATTTATTTAGTGCTATACTAATCAGACTCCCAAAAAACTATTTTAACGACCTAGAAAAAATAGCAACAAATTTCATATGGAAAAACAAAAGGTCAAGAATTTCAAGGGAATTAATGAAAAAAAAACATCAAATGAAGGTACCCTAGCTGTACCAGATGTAAAATTATATTATAAAGCTACATTTACCAAAACCATTTGGTATTGGCTAAGAAATAGACTAGTTGATCAATGGACTAGGTTAGGTTCAAAGGACAAAACAGTCAATAACTTTAATAATCTAGTGTTTGACAAACCCAAAGAATTCAGTCAGGAAATTTTCTCTCTTAGGCTAGATTTTAACTTTAGGAAGACTAGTTTCATGATGTTAAGAGTTCAAATGTTGGAGTTTGTTCTTCTCAGAGCGCAGCCGGTTTAGAAGCTTGGAGCCCTTCGGATGTCTCCAAATCCAAAGGTTCTGTCCTTCAGCCTCTGACTCTGCTTTCTTCTGCTTCCAACCAAGACAGAGATGGAAGGTCTCTCTTATCTCCTTCTGGGGAGCCCAGCTACCAACTTGCCGCGGAGAGAGGGCTTCTGGCGTAGCTCCACTGAAATCCGTCAAAGTGTTCTCTGCAACAGAGTCGTTCCTTTCGAGTCCAGCGCGATCAGCCAGCCAAGAGGAAAAAATGTATTCTGGAATGGCTGTCTCGCCTTATATGTGAACCTTCTGAAAGAATGGGATTATGGGTTTTCTCCCATAGTGCTCTCTGGCCCAAAGAGCTTTAAGGTGTGGACTCTCTTGAAGTTAGAAAGTGTACTTTGTGAAACTAGCATACTTGTGGACTCCAATGAGTAAAGGTGGGAACACAAGCCTTGTCTTGATTAGTTCTACTTAGTACCTTGTTTCAGGTTCTGGCCAAAACAACTTCTTGTAAGATTAGATCAACTCTAATTACTTAGCAGTTAGTAAGGATTCCAACATCATGACCCTGGGTAAGTCACTGTTTGCCTCAGTTTTCTCATCTAGAAGAGGAAATGACAAACCACTTTGGTATCTCTGCCAAGAAAACCACAAATGAAGTCATAAAGACTGACTAAATAACAAAAATGTTTGGCAAAAATTGCTGCGAAAATGGAAATTAGTATGGCAGAAACTAGGCATTGACCCACACTTAATACCATGCACCAATAAATGGTCAAAATTAGTTCATGACCTAGGCATAAGGAATGAGATTATCAATAAATTAGAAGAACATAGAATAGTTTACCTCTCAGAACTGTGGAAGACAGAGGAATTTATGACCAAAGAAGAACTAGAGATCATTATTGATCACAAAATGGAAAATTTTGATTATATCAAATTGAAAAGTTTTTGTACAAACAAAACTAATGTGGACAAGATTAGAAGGGAAGCAATAAACTGGGAAAATATTTTTCCAGTCAAAGGTTCTGACAAAGGCTTCATTTCCAAAATATACAGAGAATTGACTCTAATTTATAAGAAATCAAGCCATTCCCCAATTGATCAATGGTCAAAGGATATGAACGGAAAATTCTCAGATGAAGAAATTGAAACTATTTCTAACCATATGAAAAGATGCTCCAAGTCATTGTTAATCAGAGAAATGCAAATTAAGACAACTTTGAGATACCACTACACACGTGTGTTTGATTGATTAGAATGATAGGGAAAGATAATACAGAATGTTCGAGGGGATGTGGGAAAACTGGGACACTGATACATTGTGGGTTGAATTGTGAATACATCCAGCCATTCTGGAGATCAATTTGGAACTATGCTCAAAAAGTTATGAAACTGTGCATACCCTTTCATTCAGCAGTGTTACTACTGGTCTTATATCCCAAAGAGATCTTAAAGAAGGGAAAGGGACCTGTATGTTCAAGAATGTTTGTGGCAGCCCTCTTTGTAGTGGCCAGAAACTGGAAACTGAGTGGATTCCCCTCAATTTCAGAATGGATTAATAAATTGTGGCATATGAATATTATGGAAGATTATTGTTCTGTAAGAAATGACCAACAGAATGGTTTCAGAAAGGCCTGAAGGGACTTACATGAACTGACACTGAATGAAATGAGCAGGACCAGGAGATTATTATATACTTCAGCAACAATACTATATAATGATCAATTCTGATGGACGTGGGCCTCTTCAACAATGAGATGAACCAAATCAGTTTCAATAGATCAGTAATGACCTAGCTACACACAGCAAAAGAACTCTGGGAGATGACTATGAGCCGCTACATAGAATTCCCAATCCCTCTATTTTTGTCGGCCTGCATTTTTCCTTCACAGGCTAATTGTACACTGTTTCAAAGTCCAGTTCTTTTTGTACAGCAAAATAACTGTTTGGACACATATACATATATTGAATTTAACTTATACTTCAACATATTGAACATATATTGGTCAACCTGCCATCTGGGGTGGGGGTGGAAGGAAGGAGTAGAAAATTTGGAACAAAAGGTTGTGCTGTTGTCAGTGCTAAAAAATTACCCATGCATATATCTTGTGAATAAAAAGTTATAATAAAAAATGAAAAAATAAATAAATTTATAACTCCAAAAAAAAAAAAAAGTATAAGTTCTTTTTACTTCAATGTACTTCTATTAAGCTGAAGCTCAATCTTCCTCATCACTATAGTAAATTTTTGTGGTTGGATTCTTTCTCTTTGTTGACTCATTTTTTTTTTAATGAAAAGTATTAGTGTAAGCACTTCTAATCATGGGATGGGGAGATGTTGCCTCTGCCTTCACTTTAGCTCTCCTCTCTGACCTGAAACCCCAAACCAAGAACTTCCCTCTCCTGCAAATCCTAGCAGTCAGCAGTGTCCTTACCCTGCTTATTCTTTACTCATTGGATTTACTGGTCTCTTCTTGCCCAGGGCTGCTGTCTCTGCAGCACAGCTGGACTTGGCTTCCTAATTAATCAAAATTCACTCAATCTTACATATAATCTCCTTGCTAATATTGTATTTAAATTTTCAAAAAATATTTATTTAAAAACTGACCTATCATTTTCTTTCTCCATTTTCATTTTCTCTTATTTGGTATCAAACTTATATTTGTGTCAGAAAAAAAATTGATAGGATTTCTTCTTTACTTTCTTCTCCCACTCCCCTCCACCAAATAACATATATTTTGGAAATTAGTTCTTCTTTAAATGTTTGGCAAAGTTCACTTATAAATCAGTCTGGTGAAGACTTCATTTATGCATTATTCAATTTCTTTGTCTAATATAACATTATTTAAGCATTCTGTTGTCTTTTCTTTTAATATGGGAAATTAATATGTCTGTAATTATTTATCCATTTTACTTAGATTGTCAGTTTTCTTGTCCTATAAATGGGCTTCAATTTAATTTTAAATACGAATTCATTAATTCTTGTCATTTTTATAATGGTAATTTGATGTTCTTTTTTTTAAATAAAATTAACCAATATTGTATTTTAACCAAAAAAGTATCTAATTTTATTTGTTCAACATTTTAGGGTTTTTTATTGTTTATTTGTTTTTATTTAAACTTTGAAAATGTTTTCATTGATTTTTAGGATTCCTTTTCTTTCTGTCTTTCTTTCTTTCTTTTCTTTTTTTTTTTTTTGCTTAATTGTGGCCATTAAATTTGTTCTTTTGATTTTTGAAGTTTATATGAGTTTAAAGATGTAAATTTTACCCTAAATAGTGTTTAAGCTGTATCCCATATATAGTCTCATTTTTATTACTCGTCAATAAAAATTTGGCTTTAAGATATTTTTCTTTGACATCAATTCTTTAGGATTAGGATATTTAGTTTCTGGTTAATTTTTAATCTTCCATGGCCTTTTAAAATTTAATTTTCATTTAATTTTGTTGTAAAATGTACATTTACTATTTCTGCTTCTTTTCTTTTGGGATTTACTTTTCTACAAAGGTATTAAGATATGAACAATTTTTTTGTAAAGGTTTTATTGAAAGATGAGAAAAATGTAACTCCTTTTTATTCCCATTCAGTTTTCTCCAGAGTTCTATCATATCTCATGTCTCTAAAAATATATTGATCTCCTTTAACTTTTTTCTTATTTATTTTGTGATTAGATTTATCTAGTTCAAAGAGGGAAAAGCTGAAGTTCTTCCCTACTATATTTTTACTACCTAATTTCTCCTCTAACTCAATTAATTTTTATTTTAAGTTTTTTGGATATGCTGCTATTGGTGAATATGTATTGGAATAATGATAATACCTCATTGACTATTACAAAATGGTTTCTTTAAATATCTCTTTTTATTATGTCTGTTTTTGATTTTTGTTTTGTCAAAGATCATGAATACTGGCTAAGACTTTTCTAGTTCAGCTGAAGCATAATAGATTCTTCTTTAGTTCCTTATTTTAATTCTCTAGGCATGTTTTCACTTTGTTTATTTTTGGTAAACAATATCTTGTTGAAAAGGAAACAATAAATCAGGAAAACATTTTTTACAGTCAAAGATTCTGATAAAGGCCTCATTTTCTAAATATATAGAGAACTGACTCTAATTTATAGGAAATCAAGCCATTCTCCAATTGGTCAATGGCCAAAGGATATGAACAGACAATTTTCAGATGAAGAAACTGAAATTATTTCTAGCCATATAAGAAGATGCTCCACGTCATTATTAATCAGAGAAATGGAAATTAAGACTGCAGACCTCTCATATTGGCTAGGATGACAGGAAAAGATAATGCTGAATGTTGGACAGGATGTGGGAAAACTGGGACACTGAAATATTGTTGGTGGAATTGTGAATACATCCAGCCATTCTGAGGAGCAATTGGAAGTATGCTCAAAAAGTTATTAAACTGTACATACCCTTTGATCCAGCAGAGTTACTATTTGGCTTATATTCCAAAGAGATCTTAAAGAAGGGACAGGGACCTGTATGTGCAAAAATGTTTGTGGCAGCCCTCTTTGTAGTGGCTAGAAATTGGAAATTGAATGGATGTCCATCGATTGGAGAATGGATGAATAAATTGTGGCATATGAATGTTATGGAAAATTATTGTTCTGTAAGAAATTAGAAGCAGGAAGATTTCAGAAAGACCTGGAGAGATTTACATGAACTGATGCTGAATGAAATGAGCAGGACCAGGAAATCATTATATACTTCAACAACAATACTATATGATGATCAATTCTGATGGACGTGGCTCTCTTCAACAATGAGATGAACCAAACCAGTTCCATTTGTTCAATAATGAATAGAACCAGCTACAGTCAGCAAAAGAACTCTGGGAAATGAGTGTCAACCACTACATAGTATTTCCAATCTCTCTGTTTTTGTCTGCTTGCATTTTTGATTTCCTTTTCAGGTTAATTTTACCTTATTTCAAAGTCTGATTCTTCTTGTGCAGCAAAATAACTGTATGGATATGGATATGGATATTTTATTTAACATATACTTTAACATATTTAACATGCCATCTGGAGGAGGGCATGGGGGGAAAGAGGGGGAATTGGAACAGAAGGTTTTGCAAGGGTCAGTGATGAAAAATTACCCATGCATATATTTTGTAAATAAAAAGCTATAATAAAATATTTAAAAAAAACAATATCCTGTTGGATACTATTTTCCAATTCATTCTACAATCTACTTCTCTTTTATGAGTGAGTTCATTCCATTCATATTCACAGTTAGAATCACTAATTGCATATGTCCCTTCATATACCTTTCTCTCTTTTTGCCCTGTCTCTCTTTACAAATGCGTTTTGCCTCTGACCAGAATCTCAATATGTTGTGTCTGATTTGCTGGACTGGCAATTTGTCTTCTGTGCTGGAACTGGGGGCTACCACATTGGTCTGCTCTGCTACTGAGCCAGAAAGGAGGATTCCATTTGCTGGATTGCTGTGATTTAGACCCTCTCAGTTGCTTTCCTGGACACTGTCTGAGTTGGGTTGAGCACCTCTTTCACCCTTGACCTTTCTTGAAGTCATTCTAATCTAACTTGAGTTGGAAAGTGATTTCATTATGTCAGACTATTCAGAAGTTTAGTTGCTTGTAATTTTGAAAAAAAAAAAAAGGTGGGGGGGGAAACTCAAGCAGCTTCCTTCTTTGATACTGTCATCTTGGGTCTGCCCATCCAGTTTTTGAAATCAATCTAACATAATCCACTAATAAAAATGCTTTCTGTCATTTTACATTCTAACTATTCTAATAATAATTAAGTTCTTAAGAATTACTATATTATTTTACCATGAAATTGTGTAAAGAATTTAACTTTAGTGAGTCTTTTATGATTTATCTTTCATTATCACATTTTTTTGCTTCTTTTTAGTCCTGAATCTCAAGGTAAAAATTTCAATTAAGCTCTGGTCTTTTCACCAAAAATGTCTGAAAGATTTCTAATGGAGTTATCATTTTCCTGCCTGAAATATTATATACATACTTGCTGGGGAAAAAAAAGGATTCATCTGGGTTTCTGACTCCATCATGATTTATCTCTTCAAATATAGCCACAGATCTGGGGATAGAAGTAAGACCAACGGTCTAATAGGCAATATTTTTCCAAAACTCTTGTGTTTAGTTTTTTGTATAGTCTCCATTAGGGTCTCAGGAAAGGTGATGGTTGAGATGTTTTGGTGACTTGGTCTGTCTTTCCCTTAGAGTAACTATTTGCTGTTTCAATTTTAACTTAAAGTAACTATTTTGTCAATACCTATAATATTAGAGTATTTTTAACAATGAAGCAGGGGAAGGAAAAAGCCATATGTTCTTTTCCCAAGAATCAAGCTAGATTCAGGTGACCCTAATGAGTAAGGTGTAATAGCAATATGAAATATGAAAGTATGCCTTATTCCTGATTTAGATGGGCGTATGTGAGAAAATGATAGAATTCCAAGAAAAATTTTATATACTATACTTATGAGTCCTATGTTTTAGGTATGATTCATCCTCTTCTATGCAATTAGTTTTGCTATATCACATGATCATTGAGTGCATACTGATCACCCTTGTTTGATTTTAGTTACAAAGTTAAATGGTGATGAAATCTCACTCATAATCTATACCCACTATATGAAAATCATTAAATTACTGAAGGCCTTGGTCACAGTATGTCAGCAAGTGGTAGGTAAGAATGATTGTATATTTGCTATATTTTAATAAAAGAGGAAGAGGAAAGCAACTGATAATGTGTATTTTATAGTCTTGTCATTTGTCTAATTATCCCTCCACATTTAATGGTTCTGGAAGTAGTTGAACAAATGGATAAATAGAAA
Source organism: Antechinus flavipes (assembly GCF_016432865.1). Taxonomy (NCBI): domain Eukaryota; kingdom Metazoa; phylum Chordata; class Mammalia; order Dasyuromorphia; family Dasyuridae; genus Antechinus; species Antechinus flavipes. Next base: position 105,682,998 of record NC_067399.1, on the reverse strand, counting down.
TATTCTCTGAGGAGTTTTTAAATGAAAATTATGAAAATAACTTTATGAATATGTTTCAAATAACTGCAATAAACTTATAATTGATATCCCTTCAGATATATTCAAAATTTCAAAGAAATGCCTGAAAATTACTCAAAAGGAAGAATTCTGTATTTCTTCTGAGGTTTCAGTGGAGCATTTACATACTCAAAGTCATTTTAATAAGAGAATTATTTATCTACCTGGGCTATTAAAATAGTTTCACAGGAACTTAATGATCTCTCAAATAAATGTCAATTGAGGGACATTTGAGGAAACTGAATTTGATATAGATGTCTTCAATTGTTACTTTCTTGTCTTTTTTGACAGTTTTTACAACTCTGGCCCAAAACTGTAAAGAATATGGTTCTAATGAACATTCTGGGGGAAAAAAAGTCTTGACAATAAATTAATTTTCTGGTTATGGGAATGTAAAAGGCAGGCAACATGTCCACATTTCACTTTTTACTGCCCTCCTGTTACTTAGAAATATCTGAACCAATTTAAACTAAATTTGAGTTAAAAAATAAAGCATTCCCATGCTAGGTCCCTTTGTGCACAGCTTCAGTTTTTGCTCCTCTTTTAGAAGTAAGTTGCAAATATTATAAAATGAATTTTATAATATATGTTCAGAGAGTTCCATTTGTTAAATAAAAAGTGGTCATCACTAGCAAGGGAGGAATATATTGGGCTGAAATTCCAAACTTCCTTGTCTTCAGTAATGTGGGCCATGCTGCTTTGTAAAAATCAAATATTTGGCTATTTCTTGATATGAAAACAAAACAAAACAAGAGAAACAAATAAAAAAATGCTTTCTATGATAACCTGGGGAAAGATTTTTATAAGATTAAGGGGATAAATGTCAGGGATTGGGCAGCTAATGAAAGAATATAGCTTTTGCTAGACAATATACTCACTAAGATAGGAAATTATTTTTATTTTATTTCTACAGCTAAGTAGGAAAATATAAGGTTTTAAATCTTAGGATATTGTCAGATTTCTAACAGGCTATCTGGTGGAAAAGCAGTTAAGTGGCACAGTAGATAAAGTGATTCCTGAGTTCAAATCTGGCCTTAGACACCATACTACCTATGTGGCTCTGGATAAGTTCCTTAACTCTATATGTCTCAATTTTCCCATCTTAAAAATGATAGAGAAGGAAATGTCAAACTGATCCATTATCTTGTCAATAAAAGCCCAAATGGGAACACAGGGAGTCAGATAAGACTAAAACAGATAAGACTGTTGGCTGAATAACAACAAAACCTGGTATAAAGGAATAGTTAAAATATACTTTTAGTGATTAGGTAGTCCAACTACTTCAAGAAGTTGAAATTTAGATTGCAGAAGTGGTCGCAGAAACAGAAGTAAGTAGGAGAAGAGGTAGGCATTTAAACGAGGTCAAAGTCTCTCCATGTTTTTTTTTTCCCTGAAATATCTTGCTCATAATTTCTTATATAATAATAATATTCTATTACATTCATAAATAATAACTCATTTGATCATTCCCCAATTGATAGGCATCTACGCAATTTTCAGTTCCCTGCCAATGGAAAAAGGGTTGCTACAAATGTTTTTGCATATGTGGATGCTTTTCCTTCTTTTATTATCTCTTTGTAATATGGACTCAGTAGAAATATTGATGGATCAAAGATTATGCACATTTTGATAGTCCTTTGAGCATAGTTCAAAAAAGTTCACCAGAATAATTGATCATATCACAACTCCACCAGCAATGCATTAGTGTCTCAGTTTTCCCATATCCTTTTCAACATTTATCATTATCTTTTCCTGTCATTTTAGCCAATAAAAGAAGTGTGAAGTGATACTTAAGAATTATTTAATTTGCACGTCTCTAATCAAAAGTGATTTAGAGCATTTTTTCATATTAATGCCCACATTTTAAAATAGGATCTTACCTTTGTATTCAGATTTTCTAGGGAGAAAAAAATAATCTTTTCTTTCTATTGTTTTAATTTGTTCTCTAATTAGGAAAAAGCAATATTTCACAAAAATTAATGTCTAACCTCCATATGCTATCAAAACTAATGATGTTTGATGCTCGCTGATTGAAATTATGTCTAACAGGATAATAGCTGTTACATGTTCTCATTAGACTTTTCATCTTGTGTAATTGAGTGTAAAATATTTAAGTCTTACAAGGGCATTCATTTCTATGATGGTCAATGGCTTACATAGACTTCAAAATGCAGCTTAAATGCCATCAGTACTTTTGGTTATTTAGTGTAATATACTATCAGATGTATTTTTTTTATTATAGATTTTTATTTACCAGATATATGCATGGGTAATTTTTCAGCATTGACCCTTGCAAAACTTTCTGTTCCAATTTTTCCCCTCCTTCCTCCGTCCCTCTCCTCCAGATGGCAGATAGACCAATACATGTTAAATATGTCAAAGTATATGTTAAATACAATATATGTATACATATCCATACAGTTATTTTGCTGCACAAGAAGAATCGGACTTTGAAATTAAGTAAAATTAACCTGAGAAGGAAATCAAAAATGCAAATGGACAAAATCAGAGGGATTGGAAATGCTATGTTGTGGGTCACAGTCATTTCCCAGAGTTCTTTGCTGGATGTAGCTGGTCCTATTCATTATTGAATAAATGGAACTGATTTGGCTCCATCTCATTGTTGAAGAGAGCTACATCCATCAGAATATCAGATGTATTTTGAAAGGAAATCCATTTAATATATAAAAAGAACAGGGGGAAAACTTCTATTTGTTAAAAATCCCTTTTAGCCTCTATTCTCATGATACATAAAAATGTAAATGGATTGTCTTTTCAAATATCCCAATAATAACAATAATAACAATTTTGAAAAGATATGAAATTATTATCCAAAGAAAACCAGGTTCCCCAAAGGGTTTATATCCTGATGCAGTAAAAAAAAAAAAAAAAAGGTTAATAAAAGCAGGATTAAGAATGACATTTCTAATATCTTTTGGTGATCTCTGGAAATGGGAAAATAGGCATATTAATTTAGAAACTGACATGAGGAAGAGCTTTTGGTCATTTTCCAATAAATACTGCCATTGCCTGTCAAGCACCAAAGCTTTGTCAGACTTGAGAAATCTAATTATTATTATTATTATTAACCAAGACCACCTTTTTCTTATAAAATATTCTTTTTGGGAATCATTGCATTTCTGAAATCCAGCAGATGCAGAGAAATGATTGATTCTTTTCAGATAATATTCAAAAATTATCAATAATTATTAATCCTCTATGATATGACCAGCACTATATTAGGTACTGGAAATCCAGTGACAAGAAAGAAAATGATTCTTATTTATGTATATTTTTTGGTGACTACAGATATAGGGACACTGAGAATTAATATAAAGAGAATAAACACATATAAATCAAAGAGAGTTAAATACAAGGAAGAGACAGCATGGCACCAGCAGTTCTGGAGGTGATCTTGGAGAAAAGAAGATAAATGTTCAAGTATCACTGTTTAAGACATATATTGGCAGTGTGACCTTAGGCAAATCACTCAACCTTTCATTGATGTAAAGCATCTCCCTAACATTATTAATTGCACAGAATTCAATTCTGTAAATATTTATTGTGTCTATTATGTGGCACTTTGTTAACTGCTGGAAATTAAAGATGAAGGAAATCTCTGTCCTCAAGAATAGTAACCCAACAGAGAGGGTAAATGGGATGTTCACCCTCAAATCTGTGAGGTAGTTAGGGGGATAGCTGCCTCAAGTATGTGAAGACTTTTCCTGGTAGAATGGACAGGTAAGATGAATCTGTACTAGTGGCTAAAAAAGTGTCTGAAGCAGGTGTATGGAGTACTTAGAGCTTGGTCGGTCACTAAAGACACCAACATTATCTACTACCTCCTGCATCATCACCAATAATCCTGATTTTGATATTCCCACTGGATTTTAATGACTCAGGAAGAAAGAACTAATTGGTCATTGTAATATTCTTCTCTAAAATATAATGTTCTCTGGGAGCAGGTTTCTTGGGGGGCTTCTGGAAGCAGCCAGTAATCACCACAAGTGCAGCCAGAGATTAAGGTCCAAATCCTTTGTCTCCTTCAAAGTCTTGTCTCCTTACCTGAGACCCAGTTAGCTTTAATAGAGGTCTATCTCTCTTTTTGGTTCTGAGAGCTCCTGCCACTAGTCCTTTGCCTCTATCAGCTTCTGTCTCTAGCTCCCTTCAAATGTCTCCAAATGCAAAGCTTTGTACTTCAGCCTCCAGCCATCACAAAGGTGGAAGATGGGAGGAATCTGTCTCCTCCTTCGAGAGCTTCTAGTGGGCTTGTTTTCTATGGGCTTGTCTTCTGGTGGGCTTCTTCTTCCTGGCCCTATATATCCCACACTGAGTATACATCAATCATTATATCACTAGGAAACCATTATTTGTTGTTGGATTAAATCAATGCTAAACTAGATTTAACCATTGTCTCCTCAATTTCACTTAGTACCTTGTTTCAAGTTCTGGGTCATAACATCTCCTTGTAGGTTCAGATCAATCATATTGAACCATGTTAAATTAGATAATTATTATCTCTATCAATTCCAGTGACTTAGTGCCTTGTAAGAATCCTAATAGGTCATAATTGTAAAGTCACATTCTTTATGCAACTCTTCCCCACCTGAATCGAATTCATGCACAAGTCAAGCTATCGATTCCCATGATATCATTGGTCCTTTTCAAAAGGAAGGAAGAACAATCAAGAACATTCTAATGGGAGAAGAGAACACATTTCTAAATGTTGAAAAGGAAAAGGCAATGGCTACTGAGGGACAAAGTATTGAGTCAAACAATTGCTGTTGGAAAATGCAGGTAAAGGGTTAACCTGAAAAATCATAATGTAGTTTCCCATCTAGAAGTTTTCTATAATGATGAAACCAGTGGTCCTTTCCTTACCCATCTCCCTAAGGGCAATCAATGTGGTTTTCAACAACTGAGGGAATCAAAAAAATTTAAGGAGAAGATGGAGCTTAAGCCATATCTTTATAGAGGAGAAGGATTCTCGTAGGCAAAAGTGAGAAAACAGCACAATTCAGACACAGGGAACTGCTGGTGCAAAGATGCAGTCTGGAGATGAAATGCTATTTGGTTAGACTACAAAGTAGAAAAAATGAAGCAATATTCAATAAAGATGAAAAGACAGATCAATTTGTGAATGACTTTAAAAACTGAAGGGAGCAGTTTAGATATTATCATTAAACCAATCTACATATATTAATCTATTTGAGTAGGGGAGTACTGTGATTATATTCGTGCATAAGGACAAACACCTTTGAAGATAGACTGTAGGAAGTAATGGTGCCCCTCTCTCTCTCTCTCTCTCTCTCTCTCTCTCTCTCTCTCTCTCTCTCTCTCTCTCTCTCTTTCTCTGTGTGTGCATACAATGTTTTGTATGCCTTAAAACATTATTCAAATACTAGCTATCTTAAATCTTGATGTTGTTTGCTTTAAATACTATGCTATTTGTTGTTTGTTTTTGAAGATGACCATGGCATTGGGAATGCAATGCCATAATTTGCACATGGATTAGATTTAAGATAGAGAAGGTTATGCAAAATCATCAGCCTCCCTCTCTCCTCCAGACTTACCTGGATCCAATGGCAAGATATACATCAGAACAATTGGAAATGACCTCAGATGCAGATCTTAGGTTTTCTATTCGCCTGTCTTTCCCAGATCTGTTTGAGACAACACTTACTCAGTGATTAAGGCTCAGTAAGAAATGAGACATAGAATGTTCTTTTTCACCCAGGCAAAAAAATTCATTTTGGAAGAGAAAGACCCTCAGGGTCTCTGGCCAAAACAGAAACAACTGCTATTTACCTTCACTCTGAAGCATCAAAGTTAGAACAATGACCAAATGAGACTTGCTCTGGGACCTACTGTTAGTCAATCAAATATAGATCACAAACCCCAAGGTATCTTGTGACATTTCAGTATCAAAATTTATATTCCTTTGGGGAGAGCACCCAAAGATAAAGGCATGTTTTCCTAGATGGAAAAAGGGAGAAGAGGTTGGGAAAGAAGCATGTAAAGAAGGAGGAAGGGAAGAAGATGCTACTCTGTCTAAAAGGAACTGGTGAGTGCTGCAAATGAAAGTGGAAATTAAAAAGTAAATAAAGTAGTTTGCAAAGACAGTTTAATTGTGAAGCCCTAAGCAACATAAACCATTGTGCCAAGAGATAATTGAACTATAATCAGTGTCAAGATAATCAAGAGATAATCATGAATATAATTGGAATTTATACACCAACACTTATTGAAGATCACATAGCAATAGAGAAATTTCTTGACGTTCTTGATAAAATCTTCTGAATTAAGTCATCACCTGATTTGTTATGTAGTCATTAAAATACAAAGGAGCACTGTGTCCAAAAAAGCAACAAATAAGATGATGTGATAAATGCAAATAAATCTTCTCAATGTGAAAAAGAGTAAAAAAAAATATATCCAATTAAAGGCATTAAATCACAAATATTTTCTTGGATATCCACATCTGTCTTTTTTGTTGTTCTGTACAAAAAAAAAAATGTTATCTCATGGAATCAGCTGAATCCAAAGGTGTAGAGACATATTCTTTGGTTGTGAAAATTGTTGATTGTGTGATTTACTGCTATTCATTATTTTCCTTGGAATAGTCACCTGTTTCCAAGCTCAGTCCATATGCCATTATTTTAATAAACATAACAAACTCTAGTGTAAAATCTTAATTTCTTGGTCCTAATTCTGAGATAGACTAATATAGCATAATCCCATTTGTGTAGTTTCTAAACCATCATTTTTCATAATCTCTTCAACTATGAAAAAGAATTCTGTGATTAAGGAGCTTCATCACCCAAATTAATCTACAAGATCTCTCAAAATTACCTATTGAGTTCTCTGCTACAAAGTCACAGAATCTTAAGCTTTCCTGGAATTAATCATCAAAACTCCATGGAATTTGTGTTCACTTACAAATATAGCTAAAGGTTTCTATTGTTACTTTTTCTCAAAGATCATTATTGATACATTACCTTCCTGAAACTGAGACCCTCTTTAATTGCTTCCCAAAAATTGTTATTAAATGAATGGAATAAATCACTGGGAAAACCTGTTTTTATCAAATATACAAATATTAGTTATTTCCTAGAAAACAAGCTAATTTTTTTTTCCTCACTGAAGCTAGGGAAACTAATATTTTTTTAAGTATTGATAATAATGGTTTGTAAATCTGGGCTCTTAATCCGTTCATCAGTTTAGGAAATTGTTAAGAAGCATACATTGATCATCCTAATAATTTTTCATGTAGAAATGCATAATGTTTAATTTATATAGGCAAATAATGATTTTAATACAATTTATCTAATATGATTTAATTATAGTCTCAGTTCTAATTCAAAGTTTATCTCAATCTATATAATCTTTGGAAGATGACAAGATTGTGAATATAGAAAAGGGAAAAAAATGAGGATGTCATTTATCTCTTGATTCCTTAGAACTCTTAACCTACAAGTTAAATTCTATACAGACTATGGACTTTTAGCTAAAACCCTACTTGCTAAGAGTATAAATTACTAACTTCAGATAATTTCCTTAGAAATAAGGAAGTGAAAGCTCAGTGGTCTAATTATCTTTTTCTTTTTTCTTTTTTTTTTTTTTAACAGAACCAGGAATCAAACACAATGCATTTGACTTCAATACTATTACTCCAGACAAGATGCCATTTTTGTGAAATTCTGTCTTCTCCATAATATCTTCTCTGGTGAATCTTTTTCAGTTTTCCCATTCTTTATATTTCTAGTGTTTTTATGATCAATTCCATAGGTGGATAACATCTTCACTTGTATATATGTATTTCATATGTATGTAGCCAAGAAGAATATAAGTTCTTCAGAGTGAAAAGGTTATGTCTGTCATAAATTACACTTGTCTTTTATATTGCTCTGATTAAAAAAGAAAATTAAAAAGTGTTCAGTTTATTCCATTTAGGTTTTTAATTATTAATAATTGACTGTTTACACTATGGTCCTGGACCCATGTTGTTTTCTGTTTAATGTTATAATCTATCTTAACTCACCTTAAAGGCATTATTTTCTTCTGCCCAATGACATAAGATCTGGCATTATATATTAGAATTTGGCATTATACATTAAAAAGTCAATTTGGCTTTGAAATCAGTTTGTGTAAGTGGCATTAATTTTGTGAAAACAAGTTTACTCTTTGATAATATCCAGAGATTATTAACACATCTTAATACAAGTTCTGTTCTAAGATTCCTTGATCTCATATTCTTGGGATAGGTAGATATTTCATTTGCAGTTATGGATAAATAAAAGAGGAATGAAATCTAAAAGGAGAATCATGTGATTTGCCCAAGGTAAATAGACAAACTGGGAACAGATTCCAGTTATCTAACTTTTATTCAAGAATTCATGTCAAGTACTTTATATTAATTGTTGTATAAAATGGTATTTTCAGGGAAAAAAAAACCTTTTGCAATTTGCCTCCAAGCTGACATTCTGTTTCTTTTCTCACTACATCCTTTTGTTTTACTCTAAAATGTAGCCAAATTGAACTGCTAATGATTTCTTCTAAATATTCCATTTTTTTCTATCTTTGAGACTTTATTCATTTTCATCTCTTCAGCAGACATGTTCTTTCCTCCACTCCATTTCTCTAATTTCTACCCATTCTTAATGTTGCAGCTCAAATGTCATCTTTCTCTGAAGGCTCCCCCTTCCCATTTTCTTGATTCTACTACTTACAGCACCTAACTTAGTGCCTTGCATATGGAATATGCTTCATAAATAATTGTTCACTTGAATTAGACCCTTTGAGTTAAAAGTAATCACTGTCTTTTCTAAATTTTCAGAGTCCTTTAGTCACATTCTTCTTCTCCTGTTTTTTTTTTCTGGTTGCTAGTGCTTTCCCTTTCAAGTCCAACTTCTATTTGCACTTGATAGTGTCTTCTATACTTATTTATGCACATTCCCTCCATTGGAAGATAAGCTTCTTGGAGGCAAGTACTGTCTCACTTTTCTGAGCATAGTGTGTGGTATCTCGTAATTTATTAGTTAAAGTTCATTCATTGTTTTAATTATCATTAATTATCACTATTATTAATTATCATTTAATTATCATTAATGAATAAAGAATATTTTTTAAGAAATGTTCATTTAACTGCACTGTTTAGCTTTAATGCCCTTGGACAAAATGCCTTCCCAAGATAAACTCATTACTTCTTAAACCCACCACCATACCTAGATTGACTCTACTTCCTTCATCATCTCTTAGTTTATAGTACCAAAGGAAACAGAATCATTTTTTACCAATGTACAAATTGGACTCTCAGATTACTCCAGTTTATATCTGATTCCCTACCTGGTTTCACTTCATTTACAAGGTTCCCCTTGTAATTCCTTCTATATGTCACATAACCTTTAATATTCATTCCATTTCTCAAGAACCAACTTTTTTTCCCTCATCTAGCATTACTTTCCTGTTTCTTTTGTATGTTGGTTCTTCATTTAGATTTTAAGTTCATTGAATAGATGAACTGTATTTTTTATTTATTATATCTCCAACACTTAACATTGTATTAATACATCATGATCATCTAATAAATGTTTATTAGATTAGTTAATTTTCTTGCTATTATTATTATTTTCTTCTTATTAATCATAGGGAGCTAGATGGCATAGTGGATAGAGCACCAAATCTGAAATTAGGAAGAGTAGATTTCAAATCTGGAATCACACACTTACTGGCTCTGTTATTTTGAGTAAGTCACTCAACTTCTACTTATCTCAGTTCCTTCTTCTGTCAAATGAAAATAATAATAGTCACTTAGCATCAATCAGTTCATGTAAGTCTCTCCAGGCCTCTCTAAAGTCATCCTGCTGATGATTTCTTATAGAACAATAATATTACATAACATTCACATACCATGACTTATTTAGCTATTCTCCAGATGATGGGTATCCACTCCGTTTTCAGTTTCTTGTCACAACAAAAAGGGTTGTCACAAACATTTTTGCACATGTGGGTCTCTTTCCCTCCTTTAAGATTTTTTTTGGGATATCAGCCCAGTAGAAACACTGCTGGATCAAAAAGTATCCACATTTTGATAGCGCTTTGGGTATAGTTCCAAATTGCTCTCCAGAATGTTTGGATCTGTTCACAGCTCCACCAACAATGTAATAGTGTTCTAGTTATCCCACATCCCCTCCACCATTCATCTAATTATTTCTTTTCTTAAATGCCACATGGTAGAGAGAGTGTTTTCAACAAAGAATAGATAGATAGATAGACAGACACAAACAAATGAATAGATAATACATAAACAAATAGAAAGATAGACATAAAATGTATGATAAAGACATACATAATGGATAGGTAGATTGATGGAGCTGTCTGTTCATAAATCTATATTTATAGTTATAACTATAACTCTCCCTCTCTTCCTACCTTTCTTCCTCTTTCCCTACCCTTTTTCTTTCTTTTTTCTTTTCTCACTCTCAGTCTCTCACTCACTTTCTCCGTATTTAATTAACCACTATCTACAGTTATCTATATTTTTATATATAGCACTTTAAATAATGGGAACATTTTACTTAATTTATCTCTTCTTAGTCTCACAACAACTCTGATGTAGGTATAAGTATTCACATTGTCCAAATATGGAACCTAAGATCCAAAAAGTTTTTAATGACTTGCTTTTGAACAAAAGTCTTATAATTATAAGATAAGATTCAATTTTGGGCATTTCTTTTTTTCTTACTGAGTTCTTTTTTGTATTAAAGCAGGGTGCCTTTCAACAAAAGCAAAGGTGTCAATGCAAAACTTCCTAGAATAAATAGGAAAGATTCAGAATAATTCAAATTGGCTTTTAAAAAGGTAGCAATTATATAACATTTACTAGGTATCAGGAATTTTACAGCTTAACAATTCAAATACTATTTGGTCTTCAGTACAACCCCATAAGGAGGTGCCATTATTATCATGATTTTTGTTCATTGAAACTGAAGCTATGACTTGCCCAGGGTCACACAGCTAGTAAGAATCTGAGCTTGAATTTTAACATAGATTTTTTCTGACTCCAGACCTAAGTTTGGTTTATTGCTCTACTTTACCATTGTTAGTTAAACTCTTTGTATTATTTTCCAAATTTTCTTTGAAACCTTTTAATTTGAGATATATCTAGCAGAACAGTGGAGCATGGCTAAATAATGGTTTTTCAGGAGAGATAAAATAACACATTTAATTTCAGAATATTTTAACAGGATAGTTTTATCAAGAAAATTAATTTGGAACAGTCTTACAATAAACTCCATTAAAATGAAGTATAATTACATTTTGAGGAACTTTACTCATACCATACTGCTTGCAATTATTTCCAAGTGGCCATTAATCTCAATATAAGCCTTCCATTTCCATTTGTTACTCTAAATGATGGGCAATTGCAGCAGCAACTTTTCTGAGCAATCCTGGAATGAAAGGCAATTTACTGAATTCCTTGCTTCACTAAACCATTTTCAAATGATACCTTTTGGGATGAAATTCCTTCCAGCAGTCCTGAGAAATTTGATGTGAATGGTCAAGTTTGCTCTCTGTTTTATTGTTATAATCTTTGAAACCAGAAATAATATGGAATTTAAAACCATGGATAACAAATGTCAGAAGAATTATGTCTAAAAACACAGACACCCATGTAAAAAATTATTTAAGGTTGAAAATAAAATAACACTTTGGAATTATTTTACAAATACTACTTTAAAAGCTGTTCTTTTCAAGTTGTATTTTTATGGCAATGAAAATTTTTCATAAATATTAAAGTGTTAGATAGAGTGTTTTGACTGGAGCAGAAAGCATTTCATAATCAAATGTTACTTTTGAAGCTGGAGAAAAAGTTCTGAACTACATAAAGTAATTGAGCACTATTTAGCTCCTGATGCCTTGGGCTGCAGGCACACTTCACAGCTTAGAATACTAGAGATATGATGATAATTTCAAAATGGTAGTTACCCCTGACTTGCAGAAATCATGTGTCTGAGAGACACAGGTTGCCATCCTAACGAATCAAGCAACACTTCAAATAAATTTCACCACAGATGTAAGGACAAGAAGTGGGTCAAGTAACTGTAGTTTCCTCTTCCGTCTTGGGTGGACAGAGAAGATTGAATGGCCAACATCCAAATTTTTTTGTATAGTAATTGAGGTGATAGCATATACAAATCAAACTACTTTTAGTTTCTTCCAATGGTGACAAATTACTGAAAACTAATGGACCAACCATCAATTAAGAGATGGCTAGTTAAATCCAATGCAACAATATAATAAAAGTACTTTGCATAAGGTTAAGAAAGAATGAAAAGGAAGCTTTCAGAGAAACCTGGGAAGACTTAGAGATGAACTGATGCAGACAGAAATAAATATTAGTGGAAATATATATATATATATATATATATAAAATGCTGAAGGCTTAGAGAGAGGAAAGGACTTTCTATCTGATAAAATTTGAAGGGCATTGAAAGGTAGTCTTGCTTTTTTTCCCCTCTGTTGCCTTGACAAGGTACTGACTATGTCATTATTGATGCTTTTATTCATATATTATTCAATAATATTCATTATTGCCTTTAAGGCAAAAACAACACTTATTGAAATGCAAATCTGTTTTCTAAGAATGGCATCTAATGCCCAATAGGTTGACATAGTTTAGTTTAGTACATTAGACCTAGCATTTCCCCAAGGAATGAACAATAGGACAAGCTAAGGCCTGACACTAAGGGAAAAACAAAGAATAAGGTGCAACACATGATTGTGCCTTATTATTCAGCTACCAAACAAAGGCAATTCTTGGTATAAAAACAAAGGACAGAAAATGTTAGAAAGGGGAAATGGATAGTAATGGTGGAAGTTTCAAGACTTTATTAGGGTTTCAGTGCTGAGGATTGTTACTTCTCGAGTAAAAAGTGAGAGAGATATACAGCTTTTCTTTGTTTATTCTTGATTCAGATTTTACTTCTTTCAGAGAAAGTCATAAGATTAATTTATGGTGACATTCCATGAAATTTTCCAAATCATCATATCTAATGCTAAGTAATAACTAGATAGTAACCATTTACCCATTCACAACAAAATAGGACTGGAAATTCAATTTTTTCTTCTTATTTTTTTTCCCTTTTGGCTACTGACTGATATACTTTTGCATTTATTTTTAATTTTATATCTTTAATTATTTCTTTATTATTTGTTTGTTTATTTTTAGCATTAAGAGACAAACCTGATTTCCAAATCCTCTCCTTCCTTCTCACCTCCCCCCAAAATACTAAATAGGTAGACAATATATCATCTATACTTGTGAGATCATGCAAAACATATGAGCTATGTCATACCACAAAAATAAGTAAAATAAAGAGAAAAATTATATTTCAATTTTCAGTCAGAGTTTGTTCTTGAAATATAAAATTCTTCAATATGACCTCTTTGGAAATTTCTTGAATCATTGTATTGATTAGAATGGTTAAGATTTCACAATTAATCATCACTGCAACATTGTGTACAATGATATCCTGGTTCTGCTCATCTAACTTTGCATTAATTCATATAGATCTTCCCATGTTTTTCTGAAACCATCTCTCATAATTTTTATAACACTATAGTATTCCATCACAATAATATAGCACAACTTATTTGTCCATTCCCCAAATGAGAAATTTGTTATTCACTTATTTTAGTCATGTCAAACTTTTCATTATCCCATTTAGGTTTGCTTTGGCAAAAATAGTAAAATGATTTGTATTTACTTTTCCAGGCTCATTTTATAGTGAGAAAATGCTGGGAAATATGTTTACGTGACTTGCTCAGGGTGACACAGATAGAAAATGTCCGGGGCTGAATTTGAACTCTGGTCTTCCTGACTCCAGTATTGCTATTCTATGTATTGCACCACCTAGTTGCCTTGAATGATAATTATCCTCTCAATTTTTAATCCTTTGCCTTCACAAAAATAATTACCATAAATATTTTTTGGTAGTTCAGATCCTTTTTCTTTTTTTTTTCTTGGTTCTCTTTTCAGTACAGATCTAGTGGTATTGCTGGATTAAAGGGTATGCTCAATTTAATAGCCCTTTCAGCATAGTTCCAAATTTCATTTTCCACAACAGTTGGATCAGTTTCATCTCATCTCATCTCTTCCAGTATTAGTCATTTCTAATAGGTATGAGGTATACCCATATAATGAGTGTGTTTTAATTTGTATTACTCTAATCAATAATGCTTAAGAAAATATTCCACATTACTATAGATAGCTGTGATATGTTCCTCTAAAAACTTTTTTTCAAGTCCTTTAACAATGCATAACAAAAGTAAGGATTGGGTTTTATTTTTTTTAATAAATTTTTCTTATTCTCCTTTATATTGAGAAAGGACAGTTTTATCTGAGAAATATGCTATGAAAATTTCATTCTCTATGGTATCTTTCATCAAAATTTAGTTTCTCTGATTTTTTTTTCTTTAAATTAGGTCTATTTTTATTTTTGCTTTCTCTGAGATTACATTTGTTACCATAGCCCTTTTTACTACAGCTGAAACATAATATATTCTACTCAAATTTCCCATTTTAAATTTGTACATTTATTTCAAGTGTCTCTTAGATAAATTTTTATTAGATTATTGTTTTTAATATGTTTTCCTATGGGCTTTCATTTTATGGGTTGGGCTCATATCATTCAGATTCACATTTTTTATTAACTGCATTATCTCTTTCCATTCTATTTCCTTCAATTTATCCTTTCTCTTTTTATCCTGCTCCTCCTCAAAAGTCTGTTTTTCTTCTAATTATGGACAACCTTAATCATCCTTCTCCTTTACCATTCCTCACCTTTTCTCTTAAACCCTTCTTGTCCTATTAACTTGTGGTAAAAAAAAAAAAGTGTTTATATATGTATGTATAAATGTGTGTGTGTTTATATATATGTGCATAGTGTATATATGTATGACATATACATGCATGCATATGTGAGTCCCCAATGGATTATAATTATAGTCAGTTTTGCAGAACAATGTATTTTTAATTGTAATCCTAGCTCTTATGCCTTCCTGAATGTCATTCTAAAGCCTATTTTCCTTTAATGTGAAAAGTGCTAAATACTCTGTGATCCGGATTGTGGATTCAGATTTCTTTCTGGCTGCTTGCAGTGTAATCTTCTTGACTTCAGAACTTTGGAATTTGGCTACATTATTCCTGAGAGTTTTCATTTTGGCATCTCTTTCAGGAAGTGATCTGCAGTTTTTCTTATTCTTCCAATGTCTACTTTATCCTTTATATCAAAGACAGCAGAGAAGTTTTCCTTTATATTGTCTTGAAATATGCTGCCTAGGCTCTTTTCTAATCAGATAGTTCAAAAGTTCTTGAATTACCTCTCCTGAGTTTATTTTTCTTCTCAGATGTTTATTTGATGGATTATTTGACATCTTTTTTTCCTCTCCTTTTGATTTAATCATTTTTTTTCTCCTAGAGTTATTGGCTTTTATTTGCTCAATGTCACTTGTTTCCTTTATTAAAGCTTTTTTTAAAAAACATATGCATGGAAAATTCTTCAACATTATCCCTAGCAAAACTTTGTGTTCCAATTCCTCCTCTTCCCCCATGCCCTCAGATAGCACATCTATGTTATCCATGTTATATGTTAAATATAGGAGAAATATATGTTAAATCCAATATATGCATACATGTTTATTGAATTACCTTCCTGCACAAGAAAAATCAAATCAAACCAGAAAAAAATGAGAAACAAAATAAAATGCAAGCAAACAACAAAAAGAGTGAAAATGCTATGCTATAAAACACACTCAGTTCCTACATCTTTGCTCTGGGTGTAGATGGCTCTCTTTACCACCAAACCATAGGAACTGGTCTGAATTATCTCATTGTTGAAGACAATTGTGTTCGTCAGAATTAATCATCTTATAATCTTATTGTTGATGTGTATAATGATCTCCTAGTTATGCCCATTTCACTTATCATCAGTTCATGTAAGTCTCTCCAGGCCTCCCTGAAATCATTCTGCTTGTTGTTTCTTTCAGAAAAAAATAATATTCCATAGCATTCATATAGCATAACTTATTCAGCCATTCTCCAATTGTTGGCCATCCATTCAGTTTCCAGTTTCTTGCCACTATAAAAAGGGCTATTACAAACATTTTTGCACATGTGGGTTCCTTTCCCTCCTTTAAGATTGCTTTGGGATAAAAGCCCAGTAGAAACACTGCTGAGTCAAATGGTATGCACAGTTTGATAACACTTTATACATAGTTCCAAATTGCTCTGCAGAATGGCTGGATCTGTTAATAATTCCAAGAACAATATTTTGTTCAGAAATTAGAGTTCAGAAAAAGACATATGTCTTCTCCACCATAGTGGCTCTTCCCCTCCCAATGTCAATTTTTAAGGTTTTCCATTTGGTTACTTCGGCTTTTTCTTCTGTGGTTTTTTCTTTTGCCTTTTTTTAAACCAAATTTTCTCTTTTCATAATTTTCTTGTATCATCTTTATTTTCCTCTTTTTTCTTCTATGACTCATTTCAGGAATTACTTGACCTATGTCCAACTAGCATTTTCTGTACACTATAGTTGTAACCATTTTAAAAATGATTCTCTTCTGAATTTGTTTCTTCCTGTCCCCTACTACAGTATTATTTTTTTATGGTAATATTCCTTGTTTCTTTGTTTGCTCATTTTTCCAACCTCTTTTTTGAATTTGGAGTTTATTTTTAATTTGGATTTTGGTGACCTGGGCCTGGGAAGCCAGTGTCTCAAGTGTCAGGACTTTTGTGCTTGTTATTTTCAGAGCTAGTTTTGTGAGTCTACATGTTTTGTACTCCCAAGGATGTATTGTCCTTGGAGAGGTATGGTCAATGATCTCTTGGTATGCATTTTGGTTTTATCCAACAGGGATTCTGCTCCTTAAAAGCCACAAAAGCCATCAATATTTTTGGCCCTGCAATTGATACCAGATTCCCTTATTTTCTGCAGAAGAAATCTATAGTGTTTCTCTCTGTGTTTGAACCATGACCAGGGGCCCTTGCTTCCTTGTGACTGACTATAACTGCTCACTTTCACCCTAAAAGTATAAGCCAGAAATGAATCTTTACGATAAAATTACCGATAAACACAAGATGCCACTAGTAAAAGCAACATGTTCCCTGTATTCTATTTTTGATACTCTCTCACTCCTTCCTACCATCTTTGGGTTACCTTTTTTTGCTGCCTACTATCAGTGCTGCCACTGTGTACACTTTGTACTATCATACATTCCAATATCACAAATGTTTCTTACTGATCTCTTAAGTTATGTTAGGTTAGAAAATGTCTTATCCTGATGTTTTGTTTACTATATGGCTGCAAAATATGCTTGGAGATTGAAGACTGATAAATTTTTCTAGTATTTTGAGGTTCACTATTTACCTTTTGTGTTTTTGTTGGATGTTTTCAGATGAACAGACAATTTTCAGATGAAGAAATTGAAATCATCTCTAGTCATATGCAAAGATGCTCTAAATCATTATTGATCACAGAATTGTACAACTATGAGACACCATTACAAACCTTTTAGATCTGCTAAGATGACAGGAAAAGATAATGATGAATCTTGGAAGGGATGTGGGGAAATTGGGACACTAATACATTGTTCGTGGAATTGTGAATAGATCTAACCATTCTGGAGAGAAACTTGGAACTATGCCCAAAGAGTTATCAAACTGTGCATATCCTTTGACTCGGCAGTGTTTCTACTGGGTTAATATCATAAAGACATCTTAAAGGAGGGAAAGGGACCCACATGTGCAAAAATGTTTGTGTTAGCCCTTTTTGAAGTGGTAAAAAACTGGAAACTGAGTGGATGCCCATTAGTTGGAGAATGGTTGAATATGTTATGGTATATGAATGTTATGGAATGCTATTGTTCTGTCAGAAATGACCAGCAGGATGATTTCAGAGAGGCCTTGAAAAACTTGCATGAACTGATGCTAAGTGAAATGAGCAGAACCAGGATATCATTGTACACAGCAACAGCAATATTATATGATGATCAAATTCTGATATATGTGGGTCTCTTCAACAATGAGATGATTCAGACCAATTCCAATGGAGTTGTGATCAAAAGTGCCATCTATACCCAGAAAAAGGACTGTGGGAACTGAGTATGTTTTGCAACATTGCATTCTCACTCTTTTTGTTGTTGATTGCTTGCATGTTATTTTCTTCATCATTTTCTTTTCTGGCTTGATTTGATTTTTCTTGTACAGCAAGATAATTGTATCAATATGTATGCATATATTAGATTTAACATATACTTCTACCATGTTTAATATATATTGGACTATTTACCATCTAGGGGAGGAGAAGTGGAAAAGGAGAGAGACTGGAACACAAGGTTTTGCAAGGGCTAATGTTGCAGAATTATTTGTGCATATGTTTTGAAAAGTAAAAAGCTTTAATTTAAAAAAAATATGCTTGGATGTTATTGTGGGAGACTTTGACTCAGTTGGTTCCTCTTCCAATTTGCCATCTTGGGTCCTTGCTCTTAATTTGTTTTCTTAAATGTTAAATATGACTTTTGCATTGATACATGGAAATGAATTGCTAGGACAACAATACTGAAGCAGTTTGTACCATAGGAGAAATTAATTATATCTGCTCAACTTTTCATATATAATTGAGCTGTCCAAAGTTTCTAAATTCTTAAAAGGTATAAAAATTATTGTTAATATATGAAATGACTCCACCATTTTTTTGATTTTTGTTTCTGTATTGTCATCTTTGATCTTCAGCTTTGCTGAAGCTTGAAACAAGAAAATATTTGCAACTATCTAGCTTTTTATGACCATCTTCCAGTTCTAAAATGTTCCTTCTCTGAATCTAATCCTGTTGGAATCCTTACTAACTGCTAACTAATTAGAGTTGATCTAATCTTACATAGACCTTTGACATAGGACTTATGGACATGTGTAAATTTTTAGGTTGATTCATGTTGTTACATTACTACTAGCCTGTGTTATATTGCTATGTACTTATGTAAATTATGTATAATGCCTCCCATATTGATGGATTTATGTATACCCCCTATGTTTTAAAACAAAAGAAAGGGGGAGATGTTTTTAATGTCTAAGAACTCAAAGCTGAATGTATAAGACTTTAGAAATAGAAATAGGAAATTTTGGAAAGTTGAATAGTTCAGAAATAGTAGGGATAAGTAAAGTGATAAAGTGATATACTTGGGCTTTTGGAGAGTAACATTAGGGGAATGCATTCTAGGAAGATAAGAGAGAAGAAATGAAAAATGAGGGAATGAGGAAACAGGAGAGAAGAAAGAAAGAAGACAGAAAAGTTAAAATGTGAATATATGCATACACACATATATACATATATATTATTTTATTAAAACAGGGTACTATAATTTCTTTTTCTAACATTTCCTAACTCATATTACTTATACCCAGAATTCTCATGTTTCTCTTCTTATTTTTATAGTAACTTGTGAATTACCAGGACCAAAATCTTTATAAAAGAAAATATCAAGAAGTTTCCTGGGGGAGGAACCAAGATGGCAGAGGAGACACATGCAACATTCTAAGCTCCTCTCATACCCTCACTACTAATTACCAAATTCAGCCTCAAAAATAGTGCTTGACTGGTAAAATTCACAAAGATTGGAAGTACAACAATTTATCAGCTGAAGATAATCTGGAAGATAGCCAGAAAAGATTTATCCTAAGTGGTGGGAGCAGGCCAGCACAAGCAGGGAGATAGAAGCTGAGGCTAGCATACTGAGTGGATGGGGGCAGGGCAGTCTCCATGGCTGGAAAATTTACAGGGAGGACTCTACCACAGGTTGGCTGCTCTGCTTTGGTTGCAAAGCTGTAGACCAGTAGAGAAATTAAAGCCAAAGGTAAAAGGTACTCCAAAAAAGTGCCAGAATCTAACAGAATCTGGGTACACCCACTCAAAACAGAAAGTGAGTGACTGATCACAGACCATAGCACAGCTGTGCAGCTGCATTCTATAGCACGGGGCTTTTGCCTGGGACAGTCACAAATCTGTGCAGGTGTGTGACTCAGCTGGGGCAGCATCTAATCTGTATGGGGGAGAGGGGAGGAGGGTGCAGCCTGGGGCAATAGAACTTCCACAGTGCAACTGGTTCCCCAGGGCAGAGATACTTCCAGTGCCTATGGGGTTCTTCATAGGGCAATTGCTAATCCCCACATCAGGATTCTGCCTGGGGCAGTGACAAGCTGCTCAGCCTCTAGCCCCAGAGCATTTGCTAATCCACACTGCATGACTCTTCACAAGCCATTTCAGCAGCTTGGCCTGTGCTACCCAGAACAGAGACATTTCTAGTTGGGGATCTTCCCAAAGCACTTCTGCAGCTTGGCTACTCTTAGCAGCCCATTTGTTGGACAGCTACTGTCCATCAATCTATCCCTGCTCTGCAGAGGAAGCTGTTATACATCTAGCCACTCTGGAGATAAATTTGGAACTAGGCTCAAAAAGTTATCAAACTGCACATACCCTTTGATCCAGCAGTGTTTCTACTGGGCTTACATCCCAAAGAGATTTTAAAGAAGGGAAAGGGGCCTGTATGTCCAAGAATGTGTGTGGTAGCCCCTCTTTCTAGTGGCCATAAACTGGAAACTGAGTGGATGCCCATCAATTGGACAATGGCTGAATAAACCGTGATATATGAATGTTATAGAATATTATTGTTCTATAAGAAATGACCAGCAGGATGATTTCAGAAAGGCCTGGGGAGACTTACATGAACTGATGCTGAGTGAAATGAGCAGGACCAGAAGAGCATTATATACTTCAACAACAATACTTTATGATGATCACTTCTAATGGACATAGCCCTCTTCAACAATGAAATGAACCAAATCAGTTCCAACAGAGCAGTAATGAATTGACCCAGCTACACCCAGCGAAAGAACACTGGGAAATATGTTGAACCACTACATAGAATTCCTAATCCCTCTATTTTTGTCTGACTGCATTTTTTCCTGCACAGGTTAATTGTACACTATTTCAAAGTCTGATTCTTTTTTGGCAGCAAAATAACTGCACGGACATGCATACATATATTGTATTTAACATATACTTTAAGATATTTAACATGTACTGGTCTAACTGCCATCTGGGGGAGGGGGTAGGAGCAAGGAGGGGAAAAATTGGAACAAAAGTTTTTGCAATTGTCAATACTGAAAATATTCCCATGCATATATCTTGTAAATAAAAAGCTATAATGAATTTTTTTTAAAAGACTCTTCCTACATTCCCTCTGTTACTGAAAATAGGAGATGAGTTATACTTTTAAATTTTGGCTTTCATTATTAAAGAAAAATAACATTTTTTTCAGGTAACATGATAATTTATGATAGAAAACTTTAATTAATATCATGAACACTCATAAGCAAATAAAATATATGTCAATTTCCCTAGGGAAAAAATACATTTGCATTCAATTTTTGGATGTTGAAATCTCAAACATTTTGAATATATATATATATATATATATATTCAACTAATAACTTTAAAAAGCAATTAACATCCCATACTAACAAGACATTATTTTTTTCTTACTTCAAATCATAACTTAATATGTTCTCTCACTGGTGTGCATCATTCCTCTATCAATACAGACTTACATTTGATTGGGCATTTGAGAAGAGGTTTTTCCATCTTCTTTCTCTATGTAAAAGCTAATACTTTCTAAATGGGTAATTTGTGCTAAGTAGCTTTTTGTTATTGCTAGCATCCACCAGAGACAAAATATATAGACCTTGCACAAAACTTATGTATCTAGAAGCAAAATCATTGAGGAATATTGGATTTATAAATAATTAGACCAGACAAGTGATAGCAAGAATACAGTGATTGAGTCTCTTGGTTTTCTATCTGAAATGGTGCCATTCATATGAAGAAATTTTAATTCCTTTACTAACAAGTGAACTATGCCTTTAGCAACTAAGTGGCATAGGGGTTAAGCTTCTGGACCTGAAGGCAGAGAGACTCATCCTTCTGAGTTCAAATCGGTTATCAGACACTTACTAGCTTTGTGACTCTGGGTAAGTCACTTAACCCTGTTTGCCGTAGTTGCTCATTTGTAAAATGAGCTGAAGAAAGAAATAGTAAACCACTTTTGTTTCTTTGCCAAGAAACTTGATATGGGGTCAAGAAAAGTCAGACATGGCTGAAAATGAATAAAAATAATAAAAGTCCTCAAAAATAAAAAGCATGAGTCCCATCCAAGAATGACAGCAAAATGGGAACGGAGGGGAAATTACCTTTTAGCTCTTCCTTTATAAGCTGAAAAAAAAAATCTACTTACTGATGTAGACTATCATATTATCAAATTTTCTTATGCTAAACCTATTCATTTGAGTCTTAGAAGTCAGAAGCCAAACTTTATCTTGGAGATCTAAGCACAGGGTGAACAAAGAGATCATTGGAACATGTAACAGAAATAAGTTTTTTAAAGTCATCTAATACAAGCAATTTCTATGTCTATCTAAAATAAATCCTTTTGAAAGAAATTTCAAAGTTTCTTCATAATAATTCTTTGCAAAAATTTTGGCATTTCTTTTAATAGGTCCACATTGAGCAGATTTTGGTTAGAAAGTAGTTTCTTTACTCTCACATCAAAAAAGTCAGATTTCCATTTGATAAAGAACATTGGGTAAAGAACAAAGAAAAACTCTGACATTGGTTTTGGCTATTTTGGTAGGAATGAATAAAGTCACCATGACATAATAAAATGTTGTTAATTTTAAAATATCATAAATCACAAAAAATTATAAAAAATGTTAGTGTAAACATCATGTGTATGAACATTTTTTCTTCTTAATAATATGTGTTCATTTCTGTTCCTTCCATTTCATTTTCAAAAAGTAACTAAAGGAATAGTCTTGCAATACTCTGTTTTGTTTTGGGCTTTTATTTTTTCTTAGCTAAATGTGTGTCTTCAAATGTCTGATTCTCAGGAGAAATTGTGACATGCATAAGAGAAGAATTGTCAAATACTTGATTTCCTGCAAATAAGTATTTTTTTCCTATTATAAGGAAGGCTCTTTTGGGAAATGAAATAATATATCATCACTCTCTACCTCCTGCCCCATTCCAGGTATTCTCTGGTAGTTACCTCCTTCATCTACCTTAATTTCCATTTATATATTATCCTTTCCCTATTTGATTGTGAGTTTGAAGACAATGGTTATCTTTCTTTCCTTTTCCAGCACTTAACACAATGTCTGGCATATAATAATTACTAAATATTTATTGATTGATTATTGGATAAAGTATTTTAATGCATAATCTGGCATGTTGATATTTTTCATCCTCATTTGCTTTATTCTAATCAAGATAGATAGATAGATAAAACTTTACTTCTATTTTCAACATTATGCCTTAGTTGCTTCAAATTTTTCATCTTTCTCTGAATTCTTCATATCTTTTTTCCTTATACTACAATTATATTACTTATAACTATATGACCCAAATTGTTTATGTGGTTCCAAGTTTTTGCTGCTATAAGGAGTATTGGTATGTGTGTTTTCATACTTAGTAAAGTTTTATTTCCATCCTACCAACTTTCATGATTTTATTCTTTAAAAAGGAGAATATTAATGAAAAATGTCAGCTATACTAAAACAATAGTTATTCTTCCGATCATCTGTTTCTCTAGATGTACATTTGACCATGTTAAGGGTAAGTAGTTTTTAGTAATCAGATCATAATTTTAATTTATATCTGGATGAGATTCCATCTTAACATTATGGCGCTTTGATGGCCAACTACATTAAAATAATTATTAGGAATAGAAATCTGGAGATGTAAGCAAAATTTGTGCAAAAAAAAAAAAAACGTGAAAGGTAATATCTAATCACTATTACTTCCCTTGATCAACAATTCCTTGCATTTCCAATTCTTCAAAATATCTTTACAATGCTCTCAGACAATAGCCTCTATTTAGTGCTAAAGAGAATATAAGGTAATTCAAATAATCTTTTTATGAGATGCATGATATTCTTTTGACTTAGAAAATGTTTTATCTTGACCAGTCCTTAACCAGAACCACTGATCTTTTGTCAAAAAATTTAAGGATGTCTATGGGTGGGGAAAAAAATCTTCTCTTTCTCTTTCTCTCTCTCTCTCTCTCTCTCTCTCTCTCTCTCTCTCTCTCTCTCTCTCTCACACACACACACACACACACACACGTACATACAATACATACCTGTACACACATTAACAACATACACTTTAAAGCAAGGATTTTCTATTCCAGACAGTAAGGAAAGAAAAGAAGATAAAGACTGAGTGCACATAGAATGAGGGTCCCATAGAAGCAAAGCCCAAAAGGTTACTATTTGGCTTTGTGTCTGTGGGTTCATCAGTCCATCAACAAGCAGTTATTTAGTGTGATGGTATAGCAGAAAAATACTAATTCTTAACTTAACCCAGATCGTATTAATGAGACCAACTAGTAACAGAAGAGAGACAAGGTCAAAGCATGCTTTGGCCCTAGATATCAAATCAAGGCTCTAATGTAAAGGTTACATATAATTTGTAGCATAAAATGTTGGCAATCTGTCATTGTATTAATTGTTGTAAAATTGAAAAGATTGGAAGTACTGAAAAGCAAGTGTTTAAATTTCTTCTAGAATTCTCAAAGAATTAAGTAGAGTTGCATAGACAATAAATATGTACTGATTTTAACAAATTGTAATTAAAAGATTTATTTAGCATATGTTATGAACAAAGACAGTGCTGAGTATTAAGAATAATGAAGCCAAAAATAAGAATGTGTCTTCAAGAATTTTGCATGCTACTGAGTGGATACAATATGTATTTTTAAAAGGTAAATACTGATTAATCTGTCATTTTTACATTTGCAAAGTACTTTATAAACCTCATGTTATTTGACTTTCAGAACAGCTCTGTGAGATAAATTTTTATTATGCCTAATTTGTGAATTATTTTTTTTTCTTAATGAGTTTGGATTTTTTCCCCTGCACATACTTTCACCAAGTTTTGAGAATAGGATTGGAAGCTATATCTTCCCTCAATCGAGCACAGACATCCTTTTCAGAACACCTTTCAGAATATAGTTTTAAGTAAGCTAGATTTGGAGAACACTTAGAGTGATCTGGGAAAAATGTAAATGGAAGAGGGTGGCTTTTAGTAGTCACTAAAAAATGCTTTGAGTTTTGAGTTGCAGGCCAGAATTAGGCTTTTGGATGTTTATTTTGACATTTGAGTAAAGAATGGATTAAAGAGCATTGAGTTTGTAGACAAAGCATTTATTTAGGTGGTTATTGCAATAGTTTAAGCAACAGGTAAAGAGTGTCTAAGCTATAATGCTGGCTACGAGAAAGGCAGGAATAGAAAAGCTATGCTGCTCTAATTAATATGACTTGGTGATTTGAATGTAAGGGAGGTGATCATGAGAAGAATGGAAGCTTACTCAAGTTATATCTGGATCAATGAGAAAATGTCATAACATTAAGACAAATGAGGGAAGCATTCAAAAGGAAGCATCTCAAGATGAAGAAGAAGAAACTGAGTTTCATTTTGAACATTTTGGGAATGGTTGAAATGTATTAAGAAAAACATGTAAAGCACAGTTTGTGAAGCAGGGTGATAATTTAGGAAATAGTTTTAGAAGAGCTAACAGGGCAATATATCTTTTTATTTTGTTTTGTTTTTGTTTTGTTTTGTTTTATTTAGTCTAATCCTATGATTTTCCTAGTGTAGGGAAATTTCAGAGTGGATTTTCCCTCCATCTGTATAAATTAATAATTGATAGGCAATTTATAGATTAGAGAACTGTCTTAGGCATTGAGGACTTAAATTGCCAGGTTCACACAGTCAGTCCTAGTCAATGAATCTTTTTTAAGAATGTTCTATGTACTTGACACTATGCTAAGTACTAGGGGATACAAAAAAAGAGTCAAAACATGTTACTTGCCTTTAAGAAATTCCCAATCTAATGGAGGAGAAGAGATATAAGCAAATACATACAAATAAACTAATTTACAAGACAAATAGAAAATATTTAACAAAGATAAGATACTGGAATTGAAAAGTCTTCAAAAGACTTTCTTGGAAGATGAAATTTATCGGGGATTTATAGAAGTCAGAGAAACAAGTAGGTATGGATAAGGAGGAAAAAGAATTCTAAGCAAAGCAAAGCACCAAAAGGGGAAAAAAAAACAGGCACAAAGAGATAGAAGGAGTGTCTTCTTTGAGGAATAGCATTAAGTAATGAGGGGAAAGAGGAAAAAAACATAAAAAAGAACTGAGCAGGCAGGAGGGAAGCTAAATTATGTAAGGCTTTGAAGCATAAACAAAAAATTGCATGTTGGATTCTGAAGGATAGAGAGTCAATAGCTTATTGAATGGTGGGGGCATTGATTCATCTGTGTTTAGGAAAATCACTTTGATGATAGAATGGAGGCTGGAATGGAGTATAGAAAGACTTGAGGTAAACAGAATCACTGGTATCCTTTTTAACTAATTCAGCTGTGAGTTGTGAGTCACTAACAAAATACATAAAAATGCTGATGACTTATATGGGTTTATTTTGTATCCTGCAACTTTGCTGAAGTTATGGATTATTTCTAATAGCTTTTTAGTAGAATCTCTGGGGTTCTCTAAGTATATCATCATATCATCAACAAAGAGTAATGATTTGGCTTCCTCATTACCTACTCTAATTCCTTTAAGCTCTTTCTCAACTCTTATTGCTGAAGCTAGCATTTCTAATACAATATTGAATAGTAATGGTGATAATGGGCAACCTTGTTTCACTCCTGATTTTATTGGGAATGGTTCCAGTTTATCCCCATTACATATGAAGCTTACTGATGGTTTTAAATAGATGTTGCTGATTATTTTAAGGAAAAGTCCATTTATTCCCATTCTCTCTCATGTTTTTAATAGGAATGGATGTTGGATTTTATCAAATGCTTTTTCTGCATCCATTGAGATGATCATATGGTTTTTGTTAATTTGGTTATTAATATGGTCAATTATATTAATAGTTTTCCTAATATTGAATCAGCCCTGCATTCCTGATATAAATCCTACTTGGTCATGATGTATTATCCCCAGCATGATTTTCTGTAATCTTTTTGTTAATATTTTATTTAAGATTTTAGCATCAATATTCATTAGGGAGATCGGTCTATAATTTTCTTTCTCTGTTTTCAATCTACCTGGTTTAGGTATTAGTACCATGTCTGTGTCATAAAAGGAATTTGGTAGGAATCCTTCATTCCCTATTTTTTCAAATAGTTTATGTAACTTTGGTGTTAATTGTTCTTTAAATGTTTTGTAGAATTCTCATGTAAATCCATCTTGTCCTGAGGATTTTTCCATAGTGAGTTGATTTATAGCTTGTTCTATTTCTTTTTCTAAAATGTAAATACTCCCATTTTAGAAAAAAAAAAGAAATTGAAGTAGACATCAACAAACTCCCTAAGAAAAGTCCACAGGGCCAGATGGATTCTATCAAACATTTAAACAACAATTACTATGCAAACTATTTGGAAAAATAATTAAAGGAGTACTGCCAAATTCCTTTTATCACACAAATATGGCACTGATACCTAAAACAAGAAGGGCCACAATAAAATTACACACTAAACTTTCTAATGAAAATTGATATAAGATACTTAAACAAAATATTAGCAAAGAGATTACAAGTTATCAACAGGAAAATACATTATGACAAAGTGGGATTTATACCAGGAATGTAGGGCTGCTTTAATATCATGAAAACTATTATCATAATTGACCATATCAATAAAAAACCAACAGAAATCATATGATAATCTCAATAGCAGCAGAAAAATCTTTGGACAAAAAACAGAACCCTTTCCTATTAAAAAACACTAAGAAATCATAGGGATAAAAACAGCTTTCCTTAAAATAATAAGCATCATCTATCTACAGCTTACAGAAAGCATTATTTGTAATGGAGAGAGGTTAGATACATTCCCAGTAAGATCAGAGGTGAAACAAGGATGCCCATTATCCCCACTATTATTCAACATTGTATTTGAAATGTTGACTTTAGCAACAAGAAAAGAAAAAGTAATTACAGGAATTAGAATAGGCAATGAGGAAATAAAATTGGTCAGTGCCATACCAATCAAACTGCAAAAATATTATTGCATAGAACTAGAAAAAATAATAAGAAACTTCACTGGAAGAGCAAAAGGTCAAGAATATCAAGGGAATTAATGAAAAAATACAAAGGATATTGGCTTATTAGCACCAAATCTAAAACTATATTATAAAGAAGCAGTAATCAAAATCATTTCTCAGTGGCTAAGAAATAGAATGGTGGATCAGTGGAATACATACATACACACAACAAATTAATGAAGGACTACAGAAATATAGTAGTTAATAAACCTCTAAACTCTAGCTTCTGGAATAAGAATTCACTATTTGGCAAAAATTGTTGGGAAAACAGAAAATAATATGTCAGAAACTTGACATCAATCTACATCTCACATCCAATACCAAAATAAGGTCAGAATGGATACATGGTTTGGACATAAGTGTGGTACTATAAACAAATTTGGGGAACAAGGGATAATTTACCTATTAGATTTTTGGATGAGGGAGGAATTTATGATTAAAGTAGAACTAGAGAACATTATGAAAGGCAAAATGGACAATTTTGATTACATTAAATTAGAAAGGAGTTGCACAAACAAAATAAATAGAAGCAAAATTAAAAGGGAAGTATAAAGTGGGAAAAAATCATTACAGCCAGTATGTCTAATAAAGGACTCATTTCTAATATATATACATATATATATTACTGCATCAAACTTATAAGAAGACAAGTCATTTCCAATTGATAAATGGTCAAAGAAAATGAACAGTCAATTTTCAGGTGATTAAATTAAAACCATTTATAATTATATGAAAAAATGCTCTAAATAACTATTGATTAGAGAAATGCAAATTAAAACTCTGAATTCCCAATTTCACCTCTCAGATTAGCTAAAATGACAGGAAAACATGATGAATGTTGGAAAGGATGTGGGAAAAGTGGGATACTAATTCATTGTTGGTGAAGTTGTGAAATGATCCAACCATTCTGGGGAGCAATCTGGAACTATGCCCAAAGTACTATAAAACTCTGCATATCTTTTAACCTAACAGTGTTCTTACTGGGTCTATATCCCAAGGAAATCATAAAGTAGGGGAAAGGACCCACATATGCAAAAATGTTTGCAGCAGCCCTTTTTGTGGTAGCAAAGAATTGGAAAAGGAGTGGATGCCCAGCAATTGTGGAATGGTTGAACAAGATGTGGTACATAAAGGTAATGTAATATTATTGTTCTATTAAAAAAAAAAAAAAGATGAACAAGCTGATCATAGAAAGGTCTGGAAAAATATACATGAACTAATGCTGAGCAAAATAAGCAGGACCAGGAATACATTATACACAATAACAGCAAGAATGTGCAATGATCAAGGCTTGGTTCTTTTCAGTTGTTCAGTGATCCAAAGCAATCCCAATAGACTTTGAGTAGAAAGTGTTATCTGCATCCAGAACACATGCTATTTTCTTTTTTTTTCCACTTTTGCTCTGATTTTTTCTTCTAATATGATTCATAAAGCAATGTGTATTAAAATAATAAACTTAAATAAATTTACCATAATTAAAAATGGTTTGTAAATCCAAGGAAACTTATCACCCAATGAAGAAGTATATAGAGAGAAGTCTCACAGCAAAATTATGTAATACAAATATGATTAGAAGATATAATCTGAATGAAAATTAAGCAAAGTAGACAGGAAGAATTCAGATAAGCAAGATAAGAAGACAGTGATATTCCAAAAACCTAGAGAAAGAGTTCCCTCAGTATGAGCATAAGATGTGAGAGGATAGAAAAATTGTAAGTTTAGGTTATTCCTGGCACTGTGTTTTACAGAGAGGGAGCATGGAAAATAAAGAAATTATATTTTACTTTTGGAGAAATAAATGATCCATAATGCTTACAATACAACTGGCACATAGTAGATACTAAACTGTCAATAGATGTTTTTTTTTAGAATAATGAAGTTTCAAACTTAGCTTAATTCCACCTTATGAAGGATTTCCATTGGCTTCAAACAAGGATAAGATTTCAACCTAATTCAGTCATTGCTAGTTTCACTGATCTTTTACCAAAAAAAGAAATATCCTCATCCAGTTATCATAAGAAAGTAGCCAACATGTAAAGTGCTTCATTGAACCTCTTTGCTAGATGAATTTAGTAAGTGTGGCCAGAGGTGATATCCTTCTCTGATTGTTCCAGTTGTTTCCCATTAAATCAGGTTAAATGTTAAATACAATCAATTCTGATTCCATGGGGATTACTTTTAGATACTTAACTTTAACAAAAGTGCTTTTGTAAATAATGATAAATATTGGAAGTGATGTGGGAAAACAGGGACACTAATACTGTTAGTAGAGTTGTGAATTGGTCCAAACATTCTGGGGAATAATTAGTAATTATGTCCAAAGTGCTATAAAACTATGAATATAAAGCCATGCATATCCTTTGATCCAGCAATGTCTCTACTGTATCTGAATCTCAAGGATCATAAAAATGGAACTGAACCCACATGTGCAAAAATATTTGCAGCATCCCCTTTTGTAATGGCAAGGAAATGGAAACTGAGTGAAAGCCCATCAGTTATGGAAAGGCTGAAAAGGTAATATTATACTAATAGAATAGAATTGTATTGCTCTGTAAGAAATGATGAGCAGGCTAATGTCAGACAATTATAGAAAGACTTACATAAACTAATGTTAAGTGAAGTAAGTAGAACCAAGACAGCATTGTACACAACAACAAAATTATGTGATGATCAACTGCAATGGACTTGGTGTTTCAATAATGAGATCATTCAAGGCAATTTGAATAGACTTGTGAAAGAACAAGCCATGTGCATCAAGAGAGAGGACTATGGAGACTAAATGTAAATCACAGTAGAGTATTTTTGCCTTTGTTGCTGTTATTTGTTTGTGTATTTTTTTCTTTCTCAAATTTTCCTTTTTGATCTGATTTTCTTGTGTAGCATGATAAATGTGGAAATATGTTTAGAAGAATTGCTTACATTTAAGCTATATTGGATTACTTGCTTTCTAGAGAAGGAGAAAGGTGGAGAGAAAGGAAAAAATTTGGACATAAGTTTTGCAAGGGTGAATGTTTGAAACTATCTTTCCATGACTTTTGAAAAATAAAAAGCTAGTGCTGTCTTTAGCAGCACATATACTTAAATTGGAATGAAACAGAAAAAATTAGCATGACCCCTGATCAAAGACAATGTGCAAATTTGCAAAATGATTAAGAATGTATCTTTTTAGAGGTAATCTTAGAGGTTGCAAGTATAATTCTCACTGTATTATGATAATATAAAAAAGATAGTAAGTCTGAAAAAGGAATTGTACTGGAAGAAGAGGAAAGGGAAGGTAAAATGGGGTAAATTATGTCACATAAAGAGTCAAATGACTTATTACAATTGAGGGAAAGAAGGGAAGGGGGTGAGCATTGTGTGAATCTTAATCTCATAAGATTTGGCTCAAAAAGGGAATATCAAACATTTAATTTCATAGGGGATACTTTCCCTATATGGAAGTAGGAGGGGAAAGGAGGGGGAAATGGGAGGCTAATAGGAATGAAAACAGAAGTGGAAGAGGAAAGGTATAAAAAATGGTTTCCTAAAGAGCTCATACATCCAATACTTCAGAGAGTGATCAAAGAAGCAGCATCATTAGGGAAGAACCAGTTTTTCAAAATTTTAAGACATTAAAAATATGTGAAAAAGAAGTCTAATATAATCAGCAGACAAGTAATTTTAGACTAGATTTCAGAAGGCACAGTAGAGGCAGAGAAAAGAACTGGATAAATACTTGGAAGTGGTAGAACTGAGGAAATATGAGATTGAGAAAGCAGGGGATGAAATAGCATTCTCTAGTATCACAAGGATTTGGAAGACAGTGTTTGTTATGTAAAGGACAATACATTTACATTCTCTTCCAAATAACAAGTGTATTTGGGTTCCAGGTGTAGAGAAGATTTTAAGATTCAGTACTATCCAATTCTTTGTGATTCAATACAATATTCTTATGTCTACACTGATTCTAAAAATACAGCCAAACTGCACAGAATTTTATCATAATGCTACTACAGTAATGTCCAACAATATGTTATTGTTATACAGTGTACAACATATTATTTTTATGTCCAACAATATTTTTATATAGGAAAAGAAAATGGATTGTAATTTCATTGGTACAAGGAATGCCACTCTAAGAAAACTTTTATAAAACCAATACAAGTTGGCATCTCCTCTTCCATTTGTAGGTTTATTACTAAGGGGAAATAAACGTTAATAGACTTGCTAGGCTCACCATAATTAGTATGTGTCAGGACATAGAAAAAACATGAATCAAGTTTATTTTTCTATCCATCACAATCACTTTGCCTCTCAATTTCTAAAGAAAATATAAATGAAACAAATATTTCCTTATGAGATCAAATATAACAATGTACTCTCCTAGCCTTACTGTTCAGATTTTA
The DNA here is from genome assembly GCF_016432865.1 of Antechinus flavipes. Lineage (NCBI taxonomy): Eukaryota > Metazoa > Chordata > Mammalia > Dasyuromorphia > Dasyuridae > Antechinus > Antechinus flavipes. The sequence goes on along the minus strand of NC_067399.1, from coordinate 105,650,330 downwards.
GTTTCTGATACGTAGTAGAAGTATACAGAGCTCTAGCAGAGCTTTCACTTCTAAATTCATATCCCTTTGTGACATGGAATGATGGAGCCAATTTAAACTAACTGACAAGAGCCTGTTGTTAAATGTTTATTGTGAGCATTTATACATCATAAATCATCAAAGTTATAAATAAGAGCTTATTTTTTATTTTGTGGATCATAAAAACTTATTAGATAAAATATTAATATTAATGATGCATATTAAAATTAAAAGTATATACTTGATATATTTTGCACCAATTCTAGGAAACCAGATTGTTTCCTGGAAAGAGCAGATAAACATCCTCCCAAAGGAAAGAACCAAAAACAAGGAATCTCTGTGCTCAAATGAAAGATTCATAATTGCTTAGAAAGCTTGGCACAGCACCACATTTACCCCAGAAAAAGAGTTAAACTTTAAAAGCCACAAAAAAGAAAATACAAAAAGAGAAAGGAAAAAAAATGAGCAAGACACAGAAAAGAACTTTAACTTATAGAAAGCTGCTATGATAACAGAAAAGATCAAAACACCTACTCATACAAGGACAAAATGTCCACAGAGGAAATTTCAAAGAATGATATTAATTGGTCTCAAGCCCAAAGAGGTTTCTTGGAAGTGCTTATAAAAGACTTAAATAAGAGAGATAGAAAAAAATGAGAAAACATTAAAGTGATGCAAGAGAAAGCAAACATCTTGGAAAAGGAAGGAAATTCCTTAAAAAAATACAATTGACCAAAGGCAAAAGGAAATCCACTGAAGAAATCAATTCCTTAGTAAACCCAATAGACCAAATGAAAAAAAAAAAAAAATCACTGAAGAAAACAACATATTAAAAAATAGAATTAATCAAATGGAAAAAGAGATATAAAAGGTAATTGAAGAAAATCACACATGAAAAACTAAAATGGGGCAAATGGAACCTAATGATTCTATGACATATCAACAATCAGTCAAACAAACAAAAAGAATGAAAAAAAGAAAAAAAGAAAGAAAGAAAATGTTAGATACCTCATTGGAAAAGCAGCTGACCTAGAAAAGAGAAACAGAAGAAGGAATTGAAAAAATATTGGTATACCTAAACAAAATGGATAACATTCTTCAAGAGATCATCAAGGAATACTGCCTGATATACTAAAACCAGAGAGGGAAATAGTTATCGAAAGAATCCATTCATTACCTTCATAGTGTTCCCATGAGGAAAACCCCAAGGAATATTGTTGCAAAACTCCAGAAATATAATCTCAAAGAAAAAATACTGCAAGCTGAAAAAAAAATTATCAAATATCCAGGAGCAAGAAGCAGGATTATCCAGTATCTGGCAGTATTTACAATAAAGACTAAGATGGCCTGGAATACGAGTTCTAGAAGGCAAAGGAATTGGGAGGGTTACAACCAAAAATTAAGTACCCAGCATGACTGAGCATCATCTTTCAAGGGAGGCAATGGATTTTCTTTTTTTTTTTAATTTTTATTTAATAATTACTTTATATTGACAGAATCCATGCCAGGGTAATTTTTTTACAACATTATCCCTTGCACTCGTTTCTGTTCTGATTTTTCCCCTCCCTCCCTCACTCCCTCCCCTAAATGGCAAGCAGTCCTATATATGTTAGATATGTTGAGGCAATGGATTTTCAATGAAGTAAGAGACTTTCAATCATTTCTAATGAAAAATAAGAACTAAACAAAATATTTAATCTTTGAATATAGAAATCAAGAGAAGCATAGAATGGAAATTGAGAAAATACATATATTATTTAAAGGTTAAATTGTTTACATCCCTAGATAGAAAAATGATATCTATAATTCTTGATATCATATTTGCTATTGGGGCAGATAGAGGATGCATCACATAAAGAGAGGTTATATTTGTGAACGGACTCTGATGTGATAATAATAAAGAAAAAAACATTAAGAGGTAGGAAAAAGACTTTGCCGTGAGAGGAGCAAAGGGGAGATATAATGAAACTAATTAGATCACATGAAGAGGCAAAAAAGACTTATTACAGTAGAGGAAAGGAAGTAAAGTGGGTGAGCATTGTTGGAAGCTTGATCTCATTAGTTCTGGCTCAAAGAGAGAATAAGTTAATTATTCAATTGAGTATAAAAATTTATCTTATTCTATAAAGAAATAGGAGGAAAGGGGGGAATGAAAAGGGAAGGGCTGGATAGAAGGGATGGCAGGAACACTAGGAGAAAGGAGGAAGACAAAAGGGAGCGGTGATAAAAGGTAGAACAGGTAGAAGGTGGGGTGGATTTAAAACAAAACACCACTAAGGAGGGACAGGGTATATATAAAAGGAAGAAAATAGGATGAAGGGAAATAGAGAGGTGGTAATCATAATTATTAATGTGAATGAGATAGACTCTTCCACAAAATTAAAGTAAATAGCAGAGTGGATTTAAAAAACAAACATAATCCTACCATATGTTGCTTATAAGAAACACATTTGGAATAGAGAAACACATACAGAGAAAGGGAAAAAGGGTAGAGCAGAATTTATTATGCTTCAGCTGAAGAAAAAAAAAACAGGGATAGCAATTCCAATCTCAGATAAGGCAAAAGTAAAATTAGATCTAATTTTAAAATAAGAGAAACTGTATTTTGTAAAGAGTATATATATATATATATATATATATATATATACAGAGAAAGAAAGCAAAATGCTTTTTTGTTCAAACCAATATGCAATAAAATTATATTCAATAAAAGGCCAATTGGAAATTAAATGATCTAATTCTAAAGAATGAGTGGACCAAAAAAAAAAAATACAAAAACAATAATTTCTTCCAAGACAATGACAATTATGAGACAACATAGCAACACCTATGAGATGTAGCCAAAGAACTTCTATGCAGAAATTGTATGTCGCCAAATAGTTATATGAATAAAATAAAGAGGAGATCAATGAACTGGAAATGTAATGAAAAAAAGCTAGAAAAGAATAAATTAAAATATGCCATGACAAAATGGGCTTTACATCAAGAACGCAAGACTGATTGAACAATGGGAAAATCATTATCATAATCAGCCATATGAATAATAAAACAAAAACAAATGATATGATAATCTAACTAGACACATAAAAATTTTTTTGACAAAATATAGCCCCATTTCTATTAAAAACATTAGAGACCACAGTGTTAAAGGGAGCTTTCCTTAAAATAATAAGCAATGTCTATCTAAAACCAGTAGCAAGCATCAATTGTAATGCAGAGAAGGTGGACACATTCTCAATAAGATCAGAAGTGAAACAAGAATGCCTATTATCACCACTATTATTCCATATTGTATTAGAATGTTGATTTTAGCAATCAGAAAAGAAAAAGAAATGAAAGAATAAGCAATGAGGAGATAAAACTATCATTCTTTGCAGATGATATGATGCTATGCCTAGAGAATCCTAAAAAATCATCCAAAAACCAACTGGATTTAAATTGTAATCAATTAACAAATAAGTTTAGTAAACAAGTAACTTTAATAAAGTTGCAGGACATGAAATAAACCAGCACAAATAATCAGCATTTCTATATATTATTGACACAAACCAGCAGCAAGAAATGGAAAGAGAAATTCCATTTAAAATAACTGTAGACATAATGAAATATTTAGGCATCTACTTCTCAAACAAATAAAGTCAAATCTTAATAATTGGAAAAATATTAATTGTTCATGCATAGGCCAATCTAATATAATAAAAATTATAATTCTACCTAAATTGGTCTGCTTGTTCAGTGTTATACCAAACTGCCAAAAATATTACAGAGCTAGAAAAAATAAGAACAAAATTCATTTAGAAGAATAAAAATCAAAAATCTCAACAGAATTAATAAAAGGGAAAAAAAAAAAAAAACAAAAGCTGGGGTGGCCTAATAGTACCATACCTAAAACTGTATCACAAAGCACCAGTCTTTAAAACCATTTGGTACTGCCTAAGAAAACACACATAAATAATAATCAATGACTATAGTAATCTAATATTTGATAAATCCCTAACTCCAGCTGCTAAGATAAGAACTATTTCAAAAAAACTGTTGGGAAAACTGAAAAATAATGTCAGAAAGTCAGCTTAAATATGCATCACACCCCATATTAAAATCAGGTCAAAATGAATACATGATTTGGACATAAATGGTGATACCATAAGCAAATTAGGAGAGCAAGAGATAATTTACCTGTCAAATCTTTGAAGAAGAGAGGAACTTATGACAAAAGAAGAAATAAAGAATGCTATGAAATGCAAAATGGACAACTTTGATCATATTAAATTAAAAAGCTTTTGCCCAGCAGAAAAGGTTAGAAAGGAAACAATAAAATGGGAAAACAGTATAACATTTAAGGGTTGTGATAAAGGCCTCATTTCTAAAATATATAGTGAATTGACTCAAATGTATAAGAATTCAAGCCATTCTCCAATTGATAAATGGTCAAAGATATAAACAGACACTTTTCAGATGAAGAAATTAAAACCATTTCTAATCATATGAAAAGATGCTCTAAATCATTGTTGATCAGAGAAATGCAAATTAAGACAATTCTGAGACACTACTACATACCTCTGAGATTGGCTAAAATGACAGGAAAAGATAATGATGAATGATGAATAAGATGTGGGGAAATTGGGACGCTAATACATTGTTGGTGGAACTGTGAAGAGATCTAGCCATTCTGAAGAGCAATTTGGCACTGCATTCAAAAAGTTATCATACTGTTCATACCCTTTGATCCAATAGTGTTACTACTAGGCTTCTGTCCCAAAGAATATTAAAGGAAGGAAAGGGATCTACATGTGCAAGAATTTTTGTGGCAGCCTATTTCATAGTGGGAAGAAACTGGAAACTGAATGGATGCCCATCAGTTGGAGAATGGCTTAATAAATTGTGCTATATGAATGTTATAGAATATTATTGTTCTATTAGAAATGAACAGGAGGCTGATTTTAGAGAAGCCTGGAGAGACTTACATGAATTGATACAAAGTGAAATGAGCAGAACCAGGAAATCATTATACATGCAACATCAATATTATATAATAATCAATTTTGATGAAAGTGAGTCTTTCCAACAAGGAGATGATTGATGCCATCCAAAGATCTTGTGATTAAGAAAAACATCTATACCCAGAGAGAGGATTATGGGAAATGAAAGTGGATCACATAATATTCTCACTCTTTTTGATGTTGTTCACGTGAATTTTTTGTTACTCATTTTCTTTCCTTTTTGATATGATTTTTCTTGTGCAACAAAAAATTTGTATAAATATGTATATACATATTGGGTTTAACATATATTTTAACATGTATAGCATATATTGGATAGCTTGACATCTAAGGGAGGGGATTGGAGAATGAGGGAAAAATCTGAAACACAAGGCCAATATTGAAAAAAAGTGTCCACGCACGTTTTGAAAATAAAAAATTCTTTAAAAAATAGTTTGCACAAACAGAACCAATACAAAAAAATAAAAAATGGAACTATGAAGGTGAAAAAAAAAATTCGCAACTTCTTTTTCTGATAAAGGTTTCCTTACTAAAGTATTTAAATAATATATCAAATTTAAAAGAATATAATTCATTCTCCAATTGGTAAATGTGAAAAGATATAAACAAACAATTTTCATATGATTGTATTAAAGACATCTATAGTTATGTGAAAATAATTTTCTAAATCATTATGGATTATAAAAATCCAAAACAAAACAATTTTGCAATGCCACCTCACTTATCAGACTGGCTAAGCTGACAGGAAAAGATAATGACAAATGTTGGAGGGGATGTGGGAAAACTTGGATATTATTGCATTATGGTGGAGTTGTGAAATAAACCAGCCATTCTGGAAAGTGATTTGGAATTATGATTAAAATACAATCAAACTATGCATACCATTTGACCCCACAATGTCACTACTAGATCTGTATCTCAAGGAAATCATAAAGGAGGAAAAAGGACCGACATGTATAAAAATGTTCATAGCAGCTCTTTTTATGGTAGCAAACAATTGGAAGGTGAGTAAATACCCATTATTTGGGGAATGGCTGACTAAATTGTGTTATATGAAGGTAATGGAATATTATAATGATAAACAACTTGATGTTAGAAAAGTCTTCAACGACATACACACACTAATGCTGAGTGAAACAAGCAGAACCAGGAATATATTGTACATAATAACATCAAGAATGTATGATGATCAACAATAAAAGACTTGGCTCTTCTCAGTGATTCAGTAATTGAAAGCAATTCCAATAAACTTTGAATAGAAAACACCATCTGCATCCAGAAAGAGAACTATAGAGGCTGATTATAAATTAACACATGTTTTGTTCACTTTTTTTCCTCTCTCATGGTTTTTCTTTTATTCTGATTTTTCTTTTCCAACATGATTCATAAATAAATGTGTATTTAACCACTACACACCTCTCAGATCAGTTAAGATGAGGAAAATATAATGATGAATGTTGGAGGGGATTTGGGGAAATAGTGACACTAATACATTATTGCTGGAGTTATGAACGGATCCAACCATTATGAAGAGCAATTTGGAACTATGCCCAAAGCCTATTAATTTGTGCATGCTCTTTGGTCTAGTAGTATCTCTACAGGGCCTATATCCCAAGGAGATCACAAAAAGGGGGAAAGGATCCACATGTGCAAAAAATGTTTGTGGCAGCATCTGTTGTAGTGGCAAGGAACTGGAAATTGAGTGATTGGACATCAGTTGGAGAAAGGCTGAAAAAATCATGGTATATGAATGTTATGGAATATTATTATTCCATAAGAAATGATTAGCAGGATTATTTCAGAGAGGCCTGGAAAGATTTATTTGAACTGATGCTAAATGAGTAACTCCAGGAAAAAAATTGTACACAACAATAGCAAGATTGTATGATAATCAATTCTACCAGAAATGGCTCTTTTTAACAGTGAAGAGAGGCCAGTTCCAATGGTCTTATGATGAAGAGAGCAATCTATGAAGAGAGGACTGTGAGAAACCTAGTATTTTCAACATTTTTTATTGTTGTATGTTTGCATTTAATTTTCTTTCTCATTTTTCCCCTTTTGATCTAATTTTTCTTGTGTAGCATGAGAATTATAGAAATATTGTAGAAAATTGCACATGTTTAACATATTGGATTAATTGACATCTAGGTGAGTATGTGGGGGGAAGGAAAGAGGAAAAAATCTGGAACACAAGGTTTTGCAAAGGTGAGTATTAAAAATTATCCATGCATATGTTTTGAAAATAAACAGCTTTAATCAGAAAAAAAGATGTGTATTTAAAAAGTTAGTATACTTGGATAATTAGAAAATTAAACAATAAGGAAAGAAAGCATTATTGGAATTTCTCTGAGTTGCTTCAATTTTGTAAAGAGCCAAATATATCACAGTTGATCATCATATAATCTTGGTATATGAATGTTATGGAATATTATTATTCCATAAGAAATGATTAGCAGGATTATTTCAGAGAGGCCTGGAAAGATTTATTTGAACTGATGCTAAATGAGTAACTCCAGGAAAAAAATTGTACACAACAATAGCAAGATTGTATGATAATCAATTCTACCAGAAATGGCTCTTTTTAACAGTGAAGAGAGGCCAGTTCCAATGGTCTTATGATGAAGAGAGCAATCTATGAAGAGAGGACTGTGAGAAACCTAGTATTTTCAACATTTTTTATTGTTGTATGTTTGCATTTAATTTTCTTTCTCATTTTTCCCCTTTTGATCTAATTTTTCTTGTGTAGCATGAGAATTATAGAAATATTGTAGAAAATTGCACATGTTTAACATATTGGATTAATTGACATCTAGGTGAGTATGTGGGGGGAAGGAAAGAGGAAAAAATCTGGAACACAAGGTTTTGCAAAGGTGAGTATTAAAAATTATCCATGCATATGTTTTGAAAATAAACAGCTTTAATCAGAAAAAAAGATGTGTATTTAAAAAGTTAGTATACTTGGATAATTAGAAAATTAAACAATAAGGAAAGAAAGCATTATTGGAATTTCTCTGAGTTGCTTCAATTTTGTAAAGAGCCAAATATATCACAGTTGATCATCATATAATCTTGTTGTTGCTATGTACAATGTTGTCCTGGTTTTACTCATTTCACTTAGCATCAGTTCATACAAGTCTCTCAAGGCTTTTCTGAAATCATTATGCTGATCATATTTCATAGAACAAAAATATTCCATTACACTCATGTATCACAACTTATTCAGCCATTCCCCAACTGAGGGGCATCCACTCTATTTCCAGGTCCTTGCCTCTACAAAAAGGCCTGCTACAAACAATTTTGCTCATGTGGGTTCTTTTTTATTGTTATGATCTTTTGGGGATACAGATTCAGTAAAGAATTGCTGGACAGAGATTATGCACAGTTTGATTGTCCTTTGGGTATAATTCCAAATTGGTCTCCAGAATGATTGAATCAGTTCACAATTCCACCAATAATGTATTAGTGCCTCAGTTTTCTTTCATCCCCTCTAACATTTATCATTATCTTTTCTTGTTATCTTAGTCAATCTGAGAGATAGGCAAATTGTCTTAATTTGCATTTCTCTAATCAATAGTGAGAGAGCATTTTTTTTCATATGATAAGAAATGGCTTTAATTCTTTGTTTGAAAATTGTTTGTTTATGTCATTTGACTATGTATCAACCGGGGAATAGTTTACATTCTTATAAAAGTAAATCAATTCTTTATGTCTTTTAGACATGAAACTTTATTACATACCTTGGATGTAAAAAATATTTCCCAGTTTCCTGCATTGGTTTTGTTTGTACAAATACTTTTAAATTTAATATAATCAAAATTATCTTTTTTCATTTCATAATGGCCTCATTTCTTTTTGGTCATAAATTCCTTTCTTCTCCACAAATCTGAGAAGTAGATTTTCCCTTGTTTGCCTAACTAGCTTATAATATCACCCTTTGTGTATAAATTATGAACCCATCTTAACTTTATCTTGATATAGGGTGTTATATGATGGTCAATGCCTAGTTTCTATCATACTATTTTCCAATTTCTCTAGTAATTTTTGTCAAATACTGATTTATTGTACTAGAAGCTGGAATCTTTGGGTTTATGAAACACTGTATTACTATAATCTGTTGGAATCCTTACAAACTGCTAACTAATTAGAGTTGATCTAATCTTACAAGAAGATGTTTTGGGCAGAACCTGAAATGAGGTACTAAGTAGGACTAATTAATACAAGGCTTGTGTTTACACCTTTACTCATTGGAGTTCACAAGTATGCCAGCTTCACAAAGTAAACTTTGTACCTTTATGAGTTCACACCTCCCTTGAAGCTCTTTGGGCCAGAGAGCACTATGGGAGAAAACCCATAATCCCTCTCTCTCGTATCCCACAATTCCTCCCTCTTGGATAAAAGAAACAGACAGAGGCTCTCGGTCAGATTTCACCGGAATGACATGAAGAGTGGAGCTGGCTGGAGGCTGAAGAAAACAGAGGCAGAGGCTGAAGGACCAGACCTTTGGATTTGGTGACATTTGGAGAGAGCTCTTGGAACCAAGTAGAGAGATAGGCCTCTAAGCTAACCGGGCTATATTGGAGATAATAAAAGATCTGAACTTTTATCACCTGGCTGCGTTTTGAGAAGAAAAAGCTCACTACATTTTGGTGCCCGAACAGGGACCGATTCAGATCCATCTGAACTAGATCACAACATTTTGGCGCCCAACGTGGGGCTAACAGACCCCCACACCCCCCTCAGTGGATTTCAGTGGAAAAGCTCCGATCCTGATTCAAGTGGAAAAGACTCTTCAACCCAATTATGTCCCTGTTCGGGTTAAGATGGTGGAGAGGAGGCTCACAGCTGCATAAGCTCCTCGCTTTCTCTCACTATCCACTTCATTACAAGCCTCTGAATTAATGCTTGACTGAAAAAAAAACCCATATATACTTACCAAGAAAAGCCATCCTTGAGATTCGCCAAGAAAGGTCTGTCTTTACTGGAGGGCTGGGATGGTTTTAGATCGGGCACAGGCTGAGGGCAGCGGCAGTGAGAGCAAGGGAGCAGATGGGAGAGGAGGTGGGGAGTGATCGCAGCTGTCTCTGCGGGGAGAGCTTTGTTACAGGTTTGGATACTTTGCTCCGGCAGCAAGTCAGCAGCCCAGCAGAGAAGCTAAAAACACCGGGGCTGAAGAATACAACCCCAAACAGCTGGAGTCTCTCGGGACCTGGCCGCCCCCCCCCCCCCCACAGTGACTCAGCACCCTCTGGTATCTCAGAGCGCAGGCGCAGCACAGTCCTGCTAGTGCCTCACTGCTTCCCCCCGCAGTCTGGAGAGGAAGCTTGATAACACACCCAGCCCCTCCCCCAAAGAAAGACACCAGTTTTTTCTGTTTTTCTTTGCTAGTTTGTCTCTGATTATTAGACAGAATGAGCAAGAAACTGAAGAGGACTTTAACCCTTGACAGCTTCTATACAGATAGAGAGCAGATTCTAAATCCTGAGGAGACTAAAAACAGACAGTCTCCAGGTGAATCCCCAAAGGAGGAGATCATCTGTTCCTCAGCACAGATGAACCTGATAGAAGTAATTTAAAAAGCTCTCACAAGGGAGCTAGAAGAAAAATGGGAAAAGCAGAATGAGGCTTGGCAAAAGGAGAGGGAAGCTTGGGAAAAGGAGAGGCAGGCTTGGCAAAAGAGCCTGGAGAAGTCAGTTAAAGAGAGAGTGGATAAAGAAGTAAAATCCTTGAAAAATAGGATTGGTGAACTGGAAACAGAAAATAGCTCTCTAAAAAAACAAAATTGGCGAAATGGAAAAAAATTCCACAGAACAAAAGAACTCAATTGGACAATTAGAAAAAGATCTTAAAAAAGTGAGTGAAGAAAATACTTCACTGAAAATCAGGGTCGAACAAATGGAATTGAATGACTCAAGGAGACAAGAAGAATCAGTCAAGCAAATCCAAAAAAATCAAACAATGTAAAAGAATGTGTAATACCTTCTGGGGAAGACAACAGACCTGGAAAACAGATCCAGGAGAGACAATCTGAGAATCATTGGACTCCCAGAAAAGAATGATGAAAAAAAGAGCCTGGACACTATTTTCCAGGAAATTATCAAAGAGAACTGCCCAGAAGTCATAGGAACAGAGGAAAAAAATAAACATTGAAAGGATTCATCGATCACCCACTGAAAGGGATCCTAAAATCAAAACACCAAGGAATATAGTGGCCAAATGCCAGAACCCTCAGATGAAGGAAAAAATATTGCAAGCGGCTAGAAAAACCCAATTCAAGTATCAAGGAGCCACAATAAGGATCACCCAGGATCTGGCAGCATCCACATTAAAAGATCGAAGGGCCTGGAATATGATATTCTGAAAGGCTAAGGAACTTGGTATGCAACCAAAAATAACTAACCCAGCGAGAATGAGCATCTTTTTCCAGGGAAGAAGTAAGCGAATTTCATCTATTTCTGATGAAAAAGCCAGAACTTAACAAAAAGTTTGATCTACAAATATAGAACTCAAGAGAAATCTAAAAAGGTAAAGATTAATCTTGAGAACTATATTTCGACTATATAGATGTATAAAGAATACATGTATACCTTGTTCTAGAAATTGATGTGGAAAGGACATTGTACCAGAAAAAGGGTAAAGTGGAGGTAGTACATCTCATGAAGAGGTATAGGAAACCTATTATATGTGAGAGAAAGAATGGAGGGGGATGAATATAGTGGGTATCTTAATGCCTTCAGAATTGGCTTTAAGTGAAAAATATTAAGACATATTCAATCTATGGTGAAACTTCTCCAACCTCATTGAAAAGTGAGAAGGGAAAAGTGAAAAGGGAAGAACTCACCAGTAACGAAGAGGAAATTAGAGCAATAATTAGGAGTTACTTTGCTCAACTTTATGCCAAAAAATTTGATAACTTAAATGAAATAGAAAAATACCTCCAAAAATATAGCTTGCCCAAACTAACAGAGGAAGAAGTAAATATCCTAAACAGTCCCATCTCAGAAAAAGAAATAGAACAAACTATCAATCAACTCCCTAAGCAAAAATCCCCAGGACCAGATGGATTTACATGTGAATTCTACCAAACATTTAAAGAACAATTAACTCCAATGCTAAATAAACTATTTGAAAAAATAGGGATTGAAGGAGTCCTACCAAACTCCTTTTATGACACAGACATGGTACTGATACCTAAACCAGGTAGGCTGAAAACAGAGAAAGAAAATTATAGACCAATCTCCCTAATGAATATTGATGCTAAAATCTTAAATAAGATATTAGCAAAAAGACTACAGAAAATCATCCCCAGGATAATACATCATGATCAAGTAGGATTTATACCAGGAATGCAGGGCTGGTTTAATATTAGGAAAACTATCAATATAATTGGCCATATTAATAATCAAATTGACAAAAACCATATGATCATCTCAATAGATGCAGAAAAAGCATTTGATAAAATCCAACATCCATTCCTAATAAAAACACTTGAGAGCATAGGAATAAATGGACTTTTCCTTAAAATAGTCAGGAGCATATATTTAAAACCATCAGTAAGCATCATATGCAATGGGGAAAAACTGGAACCTTTCCCAGTAAGATCTGGAGTGAAGCAAGGTTGCCCTCTATCACCATTATTATTTAATATCGTATTAGAAACACTAGCCTTGGCAATAAGAGTCAAGAAAGATATTAAAGGAATTAGAGTAGGCAATGAAGAAACCAAACTCTCACTCTTTGCAGATGATATGATGGTATACCTAGAGAACCCCAGAGATTCTACTAAAAAGCTATTAGAAATAATTCATAATTTTAGCAAAGTAGTTGGCTACAAAATAAATCCCCATAAATCCTCAGCATTTTTATACATCTCCAACAAAACTCAACAGCAAGAGATACAAAGAGAAATTCCATTCAGAATAACTGTTGATACCATAAAATATTTGGGAATCTATCTACCAAAGGAAAGTCAGGAATTATATGAGCAAAATTATAAAAAAGTCTCCACACAAATAAAGTCAGACTTAAATAATTGGAAAAATATTAAGTGCTCTTGGATCGGCCGAGCGAACATAATAAAGATGACAATACTCCCTAAACTAATCTATTTATTTAGTGCTATACCAATCAGATTTCCAAGAAAATATTTTAATGATCTAGAAAAAATAACAACAAAATTCATATGGAAAAATAAAAAGTCGAGAATCTCAAGGGAATTAATGGAAAAAAAAAATCAAATGAAGGTGGCCTAGCTGTACCTGATCTAAAATTATATTATAAAGCAGCAGTCACCAAAACCATTCGGTATTGGCTAAGAAATAGATTAGTGGATCAGTGGAAAAGGTTAGGTTCACAAGACAGAATAGTCAACTATAGCAAGCTAGTGTTTGACAAACCCAAAGCCCCTAACTTCTGGGAAAAGAATTCATTATTTGATAAAAACTGCTGGGATAATTGGAAATTAGTATGGCAGAAATTAGGCATGGACCCACACTTAACACCATATACCAAGATAAGATCAAAATGGGTCTATGACCTAGGCATAAAGAACGAGATTATAAATAAATTAGAGGAACATAGAATAGTTTATCTCTCAGACTTGTGGAGGAGAAAGAAATTTGTGACCAAAGATGAACTAGAGACCATTACTGATCACAAAATAGAAAATTTCGATTACATCAAATTAAAAAGCCTTTGTACAAATAAAACTAATGCAAACAAGATTAGAAGGGAAGCAACAAACTGGGAAAACATTTTCACAGTTAAAGGTTCTGATAAAGGCCTCATTTCCAAAATATATAGAGAACTGACTCAAATTTATAAGAAATCAAGCCATTTTCCAATTGATAAATGGTCAAAGGATATGAACAGACAATTTTCAGAGGATGAAATTGAAACTATTACCACTCATATGAAAGAGTGTTCCAAATCATTATTGATCAGAGAAATGCAAATTAAGACAACTCTGAGATACCACTACACACCTGTCAGATTGGCTAAGATGACAGGAAAAAATAATGATGAATGTTGGAGGGGATGCGGGAAAACTGGGACACTAATGCATTGTTGGTGCAGTTGTGAACGAATCCAACCATTCTGGAGAGCAATCTGGAATTATGCCCAAAAAATTATCAAATTGTGCATACCCTTTGATCCAGCAGTGTTTCTATTGGGCTTATATCCCAAAGAAATACTAAAGAAGGGAAAGGGACCTGTATGTGCCAAAATGTTTGTAGCAGCCCTGTTTGTAGTGGCTAGAAACTGGAAAATGAATGGATGCCCATCAATTGGAGAATGGCTGGGTAAATTATGGTATATGAATGTTATGGAATATTATTGTTCTGTAAGAAATGACCAGCAGGATGAATACAGAGAGGACTGGCGAGACTTACATGAACTGATGCTAAGTGAAATGAGCAGAACCAGGAGATCATTATACACTTCGACAACGATATTGTATGAGGACATATTTTGATGGAAGTGGATTTCTTTGACAAAGAGACCTAACTAAGTTTCAATTGATAAATGATGGACAAAAGCAGCTACACCCAAAGAAAGAACACTGGGAAACGAATGTGAACTATCTGCATTTTTGTTTTTCTTCCCAGGTTATTTATACCTTCTGAATCCAATTCTCCCTATGCAACAAGACAACTGTTTGGTTCTGCAAACATATATTGTATCTAGGATATACTGCAACATATCCAACATAAAGGACTGCTTGCCATCTAGGGGAGGGGGTGTAGGGAGGGAGGGGAAAAAATCGGAAAAGAAACGAGTGCAAGGGATAATGTTGTCAATATAAAGTAATCATTAAATAAAAATTTAAAAAAAAAGATTGTTTCCCAGCTTTCTTATTTCTTTCTAATTTTTGTTGTATTGAATTTGTTTGTGCAAAACTTTGCAAATGCAATATAATTAAAATTATTTTTTTTACATTATAATGCTTTCTTTTAGTTTTTAGAACATGAATTCTTCCTTTACCTATACATATGATAGGTAGACTGTTCTTTTCTAATTTGCTTATAATAGGATCCTTTATGTTTAAATCATGTAACTATTTTTACTTTATTTTGAAAAAACAATGTAAGGTATTGTTCTATACCTAGCATATGCACTATTGTACTCAGCTTTTCCCAGAAATTTTTGTCAAATAGTGAGTTCTTGCCCCAGACCTTGAGGAATTTGGGTTTATTAAACTCTGTTTACTACTTTGTCATATAACTAGCCTATTTCATTGATCCATCACCTGTACCAAATGGTTTTGATGTTTACTGCTTGATAATATGTTTTGAAAGCTAATATTGCTAGACCAGCTTTCTTTTCATTAAAAAAAAAAAAAAAAAACAATTCCTTTAATATTCTTGAACTTGTATTTTTCTAAATTAATTTTCTTATTTTTCCTAGCTCTATAAATTATTTTTCATATTATCTTTTTATCTATGTATTATTAGTCTGAATTGTTGGAGGAGAGCTGACAATATTTTTGATAGAAAAGTAATCCAAATGCTGACGTTCTTGAGTTTACTCTGAAATACTCTGAAATGTCACATTTTTGTGACATTTTTGTGAACAATTTATATTTGAAATCATAGCTGTGTCCGTATGATCAGATGATAAAATCCAATTGCTACAGAAATTGCAGGAGTTTTTTTAAAAAGAACAACAATAACTAATTAGCTGCTTCTTCATTGAAAAAGTATTTCTTAAACATCCCAATATCTTAATACCTACATGACCTTGGGCAAGTCAATTAACCTTGGTAGATTACAATTTCCTCATCTGTAAAATTAGTGGATTAGACTATATAGCTTTTAAGTTATCCTTCATTTCTAAATCTATGATCACATGACCTACTTCATGGAAATTTATTGTCTCGGTATTGTGAAAACTATAATGACCTAATGAATGTAGAGAACTTAAAACCTAATTAAAAAAATCTTTCTTTTGAGATGATAGATTGCAGCTCCAAATTATACTTCATTGATTTTCTGTGTGCATCTATATGTAGGCATGTGTGTGTGTGTGTGTGTGTGTGTGTGATAATCCAATAATTCTAAGATATAATTTAAAACATTTGCTTATAATTTTTGGACATTTTCCACATAAAGTGTTCCATTTGCATTTGATGATGGTTTTATTATTAATATTATTGTTTTCTCAAATGTCTCATGGGAATGAAAGAAAACAAATGCAAAAACAAATATTGGCAAGGATAACCATTGTTATTAAGTGATATTTCTGCATTCCTACGAATCTTTTTCTTTGTTACTTTTTCCTTTCATTCTTAGATCTACTTGCAATCTACTTCTTTGGATTTTGCATTGTGTGGTCTAATTACAGATCCTGGATTTTATGAAGTGTTGACTAAATTTGATTTCCAATTGATACCATGAATTACAGCAGGAGAACTGAATCTCAATTACCCTCTTAGCTCTCTTCCTGAATTATCAAAAATTAGAATCACACTATACCCAGTCAAAAGAAATTAAGTGGAGAATTAAGCAATTAATGAATGGCTTCAAGGAACAAAAGGTGCAAATCTCGACAACTTTTAAAATTAACAGCAACACATTTCTATTTCACTTTGGTTTTTATCTCATCCTTTTAAAAATTATTCTGATAAAATACACACACACACACACACACACACACACACACACACACACAATTTTAAAGATAATAGGTGTCTCATCTGGTTCCCAATCTCCTAGTTGCCTGCGAATAAGTGCTATCTTCTGCAGCCAAATTTCAGTAAGGACAGATTTTCAGTCACTTTCTACTAATGATCATTAAAATACAGTAATATAATGATTCACAATATGTCACAGTAAAAGAGAAGTCTCAGAATATTTTATTCCTTTCTCAGAAGTTACTGTGTTATTTGACCTCCATCAATTTAAATAAATAGGAAAAAAACATTTAATTATTTTTCTTTGCAGTAGGCCAAAGTTGCATGTATGTAGATATGCATAAATGAATGTATATGTATTTACACACATATATGCATATATACATACATGTATACATATACACATATATGTATACATGTATGTGTGTGTGTGTATATATACACACATGATTTAAGAGCAATTAAATACAACTATGTATTTACCATATCTTTGGGGTATCAATTCCCTTAAATTCGGCAGGCATATTGCCAAATATGCAGATTTAGCAAATGGTTATTTTTTTTTTCATTTCCAATTTTATGGTCCATATGTCATTCTCAAAATTTAAAGGAAAAATGAGAATTCTAGGTCAATCTAAGCCTTTTTCTATTTAATTTTTTCTAATTATTTTCAGCAAACGACCAAAAAAAAAAAAAAAAAAGAATTAGAATGTAGTTAAGCACTTCCAGAGGTGAAGTCAAGATGGCAGAAATAATACACTCTGACCTTCTCTACAACCCTCAGAGTAATTAGCAAATCTAGCCTCTGAATTAGCTCTGGACCTGTAGGACCCACAAATATTCAGCAGAAGATAATTTTCAAGATCTCTATAAAAGATCAGTTTCAATTGGGAACAGGAGAGAGGCAGCCAAGCACAAGGCTGAGTACAAATGCCAGCACAGAGTCCTAGGGAGGTACAGTCTCCACATGGAAGAGAATCTACAGTCAGGAAATAACTGAGAAAAAATCTGTTTCAATTGGAAATGGAAGGGAGGCAGCAAAGTACAAGCTGCTTAGCACAAAGATGTAGTCCCAGAGTGGTGCAGTCTCAGAGTCTTAGTGCAGCTCCATGTGGTAGAGAATCTACCGGGAGGAAACAGACTTGAAAAGATTTTTTTTTTCAATCAGAAATTGGAGGGAGGCATCCTAATACAAACAGCTGAGCACAAATGTGAGTGCAGACAGCACAGAGTCCTGGGACAGTGCAGATTCCTCAGGCAGGATGGACTCTATGGAGTGAAGAATTTATAGGGAGGAATCTACAGGAATCTCCAGCAGTGTTGGCCACTCTATCCTGGTTCCAAGCCAGTAGATTAGCAGAGAAGTTAGAAAACATCCAAACAAAAAAGTTTGATAATGATCTCTGAAATGCCAGAATCACATGGGACCTGGGCACACCCACTCAGCACAGGGCGTGGATCACCACTGACCGAACGCAGCCACAGCTGCTTATAAAACCTCCCTGCCCTAAAAGCTGACTTTTTTTAATGAGTAAAAAAGTAGAGGACTCTGATGATAGACAGCTTCTGTGGTGAAAGAGAAGAACAGGTTTCAAATTCTGAGGAGACTAGGAGCAGATTGTCTCCAGATGAAGCCCCAAAAGGTGATATAACCTGGTTCCTTCCTGGTTGCAAGGGTCAATGTTCAAAATCACGCAAGGTTCTCCTAAAAGAAATTAAAAATGATCGTAAAAGAGAGATAGAAGAAAAATGGGGAAAGGGAATGAAAACTTCAAGAAGGTTTGGAAAAGGCATATAACATAAAAAAAAAAAATAGATTTGATAAAATGGGAAGAGAAAGGAAGTCCCAGAAAAATAGAAGTGTGAAACAGAAAAAGAAAATAACTCCTTAAAAAAAAAAAAAAAAACAGAATTTGTAAAATGGAAAAAAAAAAAATAACTCCTTGAAAAATAAAATTTGTTAAATAGAAAAAATTCCATAGAACAAAATAACTCATTTAAAAATTCAATTGGATAAATACAAAAAGAAGTAAAAACAAAAAGTAAATGATGAAAATAATTCACTAAAACTCAGAACTGAACAAATGGAAATGAATGATTCAATGAGACAAAAAGAATTAATCAAGCAAAACCAAAAAAAAAAAAAAAAAAACGTAAAATACCTACTTGGGAAAACAACTGTCCTGGAAAATAGGTCTAGGAGAGACAATCTAAAGATTATTGGAATCCCTGAAGTACATGATGAGAAAAAGAGCCTTGTAATTGGCCAAAATTCTTGAGGTTCTCCAGAATGTGTCTTGATTTCTGTGGGGGAGGCAGGAGGACCACCATGATGGTCTCTGTCTTGAAGTCTCTCTCAGTCTGAAAGCTTGTGCTCCAGCCTCCAATTCTCTGTCTTCCCTGAGGCTGTCCCAATCCCCCATAGTGGTGGTAGATGGAATGAATGCCTCTCTGAGTCTGAGAGATTGTGCTCCAGCCTCCAGCCATCACAAAGGTAGCAGATGGAATGAATATCTCTGGCTGAGTTTGTCCCAGCTTATATAATCTATTATAATTACATAATCATAGATGTGAATCTTGTAGAACTAAGTACATGTACTGAACTAGAGAATGATTAATCACCATACTAAACTAGATAACCATTGTCTTATCAATTTCACTAAGTTAACACCATTCTCCAGAATTCTGGCCCATTACAGAGCCTAGACACTATCATTCAAGAACTCATCAAAGAGACCTTCCTGGATATCATAGAATCCAAAGGTAAAATGACCATTGAAAGAATCCACTAAACACCTCCTAAAAGAGACCCCAAAACCAAAACCCCAGGGAATATCATAGCTAAATTTCAAAACTATCAGACCAAGTAAAAAATATTACAAGCTGCCAGAAAAAAATTACTCCATTACAAGGAGTCACAATAAGGGTTATTCAGGACTTAGCAGCTTTCATATTAAAGGACAGAAGGGCCTGGAATTTGATATTCTGAAACATGAAGGAACTTGAACACAGCCAAGAATAAATTACCCTGCTAAATTGAGCATTTTCTTTCAGGGAAGAAGATGGATATTCAATGAAACTGGTGAATTCCATTTATTTTTGATGAAAAGACCAGAGCTAAATTAAAAAAAAAAAAAAAAAAACTGACCTCCAAATGCAGAACTCAAGAGAAGCATAAAAAGGTAAAAGGAAAAAAAAACCTCTTGAGAATTGTATTTCTATTATAGGTATACATAGAAAATATACATGTAATATGATTTTACTGTTATAATATAATAAAAGAAATTAGAGGTGGAAAGGGCATTGTAACACAAAAAAGGGGGAAAGTGGAGGTAAAATGAGGGAAATTACATCTCAAGAAGAACAAAGAAAACATATTATAATTGAGGGAAAGAAGAGAGGATGGCAAATATTGTGTGAATCTTACTCTCATCAGATTTGGCCCAAAGAAGGAATATTAGATATATTTGGTTTCACTGAGAAACTTCTCTCATCTTATAGAAAAGTGGAAAGGGAAATGAGAAAAGGAAAGGAGTAGGCTAAATAGAAGGGAAAGGAGAAATAGTAGAGGAAAGGTATAAGAAAGGTGGAGAACTGCTTGAGGCAAGTAGTGTTCATAAGTAAAATATTGAGAAAGAAGGAAAGAAGAAATAAAAAGAGAGATCAATAAAATTGAAGCTAAAAAAAATTGAATTAATAAATAAAATAAAGAGTTCGTTTTATGAAAAAAAAATAAAATAAATAAAACTTAGGTAATTTGATTAGACAAAGGAAAGAGGAAAATCAATTTTTAGTCTCCAAAATGAAAAGGGAGAACTATCCACCAATGAAGAGGAAACTAGTGTAATTATTAGGAGTTACTTTGCCCAACTTTATGCCAATAAATTTGACAAGCTAAGTGAAATGGAGGAACACCTACAAAAATAAAGGTTGCTCAGATTAACAGAAGAGAAAATAAATTACATAAATAATCCCCTTTTAGAAAAAGAAATAGAACCAGCTATTAATCAGCTCTCTAAGAAAAAATCCCCAGGACCAGATGGATTTACATGTGAATTCTACCAAATATTTAAAGAACAACTAATTCCAGTAGTATGTAAACTATTTGAAAAAATAATGAAGACTCCTAGCAAATTCCTTTTATGACACAGACATGGTACTGATACCTAAACTAGATAGGATGAAAACAGAAAGAAAATTATAGACCAATCTTCCTAATGAATATTAATGCGAAGATCTTAAATAAAATATTAGCAAAGAGATTACAGAAAATCATCTCCAGGACAATACACCACAAACAAGTAGGATTTATACCAGGAATGCAGAGTTGGTTCAATATTAGGAAAATTATTAGCATAATTGACTATATCAATAACTAAATTAATAAAAGCTTATGATTATCTCAATAGATGCAGAAAAAGGATTTGATAAAAATCCAATACCCATTCCTAATTAAAAAAAAAAAAAAACAACTAGAGATCATAGAAATAAATGGACTTTTCCTTAAAATGATCAGTAGCAGTTATTTAAAACCATCAGCAAGCATCATATGTAATGGGTACAAACTAGAATCATTTCCAATAAAATCAGGAGTGAAAAAAGGTTGCCCACTATCACCATTAGTATTCAGTATTTAAAATGCTTGCTTTTACAATAAGAGAAGAAAAAGAGATTAAAAGAATTAGAGTAAGTATGAGGAAACCGGATTATTACTCTTTGCAGGTAATATGATGCTATACTTAGAAAACTTCAGAGAATCTATTTAAAAGCTTCTAAAAATAATCCACAACTTTAGGAAAGTTGCAAGATACAAAATAAATCCACATAAATCATCAGCAAAAAAAAAAAATAAAATAAATAAAACTTAGGTAATTTGATTAGACAAAGGAAAGAGGAAAATCAATTTTTAGTCTCCAAAATGAAAAGGGAGAACTATCCACCAATGAAGAGGAAACTAGTGTAATTATTAGGAGTTACTTTGCCCAACTTTATGCCAATAAATTTGACAAGCTAAGTGAAATGGAGGAACACCTACAAAAATAAAGGTTGCTCAGATTAACAGAAGAGAAAATAAATTACATAAATAATCCCCTTTTAGAAAAAGAAATAGAACCAGCTATTAATCAGCTCTCTAAGAAAAAATCCCCAGGACCAGATGGATTTACATGTGAATTCTACCAAATATTTAAAGAACAACTAATTCCAGTAGTATGTAAACTATTTGAAAAAATAATGAAGACTCCTAGCAAATTCCTTTTATGACACAGACATGGTACTGATACCTAAACTAGATAGGATGAAAACAGAAAGAAAATTATAGACCAATCTTCCTAATGAATATTAATGCGAAGATCTTAAATAAAATATTAGCAAAGAGATTACAGAAAATCATCTCCAGGACAATACACCACAAACAAGTAGGATTTATACCAGGAATGCAGAGTTGGTTCAATATTAGGAAAATTATTAGCATAATTGACTATATCAATAACTAAATTAATAAAAGCTTATGATTATCTCAATAGATGCAGAAAAAGGATTTGATAAAAATCCAATACCCATTCCTAATTAAAAAAAAAAAATCCAACAGCAAGAGGTACAAGGAGAGATTCTATTTAAAATAACTGTTGATAGTATAAAATATTTGGGAATCTATCTGCCAAAGGAAAATTAAGAACTATATGAGCAAAATTACAAAACACTTTCTACACAAATAAAGTCAGATCTAAGCAATTGGAAATATATCAAGTGCTCGTGGATAGGCTAAGCAAATATAATAAAAATGACAATATCCCCTAACTATTTACTTAGTGCTATACCAACCAAACTCCCAATTAACTATTTCTGACCTAGAAAAAAATAATAACAAAATTCATCTGGAAGAACAAAGAGGCAAGAATTTCAAAGGAATCAGTGAAGAGAAAAGCAAATGAAGGTGGCCTAACTGTATCAGAAAATAAAACTATATTATAAAGCAACAGTCATCAAAACCATTTGGTACTGCCTAAGAAACAGAGAAGTTGATCAGTGGAATAGGTTAGGTTCACAAAACAAAATATCCAATGACTATAATAATCTAGTATTTAACAAACCCAAAAGCCCCAGCTTTTGGGATAAGAATTCACTATTTGACAAAAACTGTTGGAAAAATTTGAAACTAGTATGGCAGAAAGTAGACATAGACCTACACCTAACACCATATACCAAGATCAGATCAAAGTATGTTCATGATCTAGACATAAAGAATGATATTATAAACAAATTAAAAGAACATAGAATAGTTTACCTCTCAGATTTGAGGAGAAGGAAGGATTTTTTTAAATAGCTTTTTATTTACAAGTTATTTGCATGGGTAATTTTACAGCATTGACAATTGCCAAACTTTTTGTTCCAATTTTTCCCCTCTTTCTCCCCACTCCCTCCCCTAGATGGAAGGATGACCAATACATGTTAAATATATCAGAGTATAAATTAAATACACAATAAGCATACATGTCCAAACCATTGTTTTGCTGTACAAAAAGAATCAGACTCTGAAATATTGTACAGTAAGCCTATGAAGGAAATCAGAAATGCAGGCAGGCAAAAATATAGGGATTGGGAATTCGATGTAATGGTTCTTAGTCATCTCCCATAGTTCTTTCACTGGATGTAGCTGGTTCAGTTCATTACTGCTCCATTAGAACTTATTTGGTTCATCTTATTGCTGAAGATGGCTAAGTCCATCAGAATTGATCATCATATAATATTATTGTTGAAGTATATAATGATCTCCTGGTCCTGCTCATTTCACTCAGCATCAGTTCATGTAAGTTATTTTAGAAATGAGGTCTTTATCAGATCCTTTGGATGTAAAAAAATAATAACAAAATTCATCTGGAAGAACAAAGAGGCAAGAATTTCAAAGGAATCAGTGAAGAGAAAAGCAAATGAAGGTGGCCTAACTGTATCAGAAAATAAAACTATATTATAAAGCAACAGTCATCAAAACCATTTGGTACTGCCTAAGAAACAGAGAAGTTGATCAGTGGAATAGGTTAGGTTCACAAAACAAAATATCCAATGACTATAATAATCTAGTATTTAACAAACCCAAAAGCCCCAGCTTTTGGGATAAGAATTCACTATTTGACAAAAACTGTTGGAAAAATTTGAAACTAGTATGGCAGAAAGTAGACATAGACCTACACCTAACACCATATACCAAGATCAGATCAAAGTATGTTCATGATCTAGACATAAAGAATGATATTATAAACAAATTAAAAGAACATAGAATAGTTTACCTCTCAGATTTGAGGAGAAGGAAGGATTTTTTTAAATAGCTTTTTATTTACAAGTTATTTGCATGGGTAATTTTACAGCATTGACAATTGCCAAACTTTTTGTTCCAATTTTTCCCCTCTTTCTCCCCACTCCCTCCCCTAGATGGAAGGATGACCAATACATGTTAAATATATCAGAGTATAAATTAAATACACAATAAGCATACATGTCCAAACCATTGTTTTGCTGTACAAAAAGAATCAGACTCTGAAATATTGTACAGTAAGCCTATGAAGGAAATCAGAAATGCAGGCAGGCAAAAATATAGGGATTGGGAATTCGATGTAATGGTTCTTAGTCATCTCCCATAGTTCTTTCACTGGATGTAGCTGGTTCAGTTCATTACTGCTCCATTAGAACTTATTTGGTTCATCTTATTGCTGAAGATGGCTAAGTCCATCAGAATTGATCATCATATAATATTATTGTTGAAGTATATAATGATCTCCTGGTCCTGCTCATTTCACTCAGCATCAGTTCATGTAAGTTATTTTAGAAATGAGGTCTTTATCAGATCCTTTGGATGTAAAAAAATAATAATAAACTGGGAAAACATTTTTATATCCAAAGGATCTGATAAAGGCCTCATTTCTAAAATATATAGAGAATTGACTCAAATTTATAATAGTTCAAGTCATTCTTTAATTGATCAATGGTCAAAAGATATGAACAGACAATTTTCACATGAAGAAATTGACAGTATTTGTAGCTACATGAAAAGGTGATCCAAATCACTATTGATCAGAGAAATGAAAATTAAGACAACTTTGAGATACCACTACACACCTGTCAGATTGGCTAAGATGACAGGAAAAGATAATGACAAATGTTGGAGGGGATGTGGGAAAACTGGGACACTGATACATTGGTGGTGGAACTGAGAAAGGATCCAACCATTCTGTAGTACAGTTTGGAGCTATGTTCAAATAATTATGAAATTTTGCATACCCTTTGATCCAGCAGTGGTTTTACTGTGCTTATATCCCAAAGAAATCTTAGATGAGGGAAAGGAATTCACATGTGCAAAAGCGTTTGTTGTAACCCTCTTTGTAGCAGCAAGAAACTAGAAACTGAGTGAATGTTCATCATTTGGAGAATGGCTTAATAAAGTTTGGTATATGAATGCTAGGGAATACTATTTTTCTGTAAGAAACAACAAGCAAGAACTGTTCGGTTCTGCAAACATATATTGTATCTAGGATATACTGCAACATATCCAACATATAAAGGACTGCTTGCCATCTAGGGGAGGGGGTGGAGGGAGGGAGGGAAAAAAATTGGAACAGAAACGAGTGTCAATATAAAGTAATTATTAAATAAAAATTAAAAAAAAAAAAGAAACAACAAACAGGATGATTTCAGAGAGGCCTGGAAAGACCTACATGAACTGATGCTAAGTGAAATGAGGAGAACCAGGAGATAATTATACAAGGCAACAAGAAGACTATAAGAGGATCAATTCAGATGGATATGGCTCTCTTCAACAATGAGATGATTCAAACCAGTTCCATTTGTTCAGTGACAAAGAGAGCCATCTCCACCCAGGGAGAGGACTGTGAGAACTGAGTGTGGATCACAACCTAGCATTCTCACTCTTTCTGTTGTTATTTGTTTGCATTTTGTTTTTTGTCTCAGTTTTTCTTTTTCTTCCTTCTTGTTCTGATTTTTCTTGTGCAACAAGGTAACTACATAAATATGTATGCATATATTGGATTTAACATGCATTTTAACATATTTAACATGTATTGAACTACCTGCAGCTGGGGGAGGGAAGAAGGGGAAAATTTGGAACAAAAGGTTTTGCAAGGGTCGATGTTCGAAAAAATTACCCATGCATACCCTATGTAAATAAAAGCTTTAATAAAAATGCATAGAAATAAAACAAAATAAAAAAAGATTAATAATACCACCATCACCATGCTTATAGCTCAGAAAAATAAAAAATAAAAAACTTTGATAAATAAAAAAGAATATAGTGAAGGCAATAGTGAAGACAAAAGCTATATGATACAGCCAAAGCAATTCTTAGATGAAATTTTATTTCTCTATATAGCTATATGAATAAAATAGAGAAAGAGAAAACTAATGAACTGGGCATACAACTAAAACATCTAGAAAAAGAACAAAACAAAAACCTTCAATTAAATACCAGATTAGATATTCTGAAACTCAAAGGTGGCATTAATAAAACTGAAATTAAGCAAACTATGGAATTAATTTATAAAACTAAGAACTGGTTTTATGAAAAAAGCCAACAAAATAGATAAATCTTTGATTAATTTGATTTAAAAATTAAAGAAAAAACCACATTACCAGAATAAAAAATGAAAAGTGTTCAAAGAAAAGGTAATTAAAGCGATAATTAGGAGGTATTTTGTCCAATGGTATGCCAGCATGTCTGACAACTTAAACAAAATGGATGAATATTTTTAAAAATATAAATTTCCCAGAATAACAGAAGAGGAAATAAATTACTTAGATGGCACCATTTAAAAAAGAAATTGAATAATCCATCCAATCAATGCCTAAGAAAATACTCCAGGGTTAGATAGATTTACAAGTGAATTCTACCAAACATTTTTAAAAATCAATTAATTCCAGTATGATGAACACTATTTAGAAACAGGTAAAAAAGGAGTTCTGCCAATTTTTTCTATGACACAAATATAGTACTGATACCTAAACCAGGAAGACCCAAAACAGAGAAAGAAAATTACAGTCCAATACCCTTAATAAATATTAATGCAAAATTTAAATACATATATATATATATATATATATATATATATATATTAGCAAAGAGATTACAACACTTATCAACAGGACAATACATTATGATCAAATGGATTTTATACCAGGTATACAATATAAGGAAAACTATTATCATAATTTACTGAATCAATAACAAAATCAAAAGAAATCATTTGACAATCTTAATAGATGCAGAAAAAGCTTTTCACAAAATACAGTACTTATTGCTATTATAAACACTAGAGAGTGTAGAAATAAAAGGACTTTTCCTTAAAATGATAAGTAGCATTTAATAACATCAGCTAATGTTATTTGTAATGGAGACAAGCTAGATACATTCCCAGTAAGATTAGGGGTGAAACAAGGCTGCCTATAATCACCATTATTATTCCATATAACACCAATTATTCTTTCAATAAGAAAGGGAAAAAAATTAAAGGAATGAGAAAAGACAATGGATAAAACTATCACTCTTTCCTAATGATATGATATTATACATAGAGAATCCTAGAAAACTAGCAACAATTAATGGCTTTAGCAAAGTTTCAGGACATGAAATAAATCCACACAAATCATCAACATTTTTGTACATAACTGACAAATACCATCAGCAAGAGATAGAGATAGAAATTCTATTTAAAGTAACTGCAGACAAAATAAAACATTTGTCTATCTAACTGCCAAGATAAACCTAGGAACTATATGAACTTAATTACAAAATGCTTATCACACAAATAAAGTATGATCTAAAGAATTGGAAAAATATCAATTGCTCATAGGTATGCCAAGATAATATTATAAAAAATCTATTCCACCTAAATTAATCTATTTGTTCTGTGCCATATCAATCAAATTGTCTAAAAACATTTTACAGAGCTAGAAGAAGAAACACAATTCATCTGGAAAAACAAAAGGTCAATAATATGAAGAGAATTAGTGAAAAATAAAAACAAAGAATAGTGACTTAGCAGTACCAGACCTAAAACTATGTGTCAAAGCAGCAATGATAAAGATCATTTGGTACTGACTAAGAAATGCAGTTGTCGATTGATGGAAGAGAATAAGCATAACACAATAAACAAGGTCTATATTAATCAATATTTGATAAATTCCCAAACTTCAGCTTCTGGGATGAGAACTCAGCATTTGGCAAAAATTTCTGGGAAAACTGAAAAATGATATATCAGAAACTTGGCATAGCCCTTCATCTCATACCCCATACCTTTGGTGTTTTTAATGAAGGCTTCATTTCTAAAATATATTAAAATTTTTTATAAATTATAAATCATAATTTATAGTTATGATTATAAGTGCTATAAGTATAAAAATACAAGTCATTTTTCAATTGATAAATGGTCAAAGAATATGAATTTTTATATGATAAAATTAAAGCCATGTATAGCCATATTAAAAAAAAAATCTCATTATTGATTAGAGAAATGCTAATCAAAACAACTCTGAAGTACCACCTTATACCTCTCAGACTGATTAAGATGACAGGAAAAGATAATGCTAAATTTTGGAGAGGATGTCTGAAAATCAGGATACTAATACATTGTTGGTGGAGTTGTAAAATTATCCATCCATTTTGGAGAATAATTTGTAATTATGCCTAATGCACTATAAAATTGTACATATCCTTTGGCCAAGCAGTGCCACTACTGGATCTATATCTCAAGGAAATCATCAAAGAGGTAAAAGAACTCACATGTTTAAAAATGTTAATGGTGACTTTTTTCTTGGTGGTAAGGAATTCTAAAGTGAATGGATGGATGCCCATCATTTGGGGAATGGCTGAATAAACTCTAGTATATGAAAGTAATAGAGTATTATTCTTCTACAAAATTGATGAACACATTGATTTTGAAAGTCCAGGAAAGATTTACACAAACCGATGTTGAGCAAAACAAGCAGAACTAGGAATACATTATACACAATAATAGCAAGACTATATGATGATCAGCTATGACAGACTTAATTCTTCTTAGTGGTTCAGTGATCCAGGGAAATCCCAATAGACTTTGGATATAAAATGCTATCTGCATCCAGAAAGATGACTATGGAGATTAAAACTTTGGATATAAAATGCTAGCTGCATCCAGAAAGATGACTATGAAGATTAAATCTAAATCAACACAGGCTATGTTCCCTTTCTTTTCTCTGTTTTTTTTTTTTAATCCCATGGTTTTCCCCCTTTTAAACTGATTTTTCTCTCCCAATATTGTTTATAAAGAAATGTGTTTTGAAAAAAGTTAATGTACATGTGTAACCTTTCTGGTTAAATTGAAAATAATAAAGGATTGGGAGTGGAAAAAAAAAGATAGTTGAAATTTTTGCCTTTAATTATAATAATCATTCTTCAAATTATTATCATAGCAAATGTATTTGGCCTATGATTAGATCAGGCTGAAAGATGTAGATTGGACCAATAAGGATATTACTAATTAAAATGTGACTTTTACCAGCCCATGCTATATTTCATGCATGTGAAATTGCTAAAATGTTTAAGTTCAAATGATACTTTTAATATTACTGTTTTCCCAATTACTAGTGACAACCTACCCCATGTATTATTATTTCTCACCAGAAAAAAAAAGATGTATCTTGCTGTCCCAGAATATGGCATTAAAATCATTTACTATTTTAAGCAAACATTTAGTTTTATATAAACTACAATATTTTCCAGTTCTATGCACCAATATCTCCCATAGTATGATACTCCTTAAAGTCATATGTGTCATGAAAAACTACCTTGGTAAACTCCAAGAAGTACACAAGTACTAGCAATAAGTTAAGGAGTTCTATAAGGTCTAAAGTGATTTGTGGTACTCCCATATGAGTTTTCTTGGATTTAAAAGACCATTTAATATACTGCCTCTATCTAACCAAACCATCTAAGAAATATATTTTGGTCATTTTTCTATTTAATAAGTTACTCAATGTAGTGGGCTATAGATTATAATGATTATACATTTTAAAGTTCCATCTTGTTTTTCTTTGCTTTTTTTTCTCTTTGACCACCTAAATAATATCCCTGCCTAGAAATTGCAATTGAATTTTAATCAAAAACAAGATTACACCTTACACCCAATTACGTATTTACCCTAGTAGAATTAAGTGTGAAAAATGATTTTAAATTTAAGCTATTCGGGATGTAGTTTGTTGTTGAGGAAACTCCAAATCCCATAGACTAAAGAAAAGTTACAATCACTGTATCTAAGAGCTAGTTAATCCACATAATAATAAATAAGAACAATAATACTTGACATTTTTGGATACCTCCATCACCTGCATATAAAGGTTTGCCTGTATACATATATACACATTCATGTATATGTGTTCATGTGTGTATATATGTAAATATACTTATATACATATTGTTTACACTACAATACTATATATGTATATGTAATTATTGTTTTGGTATTCATGTGTAGTCATATATAGTATATTTGCATGTATATATTACTATATTCATATGTATGTGTTTATATATAGAGAGAGTGTGTGTGTGTATACTATTTTGGTAAGAGGCTACTATCATTAATTCCCCTATTAAGCTAGTCTCTTCTTATTGAAGCAATTTGAGTTTTGTAGTACCAGAGAGTTAGGACTGTATCCCATCAACCCTGTCCTCCAAACAAAAATCATATAAATGTCTATGAGGGCAAACAATCCGGGAAAATTATGCTTCTTTGATCCCAGTAGAGTCCCATATCTATTCTTGGGATGAGGGACTAATTCCAGCATTTAACTTGGTGAAATTCTGGGATAAATGAAATGAAGACTAATTTTCATGTAGTTAGAAACTCTATGTTTGGTCTTTTAAATGTAAGATATATCTTTTCAATTCCATGGTGAGATTGTCCAGAAAATCCTAAACCAAACATCAATAAATGCTATATAAGAGGAAACATGCTCTCACAATTTATTCTCTTTTAAGCTGTAACCTGAATACAATACTTCATGATATATTTGGGGGATAGATACTATGTAAAATTGTCTCCTACTACTAAGAAAAAGCCCTGTACCTACTGGGACAAAATAGACATCTCTAATTTTCTTTGCTGTTTTAACACCTATCTTTAGTGGATATATTTGTTCTGTCAGTAGAGATAACTGTTTCCATCCTTGGCACCAAACAAATATTTTGCTTTGGAGTAGAGGGGATGGCCAAATGGTTGTGCAAATACCATTTGAAGTCCCACTGGTGGAAAATGAACAAAAAACATTTGTATCATTAGAAAAATACAAATAGGAAAAAAAAAAGAAGAAAAAGAACATTAAGATTCAACATCCAATATAAAAGACAAACAATAGTTCAGATTTGTCAGTAGAAGAAACAAATGTTTAGCACTTTCTAGGGGAGCCAAATAATATCTTGGAAATTAAATTCATTTTCCCAAACTAAGACTAGAGGATATAAAGAGATAAGCTTCAGGTGATAGTCTTAGAGACAAATAAATATAGTTTTCTTCATTGTTAACTTTTCACTGACTGCTTTTATAACACAAACAAAGCTTCTGGATTTTATCAGTCAAACTAGGTGGGAGAGTTAAATTGATTATCTTTAACAAGCCAATTGTGTGTCTTTTTCTGTAAAATAATTATTTAATCCCTCCTTACTGATTTGCAGTGCAGAGTTGGAATTTGAAAGTTTAGAATGCAAAAACACTGAATAATCCAGGAAATGAAAGTAGGGGATTAGTCAATAATGATACATAATCAAATCAACAAAAGTCTTTTGAAGAAGCACTAGAAAAAGTAGCCTAGATTCTGCAATAATGTAGATATTTTTAAGTGGTATTGAAAAATATTCCTCCTTAGCTTTTTTTATGGATGAATATTTTCTTCCCAAGGAACAAATTTAAACAACCTTGTTTCTTAATTTGGGATAACAATAAATCTATGAAATTCACATCTAAGCTTTTTGTTGGTGCCCTCAGATTGATCTTTCAGAATAAGAATTTTAAATGACATCAATAACATTATCTTAAAAAAACAAAGGATAATGAATTCTTATGCTCAAATAATACCTAAGATTTACAAAAAGAAAGGGTAATTCTCCAGCATATAAATGAGGGAATGGTAGCACAGGAGAAACTATGGAAGATGTTAACAATGTAAAACAGGAAAGCCCTGTTGTTGTTGTTGCTTTGTTTTGCTTGAATCTGAGTGTCACTTCTAGAGCTTAACAACTTCAGATTCAGTGTTGACAGCTATCAGCCATTTTGCAAGATGCCCAGAGGAAGCCTCAAAAAAGATATTATTAAAGTCATTGTATCATAGTATGATTTGATTTCTGAATTAACTTTAACTTTGTATAATGTTGAAGAAGCAGAGATTGAAAAGGAGTTATAATGTAGCTCCCATGGAGGTTTATGGAGCCACATGCTTTTTTTATGTGTCATCAGAAAAGGATTTCGTATTTCTGGTTCCTTTCTGATGATGACCAAAAATAACAAGAAAAACATTAATAATAATAAGCAGTTTACAACTCTATAACACGCATGTTTACAAATTATTTCACGTTACCTCTTCTAGTCCACCATATTTAGGATAATTCATTCAATAGAATATGTATCTAACTTTCAAGTTTGGTGAATTTGAACAAATAATTTAACATATTAGCTTCAGTTTACCATCTGCAAATGACATTTGGAATACATCAACTCAAATTTCTGTTTCAACTCTTGAAATTACTTTCCTATGACATAAATATTGTGAATTTTTTAAGACTAAAAATAGATTTTTTTTCTTCTGTCTTTGGGTAAATCAAAAACTGCAATTCTATTTTTTAAAATTAAAGCTTTTTATTTACAAAAACATATATGGACAATTTTTAACATTCATCCACATTCACTCTCAAAAACCTTCTGCCCTAATTTTTCCCTTTCCTCCCCATTCCCCCCCCCCCCATAGATGGCAAGTAATGCAATGTAAGTTAAACATGTACAATTCCTCTGCAAATACTTCCACAAATATGCTGCACAAGAAATATAATATAAAAAAGAAAAAGAAAATAAAATGCAAGCAAACAGCAACAAACAGAATGAAAATACTATGCTGTGATCAATAATCAGTTACCACAGTACTATCTCTGGGCAGATGGCTTTCTTTATTACAAGACAGTTGAAAGTGGCCTGAAGCATCTCATTGTTGAAGAGATCCACATTCATTAGAATTGATCATTTTATAATCTTATGTAATCTCATAATCTGTATGTAATGATTTCCTGGTTCTGCTCATTTCATGTAAGTTTTTCCAAGCCTCTCATGAAGGAGGGAAAGGAAGTCACATGATGATTTCTTGCTGATCAATTTTTTTATAAAACAATAATATTCCATAACATTCATACATCATAGCTTATTCAGCCATTCTCCAAGTGACAGGTATCCACTCAATTTCCACTTTCTTCCCACTACAAAAAAGGCTGCCACACAAATTTTTGCATATGTGGGTCCCTTCCCCTCCTTATGATCTCTTTGGGATACAAGCCCAGTAAAAAACCTGCAGGATCAAAGGGTATGCACATTTTGATAATCCTCTGATAGCATACAAATTCTTAATGGAGTAGTTAAGAGAGATGCAAAAAGACCTAAACAGCAAAACTATACTACTGGGGTATCTTAACCTTGCTCTTTCAGAACTAGATAAATTGAATCACAAAATAAATAAGAAAGAAGTTAATGAGTTAAATAGAATTCTAGAAAAAACAGGTATGATAAACCTTTGGAGAAAATTGAATGGAGACAAAAAGGCATATACTTTTTTACTCAGCAATACATGAAATCTATACAAAAAGTGATCATGTTTTAGAGCATAACACCTCAAAATCAAGTGCAGAAAGATAGAAATAGTAAATGCATTTTTTAGATCATGATGCAATAAAAATTACATGAAATCAAAGGCCAGGAGAAAACACACCAAAAATTAATTGGAAATTAAATCATCTGATCCTAAAGAATGAATGGGTGAAACAACAAATTATAGACACAATTGATAATTTCATCCAAGAGAATGACAATAATGTGACAACATACCAAGATTTATATGATGCTGCCAAAGCAGTTCTTAAGGGAAATTGTGTATCTCTAGATGTTTATTTGCATAAAATAGAGAAAGAGAAGTTCAGTGAATTAGTTCAGCAACTAAAAAAGCTAGAAAATTTTCTCTGATCAATAGTAATTTGGAGCATTTTTTCATTTGACTAAAAATAGTTTCAATTTCTTCATCTGAGAATTGTCCGTTTATATCATTTGGCCACTTATCAATTGGAGAATGGATTGATTTCTTATAAATTTGAATCAATTCCCTATATATTTTAGAAATGAAGCCTTTATCTGAACCTTTGTATATAAAAATGTTTACCCAGTTTATTGTTTCCCTTCTAATATTGTTTGCATTTGTTTTGTTAGCACAAAATTTTTTTTAACTTAATATAATCAGAATTACCTATTTTGTGATCAGTAATGATGTCTAGTTCTTTTTTGCACATAAATTCCTTCCTCCTTCAAAGGTCTGAGAAGTAAAGTATCCTATGTTCTAATTTATATATAATACCATTCTTTATGCCTAGATCATGAACCCATTTAAACCTAATTTTCATGAATTGTGTTAATGTGGCTTAATACCTAATTTCTGCCATACTAGTTTCAAATTTCCCCAGTATTTTTTGTCAAATAGTGAATTCTTATCACAAAATCTGGGATCTGTGGATTTGTCAAAAACTAGATTACTATAGTTATTGAATATTTTGTGCTGTGAACCTAACCTATTGCACTGATCAACTATTCTTTTTCTTAGGCAGTACCCAAATGGTTTTGATGACCACTGTTTATAATATAGTTTTAGATATGATATAGCTAGGGTACTTTCATTTGATTTTTTTCATCAGTTTGCTTGAAATTCTTGACCTTTTGTTCTTTCAGATGAATTCTGTTGTTACTTTTTCTAGGTCAGTTAAATAGTTTCTTAGGAGTTTGATTGGTATTGCCCTAAATAAATAATTTAATATAGGTAATATCACCATCTTTATTATATTTGCTTGACCTATCCAATAACACTTGATATTTTTCCAATTGTTTAGATTTGAGTTTATTTGTATGGAAAGTGTTTTATACTTTTGCTCATATACTTCCTGACTTCCCAAATATTTTATGCTAAAGACAGTTATTTTAAATAAAATTTCTTTTTATATCTCTTGCTGTTGGATTTTGTTAGTGATGTATAAAAATGCTGATGATTTATGTGGTTTTATTTTGTATCCTGCAACTTTGCTAAAGTTGTGGATTATTTTTAATAGGTATTTAGTTGATTCTCTGAGGTTCTCTAAGTATACCATCATATCATCTGCAAAGAGTAATAATTTGATTTCCTCAATACTTACTCTAATTCTTTTAATCTCTTTTTCTTCTCTTATTGCCAAAGCAAGCATTTCTAATACAATATTGAATAGTAATTGTGATAGTGGGCAACCTTGTTTCACTCCTGACCTTCCTGGGGATGGTTCCAGTTTATCTCCATTACATATGATGCTTACTGATGGTTTTCAAAAGATTCTATTATTTTAAGGAAAAGTCCATTTATTCCTATACTCTCTTGTGTTCTTAATAGGAATGGGTGCTGGATTTTTCAAATGCTTCTTCTGCATCTACTGAGATGATCATATGATTTTTATTAATTTGGTTATTGATATTGTCAATTATGTGAATAGTTTTCCTAATATTGAAACAGTCCTTCATTCCTGATATGAATCCTACTTGGTCATGGTGTATTACTTGTCTGATGATTTTCTGTAATCTTTTAACTAATATTTTATTTTAAAATTTTGCATCAATATTCATTAGGGGGATAGGTGTATAATTTTCTTTCAAGTGTTTTTATTAGGAATGGCTGTTGGATTTCATCAAATGCTTTTTCTGCATCTATTGAGATGATCACATGGTTTTTGTTTGTTTGGTTATTGATATAGTCAATTATGCTAATAGTTTTCCTAATATTGAACCAGCCCTGCATTCCTGGTATAAATCCTACTTGGTCATAGTGTATTATCCTGGGGATGATTTTCTGTAATCTTTTTGCTAATATTTTATTTAAGATTTTAGCATCAATATTCATTAGGGAGATTGGTCTATAATTTTCTTTCTCTTCTCAGCCTACCTGGTTTAGGTATCAGTACCATGTCTGTGTCATAAAAGGAGTTTGGTAGGACTCCTTCAATCCCTATTTTTTCAAATAGTTTATTTAGCATTGGAGTTAAATGTTCTTTAAATGTTTGATAGAATTCACATGTAAATCCATCTGGTCCTGGGGAATTTTTCTTAGGGAGTTGATTGATAGTTTGTTCTATTTCTTTTTCTGAGATGGGACTGTTTAGGATATTTACTTCTTCCTCTGTTAGTTTAGGCAAGCTATATTTTTGGAGGTATTTTTCTATTTCATTTAAGTTGTCGAATTTATTGGCGTAAAGTTGGGCAAAGTAACTCCTAATTATTGCTCTAATTTCCTCTTCATTAGTGGTGAGTTCTCCCTTTTCATTTTTAAGACTAACAGTTTGATTTTCCTCTTTCCTTTTTTTAATCAGATTTACTAAGGGTTTGTCTATTTTG
The DNA here is from genome assembly GCF_016432865.1 of Antechinus flavipes. Taxonomy (NCBI): domain Eukaryota; kingdom Metazoa; phylum Chordata; class Mammalia; order Dasyuromorphia; family Dasyuridae; genus Antechinus; species Antechinus flavipes. The sequence continues at coordinate 105,613,995 of NC_067399.1, read as the reverse complement.
TTGGTTTTTTCATAGAACCAACTCTTAGTTTTATTAATTAATTCAATAGTTTTTTTACTTTCAATTTTATTGATCTCTCCTTTTATTTTTAGAATTTCAAGTTGAGTGTTTGACTGGGGGTTTTTAATTTGTTCCTTTTCTAGCATTTTTAGTTGCAAGCCCAATTCATTGACCTTCTCTTTCTCTATTTTATACAAATAGGCCTCTAGAGATATGAAATTTCCCCTTATTACCTCTTTGGCTGCATCCCATACATTTTGGTATGATGTCTCATTATTATCGTTTTCTTGGGTGAAGTTATTAATCATGTCTATAATTTGCTGTTTCACCCAATCATTCTTTAGTATGAGATTATTTAGTTTCCAATTATTTTTTGGTCTACTTTCCCCTAGCTTTTTGTTGAATGTAATTTTCATTGCATCGTGGTCTGAAAAGGATGCATTTACTATTTCTGCCTTACTGCATTTGAGTTTGAGGTTTTTATGTCCTAATATATGGTCAATTTTCGTATAAGTTCCATGAACTGCTGAAAAGAAGATGTACTCCTTTCTGGCCCCATTACATTTTCTCCAGAGATCTATCATATCTAATTTTTCTAGTATTCTATTTACCTCTTTGACTTCTTTCTTATTTACTTTGTGGTTTGATTTATCTAATTCTGAGAGTGCAAGGTTGAGATCTCCCACTATTATAGTTTTGCTGTCTATTTCTTCTTGCAGCTCTCTTAATTTCTCTTTTAAGAATTTAGATGCTACACTACTTGGTGCATATATGTTTAATATAGATACTGCTTCATTATTCATTCTACCCTTTAGGAAGATATAGTGCCCTTCCTTATCTCTTTTAATTAGATCAATTTTTGCTTTAGCTTGATCTGAGATCAGGATGGTTACCCCTGCTTTTTTGGCTTCACCTGAAGCATAGTAGATTTTGCTCCAACTTTTTATCTTTATCCTGCATGTATCTCCCCGCTTCAGGTGTGTTTCCTGTAAACAACATATTGTAGGATTCTGGCTTTTAATCCATTCTGCTAACCACTTCCTCTTTATGGAGGAGTTTACCCCATTCACATTTATGGTTAAAATGACCATTCTGTATTACTTGCCATCTTGTTAAAGCCAGTTTATGCTTTACTCCCTTCTTTCCCCTTTACCCCCCTTCCCAGTATTAAGCTTGTGAGCACCACTTGCTTTTCACAGCCCTCCCTTTTTAGTATCCCTCCCCCCGCCTTAGAGTTCCTCCCCCTATCTTACCCCTTTCCCTCCCAGTTTCCGTATTCCCTTCTGCTTAGCTTATTCCTTCCCTTTTCACTTTTCCCTTCTCACTTTTCAATGAGGTGGGAGAAGTTTCACCATAGATTGAATATGTCTAAAATTTTTCTCTAAAGCTAATTCTGAAGGCAGTAAGATACCCACTATATTCATCCCCCTCCATTCTTTCTCTCAGATATAATAGGTTTCCTTTGCCTCTTCATGAGATGTAGTACCCCCACTTTACCCTTTTTCTGGTACAATGTCCTTTCCACATCTAGTTTCTAGAACAAGGTATACATGTATTCTTTATATATCTTTATAGCCTAAATATAGTTCCCAAGATTAATCTTTACCTTTTTAGATTCTCTTGAGTTCTGTGTTTGTAGATCAAACTTTTTGTTAAGTTCTGGCTTTTTCATCAAAAATAGGTGAAATTCGCTTACTTCATTGAGTGTCCATCTTCTTCCCTGGAAAAAGATGCTCATTTTGGCTGGGTAAGTTATTTTTGGTTGCATAACAAGTTCCTTAACCTTTTGGAATATCATATTCCAGGCCCTTCGATCCTTCAATGTGGATGCTGCTAGATCCTGGGTGATTCTTATTGTGGCTTCTCAATCCTTGAATTGGGTTTTCCTGGCTGCTTGCAGTATTTTTTCCTTCGTCTGAGGGTTCTGGCATTTGGCCACTATATTTTTTGGTGTTTTGATTTTAGGATCCCTTTCAGTAGGTGATTGATGAATTCTTTCAATGTCTATTTTACCCTCTGTTTCTATGACTTCTGGGCAGTTCTCTTTGATAATTTCTTGGACAATAGTGTCCAGGCTCTTTTTTTCATCACGCTTTTCTGGGAGTCCGATGATTCTCAGGTTGTCTCTCCTGGATCTGTTTTCCAGGTCTGTTGTCTTCCCCAGAAGGTATTTCACATTCTTTTCCATTGTTTGATTTTTTTGGATTTGCTTGACTGATTCTTCTTGTCTTCTCGAGTCATTCAATTCTATTTGTTCAACCCTGATTTTCAGTGAAGTATTTTCTTCACTCACTTTTTCTAATTGTCCAATTGAGTTCTTTTGTTCTATGGATTTTTTTTTCCATTTCGCCAATTTTGTTTTTTAGAGAGCTATTTTCTGTTTCCAGTTCACTAATCCTATTTTTCAAGGATTTGATTTCTTTATCCACTCTCTCTTTAAATAAGTGGGATGACTTCTCCAGACTCTTTTGCCAAGCCTCCCTCTCCTTTTCCCATTTTTCTTCTAGCTCCCTTGTGAGACTATTTTTAATTTCTTCTATGAGATTCATCTGTGCTGAGGAACAGATGATCTCCTCCTTTGGGGATTCACCTGGAGACTGTCTGTTTTTAGTCTCCTCAGGATTTAGAGTCTGCTCTCTATCTGTATAGAAGCTGTCAAGGGTTAAAGTCCTCTTCAATTTCTTGCTCATTCTGTCTAATAATCAAAAAGAAACTAGCAAAGAAACAAAAGAAAAAACCCTTGAATGGAGGCTGCTTTCTTGGGGAGGAGGGAGGGGCTGGGTGGTGTTACCGAGCTTCCTCTACAGACTGTGGGGACAGCAGCGAGGCACTAGCAGGATTATGCTGCGCCTGAGCTCTGAGATCGGAGAGCATGCTGAGACACTGTGGGGGAGGGGTGGCCAGGTCCCGAGAGACTCCAGGTGTTTGGGGTTGTATTCTTCATGCTCGGTGTTTTTAGCTTCTCTGCTGGGCTGCTGGCTTGCTGCCAGGGCAAAGTATCCAATCCTGTAGCAAATCTCCCCCCCCCGCAGATCACAGGGGCTGCGATCACACCCCACCCCCTCTCAGCTCAGCTTGCTCTGAGCTGCCTTCTGTGCTCTCACTGCTGCTGCCTGTCTGCCAGCAGCCTGCCTCGGATCTAAAACCGTCCCTGCCCTCGAGCAAAAACAGACCTTTCCTGATGAGTCTCAAGGATGGCTTCTCTTGGTAACTATTTGTAGTTTTTTTTTTTTCAGTCAAGCATTAATTCAGAGGCGTGTAATGAAATGGATAGTGAGAGAAAAAAAGCAGAGTTTACACAGCTGAGTGCCTCCTCTCCGCCATCTTGGCCGGAAGTCCCTCCCATTCATTCTTTAGGATGAGATTATTTAGTTTCCAATTACTTTTTCATCTGTTTTCCCCAAGATTTTCATTGAATGTGATTTTTATTATATTGTGATCTGAAAAAAAAATGCATTTACTATTTCTGGCTTTCTGCATATGATTTTGAGTTCTTTATGTTCTAATACAAGGTCAGATTTTTGTATAAGTTTGAGGAATTGCTGAACAGAAAGTGTACTCTTTTCTGTCTCCATTCAATTTTTTCCAAAGATGTATCATACCTAACTTTTCTAGTATTCTATTTACCTCTTTAACTTTATTATCATTATTTTTTTTTTTTGTGGTTTCATTTATCTAGTTCTGAGAAAGCAAGATTCAGATCTCCCATAATTATAGTTTTGCTGTCCATTTCCTCTTGCAGCTCTCTTGACTTCTCCTTTAGGAATTTCCATGCTATACCACTTGGTGCATATATATATTTAGTAAGAAAATGGTTATCTAATTTAGCATGGTGATTAATAATTCTCTAGTTCAGTACATGTACTCTGTACTTAATATAGTTCCCCAAGATTCATGCCTATGATGATGTAATTATTAGATCAATTTTGTTTTTGCTTGATCTGAGATCAGAAAGGCTATCCCCTGCTTTTTTTTTTTTTTTGCTTCACCTGAAATATAATAGATTCTACTCGAGCCTTTTAACTTTACTCTGTATGTATCACCCTGCTTTAAATGTGTTTCCTGTAAACAACATATTATAGGATTCTGGCTTTTAATCCAGTTTGCTATGCACTTATGCTTTATGGAGAGTTCACCCCATTCATATTTATGGTTAAAACTACTAATTCTGAATTTCTTGCCATTTTATTATCCCCAGATTATACTTTTCTCTTTCCTTTTCACCTTTCCTTCCTCCCCAGTATTTAACTTATGAGCACCACTTGCATCAAGCAGCCCCCCCCTTTAGAATCCCTCCCTCTTTAGAGTTCCTCCACGTTTTTTTCATAACTTTCCCCTTCTATTTACCCTAGCACTTGCCTTTTTACCTTTTTCCTCCACTTTTCAATAAGGTGAGAAAAGTTTCTCTTTAAATCAAATATGTCTAATATTTTCTTTTTGAGCCAAATCTGATGAGAGTAAGATTCACACAATATTCATCCCCCTTACTTTTTTTCCTTAAATATAATAGGTTTCCTTTGCTTCTTTGTGAGATGTAATTTCCCTCTTTTTACCTCCACTTTTCCCTTTTTCTGCTACAATCACCTTTCTACCTCTAGTTCCTTTTTTTGTATTATAACAATAAAATCAAATTATACATGAACTCTTTATGTAAACCCATAACAATTCTCAAGAGTTCATTTTACCTTTTTATTCTTCTCATGAGTTCTGTATTTGAAGATCAAAGTTTTAGTTTAGCTCTGATATTTTCATCAGAAATAAATAAAATTCACTGGTTTCATTGAATGCTCATCTTATTTCCTGGAAGAAAATGCTCAGTTTAGCAAGGTAGTTTATTCTTGGCTGTATTCCAAGTTTCTTTGCCTTTTGGAATATCAGGCCCTACAATCCTTTAAGGTGAAAGCTGCTAGATCCTGATTAATCCTTATTGTGATCCCTCAGTATTTGAATTGTTTTTGCTGCCTCCTTGTAATATTATTTTTTTTCCTTTTTCTAATAGTACTGAAATTTAGCCACAATATTCTTTGGAGTTTTAATTTTGGGGTCTCTTTCAGGAGGTGTTCGATGAATTCTTTCAATGCCCATTTTACCTTCTGATTCTATGACATGAGGACAATTCTCTTCAATTATTTCCTGAAAAATAGTGTCTAGGCTCTTTTTTCATCATTGTTTTCAAGGAGTCCAATAATCCTTAGATTGTCTCTCCTAGATCTATTTTCCAGGACAGTTGCTTTTCCAAGGAGATATTTTATATTTTTTTCTATTTTTTTGGTTTTGTTTAATTGATTCATTATGTCTCATTGAGTCATTCATTTCCATTTGTTCACTTTTCATTTTTAGTGAATTATTTTCTTCACTTACTTTTTATATTTCCTTTTGTATTTGTCCAATTGAGTTTTTAAATGAGTTGTTTTGTTCTATGGATTTTTTTTTCCATTTCACAAATTTTTTTTTTAAAGAGTTATTACTCTTTTTCATTTCACAAATTCTGTTTTTCAGGGAGTTGTTTTCCTTTTCCATTTTGTCAAATCTATCTTTTAATGAATTATATGCCTTTTCCAAACTCTCTTGCAAAGTTTTTTTTTTTTTTCCTTTCCCCATTTTCTTCTAGCTCTCTTTTGAGATACTTTTTAATTTCTGATAGGAGAGCTTTGTGTGATGGAGAGTTATACTGCCTTTGTGTATTCATCTGGAGACAATCTGCTTTTAGTCTCCTCCGGGTTTGAAATTTGTTCTTTCAGCATAGAAACTATCTATGATTAGAGTTCTCTTTTCCTTTTTACTAAATTTATAAAAAATTATATGATCTGCTTTTAGGGTCAGGGAGGTTTTTCAAGCTTCCTCTATAGGAGACAGCAAAGCCAGAGTGCTGAGTCACTCCTGATGCTTGGTGGGCGTAACCAGGTCCCATGAGACTTGGGCATTTTGGGTTTCACTATTTATCTTTTATATTTGTGTTGGCTGTTTTACAACTTCTTTTTTGATCTACTGGCTTACAATTAGGGCATAGTGGCCAATACTGGTGTAGATTCATCCTCATAGCTTCTCCACAGTGTGGAATCTGCATGTCCCACAGAGGTCATACCCTGCCCCAGGTCAGCACAGTGTGTACTGGCCTCCCTGCTCTGCCTTCCTGCTTGTGTCTGGCCACTTCCTCCAACACCCGACAGAAACAGACCTTTTCTAGCAATCTTCCAAATTATCTTCTGGTGGTAATTTGCTGTATTCCCAATATTCATGGATTCTGCCAGTCCAGAGCTAATTTGGAGGCTAGATTTTGTAATCAGTGTGAGAGTAATAGGGGAAGGTCAGAAAGAAACATGTGTCCTCTCCACCATCTTGGCCCGCCCTCAGTTGTTTCTTTTTTCCAGTGAGTTATTTTACTTTTTTTTTCATTTTTTTTTGTTTTTGTCATTGATTCTTGGAGTGTCATTGAGTCATTCACTTCTATTTATTCACTTCTAATTTTAATTAATTATTTTCTTTAGCTAGTTTTATTTTTTTTATTTCCTTTTGAATTTGGCATATTGAATTTTTAAATTAGATGTTTTGTTCATTGAATTTTTTTCCATTTCACAAATTCCAAACTCTCTTGCAAAATTCTCATTTCCTGTCCCAACTTTTCTTCCAACTCTTAAGATCCTTTTTGAATTCCTCCAAGAGAGCCTTCTGAAATAGAAATCGACTCATATCACCCTTTGGAGCTTTTTCTAAAGATGATTTACTTTTAGAATCTTCAGGGTTTGAGATTTGTACTTCTCTTTCATCATAAAAGGTATCTACAAATAGAGTTCTTTTTGCTTTTTTGCTCACATTTTTTTTAAAGGTTGAGGTCTGTTTTTAGGTCAAAAGGGAGATTGTCCCAAACTTTCTCTACAAGCAACAACAGCTTTAGACTGTCCTAGAATAGTGCTGCTGACTGACTTTCAGTGCTGGATGGACATGGTCACATCTTGCATTCTTCTGGGGTTCAAGAGGCTTAATATTTGCCTTATGCATTTGCATTAGATATCTCATAGATAATCTGTCAATCCACTGGCTTGTAACCAGGACACAGTAGACAGCACTGCTGTATTTTGAAAAAGAATCTACCAGTATTTTCCCCAGTACACAGAGACCACATTACCCTGGGTACCTGTGCTATGCTTGTATTTGGCTGCCTCCCCTGTGCCCGAGTGAAACAGATCTTTTCTAAAATTCTTCCAAAATATCAACATATCTTGTATTCAAAATTTGTTACACTTCAATATTTGAGGATTCTATCCCTCCAAAACCAGTTCAAAGACTTGATCTGCTGTTGGTCTGAGGGATGCCTAGATGAGCTCAGATAAAGATCAGTCTACTCTCCATCATCTTGGCTCTGCCCCCATAAAAATGCAATTTTCAATGTTAATTCTGTTACATTTTCCTATTTTAATCATATATAAGTTTTATGAAAGATTGTACTGTTTAATTTTTTTCTTTATATCTTCAAAATATTGCATAGTAGGAACTTAATGAATCCTTATTCTTTGATTCTTTTTAGTTAGAATTGTTTCATTCAGTGTTATGATAATTAAGGTTAACATATCCACCCAACTAACACTTATTATGGAAATAGCCAAGAAAATTGTAGGGGAAAATTCAATTCATATTTTATGTCTTCTCTCCACTGTTAAGGAAATTCCACTCCATCTGTTTTGCTTGCCTGTTTATTTAATTTTTTTTTTTTTACTTACTCTCTAGCTCTTCAATAAATGCATTTTTTTTAGCTGGATTGTAATCTCCTCAAAGGCAGGACCCAAGTCTTTTGTTCTTTTATGTTCTGTGTAATAACTAATATTAATCTGGATTTACAAAAAAGTGTTTAGTAAAATGAATAAAATAAATAAAGTTTTCAAACAATACTAAGTCATAGTTTATTTTGTATATGAACATTTACTAGCTTTCCAGAGACTGTGAAACATCTGGCTCTCATACATCTTTTCAATAGGCCACTCAAAAAAGAGATAATTATTATGCCAAAGTTTAAAGCAATGTTTATTCCTTTGTAGTAGCTCAAAAGGAAATAACCTTTTGACTCATCACACTGTGAGTGTTTATTTCACATATTTCAGAATATTCAAGGAAAGCTGAATAAAATAATATAGGCATATCTCATTATTTTTAGTGCTAGTATACTTTTTGTGTCTAGTTAAAAAATATATCTCTTTTATAATTTGTCAAAGTATGATCTTTTGCTACAAAGATTGTTGATAAATAAATTATATCAGTCTACCAATTCCATCTCAATATCAAGTCTGTTCGTAACGATCTAATTTTACATTTGACATTTTGAAAATTATTATAGATTTTATTAGTTCCATTTTAGATGCTAATGCTCATACAATTTTTAAAATATCTTCTCATTGAAGAATAACAGTATTTAATTATCACTGGAAGTGTTATCAGTTTAAAGCACTATATAAAGTATAATTTAAGCAATAAATTCTTTCCTCTCTATTTATATATACATATATATAGTGCAAAAATTGAGAAAATACTAAATTGGTCATTTCTTGTTCATTTTTATTACATGATGTGCTTAAAAACTTAACTACATTTTTTCTTTGTAAGACAGAGAATACTATAATGACATAGATATATGTATGTATATATAATGAAACTATGAAATTCCAATAATTTCCTAATTCAGTATGTGTTCCTTGTGATTTAGAAATGGGATAAAGATATATGAAACATGTCTATGAAATGCATTTTATATGTATAATTTATGTATATTTGTGTTATGTGTGAGCACACATGTATATAAATGCATATATATATATATATATATATATATATATATATATATATATATATATATATACACTCATGTCACTCATTTACTAAGCTTTTCTGGAATCACCCACTCTGTTGAGAAATGTATCTGTCCATAATGTAATGATATCCCTAGGTGAGTGCTCTGATTGGAATGATATTGTGTGAGATAGTAAATTTAAATAATAAGAAAGTAAACACAGTTATGTACACACACACACACACACTCTGTGTGTATGTGTGTGTGTGTGTGTGTGTGTGTGTGTGTGTGTGAGATGTCAGAGACTCTGCATGGTCTTCTCTCCTCTGCATAAGTTGATTACCTGAAATTTCAACTCCATTAAGGAAAGAAGGAAGGAAGGAAGGAAGGAAGGAAAGAAGGAAGGAAGGAAGGAAGGAAGGAAGGAAGGAAGGAAGGAAGGAAGGAAGGAAGGAAGGAAAGGAGAGAGAGAGGGAAGGAAGGGAGGGAGGGAGGGAGGCAGAGAGGGAGGGAGGGAAAAAAGGGAGGAAGAGAGGAAGGGAGGAAGGAGGAAGAAGGGAGAGAGGGGAGAAGGGGAGGGAAGGAGGAAACAGAGAAGGAGGGAGAGAAGGAAGGAAGGAAAGGAGAAAGAGAGAGGGAAGGGAGGAAGGGAGGGAGGGATCAAAGAAAAGAAATTCTTGTAAGTAACAGGGCAAAAAAAAAGACATCTCCAAATTTCTTTGCTGTGTTTTAGCATATATTTTTAGTGGCTACATTTGTTTCCCAGTAGAGATAAATGCTTGTTTCTATCCTTGGTACTAAACAAATATTTTTGTTTTGGAACAAAGGGGATGGTCAAATGGCTCTGCATATACCAGTGGGATACAGCTCCTTGATGACAAGGATTGTCTTTCTTTTTCCTTATTTGTGCCCCCAGAACTTAATACATTACCTGAAATAACATAAATAACTAAGAAAATTGTGTTGAATTGAATTACTTCATCTATCTATGTATTCCAAAAACTAAGAAATCATGTGATCTTGCCTAGAGATAGAGAAAATGGGGATTATCATAAGTTTTTCAGAATCTGAGTTCCCTAGCAAAATACATTTAGTTTAAGTCAAAGATATAAATAAGAAGTATTTGTCTGATTAGCAAGGATCAGTCATTTTCCTAAGAAAATCTGATTCTCTTACATACTAAATAAATTTTTCTCAAAAGAAAAGTGAACAAGCCATTTAACATAATCAGTAATTTATGAAATGAGAGTATATTTTAAGATACTATTAATAAGTAACCCAAAGCAAGATGGTAGCCCTGTATAAATGAGACACATTAATATTCAGTTAATTAGATATTTAGCTTGCTGACAAGGAGTTTATTGCTTCTTTGATTTAGTAAGGATGAAAAAAATATTGTTTTAGTTTGGTGGTTGTTGTTATTGTTGATGATGATTAGAAAAAACACTTATTAGCAAGTCCTTTATGAAAACTAAAGCACTGGTCATTTAAAATTTGAGCCTAAAATCATTCTAAGATGGTATCATGACTTAAATTAAAGGCAAACCTGGGAAATTTATTTTTAGTGATTTCTCAAGACATACTACATTACAAAGCTACATATCTGGTCCTTCTTGTCTCAGACAGGGTATCTGGTATGGATAGAACAGCCCAGGAAAGCCAAATGATAGTCTCTATACTCACAGTATCAGATGAAGGCCAAGTGTTAATTATTTATACCAAACTAAACATTAGTAAATAGAAGTATGGGAAGACAGGGATACAAACAGGAGGGTAACTTCCAAATAGAGAAACAATTCTATGCATATAGGAATGGGACAGGTTTGGATAAAAGTGATATTTATAAATAAGCTGAAAAGAACAAGGCATGTAATCAGAGGTCTGAGTAATAAGAAAATGGTAAAGTGTAGATAGGTATAGGTAAATCATAAGCATTAAATAGATTTGGTCACATTTATCAAGGATAGAGCCCATATATTAGAGTTAAGAACAAATTAAATTTAAAATATGTATTAAATCCTATTCTTTAATTTAATTTTTATTCTAAAATGCTGTCTGGTCTGTGAGTTATGACCACTGCTTATAGGAGCAGGACTTAGTAAAAATAATCATGGAAATGAGTCATGTAGTGTATAGAGATTTGTGTAATTTCAATATATGTTGCTGAAAAGATAGAAACTACTTTGTGCTAGATATTGAGGAAGATCATAAAGATACAAAGAAAACAAGATGAAAAGTCCCTGTTTTTAAGAAACTATGGTGGTACAATAAGTGGTACAACAGACGACTTGAATTAAATTCAATGTGACCTGATTTCAAATATGACTTCAGACAATTATCACCTTCATCCTTACTTTCCCCCAGATATATTTGGATCCTGCCTCTGTTATTCAGTTTTACCTATCACTTGCTATTATGTATCTGATTTAAATTGATGTGTTTCATCAATGTCTTTGGTTAAGGATTTGATAAATAAATAGATAAATGTATGTATAGGCATATATGCATATATATGTATGTGCATAGATAGATGGAGGGATGGATAGATAGATATAGATATAGATACACACATATGTTGGAATCCTTACTAACTGCTAACTAATTAGAGTTGATCTAATCTTACAAGAAGATGTTTTGGGCAGAACCTGAAACAAGGTACTAAGTAGAACTAATTAATACAAGACTTGTGTTCACACCTTTACTCATTGGAGTTCAATGAGTTCACACCTCCCTTGAAGCTCTTTGGGCCAGAGAGCACTAGCATAAATAGAGCTTCAATGGGCCAGTCAAAGAAGTTCTTCAGAGTGAAGACGCTACAAGTCGAGATTTCTCCGGGAATGACATGAAGAATGGAGCTGGCTGGAGGCTGAAGAAAGCAGAGGCAGAGGCTGAAGGACCAGACCTTTGGATTTGGCGACATTTGGAGAGAGCTCTTGGAACCAAGCAGAGAGATAGGCCTCTAAGCTAACCGGGCTATATTGGAGATAATAAAAGATCTGAACTTTTATCACCTGGCTGCGTTTTGAGAAGAAAAAGCTCACCACATTTTGGCACCAGAACAGGGACCGATTCAGATCCATCTGAACTAGAAAAGCTCACCACATTTTGGCGCCCAACGTGGGGCTGTTCTTCATTCCCTGTGGCAAAACCGTCCATTCATATCTTTTATAAGGCTCAGCTAAATTGACACTGGGCACCGAAAAGGCAAATCTCTTCATATCCTCCTTATCCAGAGGAATGGAATAGAAACAATCCTTGATGTCTATAACCCAAAGAGGCCATTCTCTAGGAAGCTGAGTAGGAGATGGAAGTCCAGGCTGAAGAGTTCCCATAGCTTCCATCTATTCGTTCACTTTTCTTAAATCAGTGAGCATCCTCAATTTTCCCGATTTCTTTTTTACAATGAACACTGGTGAATTCCAAGGACTTAGAGAAGGTTGTAAATGCCCTTGTTCAAGCTGCTCCTGTACTATATCTAATAAGGCCTGAATTTTATCGCTACTTAAGGGCCACTGTTCTATCCACACTGGTGTATCAGTTTTCCATTGGATAGGAGCAGGTGAAAGTGTTGGCAGGCCTTCAACAGCAGCCCTGCTTAAAAAACCGAAGTACTCATTTTTAACCCCAATTGTTGTAAAATGTCTCTTCCCCACAGATTGATGGGGATTTTTTCAACTATAAAAGGAGTAAAAACTCCTGTTTTGCCTTCAAAAGTCCATCTTATAGGGGCAGCACTAACTTCAGCTGCTATTGATCCTCCTACTCCAGATATATAGGTATCTGCTTTAATCTTTGGCCAGTGACTGGGCCAACTGGCACCTCTAATAACTGTATGATCCGCACCTGTGTTTACCAATCCTTCCAATGGTAGGCCATTTATATAGATAGTGAGCATAGGTCGGTCAGCCATTACTGCTGCTGTCCAGTATATTCCTGGATTTTGTGGTCTGGAGTCAGAACCTGGGTGACTATCACGAGGCTGCTTATTAGGATTCTGTATGAGTAAACCTGATGCTACTACACAATGGCCTCTTTGGGTTATAGACATCAAGGATTGTTTCTATTCCATTCCTCTGGATAAGGAGGATATGAAGAGATTTGCCTTTTCGGTGCTCAGTGTCAATTTAGCTGAGCCTTATAAAAGATATGAATGGACGGTTTTGCCACAGGGAATGAAGAACAGCCCCACGTTGGGCGCCAAAATGTGGTGAGCTTTTCTAGTTCAGATGGATCTGAATCGGTCCCTGTTCGGGTGCCAAAATGTGGTGAGCTTTTTCTTCTCAAAACGCAGCCAGGTGATAAAAGTTCAGATCTTTTATTATCTCCAATATAGCCCGGTTAGCTTAGAGGCCTATCTCTCTGCTTGGTTCCAAGAGCTCTCTCCAAATGTCGCCAAATCCAAAGGTCTGGTCCTTCAGCCTCTGCCTCTGCTTTCTTCAGCCTCCAGCCAGCTCCATTCTTCATGTCATTCCCGGAGAAATCTCGACTTGTAGCGTCTTCACTCTGAAGAACTTCTTTGACTGGCCCATTGAAGCTCTATTTATGCTAGTGCTCTCTGGCCCAAAGAGCTTCAAGGGAGGTGTGAACTCATTGAACTCCAATGAGTAAAGGTGTGAACACAAGCCTTGTATTAATTAGTTCTACTTAGTACCTTGTTTCAGGTTCTGCCCAAAACATCTTCTTGTAAGATTAGATCAACTCTAATTAGTTAGCAGTTAGTAAGGATTCCAACATCTCCCCCTTTCTTTTGTTAGATGAAAACACCAAAGGAAATAGGAAATCTAATCAGATTAGTGGGTTTCAATATGATATACATGGTATACATAAATCCATCAATATGGGAGGCATTATACATAATTTACATAAGCACATAGCAATATAACACACATACACACACACACACACACACATACAGGACTTGGGGAAATCACCTAGGTCTCCTAACTAAAATTGTACCATTAAGGATTACTTATTGAATCATGCATTCAATCATTTCTAAATTGATATAACTACTAGCTTATATCTGGTCTTCTGTCCTGGATTTTATGCCTTTTTCTCTTCATTGAGAATCTCAACAATAACAATGGTTCAAATATCAGATCTATGCAGATGACTTCAAAATCTGTATTTCTAGTCATATTTTTCATTAAATTTTGTCTGTTTTATTGTATGTTGACAACTTATTTCTTGAAACTTTAATGGGAAGTTAGCATTGATATTTCCAATTCAAAGTATGCAAAATGAAACTCATATTTCCTACAAATTGTGAATGTCTTGAGACTTCCCTATTTCTTTGAAGGTACCATTACACTTATAGCTACCTAAAGAACAAGACCTTCAAATTATCCTTTAGTCTTCCCTGTCCTCTATTTCCTTAAGGTCTTGTCAGTTGTACTTCTGATTCACATTCCTCTCCCCTTTCCTGTATATATAAATAGAATATCCATTTTCAGCCATTACCACTGTCAAAATAATTTTCCCTGAAGCTTTGATATGGCTTTTTGTAGAGGGCTGAAACTCTGAAAAAGTGTCCTTGAATCAGACAACAGAGCACTTAAGGATAATTATCTATTGAATATGAGATAATGGCTCTCTAAGCATATACTTCGATGATATGATAATATGATGGCTCTCTTCATGATTGACGCCTGCTGAATGGGTGGTAGTGACATAATCACCAGGCAAAGATTGGAGGGCTGAGGGAGAGAGGTCAGTCTCACTTGGCAGCAGGAGAAGGAGGAGAGAGGCTGGAGAATCTGGACTCCAGAATCCAGGATACATCTTTGAAAAATCATGTGGTAGCTTGCCTGAGTCTTTCACTTCTCCCTAAAGACCAAGAACTTTGATTTATCCTGAATCTGACTGATCCTGAAGCCCTCCAGGGAGCTAGTCCAGACATTATAGCCTTTGACCTTGTTTCTACTCTATTCAAGTATTTTCAACGGTTACTTTTTTGGGGTTTCTTAATTCCTCTAAATAAAATATAACATTCTACCTATTCTTGTTCTTGCAACCTGATAAACACTTGCCTTTCTAAACATTTCATATGTTTCCTCTTCATTCATTCTATTTCATGCAGTTGAGCAAATATGGCCTAGTTTAGATATCCTAAATTGAATTACCTTTTTTAAATATAATACTTTATTTTCCCCAATTACAAGTAAAAATAACTTTAACATTATTGTTTTTTAATTTGAGTTCCAAATTCTCTTTCTCCCTCCTACTTGCCCTCATTAAGAAGGCAAGAAATTTGACATAGCATATATATATGAAGTTATGCAAAACACATTTCCATTTAGTCTATGCTGTGGGAAAAAAACACAGATAAAAACAATCCTCAAAAATAAAGAAAAATATACCTTTTGTCCACATTTAGGATCTTAATGAACTGAAGATCTTACACTTCTACTCTTTTGACCAGGTTGTTTATTATCCCTAGAATATTTTCTCTTTTCACAACTCTTTCTTAGAATCCTTAGTTCTCCCCACTGCTAATTTCAGGTGATAGACCCTATTGGAATCTTTTTCCTGAAAGTTCTACTTGTAGTGCTTCCATCTGAAGTTGCTTTGACTTCATTGTATGTTTTGTTTGTTTTTTGTATTGCTATTTTGTTTGTTTGGTTTTGTTTTTTTTTTTTTCCCACAATGGAATGTTAAGTTCTAGGAGGGTAGTGACTGTTTAGTTTTTGTCTTTACATTTTCGAAACTAGTAGATGCTAAGTACATTTTTGTTCAATTGAAATACAACTTCCATTTACTGAAAGTCAAGTTTATGGATAGACTCATAGTCATGCAGGAACTTGCACATGCAGGGTCAAGAGAATAAACTAATCAAGATGGTAAGTCAAACTCTTTTAAGCCAATTAGGTACAGATATAGAATGCCTTATTTCTCAGTTTTTCATGTTTAGGATTGTTTTAGAACTCTGAAGTAAAGAAATTGCTGTGTGTGATGTTTGAGTCATCTTTGGTGCTCAAATCAAACTACAATATTTCTTTAAATAATCTGAATATATTGATTTTTGAAAAAAACTAATAGTTAATTTATTAAGCAAGTAATCATTAGTAATGGACTTACTTGAAATAGAAGGAACTAACACATTACCTATGAAATGTGTTATTTCTGCTTGCTTCTCGTCTATTTTTTATTTCTCATTTCCCATATGGGCTTTCTGCCCATCCTCTTTAATATGCTATCATTCACTGAAAGATTGGCAGTGCCTACCATTTGTTTCTTGCATTGCCACTTTTCAGATTTTGAGTAAGTGCTGAGAATATTGTGGTCATTAACTGGTTTCTTGAATTTGTATACTAACACATTTCACTCTATAAAAATATTTAAAAGCAATACCTAGCATTTCAATAAAATGCTTAGCATTGGATGAAAATTCTAAGAGAAAATTTTTGAGCTTTAGATCCAAAATATATAGTAACTTCTGCCTTCAGTCTATAAACCTTTATCAAAATAAGTGTATACATTAATTTGATTTTTAAAGCTCAAGTTTAGGGAGCTATTAAAAAACTTCAGGAGCAACCATGATTTTTGTCATGACTTAAAGCAAAGAAATCTGTGATTGTAATTAGATGCAAAATATTTTTAAACTAAATATATTTGCATCTCTGGCTAAATTCGATTACTGTCTTCCTGATTGCTTATAATTTGTGTGTGGTTATCTGTCTCTTTGAAAGAAAAATACTAATTGAAATCATGAATAACTTCTGGTAGTGTAAAATAATTTTTAGTGCAGTCAATTGTATGTTGAAGTAAACTATTTTTCAGAATATTAATGCCATAGCAGTCAGCAGAACTTGAATTTTTCCATTCAAAATGCCAATGAGCTATTTGCAGAGTTTTTGTAGTCAGCCTTGAATATTACATGAATTGAGATATATTTCATATAAATATACACCAGTGTGATTTAGTGTAGAGGGCTGAAATTCTAAATAGGTGTACTTGAATCAGACAACCAAGCACTTATGGCTAATTACCTATTAGATGTGAGACAATGACTTTATTAGCACATGCTTGGATAAATGGCTCTTCTCACAGTTGATGCTGGCTGAATGTTTGATGTTAAGATAAGGAGGGTCAGGTGAGAGACGCAAGAGTCACTTGGCTGCAGGACAAGGAGGAGAAAGGTGGAGATTCTGGACTCCAGAATCAAGGAGAGATCTTTGGCAAGCCTCTTGCAGTTTGCCTACACCCTTCACTTCTCCCTCTGAAGACCAAGGACTTTAATTCATCCTGACCCTGCCTGATCTTGATTGAACAGCTTAACTCTTCAGGTCAAGAAAGGAGAAGATACACTCCTTTTGATCTAGAAATTATCAAAGATCTGAAAAAGGTTTGCACTCTTTATGGGGCTATATCATCTTATATAAGATGTTATTACAGAATTTGGCTTATGAAATTTTAACCCATAGTGACTGGAAATCTATATCAAGGACATACTTAGAACCTGGACAAAACTTGTTGTGGCTTTTTGAATATAGTAAGCTCTGTAGGATATAAGCCCAACAAAATAGGCAAACTGAAGTTAATACTCCAATCACCTGTGATTCAATCACAGGTGTAGGTTCTTATGCAGACACTTCAGCATGGCTTCATTACCTTATAGCAGCATATGAGCAAATTGCTTCTGCTGCTATCAAAGCATGGGATTTTGTCCCAAGTAAACAGGACACAGAAGAAGCCTTTGGGGTGAAGCCAAGATAGTGGAGAAGGTACACACGACTTTCTAAGCTCCTCTCATTCCCCTCATGACCAACTATTTAATTCAGCCTCAAAAATATCTCTTCACTGCTTAAATTCATGAAGATTAGAAGCACTACAATTTACCAGGCGAAGTCAATCTGGAAGATTGCCAATAAAGGTTTGTCCTGAGGGAACAGGAACAGACTAGTGCAGGCAGTGAGAGGCTAGCGTCCTGAGCAGACTGGGGGCTGGGGTAATCTCTGTGGCTAGAGAAAGTATAAAGACAACTCTGCTATAAGCTAACTGCTCTGCCTTGACTACAAAGCAGTAAACTGGCAGAGAAATTAAAGCCTGAAACAGAGAGTACTCTAAAAAACGCCAGAACCTAATGAGATCTGGCTGTAACTCCTCAAACCCGGAAGTGACTCAGGCAGACTTTGACTCAGCCCTGCATCCACATACTGCAGTTTGGGGCTTTTGCAGGGGCAGGTACAAATCTGCATGGCAGGGGGGCACAACCTAGGCAGCCTCTAATCAGCACAGTGTGGGGCTCGGCTTGGGCCAATAGAACTTCCCCAGCAGACTGTGCTTTCTGGGCAGACACTTCCGATCCCTGCAAATCTATTCACTGCTCAACTTCTAATAACCACAGCCCCAGGGCAGGCTTTGCCTTGGGATAGTGAAACTCTCACTGCTCAGCATCCACAGCGGGGGGTTTTGCAGGGCACTTTCCCAGCTCCACCCTGCAGGCCTGAGTTACTCCCGGATGGGGAACTCTTTCCCAGAGCACTCCAGTACCTCACTGCTTTTTGTAGCTGGCTGGCAGGACAGCTACCCATCCATACACCTTTCACTGCTCTGCAGAGGAAGTTGGTAACCTCTTGGCTCTGAAGGCAGATCCCACAGGCTTTAAGAAAATGAGTAAAAAAATCAAAAGAACAATTGATAGTTTCTATACAGAAAGAGAACAGCTTTTCAACCCTGAAGAGACTAATAGCAGAACAATTTCCAGAAAATTGTTGGTCCCCAATAGAAAAGGCTTTCCTAGAAGAGACTATTAAAAACCTTAAAAGAGAAGTAGAAGAAAAATGGGGAAAGGAAAGAGAAGCTATGCAAGAGAGAAAAGGCATATAACTCACTAAAAGAAAAATTAGATAAAGTGGAAAAAGAAAACAACTTCCTGAAATGTGAATTGGAAAAGGTAAAAAACTCCCAAGAACTGCAGGGAAACAGAATTTGTGAATTGGAAAAAGAAAATAACTCACTAAAAAAAAAAAATTAGTGAAATGGAAAAAAATTCCATAGAGCAAAACAACTCAATTGGACATATACAAAAATAAGTTAAAAAAAGCTAATGAAGAAAATAACTCAATAAAAATCAGAACTGAACAAATAGAAATGACTGATTCATTGAGACATCAAGAATCAGTCAAGCAAAACCAAAAAAAAAGAAAGATTGGGAAAAAATGTCAAATATTTACTTGGAAAAACAACAGACCTGGAAAATAGATCTAGGAGAGATAACCTGAGGATCATTGGACTACCCAAAAATTATGATGAAAAAAAAGAGCCTAGATACTATTTTACAGGAAATCATCAAAGAGAACTGCCCAGAAGTAATAGAACTGGAAGGTAAAATAGGTGTTGAAAGAATTCATCGAACACTTTCTGAAAAGGACCCTGAAGTAAAGACTCCAAGGAATATTATGGCCAAAATTCAGAATTTTCAGATTAAAGAAAAAATTTTACAAGCAGCCAGGAAAAAAACAGTTCAAATACTGAGGTGCCACAATAAGGGTCATGCAAGATCTGGTTGCCTCAACATTAAAGGATTGAAGAACCTGGAATCAGATATTTCGAAAGGCAAAAAAGGTTGGAATGCAGCCAAGAATAAACTACCCAGCTAAGCTGAGTATTTTTTTTCCATGGAAGAAAATGGACATTTAATGAAATAGAGGAATTCAACTTGTTTCTAAGGAAAAAACCAGACTTAAACAAAAAATTTGATCTCCAACAACAGGACTCAAGAGAAGTAGAAAAAGGTAAAAGGAACTCTTGAGAACTGTATTTCTGTTGTGGATATGCATAAAAACCATATGTATAATTTGATTTTACTGATATAACATAAAAAAGGGAAGTAGAAATGGAAAGGGGATAGTGTCAGAAAAAGGGAAAAGGGGAGATAAAAAGAGGGAAACTACATGTCACGCTGAGGCAAAGGAAACCTATCATATCTGAGGGAACTTAGAGAGGGGGAGGAACATTGTATGAATCCTACTCTCATCAGAGTTGGCTCAAAGAGCAAATAATTGATATATTTGTTTTACAGAGATTCTTCTCTCACTTCATTAAAAACTGGGAGAGGAAAAGGGAAAAGGAAAAAGAGTAATAAGGGAAGGATATAAGAAAGGGGAAGGAATTCAAAGGAAGAAGGGAGTGATACTATAGAGGGAAAGCTACGTGATACAAGTGGGACCAATAAGTTTAATACTAGGGAAGAAGGGAAGGAGGGCAAGAGAAAGAAAAGTATAATCTGGGGATATTAAGATGGCAGGAAATACAGAATTAGTAATTTTAACCATAAATGTGAATGGGATGAACTCTTCCATAAAGAGGAGGTGGATATCAGACTGGATCAAAAGTCAGATCCCTACAATCTGTTGTTTACAGGAAACACATTTAAAACAGGGAGATACATACAGAGTAAAGATAAAAAGCTGAAGCAGAATCTATTATGCTTCAGGTGAAGTCAAAAAAGCAGGGGTAGCCATTCTTATCTCAGATCAAGCAAAAGCAAAGATTGATCTAATTAAAAGAGATAAGGAAGGAAACTACATCTTGCTAAAGGGTACTATAGACAATGAAACAATATCAATATTAAACATATATGCACCAAGTGGTATAGCATCTAACTTCCTAAAGGAGAAGTTAAGAGAGTTGCAAGAAGAAATAGACAGCAAAACTATAATAGTGGGAGATCTCAATCTTGCACTCTCAGAATTAGATAAATCAAATCACAAAACAAATAAGAAAAATTAAAGAGGTAAATAAAATCTTAGAAAAATTAGGTATGATAGATCTTTAGAGAAAACTGAATGGTGACAGAAAGGAGTATACTTTCTTCTCAGTAGTTCATGGAACCTACACAAAAAATTGACTATATTTTAGGACATAAAGACCTCAAAATTAAATGCAGGAAAGCAGAAATAGTACATGCTTTCTTTTCAAATCACAATGCAATAAAAACTACATTCAAGAAAAAGTTAGGTGTAAATAGACCAAAAAATAATTGAAAACTAAATAATCTCATCTTAAATAATGATTGGGTGAAACAGCAAATTATAGACATAATTAATAATTTCACTCAAGATAATGACAACAATGAGACATCACACCAAAATATATGGGATGCACCCAAAGCGGTAATAAGGGGAAATTTTATAGTCTTAGAGGTTTACTTGAATAAAATAGAGAAAGAGAAGATCAATGAATTGGGCATGCATATTAAAAAGCTAGAGAAAGACCAAATTAAAAACCCCCAATCAAATAGTAAACTTGAAATTCTAAAATTAAAAGGAGAAATTAATAATATAGAAAGTAAAAAAAAAAACAACTATTGAACTAATAAATAAAACTAAGAGTTGGTTTTATGAAAAAATGAAAGAAAATTGATAAACCTTTGGTAAATCTGATTAGAAAAAGGAGAGAGGAAAATCAGATTAGTAGTCATAAAAATGAAAAGGGAGAACTTTCCACCAATGAAGAGGAAATTAAATAAATAATAAGGGGTTACTTTGCTCAACTTTATGCCAATAAATTTGATAACCTAAGTGAAATGGATGACTACCTCCAAAAATATAGGCTTCCCAGATTATCAGAGGAGGAAGTAAATTGCTTAAATAGTCCCATTTCAGAAAAAGAAATAGAACAAGCTATTAATCAACTCCCTAAAAAAAAAAAAAAAAAAAAAACTGGGACCAGATGGATTTACATGTGAATTCCATCAAACATCCAGAGAACAATTAGCCCCAATGCTTTATAAACTATTTGAAAAATTAGGGAATGAAGGAGTCCTACCAAATTCCTTTTATGACACAGACATGGTACTGATACCTAAACCAGGCAGGTTGAAAACAAAGAAAGAAAATTATAGAACAATCTCCCTAATGAATATTGATGCTAAAATCTTAAATAAGATATTAGCAAAAAGACTACAGAAAATCATCCCTAGGATAATACACCATGATCAATTAGGATTTATACCAGGAATGCAGGGCTGGTTCAATATTAGGAAATTATCAATATAATTGGCCATATTAATAATCAAATTAACAAAAATCATGTGATCATCTCAATAGATGCAGAAAAAGCATTTAATAAAATCCAATATCCATTCCTATTAAAAAGTCTTGAGAGTATAGGAATAAATGGACTTTTACTTAAAATAATCAGTAGCATCTATTTAAATCCAGCAGTAAGCATCATATGTAATGGGGACAAACTGCAACCATTCCCAATAAGATCAGGAGTGAAACAAGGTTGCCCACTATCACCATGACTATTTAATATTGTATTAGAAATGGTAGCTTTGGCAATAAGAGTTGAGAAAGAGATTAAAGGAATAAGAATGGGCAATGAGAAAACCAAATTATCACTCTTTGGTGATGATATGATGGTATACTTGGAGAAGCCCAGAGATTCTACTAAAAAGTTATTAGAAATAATTCACACCTTGAGCAAAGTTGCAGGATACAAAATAAACCCACATAAGTCATCAGCGTTCTTATATATCACTAACAAAACCCAATAATTAGAGTTACAAAGAGAAATTCCATTTAAAGTAACTATTGATTGTATAAAATATTTCAGAATCTATCTGCCAAGGGAAAATCAAAAACTTTATGAGCAAAACTACAAAACATTTTCCACACAAATTAAATCTGATCTAACCAACTGGAAAAATTTTAAATCCTCTTTGATTGGGCAATCAAATATAATAAAGATGATAATACTACCTAAACTAATTTATTTATTTAGCACTATGCCAATCAGACTCCCAAAAAACTATTTTGACGACCTAGAAAAAATAACAACAAAGTTCATATGGAAAAACAAAAAGTCAAAAATTTCAAGGAAATTAATGAAAAAAAAAATCAAATAAAGTTGGTTCACTGTACCAGATCTAAAATTAAATTATAATGCACCAATTACTAAAACCATCTGGTATTGACTAAGAAATAGACTAGTTGATCAATGGAATAGGTTAGGTTCAAAGGACAAAACACCCAATAACTTTAATAATCTAGTGTTTTACAAATCCAAAGACCCAGCTTTGGGGATAAGAACACATTATTTGACAAAAGTTGTTGGGAAAATTGGAAATTAGTATGGCAGAAACTAGGCATTCACCCACACTTAACACCATACACCAAGATAAGGTCAAAATGAGTTCATGACCTAGGCATAAAGAATGAGGTTACGAATAAATTGGAAGAGCATAGAATACTTTGCCTCTCAGACCTGTGGAAGAGGAAGGAATTTATGGCCAAAGAAAAACTAGAGATTACTATTGACCACAAAATAGAAAATTTTGATTATATCAAGTTGAAAAGTTTATGTACAAACAAAACTAATACAGACAAGATTAGAAGAAAACAATAAACTGGGAAAACATTTTTACAGTCAAAGGTTCTGATAAAGGCCTCATTTCCAAAATATATAGTGAATTGACTCTAATTTATAATAAATCAAGCCATTCTCCAATTGATAAATGGTCAAAGGATATGAACAGACAATTCTCAGACGAAGAAATTAAAATTATTTATAGACATATGAAAATGTGCTCCAAATCATTATTAATCAGAAAAATGCAAATTAAGACAACTCTGAGATACCACTACACACCTGTCAGATTGGCTAGAATGACAGGGAAAGATAATGAAGAATGTTGGCAGGGAGGTGGGATAACAGGGACACTGATACATTGTTGGTGGAATTGTGAACACATCCAGCCATTCTGGAAAGCAATTTGGAACTAAGCTCAAAAAAGTTATCAAACTGTGCATACCCTTTGATCCAGTAGTGTTTCTACTGGGCTTATACCCCAAAGAGATACTAAAGAAGAGAAAGGGTCCTGTATGTGCCAAAATGTTTGTGGCAGCCCTGTTTGTAGTGGCTAGAAGCTGGAAAATGAATGGATGCTCATCAATTGGAGAATGGTTGAGTAAATTGTGGTATATGAACATTATGGAATATCATTGTTCTGTAAGAAATGACCAGCAGGATGAATACAGAGAGGACTGGTGAGACTTACATGAACTGATGCTAAGTGAAATGAGCAGAACCAGGAGATCATTATATACCTCAACAATGATACTGTATGAGGATGTATTCTGATGGAAGTGGATCTCTTTGTTAAAGAGAGCTAATTCAGTTTCAATTGATTAAGGATGGAGAGAAGCAGCTATACCCAAAGAAAGATCACTGGGAAATGAATATAAACTGCTTGCATTTTTGTTTTTCTTCCCGGGTTATTTATACCTTCTGAATCCAATTCTCCCTGTGCAACAAGAGAACTGTTCGGTTTTGCACACATATATTGTATCTAGGATATATTGTAACCTATTTAACATGTAAAGGACTGCTTGCCATCTGGGGGCGGGGGGAGGGAGGGAGGGGAAAAATCGGAACAGAAATGAGTGCAAGGGCTAATGCTGTAAAAAATTACCCTGGCATGGGTTCTGTCAATAAAAAGTTATTAGAAGAAGAAGAAGAAGAAGAAGAAGAAGAAGAAGAAGAAGAAGAAGAAGAAGAAGAAGAAGAAGAAGAAGAAGAAGAAGAAGCAGCAGCAGCAGCAGCAGCTTTCACGAAAATAGCACAAGAGTGAAAAGAACCCTTTGCTGATTTTGTGGGACATTTGCAGACCGCTGTCATACAAACTCCTGTAGAAAATGCAGCAAAAGAAATTGTGATAAGGAAACTTGGTAAAGAAAATGCTAATGAGATTTTGTAAAATAATTATACTAGGACTACACAAGGATGCTCCTTTAGAGGAGATCATAAGATGCTGTACCACAGTGGGCACAAATACTTTTTATATCTAGGTTATGATGTAGACTTCCCAAGATCTGAACATGGGAAGAAAGGGTCCTTTTTGGCAAGGGACTTCCTGAGAGACTCGTCAGTACTTTCAACACAGTAAAATAGGGCATCTGAAAGTTCAATATTGGTATAGAGACAAAGTGAGAAAACACAGTGGGAGAACCAGACCCAAAACTTCATGTCCTAAATGCAACAGAGGTTTCCATTGGGCATCAGAATGTAGACTGATTCAGGGAAACAGGATGAGGGGCCCAGCTCCAGGGCCCAAGGCAAAAAACACTTGGAGCATGATGGCAGCCAATGGTGCACCCAGAGAGTGCCTAGAAGTCCAGTACCCAGACATGACCAATCAGCCAGAAAGCCATATGATGGGAGAAGGGGATTACACAATCAACCAGCCAGGAAGCAATCTGATGGGAGAAAGGAATTACAATTGGGGAGAATAGAGCTGTATGCAGCTGGGACAACTGAGATACCCCTGGGGAGGTGAAATCTGTTCCTCTCCAGCCTATGGATCCCTTGCCTCCAGGCACAGTAGGTTTGACCATTTCACCTCCTGAAAGTACTTACAAAACAGTGTTCATCCATACACTAATGTGTGAAACTGGAGAATGTGTAGCTAATGTCCCAGTCACAAATACAAGTAGGCAATGTGTGACTTATCAACCAGGAGAAATAGTATTATTAGATTTACAAATACAGACTCCTAATAGGCAATCTGGTGATAGTTGCCCAGATTCTGACTCCAAACAACAGAATCCAGGAATATTTGAGACTGCAGCAGTTACAGCTGACCAACCTATGCTCACTATCTATATAAATGGCATACCATTAAAAGGATTGGTAGATGCAGATACAGATCGTACTGTCATTAGAGATGCCAACTGGCCTAGTCATTGGCCAAAGATTAAGGCAAATACCTATATGTCTGTCATAGGCACATCAAGAGCAGCTGAAGATATTGCTACCCCTTTGAAATGGACTTTTGAAGGCAAAACAGGAGTTTTTACTATTTTTATAGTTGAAAGATCCCCATCAATCTGTGCGGAAGAGACATTTTATAACAATTAGGTTTACAAATGAGTACTTCCTCCAAAAACAAAAGAAAGGGGGAGCCACAGGTAACCCTAGAGAACTTATAAATTTAGCTTTTTATACAATTAGCTTCTTGAATTTTGATAAAAATGCACTGGCTCCACCAGACAGGTTTTATAATTTACCAAAATGGCAGTGTCCAGTGTGATCAGCTCCACTATCTTTAGATAATTGCCAGGTGATGTGGAGAGATCCAGAAAGTGGTGAATGGGACCAGATAGGTTAACTGCTTAGGGAAGAGGATTTGCTTGTATCTCTACAGATGGAAAAGGAATCAGATGGGTGCCAATGAGACATATTCACTTTGTCCATGAAAGAGAGATGGAGCAAACCCTTTAAACGAAGGAGAAGACTCAAGAAACATTGGGTGGTTCCATTGCTGATTGTGCCTGTTCACTGAAAGAGCATGGCAGTTATGGCAATTGACTCATGGCCATCAAAAACCCTCAGGAATCCTTGGAATCCTTGAGACATGAAAAGATTATTGTAGGACTTGAAAACCCTCAGGAATTATTGGATTCCCTAAAACATGATAAGACTGTTGCAAGACATCAAAATTTGCAGGAATCATAGGAAATTCTAACACATAAAAAGACTGTTGCAGGACTTCAAAAACTTGCAGGGATCATTAGATTCCCTGACACATGAAGTAATGGACAATAGATTGGTTTTGGACTATCTCTTGGCTGCTGAAGGAGGTGTATGTGTGATTGTTATTTACATACCCTCCTTCTAGGACTTCTGGAAATCTTTTACAACACCATGTTGATTCATATTCTTTGTTATATCACTACTTGCATGTACAATTCATGTTTGTTACATCACATTGAGCCTGCACAGGCTATAGGGAGAGTCATCACTGCTAGCTTGTGCTTTATTGCTATGTACTTGTGTAATACCCCTCATGCTGATGGGTTTGTGCATATCTGTTTCTAGTAAGACTCTTCAGCCCAGAAACCTGCTAACAATATCTGGCTTGACTTCCCACTTCTCTTTGGTGTTTTTCAACTCTCTTCCTGAGAAGTCAGGGAAGGCATGATCATCTCCTTTTTAGTGCTTTCACCTCCCTTCCTGGGAAGTTTGGGGTGGGGGGGTGGGGGGAATGATCACCTCCTTTTTGGTGTTTTCACCCCTTTTCCTTAGAAGTCAGGGAGGGTGTGATCATCTCTTTTTTTGGTGTTCTCACTTCCCTGAGAAGTCAGCCATGGTGTGACCACCTGTGTTCTAAAACAAAAAGAAAGTGGGGGATGTAGAGAGCTGAAACTCTGAATAGGTGTACTTGAATTAGACAGCCATGCACTTAAGACTAATTACCTGTTTGATGTGAGACAATGACTCTATTAGTATATGTTTGGATAAATGGATCTTATCATAGCTGATGCTGGCTAAATGTTTGGTGTTAAGATAACCATAGGCAAGGATTACAGGGTGGGATACGAGAGGCCATAGTCACTTGGTGACAGGATGAGGAGGAGAAAGGTGGAAATTCTAGACTCCAGAATCAAGGAGAGATCTTTGGCAAACCTCTTGGCAGCTTGCCTATGCCCTTCACTTCTCCCTCTAAAGACCAAGGACTTTAATTCATCTTGACTCTGCCTGAACCTGAAGCCCTCCAAGATCTAGCCTGTAGTATACAATTTAGAAACCAACTTTTAGGAAAATAGCCAAATTTTCTTTTAATTGGAAACAAAGCTCAATCAACAATGGAATACTGCTTTTATGCTTATATTTACTTCTAGGACTTTACTTGTAGATATGGATTAAAATTAGATAACACAAGAAAGTGAAGAGATTCCCCCAAAGGGGAGAAAATTACAAAGGTAACTTAAT
Source organism: Antechinus flavipes (assembly GCF_016432865.1). Taxonomy (NCBI): domain Eukaryota; kingdom Metazoa; phylum Chordata; class Mammalia; order Dasyuromorphia; family Dasyuridae; genus Antechinus; species Antechinus flavipes. Next base: position 105,586,496 of record NC_067399.1, on the reverse strand, counting down.
TAACCTTTGTTGCAAGGTTTTGGGGCCCCCGATTACTAATCATCTTTTGACTCCAAGATAGTCCAATAGATAAAGTATGAAAGAAAAGGCCCTGAATAAACTTTAGCCTAATCAGTTGTCCTTTGTTCTCAAAGTGGACCAAAATGATATCACAATTTTAGAATCAACTTACACTGTCCAACTGTGATTGATCAGGCCTATATGAGTTCACAAAGTTTTTTCACAGGTCAAATACGAATAGTCTTTATGAACATTTGATTTGGCTTCTTTAACTTTGTGTACCTTGTGTTTCTTCTAAGCTAATTCAATTATGCTTTGTTCTTAGAGCATGGCACCTATTCTAATGAGGGTACATCATGCTGGGATTTCCTGTACCAGTGTCTCCTATGTCACAATCAATTTTAAAGTTCTCAAGACTTTTTACAAATACCTTTTGAGCATCTGTTCTGTGTGAGTTTTCCATAACACAGTCTTTTTGGAAAGCATATATTTCACATTCAAACAATATGGCCAGCCCAATGGAGCTGCAATAGAGTTTGAATGATTGGCAATTTAGTTTCAGAAATGAGCTCAGTGTTTTGGTATCTTATCCTTCCAGAAGATCTTCTGAATCTTCCTAAGACAATTCAAATGGAAGTGATTCAGTTTCTGGGATGGCATTGGTACACTGCCTTCAGTTTCACAGGCATACTACAATGAGGCCAGCATAATTGTTCTATAGACCATCAGTTTGGCACATCAGCTTAATACCTTTCCTTTCCCACACTTTCCTCCAGACCCTTCCAAACACTGAGCTAACTCTGATAATGCACGTGTGAACCTCATTATCAGTGTGTACATCCCTGGAAAGTATACTGCCAAGGTAAGTGAAAGTATCCCCAGCATTCAAAACCCCACCATTTTCTGTAGCCTATGGTTCTACATATGAATAGTGTGGTATTGGCTGATGAAGTACCTGTGTTTTTTAATGTTAATGCTTAGGCCAAAATTAGCACAAGCAGCAGATAATTGATCCATACTTTGTTGCATCTCAGCTTCAAAGACTGAATTGAATCTACAACCATCTGCAAACAAAACATATGTAACAGAACTAAATCTACTTTAGTTTTGGCTTGTAGGCTTTTCAGTTGGAAAAAAAATGAGCAGAAGTGAGGTAATTGACTGATGCCATATTTGTCCTCATTGAAAGCATTTGGCAACATGGCTGAAAATATCATGTTAAAAAGCACAGGCGCAAACACAAAGACTTCTTTTACTCCATTGGTGACTAGGAAAGCTTGAGAGCATTGCTCACTGTCCAGAACTTAGAAAAGCATGCTATCATGAAATTAATGTACTACACTGATGGATTTTTCTAAGCAACCATATTTTGACAAGATTTTTCCATAAGCCTTCATGACTGACAGTAGCAAAGGCATTGGTCAGATCTACAAATATTGTATACAAACCTATGTTACACTCCTGACATTTCTTCTGGAGTTGTCAGGCAGTAACCACTGACTATTCTTTAGCCCTTTCTGAAGCCACATTGACCCTCAGGGATTTTTTGTCAAGATGGAGGAGCAGACTTTTAATGAAAAATCTGGCAAAATATTTCCAGCAATTTTTAAGAGAGAGACCCACATGTGATTATCACAAGAAGATCTATTCCCTTTATCTTTATAAAAGGGAAGCATCCTTGAACTTCTGGGGCATAAGCTCCTCTTTCCAGTCAACTTTTGAATGGGCAATGCTCCCCCACAATCACCTTATAATTAAATTTCAAGTATAATATAATCAGAACCAGGTACTTTGCCAAGTGAATTGAGCTTAATGGCATTCAAAACCACTTCTTCAGTTAGAACTTCATTTAGAGAGTAATTGACTTCAACATGAGGTAAATGGTCCATAGCTTCAGCATTGATTGATGATAATCTTTTGATAACACTATGGAAATATTTTCTCTAGAATCATAGCATTATCACTAATCAATGTGGTTCCATCAGCACTAAGTAGTTGGGATGCAACATAGGTCTTTGGCCCATAAATAACCATCAGTGCATCACAAAAAGTACTTTGGATTATTACTATCAACATAAAAGTCAATTTCATTTGCCTTCTTATTGAGAAAAAAATTCCATATTCCTCTAAGTTTCTATTTTATTTTACTTTTTTTGGAATTGAAAATTACCTACTTAGAAATGGACACACTGTCCTGTATATATATATACACATACATACTGGCATTCTCATTTTTCATTTAGTATCATTTTAATCAAACCAGTCTTGATATTTGTGAGCATTCTAAGATGAACAAATGTAGTGCTATTCACCAAGTCTCTGAAAACTACCCACTTCTTCTCTGCTCTCCTGTTGCTAACTATGTGTTGTCTCAACTTACCTTCCATAGTAGCTAAAAAAAAAAAAAAAAAAAAAAAAAAAAAAAAAAAAAAAAACTTGTTTTCTCTCAGAGAATAGCTTTAATCTGTTCACGTTGATTTTTCTGGTAGTCTTTTATCCATGGGGCCACTGCTTTTGTTAAAGACAGATATTCAGTCTGGAGAAGATAAATCTATGATCAGTCCAGCTCTCTGCACCACACATTGTCTTCCTCACTCTCATAACTTGTACATCACTTTTCCTCACAATCACATAGTCTATTAAATGCCAATTTTTGCTGCAAGGGCTTATAAATAAGTTTTATTCATTTAGATAAATGAATTACAATGTTGGTGATTAAAAAGCCATAAGATACACAAATCTTCAGTAGTAAATTACCATTGCTGTTGCTGTTTCCAACTCTCTCCCTCCCAAGGACTTCCTGTTATGTGTGGTAGTCTGAGCCTACTGTAGCACTAGTCACTCAGAATTATAAGCTTGTCCACTGATACCATGGAATCACTCATTAGATTAAACAAAGCATATCTATTTCCTAATGTTACCCAATCCAACATAAGAAGGTTTGATGAACCTATTTCTTTTCCTGAATGACTAATGGGCTGATACTGTGTAGTTTTGAAGATTCTTATAGTTGGACAGACAACTAGAAAGTCTGATCACCAAAGAGGGGATGGTCTAGAACCAATATTTTTCTCCTCTATTTCACTTTAAATGGTTTATCTTTATGTGTTGCTTTGTTTAATCTATCTAGAAGGGAATTTCTGAACATATACTAAATATTAGGTCTTCATTGGCTGGTGTATTATGTTTATATTTGTTTCCAATTACCATCCCTAATGAGTGATTCCATGGTATCAGGCAGGGGTAGGGGCACACATATATACTATATATAGAATATGAATGTGTGTGTGTGTGTGTGTGTGTGTGTAGATCGATACCCTTATCATCCAAGTGTCAAAAGTCACTCACAACCATAGTGGGAAATGAAGAAACTAATATAAATGGATTGCCCAGGTTTACACAACTGGTAATGCATCAGGCTGGATTTAGAGTCATGTCTTTCTCACTTCAAACACAACACTCTATGCACTGTACCTACTACCTATCATTATAAGAGCTGTGTGAGAGTTTATAATTTTGCCTTTCTTGGCATCCCAGCCTGTGTTCATCTTAGTGTTTATCACATAGTAAGGATTTAGTAAACAACTGTTAACCAACTGACTAGTGACTATTCTTACTATATCTTCTCAGTAAATATCTAGGAAAAAACAATCCTTTTAATTGATTGGTAATGGGGATGTGGAGGTGGAGCAGATGAAAAACACCAGATGGAGACTAGTAATTAATTTATATCATTAAAATTCTAAAGGTAGAGGTTGTAGTATTCCTTCTGAGAACTTAACATTCCATTATAGTGTGAAAAGGATTTTGGACACCAGTTGAATGCAACACAGAAATTAAAATAATAATTAAGGTTATCTGTTATGATCAGCCTACTAGTCATTGTTGTCATAGATAATATCTAACATTTCTTTATGCAAGTCATTGTTGTTAATATTGCCTTACTTTTATACACTGTTAAATTTTTTCTTGATAAAAATAGCAATTTATTATTTGAAAAAAAATTATATAAACAATTTATGTAATTATACAATCAAATTATAAAATTAATTATATAATCAAATATTTAATATGTCATATAATGCAATATAATATATAATGATACAATTAATATAATCAATTAATTCTCACAAGAATCCTGTTATTTAAAATAGATTCTGTTATTCTTATATAGTATTTAAGAAAATCAATTATTCTGAAACTGTATATTCCCAGATTCACATTCATATAGTATTATTGAGAGAAAATTGAGGAGGAAAATGTGGGTAGAAGATTTAAAGTATAGAATCACAGATAAAGGCTCTTGAAAAGGGTAAAAACTTTTTTTAGTGATAAATAGTTAATTAACATATTTTTGTTATTAAAATAAGAATATTTGTTAAAATGTTTTTATAACTGCTTTTTCTTCATTAAGATATTAAAGGTTTAAATTATGCTTCAAGTGTGAATTTTATTAAAGTATTGAAGATCCTACCATGAGAGTTTTGTTGGAAAAGCCTTAAAGTTTCAAAATATTTCTCAAATGAGAATTACCTTTGTCAATTTTAAAATGTTATCTTTAGCGTGCCTATGACTTTCATTAATCTCTACTATGACCTAATTATGAAATAATCTATCATGACAAATAGATATTTTACTGATACTAGATCCTTTAATTATCTTGGAGTTATGTCTACAGAGGTTTATTTGCCCTTCTATATGTAGAAAGACACTAGCTGGTTATTTGGATTAGGAGGAAGTGATAAGGAGAAAGCGAAAATAGTTCTTTGGACAACTTCTTTTTTCCTATATCCTTCCTCAGGACATCAAATTGAAGGAGAAGAAAATGCTTACCAGGGCAAGTAAGCAGACTTTTTTTAATCAAAGCACATATAGGAAATGGACATACAAGCTTTGAACATGCTTTAATCTTTTCCTTAATCCTCAAAGTGTAGTAATTATAGTTTAGATGACTCTCAATTATGTGGTGGCTCATACATTTAAAGAAGGTTCAGAAGGCAACTTCCTGAGCTCTATCCTGTTTCTGTACAGGTGCTAAGTCAGTGGAATTGAGGAGACAATGGTTAAATCTAATTTAGCATTGATTTAATTCTACAACAAGTAATGGTTTCCTAGTGATGTAATGATTGGAGTATACTCAGTGTGCAGCATATAAGCAAGAAACTCTCAGGGCCAAAGAGCACTCTGGGAATTGAGAAGCCAGGATTCAGTTGGGCACAATGAAGGAAGACAGAGAAGTGGTGGCAGACTGTCTTATGAAGAACACTGAAAGCAAGATCCAGAAAGCTAAAGGATTTGGACTTTAACAGCTGACTGCATTTGGGGTTATTACTCAGAACTGAAGCAAAGGCTGCCTTCAGAAGCCCCACAAGAAACCTGCTCCAAGAGAAGAATATAATTTAGAGAAGAGAACATTACATATTTCCTTCGGAAATTCTAAACAAAACTCTAAATGGATTTTGATTTGACAGAACTCAACAAAAATTTGGAGTGAAACAATTTTCCAATTTAATATATCCTCAAAGAACTTGGGTAAAAGAAGAGCATGGCCAAACACCATTGTGTTGGCATAGTGAGAGGAATCTAGTATGAGGCTGTTACCCACAGCACAAATCAACAGTCAAGTTCCTCATTTCAAACCTTGTGAGGCACTGGGTCAGTAGGTCAGCTGTGAGATATCCAGCCCCAATAAGAAAGACCAATTGCAAGCTTCTAAACCCTAGCAAAATAGATTTGAGTAAACCAGGTGTACTCAGGGCAATGAGAAAACATCTTTGACCCCACAGTGTAAAGTCAGTGAGAGGACCCTGTTCCCTGAAAAAATAAAATAAAATAAAAAGCTTGGAACAATGTTCCCATGCTCTAGGAGCAGAATTCAACTTTTACAAATTCACAATATAAATAAAAAAGAGCCCTGACCATAGAAAGCTACTGTTGTGACAGGAAAGATTAGAACAAAAACCCAGAAGAGGACAGCCATGACAAAATGCCTACATGTGAAACCTCAGAGGGGAATATGAACTGGTCTCAAGCTCAAAATGGCTATCTTGGAAAAACTGAAAAAGTATTTTACAAATCAAATAAGAAAGATAGTAGAAAAATTGGGGAAAGCTTAGGAGCTTTGCATGGGGAATTATGAAAAAAAAAGGCAATAGCTTGGAAAGGGAAGCATACAAACCAAAGAAAAGAACTACTTAAAAAATGGATTTGCTGAAATGTAAAAATATACACTTGAAGAAACAAAATCCTTAAAAAATAGATTTGGCAAAATAGGAAAAAAATCCATTCAAAAAATCACCTCCTTTGAATGTACAATTGCCCAAATAGAAAAAGGAGGTTAAAAGGGTAACTGAAGAAAAAAATGATTAAAATTTAAAATTGGACATGTGGGAATGAATAACTCAATGGAACAACAAGAATCAGGCAAACAAAGTTTTAAAAAGTGAAAAACAAGAAGAAAATGTAAAATATTTTAATTTCAAAAACAACTGACCTAGAAGACTATAGACCTTGGGAAAAAAAATTAAGACATTGGAACCCATGGTCAAAAAAGAGCCTGTATGGCACAGCAGTCTGATATTCTACAACAAGAAGGTAAAATAATAATTTAAAGAAACCATAACTTTTTAAGAGACCCCACAATAAAACTCCAAAGAATATTGTAGCTAGGTTCCAGAATTACCAAATCAAGGAGAAAAATAATAGAGGGAAGAGCAGATTTAGGGAGATCAGAGATGAGAAGAAAAACACTGGTGAGGGAAAGAATGAAAGGAGAGAAAAAAGTATAAATGGGGAAGATATCAGAGGAGAAAAACAGAAAGTTTAAAATTATAACTGTGAATGTGAATGAGATACATTCTTCAGTAAGACAGAAGCAGATAGCAGCATGGATTAAAAGCAAGAATCTTACAATATGTTGTTTAAAAGAAACAGATTTCAACCAGAGAGAAACACACAAAATAAAAGCAAAAATCTGGAACTAAATATAATATGCTTCAGCTGAAGTTTATTTTTTTAATAACTTTTTATTGATAGAACTCATGCCAGGGTAATTTTTTACAGCATTATCCTTTGCATTCACTTCTGTTCTGACTTTTCCCCTCCCTCCCTCCACCCCCTCCCCCAGATGGCAAGCAGTCCTTTACATGTTGAAAAGGTTGCAGTATATCCTGGATACAATATATGTGTGCAGAACTGAACAGTTTTCTTGTTGCACAGGGAGAATTGAATTCAGAAGGTATAAATAATCCGGGAAGAAAAACAAAAATGCAAGCAGTTTATATTCATCTCCCAGTGTTCTTTCTTTGGGTGTAGCTGCTTCTGCCCATCTTTGATCAAATGAAACTGAATTAGTTCTCTTTATCGAAGAGATCCACTTTCATCAGAATACATCCTCAAACAGTATCATTGTTGAGGTATATAATGACTCCTGGTTCTTCAGCTGAAGTTTAAAAAAAGCCAGAACAGTAATTCTAATCTCAAATAAAACAAAGACAGAAATATACTTAATTAAAAATTAGGAAGGAAACTACATCTTACTCAATAGCTCCATAGACAATGGAGAAATATCTATGTACCAAGTGGCATAACATCCAGGAGGATGAAGGAGGAGAAGCTAAGTAAGCTGCAGGAAAAAATAGATAGCAGAACTATACTAGTGGGGATCACAACCTCCATCTCTCAGAATTAGATAAATCTAATCCAAAAATTAAAAAAAAGTAGTTAAGGAGATAAATTGAAAACTTAGAAAAGTTGAGTATAATAGACCTCTGGAGAAGATTTAATGTGTCTGAAAAGGAATGTACATTTTAATCAGTAGTATATGACACCTACTAAAAAACTGGCCTTTATTAAGATATAAAAACCTCACAATCAAATGCAGAAAGGCGGAAATGTTAAATTGATCATTTTCCAGATCATGATGCAATCACTATTAGGTATAATAAAGAACCATCGAAAAATACACTAAAAATTAATTGGAAACTGTTATGAGTTCAAATGTTATAGTTCTTGTTCTTCTCAAAACACAGCCGGTTTAGCTTAGGGCCCTCCGAATATCTCCAAATCCAAAGGTTCTGTCTGTTAGCCTCTGCCTCTGCTTTTTTCAGCCTCCAACCAGCACAAAGATGGAATGAATCTCTTGTTTCCTTCTCTTGGAGCTCGGCTAGCTTTCTGGTGAGTCTTTCAGACCAGCTTGGTCTCAGTGGGGGGCGTGCAGGAGCCCAGCCACCTACCACAGTGGTGTGAGATGAAGGTGAATCTGGTTGTCCACTGAACTCTCACTCGTAGCTTTATCCTTTGAAAACTCTTCGTCTGCCACCAGCCAGCCAAGTGGAATATATTCTGCCTTGCTTCGGAGAGAGAGCTTCTGGCGTAATTCCGCAAAGTACTCTCTGTCTACACCAGAGTTGCTCCTCTCCAGTCCAGCTGAACTCTCCTCTGCAACCAGCCAGCCAAGTGGAAAAAATGTATTCTGGAATAGCTCTCTCACCTTATATGTGAATCTTCTGAGAGAATGGGATTATGGGTTTTCTCCCATAGTGCTCTCTGGCCCAAAGAGCTTTAAGGGAGGTGTGAACTCCCTTGAAGTTAGAAAGTTTACTTTGTGAAGCTGGCATACTTGTGAACTCCAATGAGTAAAGGTGTGAACACAAGCCTTGTATTAATTAGTTCTACTTAGTACCTTGTTTCAGGTTCTGCCCAAAACATCTTCTTGAGAGATCAGATCAACTCTAATTAGTTAGCAGTTTGTAAAGATTCCAACAGGAAACTAAATAATATCATCCTGAAATGAGAGGATCAAACAACAAATCATAAGTACAGTGAAAAATTTTATTAAAAAGAATGACAATGATGGGAGCCATAACAAAATTTATGGTTTCTAGTTAAAGGCGCTCTTAGAGGAAATTTTATATCTCTAGATTCTTACATGAATAAAATAGCAAAAGATCAGATCAGTGAATTGGGCATACAAATTAAAAAGCTAGAAAAAGAACAAATTAGGAAACCTCAGTTAAATGTCAAATTAGATTTAAAAATTTTTCACAAATAAAACCAATGAGTAGAAGAGTAGCCCAAGAGTAGAAGGGAAGCAGAATGTGTGTGGGGAGGGGGGGAAGGGGGAAGGAGAATTACAGCCAGTGCTTCTGGTAATAACATCATTTCATCTTTTCCTCTTTTTATTTATTTTTATTTTTATTTTTTGATGAAACAATTGGGGTTAAGTGACTTGCCCAGAATTACATGGCTAGGAAGTATTAATCACCTGAGGCCATATTTGATCTAACTTCAGGACCAACACTCTCATTTCTAAAATATATGGAGAACAGAGCCAAATTTATAAAAATATATAGATTATTTCTCAATTGATAAATAGGTGAAGAATGTGAACAAATAATTTTCAAATGAAGAAATTAAAGTCATTTATAGTCATATGGAAAAGTGCAATGGATTACTAGTGACTAAAGAAATGCACATTAAGACAACTCTGAAGTCTACCAGATTGGGTAAAATGACAGGAAAAGAAAAAGGTAATTATTGGAAAAGTTGTGGGAAAACTGGAACATTAATGCATTAGTGACAGATTTGTGAATTTATCCAGTCATTTGGAAAACAATTTTGGAATTATGTTTAAAAGACTATAAAACCACATATAGTCTTTGATCTAGCAGTTTCCTTAATGACTGTGTATCCCAAAGAGATTATAAAAGAAGGAAAGAGAACAACATATGCATAAATGTCTGTAGCAGCTCTTTTTGTAGTAGAAACAAATTGAAAATTCAGTGGATGTCATCAATGGGGGAATGGGCTAAAAAAATTGTGGCATATATTAATGTACTAGAAATTTTTATTCCATAAAAAATGATGAGCTGGTTGATATCAGAAAAGCCTGGGGAAAAAATTACGTGACCTAATGAAAAGTGAAATGAGCAGAACCAGGAGATCATTGTACATTGTAACAGCAAGATTGTGTAATGATAAATTTTAACTTTATCTCTTTTCAGCAATATGGTGATCCCAGATAATTCCAATAAACTTGGAATGCAAAGTACCATCCATATCCAGAAAAAGGGCTATGGAGAATGAATGTGGGTCAAAGAATATTCTGTGAAATATTCTTTCACAATATGACTAATATGGAAATATATTTATAATCTCTGTACAAATATAATCTGTATTATTTGCTTGCTATCTTGAGCAAGGACGGAAAGGAAGAAATAAAAACTGGAATACAAAATCTTACCAAAATGAATGTTGAAAACTATTTCTCCATATAATTGGGGGAAAAAAGTGACATACTATTAAGTGGTGGGCAAAAGAATGTTCAACTTGCATACACACAATAATCAAACAATATCAAACAATAATACTAATTTAAAAATCCATAACAATGAATGAAGGAACTTTTAATTCTTTGCAAAGTGTTTCAGTGGCCACTCATCCAACTTGTCTCAACTTTGATATGATAGAAACTTTTTTTTTTTGCTGCCCTCCACTAGAACTAAAACAAAATTCATATATATACACATAAATAGCTTTTTATGACAATAACTTGAATGGTTACAATTATGTGTAACAATAATGTGAGGAAATAAAAAATTGAGGCTCCTAAGAGCTTCAAGTTAAATGACAATACAGACTATACAAGCATGCAGTACTCTCTTTTCCATTGAATATCATTAATAAGTGATTAGATGGTTGAGGTAGTTTGTTGTTATTGTTGTTTAGCAATTTTTTTTATTTTATTCAACACTTAATGACCATTTTGGTTTTTTCTTGGCAAAGATTCTGGAATAATTGTCAATTAATTTCTTTCTCCAACTCTTTTTGATGAGGAGGAAACTGAGGCAAATTGGATAAAGTGACTTACCTAAGGTCATGTGAATGATTCACAAACAGATCCATACCATTCATTTGATAGAAAAATAGATAAATCATTTATTAAACATTTGCTATATATCAAGCGATATTCCAAATATTGGGGATACAAATAATAGCAAGAAAGCTGCCCTCAAGATTTTTATATTTTGATGGTGAATGTAACTTTAAAAAAGGCCCTGGGAAAGAGTGGTAGTGTAAAGAGTCTGGTTTGAGAATAGTGAAAATTGGTGTAGAAGCTTGTTTTCAGGAAAAAATGAGGCAAACATTAATTTATCAAACCCAGGAGGAGAGACATTTTACATAATTAACTTGTGCTGGTATTAAGGAAAAGGTAATGAATAATGAGGATTGAATATATGTGGTATAGCAAGGTGATGCACTGTAACATATGTAAGCTCATTTTTTTATTTTTCTCAGATTTTTCTTGGTCAAAAACAAAAGGAAATTAAAAAAAAAAACTGAAGAAAATAATACACTAAAAATTAGAATTGAATAAATGGAAGTGAATGACTCAATAAGATTTCAAGAATTGGTCAAACAACAACAAAAAAAAATAGAAGAAAATATAAAATACCTGCTAGGATAAACAACTGACCTGGAAAATAGATCTAGGAGAGACAATCTAAGGATTATTGGATTTCCTGAAAGCCATGATGAAAAAAGAACCTAGACATTATCTTATAGGAAATCATAAAGGAAAACTGCCCTGATATCTTAGAATCAGAAGGTAAAATAGCCATTCAAAGAATTCACCAATCATCTCCTAAAAGAGACCCCAAAATTAAAACCCCAAGAAATATCGTGGCTAAGATATTGCAGGTAGCTGGAAAGGAACAATTTAAATGCTGAGAAGCTACAATTAGCATTAGCCAGGGTCTAGCAGTTTCCACCTGAAAGGATTGAAAGGTCTTATATTCCTTTTGGATTACAGCCAAGAGTAAGCTATCTAGCTAAAATGAGCATTATCTTTCAGGGAAGAAGATGGACTATTCAACGATAGAGGTCAATATCACTTATATCTAATAAAAAGCCCAGAACTGAACAAAAAATTTGATCTCTAAACACAAAATTCAAGGCAAACATAAAAAGGTAAAATAACTCTTGAAAACTATATTTCTGTTATGGATTTATCAAGAGAGTCTGGGTATAATTTGATTTTATTATGATTATATGAAAAAGAAATTAGACATAGAAAGGAGATCGTATTGGAAAAAGAGGAAAATAAGTAAGGGAAATCACATCTCATGAAAAGGCAAAGAAGACCTATTATAATTGAAGGAAAGAAGGGTGGGGGATGAATATTGTATGAATGTTACTCTAATCAAATTTGGCTGAAAGAGAGAAAATCAGAAATATTTGGTTTCACAGAAAAAACTTGTCTTACCTTATAAGGAAGTGGGAAGGGAAGAAAACACATTTAAAACAGAGTAATACACACATAATGAAAATAAAGGGCTGGAACAGAATCTATTATGCTTCGGGTGAAATTGAAAAAAAAGCAAAGGGCAGCAATTCTGTTCTCAGATCAAGTAAAAGCAAAGATAGATCTAATTAAAAGAGATAAGAAAAGAAATTTTATCTTACTAAACAATACATACATAATGAAGCAAAATCAATACTAAACATATATGCACCAAGTGGTATAGCATCCTGAATTCCTAGAAGAGAAGTTAAGAGACATGCAATAAGAAATGAACAGCAAAACTACACAAGTGAGTGACCTCAACCTTGCTCTCTCAGAGTTAGATAAATCCAACCACAAAATAGATCATAAAGAAGTTAAGGATGTAAACAGAGTTTTAGAAAAGTTAGATATGATAGATCTTTATAGAAAATTGAAAAGATACAGAAAGGAATCCAATTCTCCCTGTGCAACAAGAGAACTGTTCAGTTCTGCAAACATATATTGTATCTAGGATATACTGCAACATATCTAACATATATAGGACTGTGTGCCATCTAGGGGAGAGGATGGAGGGAGGGAGGGGAAAAATCGGAACAGAAATGAGTGCAAGGGATAATGTTGTAAAAAAAATTACCCTGGCATGGATTCTGTCAATATAAAGTTATTATTAAATGAAATAAAATAAAACATTAATATATAAAAAAGAAAAGATACAGAAAGGAGTCTACTTTTTTTCTCTGTGGTTCATGAAACCCATACAAAAATTGACCATACATTAGAGCATAAAAATCTCAAAATCAAATGCAGAAAAGCAGAAAGAGTAAATACATTTTTTCAGATCATGATGTAATAAAAATCATACACAACAAAAAGCCAGAGAAAATAGACCAAAATTTAATTGGAAATTAAAGAATATAATCATGAAGAATGAATGGGTGAAACAACAAATCATAGACACAATCAACAAATTCATCCAAGAGAATGACAATAATGAAACAACACACCAAAAATTGTGGGATACAGCCAAAGCAATTATTTGGGGAAATTTTATATCTCTAGATGCTTACTTGCATAAAATAGAAAAAGAGAAGATCAATAAATTGGGTTTACAATAAAAAAAAGCTATAAAAAGAACAAATTAAAAAGCCTAAATTAAATAACACATTTGAAATTCTGAAAATAAAAGGGGAAATGAATAAAATTAAAAATAAGAAAACTTTTGAATTAATAATAAAATTAAGTTGGATTTTGCTGGAATCCTTACAAAGTGTAAAGTCATTAGAGTTGATAGAGACAATAATTATCTAATTTAGCATGGTTCAGTCTGATTGATCTGATCTTACAAGGAGATGTTATGGGCCAGAAGAAACAAAATACTAAGTGAAACTGATAGAAACAATGCTTGTGTTCACACCTTTAGAGAGCTATATAAGCAAGAATCTCTTAGGGCCAGAGAGCACTCTGGGAGGAAACTCATAATCCCACTCTTGGATCCCACAATTCCATTCTCGGAAAAGGAGCATAAATAGAGCTTCAGTGAGCCAGTCAAGTGAGGTCAGTTGAAAAGATTGAGAGGGGAGCATTGGTCAGTTCAGCCAGAAGCCCTCTCTTGGAGGCAAGAGAGATTCATTCCATCTTCCACCTTTGTGCTGGCTGGAGGCTGAAGAAAGCAGAGGCAAAGGACAACTGTAAGAGCTCTTGGAACCAAGCAGAAAGACAGGCCTCTAAGAAAGACTAACTGGGCTACTTTGGAGGAAGCAATAAAAGATTTGAACTTATAACACCTGGCTGCATTTAAGTGATTACTACTTTTAGCTGAAACTAAGGCTGCCTCCAGAAAACCTCCCCAAGAAACCTGCTCCCAGAGAGAACCATTATATTTTAAAGAAGAAAAACACCACATTTTGGCATTCAATGAGCTTTTCCACTGAAATCCCTGAGGGGCCTGTCAGCCCCACATTGGGTGCTAAAATGTGGTGTTCTCTTCTTTTTTTATAATATAGGATGGCTCTCTCTGGGAGCAGGTTTCTTGGGGAGGTTTTCTGGAGGCAGCTTTAGTTTCAGTTAAAAGTAATAATTACTCCAAATGCAGCCATGTGTTAAAGTTCAGATCTTTTATTGCTTCCTCCCAAATAGCCCGGTTAGTTTTCTTGGTGGCCTATCTCTCTCCCTGGTTCTAACAGCTCTTGCAGTTGTCCTTTGCTTCTGCTTTCTTCAGCCTCCAGTAATCACCAAGGTGAAAGTTGGAATGAATCTCTCTTGCCTCTGAGAGAGGGCTTCTGGATCTCAACCTCCCAGAGCGCTCCTCTTCGACCCCTGGCAATGTTCTGAAGTAACTAACTTGAAGCTCTAAGAGTTTCTATATATGGGAGTTGATCTCCCAAAGGTTGACTTCTCCCAAGGGAGGGATTAAGGGAGGTATGAATTTGGATATCTCATACTAAACCCTGAAATCTCCCAAAGGGGTGAACACCAATAAGTACTTAAATACATTAGTGAGCTAGAGGATTTGCTAAGTACCATACTAAATTAGCACTTTGTAAGAATTCCAACAAATTTTATGAAAAAAACAAGCAAATAGATAAACCTTTTGTTATTTTGACTAGGAAAAGGAAAGAAGAAATCAAATTGTTAGTCTAAAAAATAAAAAGGGCAAATTTTCCAACAATGAAGAAGAAATCAGAGCAATAATTAAATGTTATTTGCCAAACAATATGCCAATAAATTTGACAATATTATGTGAAATGGAGGAATATCTACAAAAATATAGATTGTCCAGGTTAACAGAAGATGAAATAAATTATTTAAATAATCCCATTTTAGAAAAAGAAATAACTATTAATCAATAATTAATCAATATTAATCAATAAATAATCAATAAGCTCTTAATCAACTCCCTATGAAAAAATCTCCAGGGCCAGATGGATTTACATGTGAATTCCACTAAACAGTTAAATAACAATTAATTCCAATACTATATAAACTATTTGAAAAAATAGGGAAAGGAAGAGCCATAGCAAATTCATTTTATTACACAGATATGGTGCTGATAACTAAACTAGGCAGGGTGAAAACAAAGAAAGAAAATTATAGACCAATTTCCCAAATGAATTTGATGCAAATTTTTTTATTATAGCTTTTTATTGACAAATCATATGCATGGGTAATTTTTCAACATTGACCCTTGCAAAAACTTTTGTTCCAACTTTTATACAGATATCTTGTTGCACAAGTAAAATCAGATTTAGAAAGAAGGTAAAAATAACCTGAGAAGAAAAACAAAAGTGCAAGCAAACAATAACAGAAAGAGTGGGAATGCTGCATTATGGTCCACACTCATTTCCCAGTGTTCTTTTGCTAGGTGTAGTTGGTTCTATTGATTACTGATCAATTGGAACTGATTTGGATCCTCTCATTGTTGAAGAGAGCCACGTGCATCAAAATTGATCTTCATGTAGTATTGTTATTGAAGGGTATAATGATCTCCTGGTTCTGCTTATTTCACTTAGCATCAGTTCATGTAAGTCTCTGCAAACCTCTCTGTATTCATCCTGCTGTTCATTTCTTATAAACAATAATATTCCATAATATTCATATACCACAATTTATTCAGCCATTCACCAATTAATGGGCATTCATTCAATTTCCATCTTCTAGATACTATGAAAAGGGCTGCCACAAACATTTTTGCACATATGGATCCCTTTCCCTTCTTCAAGATCTCTTTAAAATATAAGCCCAGTAGTAACACTGCTGATCAAAGGGTATGCACAGTTTGATAACTTTTTGACTATAGTTCCAAATTGCTCTCCAGAATACTTGGATCCATTCACTATTCCACCAACTCTACCAAAAATGCATCAGTGTCCCAGTTTTCCCATATCCCCTCCAATATTCACCATTATCTTTTCCTGTCATCTTAGCCAATCTGACAGGTGTGTAGTGGTATCTTAGAGTTGTCTTAATTTGCCTTCCTCTGATCAATAGTGATTTGGAACACACTTTCATATGACTAGAAATAGTTTCAGTTTCATCATCTGAAAATTTTTCAGATCCTTTGACCATTTATCAATTAGAGAATAGCTTGATTTCTTATTAATTAGAGTCAATTCTCTATATATTTTGGAAATGAGGCCTTTATCAGAACTTTTAACTATAAAAATATTTTCCCAGTTTATTGATTCTCTTCTAGTCTTGTCAGCATTAGTTTTGTTTGTTCAAAAGCTTTTTAACTTGATATAATCAAAATTTTCTATTTTGTAATCAATAATGATCTCTTAATCTTCTTTGGTCACAAATTCCTTCATCCTCCACAGATCTGAGAGGTAAACTAGCCTATATTATTCTAATTTATTTGTAATCTTATTCTTTATGCCTAGATCATGAACCCATTTTGATCTTATCTTGGTGTATGTTGTTAAGTGTGGGTCAATGCCTAGTTTCTGTCATACTAATTTCCAATTTTCCCAGCAGTTTTTGTCAAATAGTGAAATCCGTTTGTCAATGCTAAATTAGCTCCAATTTTTTTATTATACCTTTTTATTTACAATATATATGCACGGGTAATTTTTCAGCATTGACAATTGCAAAACCTTTTGTTACAATTTTTCCCCTCCTTCCCCCCACCCCTTCCCCTAGATGGCAGGTTGACATGTTATATATGTTACAACATATATAACATGTTATATATGTTAAAGTATATGTTAAATACAATATATATACACATGTCACTACAGTTATTTTGCTGTACAAAGAGAATAGGACTTTGAAATAGTGTACAATTAACCTATGAAGGAAATCAAAAATGTAGGCAGACAAAAATAGAGAGATTGGGAATTGTATGTAGTGGTTCATACTCATTTCCCAGAATTCTTTTGCTGTGTGTAGCTGGTTCAATTAATTACTGCTCTATTGGAACTGATTTGGTTCATCTCATTGTTGAAAAGGACCTCGTACATCAGAATTGATCATCATATAATATTGTTGTTAAAGTATATAATGATCTCTTGGTCCTGCTCATTTCACTCAGCATCAGTTCATGTAAGTCTCTCCAGGCCTTTCTGAAATCATCCTGTTGGTCATTTTTTACAGAACAATAATATTCCATAACATTCATATACCACAATTTATTCAGCCATTCCCCAATTGATGGGCATCCATTCACTTTCCAATTTCTGGCCACTACAAAGAGGACTGCTACAAACATTCTTGAGATGCAAAAATTTTAAAGAAAATATTAACAATGAGATTACAAAAAGTCACTCCCAGGATAATACACTATGACCAAGTAGGATTTATATCAGGAATGCAGGGCTGGTTCAATATTAGGAAAATTATTAGCATAATTGACTATATCAATAACCAAACTAACAAGAATCATATGATTATCTGAATAGATGTAGAAAAGGCATTTAGTGAAATCCAACACCCATTCCTATTAAAAACATTAGAGAATATAGGAATAAATGGACTTTTCCTTAAAATGATCAGTAGCATTTAAAAACTATCAGCAAGCATCCTATGTAATGGGGATAAATTAAACCATTCCCAATAAGATCAGGAGTGAAACAAGGTTGCCAACTCTCACCGTTACTATTCAGTATTGTATTAGAAATGTTAGATTTGGCAATAAAAGAATAAAAGAGATGAATGGAATTAGAATAGGTAATGAGGAAACCAAATTATCACTCTTTGCTTATGATATGATGGTGTACTTAGAGAATCCTAGAGAATTAACTAAAAAAAACCCTACTAGAAACAATTCCCAACATTAACATCATTGCAGGATACAAAATAAATGCACATAAAGTATCAGCATTTTTATATATTACCATCAAAGTCCAGCAGCAAGAGATACAAAAAAATTCATTCAAAATAACTGCACAGTATAAAATATTTGGAAATCTATCTGCCAAGAGAAAGTCAGGAACTAGAGGAATACAAGTACAAAGTACAAAACATTTTTCACACAAATAAAGATAAATCTAATCAGGTGAAAAAATATCAAGTGTTCATGGATTAGCTGAGAGAATATAATAAAAATGACAATACAGCCTAAATTAATCTACTTATTTAGTGCCATTCCAATCAAACTCCCAAGAAATTATTTTATAGACCTACAAAAAAATAGTAACAAAGTTCATCTGGAAGAACAAAAGGTTAATAATATCACAGGGATTAATGGGAATAAATGCCAATGAAGATGGCCAATCTGTGCCAGATATAAAACTATATTATAAAACAGAGGTCATCAAAACCATTTGGTACTGGCTAAGAAATAGAATAGTCATTCAATGAAATAGGTTAGGATCAAAGGACAAAATAGACTATAGCTATAGCTATCTAGTGTTTGACAAACCCAAAGACCCTGGCTTTTAGAATAAGACCTCAGTAATTGACAAAACTACTGGAAAATTGGAAACTGGTATGAAAGAAACTAGGCATTGATCTATACCTAACACCATATACCAAGATAAGGTCAAAATGGATTCATAATTCAGACATAAAGAGTGATATTATAAGCAAATTAGAAGACTATAGAACAGTTTACCTCTCAGGTCTGTGGAAAAGGAAAAAAAAATGTGTGTCCAAAGAAGAACTGGAAGTCATAATTGAACACCAAATAGATTATTTTGATTATATTGAGTTAAAAAGGTTTTGTACAAACAAAACAGACAAAATTAAAAGGGAAAAAATAAATTGAGAAAATATTTTTACATTTAAGGGTTATGATAAAGGCTTTATTTCTGAAATACATAGAGCACTGACTCATATTTATAAGAATTCAAGCTATTCTTCAATTGATAAATGGTCAAAGGATATGAACAGACAATTTTCATTTGAAAAAATTAAAACCATTTCTAGTCATATGTAATGGTGCTCTAAATCACTATTAATCAGAGAGATTCAAATTAAGACAAGTCTGAGACACCACTTTACACCTCTGAGACTGGTTAAAAGGACAAGAAAAGATAATGACGAATGTTGGAGGGGATGTAGAAAAACTGGGACACCAATACATTGTTGGTGGAACTGTGAATGGATCCAGCCATTCTGTAGAGCAATTTGGAATGATACTCAAAAAGTTGCCAAACTTGCATACCTTTTAATCCAGCAGTATTTCTACTGGGATTGTATCCCTAAGAGTTCTTAAAGAAGAGAAAGGGACTCACATTGCACTAATATATGTGGCAGTCCTTTCTGAAGGGGCAAGAAACTGGAAACTAAATGGATGCCCATCAATTGTAGAATGGCTGAATAAGTTATGGTATATGAATGCTATGGAATGATCATGTGGGTGATTTTAGAGAGGTCTGGAGAGACTTACATGAACTGATGTGAAGTGAAAAGAAAAGATGCAGAAGATTATGGTACATGGCAACATCATTATTATACAAATATCAATTCTGTTGAACTTGACTCTTTCCAACAATGAGATGATTGATTCTAGGTCCAGTGATCTTGTGATGAAGAAAGTCATCTACACTCAGAGACAGGACTGTAGAAACTTAATGTGTATCATAACATAACATTCGCACTCTTTAATGTTTATCACTTGCATTTTGTTTTCTCATTTTCTTTCCTTTTTCATCTGATTTTTTTTTGTGCAACAAGATAATTGTATAAATATGTTTACACATATTGGATTTAACATAAATTTTAGCATATGTTAACATAAAAATATTTAGTAACATGAGATTTTCAGATAAAAGACCAAAATAGTGGAGAAATAGATAATTTCTCCAGACTCATTGACTAAAAATCCCTCTAGAAAAAGAATCGTGAACCAGAATTAGAACAATTCCAGTTGACTTCACAGGTCAAATTATCAAGTCCTGGGTATTTTCAATAAACAATGGAAGAAATTAATCCTTTACTTGCTCCCTCAGTTTATTACTGTTTCTTACTATCCCACTCCAGCAACTAGTATAACCCAACCAAAAGGTTTGTACTATGAAAACTACTAAGCTTCTGGGACTAGAGTCTATGACTGTTCATCTTGATTCTGTCTTCACCCTGACATTCAGTTTCAACAAGCAAAAGGACTTAATTTTAAACAACAGGTAACAGAGAAGTTGAAAGGGAACTTTAGGAAGATAGGAACATATCCTACTTCGTGTGGCATATTCCAAGTAAATAAATAAAGGAAAGAAAATTAGGGTGGGCACCAGAGGAGGCACAAGTCCTAAAAGAAGGGAATTTGAATTCAAATAATTCAAATCCTGAACACCTAGAAGTAGTTTGAAAAAAGAACATCACAAAGCAATAATTAGCAATAATAAAAAAATTATTCAGAAATTCTCAACATAGAGGGGGAAATTACCAATCAGAGAAATAACCAATCATTTCCCTGATTTTTTTTATTTATAGAATCCAGAAAACATTTAACATTTCTAAGGGCAAATAGCAAATTCCACATAAAATCAGAAGAAATACTTTCTGTATAAACAGAATACCTGAAAAAAATGGAAATACACATTAAATAAATATCTTGTACTATATTGCAAAATAAATTCAAAATGGAAACATAAATATAAACATTAAAACATTAAATAAAAAAGCATAATATATTCTTCACCGATTTGTAGTTAAAATATAGATTTTTAGTTTAATAAATAGTAGAGGTATTTACCTCTGCATATAGTATCTATTTGAGAAATAGATAATTTATTTTAATACATGATATTGAGAATATAATATAACAACAAACCATGTATCAGGATAAAAAGGAAAGTAGTCAAATTAAAAAAATGTATCAAATTTCTCAGATAAAGTTCTGGTACCCATAAGATAGAGACAACAAACAAATATGCAAATGCAAAAGTTATTCAATAACTTATTAAATAATATGAACTGTTTACAAGAAAATTACAAATTGTTAACTAAATGCAAGAATGGCCCAAATCATTAATAATAAATTATCAATGATTCTGAACATTTTAGCTCAAAATTAACTAGCAAAAATGAAAAAAATATGGGAATTATAAATGTTGGAAGTGTTGAAAGAAAGATACTAAATGGCATATTGATAAATACAAACATTGTAGAAGCAGTCTACTTTTGCAAGTAAAATGACTAAAATCTGTTATTAAGCATAGATGCCAAGATAATAATTGATGACAACAGTCCTCCATGCAACCGCAAAATATGTATAATATTTAATGGCAAATAACTAAAAACAACATAAATGTCTATTAGTTGTAGAATGAACCAAAAATCTGTTATTAAGCATAGGGGCCAAGATAATAATTGATGACAACAGTCCCCCATGCAACCGCAAAATATGTATATAATATTTAATGGCAAATAACTAAAAACAACATAAATGGCTATTAGTTGTAGAATGAACCAAAAATGTAACTTATGAGGATGGTAAAATATTATAGTTATGTAATAAATTATTAATATTATGAAAACCAAAAAGCAAGCATGCAAAGTCACATCAACTGAAGCATAGTGATATAAGCAGAACTTAGAAAAAATTTAGCAGCAGCATTTTAAGTGGAAAGAGCAAGAAGAACAAGATACTTGGAAGTTAATAAATCAAAACTATAAAGAACAAGCAATTCTCTAAAAAAGGAAATTGAGAAGATTGCTATTCCCACTCCTTTGTACAGGTGAGAGGTCCATAGGCATGCAACACTGCACATTTTTTCAACATGTTGATGTTTTGATATTATTTTATTCCTTTTTTTATCTCTTATTAAAATATTCTTTGATGTATGGGTTTTCTCTAGGAAGAGAGGGAGAGGTATATAAGAGAAAGTTATGTAATATAAAATCAGAGTTATCAATAATAATCATTTTGATATATTCATGCATTGTTGTAACCTTTTCTCAGAGTTTAGAATGTATTCACATATGACTAGTTCTTCTGGCATGAAGACTGCTGAGTTCTTTTCAGGACTGCTTCCCATTTTTGGTATCCTTTTGGTGATTCATCTAGCTCTCACCTGTGACTCCAAGATATCATAGCATGCACAATGAATGTACATGAAAGTAAAAGCATCTATAGCACCTGCAGTAGCCATATTCACTAAATCATTTCAGCAGATAGCCTGGTTGAGGCTAACTAATGTCAGGTAAGTTAAATGGGTGTGTACTACAAAGATGTAAACACTTCATAGGGTAAAACTGGCAGATGAAGAAATTTGTTCCAACAATCATGAAGGCAGCTGGAAAAGGCATTGTGGAATGCTTAGAGCTTGATTATCCATTGAAGAAAAAAGCAGTCATCCATTGCATCCCAAGCTATTATTAGTTGGCGTGGCTTTGTCTTACTTTTATTGGACTCTCCTCATGCTACAAGAAAGATCAAAAATTACCCTGACTTAAATCTCCATACTTAAATCTAATTTATGAACAAATCAAAAAATTTACCTTTTTTAACCTGTCTCAAATTCCTGTAGGAACAGACAACTGACAAAACAGTAGATGCTGATACCCCAGGAGCTGCAGTCACAACCCTTCACAGAGGAGGCCCAGGACATAGAATGATACCGTCTTCACTGGGTTTACCAGCAGGGTAGTCATCCATGTCTAAGAAGGAAGCATTTAACTCCATCAAAAGGAAAGGGGAAGATTAGAGATTTGGGATATCAGGATATCTAGCTCAGTTTAAAAAAAAAAAACAGATGGAATTCAGTTTTACAGCATGGTGAATCTATTCTAGCTAAGGTTTAAAAGGTGGAGAGTTCATTGATCTTGTAAAAGTTAAATGAAAATTTTCAGGTTATACAGAACGAGGATGTTATTCCCTAAAAGTTCAAGGATAGCTGCATTATCCATCTCTAGAAAGGTAAAAGGAATAAAATAGCCTCTGTCTATTAAAGGGAGGTCTCTTTTAATCATTACTGGCAAGATTCTTGTAAAAATACTCCTTAATGGACCAATCCTTTACCTGGAATATGATGATGTTAGGTGATGGCGATAATGATGAATATTGGTCTATATTCTTCTTCTTAATTTTGTGTCTTATGTTTAGGAATTAAGACAATATTTAAATCACAGGAGTAATTACATTGAATAGCTCCCTTTCCTATTTTTGCAAATGGTTTTTATAACAATGTAATTGAAATTTGAATGATTGATAGGTTTTATTTCTTAATCTATTTAGCCCTGAGGATTTTTTCTGTGGGAATCTATTTATGGGTTGTACAATTTCTTTTCATGAAATGCTATAGTTTATATTCTATATTTCCTTTTTAATGTGAGTATTTTATAAATTGTATAAATATTTATCCATAGCATCTAAATTATTAATTTGTTCCTTCTAGATACAGTCAATATATTTTCTGATAGTTTCCTTTATTTCATTTTCATTGTCAATTTTTGTAAAGCAGCCATGCAAAATGATAAATATATGTCTTTTTAAAATTTCCATTCAGTAATAATTTACCATATGTATGTATGTAATATATTTATATATTTTATATATTTATATGTATTATATTTATATTATATATTTATAATATGTGTTTATAATTTATAATGTATATTTCTAAAGTATGTTAAGCTTTCATCATTTTGTTTATACTTTTATCATATTTGTCTGGACAATAAAATGATATGTGGCGTCTACATTATTGTACTCTGATTTTCTTCTTTTCTAAATCATTTGTTTAACCTTTTCTTTAAATAGACATCATGCCACACATTGCATATATATCTATTAATGTATTTTCTATCTTAACTTTAAGCAAAGTATAGTTTCCTAATTCATATTTGTAATTGCATTTTTACCAGTCTTTTCTGATAAAAAGCTTTTTAGTGCTGCTTCTTAATTTTACTTAAAGCTTACTAAATTTTGTTCTATTTATTATGTTAATCTTTGCTTTTCAAGAATTTTTAACAAACTACCTATATTTTTATTCTACTTTCTAGTTCACTCTTCTATCCTCTTTTATTTCATTATATTCATTTCATACACAATTATGATTATTCATTGCATATTTTCCTTCCTACTATTTTCTTATACTTTTTTACCTTACCCAAACATTGTTTATAAAGATGTTGATAAAAGAAGGGTATACTCAATACTAGAGATCTATAATTGAAACAGTGCATTTCTGCTTCAGAGTTCCTCTTCTGTGCTATATCACGTTTCCTCCCATTCTTTCTTTCTCCTCTCTATGTCTCTCTCTCTCTCTCTCTCTCTCTCTCTCTCTCTCTCTCTCTCTCTCTCTCTCTCTCTTTGTGTTTGTCTCCCCTCTGTGAAACCTGGCTTTAAAATATATTTTCTGATGTTGGAAAGAGATTTTTTGGTTGCTTTCTTTATGTCTTTGTTTTTCATGCATCACTCACTAATCCTACCTTATCTTTCCTTACCCCCAAATCCCTTCTCTCTTCCTTCAACTATTTTCCCTTGGGAGTTGATGTATTTCTCTGCCACACTCTGTATCTGACTTTTTGTTTGTGTTTACATCTGTGTGTGTGTGTGTATGTGTGTGTGTATGTGTGTGTGTGTATATGTGTGTGTGTGTGTGTGTGTGTGTGTGTGTGTGTTATTATGAGGTGGTTGTTCAGGTCTCTTTTGTCCACTTTAAATGAAACATAATTCTTATGATATATTTTCCTTACTTTTCCCTCTATTTTTATATATACTTAATTCCTATAAATCATTTATATTAGCCAGTAATTTCCCTTCCCATCAACCTCTTTTCTTATGTAGTCTATATTTTTTCTTACATATTCATCTCCTATTAAAACCATTAAATTATTGTAAATTCATTCCAGGGCTTACATATACATATTTCACTCACTTTTAGAGTTTTTTTTTCCTTCCCTAAATTAGAATTCAAGTACTTTATCATCTCATAGTCTATTTAAAATGTTCAAATATATTTAACTTTCTATTATTCTCTTTATTCTTCTGTTTACATTTCTAAGTTTATACTCAACTCTTGTCCTTTAATTAGGAATGCTTAATGTTCTCTATTTTTTTAAATATCCACCACATATTTATCTTACTGATTCTTGCTATGACAAGGGACTTTTTGAATTGGAATTTTCTTTTATGAATGGAACAGCAAATTATTTCTTTTTTCTTTTCATTTTGTACTTTGATTCTCATTAAAGTGAGTATTTTTCATTTAAGAATTTTTGGAATATAGGCTTCAGAATTTTTAAAATCACTTTCTTCATGAAGATATAAATTCTTCAATTACCTCTATACAACCTTTTCAGTCATTTCAATAGGAGTGGACTCTTTTAACCCCATTTGAGGTTTTCTTGGCAGGGATAATAGAGTACTTTGCCATTTCTTTAGTCCAGATCAGTTTACATATAAGTAAATGATGCAAACAGAGTTAAATGACTTCATCAAGGTCATTCAGCTACTACGTATCTGAGACCAAATTTGAACTTCTGTAGATGGATCTTCCTGATTCCAAGCCCAGTGCCACTGATATGTCTCTTTTACTTCCTGTACATACCTTTCTAATCTATCAGAGGATCAGACATTTTTTTACATTTACATATCATCAGAGATCATATCCTTTCTAAAATTTTACTAACAAATTTCCTTATAAATTTCATTTGAATAGCTAAGTGAAGTCTTTTTCTCTTCTATGTCCAGAGAGCCTTAAAACTTGAAATATCCATTTTTTTTCATCTTCTAGCCCAGTGCCAAAAATAAATTCACATCAACCTCAACAGTTCTAGCATTCTCATCATTATAATAGTCCTGACCAATCTGATAGCCTGGCATATTTAGGTTTCTTTTGTCACATTCCTGTGTGCCAATCTATATTAAAATTCAACAAGATCCCATTTGCTTTCTTAAATTTGTCTATATCAAGACTTCATAGTACTGGTATGGCATAAATTAAAAACTAAAGGAAAAAATAATCAACATTGAATTAGTCATTAGGGATAGAATACTGTAATTGGAAGCAGCAAGACCTGAATTTTAAAAATTTATCCTTAGAGTTATTACCTTTGTAAACCATGGAATCAAAAAGTTTGTGAGTTTCAATTGCTTTGTACAGAAAATGGGAATAATAATAATAATACTTTTTAA
Source organism: Antechinus flavipes (assembly GCF_016432865.1). Taxonomy (NCBI): domain Eukaryota; kingdom Metazoa; phylum Chordata; class Mammalia; order Dasyuromorphia; family Dasyuridae; genus Antechinus; species Antechinus flavipes. Next base: position 105,560,190 of record NC_067399.1, on the reverse strand, counting down.
CATCTTCCTGACATGATTGTTGTATGACATTTTTTTAAATTTCATTGCTGAGGCAATTGAGGTTAAGTGACTTGCCCGGGGTTACACAGCTAGGAAGTCTTAAGTGTCAGAGACCAGATTGAACTCAGGTCTTCCTTCAGGGCTGGTACTCTATCTTCTGCACTACCTAGCTGCCCCACAACTTGAAAATTTCAAAACAATCCCTAGATAACTGCTATCAATATATCAGGGATTTCTAGCATTATCTTCATTCTCTCTCTGGTGAGGAATACCCTTTTCAGATATTTAAAATATGAATATCATATAGGCACTTTAATCCTTTTTCACTTCAGTTATACTAAGTGAGCACTGTGTTTTGCATTTTTGGGAGGTAGGCAGTAATCTGATTGTACACACATTCAGGAATCACCTTGCCTCTCAGGATAGCATGCCATCTGAAATAATTTCATTTAAAGCATTTAATTACTTCAGGGTCATTTCCTCAGGGATCAGTTAGAATGACTCAGTGAACATTTGGGATTCTAAGAGGAAGGTCTTTAGCAATTAGAATCATTTCTAGTCAATGTTATGATGAAAATTAATGTGGTTTACCTGTCAGTGGGTCAAACAACTTTTTAACATAATGTCTTTCACTTAACCTCTTACCACACTAATGCTAGCAATCAATTCCTAAAACAAATACAATCTCTGCTCTGTATTTTTATTCCCTTGTTGCAAATCAGCCAATTCACTTAAGTAACTTTCAACATGTGAAGCTCCATATATTATTTATTTGCTAAATCTTCATTAGCTTTTCTTAATACAAAAATGTCAAGAGCCTCAAAAGGGAATACAAAAGAATCAATGATGACTCTATACTTTAAATTCTGGATTTTTGAAGGATTTAAGTTTTAACTTTATTCTTTCTTCAGTTTCTAGCACGTATTCAAAATCCAAGTGGAAAAGGTGATCACCTGAGAGAATAAATAGAACTTTTATCAATCAAGTTTACACATTCAGCCAAAATACCAATTAAAATTATTTTCCAGTTAAAAAAGTTACCCAAAATTAGAGCATAATCCCTATCATCATTTCAATCAACATCACCATCTTATTTTCAAAATTATCAGTGGAGGTCAGAAAGAAAATTCTTGGAACAAGTAGCTATCTTGTTTTTTTTTTATTTAATCTTTGGCAGACCATTGTAAAGATGGATTAAAAAATTTTATCTTCGAAGTAAATAAATATTAGAATAAAAACTAAGAACATGGTATGCCCTCAATAGTAATAGAAAAGTTTGGAAGAGGTTAGAATTTTGGGGGAAAGATAATATATTGTTTTAGATATACTGAATTTAGATGTTTAAAATTTGAAATGTGAAATAGGCAGCTAGTAATATTGGATGATAGCCGAGGAGAGAGGGTAGGATTGGATGCATAGATATGAGTGAGTGAAATCCCCAACTCATATAGTACCAAGAAAAAGAGAAGAATCTTTGGTATCAAACAAGTTTAGTAGAAATTAAAAAGAAGAATATCCAAAGAAGGAAATGGAGGGGATTCAAAAACATAAGATGACAAGCTAGAGTGAGTATTATTAGGAAATTCTAGTAAGGCGAAAAATCCTGGAAGAAAAGATGATTGACAGTGTCAAGTACTTAGACTTCTTATATCAAAGATGTTGGAGTAAGCAGTAAATCACCTTAATTTTCACATAGTCATATGAAAAGAACTATAAAATAACACCACAAAACAAATCCTAGAATTGGCAAAGAAGTAAAATTAAATTAATTTTGAGTCCAAAAACCTTGCAGGAAAGATCTGTTTCACTTGGCTAACAAAAGAGCACAGTCCAGGAAAGGAGCCATCAAGCCAGAAGCAATCCCTACCTCAGTAAATCAAATGAAATCTTGACAAGAGAATTATGGGGGGAAAAAAAGGTCAACAGCTTGGATGAAGAAAACAAATATTGTAGTAATCATTAATCTCAGACAAAATCAAAACTGAAAAAAAATTCAGTCAAGAGAAAAATCTACATTATATATGAGTCATATTGATATTGTTTTAGGTATATATGTGTGGGGGGGTTGGGGTGGGTGTTATTTGACTTTAGATTTGCATATTTACATATATAGATATATGTGTGCACATGAATGTGAATATCTATGTATGGATGTATGGATGCACAAATATATCCCTGCATAATTGTAGCCCATTTGGGGAAGGTAAGGGGAGAGAAATGGAACAAAAGAATAAAGCAAGAAGGACAAAGCAGGGGATCAAAAGAAAACCTGCAAGGAAGCAAAGAAAAGATGAACAGCCATGAATACAATGTGTTCTGTTTCTATTTATGATTTCTTAAAATGGAAATTTATTTTTTGCAAATTTTGAATCTTCCCTGGTGTTCTGCTGAGACATGACAATTTTTTTTTCTTTTTCTTTGTTTCATTTTCTATTTTTCATTGTTTTGCATTTGTTTTATAAAATTAAGAATTTTTTAAAACATAAAACTTCTTGAAAATTGGTCAAATAAAAAAGGATATACAAAAATCCACTGAAGAAAACAACTCTTTAAAATTTAGAATTGAGCAAGTGGAAGCTAATGACTCTATGATATATCAAAAATCAAAGAAATCCAAAAGAATAAAAAACACAAAATAATTTAAAATATCTCATGGGAAAAACAACTGACCTGGCAAATAGATCCAGGAGACGTAATGTCAGAATGATTAGATTAGCTAAAAGTCATAATCAAAAATGGGACTTGGAAATGAAAAATGTCTTGATAATGCCCATCAATTGGAGAATGGTTGGGTAAATTGTGGTATATGAATATTATGAAATATTATTGTTCTGTAAGAAATGACCAGCAGGATGAATACAGAGAGGCTTGGAAAGACTTACATGAACTGATGCTAAGTGAAATGAGCAGAACCAGGAGATCATTATATACTTCAACAGTGATACTGTATGAGGATGTATTCTGATGGAAGTAGATTTCTTTGACAAAGAGAAGATCTAACTCATTTTCAATTGATCAATGATGTACAGAAGCAGCTATACCCAAAGAAAGAACACTGGGAAATGAATGTAAACTGCATTTTGGTTCTTCTTCCCGGGTTATTTTTACTTTCTGAATCCAATTCTTCCTGTGCAACAAGAAAACTGTTCAATTCTGTACACATATATTGTATCTAGAATATACTGTGACACATTTAACATGTATAGGACTGCTTGCCATCTGGGGGAGGGGGTGGAGAGAGGGAGGTGAAAATTCGGAACAGAAATGAATGTTAGGGATAATGTAAAAAATTACCCAGGCATGGGTTCTGTCAAAAAAAGAAGTTATAATTATAAATTAAATAAATAAATAAAGATAAAATAAAATTTAAAAAAGGAAAAAAAAGAAAAAATAAATGTCTCAATACCCTGCAATTAGATGTCAAAATAGGGATTAAAAGAATCCTCTGACCCTTTATTGTAAAAGATTCCAGATCCTGAGTAATCCTGACTATTTATCCTTGATATGTTAAATTTTTTTGTCTATTAGTATTATTTGCCTTGAGATTGTCATTCTGGGCTTTCAAAACCATGTTCCTTGAGGTTTTCTTTGTGGATTCTCTTTTCAAAGGTAATGAATGGATTCTTTCAATAAGTATTTCCCCTTCTGTTTCTATAATATCAGGGCAATTTTCCTTAATGATCTCTTGAAGAATGCTATCCAGTCTTTTTTTATGACCATGAGCTTCAGGTAGGCCAATGATTTTTAAATTGTCAGGTTTTTCCTTTTTTTAATTTTTAAAGCTTTTTATTTTCAAAACATATGCACAGATAATTTGACAACATTGCATAGCCTTGTGTTTCAGATTTTCTCCTCTATCCCCCTGTCCCATGGCAAACAATCCAAAATATGTTAAACTTGTTAAAATATATGTTAAAAACCAATATGTATAAACATATTTATACAATTCTCTTGCTCCACAAGAAAAATCAAATCAAAAAAAAAAAAAAAAGTAAGTGAACAAGAAAACAAAATGCAAGTGAAAAATAACAAAAAGAGTGAGAATGGTATATTGTGAATGACATTTAGTTCTTGTAATCCTCTCTCTGGGTGTAGATGGCTGTCTTCACAACAAGATCACTAGAACTGGCATCAATCATCTCACTACTGGAAAGAGTCACATTCATCAGAATGGATCCTCATATAATATTGATGTTGTACATTGTACATAGGTACAATGATTGCCTGGTTCTGCTCATTTCACTTAGCATCAGTTCATGTAAGCCTCTTCAGCCTTTCTGAAGTCATCCTCCTGATCATTTCTAATAGAACAATAATATTCCATAACATTCATATACCATATCAATTGTTTTTCCAATGAGGTATTTCAAATTTTCTTCCATTTTTTTTCATTCTTTTTATTTTGTTTGATCGATTCTTGCTGTCTTGTAGAGTCATTAGCTATCATTTGCCCCATTCTAGTTTTTAATGTGTGATTTTCTTCAATTTGCTTTCATATCTCTTTTACTAATTTGCTAATTCTACTTATGAAAGTATTATTTTATTTAATGGATTTTTCTTGCATTTGGCCAATTATATTTTTAAGGAGTTCTTTTCATTAGTCAATTTTTTTTCCTTCCTTTTCTATGCTGTTGACTCTCGCATGCATACTCTCATTTCTTTTTTCATTCTTTATCTACCCCCAATTTGTCTTTTAAAGTTTTTCTCTTTTTTTTTGAGGACTGTTAAGAAGTCTCTTTGGGCTTGATACCCATTCATTCTCCTCTTTGAGGTTTCTTCTGTGGACATTCTTTCCTCATCTGAATTTTTGTTTTGCTTTGCCCTGTTACCATAGTAGCTTCCTATAATCAAGGATTTTTCTGTTTCTTATTCATTTTCTTTCCTTTTATTTTGGAATTTCTTCTCTTTTTACATTATGGTTAAACTTTGCTCCTGGGGCAAAAGGGGTACTTTCCCAAGTTTCCTGTAAAGATATGAGCTTTGGCTTTGAGCACAGCAGCACCTTGTGCTTGCAGAGGGTAACTTTGCCTGCTCTTTTCAGGAAACAGCTTGGTTTCCCAGAGTTTACTTTTTGAGCTGAAACTAGAGGCTTCTCCACTGATCTGTTTCTCTACTGAGCCAGGATTAAGGATTTTAGTTGCTGACTTGCTGTGATTAAGACCCTTTCACCAGTTTTTTCAGAGTCTGTTTGAGCTAGGGTGAACACCTTTTTCACCCCAGTGAGACTACTTTTTTTTTTGAAGTTTGTCCAGTCTATTTTGAGCTGGAAAGTTCTGAGAGGCTTGGTTTCATATATTTTTTGAGGAAAACTAAAAAAGCTCAAGAAAATTCCTGGTAGCTTTATTCTATCATCTTGGATACAACTGTATTAATAATATTAAAATATTAATGTTAGTGATATTAAGATGTTATTGGAGAACTTCCAGGGATGGAGTCAAGATGGCAGAGAAGACACACATTTCTTTCTATCCTTCTCCTACAACCCTCAGACTAATTAGCAAATTCAGCCTCTGAATTAGCTCTGGACCATGAGAATCCACGATATTTAAATTGCAACAAATTACTAGCAGAAGAAAATTTTGAAGATCACCAGAAAAAGGCTGTATCAATTGAAAACTGGAGGGTAGGGAAATGGACCTAAGATAGTGGAGAAGGCACATGCAACTTTCTAAGCTCCTCTCTTACTCTCACTATCAATATTATATCCAGCCTCAAAAATAGGGCTTGACTGCTACAACTCATAAAGATTAGAAGTACAACAACTCACCAGCTGAAGCTTATCTGAAATCTCACCAGAATAGCTTTGTTCTGAGGGGCTTGGGAGAAGATCAGTGTGGGCAGGGGGAGAACTGGAGGCAGACAGAGTGAAGCCCCAAACCGGAAGTGAGAGCAGAGATCATAGCACAAGCCCACAGCTCCAACCTGCAGTATGGGGCTTTTCCTTAGGGCAGTTGTGAACCTGCACAGCAGGGGGGGACAGCCTAGGGCAGCCTCTAATCTGCACAGTTGGGGGCTCAGCTTGGGACAATAGAATTTTCCCATGGTGATTTGCTTCCAGGCAGAGACTTCCGGCCAGAAGTTGGAGCCACACTGTTTGCTGGTCAACTGCAATACCTACAGCCTTACAAGGGGCTCTGGCTTGGGGCAGTGACACTTTCACCACTTAGTCCCTAGCCTTAGGGCAGTCGCTAAACCACACAGTGGTTCTCCATTCTGGAGAGCAATCTGAAATTATGCTCAAAATGTTATCAAACTGTACATACCCTTTGATCCAACAGTATTACTACTGGGCTTATATCCCAAAGAGATCATAAAGAAGGGAAAGGGATCTGTAGTGCATGAATATCTGTGGCAGCCCTCTTTGTAGTGGCCAGAAATTGGAAACTGAGTAGATCCCCATCAATTGGAGAATGGCTGAATAAATTGTGGTATATGAATATTATGGAATATTATTGTTCTGTAAGAAATGATCAAAGGGATGTTTACAGAAAGCCTTAGAGAGACTTACACGAACTGATGCTGAGTAAAACGAGCAGGGCCAGGAGATCCTTATATACTTCAACAGCAATACTACATGATGATCAATTCTGATGGACCTGGCCATCTTCAGCAATGAAATGAACCAAATCAGTTCCAATGGAGCAGTAATGAACTTTCACCCAGTGAAAGAATTCTGGGAGATGACTAAGAACCATTACATTGAATTCCCAATCCCTATATTTTTGCCTACCTACATTTTGGATTTCCTTCACAGGCTAATTGTACAATATTTCAGAGTTTGATTCTTTTTGTACAGCAAAACAGTGGTTTGGACATGTATACTTATTGTGTATTTAATTTATATTTTGATATATTTAACATGTATTAGTTATTCTGCCATCTAGCTAAGGGGGTGGGAGGAAGGAGGGGGAAAATTGGAACAAAAGGTTTGGCAATTGTCAATATTGTAAAATTACCCATACATATAACTTGTAAATAAAAAGCTATGAAATAAAAAAGAAAAAAGAAAACTGGAGGGTGGCAGCTAAGCACAAACAGCTGAGCACACCAGGACAGACAGTGCATAGTCCCAGGGTGGTGCGGACTCCACATGGTGAAGAATCAACAGGGAGGATTTTGCAGGAATCTACAGCAGTGTTGGCCACTTTGCCCTGGTTACAAGCCAGTAGATCAGCAAAGAAGTTATAAAACATCCAATACAAACACAAAAGGTCAATAGTGAGCCCTGAAACAGCAGAGTCTCACATCTACCCAATACTGTGACGAGTCAGCACAGATTCAGTACCTCCAAAGCTTCTTGTAGAGGAATCTTGAAAAAACTACTCTGCCCTAAAAGCAGACCTTAATTTTTAAAACATGAGTAAAAAACAAAGAGAACTCTGATGATAGACAGCTTTTATAGTGAAAGAAAAGAACAGATTTCAAACCCTGAGGAGACTAAAGGTAGTTAGTCTCCAGATGAAACCCCAAAAGATTATATAACCTGGTCTCCCTCACACAAGCCTCTCCTAGAAGAAATTAAAAAGGATCTTAAAAGAGAGCTAGAAGAAAAAATGGGAAAAGAAATGAAAACTTTGCAAGAGGGTTTAGAAAAGGCATATAACTCATTAAAAGAGAGATTTGATAAAATGGGGGGGATGGATTTGTGAAACAGAAAGAGAAAATAACTTTGTAAAAAACAGAATTTGTGAAATGGAAAAAAAAATAATTCCTTAAAAAATAGAATTTGTGACATGGAAAAAATTCCATAGAACAAAACAACTCATTCAAAAATGCAATTGGGCAAATACAAAAAGAAGTAAAAAAGTTAAAAAAAAGTAAATGAAGAAAATAATTCACTAGATTTCAGAAGTGAACAAATAAATGACTCAATGAGACACTGAATCAATCAAGCAAAAGCAAAAAAAAAAAAAAAAAACTTGAAAAAATAGAAAAAAAATGTAAAATACCTGGAAAACAATCAACCTAGAAAATAGATCTAGGAGAGACAATCTAAACATTATTGAGCTTCCTGAAATGCATGATGAGAAAAGATCCTACACACCATTTTTCAGGAAATCATCAAAGAGACCTGCCTGAATATGATAGAATCAGAAGGTAAAATGACCACTGAAAGAATTCACTGAACATCTCCTAAAAGAGACCCCTAAAACCAAAATTCCAAGGAATATATTGGCTAAATTTGAGAACTATGAGACCAAGATAAAAATATTACTAGTGGCCAAGAATAAAACAATTAAAAAACCAAGAACCCAAAATAAGGATTACTCAGGACCTAGCAGCTTCCATTTTAAAGGATCAAAGGGCCTGTAAATTAATATTCCAAAAGGTGCAGCAACTTGGAATGCAGCCAAGAATAAATTACCCTGCTAAACTGTTTTCTTTAAGGAAAAAAGATGAACATTAAATGAAACTTGTGAAACAATTTATTTTTGATGAAAAGACCAGAGATAAACAAAAAATTTGGCCTTCATATATAGAACTCAAGAGAAGCATAAAAAAGTTAAAAAAAATCTCTTGAGAGCTGTATTTTTGTTTTGGTTATACATAGAGAGTACTTGTATAATCTGATTTTACTATCATAATATAAAAAACAAACAAGAGATGGAAAGGGTATAATAACAAGAAAAGAGGGGGAAATGGAGGTAAAATGAGAGGAAATTACATCTGAGGAGGAGGCAAAGAAAATTTATTATAGTTGAGGGAAAGAAGGGAGAGTTATTAATATTGTGTGAATCTTAATCTCATCAGAATTGGCTCAAAGAATGAATACTAGATATATTTGGTTTCACTGAGAAACTTCTCTCACCCTATAGAAAACTGGGAGAGGAAAGAGGAAAAGGGAAGGGGTAAGCTAAATAGAATGGAAAACAGAAACAGTAGGGGAAAGGTATAAGAAAAGTGGAGAGTTTCTAAAGGGGGAGGACTGCTTGAGGCAAGTAGTGCTCATAAGTAAAATACTGGGGAGGAGGGAAAGGGGAAAAGGAAAGTCCCAAAAATATAATGGGGGGGTTAATAAAATGGAAAGAAATACATAATTAGTAGTTTTAATTATAAATGTGAATGGAGAGAACTCTCCCATAAAATGTAAGCAGTAGCAGATTGGATTAAAAGCCAGAATAAGTTGTTTACAAGAAACACATTTAAAGCAGAGTGATACATACAGAGTAAAAGTAAAAGGCTGGAGAAGACTTTATAATACTTCATTTGAAGTAAAAAAAATAAAAAAATAAAAAAAAAAAAAAACGAAGTAGCTATGCTGATCTCAGATCAAACAAAAGCAAAAAATTTTCTAATTAAAAGAGATAAATAAGGAAACTATATCTTGCTAAAGGGCACCATAGATAATGAAGCCATGAATATTAAACATATATGCACCAAGTGGTGCAGCATTTGAATTACTAAAGGAGAAGTTAAGAGAATTGCAAGAAGAAATAAACAGCACAACTGTAATAGTGGAAGATCTCAATCTTGCTCTCTCAGAACTAGATAAATCAAACCACAAAAGAAATAAGAAAGAAGTTAAAGAGGTAAATAGAATATTAGAAAAGCTAGGTATGATAGATATTTGGAGAAAATTGAATGGAGACAGAAAGGAGTACACTTTATTCTCAACAGTTCATGGAAACTATACAAAAAAATCACAATATTTTAGCACCAAAAAGACTTCAAAATCAAATGCAGAAAGGCAGAAAATCAATGCATTTTTTTCAGATCACAATGCAATAAAAATTACATTCAATTAAAAGCTGGGGAAAATAGACCAAAAAGTAATTGGAAACTAAATAATCTCATCCTTAAGAATGAATGGGTGAAATAGCAAATGATAGGCAGAAACAATAATTTCATTCAAGAGAATGACAATAATGAGACAACATACCAAAGTTTGTGGGATGCAGCCAAAGCAGTAATAAGGGGAAATTTTTATATCTCTGCATGCTTACTTGCATAAAATAGAGAAAGAGATCAGTAAGTTGGGTTTGCCATTAAACAAGCTAGAAAAAGCAAATTTAAAAACCCAATCAAATATCAAACTTGAAATTCGAAAAAATAAAAGGAGAGATCAATAAAATTGAAAGTAAAAAACCTATTGAATTAATAAGTAAAATTAAGACTTGATTTTATGAAAAACAGCAAAATAGATAAATGTTTAGTTAATTTGATTAGAAAAAGGAAAGAGAAAAATCAAATTGTTAATCTCAAAAGTGAAAAGGGGGAACTATCCACCAACAAAGAAGAAATAAGAGCAATAATTAGGAGTTACTTTACCCAAGTTTATGCCAAAAAAATTTGACAACCTAAATAAAATGGAAGAATACCTGCAAAAATATGGATTGCCCAGAATAACAGATGAGGAAATAAATTACTTAAATTGTCTCATTTTAGAAAAAGAAATAGAACAAGCTACTAATCAATTCTCTAAGAAAAAATCCCCAGGACCAGATGGATGTACATGTGAATTCTACCAAATATTTAACGAACAGTTAACCCCAATACTACATAAACTATTTTTAAAAATAGGGAATGAAAGATTCTTATCAAATTTCTTTTATGACACAGACATGGTACTGATACCTAAACCAGGTAGGTTGAAAACAGAGAAAGAAAATTATAGACCAATCTCTCTAATAGATATTGATGCAAAAATCTTAAATAAAATATTAGCAAAAAAGATTATAGAAAATCATGCCAGGGATAATGCATCATGACCAAATAGGATTTATATCAGGAATGCAGGGCTGGTTCAATATTAGGAAAACTATTAGCATAATTGACTATATCAATAATCAAACTAACAAAAACCATATGATAATCTCAACAGATGCAGAAAAAGCATTTGATAAAATCCAACACCCTATTATTATCTACTCTTGAGAGTATAGAAATAAATGGACTTTTCCTTAAACAGTCAGTAGCATCTATTTAAAACCATCAGCAACCATCATCTATAATGGGGATAAACTGGAATCATCCCCAATAAGATCAGGAGTGAAACCAGGTTGTCCACTATCACAATTACTATACAATGTTGTATTTAAAATGCAATAAGAGAAGAAAAGGTGATTAAAGGAATTAGAATGGGTAATGAGGAAACCAAATTATCACTTTTTGCAGATAGTATGATGATAAACTTAGAGGATCCAGGAGAATCAACTAAAAATTATTAGAAGCAATCCACAACTTTAGCAAAGGTGCAGGATACAAAATAAATCCACATAAATCATCACATCCTTAAACATCATTAACAAAATCCAATAGCAAGAGATACAATGAGAAATTCTATTTAAAATAACTGCCAAAAGTAAAATATTTGGGAATCTATCTGCCAAAGGAAAGTCAGGAACTATATAAGCAAAACTACAAAACACTTTCCATACAAATAAAGTCAGATCTAAGCAATTGGAAAAAATATTAAGTGCCCTTGGATAGGCCAAGTGAATATAATAAAGATGACAATATTACCTAAACTAATCTATTTATTTAGTGCTATAGCAATCACACTCCCAAGAAACTATTTCATTGGCCTAGAAAAAATAACAACAAAATTCATCTGGAAGAACAAAAGGTCAAGAATTTCAGGTAAATAATGGGAAAAAAATCAAATGAAGGTGGCTTAGCTGTGGCAGATCTAAAAACTATGTTATAAAGCAGAGAGCATCAAAATATTTAGTACTGGCTAAGAAACAATGTACTCAATCAGTGAAATAGATTAGGTTCACAGGACAAAATAGTCAATGACTTTAGCAATCTAGTATTTGAAATACCCAAAGACCCCAGTTTTTGGAATAAGAATTCACTACTTGACAAAAACTGCTGGGAAAATTGGAAACTAGTATGGCAGAAACTCACACCTAACACCATATACCAAGATCAGGTCAAAATGGGGTCATGATCTAGACATAAAGAATAATATTATAAACAGATTAGAAGAACAGAGAATACTTTACCTCAGATTTGTGGAGGAGGAAGGAAATTGTGACCAAAGAAGAGCTAGAGATCATTATTGATGACAAAATAGATAATTTTGATTATATTAAGTAAAAAGTTCTTGTACAAACAAAACAAATTCAGACAAGATCAGAAGGGAAGCAATGAACTGGGAAAATATTTTTACATCCAAAGGATCTGATAAAGACTTCATTTCTAAAATATATAAAGAATTGACTCAAATTTTTAACAGTTCAAGTCATTCTCCAATTAATAAATGGTCAAAGGATATGAACAGACAGTTTTCAGATGAAGCAATTGAAACTATTTGTAGCTACATGAAAAAGTGCTCCAAGTCACTATTGATCAGAGAAATGCAAATTAAGACAACTATCAGTTACCACTACATACCTGGCAGATTGACCAAGATGACAGAAAATGATAATGACCAAGTTTGGAGGGGATATGGAAAAATTGGGACATTGATACATTCTTGGTGGAGCTGTGAATGAATCCAGCCATTCTGGAGAGCAGTTTGGAACTATGCTCAAAAAGTTATCAAACTGTGCATACTCTTTGATCCAACAGTGTTACCACTGGGCTTATATCCCAAAGTGATCTTAAAGAAAGGAAAGGGACCTATATGTGCAAAAATGTTTGTGGCAGCCCTTTTTGTAATAGCTAGAAACTGGAAATTGAATGGATGCCCATCAAATGGAGAATGGCTGAATAAATTGTGGCATATGAATGTTATGGAATATTATTGTTCTCTAAGAAATGACCAGCAGGAATATTTCAGAAAGGCCTGAAGAGACTTACATGAACTGATGCTGAGTGAAATGAGTAAGACCAGGAGATCATTATATACTTCAACAACAATACTATATGATGATCAATTCTGATGAACATGGCTCTCTTCAATAATGAGATGAACCAAATCAGTTTGAATTGTGCAGTAATGAATGGAGTCAGCTACACTCAGTGAAAGAACTCTGGGAAATGAGTGTGAACTATTACATAGCTTTCCCAATCCCTCTATTTTGTCTGCCTGAATTTTGATTTCATTCACAGATTAAGTGTACATTATTTCAAAGTCTGATTCTTCTTGTGCAGCAAAATTGTAGAGGGCTCAAACTCTTGAGCCATTGCACTGAGGTAGGTTCAAGCACTTAAGGCTAATTACTGATTGGACAATACTCTATGGGCATGTGCTTGGGTAATGGCCCTTTCCACTATCCTGTGCTGGCTCGATAATTGGTGTATACAGAGAATTGTGGGAGGGACTAAAGGGTGGAGTAAGACTAGCCAGGGTTACTCTCTGGGCAGGAGATAAAGAAGGAAGGTTGCGGAGATTTTGCGTCCATCTAATTCAATCCTACCCCTAAAGACCAAGAATAAAGACTAAGGACTTTTGCTTATCCTGACTCCGGCTGATTCTAAGGTATCCAGGGTGCTAACACGGTCATCACATTTGGCGCCCAACAAGGGGCAGAATCCCCCCAACAAGAAGACTATACGACAATCAATTCTGATGGTCATGGCTCTTTTCAAGAATGAGATGATTCAGACAAGTTCAATTTGTTCAGAGATGAAGAAAGCCATCTACACCCAGAGAGACAACTGTGGAACAGAGTATGGAACACAAGATAGCATTCTCTGTTGTTATTTGTTTGAGTTTTGTTTTCTTTCTTAATTTTTTTTTCTTTTTCTTGTTTCTTGATCTGATTTTTCTTGTACTGCAACATAAGCTATAAATATGTATATATATATTGGATTTAACATGTATTTTTAACATATTTAACATGTATTGGATTACCTGCCAAGTGGTGGGGGGGGCAGTAGGGGAAGGAGGGGGAAATTTGGAATGAAAGGTTTTGCAAGGATCAATGTTGGAAAAATTATCCATGCATATGTTTTGTAAATAAAAAACTTTAATAAAAAAGATATTAATATTCCATGTAAATATTAGTCTAGTATTTTTCTCTATTTTAATCTCTTTTACATATTTGAAGTATATGAAAAAATAATGTGTGTGGAACTGAATCAAAGCCTTCATATCACTTAATTTATCACCTTCCTTGATTTATCTGTCAAATCTAAGTTCAATTTTTAATCAAATTATATTAGTTTATATATCATATAAATTATATAATTATATAAATCATATATTATTTAAAATTAAATTTATAATTAAAATATAAGTACGGCTATTTTACTCTTCTAATTGTATTTCTAGCTATTAACAAAGTTCCTTGCATATACTTGATATTTATTAAATGCTTTGTTCCTTCCCTTCTTTTTTCATTCAATTTTATCAACAACATTGTTTTTTTTTTTTTCTTTTTGATTCAACCTGCATTTTCATTGTGCTGGATTTTTTGAGACTACAAAGATGTCTGGGTATCATCCATGAATTCTTACCTTAAAGTTTTTCCTTTGCTTAAGATTCTATTACTTCTCTCTATTCTGTAGGAAAAATTTTATTGATGTTAAATCCATTAATTTTCACAGGCTTTGATTCTTTGTGTCATTTTTATCTTTTGATGTTTGTTTTCAATTATTTATTAATGGAAACATAAATCTCTGGTATTTGGTTTTGGACACCAATCTACCTATTATATTTTTGTGGCTTTTATATGGGTAACATGATATGCAAGTGCTCTATATGCCACCTAACCTTGATGAACTATTGCTTTTTTGCAGATACTATAATAAATCTCTGAAGTCACTTTTGCTATGATGTATTCTCATTTCACCTACTATGTGCCTTTCCTTTTGTTTTCTATGTGGCATTACTTTTTAGTTTTTGGAGACAATGTTATACAAGAGTTCATTGAATACAACTTCATTGGTAAATATGCTTATGTTGAAAATATGGCTTTTATATTATGGAAAGTTTATATTTTTTAAAAAATACTTTATAATACCCTAAAAACAATTCATTATGATTTTCTCTTTTTTCATGTTTGGCTCCATTTTATTGTCCAACATATTGCTTGTTCCAGATATGGCCAATATTAGAACGTTTTAAAGGGTATCCTTTCAGAGACTTGAAGAAATATAAGCAATGAATATTGCTCATATATTTGATTATAATTGTGTGGTTAGATGGAACAGCTAGCTTTCACAGTGAATGGAGCACTGAGCTTGGAATCCAGAAGACTCATCTTTATGAGTTTAAATATGGCCTCTGACACTTAACTGACTGTGACCCTGAGCAAGTCACTTAACCAAGTTTACCTGTTTTTACATCTGTAAAATAAACTGGAGAAGGAATTCAGGATTTTTGTTAAAAATAAAAGACCTAAATGGAGTCGTAAAGAGTTGGACATAACTGCAATGACTCAACAACAAAAGAAAAATGTGGTTACAGAAGTCAGAATCATTTTAATGTTTTTAAATTTCTTATAGAAATCCCAAGAATGTCTTTGGGATTGATAAAATCTGAAAACAGACATCATGTTCAATGGGGACTCTTGTCAAGATTTGTTTTCTGCACTGAATTTCATCAGTAGCCAATATCTCTGGTTAACATACAGCATCCTGGTTTATGGCTTTCATTATGTTTATGACTGAATCATCACTGAAATTGGTGTTTCTCATGATCAGCAGGATGATTTTAAAGAGACCTGGGGAGACTTACATGAACTGATGCTAAGTGAAATGAGCAGAACAAGATCATTGTACATAGCAATAACAAGATTAAACCTGATCAATTCTGATGTTTGTGGATCTTTCCAACAATGAGATGATTCAGATCAGTTTCAATAATCTTATGATGAAGAGAGCCATCTCCCAGAGAGAGGACTATGGGAACTGTTTGTAAACCACAACATGCGAGGGTATGGATTCTGCCAAGAGGGTGTACCAAGACCACCTCAACCTTGAATGCACAATAAGATTTCTGCCACATTGCAGAAAGGCACTTGTTGAGCAATGAGCATTGATTTGTGATCGTGGGAATGAGTGTAAGCTGAGGGTCACAACTTATAGCTATGTAAACAGGAATGCCTGAACAGGGCATCTCACCTGTGAGTGAGTTGCTGAATTGTTGGATTGGCTCTCCTCCCATTGATAGATACCATGCATACACAAAGCCCTGGAGCTGCTTCTCTGAATAGTAATTGGGGATTGTCTACTGTTCATGTACTGATCATACTTGCAAAAATGTAAATCAACAAGGCTGTATGGCATAATAAACTGGAGCTCTTTTAATACTCTATGAGTCTCCTGCCTCCTTCATCTTGCCTCTGAGATCAAAGGGCTCATCTGCCATGAGCTCTTAAAAGACACCGGCAACAACATAGCATTTTCACTTTTTCTTTTGATGTTTCCTTGCATTTTATTTCCTTTCTCAGTTTTTTTCCCTTCTTGATCTGATTTTTCTTGTGCAGCAAGATAGCTATATGAATATGTATGCAAATATTGGATTTAATATATATTTTAACATATTTAACATGTATTGGGTTACCTGCCATCTAGGGGAGTAGGTAGGGGGAAGGAGAAGAAAATTTGGAACACAAGGTTTTGCAAGGGTCATTGTTGAAAAATTACCCATGCATATGTTTTGTAAATAAAAAATTTTAATAAAAATTAACAAATAAATGAATGAAATTTTTAAAAAGAAAATGCTGTTTCTCTTTTTAAATTTTTCTTTTCTTTTTTTTTTAATAAATTTTTATTGATAGGACGCATGCCAGGGTAATTTTTTACAGCATTATCCCTTGCATTCACTTCTGTTCCGATTTTTCCCCTCCCTCCCTCCACCCCTTCCCCCAGATGGCAAGCAGTCCTTTACATGTTGAATGGGTTGCAGTATATCCTAGATACAATATATGTGTGCAGAACCAAACAGTTTTCTTGTTGCACAGGGAGAATTGAATTCAGAAGGTATAAACAACCTGGGAAGAAAAACAAAAATGTAAGCAGTTTATATTCATTTCCCAGTGTTCTTTCTCTGGGTGTAGCTGCTTCTGTCCATCTTTGATCAATTAAGGCTCTCTTTATCGAAGAGATCCACTTCCATCAGAATACATCCTCAAACAGTATCATTGTTGAGGTATATAATGATCTCCTGGTTCTGCTCATTTCTCTTTTTAAATTTTTCAAAGAATTGTTGTACCAATTTGAATTTGTTTGCTTAAACATTAAATAATAAGCATAATGAGACCTTATGTTTACTATATCTTTCAGGAAATTATGAGAAGGAAAATAAGTGATCTATTGATAAATATAATTTATTAAAGCCAGCTTTATCCCTTGAAATACAGCATGAAAGATATCTTGGATTCATGAAAACATGACTTCCATAATCAATTATAAAAGACTTACTTACTCTTATCAAGAAAATGATCCAAAGCAATTCCAAGGAACTTAAACGAAAAGTGCTATCCAACTCTAGAGAGAGAAATGATGAACTTAGAGAACAAACAAATTGAAAACATACTTTTTAACTTATTTTATTTTATTTTTTCTTATTTTATATGGATTTGTTTTTATTTGCTCAAAGCATAGGTGATAATATGGTTAATATGGAAATATGTTTTGCATAACTTTACATGCATAATCACTCTCATATTGTTTTCTTCTCAAGGGGCAAAAGTTGAGAAATGAGAATTTGGAACTCAAAAAATTAAACTGAATGTTAAAAACATTATAAATAATTGGAAACTGTTTAACAAAATATATAAAAATATATTAATACAAAATGGTGATCCTTATGAAAATCTTGTAATGATGAGAGTAGTCATCTAGACCAGTAATAATTTTCTCTTTCATCATTTTGATATCAATAAAACATGAAAAACATCTATATGTATGTGCGTATTTGCATATATACATATGTGCAGCACTTTTCCAATATATCTCTTTTAATGTCCTTACATTTTCATTTTTGAGTGCCCTGTGTATGACTGAATGACTGAAAATAGGATGAAAATATGGCATTAAAAATGAGAGAGAAGGAAAAATAGAGAATGTAGTTCTTGTTCCTATCTTTCTTTAGTTCTATTTTTACCTCCAATGGAAGCATCAATGTGACTTTATGCCGCAGTATTGTTCATAATTGCTTGTAATTCTTACTAGATTTTAGAGATGAGTTTATATTTTAGCCTGGCATTATATTTAGCAAGTGTATTTCTCTTTGGGAAAGCATAATAAATTATGTTGCCATCTATTGCAGTGCTTCATCAGCATTTTTGAATTATGACAATAGTTTATTGAGGTATCTATTTATCTGAAGTCTCTTTTTGCTCCAATCCTTTCTCCTTTCAATCACTTAAGTGATTTTCTTAAAGCATTGGATCAATCATGTTATCTTCCCCCTTACTTAATAAACTCCTGAGGCTTTTTATTGTCTCCAGTAGTGAATATAAAAATTCTGGTTCACATTCAAAGCCCTATATACTCTATCCAACTCTGACCATTCCAATCATCTCAATGCTACCCGACACATACTCTTTATTCCATATACTGGCCTTTTATTTTTTCCACAAGAAATACATTCCATTTCTCAGCTCTCAGCACTTCTCTGATGATCATTCATGCTCTAAATGTTTACTTTCCTCTGCTCTAATTGCTGATTTCCCTAGATTTCTTTAAGTCCCAACAAAAAGTCTGCCTTCTACAGGAAGATTTCCTCAATCTGTTTTAAATCCTGTGACCTCTCTTAATTTTCTCTTATTTATCTTACATGTAGCTTGCCTCATACTTGTTTGTGTGTTGTCTATTTTGTCATTGCTTTTTTGTTTCACCTGTCTAGCATCTTCAAATCATTGTTTTTAATAATGTTTTTACACTATAGAAGTAGGAGATTTCTATATATGATACTTTCATTTCATTTGAGAGGAAGAGACTTTCAAGTTTTAATAGCATTAAGGAGATACTTCTGGGAAGCATACATAAAATAAATAGATAGATGGTATACTCATTTTCCCTGCCATTTAATGAGTCAATATTATGTTAAGATTAATTATGTCTTTGAAAAAGAATTTTACTATTAAATTGCTTATATTATGGTCAATATTATTTAGGTTCCCACAAAATTGAAATAATTTAAGTGTCATTTAGGATTATATGTCTATTTTCTCAACAAATAGGTCATAAGTGAAGAATAAATTTGAACCAAGTGCGTACTTCATAAAATACCTAAATTGTTTTATAGTCCATAAAGCCACAGATATAAAGAGATACAGGGTGAAAATGAGATGAAGAAGAGCTGCTGAGACTTAACAAATCAAAGTTTCTAATAAAATATATGGTATTTTATTAACTGATCTATCCTTACTTTCATAGTTCAGTAATAACTGGTGTTAATGATTACAATCATGAGTCATTGAAAGATTAGGAATGAAAAACCATTGAAAATTGTAGAGGGATGAAACTCTGAAAAAGTGTACTTGAAACAAGGATTCTTACAGCAAGGTGTTAATGCAGTGGAATTGATAATACAATGATTATCTAGTTTAGCATGATGATTAATAGTTTTCTAGTTCAGTATGATTGAATTAATATTACAACAAATAATGGTTCCCTAGTGATATTAATAATTGGCTTATACTCAGTATGATGAACAGATTTAATTGTAATAGAATATTTAAGAGGTCAGAGTCAGACCTAGAGATAGACTCGGAAAGACTCAGAGAAGACAGTGTACTGGAGGCTGGAGTTCAAGCTCTGGGATGGAGAAAGACATTCCATCTTTGATTAGGCTCCTGGTGGTTCTTTTTAATTTCTCCACTGAAACCAAGTCCTGTCTGAAAGCCCTTCAGAAAACTAGCCAAGCCCCAGGCAAGGAGACAGACTGTGATGAAGACAATAAAGACTTGTAGACTTTTTCTCTGGCTATTCTTGTGGTGATTACTCAGTTGAAATGAAGGCTGGTCCAAAGACCTACAGAAAGCTAACCAGAACATTACATTTTGGTGCCTGAACATGGGACTAAGAATTTACACTCAGCAGTTCAGATTGGCATGATCCTGAGTTTAGTGGAAAAGTCTCAGATCCTGAATTCAGTGGAAAAGTCTCCATGACCTAGAAATTAGGTACAATATTAGACAAGAAGGAAACTTTGTTAAGGGTTAAACTAGTGTTTCAGCTGAAATGGGACAAATGCTTAGAAAGGAGCCTTCTCCATCCCAAGGAAAGTGTGTAGAAAGCATAGTTAAACTAATAAAAAAACAAGATTTGATTGTTACTTGGAAGCAGATCATTGAACCCTTCAAAGCACACATTCTCTAAGAATGTGTTCTCTAAGAAAGAAGAATTAGATTCAGATGATTGGAGACTAGTTGGAGAGCAACTATTTGAATATCACAATGATAATAGTCCCATTTCAATTTCTAAAGAAACATTCTATATATATATATATATATATATATATATATATATATATATATATATATACAATTGGCTTTAAGGAATTACATAAGTATTAGAATAAGGAAAAAGAAAGAAAGAACAGGATGGGGAAGGTACTAATAAAACAGTTGAAAAGCATGAAAAAATAGACAAAAAAAGAAGTTAAGTACAATACTGATGAAATTAAGGAGTGTGATGCTTCACAGCAGAAACCATGAGGGCATTCCCATCCCCTGACCTACCCCCTTCTATTAACCCTCCATGGTGGAAAGAGAAGGAAGAGGGGGAGAGGCAGTGACACCATAAGTGTCATGCATGCAGTAGCTTTGTCCACCCCCTATGACAAGATTACAAAATGAACTAGTTAAAGCTAAAAAAAAAAAAAAAAAAAAAAAAAAAAAAAAAAAAAGACAGAATATATCTGATTTAAGAATAGAAGCAAACCCTATTATTCAAGAGTTTGACTCTTCAGATCAAGAAAGGAGAAGATACACTAAAGATTTGAAAAAGACTTGCACTCTTTATGGCTCTACATTATCTTATGTTCAGATGGTATTAGAGAATTTGACTTATAAAAATTTAACCCCTTGTGAGTGGAAATCTATAGCAAGGACATGTTTAGAACCTAGACAAAACTTGTTGTGGCTTTTGGAGTACAGTGAACTATGTAGAATACAAAACCAACAAAATAGGCAAACTGGAGTTAATAGACAAGTTACCCTTGATCAACTAGCAGGTAAAGGTCAGTATGCAGATGCTTTAGCACAGATTAATTACCCTTTGATAGCATATGAGCAAATTGCTGCTGTTGCCATCAAAGCATGGGGCTCCCTCCCAGGAGGGCAAGATAGAGGGAAAGCCTTCAAAAAAATAGAGCAAGGTCCAAATGAACCCTTTGCTGATTTCGTGGGACATCTGCAGACAGCTGTCATATGAACTATTTGTGAAAATGCAGCAATAGGAATAATGATAAAACAACTTGCTAGAGAAAATGCTAATGAGGTTTGTAGAAGAATTATACAAGGACTACACAAAGATATTCCTTTAGAGGAAACATTAAGAAGCTGTGCCACAGTGGGCACAAATGCCTTTTATACCCAGGCTATAGTGTTCTCGGCAAGGGATTTCCAGAGAGATACGTCAGTGCTTTCAATGTGGTAAAGTAGGGCATCTGAAAGCTCAATATTGGCATAGAGATAGAGTGAGAGGACAGAATGAGAGAACAAAACCCCAAACCCTATGTCTGAAATGCAACATTCCCTTCCACTGGGCCATAAACTGTAGATTGACTAAGAGAAAAAAAAAAAGGCAGGGCCCAGCACCAAGACCTCAAACAAAAACAGATAGGGCATGATGGCAGCTGAGGTTACACCCAGAGAGTCTTTAGAACTTCAGGACTCAGATATATCAGTCAGCCAAAAAGCAACCAGATGGGAGAAAGGGATTACATATGAGGAGAATATAGGCTTTTTAACCTGCAGAAGGGCAGTGTCCAGTGCAAGCAGCTCCAATATAATCTTCAGGTGATGTAGAGAGATCCAGAAAGTAGTGAATGGAAGGGACCAGATAGGTTAACTGATTGGGGGAGAGGGTTTGCTTATATCTCTAAAGATGGAGAAGGAATCAGATAGGGGCCAATGACCCATATTTACCTTGTCCATCAGAGAGAGACAGAAAAAGAGAAAAAACCTTGAAACAAAGGAAAAAAAACCTAAGAAATATCTGACACTGAAAGAGCATGGCTGATAATGAGAATGTTATAGAACTACAAAACCCACAGGAATCATTGAATTCCCTGAGATGAAAAAATGTTGATAAAACTGTTGCAAAACTTCAAAACCAGCAGGAAATCATTGGATTCTCAGACACATGATGAGACTATTGCAGGTCTTCAAAACTTGCAGGAATCATTGGATTCTCTGACACATGAAGTAATGGACAATAGATTGGTTTTGGACTATTTCTAGGACTTATGGATATGTATAATTCCTCATATTGATTCGTGTTGTTTGTTACATCACTACTAGCTTGTCTTATATTGCTATACCTCCCATGTTGATGGATTTATGTATATCTGTTTCAAATGAGACCCTTCAGAAACCTGCTAATCTGGTTTGATTCCCATTTCATCTCCCTTCCTAAGACATCAGGGAGGGTATGATCACCTCCTTTTATAGTGTCTTCACCCCCTTTTCTGGAAAGTCAGGGAGGGCATGATCACCTCCTTTTTGGGGTTTTCACTTTCTTGAGAAGTCAGGGAGGCCATGACTACCTACATTCTAAAACAAAAGAAAGCAGGAGATGTTGAGGGATGAAACTCTGAAAAGGTATACTTGAAACAAGGATTCTTACAAGATGCTAACTCAGTGGAATTGATAATACAATTGTTATCTAGCATTATGATTAATAGTTCTCTAGGTCAGTATGATTGAATTAATCTTACAACAAATAATGGTTCCCTCGTGATATAATGATTGGCCTATACTCAGTATAATGAATGGATTTAATTATAATAGATAATTTAAGAGGTCAGAGTCAGACCTAAAGACAGACTGTGAGACAGATTCAGAGAAGACAGGACCAGAGGCTGGAGTTCAAGCGCTAGGATGGAGAGACATATTTCATCTTTGATCAGGCTCCTGGTGGTTCTCCTTCATTTCTCCACTGAAATCAAGTCCTATTTGAAGGCCTTCCAGAAAGCTAGCTGAGCCCCAGGCAAGGAGACAAACTGTGAAGGAGACAATAAAGACTTTTGGACTTTATCTCTGGCTACTCTCATGGTGATTACTCAGCTGCAATGAAGGCTGGTCCCAAGACCTCCAGAAAGCTAATCAGAACATTACAGAAAACATTAATCTATCTTCAGCCTAGTTCAATCAACACAAATTTTGTTGTTTTCTAATTCTTCATATAATAGCCAATGAATGAGCCTATGCTAATTTTTCATCAATCACCTAAATCCTATCCACTCTATCTTTCATGCATGACACAGTGTTTCCAAAATATTAGTAGAGATCATCTTATGGGTTTATGTGTTCAATATGTCCAAAATTCAATTAATATATTTGAATGAATATCATGCCTCCTCTGTCCTATCAATGTTTAGAAACTAATACCTTTCCATGTATCTTCTAAGTGCCTTGTTAATTATTTGTCATAGTGTTTGTAATGGATGAAGGTATTATATTATTCACATATTAATCACATATTGATACAATAACAAAATTATTGTACCCTATTCACATATATTATTCACATATTCATATTGTTGATAATGGATGAAAGTATTATATTATTCACATATTAATCACATATTGATACAATAATATAAAATTATTGTACCACATGCATATACATGTGTGTATGAATATACAAAACATAAATAAGCATATAAATATGCTTGTGCATACATACACTGTATACATACACACATATCTCTATGCGTCTGTGTAGAATGACAGCAGTATAGATTTAGAATATATGCTTGTTTGTATATCTTACAGAGAAATTCATCAAAATTATGAATATTATTATTTCAGAAATAGAATCAATAGTGACTAATAATATCATAAAAATACTTTTACAGAATTTTCCATGACCCTATATTTACTGGAATTAGGTATCACACGAGGCACAGTCTTGTAGGCTTGCCAAAGTTTCATAAATAGTAACTAGCACAAAACTAAAGTTAAATGGATTTTTTTTTTTAGATTGTGAGTTCTACAAGATGCTCCCCCCTTTTTCAAAATATCATTGTTCTATTTTAATTAAGTCCTACAGCATTGCAGAAGAGCCCCTGAATAAGATTAATATGCATTCAAGAGATTTGTGGTATAACTCCACAATGAACAAAAAATGAATAAAGAATGCTTGTAGCCCTGCTTATTACATGCAGATAGATGGGTAACCTTTAGAACTCATCCATCTCTCAACGTAAAAAGATATTCACTTCTTTATTCTTAGGATGAACTCCCAGTTCCCAACTTTTATCAATAGAGTAGATGCATAAACACTGGTCACATTCAAGATTATAGGAGTAAAATGAAATGCTCTAGTTTCTAACACCATTACATAAACCCTCACTGGTGTGTTCCCCATTCAATCTTGATATACATTCTTTTAGAAAAAGACATTTACTGAGAAAGCATACTAAGAAGATTTAATTCAAAACAATCCTCTCAAAGTCTGGGAGCATACTTTCCCATAAAAATACATAAATTCATACATAGCAAGAGTGGCTTCAAATTTAGAGTACAAGGATGATGAGGAACACATGGTACCATGTTTCCCCGATAATAAGACACTGTCTTATTATTTTTTTTGGACAGAAAAACCCCAGAGGGCTTATTTTCAGGGGAGGGCTTATTTTAATGAACATTGACAGCAATGTTCCCTGAGTGCTCCTTCTATCCTCCATCATGCCCCCTCACTCCCGCTGACATACCGGGTTTTTATGTTGTCCTGCCTCAGCTCTCCTCCCCAGCACTGCTCTCAGTGGTGCCAGCAAGCAAATCACTGGGGAAGAACAGGATGACGCGCTCACTGCTGCAGCTCTGATTGGATGCAGCTCAGAGTGTGGTGTGCGTTTCACCCGGGGCAGGGGTGGGGGGGTGCATACAGAGGGTACTGTAATATAGTGTGTAGCACAGGGGATCACCTTCACTACAGTAGAAATCTCAATAGGGCTTATTTTTTTGGGAGGGCTTATTTTAGAGGAATCTTACACAGTAAGAGGGCTTATTTTTGGGATAGGTCTTATTATCGGGGAAACATGGTAGAAAGACAAAGAAACAACTCATATATTTTAATTACTAGAAATCCTTTCTTGAGTATGTAGCAAACATTTTTCTCAGGTAAATGGAGTCATGTTCCTCAAACTATCTGTTTCTTTTGGTGGCTGTCTTGCTCTTTCTAGGTTTATTTGTGCATATGTATGCATGCTGGTACATGTGTATTTTGTAGAAATATATTTATCAATTATAAATTTATTACAATACTCATATATTTATACATATGCATATAAGTCTGCATCCTTACACATATATGTATGTGATGTGTATGTGGTAACATAAATGTCTATATGTTCTCATGCATGTGCAAATATTTGTGCATAGGTGGATTGTTATAGATATGTGCAGTGTGTATGTTTGTGTGTGTGTATATATATGTGTGTGTGTTTGCACATATATGGATTACATATATATACCTATTGACATTGTAGATAGGCATATATATGTGTTTACTTGTATAGATGTATAACCATACATACATCTACACAGGTGCACATATACATGCATAGATAATTTAGCTTAGTCTCAGAAATAACTGAGTTCAAATCTAGCCTGAGATACTTAATAGCTATGAGACATTGGGGAAGTTTCAACCTCTGTTTACCTTAATTTCCTAAACTATAAAATGGGGAAAAAAATAACACCTATCTTTCAGGGTTGTTGTAAGAATTAACTGATATATTTCTTGAATAAAATGGCCCATGATATAGTACTTCATAATAAGTACCATAATAAATAATAATAAAATATGTAAATATTTGTTCCCTTACCTCACCCCTTTTTTATATCCTTAGTTTCCTTGAAGTGTCTGTTAAAGTCCCACCTCCTATAGATGCAGAAAAAGCATTTGATAAAATCCAACATCCATCCCTATGAAAAACACTAGAGAAAATAGGAATAAATGGACTTTTCCTTAAAATAGTAGCAATTATTTAAAACCATCAGTAGGCATCACATATAATGGTGATAAACTGGAACCATTCCCAATAAGATCAGGAGTGAAACAAGGTTGTACACTATCACCATTATTATTTAATATCGTATTAGAAACACTAGCCTTGGCAATAAGAGTTGAGAAAGATATTAAAGGAATTAGAGTAGGCAATGAGGAAACCAAACTATCACTCTTTGCAGATGATATGATGGTATATCTAGAGAATCCCAGAGATTCTACTAAAAAGCTATTAGAAATAATTCATAATTTTAGCAAAGTAGCTGGATACTTAATAAATCCCCATAAATCCTCAGCATTTTTATACATCACCAACAAAACCCAACAGCAAGAGATACAAAGAGAAATTCCATTCAGAATAACTGTTGATAGCATAAAATATTTGGGAATCTATCTGTCAAGGGAAAATCAGAAATTATAATACACAATAATACACTTTTCACACAAATTAAGTCTTATCTAAAGAATTGGAAAAATATTAAATGCTCTTGGATAGGGCAAGCAAATATAACAAAGACGACAATACTATCTAAACTAATCTATTTGTTTAGCATTATACCAATCAGACTCCCCAAAAATTATTTTGATGACCTAGAAAAAATAACAAAGTTCATATGGAAAAATAAAAGATCAAGAATTTCAAGGGAATTAATGAAAAAAAAATCAAATGAAGGTGTCTTAGCTGTACCAGATCTAAAATTATATTATAAAGCAGCAGTTACCAAAACCATTTGGTAATGGCTAAGAAACAGATTAGTTGATCAGTGGAATAGGTTAGGTTCAAAGGAAAAAACAGTCAATAACTATAGCAATCTAGTGCTTGACAAACCCAGAGACCCCAACTTTTGGGATAAGAACTTACTGTTTGACAAAAATTGCTGGGAAAATTGGAAACTAATATGGCAGAAACTAGGCATCGACCCACACTTAACACCATACACCAAGATAAGGTCAAAATGGGTTCATGACCAGGCATAAAGAATAAGATTATAAATAAATTAGAGAAACACAGGATAGTTTACCTCTCAGATCTGTGGAAGAGGAAGGAATTTATGTACAAAGAAGAACTAGAGATCATTACTGATCACAAAATAGAAAAATTTGATTATATCAAACTGAAAAGTTTTTGTACAAACGAAACTAATGCAGACAAAATTAGAAGGGAAGCAATAAACTGGGAAAATATTTTTTACAGTCAAAGGTTCTGATAAAGGACTCATTTCCAAAATATATAGAGAATTGACCCTAATCTATAAGAAATCAAGCCATTCTCCAATTGATAAATCATCAAAGGATATGAACATACAATTCTCAGACAAAGAAATTGAAACTATTTCTAGCCGTATGAAAAGATGCTCCAAGTCATTATTAATCAGAGAAATGCAAATTAAGACAACTCTGAGATACCACTACACACCTGTCAGACTGGCTAGAATGACAGGGAAAGATAATGGGGAATGTTGGAGGGATATGGGAAAACAGGGACACTAAGACATTGTTGGTAGAATTGTGAATACATGCAATAATTCTGGAGAGCAATTTGGAACTATGCTCAAACTGTGCATACCCTTTGATCCAGCAGTGTTACTACTGGGCTTATATCCCAAAGAGATTTTAAAGAAGGGAAAGGGACCTGTATGTGCAAGAATGTTTGTGGCAGTCCTTTTTGTAGTGGCTAGAAATTGGAAATTGAATGGGTGTCCATCAATTGGAGAATGGCTGAATAAATTGTGGTATATGAATATTATGAAATGACCAACAGGATGATTTCAGAAAGGCCTGGAGAGACTTACACGAACTGATGCTGAGTTAAACGAGCAGGGCCATTATATACTTCAACAACAATACTATATGATGATCAATTCTGATGGACCTGGCCATCTTCAGCAATGAGATGAACCAAATCAGTTCCAATGGAGCAATAATGAACTGAACCAGCTACACCCAGAGAAAGAACTGTGGGAGATGACTAAGAACCATTACATCGAATTCCCAATCCCTATATTTTTGCCTGCCTGCATTTTGGATTTCCTTCACAGGCTAACTGTACAATATTTCAGAATCCGATTCTTTTTGTTCAGCAAATAACAATTTGGTCATGTATACTTATTGTGTATTTAATTTATGCTTTAATATATTTAAAATCTACTGGTCATCCTGCCATCTAGGGGAGGGAGTGGGGGGAAGGAGGAGAAAAATAGGAACAAAAGGTTTGGCAATTGTCAATGCTGTAAAATTGCCCATACATACAACTTGTAAAAAAAAAAAAGCTATTAAAAAATAAAAAAGAAACATGTATGCTGAGAAGTACATATATATATATATAAGTATACATATATAATTATTATTATTCTGTAATCTCAAAAAGTATATTGTATTTAATTTTTATATATTTGACTTCTTTACTATTTATTGTTGTTGCTATTAAATAAGTTGGAATGGGCATATTAAGCTCCTCAGCACTTATGTTTGTACTATCTCTTTTTCCCTTAAAATATATTTTCTCTGCATGTATTGGGGATAGTGGATGAATATGAATTTAGTGTTGGTAAACACTCCTCTGAGCATATTTGTATGAATCTTTGTTTTCTTAGTATTTGACATCTAACTTCCTAGCTACAATTTCTTTGATTCCCAAATTCTGAAGAGAAATTTTTGTTGTATACTAAATTTATAATTTCATTCAGAAAAAAAAAGAAAAGAAAAAGTAGTACCTTTTGGAAGCTTCATTATCTTTCTCTGAAAATGAACCGAAATATTCTCTCTACCTGTAGTATTTATTTATGGTTGGTTTCTTTTTCTCTTGCTTATATTTGTTGTTTTATTGTTTGTTTGCTTGTTTTAAATAGCTATTGGTATAATCAAGTTCTAACCCTGAAGTATGAGCAATAATGTCCTAAGTCTTAGGTCTTTCTTAGTGTCATTTTTCTGAGGTCTCTCCCAGGACACAATCTTGGGCTTTCCTTTCCATTTCTAAGCCCCAGGTAGAGTATCCTGTCATAAAGTCTCAAAAATGATCTTATTTAATGTGGTACCTTCAGTGGTTGCAATCTTCCTTGTAATTGAAACTTCTCTCTTCCAGTAGACCCACAGCCAGCAGGGTCCCAACCCCTTTGCTACTGCACACAGCCAATGTGTGCTAGGTACTTCTCCCCTGTAGAAGCAGCCTAATGCAGGACACATCTGATCAGCACAACTGTGCTATGAATCTCTTCACATAGCAAAGAGTTTCAATCTTCTACTCAGCCTGTAGATCTCCATACTTACTATGTGATGAAAGTTTCTAAGGCTGAGGGTGCCTTTCAACCCCAGTTGCACTTAGGGCTTGTTGTCTGCTGATTCCACAGAGTGGGCCTGAAGATGTTTGTACTTCACTCAGATTGAATCTCTGCCCTCCCTCTTTTTCTTTCTCCCTTCTTTCCTTCTTTCCTTCCTTCCTTCCTTCATCACATTTCCCAATTACTGAGACACAGAAATATCTGATACCGAAAGAGATTGTCTAATTCTTATATCGTTTCTGGCTACAGTTAAAAATAGTTCTTGGTAAAAAATTGGAAAAGTATGTAATATATTTTGTAAATTATAATGCTTTACATTACATCAAGTTTTAAGATATATCTTGATGAAATAGAAGGCATCTACTATGTATGATTTATTTTGAAAAACCGTTCCATTGTTTCCAAAATTAAATGTCACCAATTATAGGATGCAGTCCTCAAGGGCATCATTGTTTTAAACATCTTAAATGTCTAATCAAATTATCTTTTGCTAATTCCAATATAAAGATCTCATAACATTTTATGCAAGTACCATGTATATTAATGACTAAAAATTTGAATCAAGCTCTGGATGAAAATAAAAAGCATACAAATTATAGAAAGTCAATTGTGGAAACATACAGATATTATCTTTCATTTATTCACAAGACACTTTTCAAAATCCAAATATGTCTGAATATGTGGTATTTTCTGGGAAAAATACAAAGGACATGGAAACTGATATTCTATCACTAGAATATTTCTATAATACACATTCTTACACACACACACACACACACACATATATATATATATATATTTTTTCAAGAACATAAAATCTAGCAACATGTTTAGGAATGTTCTTTAAATAGCTCTTTCTTTTAACATTCCTGAGCAGTCAAAAGAAGATGTGTTTTATTTTAAACTAGATAGAACAAAATCTGCTCTCTTAAAGGTAATTCAGAATCAACCATTCATCTCTTTGATCCTAATATATTACTTTGGCATTTATCTTAACAAGGGGTGAGTGGATGGGAAAGTCTCCATCAGCTGTATGAGCTAATAAGATAGGTTACAACAAGCTTACCATAGTTTCACCAATGAACTCACTGTAGGAAGTTAGAAAAGGGTAATTTCTGAATCATTTATAAAGCATTAATCATCCATTCAGTAGTATCCAATTATAACCAGCTTCCCTGATACTGAAATATAAGGTCAAGAGGGATTTTAAATGACTCCCAAAAATATGCCTCGTTATTGGGGAAAAGTGAAAAATACTGAATTCCAGTTAATAGTATTTATGAAATTTGGATAACACAGAGCCAAGTCTGGCTTTTTTACATGTTGCTTTTAGACTTTTCCTTCACCTATTTAGTTTGAGGCAGCTTTTAGAAACCATCATTTTAATAAGAAATGTGCTTATATTCCTGCAAAAGCAATCTGCAGAATACAAATATTGTTAATAACCACACATTAAAGATTCATTAGAAGAAAACCTTTCTCCCAGAGAGGCAAGCATTGTTTTACATGAATAAAAGACTAAAAATAATTGGCATGTGTAAGAAATTATGACTAGGAATTCAGATGTAATGATGGGGTCAATTGAGTAAATCAATCAAATTAATACTAAATCATCTAACAAAATTATGCAGTACAATGCTCTGCTACTTTACCCTACTGGGAATTTGTCTTTATTGAATTAAAGCAATCAAAGGCTTCAACTAAGTATGAAAAGGCCCTGGTTAAGCTCAATATGAACTAAATATGACATATTGCACAAGGAAAATGTTACAATTGGTTAAGAAAACTTGGTCATTCTAGTAATAAATTGGACCTTGAGATAATGAGGAGAAAGCATTCCAACTGAATTCCAAGAAGGAGTTCTTTAAAGTATGTAGAAGTGAGAAGAAAATACTTTGACAACAGCTTTGTTCTCCATCCTCCTAAAATGGAGGAAGATCTTGAAAGATTTGAAGTGTTCATAGAGTTCTTAAGTTTTCTTTTTTCAATTGTTGACTAAGCATCATCCATAGAAAAATAAAATCTAGTGGGAATGCCCACATTAGCATCAACAGACTGCAAGAAGATCACAAATTCTACAAAAATAAAAAATGCCCATCAACTAAATATCATATCTAACATTTTGTGTATTCTACAAATGGGAAAAAATATTATTTCCAGCAAACAATGAATCAATGCTTTTATATTCTCTAGTTTGAGTTTACTTTTCTTTTTCTCTGTATATACTTTGGAGAGTGCATGTCATGAATTCTGGGAAGATGAATTATGTCAATCTTTTAAAACTGTATCCCATTAGCTAATACAGTTTTCTTAAAAATTACTGAAATATGACTATGTGATAATCTACCTATATTCATGGTTTGATGCATACTGGTGGGAGCTCATGAACCACGTAACATTAGAAAAAGACAACTTCTGGATAGCTCTAGAATCCTAAAAAATATGTAATAACTACACTGTGGCTAGCAAACATGAGTTAAGCCTCACAGAATGACTACAAGGAAAAAATGGAAATACAAATTAAATACAGAAATACAAATATAAATTCCAATTAAAATAGCAGAACCAAATAGATATTTTAGATAATTGTTACAACAATTTCATTGAGAAAAAAAATTTAAACAGGAAGCTGGAATTTTAAGAACTTGTCAAATCAGTAACAGTGCTGGAGAACAAATAGTGAAATGTAAACCATTTCTCCTAAAAGAAAAGGATATTACTATTGGAATAAAATTCATTGTTACATTTTCAAATTTGGTAACTATATTATGTAGTTTTAGTTTTAATAGTTTTTCTTCTATAAGATAATTTGGTTTGAAAGTAGGTGATTCTTTTTCTAGAAATGACTGAAAATAATGGCCAAAGTTAATATATCTGTGTGCATTTATTATATCATAGGTTTGTTTAGTATTAGTAGTACTTGCATATCTATTTTATTAAACAGAAATACATATATGTGCATGTGTTTGCATGCATGCACTTATCTATACACACACATATTTTCAGTAGTGTTATCAGTATAGGATACTAAGGTGCCCAGATTGGACCTTGGATGTATTAGTTCATCATATTTATTAATACTGAAATACTTTGTAAGTGATTTGGTCTATCATTTGATTCACATCATGTACAGTAGAAATTAAGATGTGCAAGTGTCCCAAATGAAGCTTTGTCTGCAAGTAAGAAATATAAGCACTATATACCAGAGGCAAGATTTTAGAATATGCCTTCTTAAAAGCCTTTATGACCCATCAATGCAATGTTTATGTTTTTCTTCCTTTTGTTAGATTCTCTGTGTATGTTTCTATTTCTGTCTCTCTGTCTCTGTCTTTGACTGTAAGTTTGTTGGTCTGTCTGTCTGCATGTCTCTGTATCTCTGTCTCTCACATACCAACTTACCCATAAACACACACACCCCATACCACATATAAATAGATGTGCAAATACATATCTATGTATGTGTGTATATATAGTGAATGCATACATGTGTATAACATGTATGTATGCATATATGTATTATAAATCATGTTTAATAAGAATATATGTTTCTTTTTTGCCCTCTCCATCATAATATGAATACATGGCTGTTCCTCATCTGAGGTTCATTTGGAAGCTAAGTGAGTCTTTGAAAATATTTTTTAAAAAACATTAAAATCTACTCAGGCTTAGATTAGATGATCTCTGAGTTCCCTTACAACTCTCACATTTTGTACTGCTATGGTTCTCTATGTAACTGTGACTTAAAACCCATTAGAAAAAAAATCACCAGAAACTGATTAATCAATATTCCATGCCTATATAAGAGACAATGCAAATAAAAGATTGAAAGAGAAGAGTTTCTGATTTTGTGGCTTTCATCACTGAAAAAGAAAACACATGATTCTGTGGTTTTCAAGCTTTTTAAGAGGTAGAAAAACTGGAAAAGATTTGACATGTTGGAGAGTCAACACGAAAATTATATCCCTAGCTCCATCATATTACTTAAAAGCTTTTTGAGAATTTTCCTTTGGGTTGAAATTTTAGGCTCCTCTTGTTTAAATTAAAATATCTCTCCCATCGAGAGAAGTTGCCAACTATATATTTCTGTTATATTCTCATCTTTATAACTTCTCTGATTTTTGTTTTCTGTAGGTGTGCATAAGAAGATCCATTTGTGATTTAAAAAAAAGAAATAGGAAGAGGGAAGGAAAGAGAGAGGAAGAGGGCTAAAAGAAGAAACAAACAAACAAAACAAAGAAAGAAAGAACAAAGGAAGGAAAAAGAAAATAAGAGCCTAGCATAGGTCTTTGCACATAGTAAGTGCTTAATAAACGCTTGTTGACTATCTTTAGATGGAACTACAAATTAATGTCTTTGTCCAATATATAGTGCAATCATTCTTACATAGAGTATTAAAATCAAATTTACATTTTAGATTGTTTAAAAATTATGTGGTATTATGTCACCTTATGACCCCAAATCCTACATATATGACCATTGGACCAGTCCAATTGGTTGCACATCTGTTGATGGTAGGACTTCAAAGTGTAGTCTCAAAACCTTTCCAGTTAGATAAAACTTGATAAAGCTTGTTCTCTTTTAGCTTTGCCCTTGAGAAGTCCATAGTAATCTCTTTTGCAGATTCTAAAGCACTAATAGTATAATTATGATTATTTGAATCATGTTTGTCTATTTGTTATCACTCTATAAGCAGCCATTCATCTGTGTAGGTGTTTTATATACTTGATTACATAATTAATTATTGACAAAACTATGTTCTTGATTTCTGTGTTGCTTAGTGTAACAGGATAATTACCAATGTCTTAATGGTCAATTAACTAGAGGAAAGAACAATTTCATTAATTAAGTTAATAATAACTAATACATACTAAGAATATCTTAAAATGGAATTTGGAGGTTTTCTTAAATGCATAGTAACTTAGAAAAATAATAAAAGAAATTAATTAAAGCCTGTTGAAACATCCTTAGATTTTTGGCAACATCACAAAATTAAGATTAGCATGATAATGCAGGTGAATGCTACAAAAATACAATTCCACCCTTCTGCTACTTGGTTGGAGAGAAAAGGAACTCTCTACATTGGGCACCTGATTACATTGATGTTAAATCTTTTGTAAAGTACTAAGTGACTTACATGCAATAATGCATGGATGTTGGAGGTGGTAGTCCAAGAAGATCCCTGATACCAAAGAGTATGGAATACTCTGAATTAAACCAGCTATGTGACTCTCATAACTGTTATTTGTGGTGCTTATCATCACAATTTCCACAAGTGATGAACAAAAATAACAGACATTTTATTTAAAATGAATACAAAGTAACAAATATAACAGACAATCTAATTTATGGTTTTTTTCTATTTAGGAAAAAAATGTTAAACATCAAGAAGGTTTCAAATAAATGTTATAACAAGTTGGGATTTGAAAGGAAACTAAAATCATATAATACATTTATAGTTCCAACATATTTCAATAACATCATTGTTATCATTGCAAATAATCATAACAATGGTCATTTTTAATTTCATAATATGTTTAGATTATATCATCTTTATTATTAATTTTCTCTTTTTATTATTGATAAGAAATCAAATCACTAAAAAAATAAGTAGAGCAAGAAAGTTTATAAAACTTTGGTTTCCATTTCAGACTTCCAGGTTTCAAAATAATTACCAAAAATAATAACTCAAATGAGTTTGACAAAACAGTTATGAAATCATTTTAAACTATCAACATTATATATTCAATTATAAAATAAAACAATATAATAAAATATTAAAAAAAAAAGAAAAAAATTAAAACATTACAAAGTCATAAATGTGTTTCCCTTCTTAAGATCAGTTGAATATACTTTGGGATAAGACCTTTTAATTTCCCTTACTCCTAATGGAGGAAAAAATAGGGGAAAAATGATAGAAAAAAGTGCTTTTGACTGCCATAAGATCAAACTTTACTATCCAGAAAGTAGAACCAAAAAGAGAAAGAAGTCAACCACATAGGCTTTCCCTTCCTATCTAAAGCAGCATACTTAGACTATCCATTGTCTAAGAAGATAATATTCCCTTTCCAAGATTTTTACTAGGAGCTAGCAGACTAATTAATTAATAGATTGTATTGGGAATTGTTCTTTAGCATGGTTAGGTTTGTCATCCTTTTAGTTTTCATATACTGGTGAGATTTCTCTGATATTCTAATATTATTTGGATGACACAATATAATTCAGATCTGCTCGATTATGAGAGCTTTTATGTTGCATCTTAAAGTTTATCACATCTAAAGAAAAATGAAGGTATCACTATTTCCAAGATATAGGTCAGTTTTCAGCCACTTATCACTGATATCTATCTATCTATCTATCTATCTATCTATCTATCTATCCATCTATCTATCTAGAGATTTAGATATTATATATATATATAAATAGATATAGATATGTCAGTATATATACACTAAATTGATAGAGGAGGTAGATATCTCTTCTATCAATATAGTAATTGATGTTAGAGATATCCTCTATCAATTGATAGAGGACATACATGCATATATATATATATATATATATATATATATATATATATATATATATATATATATATATATATGTCCTTTATCAATTTAGTGTAATTAATTGAGAATCATCAGTTACAATGATGAAAGTACATATTGACTCTGGTAGACTCTTGGTTTATTAATATTTAGAAAACCCAGCAATGATTTCCATCTAGTCAATTTAAGGTATCATAAATAACACTTTCATTAAACATATTGTTTTGAGTGAAGTAAAAGAATCATATTACAATGGAAAGAACTTATTTTGAGTAAGAAGCTTCCAAATCCCAGTTCTTTTACTCACTATATAACTTTTGGTGCTTTCTAGACTTGTTTCCTTATCAATAAAATGAGAGAGTTGGAATATGTAAATTTAAAACATTTTTTAAAATTCTTTTACTAAGAAATGGTAAAATACTAGGTCTTGCTCCCATTCCCCTTCAAAGAGTTAGAAGTTTTGTAAATGTCAGTTGTAAGTAATAATATTACCAAGGATAGCTGCTGTTTTAGCAGACTTTTAAATTATAATCCCTGTTAAGGAGCTTTAGTGATTCCAAATGTCATGTTCATTATTTCATGGGTAAACAGGCAAATTCTTAACACACATAGTTTCAGACAACCATGGTTTCAGGCCTATAAAGTTTAGCTGACTATCATGAAAGCAGGATAAAGACATGGAAAAGGTGGTGGAGATTTGTATAGGAGTCTTCCAAGGACATCAAAATTCATTTACTAGGTAATCCCATTTTCTGACTATGAGTTGTTGTTTTTTATTGACAAGGAAAAAAAATGTGCAAGAGAGAAATGAGAAAAGCCATTGTGTAGGGAAAGTGTTGGATCTGAGGTCAGTTTCCCATCATGTCCTTACCCCAGTAATACTCATTATTTATTTTACCACTGGCAAATTATTTAGCTTCTCTGGACTACAGTTTCCTCATTCATAATAAAAGGTGAGTTGCCTCAGAAATTCATTTTATATCTAATTCTCTGAATGTCTTTCTGCCTCTCTCTTTGTCTCTATCTCTCTGTCTGTCGCTATCTCTGTCTCTATTTTTCTGAATCTGTCTCTGTTTCTCTGTCTCTGTCTCTGTGTCTATGTCTGTCTGTCTGTCTCTCTGTGTGTGTCTCTGTCTGTGTCTGTGTGTGTCTGTGTCTATATGTATGTCTCTTTCCCCACTCTGGTGCCACATGTCTCTGTGTCTGTTTCTGTCTGTTTTTCTTCTTCTTTTCCTCCCTCCAACCTTATTTCATAGTTTAACTACAAACCCTGATGGTTGTTATGTAGCTCAAGTTTGGCTGTTATCCGTGTCATTCTATATGAATTAAAGAAGAGGAGCACTTAAAGTTCCACAATTCTGGGCATTTGTATGCATACCAGTCAATGATTCCAAACAAAAAAGGCTATAAAAAAAGAAGAAATAGCCTATCTTCAAGGGAATTCTGAGCATAATAATGTATTTTCTATAGTACCTAAGGAACAGATGTTGAGAGATAAATGGGAATCTCTGAAAAAGCAAGTACATCTATCAAGTGGAACCAGTTATCAGCATGTAAAGTATGCTGCCCTTTTATTTTTAGTGTGAACTATAGAGCAGTTCCCTGAAATAGCAGGAACACTATCATAAATATATTTGTAATTATTGAGTTTTCTCAGCATGTGACCAAAGATATCTGCATGATCACTGCAAGAGCTAGAGAATGGATAATAATCAGGCTATTGTTGCTTTTGAAAATTTTCTTGCCATTGAAAAATCAATCCAGATTCTGAAGTTAAATAAGACAGAAGCCATATATTATGGAAGAAGAGGTTTATATTCATGTTGAGCTTGATGAAAATGAATGAGGATAATTTGAAAGGGCTAAAGGGATGGGCTAAAAATTAGTATAAAGATGTTAATTGAGAAGAAATAAAAGACAGTCATACTTCTTCTCACATCAGGGTTGAGAATAAGAAACATTTTTCAGATCTTTCAGTGGTAGTCTTTCATAAAATATGTTTTCTCTGAACATATTGGGGCTCAAAAAAGGAAAGAAAAACAGCTTTTAGAAAACTACTATAGTTCTACTTGTTATTCAGTCATATAGAACTCTTCATAACCCTGTAAGCAATAGCACATCAATACTGGGGTTTTCCTGGCAAAGATGCTGGAGTGGATTGTCATTTCTTTTTCCAGTTGATTTAGTCAAACAGAGGTAAAGTGACTTGCCCAATTCACACAACCAGTGAGTATCTAAATGAAGAATTTGAATGCAGCTCTTTCTGATTCCAGGACCAACATTCTATTAACTAAGTCATTTAGTGTGCTGAGGAAGGACACTGGGCATAAGGTAAACTATAAAATGTTACAACATATAAATCTTTCTTGATTGTTGCCCTCAATTGGTAATCCAAGTTGAAATGAAAAATATTCAGAAGATGTTACATTTCTTAGAATTCTTACTAGATTTTTGAAAGTCCAGTCTTGTAAATACATATTTTTGAAAGCACATTTTGAAATTACAGTTATTTAGTAAATATAATTTAGTATATATATATGTATATGTGTGTATATATATGTTATATATAAATGGCCTAGGCTATGTCATGATAATACAATATAAAAATGTCTTACCTTCAAGATTTTATGGCTTATAAGTATAAGCTAAGGGCTTCATTTATAGGTAGAATGTCCTATGGAACATAGAAAAGTGAAAGACAAGGTCCCTGATACCAAATAGTATGGAATACTCTAATTAAACCATCTACATTCAATAGTAAAATATTTAGACTTTGAAAAGTTTCCAAATGACAGAAAGTTAATAAGAACCTATCAATTATATCTTTCAGGGACTTCTGGCCAAGATAGCTGAGAGGAGGCACACAGCTGTGTAAGCTCCAGGTTTTCTCTCAGAATTCATTTCATGACAAGCCTCTGAATTAATGCTTGACTGAAAGAAAAAAAAAAACATGAATAGTTTCCAAGAGAAGACATCCTTGAAATTAGCCAGGAAAGTTTGTCTTTGATTCTTCTCTGACAAAGTGAGCAAAAAATTGACAAGGACCTTAACCATTGACAACTTCTATATAGATAGAGAGCAGACTCTAACCCTAAGGAGACTAAAAATAGACTTTCACCAGGTGAATCCCCAAAGGAGGAGATCATCTGTTCCTCAGCACAGATGAATCTCATAGAAGAAATTAAAAAGGCTTTCACAAGAGAGCTAGAAGAAAAATGGGAAAAGGAGAGGGAGGCTTGGCAAGAGAGTCTGGAGAAATCATCCCACTCATTTACAGACAGAGTGGATAAAGAAATCAAATCCTTGAAAAATAGGATTAGTGAACTGGAAACAGGAAATAGCTCTCTAAAAAACAAAATTGGCAAAAATCCATAGAACAAAACAACTCAATTGGACAATTAGAAAAAGATATAAAAAAAGTGAGTGAAGAAAATACCTCACTGAAAATCAGAATCAAACAAATGGAATTGAATGACTCAAGGAGACAACAAGAATCAGTCAAGCAAAACCAAAAAAAAATCAGTGGAAAAAAATGTGAAATACCTTCTTGGGAAAGC
The DNA here is from genome assembly GCF_016432865.1 of Antechinus flavipes. Classification (NCBI taxonomy): domain Eukaryota; kingdom Metazoa; phylum Chordata; class Mammalia; order Dasyuromorphia; family Dasyuridae; genus Antechinus; species Antechinus flavipes. The sequence continues at coordinate 105,520,782 of NC_067399.1, read as the reverse complement.
AACAGACCTGGAAAATAGATCCAGGAGAGACAATCTGAGAATTATTGGACTCCCAGAAAAATATGATGAAAAAAGGGCCTGGACACTATTTTCCAGGAAATTATCAAAGAGAACTCCCCAGAAGTCATAGAAACAGAGGGTAAAATAAACATTGAAAGAATTCATTGATCACCTACTGAAAGGGATCCTAAAATCAAAACACCAAGAAATATAGTGGCCAAATGCCAGAACCCTCAGATGAGGGAAAAATACTGCAAGTGGCTATAAAAACCCAATTCAAATATAAAGGAGCCACAATAAGGATCACCCAGGATCTAGCAGCATCCACATTAAAAGATCAACGGGCCTGGAATATGGTATTCCGAAAGGCTAAGGAACTTGGGTATGCAACCAAAAATAACTTACCCAGCCAGAATGATCATCTTTTTCCAGGGAAGAAGATGGATATTCAATAAAATAAGTGAATTTCATCTATTTCTGATGAAAAAAAAAAACAGAACTTAAGAAAAAGTTTGAGCTACAAATATAGAACTCAAGAGAAACCTAAAAAGGTAAAAAGAAATCTTGGGAACTATATTTCTTCTATAAAGATGTATAAAGAATACATGTATATCTTGTTCTAGAAACTAGAGGTGGAAAGGACATTGTACCAGAAAAAGGGTAAAGTGGGGGTACTACATCTCATGAAGAGGCAAAGGAAACCTATTATATCTGAGAGAAAGAATGGAGGGGGATGAATATAGTGAGTATCTTACTGCCATCAGAATTGGCTTTAAGAGAAAAAATTTAGACATATTCAATTTATGGTGAAACTTCTCCCACCTCATTGAAAAGTGAGAAGGAAAAAGTGAAAATGGAAGGAATAAGCTAAGTGGAAGGGAATACAGAAACTGTGAGGGAAAGGAGTAAGAAAGGGGGAGGAACTCTAAGGTGAGGGAGGGATACTAAAAAGGGAGGGCTGTGAGAAGCAAGTGGTGCTCACAAGCTTAATACTGGGAAGGGGGGAAGGGGGAAAGAAGGGAGAAAATCATAAATAGGGGTTAACAAGATGGCAAGTAATACAGAATTGGTCATTTTAACCATAAATGTGAATGGGGTAAACACCCCCATAAAGAAGAAGTGGTTAGCAGAATGGATTAAAAGCCAGAATCCTACAATATGTTGTTTACAGGAAATACACCTGAAGCAGGGAGATACATGCAGAGTAAAGGTAAAAGGTTGGAGCAAAATCTACTATGCTTCAGGTGAAGTCAAAAAGTAGGAGTAGCCATCCTGATCTCAGATCAAGCAAAAGCAAAAATTGATATAATTAAAAGAGATAAGGAAGGGCACTATATCTTGCCAAATAACTAAAAGACAAGAAAAGGCAAAGAAATTGGCATTTTACTTAGCCAATAATTAAAGTACATTCTACTTTATAACAAATGTATCTGTTTGAGATTGACAGATTATTTTGAAGTGTTTTAGAAAAAATAACAAATGGGGGGGGGGGCAGAGCCAAGATAGTGGAGAGGACCCAGGATTCATTCTGGGCTCTCCTTCTACCTTCACTATGGAGTGCAAAATTCAGCCTCTGAAATAGTGCTTGACTGGTAGAATCCATGAATATTGGGAGTACATCAAATTACCATCTGAAGATAATCTGAAAGATCCCCAGTAAAGGTTTTTCCTAATTGGGTAGGAGGAGGCCAGCACAGGTAGTGAGACAGAACACAGAGGGTAGCACAGTGAGTGGACCATGGGCAGGGTGCAGTCTCCGTGGGGGGAGAATTTGCAGGGAGGACTCTACCACATACTGGCTGTTCAGCTTTGGTTACAAAGCAGTAGATCAGCAGATAAGTTACACAATTGCAAAAAGTAGACTGTACCCCAAAATGCCTGAGTTTCACAGGGCCTGGCTACACCCACCCAGCACTGGGAGTGATTTAGCACAATCACAGCACAGCCAGTCACCCCAGGGCATCCACTCTTCCGCAGAGACAGCTGCTCTCTGCAGCCTGCTCACAGGAAAGCTACTGTCCATCATTGTATGTCTCTGCTCTGTAGAGGAAGCTGGGAACTGCCTTGCCCTAAAGGCATACCCCAGGGTTTTTTTTTTAAATGAGTAAAAAAAGCAAAGCTAGCTTGAATTATAGATAGCTTCTATATGTAAGAAAACAGATTTCCAACCATGAAGAGACTAATAGTCGACAGTCTTCAGACAAAACCCCAAAGGGGAATATAATCTGATCCTCACCATACAAGGCTCTCCTAGAAATTTAAAAGATCTTAAAAGAGAGCTAGAAGAAAAATGGGGAAAGGAAAGAGAAGCTCTGCAAGACAGTACACAAAAGGCATACTCATCATTAAAAGAAAGATTTGAAAAAGAAAACAACTCCCTGAAATATGAAATGGAAAAAGTAAAGAACTCCCAGGGAAACAGATTTTGTGAATTGGAAAAAAATAAAGAACTACCAGGAAAGTAGGATTTGTGAATTAGAAAAAGAAAATAACTCATTAAAAAATTGTGAAATGGAAAAAAATTCCATAGAGCAAAAAAACTCATAAAACATAAAAAATTCAATTGAACATGCACAAAAAGAAATAGAAAAATGAATGAAGAAAATAATTAAAAATAACTCATTAAAAATCAGAACTGAACAAATGGAAATCAATGATTCGCTGAGACATCAAGAATCAGTCAAGTAAAACTGAAAAAAAATGAAAAAATAGAAAAAAAATGTTCAATATCTACTTGGAAAAATAACAGACCTGGAAAATAGATCTAGGAGAGATAATCTAATGATTGTTGAGCTCCCTGAAAACCATGATGGAAAAAAGAGCCTAAATACTATTTTTCAGGAAATTGTCAAACAGAACTGCCCAGATGTCATAGAATCAGAAGGTAAAATAGGCATTGAAAGAATTCATTGAACACTTTCTGAAAAAGATCCCCAAATAAAAACTATTTCAATGACCTAGAAAAAATAACAACAAAATTCATATGGAAGAACAAAAGGTCAAGACTTTCAAGGGAACTAATGAAAAAAAAAAAAATCAAAGGAAGGTAGTTTAGCTGTACCAGATCTAAAACTGTATTATAAAGCAGCGATCACCAAAATCATTTGGTTTTGGCTAAGAAGCAGATTACTTGATCAGTGGAATAAGGAAGGTTCACAGGACAAAATAGTCAATAACTATAATAATCTAGTGTTTGACAAACCCAAAGACCCCAGCTTTTGGGATAAGAATTCACTGTTTGACAAAAACTGCTGGGAAAATTGGAAATGAGTATGGCAGAGACTAGGCATTGACCCACACCTAACACCATACATCAAGATAAGACCAATATGAGTTCATGACCTAGGCATAAAGAATGAGGTTACAAATAAATTAGAAGAACATAGTTTACCTCTCAGACCTGTGGAAGAGGAAGGAATTTATGACCAAAGAAGAACTAGAGATCATTACTGATCACAAAATAGAAAATTTTGATTATATGAAATTGAAAAGTTTTTGTACAAACAAAACTAATACAGACAAGATTAGAAGGGAAGCAATGAATTTTAAATTTAAGGGTTCTGATAAAGGCCTCGTTTCTAAAATATATAGAAAATTGACTCTAATTTATAAGAAATCAAGCCATTCTCCAATTGATAGATGGTGAAAGGATATGAACAGACAATTCTCAGATGAAGAAATTGAAACTATTTATAGCCATATTAAAAGATGCTCCAAGTCATTATTAATCAGAAAAATGCAAATTAAGACAACTCTGAGATACCATTACACATCTGTCAGATTGGCTAAAATTACAGGGAAAAAATAATGCGGAATGTTGGAGGGGATGTGGGACAACTGGGACACTGATACATTATTGGTGGAATTGTGAATACATCCAGCCATTCTGAAAAGCAATTTGAAACTATGCTCAAAAACTGTGCATACCCTTTGATTCAACAATGTTACTACTGAGCTTATATCCCAAAGAGATTTTAAAGAAGGAAAAGGGCCCTGTATGTGCAAGAATGTTTGTGACAGCCCTTTTTGTAGTGGCTAGAAACAGGAAATTGAATGGGTGCCCATCAATTGGAGAATGGCTCAATAAATTGTGGTATATGAATATTATGGAATATTATTTTTCAGGAAGAAATGACCAATAGGATGATTTCAGAAAGGCCTGGAGAGATTTGCATGAACTGATGCTAAGTGAAATAAGCAGAACCAGTAGATTGTTATATACTTCAACAACAGTACTATATGATGATCAATTTTGATGGATTTGGACCTCTTCAACAATGTGATGAACCAAATCAGTTCCAACAGAACAGTAATAAATTGAACCAGCTACTCCCAGCAAAAGAACTCTGGGAGATGACTATGAACCACTACATAGAATTCCCAATCGCTTTATTTTTGTCCACCTGCATTTTTGATTTCCTTCACAGGCTAATTGTGCACTATTTCAAAGTCCAATTCTTTTTGTACAGCAAAATAACTGTATGGACATGTATACATATATTGTATTTAACTTATACTTTAACATATTTTACATGTATTGGTCAACATGCCATCTCGGGGAGGAGGGAGGGGAAAGAGAGGAAAAATTGGAACAAAAGGTTTTGCAATTATCAATGCTGAAAACTTACCCATGCATATATCTTGTAAATGAAAAGCTATAATAAAAAATAAAATAAATAAATGATTTTTCATGTTCAAAAATAAAAAAAAATTCACTAATGAACCAATTTGGCCCTGTAGATTTGGTGATCAATTTTTTTCTAAGATGTTTCTTTATTTAGTTATTTAGTTTCTACTTCCCAATATGTTCATCTAATTAATTTATATTTTCATAAATATTCATCAGTTCATTCAGGTTGTCAGTGGATTTTTGCATCTCTTTTTCCATTTGGCCAATTCTCCTTTTTAAACAATTTTCCAAGTTGTTGACTGTTTTTATTTTTAATATAATTTTAATATATATAATATAATTTATTTTTAATATAATTTAAGAAATTTATCATCTAATCCTCACAGCTAGTCTGTCAAGATGTTAATATAATGTTTGTTTTATAATTGAGGAAACAGAAGGTAAAGGACTTGCCCATGGTGACACAACTAAATTGCATCACTCTCATTTCTTGCTCTCATCTCTCTCTCTCTCTCTCTCTCTCTCTCTCTCTCTCTCTCTCATTCTCTCTCTCTCTTTTTCTCTCACTCTCTTTTTTTCCTTTCTCTCTCTCTCTCTCTCTCTCTCTGCCTGTGTGTGTGTGTTTCCCTTTTTCCTTTCTTTTAAATTTGAGCTCTATTCTTCACGTAGAAGTGCTGTCTCAAACTTCTTTTGTCAATGACTATAGACTCTGGCTGTTTATCTGATTTTTTTTAATAGTATATATATATATATATATATATTTAGTATATAATAGTATATATAATATATTAATAGTATATATAATAGTAGTCAATGGGTAGAGCATGGGAACTAGAGACAAGACTGAAATCAAATCCTTTGGGAAGGATCTTTATTTTATGTAAGACATCACAAGAAAAGGCACCAATTAGTTCTTTTATTTTTCTCATCTAATTCATGTTCGGAATTTCAATTTTACTAGAATCTTTTAACAAGATATATTTGTACTTGTGTTGTATAGAGTGTTATCGAAAGTAAATGATTAAAACTGCTGTACAATGGTTCTAATTAATTGTGTCACAAAAACAGGATGTAGAGATGGAAATATTCATGGAAAAATGCAATACTTATAGCATGCCATAAGTTATATTTCCTTCACAGTTATTTAACAGACTGCATATTCTAGCTGCCATGATCATATCAGGAAAAATTAATGAGACTGCAAGTATATTAGCTCTTTGTTTCCACATTAAAATTATATGGAGAGGCAGTTAAGTGCAAAGAAGAGGTCAACTAATTCAAATCAGTAAATCTGTTTTTATTGTGTTGGGTTTTGCTTTTGTTTTTTGTTGTTCTCAGTAGTCAATGGGTAGAGCATGGGAACTAGAGACAAGACTGAAATCAAATCCATTATCAGATATTTACTAGCTGAGGGAACCTAAACAATTAACCTACCAAGATCAGCTTACTTAAGTGAAAATAGGGATTAATAATAGTAGCTATTTCCAGGTTGTTGAGGATCCAATGAAATAATATTTGTAAATCACTTAACATGGACCTGTAGCATTTTAAGTGCTTCATAGATGCTTGCTTCTTTTGTATTTCCTAATCCTATTATACACATATTGATTATGTCATACAGAAGATATCATTCTGAACCTAGAATCAGAAAGTCCTGAGGTTCATTTTTCCTTCATTCCCTACTTTTTTCCTTTCAATCCCTACTTCTTTACTTTTTTTGAAAGACACTTGGGGATAAATGACTTCCAGCTAGGAAGTATTATGTATCTAAGGCCAGATTTGAACTCAGGTTCTCTTGACTTCTGGGCCAATGTTCTATTCAATGTGCCATCTAGCTTCTCCCTTCTTTTTTATTTGTAAAGTGGAAATCAAGGCAGCACTGTTCTTCTTAATGGGGAAAAATTGTCTCCAAATGCTCATGCTTCTAGCTGTTGAATAAGGGAACACTTTCTCTTCTTGTTTAAATTGTCATAATGTTAGTAATTTCCATTTTTGTGGTCTATTTAGTGTCCCATTTTCCCCATTGTTATGCTTTTTGTTGGTGATGTTTTTATTTAAAATGTGACCCAAGGATAGTAGGAGGGTTCTTTCTTATTCCTACATGCAAAAAGGCTGTGATGTGCCTTGTGAAGAAAATATGTGTATTAGATAAGCTTCATTTAGGCATGAAAAATAGTGATGTTGGCAGTGAGTTCAATATTAATGAATCAACAATATGATATATCTAGAGGGTGAAAAGAAGAGGAAATCTGCTAATATGCAGTTGAGAACACTCCAAAAGGCACAAAAGTTAATATGACCAGAGGGTGAGGAAATTAACCTTATATATCCCCTAAGAATAATAGTTTAATATTCACAATTTCAGGATTTGACTATGACTTTAAGAAGAACATAATCACTGAGAATAATGAAAATTGAATATGTATCTAGTACCTATGTCAGTATAGATAATTGTTTCAATTTTCATGTGCATGTATAAGAATACATGTAAACACATAGATAGATGGATACATGCATACATACATACATATATACCTAGATAGATATGGTGATAATGCCAATAAGTTCTAACAAAAGACAGAGGATTGATCTTCCAATTTTTACCACAAGAAAAAAAAAAAAAGAGCTTCTTAGGATGGGATGATATCAGTGAATGAGGACCCAGAATTGAAATATCTGAGTGCATATGTGAATAGGTAAATTGGTTTGTATAGGTTACATAGGATTTGCTTTCTAAGTATTCAAAAAGCTATAATAAGTGTAAAGGGCTGAAACTCTTGAGTTGATGCACTGAGGTCAGTTCCAGCACTTAAGGCTAATTACCAATTAGACAATACTCTATAAGCATATGCTTGGAAAATGGCCCTTCCCACTATTCTGTGCTGGCTCAATAATTGGTGTATACAGAGAATTGTAGGAGGGACTAGAGGGTGGAGTAAGACTAGCCAGGGTCACTTCTGGGCAGGAGAGGAAGAAGGAAGGTTGCAGAGATTCTGCTTCCATCCAATTCAATCCTACCTCTAAAGATCAAGAATAAAGACTAAGGACTTTTGCTTATCCTGACTGCAGTTGATTCTAAGGAATCCAGGGTGCTTACGTGGTCATCACAAATAAGACTTCTGTTTTCTGCCCATTTGGTATAATTTTATAATAACTTGTTCTAATTTATCCAAAAGGGTAACTGTTTTATTCTATTCTCTAAAACTATTGATAAGTTATCATGATGTGCCCTAGGGTTACATACATGGATAAGAGCCATACTTTTCCTATGTTACATATAAATTTATCTTTTCTAATATTGAAAATGTACCTTTGAATCTAGAACTCTTTTTAACTTTTTTTTTTGCATATAGTTGACATTTATATGTGGAATCATAAAATCATATATTTGGGCTAGATGGGACAACAGAGACTTTCACAAAATAAATAGAAGACAAGATGAGATGAAGCCCAATGTGGCATTTTTATTTTTCTTCAGTGATGGTGCCATTACTGTGACTTGTAATAATACAGAAGTTATTAAGAGGTTGAATAACCTCTTGAGAGCTAGATGACCCAGGCAAAAAAAAGTTAATGATCCCCATTAAAGTGGTATAATTATGGTACAATTAATCTTCCTTCATTCTTTCTTTCATTTCTTTTTTTCCTTTCCTTATTTCATTTTTCCCCAGATTTCATGTTGCATCTAAATGAGTATCTTAAAGAATCATCCAGTGATCTAGTACAGATAATATAAATAAAAAATTACTTGAGACAAGAGATGCAAATGAAGAGGTTTGATTGTTTTCAGGAAAATTAAAAACATTTTTATTGATTACAAACATGTAATGACACTAAAAACCCACCCTTTTAGTATGGACATTTCATCATTCGGTGCTTTGTAGTGATAGTTAGAACACTAGTGCCTCCAAAGAACTAACAATGAGAATGATTCAAAGGGCAATGAAAAACGAATCAAAGCAATAAGAAGAATGCAACAAATAATAAACGAGGAATGCTGAAAACAACAACCACAGCAGCAGCAAAGACAGTAGTTAATGATAGCATTTCTATAGTGTTTTAAGATTTTAAGAGTGTTTTAGGGGACTTCCGGTTAAGATGGCGGAGAGGAGGCTCACAGCTGCATAAGCTCCACGCTTTCTCTCACTATCCATTTCATTACAAGCCTCTGAATCAATGCTTGACTGAAAAAAAACCCACAAATAGTTACCAAGAGAAGCCATCCTTGAGATCCGCCAAGAAAGGTCTGTCTTTACTGGAGGGCTGGGGCGGTTTTAGATCGGGCGCAGGCGGCGGGCAGCGGCAGTGAGGGCACAGGAGCAGACTGGAGAGGGGGTGGGGAGTGATCGCAGCCGTCTCTGCGGGGTGAGCTTCGCTACAGGTTTGGATACTTTCCTCCGGCAGCAAGTCAACAGCCCAGCAGAGAAGCTAAAAACACCGGGGCTGAAGAATACAACCCCAAACAGCTGGAGTCTCTCAGGACCTGGCCGCCCCCCCCTTCCCCCCCTCAGTGACTCAGCACGCTCTGGGATCTCAGAGGGCAGGCGCAGCACAGTCCTGCTAGTGCCTCACTGCTGCCCCCTGCAGTCTGTAGAGGAAGCTCGATAACACACCCAGCCCCCCCCCAAAGAAAGACTCCAGTTTTTTCTGTTTTTCTTTGGTAGTTTGTCTCTGATTAATAGACAGAATGAGCAAGAAGCTGAAGAGGACTTTAACCCTTGACAGCTTCTATACAGATAGAGAGCAGACTCTAAATCCTGAGGAGACTAAAAACAGGCAGTCCCCAGGTGAATCCCCAAAGGAGGAGATTGTCTGTTCCTCAGCACAGATGAACCTCATAGAAGTGATTAAAAAGGCTCTGACAAGGGAGCTAGAAGAAAAATGGGAAAGCAGAGTGAGGCTTGGGAAAAGGAGAGGGAGGCTTGGCAAAAGAGCCTGGAGAAAGTTAAAGAGAGAGTGGATAAAGAAGTAAAATCCTTGAAAAATAGGATTAGTGAACTGGAAACAGAAAACAGCTCTCTAAAAAACAAAATTGGCGAAATGGAAAAAAATTCCACAGAACAAAAGAACTCAATTGGACAATTAGAGAAAGATTTTAAAAAAGTGAGTGAAGAGAATACTTCACTGAAAATCAGAATTGAACAAGTGGAATTGAATGACTCGAGGAGACAAGAAGAATCAGTCAAGCAAATCCAAAAAAATCAAACAATGGAGAAAAATGTGAAATAACTTCTGGGGAAGACAACAGACCTGGAAAACAGATCCAGGAGAGACAATCTGAGAATCATTGGACTCCCAGAAAAACATGATGAAAAAAAGAGCCTGGACACTGTCTTCCAGGAAATTATCAAAGAGAACTGCCCAGAAGTCATAGGAACAGAGGAAAAAATAAACATTGAAAGGATTCATCGATCACCCACTGAAAGGGATCCTAAAATCAAAACACCAAGGAATATAGTGGCCAAATGCCAGAACCCTCAGATGAAAGAAAAAATATTGCAAGGGGCTAGAAAAACCCAATTCAAGTATCAAGGAGCCACAATAAGGATCACCCAGGATCTGGCAGCATCCACATTAAAAGATCGAAGGGCCTGGAATATGATATTCCGAAAGGCTAAGGAACTTGGTATGCAACCAAAAATAACTTACCCAGCGAGAATGAGCATCTTTTTCCAGGGAAGAAGATGGACATTCAATGAAGTAAGCGAATTTCATCTATTTCTGATGAAAAAACCAGAACTTAACAAAAAGTTTGATCTACAAATATAGAACTCAAGAGAAATCTAAAAAGGTAAAGATTAATCTTGGGAACTATATTTTGACTATATAGATGTATAAAGAATACATGTATACCTTGTTCTAGAAATTGATGTGGAAAGGACATTGTACCAGAAAAAGGGTAAAGTGAGGGTAGTCCATCTCATGAAGAGGCATAGGAAACCTATTATATCTGAGAGAAAGAATGGAGGGGATGAATATAGTGGGTATCTTACTGCCTTCAGAATTGGCTTTAAGTGAAAAATCTTAAGACATATTCAATCTATGGTGAAACTTCTCCCATCTCATTGAAAAGTGAGAAGGGAAAAGTGGAAAGGGAAGGAATAAGGTAAGCGGAAGGGAATACGGGAACTGGGAGGGAAAGGGGTAAGATAGGGGGAGGAACTCTAAGGCAGGGGGAGGGACATTAAAAAGGGAGGGCTGTGAGAAGCAAGGGGTGCTCACAAGCTTAATACTTGGAAGGGGGGGAAAGGGGAAAGAAGGGAGGAAAGCATAAACCGGGGTTAACAAGATGGCAAGTAATACAGAATTGGTCATTCTAACCATAAACATGAACGGGGTAAACTCCCCCATAAAGAGGAAGCGGTTAGCAGAATGGATTAAAAGCCAGAATCCTACAATATGTTGTTTACAGGAAACACACCTGAAGCGGGGAGATACATGCAGGTTAAAGGTAAAAGGTTGGAGCAAAATCTACTATGCTTCAGGTGAAGTCAAAAAAGCAGGGGTAGCCATCCTGATCTCAGATCAAGCTAAAGCAAAAATTGACCTAATTAAAAGAGATAAGGAAAGACACTATATCTTGCTAAAGGGTAGCATGGATAATGAAGCACTATCTATATTAAACATATATGCACCAAGTGGGGTAGCATCTAAATTCTTAAAAGAGAAACTAAGAGAGCTGCAAGAAGAAATAGACAGTAAAACTATAATAGTGGGAGATCTTAACCTTGCACTCTCAGAATTAGATAAATCAAACCACAAAATAAATAAGAAAGAAGTCAAAGAGGTAAATAGAATACTAGAAAAGTTAGATATGATAGATCTCTGGAGAAAATGTAATGGAGACAGAAAGGAATACACTTTCTTTTCAGCAGTTCATGGAACCTATACAAAAATTGACCATATATTAGGACATAAAAACCTCAAACTCAAATGTAGTAAGGCAGAAATAGTAAATGCATCCTTTTCAGACCACGATGCAATGAAAATTACATTCAACAAAAAAGCAGGGGGAAGTAGACCAAAAAATAATTGGAAACTAAATAATCTCATACTAAAGAATGATTGGGTGAAACAGCAAATCATAGACATAATTAATAACTTCACCCAAGAAAACGATAATAATGAGACATCATACCAAAATGTATGGGATGCAGCCAAAGCGGTAATAAGGGGAAATTTCATATCTCTAGAGGCCTATTTGTATAAAATAGAGAAAGAGAAGGTCAATGAATTGGGTTTGCAATTAAAAATGCTAGAAAAGGAACAAATTAAAAACCCCCAGTCAAACACTAAACTTGAAATTCTAAAAGTAAAAGGTGAGATCAATAAAATTGAAAGTAAAAAAACTATTGAATTGATTAATAAAACTAAGAGTTGGTTCTATGAAAAAACCAACAAAATAGACAAACCCTTAGTAAATCTGATTAAAAAAAGGAAAGAGGAAAATCAAATTGTTAGTCTTAAAAATGAAAAGGGAGAACTCACCACTAACGAAGAGGAAATTAGAGCAATAATTAGGAGTTACTTTGCCCAACTTTATGCCAATAAATTCGACAACTTAAATGAAATAGAAAAATACCTCCAAAAATACAGCTTGCCCAAACTAACAGAGGAAGAAGTAAATATCCTAAACAGTCCCATCTCAGAAAAAGAAATAGAACAAACTATCAATCAACTCCCTAAGAAAAAATCCCCAGGACCAGATGGATTTACATGTGAATTCTACCAAACATTTAAAGAACAATTAACTCCAATGTTATATAAACTATTTGAAAAAATAGGGATTGAAGGAGTCCTACCAAACTCCTTTTATGACACAGATATGGTACTGATACCTAAACCAGGTAGGCTGAAAACAGAGAAAGAAAATTATAGACCAATCTCCCTAATGAATATTGATGCTAAAATCTTAAATAAAATATTAGCAAAAAGATTACAGAAAATTGTCACCAGGATAATACACTATGACCAAGTAGGATTTATACCAGGAATGCAGGGCTGGTTCAATATTAGGAAAACTATTAGCATAATTGACTATATCAATAACCAAACAAACAAAAACCACATGATCATCTCAATAGATGCAGAAAAAGCATTTGATAAAATCCAACATCCATTCCTAATAAAAACACTTGAGAGCATAGGAATAAATGGACTTTTCCTTAAAATAGTCAGGAGCATATATTTAAAACCATCAGTAAGCATCATATGCAATGGGGAAAAACTGGAACCTTCCCAGTAAGATCTGGAGTGAAGCAAGGTTGCCCACTATCACCATTATTATTTAATATCGTATTAGAAACACTAGCCTCGGCAATAAGAGTCGAGAAAGATATAAAAGGAATTAGAGTAGGCAATGAGGAAACCAAACTATCACTCTTTGCAGATGATATGATGGTATACCTAGAGAACCCCAGAGATTCTACCAAAAAGCTATTGGAAATAATTCATAATTTTAGCAAAGTAGCTGGCTACAAAATAAATCCCCATAAATCCTCAGCATTTTTATACATCACCAACAAAACCCAACAGCAAGAGATACAAAGAGAAATTCCATTCAGAATAACTGTTGATACCATAAAATATTTGGGAATCTATCTACCAAAGGAAAGTCAGGAATTATATGAGCAAAATTATAAAAAAGTCTCCACACAAATAAAGTCAGACTTAAATAATTGGAAAAATATTAAGTGCTCTTGGATCGGCCGAGCGAACATAATAAAGATGACAATACTCCCTAAACTAATCTATTTATTTAGTGCTATACCAATCAGACTTCCAAGAAAATATTTTATTGATCTAGAAAAAATAACAACAAAATTCATATGGAACAATAAAAAGTCGAGAATCTCAAGGGAATTAATGAAAAAAAAATCAAATGAAGGTGGCCTAGCTGTACCTGATCTAAAATTATATTATAAAGCAGCAGTCACCAAAACCATTTGGTATTGGCTAAGAAATAGATTAGTGGATCAGTGGAAAAGGCTAGGCTCACAAGACAGAATAGTCAATTATAGCAATCTAGTGTTTGACAAACCCAAAGCCCCTAACTTCTGGGAAAAGAATTCATTATTTGATAAAAACTGCTGGGATAATTGGAAATTAGTATGGCAGAAATTAGGCATGGACCCACACTTAACACCATATACCAAGATAAGATCAAAATGGGTCTATGACTTAGGCATAAAGAACGAGAGTATAAATAAATTAGAGGAACATAGAATAGTTTATCTCTCAGACTTGTGGAGGAGAAAGAAATTTGTGACCAAAGATGAACTAGAGACCATTACTGATCACAGAATAGAAAATTTCGATTACATCAAATTAAAAAGCCTTTGTACAAATAAAACTAATGCAAACAAGATTAGAAGGGAAGCAACAAACTGGGAAAACATTTTCACAGTTAAAGGTTCTGATAAAGGCCTCATTTCCAAAATATATAGAGAACTGACTCAAATTTATAAGAAATCAAGCCATTCTCCAATTGATAAATGGTCAAAGGATATGAACAGACAATTTTCAGAGGATGAGATTGAAACTATTACCACTCATATGAAAGAGTGTTCCAAATCATTATTGATCAGAGAAATGCAAATTAAGACAACTCTGAGATACCACTACACACCTGTCAGATTGGCTAAGATGACAGGAAAAAATAATGATGAATGTTGGAGGGGATGCGGGAAAACTGGGACACTAATGCATTGTTGGTGGAGTTGTGAACGAATCCAACCATTCTGGAGAGCAATCTGGAATTATGCCCAAAAAATTATCAAATTGTGCATACCCTTTGATCCAGCAGTGTTTCTATTGGGCTTATATCCCAAAGAAATACTAAAGAAGGGAAAGGGACCTGTATGTGCCAAAATGTTTGTAGCAGCCCTGTTTGTAGTGGCTAGAAACTGGATAATGAATGGATGCCCATCAATTGGAGAATGGCTGGGTAAATTGTGGTATATGAATGTTATGGAATATTATTGTTCTGTAAGAAATGACCAGCAGGATGAATACAGAGAGGACTGGCGAGACTTACATGAACTGATGCTAAGTGAAATGAGCAGAACCAGGAGATCATTATACACTTCGACAACGATATTGTATGAGGACATATTTTGATGGAAGGGGATTTCTTTGACAAAGAGACCTGAGTTTCAATTGATAAATGACGGACAAAAGCAGCTACACCCAAAGAAAGAACACTGGGAAACGAATGTAAACTATCTGCATTTTTGTTTTTCTTCCCGGATTATTTATACCTTCTGAATCCAATTCTCCCTATGCAACAAGAGAACTGTTCGGTTCTGCAAACATATATTGTATCTAGGATATACTGCAACATATCCAACATATAAAGGACTGCTTGCCATCTAGGGGAGGGGGTGGAGGGAGGGAGGGGGAAAAAAATCGGAACAGAAACGAGTGTCAATATAATGTAATTATTAAATAAAAAATTTTAAAAAAAAGAGTGTTTTACAATATTATCTCATTTTATCCTCCCTTATACTCAAAGAGTCCTGTTATCATTATCCTCTTTTTTATAGATAAAAGAAAATTAGTTTGGTAAAGACTGTGGACCCCTTGTCAGGATAATATTTTTAAATATTAAACTTTAAACATAGATTAAAATAAATAAGCATTGTTGTGTTATATATGTACATATTCAGTCATTATTCATTGATCATTATTCATAAATTACATCTTTTTATATTCACCTTCTTGTTATAATCTGTGGATAACCTACAAAGTACTTTGTGATTTGTATGCCACAATTACATTTTAGCAAATAGGAAAATTTACAAATATGGAAGCCTTAATAATGATCAAATATGTACATATATTGTTTAATACATAATATTTGAACACACACATATATGGTACTAGCAAGTCACCTAGAAACACAAGACCTCTTCAATAGACCATTTGTTCACAAGAAATTTAAACTGAACCAAAGTCTCCTTCCTTCTAAGAAAGGTCATCTGAAACTGTCCCTGAATTTTTTGGAAATATGTTGATAACTGTATTTAAATATAGCAGATTTCTTTTGTACAGTTATTTATTTTTATCTTATGGATTTAAAAATATTAAAGAATCTGTAGATTTTATCAAAATTCCAGAAAGGTCCATGACCCCACACATACCATTCTCAAAAAAGCAAGAATTTCTTTTCTAATATAATGATCTCTGCTCTAGCAGCTTAATTTACCAGGCTTTGCAAATAATTTTTCTTGTTGTTGTTGTTTTATAGCTTCAGATAGATTTAGAAGAGAAGAGAAAGATTCTTTGTGCCTTAGTACTTAGCCCAGTATTTGGCATATGAGAGTAATGCTGTTTGTCCTTCCCTTTCAAAGAGGACCAATGACATCATGGTCAAAATTGAATTTAAGTAAGGCAGAGTAGTGGATAGTCATTGGCCTCAATCTCTCCTCCTGATTCATTGAAGCCCAGTGGCAAAGCAAAAGCCAAGACAACTGGTAATTCCACAAGCAGCAATTGATGACCTTGTTGTCTTTAATGCCTGAGCAAGTCTTAAGTATTTTGGGGACAATTTTTGGGACAATGGATAAAATTGTTTTTTTTTTTTTTTCTGAGGTAATTGGGGTTAAGTGACTTGCCCAGAGTCACACAGCCAGAAAGTCTTAAGTGTCTGAGATCAGGTTTGAACCCAGATTTCCTGACTTGAGGGCTGGTATTCTATTCACTTTGCCACCTAGCTACCACGGATTAAATTGTATTTAAACCACCCATTCCTCTGGAGGAAGTCTTCAAATGTTTAGGATAGATATTATATTAATTCACCAATAGGGCTGAGACCTCCATATTATTCTCAATCTGGTTTAGTATATCTGCAAGGACAGTTTATCCAGGTGTGATTACTATACATGCTACAGTTTTTTGGAGTCACAGTTGGATGAAGGTGACACCAAAGGTGGATGAAGCAGCCATGAAAAAGGCCTCATATTAGAAGTAGTAGACTTTTCTGTATATCCCATACAACCCTTGGCATATAAATAGTTAATAATGGCTTTTTAACTTACTAACTGTTCTACTTAATGTAAGAGACATAAATAGTTGGGCAAATTGAATTTTGCCCCAGTGCACTGGATTTAGAGACTAAAAAATACAACATGTGCATTTTCCCAGCAGTTCAAGCAATTTTAACACAGAGTTAGAAAGACTAATTGCTTAAAATAGAAAGGTAACAGTTAATATACATTTCTGTGCCACTATAACAACGAATTCTCATTCTACACAACAGAATTTATCTTAATTACTTTTTGTATTATTTTCACATCATTAACTACTCTGATAATTTGAGGACATGCTGTTTTCTGAGTATGCCAAAATGGTTAGTGGTTCTTCTTACAACTACTGCAATATTTTCAGCCTTGTCCCCATAGAATATTGCTCTGCCTTTCTTAGTATGTTAAGGATTATTAAATCTACTTATGATGCCAAGGATAATATATGAGGGAACAAATGAAAGGAATATGAAACATGTAAAATTAAATGATGAAATGAGTGTTTCTGACTGTCATGACGATGGCAGTTTGGGAGAAAGAAACATTAGTAATGACTAGAGCAGTCTGGGGAGTTTCATGGAAGAAATAAAATTTGAACTCAGCCAAGAAAGATGGGTGCAATTAGGAGACATCTCTCTCCATTTCCTAATATTCCATTTTTTCCTTTGAAAGTTTACATTCCTACTCTAAATATGATCAAGAAGTTATAGTTGCTCAAATTAGTTGGCTTTACTTAGAAAGTAGGACTATATGTGGAGTGTTTATAAAAGGCAGACAGCCCAATTTAAAGGATTCACAAGTGAAGAGTCACCTGACTAGTTATAAATTCTTTTAAAAAGCATAAACACTACACATCATCATTATGTCCTCTAGACTCTAATTTGCTTAATTGAAGAGCATTTCTCCTCTGCTCCTTCCTCAGGAACTTTTGTCTTCTTCCCCTTCTATTATGAATATATTAGCTGTCAGAGGACCTGAAATTTGAAATAAAAATGCCTTACCATTCACAATTAACAATAACAGCCAGGAGTAGCCAGGCTACTTAATTATGTTATTACATAAGTAATTCTAGGGTAACAGGATTAGTCTTCATATTATAGGAATAGTAAAGTAAAATAATGTGTCTTCAAAAAGAAAGAAAAAAAGAAGAGTAGGGAGGGAGGGAAAAAAGAAGGAAGGAAAAAAAGGAGGAAAGGAGGGAGGGAAAGAGGGAGGGAGGGAGGAAGGAAAGGAGAAAGGAAGAAAAGAAGGAAGAAAAGAAGGAAGAAAAGGAGGAAGGAAAGAAGGAAGGAAGGAAGGAAGGAAGAAGGAAGGAAGGAAGAAGAAGGAAGGAAGGAAGGAAGGAAGGAAGGAAGGAAGGAAGAAGGAAGGAAGGAAGAAGGAAGGAAGGAAGGAAGGAAGGAAGGAAGGAAGGAAGGAAGGAAGGAAGGAAGAAAGGAAGAAGGAAGGAAGGAAGGAAGGAAGGAAGGAAGGAAGAAGGAAGGATCCAAACTTAATCATATGCAATTGTACTAATTTTCTGGGTGTCATGGTAAAGGTAGCTTCATTTTACATGGGACATCTAACTTCTAATTGATTCTTCTCACCACTCATGCTGACACCAATATCAACAAACAAGAAATAGGATTTTTATATTGAGTTTCTCATCTCATTTTGTTCTATTTTGGGATATAGTTTGTTTTCCAAAAGTATTAAATCTTAATAAAATTTTATAGGTTTTAGAAAAACATTCTATGAAACCTGTGCATGTTTTTTTTTCCCCCTGCAAACAGAACATTCATTTAAAATGCTAATATGATTATCCAACATTATACCTAAGGACATACTATAACATTCTAAAGGATCACTGTCTGTGAGGGAGATTTTACTAAAAGAAGTCAGAGAATTATTTTCTTTTTGTTTCTGTTTTGCTATCAAGGTGGATATAGTCACCTCACCAGTTCTTTTGATCTTTTTTCCTCTTCTAATATTTACTTTAACTTTTTGGATATATTCCACATCAGCATAATTTGTCAATATTTCCTTTTTTCCTCCCCTCACAAAAAAATTAAAAGAGAAGGAAAACAAGGGCAGTGTAGCATGACCAGGGAAGATGAAGGATGAATGGATACAGATTAAGTAGAGCTAGGAACACAATAGCAATGCAATGCAAATGAAAGGAAAAAAATTAAAAAATAAAAAGAAGGAATCAAAACTGTGTATTATATAATTATAATGATCAAGGTTGTAGCCATAAATGGGCTATGAAAATATTTCTAGCTGAGGTAGGAAATAGCACTATAAACTCTTTTTCTAATTCTACTCACATAAATCTGAATCCATTCATTCTTCATTTGAGAAATATTTGTTCATCTTCTGACTTTTAAACTATCTATCTTACTTAATTACCTATGTATCTTAGACATCAGCTCTTTACCAGAGATAATTGATGCAAAGTTGTTTTCCTAATCCATCCCTTCTTAGTTGCCTTATTTTTGTTCTTGCAAAAGATTTTCAATTTCATATAATCTATTTTAATTTATGTAATCACCACTATCCTTTATTTGATTCACAACTCTTCCTCAAGTTATTTTGGCAAAAAGATACTAGATTTTGCTTCTTATATATGGCTTTTTTCATTTGATCTAGAGAACAAAAATGTAATTTCACTCAATATTTCCAACTCTGATATTTCTTTTTGTCCAATAAATCTTTATTTAGCACCTATTCTACTCAAAGCATGGTTCTAATTACTGGGCATATTAAGATTAAAAATTTTAAAAGTCCTGGTTTTCAATTTGGTATTATACTGAGTGTATCCAATGCAAAATAAGAAAATGCAAAGTAATTTTAACAAGAAAAGAGTACTAACAACCAAGAGTTTCATAGGTGAATTGTTAATTAAATGAAAGCTTGAATAAAAAGGAAGATCCCAAAGGAGGGAGGAGTGAAGATGCATACTTCATGGGGAGGTGATGGTGGGGATGACTTGTCCAAATGCATATAAGCAGATAATGGCATTTTGAATTCAGCCAATCAAAAAGCATTTATTAAGCATTAAATAATGTGTTAAATAGTGTGTTAAGTGCTAGAATTACAAAGAAAGGCAAAAAGAAAAGCAACTAAACAAAAATAATAAAAACCATCACCATTACCATTGTCATCATCAGTAACAACCAGAACCTGCTATCAAGGAAATCATAGCTCATAATTTAATATGCATAACATATAATCTGACTGGGGAAGTTTAGCATACAAACAGCTAAGGATAAATATGATATAGACAGGGTAAATTTTGGGTAATCTACAAAAACAAGTACTAATATTAATAATATTTAGAAATCCCTCTTATTTAAGGCAGAACTTCAGTTGGCATTTGAAGGAATCCAAGGAAAGGAAGGGGGAAACAGGTGAAACCTCTCTCTCTCTCTCTCTCTCTCTCTCTCTCTCTCTCTCTCTCTATATATATATATATATATATATATATATATATATATATACAATACGCACACACACACACATACACACACACGTGTGTGTGTATAAATATGTATATATATATATATAATGTATGTGTATTACACAAATAAATATATAACATAAATATTCTGAAACACTAGCCTCTTCATGAATTATTTATTAAATAAAAGCTTGTCACAATAAATATTTTTGATTGTTTGAAATATATAGAGAGATATGTATATATATATAATATATATGTATATATGTGTATGTTATATGCATATGTAGATAGATATATAGACAGATACATAAATCTCCCTGTGTATAGGCCACATTGTTGGGCCTTGAGAGAAATATGAAATTTAGAAAAACATAATCCCAACATAAAAGGAGTTTATGGTATTGTAGTGGATAAGATAAAAGCTGAAATAATTATAGCATATTATATTGGATAAATAAATTATTAATCTGAAAGTATTTTGAAGTAACATAATTGAAACCATAATTAACTATTTTGGCGAGCTGAGAACTTCAATTCTGAGAGATGTTCTTAAACTTTGTCCTGTGACAGAAAATGGATATTTCAGGTTACAACCAAAAATGAACAGGAGTAAATGGAAGAGGTACCATATTTTCTAATAAGAAAATAAATTCGAAGTCGTATGAAATGTATTCAAATAACACCTAAGATACTTAATATTTATTAACCTAATTTGATCTCAATTGCTTTTTCTGTAGAAAGAGGGTATTTGACTACATAACCCTAAAGTTTCTTTTGAACTATTTCTCTATTAATCTATAAGGAAATCTGCTTCCAAGAATAAGAACAAAATAAGCCTCAATCTGCAAATTGATTCTATTGCTTCCCTATATGGAGGTGGGCAACATGTTTTATCATGTGTTGAATTCTCTGGAACGCTTTCCATTGGGCTTCTTAGATTTTCTAAGTCTTTCAGAGTTATTTTTTTTTGTCACAATATTTTTGCTGTTGCATAAATTGTTACCCTAGTTGTTTATTGTGCATTACTTCAGTTCATACAAAATTTTCTGATTTTCTCTCAAGTTATATTCTTTATCATTTTTGAAACCACTGTGATACTCCACCACATTCAGATGCCCTAACTTGTGTAATTATTCTCCATTTCATGGACAATTCCTCATAATTCACAAAGAATTGCTATCAATATTTTTGTTTATGTGGGTTCTTTCCCTTTTTCTGTGATCTTTTTTGGTAAAAAAAAACATAGTAGTAGTGTTGCTGGCTGAGAGTATATACAGTTACTTAGCTTTCTAGGCAATTCTAAGTTGCTTTACAGAATCTCTGGACTACTTCATGGCTCTATCAACAATGAATTAAAGTACATGCTTCTCATAATCCCTCCAGCATTTGTCTATTTTTTGTCATTATCTTTGTCAATTTGCTGAATGTAAAGCATTCTCATAGTTATATTTTAGGCTATCAAATTATTAGTAATTTTGAACTTTTTCATATGAGGGCATGGATTTCTTTTTCTTTGAAAATTATATGTTCATATTCCCTATCAATTGGAGGAATCCCTTATTTCTGTAATTCTTACTCCTTGAGTCACTTCAATATGTATTAAAATTATATTTAAATCACAAAACATTACTGCAATGATCTCTCCCCAAAATTTTTGCTCCTTATAATTTTAGATGAATTGATTTTGTTTCTCTGAAAACATTTGAATTTTAATTTAATGTCAATTTTACTTCCTATGAATCTCTCTATTTCTTGTTTGGGAAGGTAGAGGGGGGAAAGAACATTTATTGTCTACTATGTTCTGCCCTAATCTGTTAACATGAACTCTTCCTTTTTCCATAGATCAGGAAGGTAATTTTTTTTCTTTGTTCTGTGATTTATAGCCCTGTATGTCTAATCATGTTCCCCCTTTGAATTTTTCTTGGTAAATAATAAAAGATGTTGGTTTATATTTAATTTCTGCAAGACTAGTTTCCAGTTTTCCATCAGTTTTTATTGATTGCTGAGTATTTGTCTCAAAAGGGAGAACATTTGAATTTATTAAGCACTAGATTATTGTACACATTGCTTCTGTATATTATATATCTAATCTTTCCCACTTATCATCCTCTCTATTTCTTAAACAGAACCAAATTATTTTCATGATTATGGCCTTGAAATCTGGTAAAACTAGACTCCTCTTTCTTTCTACTTTGAAATATTTGCTATCTTAGTATTTTGATTTTGTTACTCTAGATAAATTGTCATTATTTTTTCTTCCTCTATATAGCCATCTTTTGGTAGGTTGATTGGAAAGTTATTGAATAATATATGAATTTAGATAGTATAATTTTTATTATATTAGTTTGGCCTCTCTATGAGCAATTATTATTTTTTCTAATTATTTAGATGTCTATTTTTGTAAATAATGTGTTTAATTGTGTTCATATAATTCCGTTATATATTTTGGCAGACAGACTACCAAGTTTTATACTATCTATATTTATTTTAATTGGAACTTCTCTACCTCTTCCTGCTGAGTTTTGTTGATAATGTACAAAAACACTGATGATTTGTACACATTTCTTTTCTATTTTGCAACTTTGCTGAAGTTGTTAATTGTTGTAATTAGTTTTTTAGTTGACCATCTGCATTATTCTAAGTAAATCATCATATGGTCTACAAAAATAATAATAATATTCCCTCCTTATCTAGAACATTCTAATCACAAGATCTATTACAATAGAAACAAGTAGAAATCACATTTATTTTATGTTTTAATATTTACCAAGCACTTTTCCCCATATCTTATGAAATACTTGAAACTTTGATTAGAAATTACCATTGTGTTTGTGAGAGAGAAAGAGAGAGAGAGAGAGAAGAAGAAGAAGAAGAGGAAGAAAGAGGAGGAGGAGGAGGAAGAGAAAGAGGAAGAGGAGGAGGAGGGGGAGGAAGAGGAGGAGGAGAAGGAGGAGGAAGAGAAGGAGGAAAAGGAGGAGGAGGAGGAAGAGGAGGAGGAGGAAGAGGAGGAGGAGGAGAAGAAGAAGAAGAAGAAGAAGAAGAAGAAGAAGAAGAAGAAGAGAGAAGACAGAGACACAGAGAGAGACAGAGACACAGAGAAATATCATAAATCCAATAAATATAAACTAGGATAAGCAATTTAATATGACCCATGTTATTGTCTGCCTGCAAGGATTTCCAAATAAGAAATTAAAAAGAAGCTAAATCATTCATTCTATTTTCAGTGAGGCACGGAATTTTTCTCATACAAACCAAAAATTTCAGAACTGAGACAAATCTCATCAGTCATCTTATATTTTGCTATATCTTTTAATTCTAATCATAATTGTCATTTGTAACTATTTCCCTTCCTTCAAAAAAGTATACTGCATCTATTTTGAATATATATGAGCATGTGCACACATAGTTAAATACATGCACACATGCGCGCGCGCGCGCACACACACACACACACACACACACACACAGAATCAGTGTTTGCTCCAGATTCCAGGTAGACTGCAAACATTTTGATTGCAGGTGTTAATTTATTTTTTTTGTATTCTCATATTTAGCATAGTGATTTTTAAATGATAGATTTTTGTACTAAATCAAAATGTGAAAGACTACAAACTATTTTGTTCAGCCTATTTAATTTATAGAGGTGTACACTAAGGCACAGAAACATTAAGTGGCTTTCCCAAAATCTCTGATAGTGAAATAGACTATTAGCAGGATAGTAAAAAGATGTCTTTCATTTTCCTTTTCTCTCCTTTCTTTGGTCATTGCTTCATGTGTGGTATTCCTATTACCAAAATTATCAAAGCTGATACGATAGGCAATAGACACATTATGCTTTTTTATTTGTTTGTTCTTATTGATGCAACTCTTCCCAGGATTATTTGCTTTATAAAGAGAGATCAACTTGGAGTGTATTTCCAAAGAAATAATTTCAAATTATGGAATTTCCTTGAGTCATGAATTTTTTTCAACTAAAGAGAAGACTAAGAATCACTTAGAGAGACCTTTCAAAGTTCTTCACAGGTAAATATACTTTTATAATATTTAGGCTCACCTTAGATATAAATAAGAATCACTTAGAGAGACCTTTCAAAGTTCTTCACAGGTAAATATACTTTTATAATATTTAGGCTCACCTTAGATATAAATAATAACTACTTTTAGTAGGATAAGATGAACAGAAATTCATTTACCCTTTATTACACTTATCATGGAGCACAAACTTTTATACTGTTTTATAGATTTGTCTCATTCTATATAAAGTCAATATAAACCATTTCTTAATTACAAATTAATTGGGATTCAGAAATAATTTGCAAATCTATAGTTTGAGACATGGAGCCTATTTTTTTTCAAGAAAGTTTTGAGTGTGGCCTTCAGCCATTGATTAATCTTTTCTACACTCCTGTGTCTTGGATGGAACCATCAAATGGCTTTTGAATGTAAAGATTTCTAAGGTCTTTAAAATTATGTGATCACTGATTTTATTGATGATAGTTAGTTTCCTAGTTTAGCTCACAAAATTTGCTCTCTCAACCTTGGTTCTCTTTTCTTTCCAATTTAACTCCCTCCCAGCTCAAGTCTAAGTATGTCATCACACTATTACATATGCTCCATTGACTCCCTGTTGCCTAATACAAAACATTCACTTGGCTTTTAAAATGCTTTACAATATGAATCTAAAGTTTCCAGTCTTATCACATGTTACTACTTTGCTTATACTCTATTGCAGGTGAATCAAACAAAGAGCCTACAGGTCACAGAGTGCCACAACACAATTGAGTGCTCCAAACAACATTAATTTATAATTGGAAATGTTTAACAAAACAAAAATACAATAGAACATAATAATGTTAATACAGTTTTCTAGTCATTATGAACTTATATGAATTCTCATGTATGATTTAGTGTGACTCATTTATATTTGAGTTTTATAGCTACTCACCTTCTTGCTTTACTTCATAATACGATGTTATCATATCTCATATCTATATCCCAAAAAAGCTGCTCCTGAATTCTGGAATTACCTACATCATTTCCTCTGCCTCTTCCTTTCTTCATAGATCCCAAGTGCATCTTACATTATCTGGTTACATATACACAATAACACATAGTAAGACATTAATAAGTATATGTTTATTGATTGACTATTTTGGGGGGTATCTAATTGTTAGCTCAATAAAACAGGACTACCATGCATGATCTTCTCTTAGAATAAAGTGCATTTCAATGTAGTTAGATGGTAAGGGCATAGGGTCTCCTTTTTTGTCTCAGTTCCTTCAAATTTCCCTAACTCCAGAAAACTAATGGTAGATCTCAAGGCTTATGGCAAAGATTCTGATAGGGTTTTTCATGAAAAAAATCCCTATTTTTCCTTTTGATTACTTATATCCCACAGAGAAAGACAAAATCCCATATAATGGAGGTTCTTGTATATAAAATATTGAAGTGAAATTAATACACATTTTATTAGTAAACCTAACCCCCCAAAACTTGACTATCCAGATATGGGAACTGGGCTAGAGATGAGGCTCCAGGGAAGAATTACACCAATATCCCTGAATCCTCCTATATACTGTACTTTGTGGAGATGAGCTATGGAGGATAACAAACATATAAGAAAAGAATGCTTTGATTTATTTATATTCTTTATACAACAATAAAACACCTGATCTTTAAGGACAAAGATCTTTTGTTTTGCTGAATCCCCAACACTTGCTACTGTGCTTTGTATATAATAGGTATTAAATAAATATTTGTTGGACTAAATTATGTAAGAGGGAAGTTTCATATGTTTTAATGTAACTAATAGGATATTCTACTTCTTGATATACCCATCATATGAGAATGATTTTGATTGAGTTGGAGAATCAATTGAAGATATGATATGTGTGCATACCAATCCTTACAGCCTCAGATGAATCAACCTATCAATTAAAGTATTAATTTAGGTTTAAATTTGATGAAAGCAAATGACAACACTTTGAAAATATATTTGGTTGATGAGAAGTAATCATGTCATTTGGGGCTTGGGTAAAACAAAAAAAGCCAGTTCCTAATCTAAAAATACATCAAGCT